>NC_135488.1:7005422-8323803 GCF_052094955.1 Ictidomys tridecemlineatus | reverse complement strand
AAAGTTATTGTGTCCAACTGTAACTAAAGAAGTATAAAAATATAGATTCAGATCTCAGTTTTGAAATTTTGTTAATAACTTCCATTAATTATAGAAAAAACATATTTTTTTCACCCAGTTGTTTTTCAGTATGGCACATATTTTATCCCAAACATAGAAAAACATAACATAATTAAAGATGAGATTTCTACACTGTGCGTCCTGGCAGGCAGGCTCACCAGTTTCTCCATAGAACAATTTCATAGAAATTTTCATAGAAAACTTTCATAGAAATTTCATAGTAAAATTTAATATTGGAGAACATCATATATTATAGTGTTGCATGCCATCCATGGGCTGTTGTGTGAGCTATGCACATTGGAGCAATCTGAGGGGACAGGTCTGGCATTGCACACTGATTCGGCTATGTGTCATAGTGTGCCTTTCATCTCGTTCTGCCTGTGATCCTGCACAACACCTGAGATGGGAGTGACATGCCAAGGTGACAATCAATCTGCTGACCACAAGACATCACAAGGCAAGTGTCTATCTTTCAAAATACCATTGCCTGCGTTATTTGGTGAAGAATATTCCATCTCAGCTGCTTTGTGCATCCTCCCTATAAAATAAAGAGATTCTGGGTTCACTCTCTTTCCAGTACTGTCCAGCATAGAAGGGGACAGTTGGGGGTCACAGAGAAGTTCCACCCTCACCTGAGAAACTTGTGTCTGTGTCTTGTGTTGTTTTGTCTCTGTTTTCTGAGTTTAATGTTGCAGCCAGCTCTCTTGAACCCAGCTCATCTAATCAGACCGTTCAACTGTTGGGATTATACTATAGAATTGTGTGCCATGATTGCTGAGACCAAATGTTAAAATTGGCTGAGAGAGAGGGGACCTTCTGTAGGGCACTCAGACCAGATGAAGATGCTGTTTTCAACTTTTATTCCACTTACTCTAATAACATGCCCAGTCCTTTCCCACTGCTTTTAGGGACACAGCTCAGAAAAGACACTTGTAATTAGTTACCTGGCCCTGATTTCAGAGGGCTGCATAATTCAGTCCACAGCCCCCAACTGCCTTCCCAGGATGGATCCTGCCATAAAGCACCACCCTCCTGTGGTCTCTCCCTCCTTTATTTGGGGTAAAGTAAGTCCTAATTAATATTTTCCATGGAAACTGTCTTTGTATCATTTAAAAATATCCCTTTTGTTTTTGAAACTTTCCATTTCATTGCCCAATTGGTCTTTTTCAACTGTGAAATTAGTGGTACCTGAAGTTTAGTGGAATTCACTGTATTTGTTAATATGAAAATGAAGATATACTCTTTTCTTTGAGGGTTTCCAGCTTCATGGCAGAGTTTTCTGAAACAAGTTACAGCCTTCCCGTAGGGCAGGTGCACCTGAGCCAGGGTGAGACCCAGGCACTGATGTCCTCATGGCTGTGGGGATCAAGCCGTCAAGAAACTACAGGAGGGAAAGTGAGCAGAATCATTTCCATCCTGATGAGTTCCATGAGGAGTCCACTGTGGTGTGTGCAGTGTGGAGAGTGGGGCTGTTTCTCTGTGTGGACCAGGAAAGGCACAGGGGATTCTGGAGGTGCATCTGAGAGGAGGGAGCCCCCTGAACAATGGGATTATCAACAGCAAGACCATGAGGGGCACTTGGGAAAGCAGGTATCCCAAGATCTCAGATGAACCACTTATTTTTCATTGAAAAATAATTTTTGCCTCTGCAGCATGGGCATAAATCCATCAGGACTTCAATAACCAATATCCTCATCAAAATAATTCAGATGAAATCCACTAGTTAAATGATCACAGTCCACAGGCTGAAAGAGCTGACATTTAGATGTGATAAGGGTATATATGGACATGATAATTTTTCCACCCTCTTCTTCCCCCTTCTGTGTATCTATTCTGATCTGTCTACAGGGGCTGGGAAACACACTGTTTTCTCTTTCAACTTGACTTCCACAGTCTCTGCTGTCCTGAGAGGGTTCCTGTGTTGGTGACCTTGGATACCTTCACTTCCCACTCCTGTCTCTATGTCCTCTGTCCCAGTGTTAGTGGTTAGGATGAGTCACAGTTGTGATGTGCTGCACCTCCCTGGCCACAGCAGACTCCAGACCTTAGCCAGGGACCAAGCTCCTGACACATCCTCCCCTGCAGAGCCCTAGGGTCACCATCCTCCTGTCTCTCCTCCAAGTGGGTCTGTTCTTGATATAAAAATATTCCAATAAACCTATTTTGATTTAAAAAAAATCTAAGCAGCTCTCACCTGGGCAGGGAATACACTAGTCACAGGTGAACCTGAAACACCAACACTGCTAGAGAGGTGTAGTCTGAGCAGGGGTGCTCAGGGTCCAGGGAAGGTCCCTTCCTTGCTCAGCACCTGCAGGGGCTGAGGGGAGAGGCACAGGGGGTGCTGGTGACTGGACCTGCACAACCACTGGGTCCATCTGTGCTGCTTCTCATGGGGTCATGGGTGACTCTGCCCAACTGCTGAGTGCTGGCTCTGGGCCTTAGAGACCTTGGGAGCTGCTGAGGGTCTCACAGAGGCTTTAGAAATATTTGGGGTGGGGAGTATGAGGCTTGGCTGGCAGCTCTAGACCAGGAGTCCCAGGGCACCCCCTCCTCTGGTACCTCTGCACCCTATAGGGTTCTTCAGGCCCCTTCTTTCTTTGCCAAAACTACAACTTTGGCATCTCATGTGGGTCACATGGGCCAGGTGTCAACCTCCCTGAGACCAGCATGTGTTTTAAATTCCTGATGAATGGTTAATCTTGTGTCCTTAAGCAATGGACAATTACTTGAGCAGAAGGATCACCTGAGTTTCCTGTAGAATATTGCCTAGTAAAGAAAGAAGAGGAACAGCTTCATAAATTGGGGAGAAAAGATACATGCTCAAGACAGTGGAACCCTGAACAAAAAATCCCACATCTTGATGCTCCAGACTGTCACTAGAGAACAAGCACAGCAGACAGTAACAATACAGGGAACCTGATCTAGACAGCCCGAAACAGGAGCAGTAGGTCCCTGCTAAGTTTGTCTTCTTATGATGATGATGAGCATTGTCACCATGGAGACTAGAGCACCAGAATCAAGAGCCACTCATGTTCTGTTAGAAGGCCTGATCCTGTTTAGGTTGAAGTCAGAACTGCCAGGAAGATGCTGTTGGTATAAAGCTGCACAGATGTGCCTGTGAGGTCAAGGGAGGTTAAAGACTGTCTTCATGTGACACAGTCTGTCAGTGACATAGCCCCATCTCACCCAGATGGCCAGACTTGGGCGCAGCCTGACAGAATTAGGCCATGAGGTGGACACTGTGCAGCTGTGGTGAAGCTCTTATAGCTGAACGGTGCTGGTTCCAGGGGAAGGTGGAGCAGCCTTAGTGCAGGAGCTCCCTTGAGATGCAGAAAAAGGTCAGAAGACCAAATGTTTAGGTTTTCAGAGGAAGTAGCAGATGGACAGAGTGTGACAGAGTTTCCCTACTGTCATAGAGAAAAGGCCCTGATTTGTTTGATGGCTGTATTGTGCAGGATGGAGTGGATAGACCACAGGAGGAACCTAGGCAGATCTCTGTGGTGATTCTCAGCCCTCTCATCCATTTCAGAGAGGAGGAGTAGCTCCTTGGGGCTCAGGCAGCCCTGCTCCTCCAAGCAGGTGTGGTTGACCTTGCATGGCCTCTGCTGGGCCTCAGAGAGACTTGTGCTTTGCTAGTTTCTACAGAGAATGTGGTGGCCTCAGCCTCAGGAAAGTTGGACAAGGAGTAAGTGAGATGTGAAACTGAAGGTAAAGTTCTCATAGATTTCCCATTCCAGCCTGATGCTTCCCTGCCCTGGTGCAGAGCATTGGGCACAGGTAGAATGGAGAGTGACCTGGGTGGCAGATTCTCCTTTCTCTATGAGTTTACCCAAGCAGCATGTCAGAAAAACTAGCTGACTGGTGAGGCAGGAGGACCTGGGAACTCCATGACAACAGGAGCCTGCAGTAGCCTCTGCTGCTTCCAGGGCTTCCCTCAGTGAGCCTCCCCTTATCCCAGGGAGAAATGCTGAGAGTCATTGGGAGAGTCCTTAGGCCTCTGTTCTAGAAAAGCCAGAGGCTCCAGACAATGGCAGCAGTGCCCCAGTGAGTGAGCCTTCAAATTGGGGAACAGCAGGGACACGTGGACATGACTGGTCTCACACGTATATCTACATACATATCAACTCTATGATTCATATGTGCAACACTTTCCATTAGTGCACAAGCTGGTGTGCCTTAGGCCTGATACACCCCCATGCTGTATATTAACCTAGGAGACTTACTTTCACATTGTTGACACATTGCTAACACTCACATATCCATGAGCATTGGTGGATATGTTGGATATGCATGTTCTGTGTTATCTGGTGTTAATTTCTTCTCTACTTGACTTTATTCCTTTACTTAGTTGGGTCATTAAAATTCCTAGTCCTGATTTTCTAAATTATTTTGTTGCTCTCGAAGTATATAAATATAGTCTCCATATAAAATGCCAAGCTAAGAAATTTTCTGACTAGCTGGCTACATGATAACCCCTGAGGAGAAGTCTGAAGGAAGTGTCTTAGGGGAAATCCCTGTGGGATGGTGGGGTTTGTCTTTAATGTGAGTTATAAGTACGAAGGCCACAGTGGGAAAACGAGAAAGGCAGAACAAGCGCTCGGTGACACAGAGGGACTTTGAAGGCCTGTGAGCCTGTCCAGGAGGAGTGTGGATAAGAGGGGGTTGAAGGAATAGGGTAGCCAGGACCAGTGGGCAAGAAGGAGGGTCTGAGCAGGGAGAGCACCAGGAGGTGAGAGCAGTGAGCACTGTGAGCAGTTAGTGGACAGCAGGGCCCTGAGCCTGATGGGAGGTGAGGAAAGCATTTGTACTGGATTTCAGGCTGTTCCCTGGGTTTCTGCTGAGTTCCTGACACTGCTCACCAGGACTGTGTTGAGGCTAACAGCATGATAGAGTGGTAAAGTTCTATGGCACACCTTGGGTTCTGACACTGTCCTGATTCTCTCTCCTTTTAGAACTTGTTGGACAGGAGGGCATGGAAGATTCTATTTCATCACAGTATCATGGACATGAACACTGAGCAAGGGCAGCTGAAGTACCTTCTCCTGCCACAAGTTCCGTGGTGATGGAGCTCCACCCATCCAAGGGCCAGCTTCAGTGTTTGTGCTGATAACTTCTAGAATGTTGGGGGACACAATCTTCTGGAGGAAGAAGCTCTAACTTTTGAATGGATGAAGATTCCATTGGGAGCTGAGGGAGTATTAATAGCTAATTCCCCCCGTGGGCTAAAAAAGGCTGGGGAAGCAAACCCATTGGACTCCTGTAGGAAAAGCATATGTATTGGACCCGAGGCTCAAAACAGTGAATTTTTTTGACTAGCTCAATACAAAAAGAAGGGTTGCTCAGCCTGACCAGGGAAGGTTCTGGACCAGGCCCTACTTCCCCATGTGACCCTTGATGAGGATACCAAGGAAACTCAGCTGGATTCTCTGTAGATCACAACCAGGAGCTGAGGTCCTCCACATTGCCTAGGGGAGAAGCTGGGATCTGGTCAGACATGCACATCACATAAGATGGAGAGGAGAGGAGAGGGTTTTAGAGGGTCATTGAAGAAAGAACTTCCTGCCTCTGGGCAGCAATGGGGTCCATCTCAGGGACCTAGTGCCTGGAGCCTGAGGAGTCAGAGCCAGGCCCTTGTCACCTGGCACTGGTGGTACTTGTACCACAATCTGGGGCTAAAAAGAGCTGCTCATACTACATCTCATACAGGGTGAGTTTCTCCTTGGCCTGCAGGAAAGATCAGTAAGTAACAAGGAAGAGGTGTGGCCTGGTCACCCCCTCCTGGCCAGGACAGATAACCCCACCCCCATGGAGAGGACCAGTCATGGGAGATAAAGAGAGAAATGAGACCACAGCCTCCGTGCTGTTCCCTGTAGGACTGTTCCAATGTCAGCTGGGCAGTTTATCATCCAGGTGAGGCATGAGGAAAAAGAGGTGAAATTCTGTAGCCCAGAAGGGAGATCTCCCCTCAGGCTGAGCCCAGGACTCTCCTGCTAGGACCACCTGGTGTTCAAGTGCAGACAGGAGGAGAAAAACTCTGCCCCTAGGAGCCCCAATGGCCCCTCCCAGTTGATTTGTATGCACCACCCACACTGTTTTCCAGAGTTTAAGGCTCTGGCGAGCTCAGTGTTAGGTGGGACCCAGAGGGAGCCATGGCAGCTGCCATTCAGCTCTTCTGCCTTCTGTTATTCTGGCTCTCAGGTGAGGGATCATGGCATGGTTCTACACACCTGTGAAAACTCTTTCATTGTGGTTGGGTCCTGTGTCCTGGCACCTCTGTTTAGCAAGCCCAGTGATTCAAGCTCAGGGTGCTCCAGGCTCCTGGCTCTTGTGGAGACTGGGGTATTACCTAGACTGCACAGGGGACCTTTCTGTTCTCTTTCCATCTCAGGTGCCACAGGAGAAATTGTGCTGACACAGACTCCAGCCTCTGTGGCTTTGTCTCCAGAGGAAATAGTCACCCTCACCTGCAGGGCCAATCAGAGTGTTGGCAGCTTCTTCTCCTGGTACCAGCAGAAGCCTGGGCAGGCTCCCAGGTGCCTCATCTAGGGTGCATCCAGCAGGGCCATTGGAGTCCCTGCATGGTTCCGTGGCATTGGGTCAGGGACAGACTACACCCTCTCCATCAGCAGCTTGGAGCCTGGGGATGCTGTAGTTTATTACTGTGTGCAGGACACACAGGTTATCACAGTGGTTCAGTCCTCAACAAAAACCTCACCAGCCCCGCTGCCACTTTCTCTCTCCTGGGGCACAGAGGCTGCCCCAGGAGGCACCCAGTCAAATATTTTGCACTTTTCTCTTTCTTCGCACCTGCAAAGTTCGTGAGAGAGAGGAAATAAAACTTCGTTCAGGTCTGAAATATTCATAGTCCCCTATGCCCTCTTTTGCTCCCCTGGAAAAAATATGAGAGATTAAAAAGGATTGGAACACTTGATATTATTTCCCTACATCACCAATGAGGATGGAGTCTCAGCAAGACCCATAATATCACAAACACAGGTGGAGTTAAAGGTGAATTCTTAAGAGTAATTTGATCTTTAGATATTTATTTATTTCTCATTTTGGCATCAACAACATATTGCTAAATCTGTCAAAGCATAGACACTGTCAACTGTGGTTCTAGAAACAGCTCCAAGTTCTGCTCACATTTATTTTATAATAAAGTCAGGGTAAGATGGGGAAATCTTTAACACTTTCTTTTTGCTTGTGTCCATACAAAGCATCTCCGTTATTCCAGCTTCTCCACCTATAGAGCCCAGGGTGCCAAGGAGGTGGGAATTGGTGGAAGATCAGGCTTTCTGATGAGCACATTCCTCCATCCATCCTAAAGAGCTAACGTCTGAGTTATTTGTCAGTCATTTGTCTTTTTCCTGTCACAATCCTGCATCAGATGTTTGACACTGATTAATGAAGAGTATGAATACAACTGTAGCTCAACACACGTAGACAAAATTTCTTAAATAGTCAATCACTTAGAGTTATTTAGAAAATACCTCCAGATCCCATTCAAGGAAAATTTGCAACAGGTTATTTCAACAATGAAATGCCAAAAGAGTTTCAGGTGTCCTAGCCAATATAACTTCTTTTTCTTCTTTTTTTCCCCCTTTGGCCAAAAAACTTTGAAAGTTGCAAGCTCAGTTTCTCACATGCAGAACCTGATAACTACCCCCAAAGGAGCATGTTCCTGTGAAGAGGCACCATGACCTCCTGCACCTGCATGAAGGGCCTCAGACTCCCCTTCTCTCCTCCCAGTCCCCAGGCAGCCTCCTCCCTTTCCTGGAATCCCTCTGCTTTCAGTGCTGGGGAGGCAGAGGTGAGCTGAGGCCTCCTCTCCTCCATGCCAGCTGGCCTCACAGAAAATCTTGCTCTTTTTGCAAACCTTAGTGTCCCAGTTTGGCTTCCATGTGTGTCAGCAGTAAGGTCTGTTTGGTGTCAGTTAATTTCATGGAAAGTTTGGAATCCCAGCCCAGCCCATCTCTAGAGCTCACATTTGCTAGCCAGACCCCTCCCACTAGATGGCTTCCTTGTGAATCTCTGCCACTCTCTCCAGGACAGTGTCCCTGTGCTACTCCTGCCATTATGTGTTTCCCACTCAGCAGAAGTGGTGGACATTTGTCCCTCTAGTGGTCTCTTGTGTTTGGTGAAGAAAACTGTAATATTTTTGCACAAACTCTTGTGCTTGAATTTGAACATTTGTCAAACCTGCCAGGTGTTTCACCATTTCACAAACAGAGTCCTGGTATTTATCATTGCTAGTCTGACTTCACACTAAAATCAGCTGTTTATTATATTCTGTTACCTGGGAAGTGGAAAAAAAAACATTTAACTTTCCTTCTGAGAGTCAAGGAAATTATGGGTTGGAAGATGTGAAGAGCAGAGGGATGACCAGGAGCACTGACTGCAGAGCTCTCTCTGGGCTCCTCCTGGGCACACTTTCACTTTAGATCCTCAACCTCCTTCTTTGCACAATAGAGATAAGAAGTTTATTTTTCACAGGCTCCTGTACTTAATGTTACAGAATGATATTACAGGAGACTGTCAAAAACAAGTATATCTTTGTCTGCTTGTTTTGGGGTTGGAAAGCCTAATATGAACATAGCAGTCCATCCCAGTGGCTTGCAAGTCTGATGCAGGAACTCACAAGATCAAAGCCACCTTCAGCAACAGGAAGGCACTAAGCAACTCAGGGAGACCCTGTCTCTAAATAAAATACATAAGTGGGCTGGGGATGTGGCTCAGTTGATGACTGTCCTTGAGACCAATCCATGGAACCAAAAAAATTAATAACAAAAAATGAAAGTAAAATAAGATAGCAGTCTATCTCAATATCATAAGCAAACTCAATGCAATAATAATCAAAAGCACAATGGTGTCTTCTATTTTTCTTTCTTTATTTTTCTTACTTCTCAAATAACTTCTTACAGTTTACATGATAATCCATGGGACACAGAGAGACTAAATAATCTTGCAAAACAGAAGTGAACTGAGAGGACTCAGTTTTCTGATTTTTAATGTTTTTAATTTAATTTCCTTGGCTGTTTTTCAGTGGTGCTGGGGACAGAACCCAGGCTTCCCCCATGCTGACAATGCTCTCACAGTAACCTGACCCCAGACCCTCCCTTCTCCCTATGCACAGTGCTAGGGAGTGAGAAGTCACTTTCCCTTGCAGTTCCAGCAATAGCATTAGCATCATCCAGCCTGGCACCAGCAGGACCAGGCATGGCTGCTGAGCTCCTGCTGCCTCCTGCTGCCCTCTGCACACCCTGCCTGCCTGGGAGGGCTGTGGTGCAGGGACACAGGTCATTCTGGCCCCCAGCAGACACTTCCTTCAAGGAACTTGAACTTCTTCCTCTCCCCACTAAGGGGCAAACCTCCATTCAGATGCTGCTTTTCCCCAGAGGCAGATGAGAGCCTTCAAACTCTAAGGGGAGAAAGCTGGGGACAGGTCTGAAGTCACACGCTCCCTCCCCTCCCATCACTTCTCCCTGGAACCTGAGCTCCTCCAGTGTCTCTCCTCTGCCCTCCTGCCTGGGTCTTCTCTGTCCTGTCCCCTCCTACTCTGCGTTTATACCTGTCACTCCTCACTCCCCACATGGCTGTACTCATGTAGGTAACAACCCTTTTCTCCTGCATATCCTGGCCCTTGGCTTGCCTCTGACTCCAATCCTTGGATTCTCATGGGAGAATCAAAGGTGGTGACTGATGGTCTTTAGAGACCAGAAAGGAGAGCAGCAGGTGTTCAGGGCTGTACGTGTGGCCACTATGGTCCACTGTGAGTAGAGTTCCTGCATCATGTCAGCTGTGACCTGCCAGAGGTACCTCTGTCTGTCCAGTCAGAGGGTGGCCACTAGCAGCTGTGCATGGCTTTGACCTGGGCCATGCATTCATGGGACCAGCTCTTCTGCCCTGTGTGGGGGAAGCAACCATACAGGAGCTGCCCAATCCCAGCGCTGGAGAGAAATTCTATTTGGGCCACAGAACAACTCCCCGTCTCTATGACACTTGCTTCTCTCTCTCACTGGAGCCCTTTTTGACCCCCAGTGTCCTGAGCAATGGGAAGGTCACTGTTCCAGGCAGCAGGAGGTTCCTGTGCAGCTCCTGAACTCCATGGTGCTCATGCTCAGTCCTGAAAGTGGAGAGGCAGCCATGGGTTAAGCCAAGAGATGGCAGCTTTACCTGCCCAGGCTCAGAGTGTCTGCACTTAGAGTCCCATAGGCAGGGTGGCACATGCCTATAGTCCTGGACAACTTGAGAGTCAGGGAGGAGGACTGGAGGTTCAAGGCCACCCCAGGAAAATTACAGAAACACAGTATGTAAACCAAAGGGTTTACATCAGTTTCTTGATGAGATGCAGGGGAAAGTGACTTCTCACTCCCTAGCACTGTGTACAGGGAGAAGAAAGGGTCTGGGGTCAGGTTACTGTGATATTTTTACTGTGATTTTTGGCATAGCATGTGACAAACCCTGACTGCATCACTGCAGGTGATAAACTAATAAATAAACTTCTATGAGTAAATAAAAAATATAAAATCATAGGTTTAATAAAAAGTCAAGAAATACCTATGTTCATAGAAATATTCATACTAGAGTTACAGAATAAACACAGATGTGTCCATAGGATTTATATTTTAATATTACATATGTGGCATGGAGTACTCCTTTTAGTTCTAAGCAAATTAAACTCTGGCTGAGAAGAGGCTCTGGGGGTCTTTGCTGACCCTCCTCTCTGGTCTAGCAGGGTTTCGGGACAGGACAGTGAGATCAGCACTGAGTGCAGAGCCAGGTGAGAGCTAATTCCTGGTCTCTGAACCTCCCCTGGCCATGGCCTCTCTGCTTGGCTCAGCCCCAGGGTGTGGAGCACCTTCCTCTCCTGGATCCACTGCCAGGCAGCCTGAGGGCAGGGCCTCTGCTTCCCGAGGTCCTCACCACACTGCCCAGGAGGCCCTCCAATTCAGTGCCCAGGGCAAGAGCCTGCAGCTATCAGGCAGCTTCAGCCTGAGCTCAGCCTGCGTGAGCTCCTGCCCCAGCCTCTCCCATCTACATCACCAGCAAAGTCCTTCCTTCATCAGATGCTCTGCATACATTCCCACATTTGTCCACCTGCAGGTTGTCACCTTGATAAGGAGAAACTTGACCTGAATGTACTTTTCCCAACCCCCACAGTAAAGATTTCATTGTAGTCTCTCTTCCCTAAGGAACTAGAACAAGCACAGGGATATTTAAAATAGGTGAAGCTTTTAAACCTTCCCCTTATTCCTATAGTTTACTGCTCACCAGCTCTTTCCTGCTGTTTGTGGTAGAAACAGCTGAGCCCTCCCAGACCAGGGCAGGAGAAAGTATCAGAGGATAACTGATGATCCCTGAAATGAAGTGTAACTGAGGGAGGGAGGAAGGGGCTGGGGCTCTGACTCAGATGTAGAGAACTGTGCAGCATGCACCAGGCCTTGGGTTCAGTCATCAGCTCTAAAGGGGGGAAGAAAGGAATAAAACAATGAGACAAAGAAATATAAAAAGAATGAAAGGTAGAAAGAAATGAAGGAAAAAAGAAAGGAAGGGAGGAAAGAGAAAAAAAGAAAGGTTTCTAAAAACTAAAAGAAGAAACACATGAAGAACTTTGTCCTGCTTTATTCCTGGAAAAGTTGCAAGAGGACCTGATACAAGACAAGATGTTTAGAGACACTGCAGCCCTCTTGAGGTCATGAGGCATTACTAAGAATTAAAAGGCCCTGTGGTAATACTGGAAAAGGAGAGATATGTATGGATTCGGAATATTTGCTGTTTTTACCAAGATGCTGGAACAGCCTTATATTCTCTTGTTTGTAAAATTATTCTTCTCCTAAAGGACAGTTTAGAGGAAGAGACTGGCTGGTCTTAGACCTACTGTTCTGGAGAAGATGGGCACCATGATGGGTATGAGTGCTCTCTGTGGGTCTCTGAGGCAGGGAGGGTTGGGTCTATGCATGGGTCCCTCCTCCCTGCCTCTTACCCATGCTGTGCCAATGTCCAGAAACCCCAAACACCTCAGTGAGTTTACACATCTTCCTCTCTTTCTGTCTTTATTTCTGTTTTTACCTCCAAAGCATAAACTATCCCCTTGCTTCTGTAATGCCCCCTTCTTCTCCAAAGGTCACCAACACAGAAATGTGCTTAGGACACAAGAACAGCCTGTCCTGAACCAGATACTGACCACAGATCACCCCTCAGAGCTCAGGGGTCTGACAGTGTCCTGTGGACCCAAGGAACTATGTTACCCCAAGCAAATCTGAGCTGCCCTGTTCTGACCTGGGACACCTGAACACACTGAGCCTGTTTTAATTCACCAGGATGAGCCTCCCTGCAGCTGTGCCCAGCCTGCCCAGCCCTGCTGATTTGCATGTGCCCACAGCAAAGCCCACTGCCCTGAGGACTTATTAAGAGGCTGCTCACACCCTGTGCAGGAGTCAGTCCCTGTCAGGACACAGCATGGCCATGAGGGCCCCTGGTCAGCTCTTGGGGCTCCTGCTTCTCTGCCTCCCAGGTAAGGAGGGACAGTACTGGGGATTCACTAATCACAGTGTGGTCAGTGCTGCCTGGCTACTCAGGAAAGTCCTCTTGGAACATAAAGCTCATAAGAATATTTATTTTTGTTTCGAATGGCAGGTGTCAGATGTGACATCACGATGACCCAGTCTCCATCCTCCTTGCCTGTGTCTCCTGGAAACAGAGTCACCATCAACTGCAGGGCCAGTCAAGGCATTAGCAATAATTTACACTGGTATCAGCAGAAACCAGGACAAGCTCCTAAGCTCCTCATCAGATACGCAAACACTTTACAATCTGGGGTCCCCTCCAGGTTCAGTGGCAGTGGATCTGGGACAGATTTCACTCTCACCATCAGTAGCCTGGAGCCTGAAGATGTTGCCACTTATTACTGTCTACAGACTAACAGTTACCCACCCACAGTGATACAGGCCATGACAAAAACCTCCCAGGGAGCAGAAGTGTGAGGCTGGCCTTCCCCAGCTGCTCCTCCTGCTGTCTCCACCTGCTGAGGGCACTGCTCAGAGACACTAGGGTCCCAGGGCCACAGGGAGGGTTTGTGGAAGGATCCAGGGTGTCTCCTCTGCACCTTGAAGCTTTCCTTCAGCTCAGCCCCAGCAGGGTACCATGATAATGGCTCATTGACAGCCCTCTCCATGTATTCCACACTGGAATATTTTAAGTCTTTGAATTTTATTGTAGTTTAAGATCCTAGTGTAACTGGGTGAAGTACAGAGTTCTCCTGTGTCCCCCCTGCTCCCACACCCCTCCATCACCACCCCAGACTCTGTTGCTTCTATTACAATTCATCAACCTCTACCCATATCTATAGGTCACACTAGGGTCACTTTGTGCATTCTGTGGAAGTAGACAACTGGACAGTGACGTGTATCCTACAGTATGGCCTGGCACAGTGCAGGTCCAGCCCTCACACTGTCTGAGCTCCAGCTGCTCCTCACCCTGGCCTCACTGCTACAGACGTTCATGATTTTCTATCCTGTAGTTTCACCTGGGCTGAGTGGCACTGGCCTGGAATTTACAGCAGGTAAGACATTCAGACTGGCTCTCACCTGAGTGCTTTGCATGTAAGTTTCTTTCCTTCATGGATTTTCATTACATGTTAGCTGTTTTCTTTTTTTTCCTCCTTTTTAATTTTTTCTTCAAACTTGGTCTTTAATACAGGCATGTGCAACCACTTAGCTATATTTACAGTACTTTATTTTATTTATTTATTTATTTTTGGTTTGTTTGTTTGGTTTGATTTGGTGGGGTTTTTTGTTTGTTTTTCTTTTGTCTGTGTTTTTTTTTTTTTTTTGAGACTTAATCTCTCTAAGTTATTAGGTCCAGGCTAAATTGTTGAACCTGGCCTTAAGCTTGTGCTCTTCATGCCTCAGTTCCAGTTATTGGGATTATAGGCAAGAATCACTGCAGACTTCTCGATAGCTCTGTTCTTTTCAGTGCTGAGTACAACTCTACTTCTGGCTCTTGGACAGTATTGATCCATTCCCTAGTGAAGGGCAGGCTTGTGTCCTTCAAGTTTTCAATGCTGAACACAGTTCCTATAAGTTTTCATTTGTAGATTTTTATTTATTTTTAGATGTGTACATTCACCATCTTTAGTTTCATATCAGAATGCCTAGTGTTATCAGAATCTGTTACACTGTCTAGTATGTCCTGTCTTCATCTTGGAGACAGCTTGTGGACACTCTCCAGAACACTCAGCTGCTGGGAGTGGCTTGTGACTGCAGCCAGAACCAGCTTAGCATCAGGGATGGGGCCTGGGATTCCCTCCTGCTGCCTGTGGGCTGCTCCCTCCTAGACTTGGCCATCCCTCAAGGGGGCTGTTTTCTCATGTGTTTTAATTTGCATTTCCCTGATGACCTGTGATGTCACAGTGATGTTTGGACAGATGTCCACAATGTGCAGTGGTCAGCCCAGCTGTCAAATGCTTGTCATCTCTTCCTCATTTGTGGTCCTTCTTCATCCTGTGTTCCAAGGTCCATGTTCCTATCACATATTATTTCTTTATAGAGCACTTTGCCCCCACTTTGGGGTTAGCTATGTATTATTCTCTTTATTTTTCTACACTGAGGGGCTCTTGATTTTACCTTGATTTCTGAAGTACTTTTCCCTGGATCAAGAGCTCTAGGTCAACAGAATTGTCTTTCAGTCCATGGTCAGCTGACCCCATTGTTCTGGGTCCAGGTGGGCAGAACTTCAGGGCAGAAGGGTGTGGGCAAGGATAGCTGCTTCACACTTGGTAGCCAGGAAGTGCAAGGAAAGAGGGGAAGGGGCCTCAGGGAAGATGCACCTTCCAGGGCTCACCCCTAGTGACTACCTCCTCTAGCCACACCCCCTGCCCTCAGTCACCAACAAGTTAGTCCACTCAGGCCAGGAAGGACTGAATAACCTCAGCTCTCCTAGTCTTGTCATTTCACCTCTGAATATTCCTGCATTAACTCAGTACATGTAGGGGGTAACCTGAAGTTGAAACCAAAGCACAGTCTACAGAAGTACACATGCAATGACATCAATATAGCTGTTTTGATTCTTGCAGAAACTTTTTTTTTCTTAAAACAGTGACTCATGGTCTGGAACCAAATACCACACATGGCACATGATCTGAGGGAAGTACATCATGGAGCAGAAATCTAAGAAGTCCTCACTGTGCCCTTTCCCTTTCCTCTTTCTATCTCTAGCCTGCCACAGCAAAGCTGCAGCCTCTGCTGAGCACTCTGTTTGCAGGGACAGAAATTGAAATTCCCTCCCTATTTTTGTTTCTTCTGATTGTTCCCAATTTTACTCTATCTTCATTTGAGGACAGTTCTCATCTGCTTTTGACAAGTGTATATCTTCTCAGGATCACTTGGACTCTGATTTCTGTCTTCTCCCTCCATGCCCTGAACCAACCTGCTGTCCAGGAATTCATGCACAGATCTTTGACAAGGACACACATCTTTCCACACGGATGTTGTGACCATACACTCTTCTTAAATATGGGCTTGATAAAATATATCAGAGCCACCCATCATTCTGACTACACTGTGGGGGAAGTCATCTTACCTGTGGCACATTATGATGCTAATGCATTCAGGTCAAAGCCTATCCAGGCCCCCCTACCCCTTGGCATTAACCAATGAGGACAATCCTCATGATTCTCAGAGTGAGCTCATGATGAGGTGTAAATTAAAATTGCTATGGATACCCGGTATCTGTACATGAATTATAACTTTGCTCTGAATCTGCTGATTCCCAGAGGTGTCATCTGCCTCTTAGAATAAAGTGTTTTCTATGTACTCTTTCACTTTTTCAAAATGATATTTGGCATAAAACTCTAAAGTTGAAAATAAAAATTTGGATCTCAGTTTTTTTAATAATTTTCACAAATTAGTTTATAAAATTATATCACTTTTTAGTCATTTATTTTTCAGCATTACCCAGATTTTATCTCAAACATTGCAAAAAAATATAAAAATAAAATGATATTTTTACACTGTGGCTTCTGATAGACACATTCACCAGTTTTCTTCAAAAACAATTTCATACAGGAGAACATCACATTTATAGCCTAGAATTATGCCAAGGTTATTGAATTCAAATGTGAAAATAATCTGAGAGGGAGCTTCTATAGGACACCAGGTGTGCATGTGTGTGAGCTCTGTGCACTGGATTGGAAGCATGATATTTTCAAATTCTATTCTATTTCAATCACTCTACTCTAGGTTCATGTAGAGTGCTTCCCCACTCCCTTCAGGTCAAAACTCAAGGAAAGAGAGCTATAATTAGTCACCTGGTCCTGAGGCTGTTCCTAAGTCCCAACTGCCTTCCCAAGATTGACCCTTGCATGAAACACCACCCTCCTTTATTTGGGGTACATTAAAACTTTGTTGATATTTTACACACAAGTTCTCTTTGTATCACTTAAAAAAATCTGTTTTGCTCTTGTAACTTTATTTTCCATTTCCAAATAGATATTTTTTTCAACTATGAAAGTAATTGTACCTAAAGTTTAATAGAATTCACCTTTTTTTTTTTAATTTTCGATATAAAACCCAGACATTCTCTGATGTTTGAGGGTATTCAAGTTCATGGCAGAGTTTGCTAGAACAAGTTACAGCCCTCACATGAGCTCAAGTGTACTTCAGCCAGTGTATGATCTAGGCATTGATGTCCTTGTGGTTGTGGGGACCAAGCCATGAAGCAAACAGTGGCTGCAGGAGTGACAGTGGGCAGAATCATTTCAACCCTGATGAACTACGTGGGGGTCTGCTATGGTGAGCAAGGTGTGGAGCGTGTGGCTCTTCCTCTCTGTGGATCCAGGAAGGCACAGGGGCTTCTGGAGATTCATCTGAGATAGGAGGTGAGATACCCATGGCCAATAATGGACAGCAAAAGCAAAGACCACAAGGTGCCCCTGGGTACAGCAGGGACCCCAAGATCTCAGAAGAATATTATTCATTGAAAAGCATACACATTTTTTTTTTACTTATGCAGTGTGCAAAATCAACCAGGACTACAGTAATTGATAACCTTTTTAAAATAATTCAAATAACAATCACTAGTTATTTGACCACAGTCTCCAGCTAGACAAGCCAACATTAAAAATGCTGAAAAGGCATAAATGTGCATGATATTCTTTACTTATTATCCTCTTTTTCTCCCTTCCTTCAAAAGTGATTTTCTGATCTGTTTCTAGGGGCTGCACAATCTGTTTTCTTCTTCAACTTGACCTCTGCACAGGGTTCCTGTGTAGTGACATGGGACACCTTTGCTTCCCCCTCCTGTTTCTATGTCCTCTGTCCCTGTGTTAGTGGCTGGGATGAGTCACAGCTGTTATGTGTTGAACTTCCCGGGCCATAGCAGACTCCAGACCTCAGCCAGGGCCCAACTCCTGACACATCCTCCCTTGCAGAGCCCCAGAGTCACCATCCAAGTAAGTCTGTTATTGATATAAAAATAATCCAATAAACCTGTTTTTGATTAAGAAAGAAAAATATAAGCCACTCTCACCTGGGAAAAGAACACACAAGTCACAGGTGAACCTGGAGCCCCAGGACTCCTACAGGGAAGGTGGGCATCTTAGCAGGGGTCCTCAGGGGGCCTGGGTAAGTTTCTCCCTTGCTCAGCACCTGCTGAGGCTGAGGGTAGAAGCCCAGTGTCTGATGGCATCTGGAGCTGCAGCACCTCTGGGACCTTTCCTAATACTCCCCTGGGGCCCTGGGTGACCCCACCTAATGCTGAGTGCTAGCCCTGGGCCTGAGAGCCCCTGGGAGCGGCTAAGGGTCTCACAGAGGCTCTGGAAGCAGTAGGTGGGTTGGTAGCTCCACACCAGGAGCCCACGCTTTCTCAATCCCTATGCCTGCACCACGCAGAGTCCCTTAGGTCCCTTCTTTCTTTGACAAAACCACATCTTTTGCATCTCATGTTTGTCACACAGCCAAGACATCAACTGCCCAAGGCCAGCATGGCTTATAAATTCCTGATAAACTTATAATTTTTTGTCCTTAAGTAGAAGGATAATTTCTTGGGGAGAGTGGTCACTTGAGTTTCCTAGAGAATCTCACCTGGTGATAAAGGAAGAGAAACAACTTCATGAACTGGGAAGAAAATATCCATGGCCAAGACATTGGCACGCCAGGTACAGATTCTGCCTATTGAGGCTCCCCAGACCTGTCACTAGAGAGCAGATGCACGACCTGCACAGGTGAGACAAACTGGGCTTGAATGGGATGGTGGCAAGTTTAAGTTAAGAAGAAGGCAGCAAAAAACCACATAACAGGAACAATTTGGGGCATCAATGTCAGGACAGCTCTTGACCATAAGGGCTAAGCTTCCACACTGATAAATAGAGAGAGAGAGAGATGAGAGAGAGAGAGAGAGAGAGAGAGAGAGAGAGAGAGAGAGAGAGAGAGAAACAGAGAGAAACAGAGAGAAACAGAGAGAAACAGAGAGAAACAGAGAGAAAGAGCTCACATTTTCTTTATTTTATAGGGGGACATCAGAGGAAGGGAAAAGTTTTCAAAGTTTGGGTCTTGCTTCATGATGTCTTGGGGTCAACAGATTGACTTACATCTTGGCAGGTCACACCCACCTCAGGTGCTGTTTGGGATCTTAGGCAGAGCTAGAGGGGGTGGCACACCTGCATCATGTAATGAATCCCTGACAGGGACTTTGCAGTGCCAAACCTGTCCTCTTAGAAGGCTACTATGTACAACATAATCCACACACAGCCCATGGACAGCTCATGACAACACACCAGAAAATAAGCCATCCAAGAAAACTGATCTAGAAGCCCTGGGACAGGAGAAGTGATCCCGTCCCATGGGGGCCACTAAGGCTTGAGAGCTCTGCCCTGCACTCAGGCCCACAGGGAGCTGGTCTGTGTCTCCCCAGATGCAAGCTCAGGTAGGGTTTCTTATCTACTTTGTGACTATAATAACCACAACCCAACACAGGGATTCATGGAATGGAGTCAGAATGCAGGTCAGCAGAGGCCCAGGCTGGTGGTAGGACAAGGCTCTGTTCTGAGGGCACCCCAGGTGAGCAATGAGGATTGACTGTCCTTATGAATTCAAAGAGGGGACAGAACACACTGAGAGCCCATTCAGTGATTGTGACCAGACCTGGACGTGTCCAGAGAGGAAGGGACAGAAGTGGAAGAGAGAGGTGTTACAATTCCAGTGCAGTTCCCAGGATGTCCCCAGAGCCCTCATCAAGGGGCAGGTCACTGTTCAGTGCACAGGGGCCCAGGGTGGACAGAGCTGCATCTTCACTAAAGCCATGAAAGGAACTAAAACTTGCTTCTGAAATTACTCTAACCTCTCCAGAAACATACCTAGGAAAGAGCCTGTGTAGGCTTTGCCTGCTTTTCTCAGGACAGGAGGAACCACCTTGACAAAAACCTCCCAGGGAGCAGTAAATCACAATTTACTAAGCACTGAGGCAGGAAGGGCAGAATCATATTGGGTTCCATCCTACCCTGGCCTCCTAGTCCAGCAAGGCCAATGTCCAGAAAAACTTAAACCAGATCACAGAGTTTACAAATTGTAATTTCTTCCTGCCTTCAGTGCTCTTTTCACATCTTAAGCATGAATTGACCCTTTATCTCTTAATTCCTTTCTGTTCTTATGATCACTAATAAATAATGTCCATATGAAACACAAGAAAAGCTTTTCCTGGATATGAAAAAAGCAATAAGTCACTCCTCACAGAAGAGTATTCTGGTTGTGTCCTGTGTGTTTCAGGTGAAATTATATTCTGCTCTAGCACATCTGTGCTGCTCTCAACTGAACTGGGACAATGGGCACCTGACCTATGCTGAGTGATATATGAGCCCGTGCTGCAGCTGTGCCCAGCCTGCCCAGCCCTGCTGATTTGCATGTGCCCACAGCACAGTCCACTGCCCTGAGGACTTCTTAAGAGGTTGCTCACACCCTATGCAGGAGTTAGTCTCCATCAGGACACAGTGTGGCCATGAGGGTTCCTGCTCAGTTCCTTGGGCTCCTGCTGCTCTGCCTCCCAGGTAAGAAGGGACAGTCCCTGGGGATTTACTAATCACAGTGTGGTCAGTGCTGCCTGGTCACTCAGGGAAATCCTCTTATAACATCACTACTTATAAGGATTTTTTTTTATGTTTCCAATTTCAGGTGTCAGGTGTGACATCATGATAACCCAGTCTCCATCCTCCTTGTCTTCATCTCAAGGAGAGAGAGTCACCATCAACTGCAGGGCCAGTCAGGGCATTAGCAATAGTTTACACTGGCATCCGCAGAAACCAGTACAAGCTCCTAAGCTCCTCATCACATATTCAAGCACTTTGCACTCTGGGGTCCCCTTGAGGTTCAGTGGCAGTGGATCTGGGACAGATTTCACTCTCACCATCAGAAGCCTGGAGCATGAAGATGTTGCTGATTATTACTGTCAACAAAGTAATAGTTCCCCTTCCACAGTGACACAGGCCTTGACAAAAACCTCCCAGGGAATAGAAGTGTGAGGCTGGGCTGCCCCACCTGCTCCTCCTACTGCCTCCACCTGCTAAGGATACAGCTCAGAGGCAGCCAGGCCCTGAGCACTACAAGGAAGGTCAGTCGGAGGATCCAGGGGATTCCTCTGCACCCTGACCCTTTTCTTCAGCTAAGCCACAGCAGGTGACCATGATACCAGCCTCAATGATATGTGACAGGACAGAATTTAGACCTTAAGGGCCTGAAACAGGCAATAGTTTGTGTCGTGCAATAGAGACAGGTCTCTCCATGTATTCCATATGGGAATATTTTAAGACTTTGAATTTTAGTGTAGTTTAAGTATCCAGGAAAATTGGGATGAAGTACAGGGTTCTCTTGTGTCCCCCCTGCTCCCACAGCCCCTCCATCACCACCCCAGACTCTGTTGCTCTGTTACAATTCATCGACCTCTGCCCAAGTCTACAGGTCACACCAGGGTCATTTTGTGCATTCTGTGGAACTAGACAAGTGGACAGTGATGTGTGTCCAGCAGTGTGGCCTGGCACAGTGCAGGTCCCGCTCTCACACTGTCTGAGCTCTAGCTGCTCCTCACTCCTCTCTCTGATGCAGACCTTCATGATTTTCCATCCTGTAGTTTCACCTGGGCTGAGTGACACCTGCCTGGCTCTCACAGTATGGACGATGTTCAGACTGGCCTGTAACCCTGAGTGCTGTGGAGGTTTGTGTAAACCTCATCCAGGGGTGTACGTTATAGAATTGAGAGTTATTTCCTTTTTACTTTTTCAAGTTTTTCTTCAAATTTGGTATTGAGGGCTGGGGATGTGGCTCAAGCGGTAGCGCGCTCACCTGGCATGCGTGCGGCCTGAGTTCCATCCTCAGCACCACATACCAACAAAGATGTTGTGTTCGCCGAGAACTAAAAAAAAAAAATAAATATTAAAAATTTTCTCTCTCTCTCTCTCTTTCTCTTTAAAAAAAATGGTATTCAATCCAGACATGCACTACCACTCAGCTACATTCACAGTCACATTAAAATTTATTTTTTAAAATGGTTCTCTCCAAGTTGTTAGGTCCTTGCTAAGTTGCTGAAACTGGCCTTAAACTTGTGATCCTCTGGCTCAGCCTCCCAGTTGGTGGGATTACAGGTGAGCACCACAGCACCCATGATATCTGTGTTCTTTTCATTGCCAAGTAATATGCTACTCTCTGGTTCTTTGATAGTATCATTTCATTCCCCCAGAGAAGGGCAGGTTTTTCCCCTCCAAGTTTTCAATGCTGAACACAGTTTTTATAAGTTTTCATTTGTAGATTTTTATTTACTTTTTAGATGTGTATTTTCACCATCTTTATTTTCATAGGGGAATACATAGTGTTATCAAAATCTGTCACACTATCTTGCACGTTCTGTCTTCATCTTGGACAGCTGTGGACACTACCCAGAACACTCAGCTGCTGTGAGTGGGTGGTGAACTGCAGACAGGAACAGCTCAGCAGCGGGGATGGGGCCTGGACTCTCCTCATGCTGTCTGTGGGGTGCTCCCTCCTAGACATGGCCATCCCTCAGGGGGGATGTTTCCTCATGTGTTTTAATTTGCATTTCCCTGGTGACCTGGGATGTCACAGTGATGTTTGGTCCAGTGTACACAATGTGCATTGGTAAGATCCAGCTCTCAAATTCTTGTCACTTGTCCATCCTTTATGTTCCTTCCCCATCTTGTGTTCCTAGTCTCTGCTCTTGTCATGTCTCTATTCTCTATAGAGCCCTTCCTAGCCACTTTGGGGTCAGCTACACACTCTCTTCATGTTTCTACAACTGAGCACTCTTGAGTTTACCTTGATTCCTGAGGAACAGTTCCCAGGATTTAGAGTTCCAGGTCCACAGATTTTTTTCTTCAACACTTGAAAGTGTGTCCTTTCCTTTGTCCTCCCTGTTTCCAGGGGAGAAATTATCTGTTCATCCCAGTTGCTTCTCCCATAAAGCTAAGGAGTTGCTTTTCCCTCCCAGCTTTTAAGATCTCTGTCTGTCTTCAGAAGCTGGCGGTGTGGCTGTGGGGTGGGTTGGCAGGCACCTCCTAGTCATCTGAGTCTCTGTTCCCTGGCCAACTAGGCTGTCCCCAGGGTTCTCTAGCTGGGTGTCACCATGGCTGTCCCTCCTGCTGCCTCCTTCCTCTGACTGCTCCACTCACCTGCTCAGCTCCCCACTGGGCTCTTATTATGGTGAATGGAGTTTTCAGTTCTGGAACTTTTCTTTTTCTGTCCTTGCACAGTTTCTGTTCCCTGGCTGATGCTTTCTGTTTTTTCTTCATTTGTTTTAAACACATTTGCAATTGCTGGTTGTTATACTTTTATTGTGACTGATTAAAATCCTGTTCAGATGATCCTTAGGAATATTTTAACTCAGTGTTAATGTAACTTTCTTTTTCATAGAAGATTATTCAGGTTTTATGAAGATGAGTGTGTTCTTTGCTACCTGGACATTTTGGGAATTAAGTCACATCACAGGGCTGGAAATTCTGAATGACTGACCAGACCCTAGTACAGGCAAGTGCTGTGATTTATGGCCTATAGAAGGGCAGGACTCACCCAGGTAAAAGGTTTATTTTTATTTATTTGTTTGTTTAGTTTTACTCTAGGCCTAGAAACCTCCTTGGAAACACTTAGGAGCTACAGATGCCTGAATTCAAGGCAAATCCTTCTCATCACCAGTCTGTGTTGGTCAGTTTTACATTGTTGTTGTAAAAATTTAGCCCAAATCTAACATAGTCAGGAAAAGTTTATTTGGGCTCATGGGTTCAGAATTTCTGTCCATGATCAGCTGACCCCATTGCTCTGGGCCCACATGTGCAGAACATCAGGGCAGAAGGGTGTGGGGGAGGAGAGCTGTTTCACCCATGGTGGCCAGGAAGTACAAGGAGAGAGGGTAAGGGGCCTCAGGGAGAACCTTCCAGCCTCAACCCTAGTGTCCTCCTCCTCCAGCCACTTCCACCTGCCCTCAGTCACCACCCAGTTAGTCCACTCAGGCCCGGAAGGACTGATCAGGCTCAGCTCTCAAAATCTTGTCATTTCACCTCTGACTATTCCTGCATTAATACAGCAGCTTTATAGGGACACTCTTATGCCCAAACCATAACAAAGCCTAAAGAAGAACACAGGCAATCACTGTAAAAAACTCTCTTCACTCTCACTTGCATTTAATTTTTTAAAACCGTGACTTTTTGCAGCCAGGTTTGAAATCAAATACCCCAAATGACACATGATTCTGAAGGAAGCTTGTCATGGAACAGAAATATAAGAAGTCCTCCCCTTTCCTGCTCCCTTACTCTTCTCCATCCTGGGCCTGCACAGAAAAGGGCTGCAGCTTCTGCTAAGCCTGTGTTCACAGGGTCAGGGCTTAAAATAGTGTCCTCTTGTGCTTTCTTCTGACTGTTCTTTATTTTATGTTATGCTCTTACCTTCTTTTGACAAGTGTGCATTACTGTTCCTTATGTCCTCCAGGGCATCCTCTTCTCAACCACCAAATGAGAAATAGAAATGTATTTAATATAGTTCAGTTACACAACTTGGCACAAACCATCTAGAATTGTGATTTCTGATTATGTGCTGTGCTCATTTAGTGTTCCTGGTCCGGCATCACATAGTAGGTTCTGGTGAGAAGATTCCCATCTCAGTCAACCACACCCTGTCTGAGTGTCTAGATGCTGATGCTCCTCAGAGTGCCGTGGGCAGGAAGGCTAACTTGACCCACAGCACAGGTGTGTTCTAAGAGGAAGGCACCACAGCCCTCCAGGGGACAGTGATCTGAAACTCCAGCACTCCACGGGTGACAGGTGCATTTGGTTCTGTAGCAGAGAAATCAGATACCCTGAGGTTGCTGTAGTACTAGCAGCACCAGTAGAGGTGGTGGAGAGACATGGTACTTGTCATGACCCCCGTCCCTGCCTCCACTCAATCAAGGATCTATTGTGCAAATATGGTGGAAGTGAGGGACACAGAGACCAGGCAGTCTTCCCAGAGGAGAGAAGCTTCCAGCTCACATGCCCACTTAGCTCTCCTCTGTGGCACTTTCTCTGCTGTTTCACAGAATCCATAAAGTCTGCACATGCAGAACCCCCTCCACGAGCCCATCTGCTGCATGTCAGGATCACTGTGTCTGATTTCCTGTCTTCTTTTACAGGCCCTCAGTAAAGCAGCTCTCCAGGGGTCCATACACAGACCTTTGACCAGAGCACCCCCTGTCCATACACCATATGCTCTTCCTAAATATCTACTAGGTTAATGTAATATATGAGATCCACCATTGTCACGGGCTGTGCATGGGTTGTGTGTGGGTCACTGTGCATGGAAACCTGGTGGATAGGAACATCTTGTGTCTGGGAATGACCAGTGGACATTTTCTCAGGTAAATTTCTAGAGACACTGTGAATTTCTATCCCACTCTGCCATGGCTCACACAGCACCTGAGATAGGAATGATCTGCCAAGGTGCCAATCAACCTGCTGACTGCAAGACAACAGAAAGCAAGAATTCCCCTTGAGACTTTATTAATGCCTTTGATGTACCCCCTTAAATAAACCACCCAAGCCATCTTTCCTTTGTCTAATTCTAGCTCTTGTGCAGATTGGATGTATCAGGGTCTTGGCTTTTGTAATATATTTCTAACTCTTCGTCTTTTTTTCCCCCAATTATTTTAGATTTTAAGTTTTCAGGTGGTTTACACCCTCCTTGGTAGGAAGAAGAACCACCCAATGAGATGCTGGGTGTGACCCCTGTGAACCCATTATTCTGGCTACACTCTGGGAGCATACATTGTACACCTTACATATGCCACTTTATGAGGCTAATCCATTCAGGTCAAAGCCTAGTTTTTTTTTCTCCCCCTTGACATTATCTAATTGAGACAATCCTTGTTATTCCTGGAGCAAGATCATGCAAAGTTTCCTGGGTAACACAGAAACTTGGTAGTGGACATCAGGGTAATGTCCATGAATTATAACTTGGACATGTATCTGCTGATTACTGACAGTATTATCTGCATCTTAACAAAGTAATCTCTCTACTTGTTCACTCTTCCAACAATGATATTTGGCATAAAAATATCAGTATCAAAAATACTGATATAGGTCTCAGTTAATGGCATTTCATTAATGATTTTCACTAATTATATGAAAATCATTTTTTGAACAATCACTTTTCAGTTTAGCACAGATTTGATCCCAAACATAGTAAAAACATGTTATTGATGATGATATTTCTAAAGTGTGCCTCCTGCCAGAAACACTCAAAAATTATCTCTACAGAAAAATTTCATATTGGAGATCACCATATGTTATACTTTGGAGTTGTGTGCCATGATTGTTGAGACCAAATGTTAGAACACCCTGAGAGGGGACCTTCTTTGGGTCACTCAGGGCTGCCTGTGTGTGAACTCTATGCACTGAAAGTGAGGATGCTGTTTTCAACTTCGGCTCCACTTACTTTAGGAATGTGTCTAACCTTCCCCTCTCCTTCTAGGGTAAGAGCTCAGGAGAGACAGTTGTAACTTGCCACCTGGTCCTGATGTCAGATGGCTGCATGAGGCAGTCTTCAGCCCCCAACCTCCTTCCCAGGATGGACCCTCCCATTAAGCACCAACCTCCTGAGGTCTCTCTGTCCTACTTTGTGGGGAACAATAAACTTTAGCTGACATTTTACATAGAAGCTCTCTTTGTATCATTTCTAAAGTTCTTTGTTTCTCTTTTAACTTTCCTTTTCATTGCCCAATTGATCTTTTTCAACTGTGAAAGTTGTACCTGAATTTTAGCGGAGTTCACCATATTTTTATGTAATATAAAAGCCAGGACATACTCTTGTGCTTGAGGGTTTTCAGCTGCATGGCAGAGTTGGCAGGAATAAGTAACAGCCCTCACACAGACAGATCAGGTGCACCTGAGCCATTGTGTGACCCAGTGTGTTACCTGATTACTGACATTATTATCTGCATCTTAACATAAAGTAATCTCTCTACTTGTTCACTCTTACAACAATGATATTTGGCATAATATCATTTGTGGGGACCAAGGCATGCAGAAAAAAGTGACTGCAGAAGGGAAAGTGAGCAGAATCATTTCAATCCCAGATGAATTCTGTATGGAGTCTGCTGTGATATGTAGTGTGTAGTGTGTGTGACTGTTCCTCTGTGTGGACAAGGGAAGGCCCAGGGGCATCTAGAGATGCATCTGAGAGGGGAGGAAGGAGCCCCATGGCCAATGGGGGACAGCAACAGCAAGACCAGGAGGGACACTTGGGAAGAACAGGGACCTCAAGATCTCAAAAGAACATTGTTCTTTGGAAAAAAAAAAAATATATATATACATATAATATATATATATATAATTTCTGCTGTGTGTGTAAAACCAACCAGGCCTACAGTGATTGATAACCTTTTTAAAATAATTCAAATAAAACATATTAGTTAATTGACCATAATCCTACAGCCTGTATGAGCCGACATTCAACAGTGCTGTGAAGACATAACTGTACATAGTTTTCTTTACTTCCCCCTCACATGAGACTTTCTGATCTTTCTCCAGGGCTGAGAAACAAACTGTTTTCTCTTTCAATGTGACCTCCATAGTATCTGCTTTCCCCAGTGTAGGTGACCTTCACATACCCCTCCTGTTTCTATGTCCTCTGTCACTGTGTTAGTGGCTGGGATGAGTCACAGCTGTGATGTGCTAAACCTCCTGGCCACAGTGGAATCTAGACCTCAGCCAGGGACCCAGCTCCTGACACACCCTCTCCTGCAGACCCCAGGGTCAATATCCTCCTGGCCCACCTCCAAGTGGGTCTGTTATTGATACAAAAATAATGTAAAAAAACTTGATTAAAAAAGAAAAATCAAAGCTGCTCTCACCTGGGCAGAGGACACCCTGGAGCCCCAGGACTCCTACAGGAAGGTGGGGGTCTGAGCAGGGTCCTTAGGGGACCAGGGGTAGATCCATCCCTTGCTCAGTATCTGCAGAGGCTGAGGGGAAAGGCCAGTGTATTGTGGCACCTGGAGCTGCACCACCTCTGGGACCTTCCCTGCTACTCCCCTGGGCCCTGGGTTACCTCACACAACTACTGAGTGCTGGCCTGGGCCTGAGAGCCCCTGGGAGCTGATAAGGGTCATATAATTTTCTAATTATCAAACTCCTCACCTTAGACATTTACCATTGATTTCTGGTGAGTCTTTCAAAGCCTGAGCATTTGGCAAGAGAAGGTACAGATTCTAGACATGGAGGTGCTGTGGTCCTCCCTAGCCATCAGTGTCATCTGCCACAGAAGGTGGAAACCTCTACCCATGAGGCTCTTGACTCTCTGGGACCCCAGGTTGTGGGTGAAGATGCCCACAGTGCTCATCCCTCCCAGGGCTCCTCTATCCCCCCTGTGGGCACAGGTCTTAGCACAGGTGCTGGGGCTGCACAGGATTCACCCTCCTTGGTCCCTCCTGAGCAACCCTCCAGGAAAAAAAGGACTGGGCAGTGTAAATGGCAGATGTCCTTCACAAATAAAACTGATGAATGGGGTTGACTGCTGGTGGCCCAGGGTGGTAGTGAACTTTTCACAATGTGACCAAAAGACCTGAGAAGAACAGATCCAGAGGAGGGACATTTATTTGGTTCTTATGGTTTCAGTGTTCAGTCCATGGTCAGCCACTCCACTGCCCTGGGCCTGAGGTGAGGCAGGGCATCTCAGCTCCTCCAGGCACTTTGTCTGTTTCTGAGTTATTTCTGGATTTGGGGTGTGTCTGCCTTGACCTCTGTCAAATGCTTATACTGTACTATGTCCCTCCATGGCCTGAGTCAGGGATTCCCTGGGAGACTGGAGATAGCACTGGGGAAATCTAGGGGCCACCCCTCACTGTGCCTTGGCAAAGAGCATGGGCACTTCAGTGACACTGAAGCTTTCTTTTGAAAGAATATCACACCCAAGAGTAAACACGACTAAGAGTCTGGAGACAAAATTGGTTTTGGACCTTTTGTTATTGGACTTTTAAAAATGGCTATGATTGGAAATAATGACATTTCACGTAGATACAAATCAGCTGGTCTCTGCTCAGCAGGGGGCTCTCAGTCACCCACATGGCCTAACACAAGGACCCTCAGCCACCCTCCCAGCCTTTCCAGTGATGCTCCTGCAGATGCCATCAGCCAGGGCTCACAGGGATCCTGATACTTCTGAGTACCCAGCCACCATGCATAATGACCACTCATGGGCCCTCATTTATTTCACATGGGGACCAGGTCAAGGACTGTGGAGGCTTATTAGGGATCATACACTACTGTGGGGAGCACAGATGCATCCTTCCTAGGCCTCAGACACTGAATTCAGTGCAGTTTGGAAGAAAGTATTTGAACCTTTCTGTCAAAATTAGGTTGAACACCCATAAAATAAAGGACACACCTGAATTAGAGACATGAGGGGCTCCCCCTCCACCATCCCTGCAGGCCTGCCTTGGACCTCTGAGGCATTTTAATGGAAGCTGAGGTCTGAACTGAGGGCTTGAGTCCAGTTCTCTGTGTGTCCATTACTCTGACCTCCTGATGTGTCCCAGGAAAGCTGCACATGTCCAAGGGAGGGGAAATGGTCACTGTCTGTTGACCCAAACCTCTGGAGACTCTAGTTTCTTAAATATAAAATGAGTCATCTTCCTCTTCAGATACTCTTGAAAATAACCCCAGGTGCTGGGACACCAGATGTGGCTAGTGGTTAGGCTTCATCCCACCTAGTAGCAGGTGCACTCACCCTGAAAGCCAAGAACATTTTTGGAATGAAAGTTCAGGGAGGAGGCATAGATTGTTTACACTGAGAATATAATGAGTGTGGAAAAAGTGGTTAAATAGCACAGACAGTGACAATCTTCATGATAAGTGGGCATTTCTAAGGGACATACTTGTTGCTATTGGTTAAGTGAACTTGATGGACAAAAGCTTCACAGTCATTAAGACTGAATTCCTGTGGTTGGTCATGTGTTTTGATGATTCCAACTATCAATCAAGAATATGGAGCAGAGGTTTTGAATTGGGACTCAGAAATCTGATTCATTTTTAAATCTCCATCTACCCTGCATTCTTCATCTCTTGTAATTACACTGAGGACATCTTGGAATATTTTATTTATCACAGTGCATTGGTGATGACTGAAATGGGTCAACAAAGTTGTCCTTGAACCACAGAGAAACTGCACAGCTTGGACCCCGAGCACCATAATTCTCTGGTCCCTCCATTGCTACCTAGAGATTGTTGAGCAGCAGAACAGTGTGTGGCTGAGAGATTCCAGACACGATGAATGATTAGCCATTTGTGAGTTTATAAAATTAAAATCGAATTAAAGTTTAAATTGAATTTTTCAGATGCACTTGCTTTGTCTCAAGTGGTCAATACACATTGGTGGTCTGCAGCAACGGGATGTTCTGTTGGCCAATGTTGGTCTAAAAGGTTGGTTTGACCATCTTTGATGTTGTGTCTAAGAGCACAAACCTCCCAGCTGCTGGTCACAAGCCTGTGTGACCCCCGGGCCTTCTTAGTAGGCACAAGTTGCTGCAGGGATCTTTCTGAGAGGGTAGAAATGAGGCTGCACTGACAGGGAGGCCAGGAGACCTGAGCTCCCCCACTCTGTCTCCACACCTGCATCCACAGGAACCTCTCTGAAGCCACAGCCTTTCCTCTGACCAGCACCACAGAGTCCAGCTCTTAAACCTCTTCTCACTCATCAGTTTTGAATACCTGGTTGTCTGCTAGTCAGTTGTCCTCAGCTACAAGAAAGATCAGTGATACGAGCTGGACATCTGTGTTCCCTACAGAATCTGTCCCAGTGATGGATGCAATAGGGTCAGCTCCCTGAGCAATAGTGAAGATTAGCAGTGAAGCCTCGTGGGACCCAGAGTCTAAAATCCAAACCATGTTATGCCTAAGATCGATCAGTAGGTAGCAGAAAAGCTACAGCCAACCAGTCACCTAGACTTCTAAATATCAGGAAATAGAGAGTGGACCACAGCACACAGCACGTGCCTCACACACAGAGTCCATGTAGCAATGCTCCCACCAGTTCACAGTCATATCCTGGGTGCTCTGGGTGACTCTGTTCTAGTGCACCTAATTGTAGAGCAAGCTGAGCCTTTCTAATCCCAATTTCCCATATCCAAAAAGCTCAGAAATCTGAAGATTTCGGTATGGATTCCAGGGGATTTTGGAATATTGTATGGAAACGCTCAATTAGTAAATGACAAAAATTTCCCCAAATCCAAAAAACATTGAAGTCCAAAGAACTTTCAGCTTCTCACATTAAGAAAAAGAATATTCAACCTGTGTTCTATTTTCATCATTAAAATGTTTGATCATGAGCACATACAAAAAGGAACACCATAGACCAAGATTATATATAACTGTAATGCCTTAAAATTAAAAAAATTTCTAAATAAATTTATTAGCCCCAAATTGATAAACCACCGCATTTTCTAAAAGACTATTTCAGGTAATATACTTCTTGTGTGTTTCCAGAGGCCCTAGAAGAGAAAGCTGAAGGAATTCTACTGTAGCTGACCCAAAGTGGAGGTGGAGGGTTTTTCTTTTTGTGAGTCATTTGACAAATATGAGAGAGAAAGTTAAAAGACAAAACAAGGGTCCCATGAGCAGGAAGGCTGGAACAGTCTTATCTCCAATTTTAGGGACCATGTGAGATATTGTGCTGACACAGACTTCAGCCTCACTGTCTCTGTCTCCAGGAAACAGCAAGCTGGAGTGTGGGCAGCTCCTGACCTTGGCACCAGCAGAAGGCCTGGGCAAACACCTGGAATCCTCATCTGTGCTGCATCCTGCATGCCCAGTAGTGTCCAAGCCTGGCTGAGGGGCAGTGGGTAATGGAGAGACTTCCCCTTGTCCATCAGCATTCTGGACCTGGGATGCTACAGCCCTTACTCTCAGGAAGCCTCAGGGGTTACCACAGCAGTCCAGTTGATTCCAGTGGGAAATAACAGCTGCCATCTGCCTTCAATCCCTTTCTGCCTGGTACATAACTGCTCTCTCCAGAGATACAAAGTTAGACTTCTGCAGTTTTCTGTGTTCCATGCCCCCTGAAAAGCAGAGAGAAAACCCACCTTCATTCATGTATGAGAGATGCTTGGTCCCTAAGACCTTCTTTTGCTTCCCCAGGTACATGGCAGAGGTTAAACAGGATGGGGGAGTATTTGCTATTACAGGCAGGTGAGCAGGAGGAAATGGAGGCTCAGGGAGAGCCATAAACACTCAGTGCTATGCTCAGGGTTAACAGTGACTACACAAGCACAACTGTGTGCTAGGGTCCCTGCATACTTCTCTCTTCCTGACCCAGTGATGGCCTCCTTTGTCCAGGACAGAGGCTGCTAATGATGGCTGCAGCAATTGTCCTCAGGTCTTGCTAAAAAGGCATTTCCTCTGCATTCCAGGATAAGGCCTTGGGACAGTTCTGTGTATTGTGACCCTCAAATATGGGGCTCCAGTTCCTTCATGCTTTGTGTCTCTGCAGAAATCACCCATCTGTGGCTTCTTCTCCACACACAGCAGGCTCAGGGTTCCAGGGAGGAGGGGATTTGTGGACAGGCAGGATTTCCTGGAGCTAGTTTATTGTGCCCATTTCCAGGATCTGGTATCCTAACAGTGTGTTGTGTGTCTCTTTTTCTTCTCACAAACCATAATTCTTCTTTTTGCTAGAACCTGAAAGTGTAAATAGTGAACTCAGCTAAGACAAGGACATACCTGGACATCAATTCACTGAGTCACAAAGTGCTTCAGGCATTTTTCAGAAAATGCATTCAGAGTCCGCTCAAGTATGGTTTGAAACAAGCTCTGACAGGATGGACATGGCATAGGGGCAGCTTTTCTGACATCACCATTTCATGATCCTTCATTTAGATCCTGACACCTCCTCCAGAGGGAGCCTGTGACTTGTGGAGAGGACAATGGCTTTCTGCACCCTGTGAAACTCCCCAAGCACATTCTCACTTTCCAATCAACAAGTGGTTCTTCCACTATCCCTGTCTGCCAACCCCACTGCTGCCCCCTAGTGGGGAAGCAGATCTGAGCTTCCTGCTCCTGACCCCTTGCCAGTTCACCTCACACCTGGCAGTTTATTTTTATAAGAACTCATGTCATCGTATAGACTTTTGCATGCACCAGGCAGTAACCCTGATTTGGTGCTAATTTCTTTCTTTTAAAGAATATTTAATTGATTTTAGTTTAAAAAACTTGGCAGTGGAATGCATTACAATCCTTATTACACATAGAGCACATTTTTTCATATCTCTGTATATAAAGTATGTTCAAAGCCATTCATGTCTTCATACATGTGGCTTTCATGGAAAGGTTTCTCATTCCCAGAACAGGCATCCTTTGAGAGAAACAAGTCCCAGGAGAACACTCTTCATGAATCTCTGCAAACGCTCCCTGCGTGACAACCAAGGGAACTCACAGACGTGCATCTTGGCTTTTATTCTCTGAGCAATTATATTCCCTGATTCAAAGCACTGAAGCCCAGTTCCTCCTCTGTGGGGACTGGAAGGACCTGAGCTCTTTTGCTAGGTCCCCTGGGTCTCAAGGTGCTACACCCAGTGCACTCAGTATGTGTTTGGGGAACCACAAGTGAGTCACAGGAGAGCCTGGGTCAGTCCAAGGCCACCTGCAGAACTGCTCTGCACACACCTCTTATAGTCTGTCTTCCTGTGAACTTCATGGATACAGAGCAATTTTACTCATGGACCTCATAGTAGTGTGCTGGCTAAACCCCCTCCCCTGTGTCATGTCCTGTCCCCATAGAGTGAAATTATGGGGAAATGATGCCACAGAAAACACATAGGATAATGTGCCATGTGCAGGCTGGTCTGTCCTGTAGAGGAAAATATTGTGCACTGGGTCCCCACAGAGTGATCTGGCACTGACCACTGATGGGCAGCAGGAAGAAAAGGATCCAGGGCTCCTCATCCAGGTGGGAGAGGGTGCCCACCCTGCAGGGTCTCCCAGGTCAGTGGGTGAGCCTTTGGGGGTCTGTGACTCAGACTCTTGGTTGGTCACATTCATAGTCTCCTCCTGACTCCAGAGAGGTCATGGGCATGGTCTAGAGTCCAGCTCTTCAGGGGCTGAGGACACCATCTTCCACTTAAGGAAGAGAAGTGGTGCTTCACATGCTGCTTCATGTGGATTCTGACCACCAGCTGCCCTAAGGATGGAGAAGTCTGTTTTTCCTTCCTGGAATCATGTGAGGGTGAGGTGAAAACACCCCACACCTCAGCAGGACTCTCTACAGACAGCTCACCGCACATAACCGCAGTACATCCTGTGAGCAGGACATTGGACATTAGTGCCCTGTCCCATTCTGTTTTCATGCCACTTCACATGTGGCCAGTTGCCCCATGGTGTCTTCTGTAGCAAATGGTCCAGTGGAGACTCCCCAGCTGCTGTGGAGCCAGGTCTCCTCAGCCTCCTCCAGCCTGGGATGGCAGCCTCTGTTTCCTTCGATCTTGTGGTCCTGTGTCTGTTAAAGGTGCTGTGCCAGTGGCCCTGTAGAATATCCTCACAGAGGACTCAGTGTCCCTCAGGACTTAATTCTTCTCCTGCATCCAGCATTGTGGTCAATCTGCTGTCATAAAATAGCCCCCACTCCCCCACCACCACCACCAGTGGGCGACTTCAACAGAAATGGACTTTCCCATGACTGTGGAATCTCAGGCAGACATAAGGGCACCAGCAGGGCTGACCAGCTCTCCCTTGGCTCTCAGATGGCCATCCTCCTGTGTGTCATGTGGTCTTTCCCTGGTGTCTCTGAGACCTAATTTCTCTTTGATTAGGATACCAGCCATATTGGATTAGACCTCAAACTTAAACCTCACACTTGCATAATTACTTCTTCCAACACACTGTGAAGTTGTGCAGACCACAGCCCCAACCTTTGAATTTTGAGGGGAAACAGCTCAACCCATAGTGGGTGGGCAGGAGTGTGCAGAGGGACACTCTGCTCTTCTCATGGCCTCCTGCCAGGTGGGTTATGGCTTCATGTGCTACATCTTAGTGATGCTCTCGGAACCTGGACTCAGGGTGTCACCAGAGTTCTCCAATGATTGTTTCCCCTTTATAACTAATAAGAATTTGTCCTTTGAAATATCATTATACACTAATGAGTTTATATGTTATTCAATGGTCAGAATATTGTGATCACTAATTATTTTAACACTTCAAATTCTACAAATTTGTCTACTTGCTGTCACATACAAATTGTCTTCTGTTATGTTTTTCTATGACCTCTCAATATTTCACTGCATCTTGTGTTTCAAAATGGTCCTAGTTTGTCTTTCTCCTATCCTATATTCTGAACATTTCCCAGAAACTCACAGTTCCATTAGTGAATAATTGTTTTAGAAATTATAGGTTCTTTCTGAGAGAACAGGATGATTTCTTCAAGATTGTATGCATTTTTCCATTTATCAAATCACCCCTTAACTATACACAATGATACTTGCTCATGTTCTATTGACAAAATCCATGGTTTTACATGATAACATTTAATTACATTCTAAAACACAGACTTTGTTTAATAATTCTTCTGTCAGATAAGTCACTTGTTTTCTCAACAGTGAATCTCTTAGGTCTAATTACTGATTGTCAATTTACTTATTTGAGCCATACCACTGTTCAAAACCAAGCTCTAGATGAAGTTTTTGTGTATACTTACAGGCTTGCGCAGGGCAGAATATTCAGGGGGTAGGGAACATGGTAGACTTTGCTGAAAAAAAATGCTCTGCTCTCTGGTGACACAGGAAGGATGAGGGATGGAGGAGAGAGGACTGCCACCTCTGATGACACTGGACTGTAAGGCCAGAGAGAGTGGGAGTGATAACCTGAGCATGCAGGGGACATCAGGCATGGATGTGGGCAATCAGAGGCAGAGCTAGGACAAGTGCTGTGCCATTCATGTAGAAGGGAAAATATTTGATTTTGGCTTATCTTGATAAACACAGTGGGACAGAAGAGGGATGAACAGAGGAAAAGAGTGTGAACAGCTGGAGAAGGAAGATGAGGGAGGAAAGATCCTGCCCTTCTTATGAATCAATGTTTTTTTTGTTTGTATTGCCTTTCTACTTCACCATCAGGGACTCAGAGCAAGCAGTCAGCCACTCTGGGCTCATTACTGGTCTCAGGTGCCAAATGTAAGTATATCACAAGCATTCCTGAAGCTTCTGGGGTTGTGCCATGGCCCATGTCCTCTGTCAGAGATGGAAGGATGCACAGATAAAACCAGAGGTCCTCCAAAAGCATGTCACATGCAGGACTCAACAAAAATACTGCCTTCGGCCTAGAAAGCAGAGCACTTTCTGTCACCAATTCTGAGCTTTCCTGTCTGACCTGGAACTCAGGACCTGGGGCCTGTGCTGAGTGACTGACAGGAGCAGCCCTGCAGCTGTACCCAGCCTGCCCAGCCCTGCTGATTTGCATGTGCCAACAGCACAGCCCACTGCCTTGAGGGCTTCTTAAGAGGCTGCACACACCCTGTGAAGGAGTCAGTCCCCCATCAGGAAACAGCATGGCCATGAGGGCCCCTGCTCAGCTCCTGGGGCTCCTGCTGCTCTGCCACATGGGAAAGAGGAATAGTCCTTGGGATTTACTCAGCACAGTGTGGTCAGTGCTGCCTGGATCCTCAGGGAAATGCTCTTTTAACATGACTAATATTGTGCTATTTCTTTTCATGTGTTCAATGTCAGGTTTCAGATGTGACATCAAATTGACCTTCCTCCTTGTCTCAATCTCAAGGAGAAAAAGTCACTGTCACCTGCAGGGCCAGTAAGGGCATTAGCAATTACTTAAACTGGTACTGGCAGAAACCAGGACAAGCTCCTAAGCTCCTGATCTATGGTGCAAACTGCTTGCGATCTGGGGGGCCCTTGAGGTTCAGTGGCAGGGCATCTAGGAAAGATTCCACTCACTATAAGCTCCCTGATTCTGAAGATATTTTCACTTATTACTGTGAACAGTATGATGAGTGTCCTCCCACAGGATACAGGCCATGACAAAAACCTCCCAGGGAGTTTGAGGCTGGGCTGCCCCAGCTGCTCTTCCTGCTGCCTCCTCCTGCTGAATACACCTATCAGAGGTAGCTAGGCTCTGGGAGACATTGGTAGAAGATTCCAGAAAGGTGCCTCTGCACATGAAACCTCTTTCTGCTTCTTAGGCCAAGCAGGCAGAGATGACAGTGAATAGTCAAAGGTCAGAACTCAGAAGGAATAGGCCCCAGTGGAAGTCTTGCTCAAAGGCAGAGACCACACCAGAAGCCTAACCTGTACAAATACTAATGAGGCTCTTGAAGACCTTTTCCAGATGTAAAATCCCATGAGGCTCATATGTGGGAACACTCCAGCTAACTCCTTCTCCCAGAGATGTGGAAAAATAGAAGGTGGCAGTGAACCCAGATGGAAATCACAGGAAGGATTAAGCCTTCAGCTTGAAGTGCAAATTAATGACCTTGACCTTTTCTCAACACCACTTTAACATAGACTGATCTAAGCTCAGACAGTAAACCACATAGGCCCATTAATTAGCACACCCAAAGGGTGTATCAGGCCCTCTCCATTGTTGAGGGACTTCTCTCATTTTTCCTTGAAATAAATCCTACTACATTTACCCTTCCCTTCCATTATTGTCATGAATTCTATTCCATGAAGGAAATTGGCAGAGCAGAAAACCAGTCTCTTCTCAAACCTCTGGATTCACTGGTGTCTCTCCTGATTTAATAAAGGGAAAACATCAGTGGATCTGAGGGTTTTGGTTTATAGTAAGAGTTTGGATTTAAATATAAATGAGAAGTCACTGTGTGTGTTCCAAACAGGAAGTCCCTTAAATTACAGGGAATGGTAATGTAAACTGCAGGCTCTCACAGCTCTGGGAGTGTGGTCATGAAGAGGCAGATACAGAAACAGAACACAGAGAGGGCAGCTGTGACAATGGAGGACCCTCTGTTCCTCTGTCAGAGCCCAGAGCACCTCTGCAGAGGTAGTCCTTGGAGGAATCATAGAATATGGATCATTTGAGTCCAAGTCGCAAGGTTTGAAAGACCAGGGCCACTTGATAGGAATGCAGATGCTGGACATGGGAGATTCCCTGGTGCTGCCCCAAAACAAGAACTCACCTGCCACTAAAAGCCCAGGCTGGTGGCCCTATCTTCTTTGGACCTGCAGGGGAGCTCAGATGTGTGGTGATGACTTGAGTGGCATGCTACATCTCCCAGGTGACTCCCCAGTCCTCAACCTGGTCCACGTGTCTCCTGCAGGTTCAGTGGGTGGTGTTGAATCTTCCTCTTTTGCATCCTCCCTAGCTTAGATGAGGTCCCTTGTGGAACTTCTCCCCATGAGTCAGAATCAGGGTCCTAGAGACTGTGTTTCCAGAAGCCATGGTGAGTCCTGCAGTTACGAGCTTACCTTTCCCTGTGTCCATAGGTAGGCTCCCTTGCTGAGGTTTCTGTTGGGCTGCTGGATTTTATGTTTTTAGTGTGTATCTAAGGTCATGATGTAGTTGTCATGGTTACTGTGTGGTCAAGGCCATAATCCCTCTGAGTCAGGGCATGCCTCTCAAGGTCATAAAGTATAACCTGTTAGCAGGAGCCCTGTGTACCTTGTTGGCAGGGGCCTTCTTTTTTGAACTGCACATTAAAAGAGCCTAGGGAAATGACTCGGGGATGGGGTCTGGCTACAGGTTATTAGCCCCTCTGTATAAAGGATGACCAGCATTCCCACCTGCCTCACATCCTTCAACTGCCAGATCCTGAGCCTCACTTCCTGGGCCTGAGTCTCAGCCTCACAAAGGCAGTTATTATTTCCATCTCTTGGAGTTCTGTCAGGAAGGATATACACAGAGTATTTTCTATGTGCCACAAAGTGCCTTCAGCAATTTGGAATCACATTATGAAAGATTCATTAAGTCACAGAGTCCACAGTAAAGGAAGAAATTACAAGCAATAGGCACAAATCCTTTCTTAAAACAATGAAATCTTCCTACCAATTGAAAAGCAAACCAAGTGTGGATGTGAAGTGATTTCCCATCCTGTTCAAGGTGTCAGGCTGAACAGTGTCATCTGTGTCTGAGAGCTGTTCTGAGAGCAGAGTTTCAGAGCCACCCAGGCATGCTGGATGAGACTTTGCACTTCTAGAATGTGCAGTGGTTCATACACATGAGATTGGGGGACTACCTGTAGGATACAATTATTTTAGATAGAGTTCTTAATCTGCAACAAGGCCATTTAATGAAATTTCAATTTAAACACTTATTAATAAAAAAACACCTATTAGTCATTTTTCTGTTGCTATAGCAAAATTCCTGAGCTAAGTAAGTGCTGTGTAAAAGAAAGTATTGTTTCATAGTTTTCAAGCCTTAAAGTACAAGGTTGGGCAGTCTCACCTTTTGTCAACAGGTGAGGTCCCTGGGCAGTGTCACAGCATGGTATGTGTGTGGGAAGGGTTAGGGTTAGGGTTAGGGTTTAGGGAAGGGTACCAGCTGCCCATTGCAGTGGCCAGGCCTGTTTTGTGGCCTCACTTATGAACACCCACTCTGGAGAGGACTCCCTCTGTATGTGAGTCCAGCACTGGTCCTTCCAGGGTCAGCATCTCCACTGACCTGGCCCCTCCCATTAGGCTTCACCTCTTAAAGAACCCACCATTTCCTATCATGGCCACACTGGGGCCAAACCTCCAATACAGAAACTCCTAGAGGAGGACCAACTAGGACATCAGCAACCTCAAATTTCACCTTATAATTAATATGTAATTAAGTGACATATTTGTACATTATTGCCCTTAACAAAGCAGAATGTGGACAGGCATTTCTCAACTACTTGATCAATTGCTGCATTGTCCAGCTTGGTTGGGCACTTGGATTCCTCCTGCAACCTCCCATGAGAATTCTGTAGATGTCATTCTTGTCCACAATGACTCTCAAGTTCCCACGTCATGGTAATGCACATGTGAAAATAGGAACAGGAGACAGCAGAGGGCAGAGCAGCTGGATCAGAGGGAGAACAAAGACGGGATGGGAAAGGACTGGGCAGGAGACTGGGCACAGTGTGACATCCACACCTCACTGCTGTGTGTGCTCAGAATGCACTGGCACCATTGAAATAAAACTCCTCATTGTGGAAATGCTGACATTTAATATTTTCACATCTACTCATTTCATTAGAATGTTTTTAACTTTAGAATTTGAATGAACAATAATCATTCATTATGTTATTTAGAAAAATTAAAAGTAAGTCATAATTGAAAAAAAAAAAGAATAAACTGCATAGAATTTCTGGAAATTTATGTGTTTGCTTATCATATAAATTTTGGTGCAACCAATCTTGAGAATCCTGAGAACTAAGAGTGTAAACAGGCAAGTGTCCCACAATGTTTGGGGCATAGCTTTCCCTGACTCCCTGTACCTGGTATGTCCATGAATGGATCCTCCACTGAGTGATGACAGGTTGTGACTTAGAGAAGGTGGCCTGCTGCCCTCTGGGGCCTCTGAGCTCAGAATCCACCCTGACACTTGGTTTTGGAGAAGCCCCTCTGGGAGCATGGATCTCTAGTCTCATCAGGGACCCACTCTCAGCTCACACTGAAGAGACCTCCTTTTGGGCCCAGGCAGGGGCAGAGGGCTGTGTCTCTACTCCTGGCCACACAGGGCTGTGTGTCACTGGGCTGCAGTGTCCTCAGAGCATAGCCTAGTGCTGGAGTGACAGTGCCAACTCTGCATTCAGCACTCTGACCTGACCACATCCACACAGGTCCAGTGCCCAGTAGCCTCCCAGCTCCCAGGGGTCACACAATGGCTTACAGCTTCATGGACCCAAATGACAGCATCTGGCATCAGAGTCAAAACCACAAGAAACCCACATGCATCCCTTCTCTTTCAGTTGAAACTGGCCACCTTAGACACACACAGGCTCCTCCCACCTGGGCCCATGGGGAATTTAATCTCACCCTTAGAACCTTGGTAATGTGTGTCCAGGGGAGAGAGAGCAGCTGTGACACTTCTCAATTTTGATGTCCACACACAGCATGGTGTGCTATTCACAGGAGCCTGAGAGTCTGCCTTGGAATAAAGGATCTGCCTTTTCTTGTCTTTCTATAGGCATATAGGAAAATGTTTCTGGTCAACAAAGAATTTCTAAGATATTTTATCATGTCAACAATTTCTGAGATAAAATAACCAATCAGATAGGAAGATTTTAAAGATCTTATGTTCATTTCAAATAAAAATAGCAGCATTCTCTGAAACTTTATTCTATAATAGAATACTTTGTAAACCCAACATTTTTCTAAACCTGATTTATTACTAATCAGATCCTACAGATTTCTTTCTGTTCCTGGTTTTCCCAAATCGAGGTTTCCACAGTGGGAATGGGCACGTGAGTTTCCCAGGGCTGCTCAATAGGCACCACACACCTGGCCTGACTCAAGAGGAGTTCACTCCCAGCTCTGGAGGCTCAAGTCTGGAGCCCAGGGACAGCAGGCCAAGCTCTCTCTGCAGTTGAAGATGGGCCCCTTCCCTGTCCCTTACAGGCTCTGCTGTCCCAGGCCCTGCTTGCCTGGTAGCAGCTGAACCCAGGGTCTGCCCAGGGTCCCTGTGCTCTCCTTCTGCCTGTGGGCTTCTGCTTGGGCCCTGTGTCCTCCTGTCATATCAACAGTGGCCTTCAGTTTTCCCCTGTGCTCCAGGGGGACCTTTCCTTAATCACCTACCACTAATATCATTAGGCCATGTCATGTCACATTCCCAGTTACTGAGTGATAGACTGTCACCATGTTTTGGGAAAAATATAATTAATCCATGACACTGGGTAAAACTAAGTTTTCACTGGACACCCATTAGAATAGTTCTTACATATGAGCTGTAATAGTGACATTTGTGCACATGTTCTTTGTATGTTGGTTTTCTGCTCTTTTCTTCCCAACTCTGACACTAGCTTGGCTAATTAGAAGACCCATATTTTCAGAATGAGGACTCAGAATAACTGTGTGTATCATCACATATCAGGTAGAAGAACAGCAAATTCACAGAATGTAGCAAAACATGAGGGCTAAAAATGTCAACTAGGTAAATATGACATGTGAAATTCTACACCCATCCCCTAGATGTTTGTCAATCTGGTTGATACAGTGGAAATCAGTGTGAAGGTCAATGTTACTTCAGTTTCTCCTCCAACCAGTTTAACAGATCTTACTCTTGGAGATTTCCCAGAGCAAATAAATGCCTAGCTTCTTTGTTAAATTGGTCAACAATGTTACATGACTTCATTCTTTCAATTACAGCAGAATTCTGAGTTCAGGACAAAAGAAATTTGACCATGGCACCAATCTGCAGGAGGTGAGGTGTGAGACTCAAGGTGATCTGAGGCAAGTTGTCATTTGATCACCTGGGGAGTGAGCATGCTGTTTTCTATTAAAATAAGATTCACATTTGGACTGACCTTGAGCAGCTGTGGCCCAGCCTCCTTCTACAGGGTGAACCATGTTTAAATGAAGGCCCAGGAGATGCCAATCAGTGGCCTGGGAATTTAAGTCCTGATAGCTGAGGGTTCCTTACCTCTCATGAACTGTGTCACCTTCTGAGCTGAGAACTCATGGGTGTGGCTACCCCACACAAAAAGGGCAGGGGAGAGAGAAAATTCTCACCTACAGCAAAGAAGGAACAGGACATCTGGTGTGACCTGGTTGAACATGGTGAGAAAGACCCCTGTGGGAGATCCTTTTCCCAGGATCCAATGAAAATTAAAAATCAATTATGGATTTTGAGTGTCAGAGAAAGTTTTCTTTCTCCCTGTCAGGTACTTTAGATTTATGAAAGGGCCCAGGAGAGATCATTTCCAACACTTGTTAACATGGAGCTTCCACAAAAGACTGAAGTTCCTAAAGGGGATGAGGCTTTTTTTTTTTTTGAGGAAATTTCCTGTCAGTTCTAGTGGGTGTGGGATGATTTCTTTCTCCAAGTTTGCTGCTGGGAGAGAGTCCAACAGCCTGGACATCACTCTCCAGAGATTGCCCTGGACACACTGACTACATCTTCATGTCTCTGGTGATGTATTTGTGCTTCCTACTGAACTCATAGAAAATCTAAGTCTTTGCCAAAGATTTTCACTTTCACCATCAGATCCTTTGCCCACTACTGCAGGCAGCCTGGACTTCATCTCCTTGGTTTCCCTCCTGTCACAGAAGACATTTTGTTCATTTAATGTCAGTCCACCCTACCCACCCCATTGGTTCTTTCCACCCAGCTGCACCCACAAGGGCATTTGCATGCTGCTCACTGGGGGGGGGAGGCTTCCTGTAAGGCTGACATAAAGCTCAGCTCTAACCTTCCCTTGACTCACAAGGACTCCTCAGCTCACCTTCTCAAAATGAGGCTCCCTGCTCAGCTCCTGGGGCTGCTACTGCTCTGGATCCCAGGTGAGGACAGAGGAAACAAAGATGGAGAAGAAGGAGGGGGGTGAGCTCATTGCCTCTTACATGTTACCCCTGCCCAGGTTTGTGGTGTGAGATTCAGCTCAAAAAATGGGGAATGAGATGTTTAGATCCATGAAAGAGAGGAAGTATCTAAAGGAAAAAGAAAGATTTGTGTCCTGGTGGAGACCATGACCTAGAAAGAGATTATGTGATCGACCTCTAGACAGGCATTGTCCACGCCAACCTCTGTCTTATATGACATTGTATTTTTTTGGTAGGAACCCAAACTACATACACTGCACACACAAATAATTAGTTAAGAAAAAAAAACAAGAGAGAAATCATGAAAATATTTCATAATACTGTGCATAAACTTTCATTTCTGTCATTATTTCAGGATCCAGTGGAGATGTTGTGCTGACCCAGACTCCTCTCTCTCTGCCTGTTACCCCTGGACAGCCAGCCTCCATCTCCTGCAGGTCCAGTCAGAGCCTCCTACACAGTAATGGAAACACCTATTTGAGTTGGTATCTGCAGAAGCCAGGCCAGTCTCCATAGCTTCTGATCTATAAGGTTTCCAACCGGTTCACTGGAGTCCCAGACAAGTTAAGTGGCAGTGGGTCAGAGACAAATTTCACACTGAGAATCAGCAGGCTGGAGGCTGAGGATGCTGGGGTGTATTACTGCTTTCAAGCTACACATGTTCCTCCCACAGTGGTGAAGCCCCGAACCAAAACCTCCCGGTCTGGGTGGCCCAGCTGCCACCTGTGCTGCTGGTCTCGTCAGCAGCTCAGCAGATTGAGAGGAAGAAGCTGCAGCTTAGGGCTCTGGACCTTGAGTGCCATGGCCACAGCTCAGTCACCATCTACCAAGGTCCCAGCAGCTGCAGAAGCCCTAGTGTGTCACTGGCACAAGGGAGATTTCTGGGGAAAAGATGTGCTCCAAGTTGAAATGAAGTAGGCTAAAGAGCAACTAGAAACCGTTCAAAACTACAGAGTTCTTCTGTCAAAACAAACACAGGAAATGATTTTTAAATCATTAGTGTAATTTCATTATAACCCTAGTCTTGTTTTTCACAGGATTTTTAGGAAATATATTAATGGTCATTGTCTCTAAGCATTACGTTAACATCTGCACAACAAACAGGTGTGAATTGACATTAGTCACATCAGAGGATGCGGAGATGTAAGAGAGGGCAGTGATTTAAGGAAACTGAAGTCAAATTGTCACCAGCTCATGTTAAGATGTTATACATTTAGTGTGTTATATTTCAACCCCAAATTCATCAAAACAAAGGAAACAATAAGCTGTCATATACACAGGAAAAAAGAAAATGGGAAGGAAATAAAAATATTTTACCCCAAGTCAACTAAAGATAAAAGAGAAGATGTACAAATAGATATGACACAGAAAGAAAGGTTTAAAAAAAATGGCAAAGGGAAATTTTTCCCCTTCTGTAATTCTGCTAATGTTAATAAATTAACCTCCCATTAAAATATGTAGATTGGCAACATTTATTGAAACTGTATGTCTACATGCTGTGTCCAATAGTCTCACCCTAGGTCTTAGAACAAGCAGAGCTTGACAGTGAAAACACGGGAAAATATCATAGGCAAATACTGAGCAAGAGACAAGAAATGAGTTATGCTCTTATCTGACATCTGTAAGTTTGTCAAAATTGCTTTAGGGACAAAGGAGGAAATTATATAATGAAAACAGAGTCAATTCACCAGAACAGCCACATACATGTGCACTAAACATCAGGGCTCCAAAACACATTTAGAAACAGGGACAGCTAGGAGGGACAAACAGACTATAATACAGTAACCGAAGGGACCCCTCTATTGTACTTTCAATAGTCCTTGCAACAAACAGACAGAGGAAAAGTCAGAAAATAGAGATCTGCAGCAATATGACCCACCTAACAGACAAGTAGGAGGATTCCACCCACAATGGCTTGTTACACGATTGCTCAAGTGCACGTGGAATGTTCTCCAATCTTGAATGTGTTAGGCCACAAAACAAATCTCAATGATGTTATAAAGCCTTAGAACATAGAACATGCAAATTGTCTCCTCTGAAGAAAATGGTATGAATTTACAAATTAACAGCAGCATGTAAACTGGAAAATTCACAGATATGAGGAAAATAACATACTCATATGTAAGAACTGGGTCAATGTATAGGTTTTACTCAGTTCTTCATCCCTGAGACACAAAGAGCAGACAGAAACAACTTAGTTGGTCATAGGGCATAGTGATGTTCTTGGCTTCAGAGATTCAATCCATGGCCAACTGGCTCCATATCTCTGGGCTCTGGGTGAGGCAGAACATCATGGCAGAAGACACGGCAGAGAGAAGCAGCTTAGGACATGACAAGGTCTCCAGGGGAAGGGGGGCAAGGGGCACAGGCAAAACAATTGTTCCAGGAAATGCCCCCATGACCCATCTCCCCCAGCCTTGCCCCACCTGTCTACAGTTAACACAAGATCAGTTCAGAGATAAATTATTAATCAAATTCTTGATTTTATTTCTTGCACTTTAGGAGTCTTGTTAAAGAAGTGGCTATCTAATCTATCATGATGGAGATTTTGGCCTCCATTTTCTTCTATGAGGCACAGGGTCTCTGGTCTAATTCCTAGGTCCTTGACCCATTTTGAGTTGAGTTTTGTGCATGGTGAGAGTTAGGGGCTTAATTTCATTTTGCTGCATATGGCTTTTCAGTTTTCCAAACACCATTTGTTGAAGAGGCTGTCTTGTCCCCATCTCAGCTCCTGTGCTTTCTGCTGCTCTTCATCTCAGGTGAGCAAAGGAAGGGGACATGGTGCTCTGAGCCACCTTCCCATGGACATTGCTAGAGGAGACCCACTGAGCATGTGCCTGAGACAACCTTTCTCCAAAGGAAATGGATTCCTCAACCCAAATGTTTCCTTTCAATAGTGCAGTATGTATGCTTTGCCCGGGTTAAATTGTTTGTATCCTTACACTGATCTTGAAAAGTCTTATGAGATTGCAGGTGTGAAAATGGGTACTGCCCTTACCCAGTCCCCAGCTCTCCTTGCTGTCTATCCTGGGGAAAGAACCACCATCACCTGCACAACCAACCCCAAGGAGAACTCCAAGTTTTCTTGGTACCAGCAGAAACCAGGCCAGGTTCCTAACCTCCTGATGCATGGCACATTCACCCTGGCTTCAGGAGTCCCAGCACAGTTCAGTGGCAGTCATTTGGGAGCATATTTTACCCTCACCATCAGCAACGTGGAGACAAATGGTACTGGCACTTATTACTGCATTGAGTGGCCAGGAGACCACAGTGACACATCCCTGAATAAAATCCCTCACAGCTGGGGAGAGCAGTGGCACCTCATGATGCATGAAGCCCAGGGTCCTGGGTGTGACTGCCACTCCTCTGAGGCACTGTGTTTGTCCTGTCACCTGCAGAAACACTTCCGGATGTTACCCAATTACCCAGCACTGCTCCTCCAGAAGAAAGGTGGTGGAGCTTGGTGACATCCCTGGAGGATTCCAGGAGGAAGGTCAGACATGGAGCATGAGGTGTGCTTTGACTGAGCAGCTGCCCTTCCATAGCATGTCTGCACGGAGCCATGAGGACAAAGCAGATGTCATGACTGAAACCTTCCTCGACTAATGGGAATCTGAGTCCTGGAGGTAGATAGTCACAATTAATTATATTCATAACTAAGGGTAAATTCTAAGCTGAAGGTGCCCTTGAGAGAACCTGCAGCCTCACTCCACACAATGCAGGGTCAGGCACCAGAAAGAGGTTGAAATGGAGAGAGGGGTCATGCCCCTCAACCAGAAGACCCCCAAGCCCTATCCTACTCAAGATGGAAACCACCTCCCAATATTCCTTTGGCAAGAAGCCCAGCTTAACTCATAGGTCTTGGGGGACATTTATCCAAACCAAAGCTCAGATTAGAGGTTGTGTATAGTGCCACCCAGAGGAGCAGAGCAGTGAGTGCAGCTTGTCCTGCTTCAGAATAATGTCTCCTCTTGTGTAAGGGACAGAAGATGAGGAACAGAGGATCTGAAATCCCAGAGTGTCTAGTTCAGAGTTCTCAGAAAATAAGAGAGACAAGTTTGTGTAACAGAAAATTTGTTGTGAGCACTGGGTACAGGATTCAGGAGTTAGGAGCCCTGGTGTCTCAACTGCTGTGCCCTCCAGACAGCACAGGTGGCAGCTGGGCCACCAGCAGGAGGATTGTGTTCAGGCCTGTACCTCTGTGGGAGGAGCACGAGTCCCTTGGATACAGTAATGCACTCCAGCATCCTCAGCTCCAGCATTCACAGCTCCACATCCTGTGCTCAGATGTCACAGTGAAGTCTGACCCTGACCCATGCCACTGACTCTGCTTGAGACTCCAGAAACCTGTGTGGACACATACTAGGCCTTCTGGAGCCTGGCCTGGCTTCTGTACAGCCCAATAGACATAGATGTTTCCATCACTGTGTAGGAGGCCCTGACTGGACCTGCAGGAGATGGAGGCTGGCTGTGCAGGGGTGATGGGCATGGAGAGGGCAGTGTGGGCAGCACAATATGCCCACTGATCCTGAAGTAATGACATTGAAATGCAAGGTTATCTACATCATTAGCCATTTTCATGAATTATTGTTTCTTTGAGCTTGAATCAGTTTTCATGTGCATTATTTTGTTTCTTTCCACCCAAATGTTCAATTTCAAAACATGTCAGTTAACTCAGGTCTATTTGTTCTCTAAGATTATCCCAACTTCATTTCCCTCTTTCTCTGTCTTCACAGGATCACAGCTCCTTACTAACCCTCACCTGGCCCATCTGGAGTACAAGACCAACACATCTTCACGTGGATTCCTAGGGTTCACCCTCCTCCCCTGTGGGAGGCCATCCTTGCATGTGATTTGAGTTACCTCCCTGGCTGGGTTTGAGGCACTTAGAAACAGCTGTGTCAGAGCTATTCCCCACCTTTTTCCAGGTCTGAGGAATTGTTCATGCAGAGAAATGCTTGGCCACTGCCCCAAAGACCCAATTGTTGCCCCTGACCGTGGGATGCTGTCCCCCCTTAACCTTCATTGGATGGGATTTTCCCTGGAATTTTTTGTTCCCCAATAAAAGCCCACTCCCTGGTGTGCTCTCTCTCTCTCTCTCTCTCTCTCTCTCTCTCTCTCTCTCTCTCTCTCTCTCTCTCGTCTCTTCTGTAAACCTTGCCACCACATTAGTGGCTGGAGGTGGGAGCTAGGAGAAGCCTTTCTGGAGCTGATGTTAAAGGTAATATGAGTCTTGTCTCTTTAATTTTAAACTCCCTAGCAATTACTCATGAATTGAACCTTCTTTCATGAAGCCAGCACTGGTCGAGTGGCAGAAGTGGCACCAAACGTGGGGCATGAGTAAAATGACTAGGTTGAGTTAGGGAGCAGGCTATAGAAATATGAAATTTGTGACCCTTTTAGGGTCATGGAAGTACCAGGCAGTTTTTGGAGTGAAGGGATGTTAAAAATTTTAATAATGGGGAATTCAGCTTCTACTGATAAAGACATGTATTTTACTATTTTAGAGACAATAATTAATCAGAAAGGAAAGTAAGTTAAAAATATTCAGTTGCTACAATACTTAAAGGTTGTGGGTAAATTTTGCCCTTGATTTTGTGACCAAGATTCACCAAATTTACATACATGGGACAAATTAGGAAAGAAATTACATAAAATTTGCTTTTCTAATGAATTACCTGGAAACTTTGAGAATATACAAAATGTTTGGACTGTGTTAGAGATTTGTTTTTTTGATTACATGAGCCATAGTCCTTGGTCCCCAGAAGAACTATTGAAAGGTATTCAGAGGGCCATTAAGTCTATTCAAATGGAAAAATTGCCTGAGGCTAAGGAAATCTCCTTTCCTCTAAACTGGCTAAAAACTAAGCCAAATTATATTCAAACAAAAAACCTCTGATCAAAACTGAAAGTAAAAAACTTAGCCTTGCCTGAGCCAAACCACAGTAGTCTGGAGGAAGACCATGGAGAGGTAGATCATAGAGAGGATGCCTCTGGGGGGATAGAAAGGCCTTCTCCTGGAGAAGAATACCTGGAAGAGATTCATAGAGAGATAGAAAGTCTTTCTCTTTCAAGTGGCTTACAAGCTCAATTCAAGATGTCAACAGGGGAGAATCTATGGAGGAATTGCAATCTGAGGGAGAGAAATTGGACAATGAAATGCAGGATTTATCAGGGAATTTCAACAGGCTGTGCTTAACAGCACCTGCCCTGGCCATTCGAATTCAGCCATTGTCTGTTAAAAGGACAAACTTTAACAGATACTCTGAGTTAGCAGTGACTTTTCTTACTCCATTTCAGTGGGGGATTAGGAAGGCACAAGAAATTGGCGAAGATAATAATGAATTTCAGCTCTTCCCAGGTTAATGATCAAGATCATCATGTTCACATCCACGTGGTAATTCGTTTTAAAACTATTAAAGAGTTAAAAAATGCCTTTGAGGTCTATGGTCCAAATTCACCATTCGAGCAGGTTGCTTGTGAGAGACTATTTGCTCTAAACCACTCCCACCAAGTGACTGGATTTGCATCACCAGGGCTTGCTTGAGTGGGGGGGATTTTCTACTTTGGAGGTCATACTGGACTGATTTTTGTTCCGAGCAAGCAGAGAGAAATCATAGGCAAGGTCTCCAAACACCTGTAGAGATATTTTTAGAAACGGGTGAATTTATTGATTTGGAAAGGCAGCTAAATTATGAATTTGCAGTGTATGATCAGATTTCAGCCTGTGCAAAGCATGCCTGGAGACAAATTGCCTCCAGGGACCAATTAAGATTAGTTCTGACTAAAGTTAAACAAGGTGCCAATGAGCTTTATTTTTATTTCGTAGTGCGACTCTACCAAACTACAAACTGTTCCATTGGTGATCAGGGTGGTTGTAAGTTTATTGTTAAGCAATTGGAATTTGAAAATGCAAATAAATATTGTCAGGGTATTCTTAGACTCCACAGAAAAAAGGTCCCAGTTTCAGAATTTATTCACTTATATTCTGATATTGATTCAGCCCATTTACAAACAATTACGCGCTCACTGCTGCTTTAAAACAAACTCTGCATCCCCAAGAATTAGTACACAGACCCCGCAGGAGATGCTTTCATTGTGGGAGGAGCAGCCATTACTCCCAAAATTGTAATGCTCCTAATTTTAAGCCCAGGGCTCCCTCTGCTGTTGGTAGTAGTATTACAGGGTTGAAGACCACTTGGAGGACCAAGATGGCGCTGATCAGCCCACCTTCTTGCCCTCACTTCCTCCTGGTAAGAAGACAAAAAACTCTGGTCCATCCCCAGGCTGAAAAAAAAGGGGAACCAGAAGGAAAGTCACGCAATTTAACGTCAGCACTGCCGACCATGGGGAGCCGCCATTTTTATGGAAGTGAATCTCACAGTTTCTTTACCACCCTCAATGACAATTGCATTAAATCCTGAATTAGTGCCACAACAAATCCCTACTGGGATTTTTGGGCCACTCCCTAAAGAAAGTATGGGGTTAATTTTGGGACATAATGATTTAAAAAGGGCCATTGAGGTGATACCTGGAGTAGTAGATTCTTGTTTTGAAGGAGAATTAAATGTTACTCTAAAATCAAATCATGTCATTCGGCTTACTCCAAAAAATACATTTGCTCAATTAATTATATTACCCTGTAATTCGGATGGACACTCACACTTACATTCAGTTTCCAAACCGCCAGACTGAGTGTACTGGTCTCAATTAGTGTGGCAGGAGCTCCCCTTACTCGAAATTAAAATTAATCATTAAAAGTTCAAAGGTGTAGTGTACACAGGGGCCAACATATCAGTCCTGTCTAGTCACTTCTGGCCTAAGAATTGGCCCTTACATATAGCATCAACTAACCTAGAAGGAATTGGACAAATCTCACAGCCTGCTCAAAGTGCAAATTATCTCTGTTGGGAGGATCCTGATGGGAACAGTGGAGTTTTTATACCTTATATGTTAGAGTCCTTACCAGTAAACCTATGGAAAAGAGATATATTAAGCAAAATAGGATTATTATTAGTAACTCCAAATTCTATGAGATCATTTGAGGAAATTAATCAATGGCTTCTTCCTGGAAATAATGAGGAAACTTATCAGAAAGTGTATCTACTTACAAATCAGTCTACTTAACAGAGATTATTAAATACTCCAAACCCAAATTTTTACTAGGGGCCCTGAGTGTCTTCCTGATCCAATAGTCAGCAGAAAAGATCACATGGCTCACAGGAGAGCCTATATGGATTTCTCAGTTGCCCATCTCAGGAGAAAAACTTAAGATAATTTATATGTTAGCTGAGGAACAACTTCAGGCTAGTCATATAGAATCAATGCTTAGTCCTTGAAACACCCCCATTTTTGTTATTAAGAAAACGTTAGGTAATTGGAGTTTACTACAGGATTTAAGGGCAATAAATGATGCAATTCAGCCTATGACATCATTGCAGCCTGGACTTCCTTCCCCCTCAGCAATTTTCTTAAATTATAAATTAATCGTAATAGATCTAAAAAAATTATGTTTTCTCAATAAGGTTTCATCCTGAGGATTGTAAAAAAATTGCTTTCAGTGTCCCACTAACTAATTTTAAAGAACCTGTTAAAAGTATTGCTGGAAGGTCTTGCCTCAAAGGATGCATAATAGTCCTACTTTATGTCAAAAATTTGAGGGTCAATCGATAGCTCCTATAAGAGATAAAGTTACTGATGCATATATTATTCATTTTATGGATGATATATTATTGGCTCATGCTTATCCAGAAGTACTTTCAAAAATTTTTACTCAGTTAGAGGCTTCACTTACAGCAATGGGTTTGTGCATTTCTCCTCAAAAGATACAAAATATTCCTCCCTTTCAATATTTAGGTCAGATAATTCACGGACATACATATGTCCTCAAAATCTACAGATAAAAGTTAAGGAATTACATACCCTTAATGACTTTCAAAAATTATTAGAAGATATTAATTGGCTGAGGCCATCCTTAAGTCTAACTACTTCTGATTTAAGTCCTTTATTTCAGATTTTGAAAAAAGATCCTTCTCCAACCTCTCCATGTCAGCTGACAATAGAGGGTAGACCAGCTTTAAAAAAGTTGAAAGTGCAATGAAAATGCACAACTTACCAGCCGTCCGGGAGCTGGTGTTAAAGGTAATAAGGGTCTTCTCTCTTTAATTTAAAACTCCCTAGCAGTTACTGATGAATCAAACCTTCTTTCATGAAGCCAGTGCTGGTTGTGTGGCAGACACCCTTTCTCCTTCTTCATCCCCTCTGTCCTCACCAGGGATATAAAGCAGCAGCAGACCCAGGAGCTGAGCCGGGAGCCTCATTTTTAGAAGCTGAGCTGAGGAGTCCTGGGGAGTCAAGGCAAGGTTAGAGCTGAGCTTTTATGTTAGCCTTGCAAAAAGGCCCTTCCCAGAGAGCAGCATCCAAATACCCAGGTGGGTGCTCTGGGGTGGAGGACCCAATGGTAAGAGTGAACTTCTGTTCTAACAGCAAGTTAACATGGCAGGTCCTCTCTTAGGAAGCTAACAGAAAAAAAACTTGTTCCCTGAGTGGGAGAACAAAAATTATTTATAGTTTCTTCCTGTTTTTCCTTGGAGATTTGCAATTTTTATTACTTTCCCAGGAACATATTAGTTTATTTTTTTTAATAATGCCAAGTTTCCATAATCTTGTGGCAAATGTTATTTCTTTGTTCACATTAGTATGAACCATCAAGGTGTGATTACTTTTAGTGACATAACACACACAGAGCAAAGCGCAGACACTTAAATGTAAACCAGAATGGATTTTAAAGTACAGTCCTGACCCTGGAGGAGCTACAGGAGATACCATTTCTCCTTCTCCCTCATGCTGCCTTCTCACCATCGATAGCCTCCCAAGGTGGCTCTATTCTGAGGTCTAGCACAATTGCTTGGGTCTTCGTGAACTTGAACTTCATGTGAAATTCAGTGTTGCCTTGTGTCCAAGCCTCTCTTGTTTTCTTACCATATTGAGTCCTTTCTTGCTCCCTGTGGCCTCTAGACCTGTCTGTTGTCATTTCCTGGGGTCTTAGATGTCTTCTTCTAGGGATTCAGGTAGGGCTGTCTGTCTGGCCAATGTTGTTTTCATTTGTGCTAATTTGTCTCTATTGTTAAGGTCTATTTAGGGGTGTGGAATTCTTCTCTAACTTTCCTTTCAATGTCACTCACTCCACTGTGATTCAGTGTTCCTTGGTCACAGTGACAGTTGGCCAATGGCTTGTGACTGTGTGCAGAGAGTCAGTTTTCACTGGTTCATTTAGGATTTTCTCTCAGTTCTCCCTTTCAGCATTTTAGCTGTAGTGTGTGGTGTTAAAAATCTTATCCTATTCTGGAACCTAACTTTCCACAACCGGCGTATGCACATATGCCAACACCAGGGTTCAGAGAGGAATTGCAGGTGGAGAGAGGAGGTATCAGCAGGAGAGCCAGGGGTTACTCAGAAAGGCTCCTGCTCCCTCAATAGCATAGTTAAAATTATTATGAAATAATTTTAGAATTATTTCATAATAATTTGTGGAAAATTTAAAATATAAACCCAGATGATGAGAACCAGCGGTAAGCCAGAGGGAGGTGAAGGGCTCATGATCTGTCCAGAGCAGGGCTCTGCCCTCAAGTCTGCTGCTTAATAAGCAACCACAGGAAGGGTGCCTGAGGCTGCAGACACAGGGCTGGGCAAGAGAGGGACCTGACAGGTTGCTGTGATATATACATGAATCAGCTAGAGGGGTCTCACTCTCTGTTCACCCAACCCATGTCCACCCATATGGTCACCAGCTGCCTGAGTGTGCTGCCACACTCCTGTTGGGGACACTGCAGATCCCTTGGGCCAGGTGTGGAAGGTTGGGTCTCAGAAGACAGGCCACAGACTCCCCTACTCTTGCCCTAATCTCCAGGGCTTTACAAGAATGAACTTCTCAGTCTGCTTTATTCCTGAAATAATTTCCAAAGAACAGAGCCATTTTTTAATGATTTATTTTCAGTTTTCTGCTGGTTTTCTTGGTCTGTTGTGTTCAGAGGATGCACCAAGTTGCTTGTAGCAGCAGAGCTGGATGCACCTTCCCAAGTGAGTTTAAATTCTGATTTTGCCTCCCTGAAGCTGAAGGGCTGGGCAACTTGGTGCCCCACACAAGTACCTTTGAGCCTGTAATTGGGCTGGGTGAAGCTGGGTGCAGAGCACTAGGGAAGTATGTGCAGGATCTGGGCTCCTTCAGCATCACATGGATGGGAAACCAGGCTTTGGGCTCAGTGCTCTCCTGTCACAGAGAAACCAAACCCTAAGCACACACTGAACTCCAATCTGGAGACGTTTGCACTCAGAGGTGTGCACAGCAGTGTCTATGAACATTCCATGTAAGTAATAGGATTAGGACAAGTCAGTCCACACATGGGAGATTATGGGACAAGGACACATGCCAACACCAGGGTTCAGAGAGGAATTGCAGACGAGGAGAGGAGGGATCAGCTGAAGAGCTGGGAGTTACTCAGAAAGGCTCCTGCTCCCTCAATAGCATAGTCAAATTTATTCTGAAATAATTTTAGACGTGAAAAATTTAAAATATAAACCCAGATGATGAGAAGTAGTGGTCATCCACAGGGAGATGAAAGGCTCCTGGTCTGTCCACAGCAGGGCTCTGCCCTCACAGTCTGCTGCTTTATAAGCAGCCACAGGAAGGATGCCTGAGGCTGCAGACACAGGGCTGGGCAGGAAAGGGACCTGCAGATTCCTGAGGTGACCACTGCACAGTGCACCTGTGCTCTGGCCCCACACACTCCTCCAGGACTGTGCATAGTCACTAAGTGCCAATCAGACATGAAACCATGGAAACACATCCCCTCTGTTCTCCTCCTTAAGCTCCTCCAAGCTCCCCTTTCACAAAACCACATGTGATTATGCAAAGGGACAATCAGCATGGACACAGTGCTGCTGAGGAGTCCAGTCTGGGATTTAATTACACTGATTTCTTCCCCCCACTAATGCCATTTTTATGTTCCTGGACCTAATTTCAAATTCCTTTCTTTTTTGCGGGAGGGGGACAGGTATTAGTTGTCATGTGTCATTATTTTCCTACGATTTGTTATTTTTTTTGTGTGTGTAGTTTGTTTGTTCTTTTCATTCATGACCTTAACATTTCCAAAGGGTACAGATAGGCTATTTTTCATAATGTCCCTCTGACCAGGTTTTTCTGTTTTATTTTTTCTATTGATCAGATTCACATTATATATATTTATAGGAATGTTTCAAAAGGAATGCTTCTCCTTGCCGCATCATATCAGGGCTTACAAGTGACAATGTGACATTTCTGGGGAGGATAAACAAACATGACTATGGAGCACTCTGTGTGAAGGAGATGAGGTCAGGAAACCTACCTGGTCACAGCTTCTCTAGTATTAAGAATAGTCTTTCTCTAGCTGAGCCTGTGTTTTAAGAGTCAGTTCTATTTGAACTTGCTTTCCAATAAAGAAGAGTGAAGAAATAAATTCTTTTAACTTACATGACAAATGATTCTATGATGTGAAGTGGCACCTCCTTTCCCCACAGAAAAGCCATCTTATCCATGGCTGATTTTAGGACTGTCAGCAAAAGAATCTATGAAAGAGTTTAATGTAGATAAATTTCCTATTTCCATGTCACCCTCTTTACTTGGACACTGGCTGGGAAGATACTAGCACTCCAGGTGCTGGACAGCCCCTTACTAGTTTTTCACAAATATATCCAGTATAGTACATTGAAGAAAAGTGCAAACAAGGCCTCTGGCTTTGAGTTGGGCTTCACATAGATATCTATATTTTTAAGATAAGTTACAAATGGGCTCCATGGTAAAAACTGGCAGGGGGTGGGGAAAGAAAGGAGAGAAGAAGCTCTCCCCTTCTCAGGTGTTGTCCTTGAAGAGTTAACTTGCCCAGAACAGTGAAAGAAAAAGCGGATTTTATGTGAACTTCTACAGACTGAACTTCTGAGCTCCTCCACTTACATACTGGGTATAAAACTCTGAAACTCCCTGAAGTCAGGGTTCAGGGAATTTATTGATTACAGCAAAAGCTATGCCCTCTGAACCTGGCTGTGTAAAGGTAAAATTTCTAAGCTGATTCTAAGCTGCAAAAGCTTGAGTTAAAGTGTAAAAGATTGGGCATTGTAAAGCTTCTAAATGGCAAGGCCTGGGCTAAAAAGTAAAGACTAGGTATTGTTAAAATTCTTCTGCTACCCCGGAACCTGTAATCTCTGTAGCTGTTAGGACAATGTTGGAACTGCCCAGTAAATATCTCCATTGATTCCCTCGTTGTTTAATAGCTAAGGGCTCTAGGTAGCATGGCACGTAAGCATCTAGGCTCCAAAACCAATCTGTTTAAATGTGTACCCCGCTTAGAAATGACCAATCACCCCTGCCCAGATTATTCCCGCCAATGAATGTGCTAATCGTGTCTCAGAGTTGTTGTTCAATTTTCCCGTGCCTCATGATGATCTGTTCTGATGTATGCAAAGCCCACCGCCCTCTCCAGAAAGTGTACTTAAGCTCTGCTTGACCTCTGCTCTGGGCTCTGGGCTGCTCTCCCTTCCTGAGTGAGCCTTGAGCCCCAGCATGCTGGTTCAATAAATCCCCTTTTGCCAATTGCATGGAGTCAGTCTCTTGTGTGGTCTCTTTCTCCGACGCTCCGCCGGACCCTTACTGCTGCAGCCAAATAAAACTGTTTCTGCTATCTTCGGTGCCTTGCCTCATTTGTCTCTTCAACAGATGTACACTAATGGCTGAAATGGAGAAAGGAACACAAGAATGGGCTCATTAAATCATGGGAGAGTTCACTAGAGAACAGCTGTGGCTGAGTCACATATTTGGGTAAATGAATGGACATTTGCACCATTCGGTTTCTGCTTAAGTCAAATGGACAGGTGGAGCAGGTACAGAGCTTCTTCCAAGGGGCTGAGGGGTGGAGCTGCCCTTGGTGACACTGATTGCACCATACCTGGAGTCACACAAGGACAACAAGCTATCACTGCTGAGGAGAAGTGGACATGGCTGGTGAGCAGTCCAAGGGAGAAAGCCGAAATCATAGGCCACACAGACACAGCTCTCCCCAGTCTTTCTCTTTGGAGACACACATTTACTTCCTTCAGGGTGGCATCCCCCTGAGATTTAAGTTATTTCATCTCCCTGAAGAATGTGTAGCTCCATATATATGGCACTTGTTTCTGGAATTCTGTGGTTTTTCTTGTTTCAATCTGTTTTCAATTTGACAATCAACAGGATTTTGCCCTTAGATTTTTAGTGAATGAAGAAATAGAGGGGAGGTGAGATGTTCTTCAGAAATTTAACAGCAAAGAAGAACCACCAGATATTCAAGGAAAACTAAACTTTTCAGGAGAAGTGGCAATGTGTCTGGGACAGTGGTAAAGAGCAGAGCACTGCAGTACTACAGCATAGGGAGGGGGACACCAGTTCCTTAGAAGAGAAAATGGAGGAAGGCTGAAATGTCACTTCTCTCATATTTGCAGCTCAGATTTATTTGACACACTGTCTGAGAAAAAGTCCTGAGCTACAGCCACTCCCTAAGAGTCCTTCTGCTCCCCTCCTTGGCTCCCAGCTATTTCCACCTCAGCCCAGCTTGGCCCTCCTCTGAGCAGTGTGCTGGCCCCACAAGGGAGATTTGTGTTTGCCCCTTTTTTTGGAGGTCCTGTGAGTGTCCTGCCCATAGTAGAGTGCAGCAATTGCAGCCCTCAGCCAGACTGTGAGTCATAAACCTTAAGAAACCTGCTTCCATAGAACCAGGCTGGCACCCCAGACCCCTGTTGACAGCCCAGGAGCTGGCTGAGGGGACAGTGTGGCTTCTGCTGGAACCAGTCACAGAGGTGCTTCCAGGACTGTGACTGGAGGGAGAGAGGCTGTGCAGAGCTTGGAGATGCTCCCTCCTGTGAGTGAAGTCAGGAGGGATGCAGACTGAGTCAGCATGGCAGCCCTCCAGAAATATACACAACCAAGAAACTCTCCATTGTAAAATATGACCATAATCACAAAACAAAAATTGAGACAGAGAAAAATGATGCATCATATTCAAATATTTTGCAAATAAATATGAAGCATTGTATAAGTTTTTTCCTAAGATTTTAAGAAACTGTCTGCTTGAGTCAATGTCTGAAAGATAATAAATACATACATGTTTTTCTCAATTGTCCTATAAACTGAATGGAAATAGCCTGCACAGTTCTTATCCTGCAAGTCACTCATATGTAGACAGGATCCCATAGACCACAGAGCACCCCAGCCAGGGGACCTGCTCCCGGTTGGGGACTCTCTGGCAACATGGTTTCAGCCAGAGTGAGGAAGATCAGTGTTGAGCTTTATTTTTAAGCCTGAGGCAGAAGCAGCTAAACAGCCCACATTCTTTTCTTGTACAGAACTTTGAATAGCTATCAACAACTCTGATTCCAACCACAGGATCCCACCATAGGAAACTCAGTGTGGCTCCTGGGCATGGTCCACCTTAAACAGAACCTCAAAGATCAGTGTAGGAGAACAAAGGCCCCAGGCTGTCATTTGTCTTTGGGGCTGAGGTATACCTTCTGTGCCTGACTTTGTTTTTTTTAATGTTGTCACAAATCTCAGCAAATGCACGGTTTTCCATTGTCCTTTTCCTCATTGAAAGGGTGTTTCCACAGCTGCTCAGGACTGAGGAAACTCGGCCACCTGTTCCTGTCTCTGGAGCCAGGAGGGGACTCTGCACATCAACAGATGAGAATGTGAGCCTCATCTCCAAAGCCAGGACCTCTCACCTAGAGAGATGCCGCACTTTCTTCACCTGGATTAGGAGCGCATCCCTCCTTGTCCTCCTACACACTCATCTTCATGACCAGGTCACCCTCCAGGGACATATTCAATCATATTTCCTGTATGAAAAAGACCCTCCTGCTCACAGCAATTATGATGGTTATTTTTTCTTTGGGTGTCATTTACCATGTCTGCACTATTTGGGGGATAGTATATGGCACAAAGAAAAAGAGTGTGGCCAGCTGTCCCACTGTTACATATGGGAGCCTTCCCTGGGTATGATTTTCTCTGAGTCCATGGAGTCTGTTCAAAATGGCTGTTGGAAGGTGTATGCATAAAATTCCTTGGCAGGCCTCAGGCTGACCCAGTTCTCTCTCTATACACTCAAGTTTTCTTATATTCTGCATGTATAAGTGCAGTGTGTGCTGGGAACTCACATCCTGAGGTAAGGGGACAACAGACTGGCAGAGTCCAGGCTGCTCAGCCCCCCATAGAAAGAAATGACTGAAATGCTTTGCACATGGAGATGCATCACCAGGAGTATAAACCACAAGGTGAGATACCTTTCTCAAATAAGGCACATACTTCTCAATCCCTTGGTCACTAGCAGAACTAAGGTTCCCTGGTGCCCTTTGTGGGTAATAAATTTAATAGTTTCAGCTCCCAAATTGCTGTGGTAGAACAATTGTTCAATTTTCCCACACCAAACAAAAATATGAATAAATTATAGAAATAACAGCATCATTATTTACACACAACCGTACACAAATAACAGTATCAATCAGAATTTTTGCATCATAGGTACTCTAAATGATTCAAAAAGACCCTTACCTTTATGTTCAAAACACTTGAAAAACTAGGGATAACAGAAACGTACCTTGACATTGTAAAAGCTATCTATGCTAAGCCTCAGGCTAGCATCATTCTGAATGGACAAAAGTTGAAGGCATTCCCTCTAAAATCTGGAACAAGACAGGGATGCCCTCTATCACCACTTCTATTCAATATAGTTCTCGAAACACTGGCCAGAGCAATTAGACAGACGAAAGAAATTAAAGGCATAAAAATAGGAAAGGAAGAAGTTAAATTATCACTATTTGCAGATGACATGATTCTATATTTAGAAGACCCAAAAGGGTCTACAAAGAAACTACTAGAACTAATTAATGAATTCAGCAAAGTGGCAGGATATAAAATCAACACGCATAAATCAAAGGCATTTCTGTATATCAGCGACAAAACTTCTGAAACGGAAATGAGGAAAAACACTCCATTCACAATATCCTCCAAAAAAATAAAATACTTGGGAATCAACCTAACAAAAGAGGTGAAAGATTTATACAATGAAAACTATAAAACCCTAAAAAGAGAAGTAGAAGAAGATCTTAGAAGATGGAAAAATATACCCTGTTCATGGATAGGCAGAACTAACATTATCAAAATGGCGATATTACCAAAAGTTCTCTGTAGGTTTAATGCAATGCCAATCAAAATCCCAATGGCATTTCTTGTAGAAATAGATAAAGCAATCATGAAATTCATATGGAAAAATAAAAGACCCAGAATAGCAAAAGTAATTTTAAGCAGGAAGTGTGAATCAGGCGGTATAGCGATACCAGATTTCAAACTATATTACAGGGCAATAGTGACAAAAACAGCATGGTACTGGTACCAAAACAGGCGAGTGGACCAATGGTATAGAATAGAGGACACAGAGACTAATCTACAAAGTTACAACTATCTTATATTTGATAAAGGGGCTAAAAGCATGCAATGGAGGAAGGATAGCATCTTCAACAAATGGTGTTGGGAAAACTGGAAATCCATATGCAAAAAAATGAAACTGAATCCCTTCCTCTCTCCATGCACAAAAGTTAACTCTAAATGGATCAAGGAGCTTGATATCAAATCAGAGACTCTGCATCTGATAGAAGAAAAAGTTGGCTCCGATCTACATATTGTGGGGTCGGGCTCCAAATTCCTTAATAGGACACCCATAGCACAAGAGTTAATAACAAAAATCAACAAATGGGACTTACTTAAACTAAAAAGTTTTTTCTCAGCAAGAGAAACAATAAGAGAGGTAAATAGGGAGCCTACATCCTGGGAACAAATTTTTACTCCTCACACTTCAGATAGAGCCCTAATATCCAGAGTATACAAAGAACTCAAAAAATTAGACAATAAGATAACAAATAACCCAATCAACAAATGGGCCAAGGATCTGAACAGACACTTCTCAGAGGAGGACATACAATCAATCAACAAGTACATGAAAAAATGCTCACCATCTCTTGCAGTCAGAGAAATGGAAATCAAAACCACCCTAAGATACCATCTCACTCCAGTAAGATTGGCAGCCACTATGAAGTCAAACAACAACAAGTGCTGGCGAGGATGTGGAGAAAAGTGTACTCTTGTACATTGCTGGTGGGACTGCAAATTGGTGCGGCCAATTTGGAAAGCAGTTTGGAGATTCCTGGGAAAGCTGGGAATGGAACCATCATTTGACCCTGCTATTTCCTTTCTCGGACTATTCCCTGAAGACCTTAAAAGACCATGCTACAGGGATGCTGCCATATCAATGTTCACAGCAGCACAATTCACAATAGCTAGACTGTGGAACCAACATAGATGCCCTTCAATAGATGAATGGATAAAAAAAAATGTGGCATCTATACACAATGGAGTACTATGCAGCAATAAAAAATGACAAAATCATAGAATTTTCAGGGAAATGGATGGCACTAGAGCAGATTATGCTTAGTGAAGCTAGTCAATCCCTAAAAAACAAATACCAAATGTCTTCTTTGATATAATGAGAGCAACTATGAACAGAGCAAGGAGGAAGAGCAGGAAGAAAAGACTAACATTTAACAGAGTCATGAGATGGGAGGGAAAGGGAGAGAAAAGGGAAATTGCATGGAAATGAAGGGAGACCCTCATTGCTATACAAAATTACATATAAGAGGTTGTGAGGGGAATGGGAAAATAAACAAGGAGAGTAATGAATTACAGTAGATGGGGTAGAGAGAGAAGATGGGAGGGGAGGGGAGGGGGGATAGTAGGGGATAGGAAAGGTAGCAGAATACAACAATTACTAATTGGGCATTATGTAAAATTGTGGATGTGTAACCGACGTGATTCTGCAATCTGCATTTGGGGTAAAATTGGGAGTTCATAACCCACTTCAATCTAATGTATGAAATATGATATGTCAAGAGCTTTGTAATATTGTGAACAACCAATTTAAAAAAAAAGAACAGTGTTTAAAAAAAAAGACCCTTACCTCCCAGTGCTTTCATCCTGAAGCAAGGGACAGACAGTGAACAAGGCAACACTATTTCTGCTGCTTCTGCTCTGATCCCCCTAGACTCCTACTCTGAGACCTTCTCTCAGAAAGGAATTGGAAATCTCTTAATTTTTCCATTTTGCATTCTAGATGTGACATTAAAAAGGATCAACTAGTCTTCATACTGGAAAATTACAAATGATTCACAAATGTACCTCATTTTCATGCGTTGCAGGATCTAACCCCAATCCTATCATGAAACAAAGTCTTAAGAAATCATCCACTAAGAAAGAAAATTTAAGGGGACCCTCCCAACTTAATACACATAAGAACAAATTCAGAAAGATTTTCAAAGATCCAAATACATATATTGTAATATTTCAGGACTCATGCCAGGTGTTTGACCTCACCTGAAAGGATAGTGCACTACTACTTAGCCAAACTTTAGCCTCCAACAGGAAGGAGGCCACCCTAAAAGCAATGTGGGGAAGACCTGCATATTGCCCATGCCCCAACAATATAGACTTGTTTGTCTGGAGTGTGGGCAATTCCCTGGAACAAGCTGGGATCTGGGTAATGGGTAGAATGCCTGGAAAATAATTGTGGTGGACCTTCAGGAAGGTCCTGCTCTTTTAATGGAGGGACTCAGGGAGATCATGCATGACACCCTAAATCCTAAACCTATGAATGGCTGCACATTTTTAAAGGATAGATTTATCATTCAGTTGGCCCCAGACATTCAGAGGAAATGACAAAATTTGACTTATGTCCCTGGTCAATCCTTAGATGTTACCCCACAGTTTGAATAGAGATCAAGTAAAAAGAAATCAAGAGCACAGAGATAGGAAAAGACTGAAGTGCTTGTCTTAGCCCCAGAAGGAATACAATTCCTGGGTGGAGACTTTACCCACCCTCTAAATTATGAGTGGGCTTTGGAAGCCTGAAGGACATTAAAACAGAGCATTATTTTGAGCCCCTGTCCTCTGAACCAAATTTAATCAGTTTGTCACTGAGAAAAATGATCCTAAAAATAGTCCCCCTCAATATACTAACAGACAGTCATAAACAAACCAGCTAAAAAGCCCATAGCTTATCTCAGTAAAAAGATCAACATAATAAGCTCATTTTCAAACTTAATAAAAAATAAGCTAGTGCCCTACAACAAACATTGATATTTTTAAAATTAGTAAAATTGTACATAATTATTTGAGCTAATATTATTACATTTAGTAAAGGTATTAAATATATTCATACAACTATATCTTTATATATAAAGTTTATTTTGATGCTGGTCCCCTAAAATATCATTGCTAATTCAATGCCACATAAAATTCTAAATTGGATCACTATCCTAAACAATATGTTGACTTATTTTTACCATAAATATTTAAGGTACTGAATCCACATACTTAAATGAACACTAGGTTTAATAATAATAATAATAAAACTTTTTCATAGATTTGTAAGGAAAGACTATTCATTTTTCTATTTCATTTTTTATTCATGGCAAAACAGAATATCTTTTCTATGCTTATTAAATATATGTACATTCTGTTTTAAAAAGGTGTCTGTATATATCTCTCATACCCCTGGTAAAGGCCACCCCCTCTAAGTTAAAATTCTTTCTCTCACCTCATTCCAAATTAAGATAATCATTTATGTTCATCTAGAGCTAGTTTCAAAATATAAATTTTTATATACAACCTATTATATTCTTCATTTCATAATTCTGTTAAAGTCAAAATCAAATTATGCATTTGAGAAAAATTAAGGCTCTATTTACCATGGTCTTTTTCCAACTCAATAATGTTGGCCCTAACATAGCTCCTTTTTTTTTTTTTCTTAAGAGGGAAAACTCTTTAATAAAGGATTTTGGCAAACCAAATCCAATAATGTAAGAAAGCATATGTTATGTAAGCATGCATTTCTTTTTTTTTCCTTTTTTTATTGATTGTTCAAAACATTACAGAGCTCATGATATATTATCTTTCATACATTTATTTGACTCAATTGGGTTTTGAACTCCCCAAATACATAATGCAGACTCACTTCTGTTACATATTCACATTTTTACATAATGGCATATTAGTGACTGTTGTATTCTGCTACCTTTCCTATCCCCTACTATCCCCCCCTCCCCTCCCCTCCCCTCCCATCTTCCCTCTCTACCTCCTCTGCTGTTGTTCAATTTTCTCCCCCTTTTTTCCCCCTCCCCTTTGCCCCTCATAACCTCTTATAATTTTGTGTATCACTGAAGGTCTCCTACCATTTCCATATGTTTTCCCTTCTCTCTCCCTTTCTCTCCCCCCATTCGTCTTAGTTTACTGTTAGTCTTTTCCTCATGCTCTTTCTTCCTGTTCTATTCTTAGTGGCTCTCTTTATATCAAAGAAGACATTTGACATTTGTTTTTTAGGGCTTGGCTAGCTTCACTTAGCATAATCTGCTCTAATGCCATCCATTTCCCTGCAAATTCTATGATTTTGTCATTTCTTAGTGATGCGTAATACTCCATTGTGTATAGCTGTCACAATTTTTTTATCCACTCATCTATTGAAGGGCATCTAGGTTGGTTCCACAGTCTAGCTATTGTGAATTGTGCTGCTATAATCATTGATGTGGCCGTATTCGTATAGTGCGCTCTTTTACGGTCCTCAGGGAATAGTCCAAGAAGGGCAATAGCTGGGTCAAATGGTGAATCCATTCCCAGCTTTCCCAGGAATCTCCATACTGCTTTCCAAATTGGCCTCACCATTTTGCAGTCCCACCAGCAGTGTACAAGTGTGCCCTTTTCCCCACATCCTCGCCAACACTTATTGTTTTTTGGATTCATAATGGCTTCCAATCTTACTGGAGTAAAATGGTATCTTAGGGTGGTTTTGATTTGCATTTCTCTGATTGCTAGAGATGGTGAGAATTTTCTCATGTACTTGTGGATTGATTGTATGTCCTCCTCTGAGAAGTGTCTGTTCAGGTCCTTGGCCCATTTGTTGATTGGATTATTTGTTATCTTATTGTTTAATTTTTTGAGTTCTTTGTACATTCTGGATATTAGGGCTCTATTTGAGGTGTGAGGGGTAAAAATTTGTTCCCAGGATGTAGGCTCTCTATTTACCTCTTTTACTGTTTCTCTTGCTTAGAAAAAACTTTTTAGTTTAAGTAGGTCCCATTTGTTTATTCTTGTTATTAACTCTTGGGCTACGGGCGTTCTATTAAGGAATTTGGAGCCCGACCCCACAATATGTAGATTGTAGCCAACTTTTCCTTCTATCAGACGTAGTGTCTCTGTTTTTATATCTAGCTCCTTGATCCATTTTGAGTTAACTTTTGTGGCTGGTGAGAGAAAGGGATTCAATTTCATTTTGTTGCATATGGATTTCCAATTTTCCCAACACCATTTGTTGAAGATGCTATCCTTCCTCCATTGCATGTTTTTAGCCCCTTTATCAAATATAAGATAGTTGCAACTTTGTGGATTAGTCTCTGTGTCCTCTATTCTGTACCATTGGTCCACCTGCCTGTTTTGGTACCAGTACCATGCTGTTTTTGTTACTATTGCTTTGTAGTACAGTTTGAGCTTCGGTATCGCTATACCTCTAGATTCACACTTCCTGCTTAGAATTGCTTTTGCTATTCTGGGTCTTTTGTTTTTCCATATGAATTTCATGATTGCTTTATCTATTTCTACAAGAAATGCCTTTGGGATTCTGATTGGCATCGCATTAAACCTGTAGAGAACTTTGGGTAATATCGCCATTTTGATGATGTTAGTTCTGCTTATCCATGAACAGGGTATATTTTTCCATCTTCTGAGATCTTCTTCTATCTCTCTCTTTAGGGTTATGTAGTTTTCATTGTATAAATCTTTCACCTCTTTTGTTAGGTTGATTCCCAAGTATCTTATTTTCTTTGAGGATATTGTGAATGGAGTGGTTTTCCTTATTTCCATTTCAGAGGTTTTGTTGCTGATATATAGGAAAGCCTTTGATTTGTGCGTGTTGATTTTATATCCTGCCACTTTGCTGAATTCATTTATTAACTCTAGCAGCTTCTTTGTAGATCCTTTTGGGTCTGTTAAGTATATTATCATGTCATCCGCAAATAGCGATAATTTAATTTCTTCTTTTCCTATTTTTATGCCTTTAATTTTTTTTGTCTGTCTAATTGCTCTGGCTAGTACTTCGAGAACTACATTGAATAGAAGTGGTGATAGAGGACATCCCTGTCTTGTTCCAGATTTTAGTACTATATTAAACTATTTTCTATACCTCAAGATTAGTGATACTATGAATTTTGTCAGCTTTTTATTCAATTTAATAAATAAAAAAGGGGAAAAGAAGGACCCTACATGCCCAAACTAAGTCTCATAAAATATTTCAAACCTTTTACTTTAATTGTGATACTAACAATCTTACTACAGCTGCACATGATTCAGTTAGTTAAATCAGATTTCAAAGGATGAAATTCAAAACTGTCATCATGGAAACAGCTGAAAAACCTAACACAGGCAGGTAAATCCCACTGCAGAATTGACAGCCATGCAGGCTTCACCAGCTGCCAGGTAAGAGAAACCTATTAAGAGACTTCTGTGGACCCATTTCCCCAAGTCCACCTTTAATATAACTTACAATATGGACTGAAAAATCCATCCATGTGACTGGGTTTAATTATACTATTTATAGTGGCCAGCTACCTGTTTGTTGGTCCCATGGTAAGCATGCTGGCTCTCTAAAGATATCTTTTGAGAAAAAGACAGCATATGGGAAGCCTAGACCAGCCAATTGTACTGGCCCCTTAGACTCAATGCCATATATGTTAGGACATTTTTTAAAATGGGACTGTCATAACAAGCTAGTAATTTCTGCAAAACATCCACCTATACCTTACTGTCCTAATCATTCTGCAATAGAATTTGACACCTTTTCTAAATGGATGGATTGTGCAAATACCTTGCCAGTGCAACATAAAGTGTCTAGAAATAGTGGATATATTTTAGACTGGTCTCCTAGAATTGACAAAAGAAAATTATGTAAGGATGCCAGGACCCCTGGAGGTTTCATTGGTAATATCCTAACCTTCAGCCAAGGTGGCATCAAAAAGGATGTTTGGTGCTTAATTTCAGCCTCAGATGTCCTGTATTATACTGATAGCCCCATGTCAGATTTCATAGGCAGGAATCATCAGGAGGGTTACTGCTATGGCCTGCAGGCCTAAGTTCAATCTTCTTATGCTCTAATTATTATAAATGTTAAATATAGAGAAAGAGTGATAAATATATGGTAGCTATTAAAAAATGCAACTTTTAAGTAGCAATTGCATCACTAGATATAATAGAGGGAAAGGAACATTGGTTCTTCACCATCCCTCCTTTATTATCAGCAAATGTCTCAGAAAAGTGTTATACTGATGTTGGTATTCAGATTTTACAACAGATGCATGCTCAGTTAACTAGACCTAAGTGAGCTCTTGGTCTCATAATCCTTGGAGTGGCTCTTTAATTTCATTCATTGCTTCTATGGTTACAGCCTCTGTGGCTATATCAAAATACTTCTAGAGCCATCTATAATCAGATAAATATTGATGAAAAGATTGAAACTAAATTGAATGCTCTAGAAGCAACTGTAATAAATATTGCTCATGAGCTTTCTACTCCCAAGTGATTATAACCATGTCTATTACTGCAGCTAAATACAATGGGATTGGAAACACGTTAAAAATCATCTAATGAGTATTTGGCAGAACAATAATAATAATAGTCTGTATTTTTTTAGTTATATTACCATATGCAGGACATTCAAATAAATAAAATTGATCTTTTGGATCCTACCTCTCTGCTGATTAAATACTTTAAGAGTTAAATGGCTTTAATTCTGAAAACATGCTGAAACAGTCTGCATGGCATATTATTTGAATGTTATCTATGTTATTAATTCTCTTTTTATTGTGACAATAAAATTTCATGTCCTCAGAACAAGAATCCAGGAAGTCAAGATAACAGATCATCATTTACTCTTTCAAAGTACAAAGGGAGAATATGTGGGTGGCCACCCACAAGATGTTAAGCATCCTCTCTCAGCCTTGAGCCTGGGTGTTGGTCTGGCATTGCATGTTGAGCTGTGTGATGCACATGGCCTCCACCTTTGCTTGGCAAAGAAATCTGCTTTCTTATTGTTCTGGGCCTGGCCATTACCCACTGGGGATATGGCAGCTGACCACTGCCTTATTTGGTGAAGAACATTCTATCAAAAATTCATTGTTAATGTCCCTAAAAATAAATGGATTCCAGGTGCACATGCTCTCTCACTCTCTTGCCTTCCAATGTGAAAGTAGGACCCTTAAGGTCACAGAGCCATCCTGCTCTCTATTTGAAAATTATGTCTGTGAGTTGTGTGATTTTTTACTTTCTCCTTAGCTCAAAGTGTCAGCCAGCCCATTTAAGCCCTCTTTGTCTCATCTGAGTGGGTCATGAATGAAATCTTGTGTAAACAGATGCCCTGCAGTTGGATTAGAGGGACCCGGTGTCGACAGATGCCCTGCAGTTGGATAAGGGGGACCCTGTGTAGACAGATGCCCTGCGTTGGATAAGGGGCCTATCTGGCTCTGTCCCACCTCCTGGGGACAAGTGTGCCAGAGCAGATCTTCAGGTAAGATCTAAGAACTCTTGCCTTTTGAGCCTTTCTGAGTGTGGACACAGTGTCAAAGGATACACAAGGGAGGTGGATTGAATTATAATAGAGCTCAGATAGGTGTAGAGAAAGAGTTGGAGAAGAGAGAGGGAGAGACTGTGGGGTGTGCAGACAGAGGGAGCTGTGCTCTCAGAGTTCACAGACTGGTTGTGGCCACCATAATATCAGGTTCATTCCATAAGGATTTCAATGCACCTTACTGGGAAGAGTGACTATTCAGGTGTGAATGCATGGTATTTACAGGAGAGATAATCCTGAGTTAGCCAGGGGTCTGAATGCAGTCAGAGCCATCCTCCTGAGAGAGAGACAAAGATAGTTTTAACACAGACAGAAAGAGGGGAGGTCGTGTGGACACAGAGACAGAGACTGGAGTGATGTGGCCACGGCCAGGGAGAACTTTAGCTTCTAGAAGCTGATGTTCTAGAACAGACTCCCCCTGGCTCTGCAGGTGGCCTGACCTGCCAACACCCTAATGGTGGCTCACTGTAATTGAGTCCAGCATGTGTCCTACAGAGCTGTGCTGGTGGGCATTGCTGTGGCTTCCAACCACACTGTGTGCCCATTTGTTACAACAATCCTTGAAAACAGGGCAGACAGGGCTCAGGAACCCCAGAGCAGGTCTGTGTGCTTGTGCCTCCTGCTTCCTTTTATATTGCTGCACATAAATGAATTGTTAAGAATTTGTAAGTTGGAAAAAAAGCACATGGAAACGCAGGGGGCATTGAGGAGCTTGTGGCTGCTGTAGAATAAATATTGATGACTCTTGGAAAAAAATGATGAATGCCTGGGAATATCCTACACAGAGAATTCTTTCTGTGTTCATTAAAGTGCGTGGAAAGAGGGGTGGGAATGTGTTCCCGAGGATCATCTGGTTAAACTCTCAATACCCTTGATACCTTTTGTCCTGCATTTCACCAAACCATCAAATCACAGGTCATTTTCCCAGAGTTATGAGTCACTGATGCAGGGCTGTGATTTGAAAGCAGTTAAACCATTTTTACCTGAAGTACATCTTCTATGAGGCCAGATGTATTTCAGAGAAAAGAGTCAAATCCAGAAGGATTCTGTAAAGTTGACCTTCCTGTTGTTCCCACCCACAACATAATGACCATGATCCTAATGTCTCTTCCTCATTCTCCCAATTCATTTCAGAATTGGGGGCAGGGTGCTTCTCCATGTCCTAGGGTCCTCTCTTGTCCTTCTCATCGCATCCTTCTGACTCACTTTTTTCCTCTCATATTCCATAATGCAAACATAATCATCCCCTCTTAGATGAAAAAAAAAAACACAAAAAACAAGACATCTAACTGCCCTCCCCATCACCCCGTGTCTGTCAGCTATGCCAGGCACTCACATCAGGTAATTGGCAAGAGGTTGCATGATCCACATAAAGACTTTCTACCTAAGATCACTTTGCAAGTTCTCCCTATATTAAAATGGCCTATGGCTTCTGTCAAAATGACACCAAATCATGACATAGTGGAAATACTTGGGGAATCAGAGACTGACACCCTCTCTGGGAGACTACAGAAGATTTCATCCCTCTCTGACCACCCTGCTGCAACTCCAACAGATCACAATGGGTTCCTGGCTTTAAGCAGCACAAACTGATTATCTCTGAGTCCTGATTTCAGAATTGGTCCTGAGCCAAGATCAAGGGCTCAGGATAGCTGAGTTCCTCCAGGAGGCTCCTGGGAGCAAATCTACCTAAAATCTTTCCATGTCCCAGTTGCAACATCCTCCCTGCTCCTGGCCCCTTCCCCATCACTTAAGACCCTTTTCCATGTTCAAGGCCCTTCTCTGCTTGAGATTCTCTCTCTCAACATTGAGGACTATGTTGCTCTCTTCCAGGTAATTCTGGACACTCTCCACATCTTATAATTCTCAACTCAATCACATGCACCAAATTCCTTTTCCATGTGTGGTGGTATTCATAGACTCCTGTGAAAAGCCACCCATGAATTACTTGAGGGACTTCTCTTGTGAAAGATGGCGAAATTTAGGTTTGGCATTGAGAACTATGTTGTGTCTCCTCTCACTCAATGGATTGCCCAATGCACATGACCTCTGTCTTTACTCGACTAGGAAGATCCCTCTGGTAGCTCTGGTGCTGGGCACAACACATTGGAAACTGAGCGGTGCACCTCTTACTCATTCTGTGCCAATGTTCAAAAACCCAAACCATCATAGAGTTTATACATCTTCCTCTTTTTATGTTTATTTTTGTTTTTACTTCCAAAGCATAAACTATCCCCTTGTTTCTTTCATGCCTCCTCCTTATCCTCCAAGGGTCAGTAACACAAAACTGTGTTTATGTTATGGGCCAGGCTACATATGCAGTGACCACACAGACTCCATTTTGCCCCGAGACTCCATGTCCTGTAAGAAGTGCTTCTCCCAGGGAAAGCCCCGCCTCTATGCCCCTCAATAGGGGCTGAGAACAGCATGTTTGGCAGCACAAAATGGCAATTCTTATACCATGTAAAAATGTTATTTTCTTTGTTCCCATTTTTCTTGGATAAAGTACCCTGTCAGAGATTAATTGTTACTAAATTTTTTTAACTTGTACTCAACAAGGGAATTTGGGCCCACTCCCTTTCTGCTTATAATTTTAGATCTCATGATGTTTGTTCATGATTTTTAATCATAGCAACAGCCACTTATGTTTTAATGTGGTTTTGGACTATAAAGGGTGTACTCAAACCCCAGGAGGGGTTCAGAGTGTGTAGACTTGCAACCTTGCCCTTGGCCTGCCAGGTGGTAGATCCAGAACACTGACTGGTGAATAACGTTTCTGTCTCTTGCTCTAAGATCCACTTGGTGATTTATTGCAATATTGCCTTAACACTTAAAACACAAGAACATCCTTCCTGAACCAGGAAATAATACAGATCACCCCTCACAGCTCAGAGGGCTGACTGTGTCCTGTGGCCCCAGGGAACCATGTTCACCCCAAGCAAACCTGAGCTGCCCTGGTATGAACTGGGACAGCTGGACACACTGAGCCTGTGTTGATTGACCAGGAGGAGCCTCCCTGCAGCTGTGCCCAGCCTACCCAGCCCTGCTGATTTGCATGTACCCACAGCACAGCCCACCTCCCTGAGGACTTCTTAAGAGGCTGCTCACACCCTATGCAGGAGTCAGTCCCAGTCAATACACAGCATGGCCATGAGGGTTCAAGCTCAAGTCCTGGGGCTCTTGCTGCTCTGCCCCCCAGGTAAGGAGGGACAGCACTGGGGATTTACAAATCACAGTGTGGTCAGTGCTGCCTGGCTACTCAGGAAAGTCCTCTTGTTGACTACTTACAAGGATATTTCTTTTTATATTTCCAATGGCAGGTGTCAGATGTGACATCACGATGACCCAGTCTCCATCCTCCTTGCCTGTGTCTCATGGAGACTGAGTTACCATCACCTGCAGAGACAGTGAGGACATTTATGATTATTTAAACTGGTATCAGCAGAAACCAGGGCAAGCTCCTAAGCAACTCATCTATGGAGCATCCAATCTGCAACCTGGTGTCCACTCAAGGTTTAGTGGCAGTGAATCTGGGACAGATTATTCTCTCACCATCAGCATCCTGGAGCCTGAAGATGTTCCATTTATTTCTGTCAAGAGATTTGGAGTTCCCCTCCCACAGTGACACAGGCCATGGCTAAAACCTCCCAGGGAGCAGAAGTGTGAGGTTGGGCTTCCCCAGCTGTTCCTCCTGCTGCCTCCACCTGCTGAGGGCACTGCTCAGAGGCAGCCAGGCCCTGAGCATTACAAGGAGGGTTAGTCAGAGGATCCAGGGAGGATCCTCTGCACCCTGACTCTTTCCTTCATTCAATCCCAGCAGGCAACCATGACAATATTCTCACTGGTATGATAAATAAAATAATTTAAGACCTGAAGATAAGGAATTAAACAGTATCAGGGGTTGTGCAGCAAAGCTAGGCCTCTCCATGTATTCCACATGGAAATATTGTAAGAATTTACTTTTAGTATAGTGTAAGTCCCAGAAAAACTGGGGTGAAGTGCAGAGTTTTCCCATGTCCCCTCTTCTCCCATAGACCCTCCATCATCAGCATCTCTCAGACACTATTGCATTTCTTACAATTCATCAGCCTCTGCCATGTTTACAGTCACACTAGGGTCCCTTTTTGCATTCTATGGAATTAGACAAATGGACAGTGATATGTGTCCCAAGTGTATCTTGGCCATTCCTTCACAGAGGTGTTTTCTCATGTGTTATAATTTGAATTTTCCTGGTGACCTGGGATGTCACAGTGATGTTTGAACAGATGTCCGCAATGTGCAGTGGTCAGCCTGGCTATCAAATGCTTGTCATCTGTCCCTCCCTTTATGATACTTCTCCATCCTGTGTTCCAAGATCCGTGTTCCTATCAAACATTATTTCTTTATAGAGCACTTTGCCCCCACTTTGGGGTTGGCTATGTATTATTCTCTTTGTTTTTCTATACCTGAGGGGCTCTTGATTTTACCTTGATTTCTGAAGTACATTTCCCTGGATCTAGAGCTCTAGGTCAACCGAATTGTCCTTGAGCACTTGTAAGTGTGTCCTTTCCCTTGTCCTCCCTGTTTTCTTGGAGAAATTCTCTGGTGATTCTAGTTGCTTCTCCCATAAAGCTAAGGATTCTGTCTCTGTCTTCAGAAGCTGGCTGTGTGCTGTGAGGGGAGCTGAGAGGCACCTCCTGGTTCATTCTGAGTCCCTGTGCACTTGCCTTCTCATGGTTCTCTAGCTGGCTGTGACCTTTGCTGTCCCTCCTGCTGCCTCCTTCCTCTGTCTGCTCCATTCACCTGCTGAGCTCACCTCTGCTTTCATTGTGGTGGATGCATTTTTCAGTTCTGAAACTTTCATTTTTGCCTTTGTACAGTTTCTATACTCTTGTTGATTCTTTCTGATTGTTTTTTAATTTCTTTCAAACATATTTGCAGATGCTCGTTGATGCATTTTTATGGTGGCTGCTTTAAAATCCTTTTCAGATATTTCTTAGACACATTTCAACTCAGTGTTAATGTGAACTGACTGAACTTTCTCATTCACATGAGTCTATCCAGGTTTTCATATAATGAAGAATGTTTTCTTTTTTACCTGTACATTACTGGTATTGGGTCCCTCATAGGCCTAAAATTCTTAATGTCTAGCAAGCTCCTATTTAGTGCCAGTGCTTTGATTTCTGGTCTATAGAGGGCCACAGTTCACCCAAAATAAAGGTTTCTTTTCTTGCTAGGTCCAGGAAGCACATTCTCCTTGGACACACTTAGTCCCCACAGATGCCTGAATTCAAGGCAAATCCTCTTAATCACTCGTGGTCCATTTCATATCAGTGGGACAAAACTACAACAGTCATCTAATTTAGAGGAGAAAAGATTTACTTAAGTACATTGGTTCAGAAAGTCAGTCCATGGTCAGCTGACCCCATTGCTCTGGGCCCAGTTGGGAAGAACATCAGGGCAGAAGGCTGTGGGGGAGGAGAGCTGCTTCACTCTTGGTGGCCAGGAAGTGTAGAGAAAGCAGGAAGGGGCCTCAGGGAGGATGCACCTTCCAGGGCCCACCCCTAGTGACCACCTTTTCCAGCCACTCCCCCCTGCCTTCAGTCACCACCCAGTTAGTCCACTCAGGCCAGGAAGGACTGAATAACCTCAGCTCTCCTAGTCTTGTCATTTCACCTCTGAATATTCCTGCATTAACACAGCAGGTATAGGGGGTCACCTGAAATTGAAACCAAAGCACAGTCTACAGATATGCACATGCCTTGACATCAATATAACTCTTTTGATTCTAGCAGAATTTCTTTTTCTTAAAACAGTGACTCATAGTCTGGAACCAGATACCACACATGGCCCATTATCTGAGGGAAGTACATCATGGAACAGAAAACTAAGAAGTCCTCACTGTGACTGTTCCCTTTTCTCTTTCCGTCTCTAGCCTGCCACAGCAAAGCTGCAGCCTCTGCTGAGCCCTGTGTTTGCAGGGATAGGAATTAAAACATTGTCCCTATTTTTGTTTCTTCCAATTGTTCCCAATTTTACTCTAGCTTCATTTGAGGACAGCTCTCATCTGCTTTTGACAAGTGTGTATCTTCTTCGGATCACTTGCATTCTGATTTCTGTCCTTTCCTCCATGCCCCGAACCAACCTGCTTTCCAGGAATGCATGCACAGATCTTTGAAAAGGACACACATCTTTCCACAAAGAGCTTGTGACCATGCACTCTTCTTAAATATGGTCTTGATAGAATACATAAGAGCCACCCATCATTCTGGCTACCTTACCATCTTATGTGCTAATTAATTCAAGTCAAAGCCTCTCCACACCCCCATACCCCTTGGCATTAACTGATGAGGACAATCCTCATGGTTCTCAGAGGGAGCTCATGATGAGGTGTAGGGTAAGAAAGAAACTTGGTACTGGACACCCTGTCTCTGTACATGAATTATAACTTTGCTCTGAATCTGCTGATTCCCAGAGGTGTCATCTGCATCTTAGAATAAAGTGTTTTCTATCTACTCTTTCACTTTTTCAAAATGATATTTGGCATAAAACCCCAACATTGAAAATACAAATTTTGATCTCAGCTAATGACACTGTTAATAATTTTCACAAATTGGTTTATATCACTTTTTAGTATTTATTTTTCAGCATTGCACAGATTTTATCCCAAACATTGCAAAAAATAATAAAATGAAATTTCTACACTTTTGCTTCTGATAGACACACTCACCAATTATCTTCACAAAAAATTCATACAGGAGAACATCACATTTATAGCCTGGAATTGTTCCAAGAGTATTGAATTCGAATGTGAAAATAAGCTGAGTGAGGGGGAGCTTCTGTAGGACAACAGGTGTGCATGTGTGTGGGCTCTGTGCACTGGATTAGAAACAGGATATTTTCAAGTTCTATTCCACATACTCTAGTCCATGTAGATAGCTTCCCCACTCCCTTCAGGTCAAAACTCAAGGAAAGAGAGCTGTGATTAGTCACCTTGTCCTGAGGCTGCTCCTCAATTCCAACTTCCTTCCCAAGATTGACCCTTCCATGAAGCACCACCCTCCTGGGGTCTCTTCCTCCTCTATTTGGGGTACATTAAAAAATTTTTGCAAAAGCTATCTTTGTATCACTTTAAAAAATCCTTGTTGCTCTTGTAACTTTCTTTTCCATTTCCCAATAGATATTTTTTTTTCAACTGTGAAGGTAATTGTACCTGAAGTTTAGTGGAATTCACCATTTTCTTTTCAATATAAAGCCCAGATATTCTCTGATGTTTGAAGGTTTTAAGGTTCATTGCAGAGTTTGCTGGAACAAGTTACAGCCCCCACATAGGGTCAAGTGCACTTGAGCCAGTGTGTGATCTAGGCTTTGATGTCCTTGTGGTCATGGGGACCAAAACATGAAGGAAAGAGTGACTGCAGGAGTGAAAGTGGGCAGAATCATTTTAACCCTGATGAACTATGTGTGGGCTGCTGTGCTGAGTGGGGTGTGGAGGGTGTGGCTCTTCCCCTCTGTGGATCCAGGAAAGCACAGGGGCATCTGGAGATGCATCTGAGATGGGAGGTGGGATACCCATGACCAATAAAGGTCAGCAAAGCAAAGGCCACAAGGTACCCCTGGGAACAGCAGGAGCCCCAAGATCTCAGAAGTATATTATTCATTGAAAAGCATATATATATATTCACTTTTTTTTACTTCTGCAGTGTGCAAAATCAACCAAGCCTACAGTAATTGATAACCTTTTCAAAATAATTCAAATAAAAATCACTAGTTAATTGACCACAGTCCTCAGCTAGAAAAGCCAACATTAAAAAGGCTGACAAGGCATACATGTGCATGATTTTCCTTACTTATCATCCTCTTCTTCCCCCTCCACACGTGACTTTCTGATCTGTTTCTAGGGACTGCAAAATAATCTGTTTTCTTCTTCATCTTGACCTCTGCAGAGGGTTCCTGTGTAGGTGACCTTGGACACCTTCACTTTCCCCTCCTATTTTCATGTTCTCTGTCCCTGTGTTTGTGGCTGGGATGAGTCATAGCTGTGATGTGCTGAACCTCCCAGGCTACAGCAGACTCCAAACCTCAGCCAGGGACCAAGCTCCTGACACACCCTCCCCTGGAGAGCCCCAGGGTCACCATCCTCTTTCCCACCTCCAAGTGGGTCTTTTCTTGATATAAAAATAATCCAATAAACTTGGTTTTGATTAAGAAAGAAAAATATGAGCAGCTCTCACCTGGACAGAGAACACACTAGTCACAGGTGAACCTGGAGCCCCAGGTCTCCTACAGAAAAGGTGGGGGTCTGAGCAGGGTCCTCAGAGTGCCAGGATTAGGTGACTACCTTGCTCAACAATTGCAGAGGCTGAGGGGAATGGCTCAGAGTCTGGTGGTGCCTGGAGCTTCAGCACCTCTGGGACCTTCATGGCTACTCCCCAGGGTCCCTGGGTGACCCCTCCCCATCTGCTGAGTGCTGGCCCTGGGCCAGAAAGCCCCTGGGAGCTGCTAAGGGTCACAAAATTTTCTAATTATTACACTCCTCACCTTAGACATTTGCCATTTATTTCTGGTGAGTCTATCAAAGCCCTGGGCATTTGGCAAGAGAAGGCACAGATTCTAGACATGAAGGTGCTGTGGTCCTCCCCAGTCATCAATGTCATCTGTGTAAAAAGATGGGAACCTCTACCCATGAGGCCCTCAACTCTCTGGGACTGCAGGGTGAGGGTGGAGATTCCCTCAGTGCTCTCCCCTCCTAGGGACTCCTCTGTCCCCACTGTGGGCACAGGTCTTAGCACAGGTGCTGGGGTTGCACAGGATTCTCTCTCCTTGGTCTCTCCTGAGCAACCCTTCAGGAAAAAAGGACTGGACAGTGTTAATGGAAGATGTCCTTCAGGAATGACACTGATGAATAGGGTTGACAGCTGGTGGTCCAGGGTTGTAGTGAACTTTTCACACTGTGACCAAAAGACCTGAGAAGAACAGATCTAGAGGAGGGACATTTCCTTGGTGCTCATGGTTTCAGTGTTCAGTCCATCGTTGGCCACTCCACTGCCCTCGGCCTGAGGTGACACAGGGCATCTCGGCTCCTCCAGGCACTTTGTCTGTTTCTGAGTTATTTCTGGATTTGGGGTGTGTCTGCCTTGACATTTGACAAATGCTTATACTGTACTATGTCCTTCCATGGTCTGAGTCAGGGATTCCCTGGGAGACTGGAGATAGCACTGGGGAAATCCAGGGGCTGCCCCTCACTGGGCCTTTGCAAACAGCAGGGGGCACTTCAGTGACACTGAAGGCTCCTTTTGACAGTATATCACACCAAGAGTAAACACAACTAAAAGTCTGGAGACAAAATTGATTTTGGACCTGTTGTGACTGGACATTTCAAACTGGCCTTGATTGGAAATAATGACATTCCAAGTGGATACAAATCAGCTGGCCTCTGCTCAGCAGGGGGCTCCCAGTCACCCACATGCTAAACAGAAGGACCCATCAGCCACCCTCCCAAGCTTTCCAGTGAGGTTCCTGCAGGGGCCATCAGCCAGGGCTCAGGTATCCTGATAGTTCTGAGCATCCAGCCACAAGGCAGAATGACCACTGATGGGCCCTCATCCATCCCATATGGGAACCAGGTCAAGGACTGTGGAGGGTTATTAGGGATCACACACTCTACTGTGGGGAGCACAGTTGCATCCTTCCCAGGCCTTAGACACTGAATTAAGTGCAGTTTGGAAGAAAGCGTTTGAATCTTCCTGTCATCATCAGGTTGAACCCTCATAATATACAGGACAAACCTGAATTAGAGAGATATGGAGGCTCCCTCCCTCCATCATCCCTGCAATTTAATGGAAGCTGAGATCTTCACTGAGGGCTTGAGGCCAGTTCTCTGTGTGTCCATCACTCTGTCCTCCTGATGTGCCCCAAGGACCCTGCATATGCGCAAGGGAGGGAAAATGGTCACTGTCTGTTGACCCAAACCTCTGGAGACACCAGTTCTCTTATATTAACTGGACCACCTGCCTCTCCAGAGACTCTTGGAAAAAGCACCACTTGCTGCAACATTCTCCAGATGTGGCCAGTGGCCAGGCTCCATAGCAACTGGAAACAGGTCCACTTACCCTGAAAGCCAAGAACATTTTTGGAATGAAAGTTCAGGGAAGGAATGCATAGATTATTTACAGTGAGATGACAAGCATTGTGGATAAAATGGTAAAATCACACAAATAGGAACAAACTTTAGGATAAGTGGGCATTCCTAGGGACACACTTGCTGCTACTGGTTAAGTGGAGTTGACAAACAGAAGTTTCAGAGTCATTAAGGTTGAATGTCCTCAGGGTGGGTTGTTGTTGTTGTTGTTATTATTATTATTGTTATTATTATTATTATTATTATTATCATTTTAAATGATGCAACTAACACTCAAGAGCATGGAGCAGAGTGTTTTGTTTTGGCCTATGTTATCTGATTAATTTCCATATCTCCAACTTCTCTGCATTCTCCACCCCTCCTAATTAAAAATATATTTTGGAATATTTTATTTATTACAAAGTACTGATGGTGACTAGAACTGGTCAACCAAGTTGTCCTTGAACTATATAAAAACTGAAGAGCTGGACCCCAAGCACCATGAGTCTCTGGTCCCTCCATTTCTGCCTAGAGAGTGTTGAGCAGCAGAATATTGTGTGGCTTCGGATTCCAGACATGGTGGAGGAATCCCAATTCCTGAACTGCTAACATGTAGCTGGAAACTATGTTTCATTTTCTGTTGGAACCCGGTTTAGAATAGTGCTTGAAATCCACTTAGGACTAATTATTTGTGGAAAGAAATAAGCACAACAGCAAAGCATGCTTCACAATGTGCAAGAAAGCACCTGTTGCTCTAGCAATGACTGTGGACAGGAAACTCCTCAGGGTGTTCCTCTGCATGTGGCCACTAGATGGGGGCCAGTGCACAGCAGTGAAGGCAGAAAGGGGCCAAAGGTCCCTAGAAATAAAATCCACTGGACTCTGAACCTGGGGTGATGGTCACTAGCAGTTTATGACTCCCTTTCTTTAATTCCCTAGGTTTCATTACAGAGGATGCAGGTGGATAAGAAAGTGGACATAGCCAAGATTTCACCCAGGAATGATGCTTTAGGAGTCCAGGTGTGTGGACTTCTCTGGGGAAAGTGTTGCCAGCAGCCCTGGTGGGTGTGGGCATCTCCCTTCTACCTGTTGGCTGGGAAGGGTGAAGCTCCCAGAGAGAGACCTGGTCACAGTCTCTGCATCTTCAGGTCTCTGGGGTTGTTTCAGTGTGTTAGTGGCAGTGGGTCCGACAGCCATGTCACCTTGACACAGCAGCCTGGCGGCTGGGATGCCTCTATCCATCAATCTTATGGTGGCACAGGGCAGAGAACATGCTTAAAAACTATCACACTGGGAGTCTTGGTGACATTCCTGATTGTTACTTTTAGAACAATGCTGGCCTCTGTGATGAAGACTGGCCATGAGTGACTATAAAATTAAAACAAAATTAAAGTTTAAATTGAATCTTTCATATGCACTTGCTGTGTCACAAGTGGTCAATACACACTGGTGACTGGTGATCAATGTTGTGTAAATGTTAGTTTGAATATCTTTGATGTTGTAGCCAACAGCATAAACCTCCCAGAGGCTGGTCACAAGCCTGTGTGACCTACAGGCCTTCTTAGTAGGCACAGGTGGTGTGGACTTGAGTTGTCCCCAGGATCATCCTGAGTGGCCAAGAATGAGGCTTCACTGACAGAGAGTCCTGGAGGCCTGTGATTCCCCACTCTTCCTCCAAACCTTCATCCTCAGGAGCCTCTCTGAACTCATAGTCTTGGCCTCTCACCTGCAACAGAGTCCAGACCTTCACCCTCTTCTCAATTTTTACTTTTGAATCACTGGTTGTCTGTTAGTCATTTGTCATCAGCTACAAGAAAGATTATTGATATGAGCTGGACATCTGTGTTCCCTACAGAATCTGTCCCAGTGATGGATGCTATAGGGTCAGCTCCCTGAGCAATAGTGAAGATTAACAGTGCAGCCTCATGGGACCCAGAGTCTAAAATCCTAACCATGTTATGCTCAAGATCCACCAGTAGGTGGCAGACAAGCCACAGCCAACCAGTCACTTTGTCTTAGAAATATCAGGAAATAGAGAGTGGACCACAACACACAGCAGGTGCCTCACACACAGATTCCACCTAGCAATGCTCCCACCATCCACCATCACATTCTGGGTTCTCTGGGTGACTCTGTTCTAGTGCACTTTATTATAGAGCAAGCTGAGCCTTTTTAGTCCTAATTTCCCATGTCCAAAAAGATCAGAAGTCTGAAAGTTTGGCATGAATTCCAGTGGACTTAGGATTTTTGTATGGGAATGCTTAGTTGATAAATCATGAAAAGTTTACAAAATCTGAGAAACACTGAAGTCTGAAACACTTCCAGGTTCCCACTATTAGAAAAAGGATCTTCAACCTGTGTTTTACTTTCCATCATTACAATGTTTGACCATGAGCACATATAAACAGGAACACCATAGACCAAGATTAAGTACAAATATAATGCCTTAAAATTAAAAAATTCTAAATAGATTTATTAGCCCCAAATTGACACCCCATCCCCCCATTTTCTAACACCCTGTCTTAGAAAATGTGCCTCTTGTGCATTTCCAGAGACCCTAGAAGAGAAAGCTGAAGGAATTCTAGTGCAGCAGACCCCAAGTGGAGGTAGTGGGCTTTTCCTTTTTGCAAGTTATCTGTAAATATTAGAGCGAAGGTTGAAAGACAAAACAAGAGTCCCCTGAGCAGGAAGGCTGGGACATGGCCTGTGAGGGTTTCCTGAGGTGATGGTCTGAACGTGGATGGTGAGAAGAGCACAGAGGTCAGCTCTGGTGGCTGTGATGGACAGTCAAGTAGATATTTCATTGCAGATCAAGACAAATAGTTAGGATTCAAGAGCTGAGAGCACGTAGTGGAGAGACCACCCAGAGCTCAGTGAGGCTGTGGAGGGAAATTAAGGCTGAATCCTGTGGGTCTATGTGAAGCTGCTCTTCTGACAGTTCTGAGGATCATTTTCACCATGGAGACAATGACATCAGAACCAGAACAGAGGTGTCGTGTGTCATTGGTCAAGGGATCATTTTGATTAACTAGAAGTCACACCTGCAAAAAGGGTGCTGCTAGTGTCAGAGCTTCACTGATGTGGAATGTGAGGTGAGGGCAGCTGTAGGAAACTCCACCCATGTCCTTGATCTGTGGGACAGCTGTGTCCCCAACCTGATGGCCTGACTCAGGATCCAGCATGACAGCCAGGCCACTGGTGGTCACTGTGCAGCTGTGGTGAAGCTGTCACAGCTGGATGATGGGGACTCCATGGGAGCATGGAGTAGCATCAGTGCAGGAGCTTCCTGGAGACAGAGGAAAGTCAGGAGAGCAAGAGTTCACCTGCTGGAGGATGTGGCAGCTTTACAGGTGACAGATGTCCCCCTGTTAAGGAAACAAGGCCTGAGCAGGCTGGCAGTGTGCACTGTGCAGGCAGGATTGTCACAGAGCACAGAGGATCATGGGAGGCAGAGCTCCTGCCTGCTGGACAGCACCACCCTCTGCCTCAGGAACCAGGTGCCACTACACTAAGGGGGTAAGAGCCTGGCCCTGCTCCTCTGTGCACTTGAGGTTTACCTGTACATACTGCCAGGACTAGGGAGTGTAGCTCTTCACTAAATCTCACAAGACATGAGGTTTCTTGCTCTTCCCATCCCTCCTTGGGGTCAGAGCCATATCTGTGCCTGGGCCAGATCCCTGGGGAGCTCTGCCTCAGTGGAAACCAGAGGGAGCCATGGAGCCCCATTTAGCTCCTCTGCCTCCTGTTCCCCTGGCTCCCAGCTGAGGGGAACATGGGATGGTTCTGCATGTCTGTAAAAACCCCTTCAATGCTGTGGGCCTGTGTCCTGGCACCTCAGATCAGCAAGCCCAGTGACCAAAACCCAATGTACTGCACTGATCTGGTTCTACTGTGGAGACTGTGGTTAGACTTAAAGTGAACAAGTGATGATTCAATCTTATCTCCATTTTTAAGGACCATGTGACAGGTGAACTCTTGCTCTATATTGTGCTGATACAGACCTCAGCCTCATTGTCTATGTCTCCATGGGAACAGCAAGCTAAAGTGTGGGCATCTCATGACCTTGGCACCAGCAGAAACCTGGGAAGACACCTGGAGGCCTCATCTGTGCTGCATCATGCAAGCCCAGTGGTGTCCCAGCCTGGCTCAGGGGCAGTGGGTCATGGAGAGACTTCCCCCTGTCGATCAGCACCCTGCAGCTGGGATGCCACAGTTCCTTACTCTCAGGAAGCCTCAGGGGCCAACACAGCAGCCCAGATGATTCCAGAAGGAAATAACAGCTGCCATCTGCCTTCAGTACACTTCTGCCTGGTACATAACTGCTCTCTCCAATTACACAAAGTTAGACTTCTACAGTTTTCTGTGTCCTCTGCCCTCTGAAAAGGAGATTGTAGGAGACAGAAAACCCACCTTCATTCATGTATGAGAGATGCTTGTTCCCTTTGATCTTCTTTTGCTTCCCCAGGTACATGGCAGAAGTTAAGCAGGATGGGGGAGTATTTGCTATTACATGCAGGTGAGCAGGGGGAAATGGAGGCTCAGGGAGACCTATAAACACCCAGGGCTATGCTCAGGGTAACAGTGAGTACCCAAGAAAAACTGTGTGCCAGGGTCCCTGTTTACATTCCCCTCTTCCTGATCCAGTGATGGCCTCCTCTGTACAGGACAAAGCCTGCTAATGATGGCTGCAGCAATTGTCCTCAGGTCCTACTAACAGGGCATTTCCTCAGCATTCCAGGATAAGGCCTTGGGACAGTACTGTGTATTGTGGGCCTCAAATGTGGGGGTCCATCTCCTTCATTCTTTGTGTCTCTGCAGAAATTGCCCAGCTGTGGCTTCTCCTCCACACACAGCAGGCTGAGGGCTCCATGGACACAGAGGCAGGAGGGCTGGGTCCATGGGTGGGTTCCTCCTCCCTGCCTCTTACCCACGCTGTGCCAATTCCAGAAACCACAAACATCTCAGTGGGTTTACACATCTTCCTCTCTTTCTGTCTTTATTTCTGTTTATATTTCCAAAGCATAAACTATCCCCTTACTTCTCTAATGTCCCCCTCCGCCTCCAAGGGTCACCAACACATAACTGTGCTTAAGACACAAGGACAGCCTGTTCTGAACCAGAAAGTGACTACAGATCACCCTCAGGGGGCTCACTGTGTCCTGTGGCCCCAGGGAACCATGTTCCTCCAAGCAAATCTGAGCTGCTCTGGTTTGACCTGGGACACCTAGACACACTGAGCCTGTGTTGATTGACCAGGAGGGGCCTCCCTGCAGCTGTGCCCAGCCTGCCAAGCCCTGCTGATTTGCATGTGCCCACAGCACGGCCCCCCTGCCCTGAGGACTGCTTAAGAGGCTGCTCACACCCTGTGCAGGAGTCAGTCCCAGTCAGGAGACAGCATGGCCATGAGGGCCCCTGCTCAGCTCCTGGGGCTCCTGCTGCTATGCCTCTCAGGTAAGGAGGGACAGCACTGGGTATTTACTAAACACAGTGTGGTCAGTACTGCCTGGCTACTCAGGAAAGTCCTCTTAGAATATCACTACTTATAAGAATATTTCTTTTCATGTTTCCAATGGCAGGTGTCAGATGAGACATCACAATGACCCAGTCTCTATCCTCCTTGCCTGTGTCTCATGGAGACAGAGTCATCATCACCTGCAGGGCCAGTCTGGGCATTAGGAGCAATTTACATTGATATCAGCAGAAACCAGGAGAAGCTTCTAAGCTCCTCATCAGAAATGCAAACAGTTTGGAATCTGAAGTCCCCTTGAGGTTCAGTGGCAGTGGGTTTGGAACAGATTATTCTCTCACCATCAGAGCCTTCAGATGCTGTCATTTATTTCTGTATAAAGGATACAGTGTCCCTCCCACAGTGACACAGGCCATGGCAAAACCCTCCCAGAGAGCATAAGTGTGAGGCTGGGCTGCCCCAGCTGCTCCTCCTGCTGCCTCCACCGGCTGAGGGCACAGTTCAGAAGCACCAGGGTCCCAGGGCCACAGGGAGGGTTTGGGAAAGGATCCAGTGGGTTCCTCTGCACCCTGACTCTTTTCTTCAACTCAGCCCCAGCAGATGACCATGATAACGGCCTCACTGACATATTACAGGACAGAATTTAGATCCCAAAGGCCTGAAACAGGCAATAGTTGTTGTCGTGCAGCAGAGACAGACTTCTCCACTTATTCCACAGGGGAATATTTTAAGACTTTGATTTTCAGTGTAGTTTGAGTTCCTAGCAAAACTGGGTGAAGTACAGAGTTCTCCTGTGTCCCCCCTGCTCCCATAACCCTTCCATCACCATCCCAGACTCTTTTGCTTCTGGTACAATTCATCAACCTTTGCCCAAGTCTACAGGTCACACCAGGGTCACTTTGTGCATTCTGTGGAAGTAGACAAGTGGAAAGTGACGTGGGTCCAACAATGTGGCCTGGCAAAGTTCATGTCCCACCCTCAAACTGTCTGAGCTCCAGCTGTCCTCACCCCCCTCCTCTGCTGCAGACCTTCTTGATTTTCCATCATGTAGTTTCACCTGGGCTTAGTCACCCCCATTAGTCTATCCACACCATGAGACCAGGCTGACACCCGACATCCACCTGACCACAGTGGACCAAACCAACACTGGAAGGCTGGGAATGTTCTCATCTGTGCATTTGGGTTCAGTCCTGTGTCAGCCAGAAACATGTGGAGCTCTCCTGAGAGCTTTCATGGGTGCTATAATTCTTATATAATACACCATTCAACAAGCAACTCATTTAGAAAAAAATAATCAACCTAGTGCACTTGACCATGATATTATCATAAATGCAGGTGCAGTGGTCTTAACAGAAGAGAAACCCACACAAATCAAGCTATGCTGGCCGTGGGTCCCATGGAGTTGATTTTCTTTCCTGCCTGGTGTGGAGAAGGCTCAGTGACACTGACCCTGTGTGGTTCTGTTTCTCTCAGACATGGAATATTAGCTCTTCAAAATCATGGGGTCATCCTTACCCTCTCTATTGTGCCCATGGAGCACCTTGGAAACTTTCTATATGCGCAACTTTTGCTTTTCTGTTCAAAGTTATTGACCCAAAGGATTGTCATGGTCACTCTTCCATTAAACTGAGTGAAATGATGAACACAGGGTCATCAGATCCCATAGGACAAGTGACTAATTGTGAAGAAAGCATCCACATTTTTGAGGCTAGGACTATAGATCCTGGTGATCAATGGCTAATAGGAATCTATCTATGCATTTTAAAAAAAGTGACTGGAAAATGTGTCAATTCTGGAAGAGCTTAAGGAATGGTCCTCCGATGACATTGCCACTGGTGACAGTTGGTAGGACAGTTGAGCAAGTGTCAGCATGAAGCTTCAGGTGATGCAGGAGGTGGCCAGCACAGGTCCAGGCAGCATCATGGGGCACAGGGAATGTGACCTGCACAGAGAGACAGGGAGACGTGACCTCTAGCCCAGCCTCCTGGTCAGCCTGAGGCTGAGAATCATGGGGTCCAGTCTCTTCCTTTCTCCCTGTGATGTCATAGTGTCACCTGGATATAACAGAAGCCATCCTGGCTGCTTGGCCAAGGTCTGATCATGGCCGTGGACTAGGATCAGGAGGCAGGAGGAGCAGGTTCAGGCTACTTGCAGCCCTAACCCCCTCACCCTGGGCTGTGTGTGTCAAGGTCAGGAGACACAGCCACGTGTGTGGCAGATGTGTCTATGAAACTCCAAGCTGCTCTGCCCACCTGCTCTCCTCTCAGCAGCACAGATCAGCCAGGGGTGGGCTCTGAGGCCTTTACCTCAGGGTCCTCCTGCATTGATCTCAGACTGGTGGGGTTAGGGGAACCCAGCAGTGAAAGAGCAGCACCTGCCCATCAGGTGAGAGCAGGTGGGCTCCAGGGAGAACAGGGCCGCTGTGGGTGGGACCCTTAGTTTTGTGGTCACTACTGCTGGGGCACACACAGACACACTCACACACACAAAGAAACACACTCACACACACAGACAGACCCACAGACACACAGACACACCCACAGACACACAGACACACTCACACACACAGACACAAACACACACACAATCTCACACTCACAGACACACACACATAGAAACACACACTCACACACAGACACACACATACATACTCACACAGACACACACTCACACACATATACAAATAGACACACACACTCACACACACTCACAGACACACACACTCACACACACACTCACTCCCCCACACATACACACATACTCATTCATACACACACATACACACACAAACACACACACATACACACACACACACAAAAAAAAAACCACAGTGACACCTTCCTCTACACGGCACTCTCTGTGCTTTTCAATCTGTGTCACTCTACTGGAGGGCAAGCTGAGCACCCCCTCTCCTAATATCCAGAATCCAAAGGGCTCCACAATATGAGACATGGGATGGTTCCAGGGGGTTTGGAATTAGAGATGGGGATGCTCAGTTGGTAAAGTTGACTCAAAGTTTCTAAAATATAAAAAACACTATAATATGAAACCCTCCTGGTCCCCCACATGTCAGGTAAGGGACATAGAAAAACAGGGAGTTTCTGCAACACAGTGTCAGTTCCCTGAATCTGTTTAGGGGATCCCCTCATCTTAACATGATTTCCATATGGATTTAAACGTCCACAGTCAGATCTATCCCTCTACTGCAGGCAGCAGCAAGGACTTTTTCTCACTGGTTTTCCTCCAAACGTACAAGATATTTTAAGTGACTTTGTTTAAAGGATAGAACTCATGTCCTCTTGGTGCACCATACACTGCTGCATCCAAGATAAACTCTGAGATAAGAGCTCAGCTAAAACCTGGCCTTGACTGACCAGGACTCCTCAACTCAACTTCAAAAAATGAGGCTCCCTTGTCTGCATTGGGCCAGGACTGTGGTTCTAGGACCTCACGGGGCTGACAGGAGGATCGTGAGCTAAGCAACTCAGTGAAGCCCTGTGTCCAAATAAAATAGAAAATAGGGCTGGGATGTGGCTCTGTGGTCCAGTGTCGTAAGTCCAATCCTGATACTTGCCCCCCCCCCACAAAAGAAAGGTTTGGCTCCTTTCTCAGCTCCTGGGGCTGCTGATCCCATGGATCTCTGGTGAGGACGGAGGTATGAGGAAGGAGAAGGGGAGGAGCGTGAGCTCTGGGGCTTCACTGAACCCATGTTTGCTCTTTCTGTGTGCTACAAATGCAAGATTTCTCTCCAGGATAGACATGCAGGGTTGTGATGGATAAAACTGATGAAGATTTATGAGGTAAACAATCTTCGTACCAGTGGACACTGGGAGATATAAAGAGAGGGGTTCTGCAGGTGAATTTGGGAGACAATGCACCTGGCAATTCTATATCTCAATAGGAGGTGGGTATTTTTTGAACATGAACCCAATTCAGTCCCCTCCATTGCCCCCCAACACATACATACACACACACAAGCCACAGACACAAGCACACACTCACACACAGACACACACTCATTATAGTAGACTGATATTAAGGTTGGGAAAGAAATCATGAACATGGTTCATAATGGTAGCATAACCTTCCATTTCTCTCTCACTTGAGGACCCACACGTGCTACTGTGATGACCCAGGCTCCTCCCTCCTGCCTCTCACCCATCCACCTCCTGCAGGTCCACACAGAGCCTTCTACAGACAGATAGATACATTGATTCTTGCAGAAGGCAGGAGAGTCTATGTGGCTTCTGAACTTTTGGGCTTCCAATTATCTCTGGGTCTCAGGCAACTTTAGTGGCAGAGGGTCAGGGTCAGATTTCATGCTGGACCTCAGGATGGTGGAGGATGAGGAGACTGGTGTTATTGCTGTGTGCAAGCTATAAAAGTTAACTATAAAAATTAAGATGTAATACCCCACAAAACTCCCTGCTGGGTGGCCCAGATGACATGTGTGCTGCTTGTCAGAGGAGAGGCAGTGCAGATTCTCTGTCTGTTGGAGAGAAAGGTCCTGGGATCTCAGGGGCACAGAGTGTAGTCAAGGACTCTAGACCATGTACTTAGCTTAGAGCTCAAGCTCTTTTTAAGACCTTGTCAGAGGGGCAGGGCAGGAGCAGGAGGGAGTGTGAAGGGTCTTCTGGAGCCTCTGGTCAACCCAGCAAAATGGAAGGGGAGCTGAATGACAGCTCAGGCTGGGGCTTCCTTCAATCAGTTGCCTTCACCAGGACCAGGGACAGAATCTGGAGGTTTGTAACAACACAACAGTATGTGTTTTATTTAGCATTTATTTTGGTGTAAATCTTGTCTGCACATGGCTGGATTTGAGCAGGGCTGTGATGACCTCCTCTCTCACACCCTTCTTTGTACTTCTTTTATCTCTGGCCCATGTCCCTCTCCAGGTCAGGGTTGGGCTCAGCATTTTACACCACTCTCCCACGGAGGCTGTGCACAGTGAGGACAGGTGAGCCTCTCCCAGCCCAGGCAGGAACAGGGATAGGGGCACATGGGATCAGCTCAGGGGCCTATGAGAGCAGAGAGGGTTGGGCATGGTTTCTGGCAGGATTATTATTCCTCATGAGCAGAGTGGAGCTGAAGCCCTTGGCCATTATTCTCCATGGCCCAGACATGGGCCTTACTTGGCCAGGAAGAATGAAACCCAGGTTTGGATGTCCAATGTGCTGAGGATGGAAAAACACAGAGCGAACCTGGGTCCTTTCTGCTTTTGCTGAGATATTGCAAATCCTCATGTGCTCCAACTTTCTTAGTTGATTTATTTCTTAAACCTTCCATGGAGGGATGAAAGAAACTAAGATTTGCTTCTAGCATCATCTACGTTCTGTAGAAAAGACACTTATGTGAAGGAGTCTTCCTGGGCTTGAACCCTGCTGCTCTGGAGAGAGGCATTGATCTTGTTAAGTGCATTGGGGAAAGTGAGGTCAAAGGGCTGGAATCATAATAGGCTCCGTCCTCCTCTGGGGACTGAGTCAGGCCCAGCCAATGTCCAGTGAAACCCCAACACCTCCAAAGCTTTAAAAATTCAACTCTCTTCCTATCTTCAGTGCTCTGTTTATATTCTAAACATAAAAAATGTCCCCTATTTCCTATTCCTCCCTGCTCCAAGGTTCTTGTCATACTCCAAGAGAATTGTCATTAAGAAACACTACATGGTGGCACATGCCTGTAACCCCACTGGCTTGGGAGGCTAACAAAGAGAAACATGGGTTCAAAGTCAGACTCAGCAAAAGCAAGGAACTGAGGAATTCAGGGAGACCCTGTCTCTAAATAAATACAAAATAAGGCTGGGGATGTGATTCAGTGGTTGAGTGCTCCTGAATTCAAATCCTGGTACCAAAAAGAAAATAAAGAAAGGATTTAACCCTAGAGTTGGTTGTAGTGATGTATGACTGCAATCTCAGGGACTTGGAAGGCTGAAGCAAGAGGATCACAACTTCAAAGTGCCCCTCAGATACATACATGCTTTATGCAGGCAAAATATATTTATTTTGACACTGGTTGTCCCTTCTGCTTTAGTAAAGGATGGACCTAAACATGCATGAATGGTAATTTTTTTCTTAACATGAAGAATATATATATATATATAGACTGGGGATGTTGCTGTATGGCTAAGCACTTCTTGTATATGGTACAATCCATGCTACCCCCCAACAAAAGAAAAGAAAGGAAGGAAGGAAGGAAGGAAGGAAGGAAGGAAGGAAGGGAGAGAGAGAGAAAGAGAGAGAGAGAGAGAGAGAGAGAGAGAGAGAGAGAGAGAGAGAGAGAAAGAAAGAAAAAAAGAAAGAAAGAAAGAAAGAAAGAAAGAAAGAAAGAAAGAAAGAAAGAAAGAAAGAAAGAAGGGGCTGGGAATATAGCACAAGGCCCTGGGTTCAATCCCAGCACCAAAAAAAAAAAAAAAAAAAAAAGGAAGGAAGAAAGGAATAAAGAAAAAAGAAACAATATGAACCATTTCCATTTTCAGAACCTTGAGGAGAGCAATCTGTCATCACTCACAGAACAGTACACTGAATCTGTCCTGTGGCCCCCAGAGGGAAACATATTTTCTGCACCAAAGCTATGCTGTTTTAGTCTGACGTAGGACACCTGGGGTCATTGGCCTGTGATGAGTGACAAATGAGCTATCCCTGCAGCTGTGCCCAGCCTGCTGATTTACATCTGCCCACAGCACAGCCCACTGCCCTGAGGATGTGTTAATAGGCTGCTCACACCCCATGCAGGAGGCAGTCCCCATCAGGACACAGCATGGCCATGAGGGTCCCCACTCAGCTCCTGGGGCTCCTGCTGCTCTGCCTCCAAGGTAAGGAGGCACAATACTGGGGATGTGTTCAGCACAGTGTGGTCAGTGCTGCCTGGGTCTTCAGGGAAGTCCTCCTGAAACATGACTAATTACAAGGATATTTATGATTATGTTTCCAATGTCAGGTGCTAGATGTGACATCATGATGACCTAGTCTCTATCCTTCTTGCCTGTTTCTCCTGGAGACAGGGTCACCATCACCTGCAGGGCCAGTCAGAATATTAACAGTTGGTTAGCTTGGTATCAACAGAAGACAGGGCATACTCCTAAACCCCTGGTATATAAAGCATCCAATTTGCAATCTGGGGTCCCCTTGAGGTTCAGTGGCAGTGGATCTGGAACAGATTACACTCTCACCATCAGCAGCCTGGAGTCTGAAGATGTTGCCACTTATTTCTTTCAACAGAATGACAGTACCCCTCCCATAGTGTTACAGACCATGGCAAAAACCTCCCAGGGAGCAGAAGTGTGAGGCTGGGCTGCTCCAGCTGCTCCTCCTGCTGCCTCTACCTGCTGAGGGCAGTGCTTGGGGGCACCAGGCTCTGGAGGTCTCTAGTAGACTTTGGTAGGGAGCGCCAGGGAGACTCCTCTGCACCCCACCCACTTTCCTTCTCAGCCCCAACAGGTGAGATATGACCATTTCCTCCAGGTTTAGTGAGTGATTTTGTCACTTTGTGGGAGGAGTCCAGCTCTCTGTATCAGTTTGAATTCCTACCTCAAATTTGAAATCCATGGACTCTCAGTCTAAGTCACAGCTTTCAAAGATTGAGATCTGTGCATGAGAAGGGGACCTGCTCCCCAGAAGCCACATCTTCTGTGAGTGAAGGTGGAGCCTGCAGATTCCTGCAGTGGCCCAGGAGCACCTCAGGGACACTCACACCCAAACTACAGCACAGATGATAATGTGCACATAGCTGTTGTGATTCCCACACACAGCAAAGAAAACAGAAAAGGTATGGGGTGTGGATCAGTGGTTAAGTTTCCCTGGGACAAATCCCTGGTACCAATAGCAAAAGCAATATCAGCTCACTGTGCTGATTTATCCTTTAATCCTCCTCCTCTCTAGGCATCCCATACCAGGTGCCAGTACCTCCTCTCTGTGGTGTCTTGGCCTGGGCAGGACCCATGACAATTCTACCTACTCATCCTCTGATGGCTCCCGATCTTACCTTATCTTCTCTGGTGGCAACTTATCATCTGCTTTTGACACGTGTCTATCAAGTTTCCTGGGTTCTGATTCACTCCCAGGTGATCTTTTCTGAGCCCTCTAGTAAGGAACAGGAGACCATCACTGCAGTAGTTTTGAAACTGTGGTTTCCTGGCTTATGCAGACAGGTGGGGTCAGCACAAGCTGCAGGCCCTGGAGCTTGAGAGTGTGGCTGCTCTTAACAGGGCCATGCTCGCCAGCCTTCACAGACCCCAGAAAACTATGCTCACATCTTGGACTCAGATCACTCTTCTGTCCCCATTAAGGTTACGACCATATGCTCTTCTCAGACATCTGCTAACCTCAAGTAATATGTCAGTTGTCCCCATTACCATGGATGCACTGGGAAGACAGTGCACCCTCTTTGTGCCATTTGAGGACAGTCTAGCTTCTTTCCTTGTGGCATTAACATATGTGTAAAATCAATGAGGTCACAGGGGTCAAGTGATGCCATAAGGAAAGGGAAGACTCTTGGGACCCTGTGACACTGTGTGTGCTTTGAGTGGAGTCTCTGCATCTCCTCAAGTCCAATCTCATTGTGCCACTTCCATCTTAATGTAAGCAGAGCTGGACCCAGCTGGTGCTGTTTTGTGCTGAGTCCCACACTCCCCTCTGGTGAGCAGCTCAGTCACTCAGTCACTCAGTGCCCAGGGCATGGTGCCAGGGCTCAGGGATGCCTTAGAGCTGCTTTTAAAAGAGTCAATAGTTCTTTCTTTCTTTTTATTTCCTGGGAATGCCTGCTTTTCTCTAGTGCTCTGCAGGTCTCTGCTGTGACTCTTATTGGGGACTTGTCAGAGGCACACACACTGTCCTCAACTAGTAAAAACAACCTTACCCCTAGCAATGTGCTGGGCCCCATGGCCACACAGCAGGGCTACTGGGTCACAGCACAGGGCTGCTGTAGTGTGTCCTGCTCTGGACCCCTCAGTACAGACAGGCTTCCCAAGTAGCTGATGAATGGTTGGTGCGGCTCACACAGCATGGAGGGTGCCATCTCAGCTCTGCACAGAGCCCAGCCAGTACTGAGCTTCCTTATCAGTGGTTAGAGGAGCAAGGAGCCATTCCTTGTCCTTTGAAGGGGAGGAGGCAGCAGGCCTCATACATCTGGGCCCCAACATCTTTTCAATGTTACAGGCCTATCAGTTGCTGTAGGTCTGCAGCCCACAGTCTGGAGAGCATGATTTTCTCTAGACACCAGAGTTCTTGCCATTTCCTCCTCATCATGTCCAAGCACCATGAGGTCATCCATGCAGAGTCACATGGGGTGGTGCTGCCTGGTGTCCGTGTGACCACCGTCACTTCAGGCTGTGACCTAGAGCAAGAGAGTTATCTTTGGCTGAGTTCAGGTCTGAGGCTTGAGATGCTATGGATTCCAGGAGACTACAGGTTCAGCTAGATGTCTGGGGCAGGTAGTGTCAGCTCTGTTGCTGGGCAATGTATCTGGTCCCTGTTTCTGTCTGAACAGAGACACTTGGCTATACCATATTCTGTTTCTGAACTTTGCAGGCACAGCTGATATTTGAAGCCTCTCCCACCCCAGCAGAGTTGAACCAGGTCACTGCACGAAATTGTCATCAGTACCATCTGTCAACTTTCAAACTAGAGAAACGTTGTTGCAGATACATTCCCCTTTCCTTTCAATAGATGTACATATAGTGTCCTTTACAAGTTTTCCCTGGTGGCTAAAGTTGCTCATTTAGTAAATAAAGCTCAGAAACGTGGATGACATCATGTTGCTGGGACATGGTGAGCAGGGCTCTGGGAAGCTCTGCCTCAGCTGGGACCCAGAGGGAGCCATGGCAGCTCCCAGTCAGCTCCTCTGCCTCTTGTTACTCTGGATCCCAGGTGAGAGATCATGGGATGGTTTTATACACCTGTGAAACCGCTATCATTGTGGTTGGGTCCTGTGTCCTGGCACCTCTGTTTAGCAAGCCTAGTGATTCAATCTCAGGGTGCTGCAAGGTCCTGGCTCTACTGTAAAGACTGGGGTATGACCTAGACTGCACAGGTGACCTTTCTATTCTCTTTCCATCTCAGGGCCCACAGGAGAAATTGTGCTGACACAGACTCCAGCTTCTGTGCCTTTGTCTCAAGGGGAAAGAGCCACTCTCACCTGCAGGGCCAGTCAGAGTGTTGGCAGCTCCTTCTCCTGGTACCAGCAGAGGCCTGGGCAGGCTCCCAGTTGCCTCATCTATAGTGCATCCAGCAGGTCCAGTGGAGTCCCAGCCTGGTTCAGTGGCCGTGGGTCAGGGACAGACTACACCCTCCCATCACAGCCTGGAGCCTGGGGAGGCTGCAGTGTTTGACTCTGCAAGGCCACACAGGTTACCACAGTGGTTCAGTCCCCCACAGAAACCTCACAGTCCCCTCTGCCACCCTCCCCCTAGAGTATAGCAGCTGCCCCCAGAGGCATCCAGTCAAATCCTTTGCATTTTTCTCTTCCCACTTCACCTGGAAAGGTTGTGTGAGTGGAAACCAAGCTTCATTCAGGTCTGAAAGATTCATGGTCTCCTAGGCCCTCTTTGCTTCCCTGGAACAAATGTGATTAGAGAGGATGGGGACACCTGGTATTATTTCCCTATTTACCAGGTGAGGATGGAGTCTCCAGAAAAGCCATAAGATCCCAAGCACAGGCAGTTAAAGGTGAATCCCTAAGTGTAGTTTGGTTCCCAGACATTTATATTCTCCTCATTTTGACCTCAACAGTATGTGGTTAAATCTCTCCAAGCACAGACACTGTCAACAATGGTCCAGAAGTTGTTCCCAGGTCCTGCTCACATTTAAGCCAAGGTAGGAGAGGTGATCTCCCACCTTCTGACCCTGGGATGTGGATGCAACCATAGCATTTTTGCTCTGTGTGTACCACAAGGAGGCTCTCTCTGCTATTCCTGTTTCTCCACAGATAGAGGGCCCAGGGTTCCCAGGAGGTGGGAATTTGTGGAAGGGTGGCTTTCCCAGGACCATCCCATGGAGCTGAAATCTGAGTGACCTGTCCTACCTTTCTTTATCCTGTCATAATCCTGCCTCCTGGTGTCTGACCCTTAATGGGAAAGAGTGTGAATACAACTCTAGCTAAACACACCTGGACATGATTTTCTTAAATAGTAAACCACTGAGGGAGATGTCTGGTGAAACCCTCCAGAATCCATTCAAGGACATTTTGCTATGGTTTTCCATCAGTGAAAATGCAAGACAATGCCAGCTGTCCTGGCCAAGGAACTTTAGAAGTCACAAGCTCAGTATCTCACATGCAGAACATGGTAACTGCCCCCAGAGAACCATGTTCCTGTGAAGAGGCACCATCACATTTTCCACCTGCATGAAGAGCCTCAGACTCTGCTCTCACCTCCCAGTCCATGGGTAGACTCTGTGTGTTTTCATTTTGTATTGAGTGTATGGATGTCACCTGCACAATGCCCTGTGTGTGTCCTGGAGCTGCTGCCCACTCTCCTGAGCAGGACCCTCACCAGGCCCTGCAGGTGCAGCAGCCACAGCACCAGCCCCCAGGAAGGGCAGCTTTCAGGTACAGCAGGAGCAGCTGCAAAGCCCAGGGGATGCTGAACACGAGGCTGGGCTCAGGGGACAGTGCAGTGCCTTAGAGGAGGCCAGGCAGGCCTGAGACAAAGCATAGACACTTGTGTGCAAAGCCAGGCCACGGCATATCCAGGATGTCCACAGAGACACTTTGTCACTTATTGTTGAGGGCTCAGGCCACAAGGACTTTTAGGAAATGGCCACCTAGCCTTGCAAAACAGACCCTAATGTACTGTGATGCCCTCCTGACTGTCAGGATCCTAGTAGGGTTCTTCCTGCACACTGACACCACCTACTGCCTCATCATCCTCCGAGTCACTTCCTCCTGCCTTTGTCAACTATCCATCAGAAACCTGGAGAGAGGACTCACTTTTGGTAAAGTGAAAACACACAGGGTCTCACTCATGTTACTCTTTCTTTTTGTTTCCCAGGTAAGAGATCACATTCTCCTGAAGGCCTAGCAAGAGTATTAGCAGCATCCAGCCTGGCACCATCAGGACAAGGCTTGACTGCTGAGTGCCTGCTGTCTGCTGCTGCCTTCTGTACACCCTGCCTTCCTGAGAGGGCTGTGGGGCAGGGACACTGGTTACTATGACCACCAGCAGCCACACTTCCTTCCAAGGAACTTGAACTTCTTCCTGCCCTCACTAGGGGACAAACCTCCACTTAGATGCTGCTTGTACACAGGGCTGCTGACAGTCTGAGGACCCTCAGGGGAGCAGGTTGGGGACTGCTCTGAAGTCACACCCTCCCTACACCTCCTATCCCTTCTCCCTGTACCTGGGCTCCTCCAGTGTCTCTCCTCTGCCCTCCTGCCTGTGTCTTCTCTGTCCTTTCCCCTTCTGCTCTGAGTTCACACCTGTCACTCCTCACTCCCCACATGGCTGTCCTCATGTGGGTCACAACCCTGTTCTCCTACACATCCTGGCCCTTGGCCTGCCTCTGACTCCACCCCTTGGATTCTCATGGGAGAGTCAAAGATGGTGCATGGTGGTCTTTAGAGAGCAGAAAGGAGAGCAGCAGATGTTCAGGGTTGTACGTGTGGCCAACATGGTCCACTGTGAGCAGAGTCCCTCCATCATATGAACTGTGGAGCTTCCAGAGACACTTGTGTCCTTCTAGTCAGAGGAGTGACCACCAGCATGTGTGGATGGCTTTGTCCTGTGGCCATGCAGTCATTGAGCCAGCTCTTCTGCCCTGTGTGTGGAAGCAACCATACAGGAGCTGCCCATGCCCAGCTCTGGACATAGAAACTCTATTTGGTCCACAGAACAACTTCCCATCACTATGGCACTTGCTTCTCTCTGTCACTGGAGCCCATCATGTCCCCCAGTGTCCTGAGCAATGGGAAGGTCAGTGTTTCAGGCAGCAGGAGGACCCTGAACTCCATGGTGCTCATGCTCAGTCCTGAGAGTGGAGAGGCAACCATGGGTTTAGGGAAGAGATGCCAGCTTTACCCAGGCTCAGGGTATCTGCACTTAGAGTACTATGGGTAGGGTGGCACACACGGATAATCCCAGATACCTTGAGACTGAGGGAGGAGGACTGCAGGTTCAAGGACACCCCAGGAAAACTATAGAACACAGTATGTAAACAAAGGGAGCTGACTTGGATGTAGTTCATTGTGGCCTAGACCGTCAGAAACCTGACTGCATCACTGCAGCTGAGAAACTAATGAATAGGTAAATAAATAAATAATCAAATGAATAAATAAATAAATAAATATAAAAGCATATGTTTAACAAAAAGTCAAGAAATATCTTTGTTCATACACATTCATATTAGAGTTACAGAGTAAACACAGACATGTCCATAGAATTTATATTTTAAATATTATATATGTGGCATGGAGTATTCCTTTACTTTTAAATTGAACTCTGGTTGAGAAGAGGCTCTGGAGGTCTTTGCTGACCCTCCTCTGGTAGCAGTGTCTCTTCCCAGGACAGTGAGCTCAGCACTGAGTGCAGAGCCAGGGGAGAGCTGTCTCCTGGTCTCTGAATCTCCCTTGGTTGTGGCCTCTCTGCTTGGGTCAGTCCTGGGGAGTGGAGCACATTTCTCTCCTGGGTCCCCAGCCAGGCAGCCTGAGACCAGGGCCTCTGCTTCCCCAGGTCCTCACCACACTGCCCAGGAGAACCTCCTCTTCAGAGTCCAGGGCCAGAGCCTGCAGCTCTCAGTTAGCTCCAGCCTGAACTCGGTCTTGCATGAGCTCCTGCCGCAGCCTCTCCCATCTACGTCACCAGCAAAGTCCTTCCTTCCTCAGATGCTCTGCACACATTCCCGCAATTTTCCACCTGCAGGTTGTGACTTGATAAGAAGAAACTTGACCTGAATGTACTTTTCCTAGCCCCACAGTAAAGATTTCATTGTAGTCTCTCTTCCCTAAGGAACTTAGCCCAAGTATAGAAATATTTAAAATAGGGTGAAGCTTTTAAACCTTCCCCTTTTTCCTTTAGTTTACTGATCATGAGCTCTGTCCTGCTGTTTGTGGTAGGAACAGGTGAGCCCTCCCAGATAAGGGCAGTAGTAAGTATCTGGAGACAACTGATGATCCCAGAAATAATGTGTAACTGAGGGAGGGAGGGTATGGGGATCTGACTCAGAGGTAAAGAACTGTGCAGCATCCACCAGGCTTTGGGTTCAGTCATCAGCACCAATTGTGCAGCAATTAAAGAAAAAAAAAGAAAGAGAAGAAAAAGAAAAAGAAAGAAAACAAAAGAAAAAGAAGAAGAAAGTAAAAGAAGATTGTGGGCAGTTATTGGGAAGATTTTTTGATAACTCTGAGAAGAACTTTCTGGAAAAGTTACAAGAGGACCTGATGGAGGATATGATGTTTAGAGACACTGCCACCCTCTTGAAGTCATGAGGCATTATTAGGACTTAAAAACCCATTTGGTAATATGGGTAAAGTAGAATTATATACAGAATCTGGATCTCTACTGTTTTTACTAAGATGCTGACCATGCCTACATTCTCCAAACTGAAATCTTTAAAATACCTTCATTGTTTGTAAAATTATTCTTCCTTCTTTTATAAGATAGTTAAGTTGAAGAGCCTGGCTGGCCTTAGACTTTCTGGTCGGGAGAAGATGGACACCATAATGGGTATGAGTGTGCTCTGTGGGACTCTGAGGCAGGGAGGGCTGGGTCCATGGGTGGGTCCTCCTCCCTGCCTCTTACCAATGCTGTGCCAATGTTCAGAAACCCCAAACACCTCAGTTAGTTTATACATCTTCCTCTCTGTCTTTATTTCTGTTTTTACTCCCAAAGCATAAACTACCCCCTTGCTTCTGCAAGAGTTCTTCCTACTCAGAGAGTCACCAATTCAGAACTGTGCTTAAGACACAAGGACATCCTGTCCTGAACCAGAAAGTGACTACAGATCACCCCTCACAGCTCAGAGGGCTCACTGTGTCCTCTGTCCTTAGGGAACCATGTTTACCCTAAGAAAATCTGAGCTGCCCTGGTCTGACCTGGGACACCTGGACACACTGAGCCTGTGTTGATTCACCAGGAGGAGCCTCCCTGCAGCTCTGCCCAGCCTGCCCAGCCCTGCTGATTTTCATGTGGCCACAGCACAGCCCACTGCCCTGGGGATTTCTTAAAAGCTTTCTCAAACCTGTGCAGGAGTTAGTCCCTATCAGGACACAGCATGGCCATGAGGGCCCTTGCTCAGCTACTGGGACTCCTGCTGCTCTGCCTCCCAGGTAAGGGGGGAAAGTACAGGGGATTTACTAGTCACAGTGTGGTCAGTGCTGCCTGGCTACTCAGGAAAGTCCTCTTGTAATATAACAGTGATAAGAATATTTATTTTTTATATTTCAATGGCAGGTGTCAGATGGGACATCACGATGACCAAGTCTCCATCCTTTTTTCCTGTGTCTCTTGGAGACAGAGTCACCCTCACCTGCAGGGCCAGTCAGGGCATTAGCAATAATTTACACTGGTACCAGCAGAAACCAGGGCATGCTCCTAAGCTCCTCATCAAATATGCAAACACTTTGAAATCTGGGGTCCCCTTGAGGTTCAGTGGCAGTGGATCTGGGACAGATTTCACTCTCACCATCAGAAGCCTGGAGCCTGAAGATGTTGCCAATTATTACTGTATACAAGACTACAGTTCCCCTCCCACAGTGACACAGGCCATGACAAAAACCTCCCAGGGAGCAGAAGTGTGAGGCTGGCTGCCCCAGCTGCTCCTCCTGCTGCCTCCACCTGCTGAGGGCACTGCTCAGAGGCAGCCAGGCCCTGAGCACTACAAGAAGGGTCAGTCAGAGGAACAGGGGGCTCTTCTGCACCCTGACCATTCAGCTCAGCCCCAGCAGGCAATGAGCTCACTGTATGATAAAGAAAGTAATTTAAGACCTGAAGAGACTGAATTAGGCAGTATCAGGGGTTGTGCAGCAAAAACAGAACTCTCCATGTGTTCCACACAGGAATATTTTAAGACTTTATTTTTTAGTATACTTTAAGTTCCCAGGAAAATTGGGGTGAAGTACAGGGTTCTCCTGTGTCCCCTGTGCTTCCAGAGCTTCTCCATCACCACCCTCAGACTCTGTTGCTCCTTTACAATTCATCAACCTCTGCCCAAGTCTACAGGTTACACCAGGGTCATTTTGTGCATTTTGTGGAACTAGACAAATGGACAGTGACATGTGTCCAGGAGTGTGGCCTGGCACAGTGCAGGTCCCGCCCTCATACTGTCTTAGCTCCAGCTGCTCCTCACCCCCCCTCTCTGCTGCAGACCATCATGATTTTCCATCCTGTAGTTTCACCTGGGCTGCCATTTCCTGGAACTCACAGCATGAAGATGTTTAGACTGGCCTGTCACCTTGAGTGCTGTGCACACAAACCTCCTCCAGGGGTTTTCACTACAGCATAGAGAGTTGTTTCCTTTGTTCTTTTTTTTTCTCTTCAAATTTTTCTTCAAACTTGGTATTGAACCCAGTCAGGCACTACCACTCAGCTACATTCATGGTCATATTTGTATTTATCTCTATCTATCTATCTATCTATCTATCTATCTATCTATCTATCTATGTATTATCCATTTGTGTATCTATCTATGCCTCTATTTATTTATTTTTTTTTTTTTGAGACAGTATCTCTGTAAGTTTTTAGGTCCTTGCTAGGTTGCATGGACATCAAACCTGAGTCTTTTGGCATGTGGACCTGAGTTGCACCTGCTGTCCTCTCTTGGGTTAAGAGACCTGGAGACATGGACTGGGAATGCACCTGGTCTCTCTTCTTCTGAGTTTCGTGGCCTCTTGGACTGAGATCCAAACAGAGATGGGCAAGGAAATGTTTTTGACAGCCTGTTTTGACAAATTACCAGGCCTTGGAGGAAAAAAAGTGGGTATATTAGGGACAATTCCCTTTTGGAAGAGGTATGGCCAGATATTTAAAAATAGGTCAGAATTTAAAATAAGTCCTTTCCAAATAAATTATCATTTAAAGGTTATTACTGAGCAGAGACTGCCAATAATTAGCATGAACAAACAAAGATTATACATAGTCATCTACTCCCCCATTTAGGCTCATGAACCATTGTCATGGAGGTCCCCCCCTGGACTCCTAAAATATCAGTCTCTTTTCACCCAGTTCTTGTGACCACTGGCACTTGAAGGCATCCAACTCACCAAGAGGGCTGCACACTGTTGACCCCCATTATTCTATCCACACCATGAGATCAGAATGACACCTGATATCCACCTGACCATAGTGGACCTGACCGACACTGGAAGGCTGGGAAGGTTCTCCTCTGTGCCTTTGGGTTCAGTCCTGTGTCAGCCAGAAACATGTGGAGATCTCCTGAGAGCTTTCATGGGTGCTATAATTCTTCCATAATACACCATTCAACCAAGCAACTCATTTACAGAAAAATAATCAACCTAGTGCACTTGACCATGATATTATCATAAATGCAGGTACAGTGGTGTTAACAAAGAGAAACCCACACAAATCAAGCTATGCTGGCCCTGGGCCCTGTGAGGTTAATTTCCTGTCCTGCCTGGTGTGGAGAACGCTCATCAACACTGACCCTGTGTGATTCTATTTCTCCCAGACATAGAATATTAGCTATTCAGAATCGAGGGATCATCACCACCCTCTCTATTGTGCCCGTGGAACACCTTGAGAACTTCTATCTGTTCACTTTGGTTTTCTGGTCAAAAGTTCTTGACCCCAAAGTTTTTCATGGTCACTCTTACATTAAACTGAGTGTAATGATGAACACATGGTCATCAGATCCCATAGGACAAGGGACTAATTGTGAAGAAAGGGTCCCATTTTTGAGGCTAGGACTACAGATCCTGGTGATCAATGGCTAATAGAAATCTATCTACGCATTTTAAAAAAGTGAAGGGAAAATGTGTCAATTCTGGAAGAGCTTCAGGAATGGTCCTCCGATAACATTGTCACTGGTGATAGCTGGTAGTGTAAGGGATTGGCGAAACATCGGAGGAAGAGACCACCAAGAGACTGTCTCATGCAACAGCAAAAGGGTTTATTTGGGGACCAGCATGCTGGGGCTCAGAGCTCACTAGAGCAAAGAGAGATAGAGCCCTGAGAACAGCTTATGCAGAGCTTATATACTTTTCTTGGAGAGGGCATGGAGGGAAGTTCATTGACGGGTCAGGGCGAGTGGGCAGTTTGCCTGCAACCAAGTGAGGGAGTGCATTCTGCAGTTTGGCAGTTGGAGACAGCACATTCTGGAAACAAGATTCACAAACAGTTCTCAGGATTTCAACAGTGTTTTGTTGAGCATACAGAAAAACGGAGTGACAAGTACCTATTTTATTAACCTTTCAGTAGGTCAGTTCAGCAGGTGTCAGCATGGAGCTTCAGGTGATCCAGGAGGTGGCCAGCACAGGTCCAGGCAGCATAATGGGGCACAGGAAATGTGACCTGCACAGGGAGACAGGGAGATGTGACCTCTAGCCACAGCCTCCTGGTTAGCCTGTGGCTGAGAATCATGGGGTCCAGTTCCTTCCTTCCTCACTGTGATGTCATAGTGTCACCTGGGTATAACAGAAGCCATCCTGGCTGCCTAAGCTAAGGTCTGATCATGGCCCTGGACTAGGATCAGGAGGCAGGAGGAGCAGGTTCAGGCTACTTGCAGCCCTTATCCCCTCACCCTGTGCCTGTGTGTGCTGAGGTCAGGAGACACAACCATGTGTGTGGCATGTGAGTTGTGAAGCTCCAAGCTACTCTGCCCACCTGCTTTCCTCCCAGCAGTACAGCCCAGCCAAGGGTGGGCTCTGAGGCCTTCACCTTGGGATCCTCCTGCATTGATCTAGACAGGTGGGGTTAGGAGAGCCCAGCAGTGAAATAGCAGCCCCTGCCAATCAGGTGAGAGCAGGTGGGCTCCAGGGAGAGCAGGCCTGCTGGGGCTGGGACCCTTAGGTCTGTGGTTACCACTGCTAGGGCACATACACACAGACACTCATACACACACACAGACACACACACACATACACACACTCACACACACAGCCACACACAGAGATACACACTCTCACAATACACTCATACACACTCACTCAAACAGATATACACAGATACACACATACACACTCACACACACACATAGACACAACACAGACATACACACACAGAACACACACACACAGACACACACACGTGCACAGACTCACACACACACACACACTCACACCCAGAAACACACACACTCACACTCACAGAGACACATGCACACAAACACACACACAGACACACACAGACACACAGCCTCATGCACAGACACAGACACACACACACACACAGACACAAAGACACACATTCACAAACACTCACACACACACATAGACATACACACAGACATACACACACACAGACAAAGCCACATACAGACACACATACACACAGACACACAAATGCACACACTCACACATACTCACAGACAAACTCACACACAATCACACCTAGAAACACACAAACACACACACACACCCCACAGTAGCCTGAGATTAAGGTTGGGAGAAAAATCATGAACATGGCCCATAATGGTAGCATAAGCTTTCATTTCTCTCTCATTTGAGGACACACAGGTGCTACTGTGATGACCCAGGCTTCTCCCTCCTGCTTCTCACCCATCTACCTGCTGCAGGTCCACACAGAACCTTCTACAAACAGATGGGTACATTGATTCTTGCAGAAGGCAGGAGAGTCTATGTGGCTTCTTATCTTTTGGGCTTCCAGTTGACTCTGGGTCTCAGGCAACTTCAATGGCAGAGGGTCAGGGGCAGATTTCATGCTGGACCTCAGGAGAGTGGGGGTTGAGGAGGCTGGTGTTATTGCTGTGTGAAAGCTATAAAAGTTATATATAAAAATTATGGTATAAACCCCCACAAACCTCCATGGTGGGCCCAGCTGCCACATGTTCTATTTTCAGGAGAGAGGCACTGCAGATTCTCTGTCTGTTGGATAGAAAGATCCTGGGATCTCAGGGGCACAGAGAGTAGTCAGTCTCTGGACCATGAACCTAGCTTAGAGCTTAAGCTCTTTTTAAGACCTTGTCAGAAGGGCAGAGCAGGAACAGGAGGAAGTGTTAAGGGTCTTTGGGAGCCTCTGGTAAACCCAACATGATGGAAGGGTAGCTTAATGACAGCTCACACTGGGGCTTTCTCCCATCAGGTGCCTTCACCAGTACCAGGCACAGAATCAGGTGGTTTGTGGCAACACAAACTATGTGGTTTCTTTAGCATTTATTCTGGTGTAAACCTCATCTGCACATGGCTGGACTTGAGCAGGGCTGTGATGACCTCCTCTTCATCACCCTCCTTTGTACTTTCTTTATCTCTGGCCCATGTCCCTCTCCAGCTCAGGGTTGGGCTCAACATTTTACACCACTCTCCCAGGGAGGCCTCATGTTGATACCTTTGACCAGAGTCAGTCATGGGTTCTGAAATAAAAAGGGCGTGGTATGAATCCATGGACATATTTTTAAATAATGAGCCAAATGTGAAAGAATTTAGGAACTTAAAATAGATGCCACATTCCAAAAACTGTGGGTGAGTGTAAGAATTTGTAAGCCAATACTTGCTCAAATGGAGAAAAATACTATTACTCTTAGGGCCATGGCACTGAATGAGAAGGTGAAGGGGGGTGGTAAAGGTAAAGTATTGTTCAGCACACAACCGTGCACATTGCTGGGGTTCAACCTTACCTAGACAGCTAGATGGAATCTCTTCTCTTTCTCAGAGAGAATTTCAAATGTCACAGACCCTGCCAGGCCCTCAAGTTTGTTCTTGCCTACTGCAAGCCTTATGGAAATGTGTTGTGTCTTGCACTCTCCAGGGGCCCAATGAATCAAGGGCCAGTGAAGCTCCTGTCCAAATGTGCTTCTCTCACATCACACAATCCTAGTCCACCCATTGGGGAAGGGGAGAGTTCCCACCAGGTGACCCTTTCCACAAGATAGACCTGGGGTTGAGTCCAGAGACAATGTGCACTCAGGAGGGACCACGGAGACAATAGGGAAAGGAGGTTTTACCAGGAGGCAAAGCTGAGCTGAAAAGATGAGCAGACATACAGGAGTCCAAGGCCATGTCCCAGATACATACAGAGATGGTCAGTGCACAATCACAGGAGAGGAGGCCCCACAAGAACTTGGTATCTGGCCACTTTTGCCTCCCCTGACCTTAGCTAATGCCCACAGGAGAAACGCAGCCTGCAGTTGTGGACTCAGGTATGTCAATCAACCTCACAGCTCAAGGCAACTCCCAAATCCCAGTCAGGTCCTCTTCCCTAGGGCAGCCTCTTTGCTAGGGCCACACCAGAGTGCTGGGGACACTCAAGATGTTAAAGAGGAAATGAAAAAAATCTATGAACTTCAGCTCACCTAAAAGTCCTAGGCTATCTCAGGAGTTATAGGTCTCCTCTTTATTTCTTCCAAGGATTCTGATTGGCATGAAAAGCTTGAGTTAAAGTGAGTATTTATGGTTATTTTCTTCTGTCCTTAGTGCAGCGATTCTGATGGTCTGCTGAGGCCTGCTACAACCTAAGTGAAAGTGGAAGTTCATTTTTTAAGCTAATATAATGTATGGGTTCCAGCTTTTGTATTGAGTTTTAAACATCTAGATCTAGAGACAGAAAAACCTGTATCCTACATGGACACAAATGGTGAAAATAAAGAAAAGCCTAAAGAAATGATGATGATTGAAGCCGAGCTCACATGACTGACAGGGAGGGCTCCATATCCCAGGGTGAGGGCAGGGACATAATGCTTCATTTTATCTGTTTCAAATTGTGTTCTACTAACTACAGTGACCTATGAACAAGTGTGTTAATATTGTATAACAGAAATTTTAAAAAATGAACTAAATTAACAAATTATCCTACTTATGGAAATATACTGTGCTTAAGGTTGAGACTTCCAACTTAACATATTCCATCAAGAATACAACTAAAGTTAAAGTAAGTAATTTGTTAGTGTAATGTAAAAAAATATTGCAGTTAGAATACTTAATCCTTCAAATTGAAAAGAATGGTCTCATTAAATATATTTTTTTTAAAAAATTTAAATCAATTTCATCAATAAATATCTTTTTAAAATTGATGACAGGGTCAGAGTAACACTATTTAAATAAGGATTTCTGGCAATTTTTTCCCTATTAAAACAAAAATGAAATAAATTAAGAAAACTGAAAACTAAATATGAAAACCCGATAAAAATTCTGATTACACTCCAAATTTTTCTGAAACATAAAAGTGAAAGCCTGGTCAAGAAAAGACCAACAGAGTTACAGCAGGAATCACCTGGAACTTTGTGCACCTTTCCCTACCCCATCCCTGCAGGAAGAGGCAGGATAGATAACAAAGGGCCCAGTTCTCTGATCCCTCCCATGGCCCAGGAGGAACAGCATAGCACTTACTTGTGACTTTCTACATTGTCTGTGGGCTGCCTGGTAGACTGCTCTCTCTATCACATGACTCAGAACTCAGACATGGACAAGTGCAGGGCTCAGGTCTCAGGTGAGGGAACTATGGACAGCTGTGGTGTGTGCCCCAGTGTGTGACCATTGCATGAAGGAAAAGGGATCAGGAAACACACAACACACACAGGCCCTAAAGAAGCTTCCATGTAACCCTCAGGTAACCAGCTCATTTCTAAACCACCATGGATTCTGGGGAAGCTGGGAGGGGAAGCACATACTCAGGCACCTGTATGCCCAGGAAAGACCAAAGCCTTTACCCAGGCAGACCCCAAGCCTTAGATCATCAGTGAAGAGGTTCCACATCAGAATTAAAAGACTGGGGCAGGTGAATGTTTAATTCAAAGTCTGCAGTTCAACAGAAGATGGCAAGGCACACAAAGGAGCAGGGAAACGTGAGCCATTCAAAGGAACAAAAATCTTTAGAAACCACCCCAGCAGAAAAAGACATCAGAATGACAGGATATCACCTTTTAATTTCTGCCTTACAGAGGCAGCTTAGAGGATGAGGATGCCACTGTCAATCATTATTGCTATCACATGGGGAGGGAAAACTGTGTGCCTGTCAATTAGTATCCTGGTGGTCACAGAGATTTTGCTGATGCTGCTTTTACAACTGTGCTGTCTCATGTGGAGCAACTAGCCACAGTGACTCTATAAACTCAGATTCAGTTAAATTTTATAATGAACATTTCCTTTGCACTTGGTTCTTTCCTGTGCTTCAGCTCACAGGCCATGTGTGGCTAACAGCTACCATATGGGACAGCACAGATATAGATCTCTTCATCATGGCAGGAGATTCTATTGGCCAGTGTTGATCTAAAAGATTCACAATGTCTTTCATGATGCTGCAACTCAGAACACAAATCTTATCATCTACTGGGTGGCATAAGGTGCTTCCCCCAGTTGGTGTAGCTATTATGGCCTAGGGTAGGCTCTGGAAGGCTCCTGGGATGATGGGAATGGGGCTTCATGGATAGATCTAGACCAGGAGAACATGGTTCCAGCCACCTCTGACAGTATGCACTGCAGCCCTCAGGAATCTTAGTAAATCCACACCTGTGGCATATCACCTGGATCAGTGTCCACGTGTGTTCTACTGTCCTAGGACTATTTCCTTTTCTGAGCATGAAATTGTCTGTTGATCTTGTGCCTTCAAGTTGATTCTGCATAAGAGGAGGGATCATTTTCTCTTCTCTGCAGAATCGCTCTGGTGACTGTAGCAATAGAATGAGCTCCATCATGAAGAGAGGAGGGACTCCAGGAAGCCACCTTGGTACCATTTCTGACCCTGTAAGATGCAATACTAATAATAAACCAGTAGGGGTCAGAACAGACCACAATTTGCAAAGAGAAGCGTGATCTTGGAAATGCTAGGTAAGTAAGAGAGTGATATTGTCCTTTACCTACAGGGAGATCCCCAGGCTTGAATGGGGATTCTGTGTGGCCAGGAGCATTTGCAGGACCTGCCTTGGGTCTGAGGGGTGGGACAAAGCTCTTTATGTTGGTGCTCTGAGACTGGATGCCCAGCCCTGCCTTTGCAACCCTCCACATAGTCACTAAGGCCATTTCTTTAGTATTAGTAAAACTGCCCCCATTCATATGTTTACGCCTCACCTCATTGTTGGTGTGTATGCAGAAGTCCTCTATAAGAAGTAATGGAGGTTAAACAAGGTCATCCAGGGAGGCTGATCCCACAGGAACCATGTCCTTCTGAATAGATGACCAGGGAGCTCTCTGTCCAGGGAGCTCTCTCTATCCCTCTTACGCCACAAGAAAATTAACCTGAAATTCCAGAGATAGACAGCTATGATAATTGTACAACATTATTTACAACAGATGTGCTACAAGGTGTATCCTTAAAATGTTTAAAACATCAAAAGTTCTATTATTATTATTTTTAACTCATAATAATAATTAAAAAAAACTCAAGATGGGCAATGATACTGCTCCATGTGTAGAGCAATGGTCTGGAGCTGAGTAACTCTTACAAACAGTTACTTAATGCATTTCAGATAATTTGCATAGCTTTTTGATCACTCACACAAAACTCAACACCATCCTGCCCTGTGGAGCTTCTGTTATAGTGGTGACAACCAACATTTGTACAATACTGACCTTCAGCAGATGCCGTCTTCAAAGCTCAACTCCTGGTAAACTAACTACGAGGTCATCAACCCATGATGAGGACCCTGAGATGAGTGGCTTGGAGACACTTTGAAGGGGCAGATTTATAGCAGCTGGGTTGATGGTCACTCTCTTCATAACTGTGATGGTCAGGCTTCTGTGTCCACTTACTTTGGTTATAAGGTGCCCAAGGATCTGGCATACCCTGGAAATGCCCATGAGGGTTTGGGATCAGATCAGCCTTTGACTTTGTGGGCTGAGTTAAGCAGCCTGCCTTTCCTCATGTGGGAGGACCTCACAACTGGGCCTAATAGAACACTGCCCACCTTCCTGGGATTAGGGAAGGACCCCTGCTGCCTGACTGGGCTCACATTGGTGTTGCTCTGCTGAGGAACCAGCCCAGAAACAAGGGTTTCATGGACCTGGAATCTGCTGACATCAGTCTGGAGCCCACCACTGGGTCTCCTGTGTCCACTGCTTGCCCACTGCTTATTGTGGGACTGCTAGGCCTCCTGAAAACTGTGTATGAAATTTTCATAAGATGACCCACACCCGTGACCACATACACAGTCCTCTGGCTCCCGTTGGTTTCCTTCTCTGGAGAACCCTGACTGACCACGCACAGAAGCACTTAGGGTTTCTGAGGTGTCTGACTGACAGCAGGTGCAGGTCAATGTGATACCTCTGGTGACCCTGGCCTTCTAAGACTCAGCCTCTGACTCAGGGAACAAGTATCTTGATCAACCAGGCAGTAGAACTTAAGCACTTATGGACCTTACCTCCTGTTCCAGGAGTTCCCTGGGGATGTTATGCTTTATCTTTTTTGAGAGAGTAGTTCACCAAAGCTGTGTTTTACTGCACCATCTGCCACTTCAAAGATACAACTTTCAATTTCCTATTTCAGTAAATTGACCACCTTAAGTTTTACATTCAAAAGCAAGAAAAAAAAAAAACATGTCTTCTTAAGGAAGTAATAGACCTGCTGGACTCATATTCATCTTACGTTTCTAGGCTCAACCCTAATAGTACAGTCTCTGTAAAATGAAAAGTCCATGTAGAAGTGCTGGGCCACCCGTGGGCTGTTTGTGAGCTGTGAGCACTGAGGACATGAGGGTGGACTGAGAGTGCCTCTGGTTGGGCTGAAGCAATCTGTCTCCTTTCCTCACTCTGCCCATGACCCCCACATAGCACCTGGGATGGGTGTGGCCTCCAAGATGTCAATCAAGCTGCTGACTTCAGACATCAGGAAGCCAGGCTCAGCCTTCAGATTCCTTCCTCCTGCCTTATTTGGAAAGAATATTAGATTGAACCTCCTTTAGTGTGCCCCACCCTATAAACATAAAGAATCCAGGTACAAGCTCTCTCTTTTCAACAGACCCCTAAGTTAGAGAGCCATCCTGGATTTCAAAAAGGTATTTCTGTGTGTTGTGTGCTTCTTTCTCTGTTTTCTCAGTTATTGATGTAGCCAGACTTGGTGAACCCAGCAGAGGTGGCCAGCCCAACCAGCTGGTGATATAGATGATTTTGATGTTCAAAAGAAATTATATTGTAATGAATTTTATATTTTAGTGGATATAGACAATAGATTTTTTGCATTTTGTATTTCTTTCCATAAAAGGATGTAATGTCATCTCCTGAATCGGAAAAACACACCCAGCATACATTTTTGTCTGAGGCGTGGCTGGTGATGCCCACACGGAAACTCCTTCCAATTCACCTTCTCAGCCAGGTCCAGGAGCTTGTTACACTAAAAGCTAAATCACATCCCCAGATGCACCTCCTGAGGCAGTGGCCTCAGCTATCCAGGACGTAGGTGGATACTCACTCCATTTTCCTCCGGACAATGTCAGTAGAGAATCCTCCTGGCTCAGGCCTTCAGATGGGGAGAGTGGCTGGAAAGTGTGTGCTCCATGTTGTGTCTACTCAGGGCCTCCTGAGACTTGGGAGGCTTCTGCAGACCCTGGGAAAGGGAGTCCTCCCACCTGCCTCTCTGAGGATATCTGCAAAGGCAAGCAGGGACAGGGCAGGGACAGAAGGCCCAGAGTTCACAGCCTCCAGGCTGTGTCCACACGAATCTCCAGAGCTCCTACAGCTTCTTCCTAAGTTCCACCAGTTTTGCTGCACTTCATTTTACATGACTATAATGAAATACCATGGAAATTAACTTACAAGGAGGACAGTTTCATCTGGCTTCATTTCTGGAGGTTTCTGTTCAAGGCTAGATGGCCCCACTGTCTTGACCCCTGGGCAGAAACAGCACATCATTGGAGGTTTTGAGACAAAGCCAATCACTTACCTCAGGAACCAGGAAACAAAGAGGAGCAGGAAGACAAAAGATTGGGGTCACCAAGGTCCCTTCCTCAAGGTCCATGGCACCTTCCAACAGCACCACCCTGTGGTCAAGCCTTTAGCTCATGGTCCTGTGGGGACACCTGGTGCTCACAGTAGCAGGTACAGATGGGAAATGTACCTAGAGAGTGTCCAACAGACCTCGGGTCAGCCTGGCTCACCAGGTACCCATTTACTCCCAGGATCCCCTGTGATTCCCATACCATGGGTCTGACAGTGATGTCAACCTTGACATAGCAGCTTAGAGGCTGAGGATGCCACTATCCATCACTATTGCCATGGCATGGGGCAGAATGTGTGCCTGTAAATTAGCATCCTATGGCCACAGATATTGTGCTAATGCTGCTTTTAGAGCTGTCCTACTCAGCTCATGTGGAGCGCACTAGCCACAGGGACTCTATAAACTCAGATTCAGTTAAATTTTACAATGAACATTTCCTTTGCACTTGGTTCTTTCCCATGTTGAATCTTTCAGGCCATGTGTGGCTAACAGCTGCCAAATGGGACAGCTCAGATGCAGATCTCTTCATCATGGCAGAAGATTCTTTTGGTCAGTGTTGGTTTAAAAGTTTCACAAGGTCTTTCATGGAGCTGAAGCGCAGAACACAAATCTCCCCAGCCACTGGGCACAATCCTGTCCTTCCTCAGCTTGTAAAGCTGCTGTGGTCCAGAGTCTGCTCTGGAAGGTTTCTGGGATGATGGGAATGGGGCTGCATGGCCAGATCTAGATCAGGAGAAAAGGGTTCCAGCCACCTCTGACAGTATGCCCTGCAGCCCTCAGGAGCCTTTGTAAATCCACACCTGTGGCTTCTCACCTGGATCAAAGTGTTCAGACCCTATTGTCCTAGGACTATTATGTCTTCTGAATATAAAATGGTCTGTTGATATTGTGTCTTCAATTGATGTCTGCATCAGAGGAGGGATAATTTTCTGTTCTCTACAGAATCCCTCTGGTGATGGAAACAATAGAATGAGCTCCATCAGGAAGAAAGAAAAGACGCCAGGAAGCCCCCTTGGTACCATCTCTGATCCTGTGAAATGCAATACCAATAGTCAACCAGTAGATGTCAGAACAGACCACAATTTGCAAAGAGAAGCTTGCTCTTGGAAATGATAGGTAAGTAATAGAGTGATACTGTCCTTTACTTACAGGGAGATTCCCAGGCTTTAATGGGGACTCTGTGTGGCCAGGAACATGTGGAGGACCTGCCTTGGAGCTGAGGTGTGGACAAAGCTCTCTGTGTTGGTGCTCTGAGAGTGGATGCCCAGCCCTGCCTTTGTACCCCTCCACATAGTCATGAAGGCCACTTCTTTAGAATTAGTAAAACTGCCCCCATTCATATGTTGATGCCTCACCTCATTGTAGGTGTGTTTGAAGAAGTAATCTATAAGAAGGGATGGAGGTTAAACAAGGTCATCCATGTGAGGCTGATCCCACAGGAACCATGACCTTCTGAATAGACGTCCAGGGAGCTCTCTGTCCAGAGAGCCTCTCAGTTCCTCTCAGGCCACAATGAGAAGCCTGTGAGGACAGACAAAAAGGGAGCGCAAGGAAGAGAGCCTATGACAAAGCTGTCATTTTCTGCCCCTTGACTTTGGAACTTCAGGCTGCAGAACATTGAGAGGACATATCTTTACTATCAGAGCCACTGAGACTGGGGTGATGTGTCTCCCTGTGACAGTTCCTGAATATTACTTCAGAATCTTGACCTTCCCTGAGCAGGAGCATCCTCAGGATCAACCTCATGGACATGGACCTGCTGGCCTCCTCTCTCTCCTGCTCGTCTGACTCATGAGGAAGGAGGACCTTCATCCTCAGCGTGTGACATGTGATGTTTCTTTGCACATGATGTTGTCCACCTGTTTGGTGTCTGATCAGAGTCAAAGCACATGGAGTGAACATGTGCTTGCTGTTGATACTTGAGGGTCTTCATGTTACTTCTGACTTAGAGGCTAGTGGAATCCTAAAATGGACCATGTCTCTAGCTTCCCTCCTTTTGTCCCAGAAGAGAGGATCTCTATCCTCTCTAGGGTCTGCCTGAGGACCAACAGGTCTCAGCCTGGCAGCAACACAAACCAGGCTTTGCTCCCAGCTCCTGCTGGCTCTCACTGCCCTGACCATGGTGCCTGTGCATCTGGACAGATGCTACTCTGCCAGTAGCTGTGCTGTTTTCAGGGAATGTGCCTCCTCTGTCACCGCAAAGACATAAATCTCACCCAGCTGCTGCTCCACCAGGAGGCTGCTGAAGGTCTCAGGCCATCCCAGGAGGCAGGCTGGGGTCAGCTCTGACAGCCCCCCTTGTCCACCCATCTCTCCATGTGGCTCTGGGCAAATGACCCATCCTGTGAATGTCCCCTCATCTGTGAATGGAACACTAAAGATTCCAAGGTTGCCTGCAGCTGGACCATACCATGGACCATGAGATATACACATAAATTTGAGAAAATCCCCAGGGCTGTTTTTTGCACCCCTGAATATCTTAGAATGAAGACACTACATAAGATATTCCTAGTGTGTATTCATTCTTAACTGAAAGTCCTCAGTGTCACCTAATTCTCTGGAGCCTACTCCTGCTCTTGGCCAAGGCTTCTCCTGGGTACCACTAAGGCCTACAGTGCAAATGTAAGCCTTTTTCAACACAGAAGCATCCCTCAAGGACCTGAGTGCATTTGCCATGAGTGGAATCATCAAAGGAATAGGAGCTTTGTTTCCAGGACTCCACTGGAGGCAGAATCCTGGCTTTGGTCATGCCAGCCAAAGTCACTGACCTCCTCATGTTTCTTTGCTCTCTGCCTCTCCTGCGAATCCACATGCCCTTGCCTCATAATCATTCCAATCAGAGTAGAGTTATGCCCTCTCCCCTACTGCTCACATTCCAAATAACTGTCTCATCTCTAGCTGTTGTGTGATATTTTATAGAACATGCACTGGGACACACCTAGAAGTCTGACCTAAGGTTGACCCTGAGCCTGAAAGAACCAAAATCCTCAAACCAACAGAATATTAGACCCATAACTGTAACCTCAGCCCCCTAAAATCAAGAGCTGGAGTGCTGACCATGAAATCAGAACACAGAAAACAATAGTAAAAACTTTCAAAGATACAACTGCAGCCAATGAAGACCACCCAGGACATCATTGACTCTTTATAGCCCTTAGAATCCCACTGCACAGGAGAGCAGGAAATGTAAGTGTAAGCTGTCCTCCTGTCTCTATGTGGGTTGATCTGCAGTGAAGTCCTTCCCTTTGCTACAACCCCAGGCCATGTTGTGCACATGCCTGTCTTCTCCCTGTGAGGCAGTGAGCTTTGGCTTGCCATCATACACACTGTGGGTAGATGTGCATTTGTTCCACCAGTGAAGCCTCTTTCTATCCACTCTGTGCAGCATTAGAAAGTCAATGAGATTATAAATGACCTCAGACCCTTCAGTCTTGGTTTTCTAAGCCCTATTTGTGTCATCTGATTAGGGCTGTCATAACACAGTATCAAAAAGCTGTTGGCTTAAAACAGCAGAGAGACACTCGGGGTTTTGGAGTGCAGAAGGCTGGGTCTCTTTCCATGAGACAGGCCCAGGGCACTAGTGGAAGGACTCCTGCACCAGCCAGCACTGTCTTCACTTTCTGGAGGCTGCACCTCCCCTGGCTGAGGCCACATCCCCGCAGTGACTATGTCCCTGTTCACATGGCCTCCCCTCTTCCATGTTAGATCTCCTGCTCTCTTATGAGAACACCTTTAGGATCCATCTGGTTAATTCCAGATCATCTCCCCATGTGAATATCCTCCATCACATCTGCCAGGCACTTTCCATACAAGGCAGGCCAGCATAGGGGAGGACCTGCCCTGGTGGCCCCACACTCAGTGACCTGAATGGTGAAGAACCAAGTCTTCATGTTCTCAAAGCACTGTGTCTCCCTACCTGCACCCTCAGGTTTTCTCTTTAAAGGTCACCAGTAACCTCACTTCTCCAAGTGCACCCTGGAGGGGCTCACATAGGAAGAGCTGCTGAATGACCTGCCTGTGACTATTTCCATGCAGAGGTTGGACACAACCAGCATGGCCCTCCACCATGGGGGAGATGTGGTCCTTACAGAGGAGATCTTGGGTTGTTTCTACCTGGACCCTGAATTGTTTTCAAGGCTGAAAGGAGGGAGCAGGTGAACCCTGGCTAAATTGGGACCCACCTCATGGGTGGCACATATGTTGTTGGCCAAGTGATGTCACTACACTTCCAAAGTACAAAAAGACTACAATGTTGGTTGTATTTACTTAGTTAATTTCATGAAGTAATTTGAAATGCTTTCAGTGCTTGATTAGAATCAGATTTCTAGTCCTGCCTCATCTCATCAGATGGGGGAAATCTTTAATATAGGAATATAATACCCAAAGTTTATGGTCTGGAACTCAAAAATTCATCACCTCTCCACCCGTCCCTCCTGTGCCCTTAGCTATTCTGGGAACTGTTGAAGATACATGCCCCACATAGTTCTTCCATTATTCCACTCAAGGTGAAGTTCAGGGACTCACTGGACTCTCTTCTCACAGAGTCCTGTGATGAAGAAGGTCAGTGGACTGAGTCCTCCTGGGACACCTAGGTGCTGGGTTTCTGTCTGCTTGGCATCTACTTGGAGAAGCCTCAGAGCTGCCCCTAACTGTCATGGCAGAAGAGTGCACAGGGACCTCTCTACAGGTGTCCAGCAGGCTCTGGGTGACCTCACTCTATCTTCTGGAAAGGAGCTTGGGAGCTGGCAGCACCTTTGTCCCACACAGTGCAGCCTCCAAGGGATAAGAGGTTCATGCACCCCCTGGCCACCTTCATAGATGGGCAGGTGGAAAGAGCCTGCCAGCCCTGCATGACCCTGGAGAGTAGCTCTGCTTCAGGCCATCAGGTATGCAAATGAACTCCACGGTCAGCTGTGCCTCTTTAACCCCTGGACATGAGTGCCAATTCCAGAGCATGTGGACTTACAACAGGTGCCCAGCCCCCTGCCTTGTCCTTGGGTCCAGAGCAGCAGGTTCTGAGGACACTGCGAGATGAACCTCTTGGTCCACCTCCTCTGCCTCCTGGTGATAGGGTTTCAGGGTAAGCACATTCAGGTGGAAGACATTAAGCTAGGAATTTGGCTGTAGGCCTAGGGATACTGTTTGTCAGTGTGCTTTGGAAATGACGGTGTAATATGGTGAGTTGTTTTCACTACTAGGAACCCAAGGCCAAGCTGCAGGGTGACAGAGAGGCAGAGACAGGGAGCTCTGAACCTGCCTTGGGCCTCTCTGAGGAGGTGGGGGAACTATTTTTCTAACAATCCTTTAAGAGTAGTAACTCATGGTGCACCCTGGATGCTGTGTCTTTGTAGGCTGCAGGGGGAAGATCACCCTGACTCAGTCCCCAGAGACCCTGGCAGTCTCTCCAGGTGCCTTTGTCTCCATCACCTGTAGAAGCAGCATGGCAGTAGGTACCTCCAAGGCCTGATACCAACAGAGACCACAGAAGGCTCCCAGGCTGCTCATCTTTCGGGCATCTGTCAGGGCTGCCAGCAGATCCTGGCAAGTGGCTCAGGTTTTGACTTCTCCCTGTCCATCCATGGAGTGGAAGCTGAAAATGTTGGGGTGTTTTACTGTCAGCAGCACTTCAGCCAGCCTCTCACAGTGACTGAGCCCAAGCAGAAATGTCCCCTGTGTGTTCCAGATCCTGCCCTGGTGCAGACACCTGCTCCCTGCAGGGGGTGCAGTCTGGGATGTGTGAAGAGGCCTTTCTGCAGCTCTGCATGTTCTCAGGGCTGTGCTTTCTGATCTGCTGAAGCAGGGTCAGAGGACAGTGTGCAACTCACATTCCACCCCAGGGGAGAGGTGCTGAGGGATTTATGAATGGAGGTTTCCATCATTGATGACTGCATAATAGAACCCCTGACCCTCAGACTGAATGATGGTTCACTTCTTCCTGAGAGGCTGTGACATGGCCAAGGGTCCTCTGCAGCTGTGCCTGGCTGTTGCATGCAGCTGTCCACAGCAGGTTAGCTGGGCTAGAGCCTCATGCTGACCTCATCTACCTGCCTCACAGTTGGATTTGCTTTCAGCCAGGGTTTCTGGGTTCTCCTCTTAATGACAAGCCAATTTTGTTTGTTTTATTTTGTTTTCTGTCAATGTTCCTGAGCTCTTCTGCACAGCACCAGAGGCAGAGCACTCCTCCCTATAAAAAGGAGCCTGCTCACAGTACTTAGCTAGCTCCCTGCTGTGCCAGGGCCAGGCTGCCCACAGGTGTGGGGGTGGGTGTGGCTGTGGGCTGGGTGCTTCTCCTGCAGGTGGCCCCTGTCTCTCCAATGGACAGCCTCAGTTTTCACATTCCAAGGGTAGAAGGTTGTAGGTGCTGCAGGGTCAGCCCTGGGTTCTTGGGCAGTGTATCCTTCACACATTCTGCAGGTAAAACAAGTCCAGAGTTTGGAGTGCTCCTGCCTCTTCAATTTTTGATAGTTTAAAAATTCTCAATACTTTCTTTGGTGGGTGGGGAGTCATATGGGGAATGGAACTCAGGGGCACTCAATCTCTAAGCCACATCCCCAGCCCTGTTTTGTATTTTATTTAGAGACAGGGTCTCACTGAGTTGCCTAGTGCCTCACTTTTACTGAGGCTGGCTTAAAACTTATGACCCTCTTGCCTCAGCCTCCAGAGCAGCTGAGATTACAGGTATGTACCTCTGTGATGGGCAAGTAGGATAAATTTTATTTAAATATTTGAGGGGCTGGGTATGTAGCTGGGTGGTAGAACACTTGCTGGCATGCAAGAGGCCCTGAGTTCAATCCCAACAGTGAAATATTTTAAATATTTAATAAAATCAAATATTTTATTAAATATTTGATTTTATTAAATAAAAAGGTCTATTGGAGGAAATGCAGTGGGACACATTTGACAACAGGAATGCTGTTTCTTCCTTCTCAGCTTCCAGTGGGATCCCGGGGCTGACACAGTCACCAGACTCACCAGTTAAGCCATTGAATTCTGAGATATTCTTTAACAGATGATTTCTTTTCCTCCTTCTGTTTCTTCCTTCCTGAAGTTTTAGGAATGAACCCTGGGCTTGTCATGCACTAGGCAAGACCTCTGCCACTATGCTACACCCTGGCCCTTGAGGGGAGAATCTCACTTACTGACTCCATCTCCTTCTTTATATTGCTCTATTCAGATTGTCTGTTTCTCCATGACTTATTCTTGATAGTTGGTTCTGTTTAGGACTTTACCCATTTTTTTCCAGGTTATTCTATTTATTGGCAGAGAACTGTTCATTCTATTCCCTTACAGTCCTTTGAATGGTTGTTACTAGATCTAAATTTTCTCTTTTATTTCTAATTTCATTTGAGACTCTTTTTAATTTAATCTAATCAACAACCTGCCAAATATATCTGTCAATATTTAGTTTTGCTTATTTTCTATTGTTGTTCTCATCTCTATGTTCTGGTGATGTTTGTAATGTCTGTTCTTCATGGTAACACAGGGCTTAGCTGGTCCCTCTGGTCCTCCTCCCCTGGGTGTAAAGCTAGCTGTTTGAACATCTTTCTTACTATGCATTTGATCCAAGAATTATCCTTGCCCAGGGCACCTAGCATCTCCTCTAAGCCACATGTCAACCAGAGCCATTTTTTCCATCATTTCTAGAAGTTTATATTCTATGGTATTGGGGAAAAGGATAACATGTTCATATTAAGGATTAAACCATGAGATCAAGTAACTTATTTTTTTTTTACTCTTTCTTAAAAGGAGGATGCCTCATTCTAACTACAAAATCTTACACAAATAAGAACCAGAATAATTAGGGATTTTTTTTTCTCTCATAAGGCCAAGAAACTCCTCTGGGATAACAGGTGGACACCAGCAGGAACTGAGCCCCCAGAACACCAGCTCTGCAGCTGCCAACCCGCGTCTGCCCCACCTTTGCTGATTTGCATGTTTCCCCAGAGTCCATTTATGCTTCTCAAAGTCCTTGTGAACAGGCCTCTTGGTGACCCTGGGCAGCAAGAGCCTCAGGCAGGGCCCATCTAACCATGGGTGACCTGGCCACACTCTTCTGCCTTCTCCTATTCTAGCGTCCAGCTGAGGGGCGAGCACAGTAGATAGCCTGAGCTGATGGAGTTCTCTCTTCCTAGTGTGAGATGCTCCCAGGGTTATTTGCATATCTGGCCACAGTGCTCTGAGGTTAGGGGACCAGGACAGCCAGGTCTATTGGAGGAAATGCAGTGGGACACATTTGACAACAGGAATGCTGTTTCTTCCTTCTCAGCTTCCAGTGGGATCCCGGGGCTGACACAGTCACCAGACTCCCTCGGTGTATCTCAAGAACAGAGCACCTCCATCACCTGCACTGCCAATAAGAGCATCAGTGACACTCTCACCTGGTACCAGCAGAGACCAGGCCAGGCTCCCAAGATTCTCATCTATGAAGCTGATAAGTGATAATCTGGCATCCCAGATGGGTTTGCTGGGGTACAGTCTCAGACAAAATTCACTCTCAAAATCAGCAGGGTAGACGCTGAGGTTTCTGCCAGCTCTGACTGCCAGCAGGACTCTGCTCTCCCTCCCACACAGTCACAGCCCCATGCACAAACCCTCAACCAGGGATGGTACGGGGGGGTCACATGGTGTCACCAACTGCCCTCTGCCAGGGGGCATGCTCAGAGGCACTGGGTCTGGTTGAAAGCACTGGCTGGGCTCATGGTAAAGGCCTGAAAGGGACATCAGACTTCTGAAAGCAGGCCGTTCCACTACCACCACCACGAGGGACACTGACCAGCAGCGCACACTCCACAGCCAGTGGCCAGGGACTGAGATTTGGAGATTGCTGGGTGTTGAAACCACACTAAGGGCTCAAGTGTCTAGTGACTGATCTCTAGTAATCCTTACAGATGTGGCTTTGGAGGTTCTCAGAGCTCAGCTTGCTTCCTGTGTTTGCAAGAAGAGATGGAAACCGACTCTGAGGCTCTGGCTTAGTAACTCTCACTCATGCCTTCATTTAAAGCCAGATGCAATTAAATCCAGAAAAGCACACGTGTTCCAGTAAGTGAATGTAAAGTGACCAGCTGGGTGGACATGAACTTCCTACACTCCTTAGCCACTGCCCCGTGGGGGATACAGGTGTCTTAGCCCCTCACAGGCCCTCCTGCTCCTCCCACTCACTCAACCACCTCCACTTCCCATCAACACAGGTCAGATCTCCAGGAACTTTCTGTCAGTGGACCTCCTGGACATACCTTTTGGCATCTTGCTCTTTAAAAAAAAAGTTAATTAATTTATTTGTTTTAATGTGACAATAGAATGTATTTATGCACTTTGATACACATAGATGGGACATAACTTCTCATTTTTCTGATTGTGAACTTTGTAGAATCATATTGGTCATGCAGTCACATATATACATAAAGTAATAATGTCTGTTTCATTCTATTATCTTTTCTATCCACACATCCCCTTCCCTCTCCCCCATCACTTCCCTCTACCTAATCTAAGGTAGAGTTATTCTGCATATGCATATTAGAGAAAACATTTGGTCTTTGGTTTTGTGGAATTGGTTTATTTTGCTTAGCATGATATTCTCTTTTTTTAAAAGCAAGAGAGAGAGAGAGAGAGAGAGAGAGAGAGAGAGAGAGAGAGAGAGAATTTTAATATTTATTTTTTATTTTTTGGCACACACAACATCTTTGTTTGTATGTGGTGCTGAGGATCGAACCCGGGCCGCACGCATGCCAGGTGAGTGCACTACCACTTGAGCCACATTCCCAGCCCTAGCATGATATTCTCTTAACTCCAACCATTTACTGGCAAATACCATAATCTCACTCTTCTTTAAAGCTGAGTAATATCCCATTCATTATATAAATATAACACATTTTCTTTATCCATTTATTTATTGAAGGACACCTAGTTTGGTTCCATAGTTTAGCCATTTTGAATTGAGCTACTATAAACATTGATGTGGCTGCATCACTATAGTTTGCTGATTTTAAGTACTTTGTATATAAATCGAGGAGTGGTATAGCTGGGTCAAATGGTGGTTCCACTCCAAATTTTCTGAGGAACCTCCATACTGCTTTCCATAGTGGTTGCACCAGTTTGCAGTCCCATCAGCAATGTATTAGTGAACCTTTCTCCCCACATCCTCGCCAACATTTATTATTGCCTATATTATTGATGATTGCCATTCTGACAATAGTGAGATAAAATATTAGAGTAGTTTTGATTTGCATTTCTGTAATTGCTAGAGATGTTGAACACTTTTTCATATATTTGTTGATCGATTGTATTTCTTCTTCTGTGAAGTATCTGTTCAGTTCCTTAGCCCATTTATTTATTGGGCTATTTTTTTGGGGGAGGTTAAGTTTTTTGAATACTATATATATCCTAGAGATTAATGCTTTGTCAGAGGTGCATGTGGTAAAGATTTTCTCCCAACCTGTAGTCTCTCTCCTCACATTATTAATTATTTTCTTTGCTAAGATCAATACTGGATTTTATTTCTTGCAATTTAGGAGTCTTGTTAAGTAAGTTAGATCCTAGACTGACACCGTGAAGATTTGGGCCTATTTTTCTTCCATTAGGCACAGGGTCTCTGTTCTAGTGTCTAAGTTTTTGATCCACTTTGATTTGATTTTTGTGCAGGATGAGAGATAGAGGTTTAATTTCATTTTGCTACATATGGATTTCCAGTTTTGCCAGCACCATTTGGTGAATAGGCTATCTTTTCTCCAGTGACAGTTTTTGGCACCTTTGTCTAGTATAACATAACCATATTATATGAATTTTTCTATGGGTCCTCTATTCTGTACCATTGCTCTACAAGTGTATTTTGGTGCCAATAACATGCCATTTTTGTTACTGTAAATGTGTGGTATACTTTAAGGTTTGGTATTGTGATGCCTCCTGCTTCACTGTTCTTGCTAAGGATTGCTTTAGCTATACTGTGGCTCTCATTTTTCCAAATAAATTTAGTGATTGCTTTTCTATTTCTATGAAGAATTTCATTGGAGTTTAATAGGAATTGCATTACATCTGTATAAAATTTTTGGTAATATGGGCATTTTTACCATATTAATTCTGCCTATCTGGGAGCATGGAAAATCTTTCCATCTTCTGAGGTTTTCTTCAGTTACTTTCTTTAGTGTTTTGTAGTTTTTATTGTAGAGGTCTTTCACCTCTTTTTTTAGATCAATTCCCAGGTTTTTTTTAGGTTATTTTGAATGAGATAGTTTTCCTAATTTCTCTTTCAGTGGATTCATTGCTGACGTATAGGAATGCATTTGATTAATAGGTGTTGATTTAATATCCTGCTACTTTGCTGAATTTATTTATTAGTTCTAGAAGTTTTTTGGTAGAATTTTTTTGTATCTTCAGATATAGAATTATGTCATCAGAAAATAGTGATAGTTTGAGTTCTTCTTTACCTATTTGTACACCTTTAATTTCTTTCTTTTGTCTAATTGCTGTGGCTGGAGTTTCAAGGAGAGAATGCTTTCGATTTTTCTCCATTTTGAATAATGTTGGCCTTGGGTTTAGCATAGATAGCTTTTACAATGCTGAGCTAAGTTCCTACTATCCCTAGTTTTTCAAGTGTTTTGAACATGAAGTTGTGCTGTATTTTGTCAAATGCTTTTTCTGAATCTGTTGAGATGATCATAAGATCCTTGTTTCTAAGTCTATTAATATGATGAATTACATTTATTCATTTCCATATGTTGAACCAACCCTACATCCCTGGTATGAAGCCCATTTGATCATGGTGCACTATCTTTTTAATGTTTTTGTATGTGATTTTTGAGAATTTTATTGAGAATTTTTGCATCTATGTTTATGAGGGATATTGATCTCAAGTTTTCTTTTCTTGATGTGTCTTTGTCTGGTTTTGGTATCAGAGTCATATTAGCCTCATAGAATAAGTTTGGAAGAGTTCCCTCCTTTTATATTTCATGGAATACTTTGAGAAGTATTGATGTTAATTCTTCTTTTAAAGTATTATAGAATTCAGCTGAGAATCCCTCTGGTCCTGGATTTTTCTTGATTGGTAAGCTTTTCATGGCATTTTCTATTTCATTACTTAATATTTATATGTTTAAATCATGTATGACCTCGTCATTCAGTTTGGGTAGGTCGTATGTCTCTAGAAATTTGTCAATGTCTTCAATATTTTCTATTTTATTGGAATATAAATTTTCAATAGAATTTCTAATTATCTTCTGTATTTCAGATATGTTCATTGTGATATTTCCTTTTTTATTTTGTATTTTCATAATTTGAATTTTCTCTTCATTAAAATGGCCAGGGGTTTACCTATTTTATTTATTTTTCAAAGAACCAACTTTTTGTTTTGCCATTTTTTTCAATTATATCTTTTGTTTCAATTTCAGCTCTGATTTAATTATTTTCTGTCTTCTACTGCTTTTGGGGTTGATTTGTTCTTCTTTTTCTAGGACTTTTTTCTTTTAAGAAATGAACTTCATGCAATGAACTTTCCTCTTAGTGTCCCAGAGATTTTGATATGCTGTAGTAGTGCTCTTTTTAACCTCTGAGAATGTTTTTATTTCATCCTTGATTTCTTCTACTATCCATTTATCACTCAATAGTGCATTATTTAATCTCAATTTGTTACAGTAGCTTGTATTTTTTATTTTATCATTTATTTCTAATTTCATTCCATTGTGGTCTGATAGAATGCAGGGTATTATCTCTGTTTTTTTTTTTTGTATTTACCAAGAGTTATTTTGTGGCATAATATATGGCCTATTTTAGAAAAGGAGCCATTTGCTGCTGAAAAGAAAGTATATTTGCTGGTTTATGGATAAAATATTCTGTATATGTCTGTTAAGTCTAAATTATTGATTGTATTATTTAGTTCTATAGTTTCCTTATTTAGTTTTTGTTTGGGAGATCTGTCCAATAGTGAGAGAACTGTGTAAAAGTTACCAAGTATTATTGTATTGCAGTTTATTTGGCTCTTGAAATTGAGAAGGGTTTGTTTGATGTATAAAGATGTTCCATTGTTTGGGGCATAAATGTTTATAACTTTTATATTCTGCTTATATACTTCCCTTAAGAAGTATGAAATGTCCTTCTTTGTCTCTTCTAATTAACCTTGGTTTGAAGTCTGCTTTATCTGATATGAGGATGGAAACCTCTGCTTGTTGACACAATCCATATAAGTGATAAGTTTTCCCCATCCTTTCACCTTCAGCCTGTGGATGTCTTTTCCATGAGGTGAGTCTCTTGAAGACAGGATATTGCTTGGTCTTGCTGTTTAATCCAATCTACTAGTCTATGTCTTTTGATTGATGAGTTTAGGCTGTTAACATTCAAGGTTATTATTGAGATATGATATGTATGCTTTGTCATTTTGATTTATTTCTGGTTTTTGATTTGTCTTAGTTTCTCATTTCTTTTGATGTCCCTTTAGTGTAGAACCTCCCTTTGTTGGTAATCACTTTTTTTTCTTCACTTTATCCTCATGGAATATTTTGTTGAGAATGTTCTGTAGTGTAGGCTTTCTTGTTGTGAAATATATATATATATATATATATATATATATATATATATATTATCATGAAAGGTTTTAATTTCATCTTCAAATCTGAAACCTAATTTTACTGGCCACAGATGCCGCTGCCATGTCCAGAGATCTCTTCTCTGGGCATGGTCTACGCTAAGTCAGATGCTACTTCCACTCTACCTCTGGAATCACTGCCACTGAACCCAAGGTATCCTGTCAATAAACTCCACCTGCACAGCTATGCCATTCCTGTTGCCTTTGATTCTACTGCTGCCAGGCTGAGGTTGCCTTGGATATCTTCTTTCTGGGTGATGCTGCCCTTACAGCTGCAACCCCCTGTTGCTGTCTCAGATTCACCTGAAGCTGACACTGCTTCTGTCCCCAGAGATTGGCAGGTGAAGCTGCCCCCACAGCTTCAGTTGCAGCTGCCACTGATGCTGACAACAACCTCCTCCCTAATGCTGCTATGATGGCCTAGAGGACTACTATAGGGAGACTCTAGGTTTGGTTGCACGTGGCTAAACTGATTTTGGGACACCAGCCAGGGCCTGGAGTCTGGGTGTTACCACCACAAGAACCTCTGTCTGGGGATTCCATTTGGGACCTGCAGGTTCAATGTGGAGGTGCCTGTGGGTTTGGAGGAGCCTGGGGTCTTCCTGCTAAGAGTGCTGATGGCCTTTACTTGCTGCTGCATCTTGAGGTGCTCCTTTTCATGAGTGTATCCCTGGTGGCCTCTCTGCAAGTAGGAGCAGCACTGAAATCTTGGGCAAACAGGTGACTGAGCCTGAGGTATCTGAAGCCCAGATTGGTGGAATAGTGACTGGATTTTCAATGGCTGATTATGGGTTTGGTGATTTTGAGAGATGTCAGAGACAGGGCTGAGACACTGTTGAACACTGAAAGAGATAGGTTGACTTTCCAGCAAGATTTATTTTATTTTATTTCTTGATTGATTAACATCTCTACTATATTTGTAACAGATTTTTTTTATGCACCAGTGTGTGAAGTACAATGATATATGAATGGTGTTTTGTATTTTCATTGTATTCTTATATCTTTAATTTTTTTCTCTTTGTTCTTATTCTTCTTCTTTCTTGTCTATTTTCTTTCTTACTTTTCTCTAAACAACAGCCAATTTCTATCAACTCCTCTTCCTTTCTTCCTGTGAATTTTTACTTCTAGTTTCCCTCTTCCTTTCTTGCAAATATTGTGTACTACACTACCTCTGTTCTTTTATTCACCATTTGAAATTATAAAACATTTTAACAAATTTTCTATTTATACTATATATAGTTATTGAACTCATCATTTTGGTTTAATGCTAGAATGCATAAACACCTTAGTGGGAGTTATTAGGTTTAAGGACATATATTGTCTGCACTGGGTGCTGTTGATATTTGTCTCATTAAAAGGCACTGGAAACCTTCAGGATCACTACAGGTCTACAGTGTAGAAATTTATGCTCCCTTAAATTTATACTTCTAGATGGCAAAACAGACTAACAACATATAAAAATAAAAGGGGAAATAAAGTGTCCCAAACAAACCAAGATGCTTCAACAACAGAAACCACTGATAACATAGTAGAATAATGTCTAAGAAGGAGTTCAGATTGTTCATAGTTAAATTGACATGTGAAGTAAAGAGTAGTATAAGGAGTGAAATCAAAGAAAATATACAGGAAGTGAAAAATTAATAAAGAGTTAGAGATTGTAGGGGAAAAAAAGCAGAAATACTCAAAATGAAGGAATCAGTAAACCAAATTATAAATTCAATAGAAAGCATCACCAACAGACTAGACCACTTGGAACACTGAACCACAGACAATGAAGACAAAATAAATAATCTTGAAAGTAAGGTTGACTGTGCAGAAATGTTGGTAAGAAGCCATGAAAAGAACATATAAGAATTGTGGGATAACCTGAAAAGACTAAATTTAAGAGGTATCAGAATAAATGAAGGAGCAGAGATACAAACCATAGGAATGCACAATCTTTTCAAAGATATAATAGCAGAAAATTTCCCATACCTAAATAATAGAATGGAAAATCAAATACTAGAGGCTTACAGGACCCAAAATAAACAAAATTACTGCAGACCCACACCAAGACACATTATAATGAGAATGACTAACAAAGAATAAAGATAAAATCTTAAAGGCTATTAGAGGGAAATTAAAATAACATATAGGAAGAACTAATTTGGATCTCAACTGATTTCTCAACCCAGATCCTCAAAGCTAGGCTGTACTGGAATGATATATTTCAAGGTATGAAAGAAAATTAATGCCATCCAAGAATTTTGGATCTGGCATCTTGCTTTTTTTGATATACATGTTCTTTGAAGATCACCTGTGTGGTGGGTATGGTAGCAGTTGGTTCCCTTTAACTAAAGATAATTTCCTATTATATGAACATGTCAGTCAATCTTCATGTTAACGAGCTGGCATAGGTTTGAGACTGTTGTTAATGTTTTAGGGACATTCTTGCAACATCCTTGTTAGACGCGTGCATTCACTTGTCTTGAGTATATTCCTAGGTATGAAAGTGGTGAGTCAGAGTTTTTCTATGCAGTTTAGCTTCAGTGAACACTAAAATAATATAGTAATGTTTTCTAAAATTGTGGGCATGTTTGCAGTCTACCAACCTGTACCATACAGAAAAGTTGCAGTTGCTATAAAACCTCCCGAGTAATATTTGATATTGTTAACTTTGTGAAATTGTATTTATATTGGTACAACCTAAAATGCTATTTATTGGATTAGCAGTGAAATTGAGTAATTTATCATGTCTGGATATTCAAGAATATCCAGACATTTTGATATTTTCCATTAGGATCAGCTAGTGATCAAATCACATGATTCTCACCTTTATGCTTTCCTCCATTTTGATATTTCCCCTTAGAAACACAGCACACTTCTGGGTGTGACTGTGAAGTTATTTCAAGAAATTTTTGGCAGGTTGAGGGAAGTGAGTCAAAGACCCAGCCTGAATATGTGCAAAATAGTAGGAGAGACCAACATCTCTTCTCTCTCCACTTCCCCACTTGACCAAGTGCACTGACACACTTGACCACTGTTCCCCGTGAGTGCCAAATACTAGGTTTCTTAGATTTTGAATGTGAACTTGCACCAGTGAACCTTCAGGGACTTTCAGACCTAAGGATACAACCAGGGGAGCATATTGTGCATTTTCAACCCCACAACCTCCACCTTTTTGTACTGAGTAACTACCAGTTTCCTTGGTTATCCTGAGTGAAAATACTCATTGATGAACTTTCAGCCTGTGTGACTTTGTCACTCAATCTAATATTCTACTACACCTAAATATTAGAGGTATGTATGTAGACGTGTATTTTTGTGCATGTATATATGTATGTATTCTGTTTCTCTGGAGAACACCAACTTGTACACTGACAAAAAAATTCTTCTTAAGGTATATAAAGACCCAAAGAACTTAAAAGCATCATACTACAGGAACAAGTCACATTAATGTTTATAGCAACACAATTCATAATATAAAATTGTGGAACCAATCCAGATGCCCTTCAGTCAATAAATGTATAAAGAAAATGTGGTGAGTATACACAATGGAATATTACTCAGCAATAAAAGAGATTAAGCATTCTTTAATCCAGTCAAGGTGACAGCATAAATTGACTATCACAGTTAGAAATATGCACTGTAATATCTTCTCTAAGTTGATATATTGCCAATTTGCTTTCTGTTTTTGAATTTTAATATATTTTCTTGAAAAACAAATCAAACATTTGCATTCATGGGTTCTGCATCTTTGGAGTCAACCAATAATAAGTTGAATATATTTCAGGAAATAATGTATCTGTACTGAATATGTACAGACTCTTTTCATAACAGTATTCTCTAAATAATATAGTACAAGAAAACCACATAAAGAGATGTTTTAAAGCATATGAGGGATGAAATTTTTTACATCAGACTAATTAGTCCATAAGCTTTAAATTCACTCTCATAGAAAGTCTCAATCCACATACCATATGCCTGTAATCCCAGCAGCTCAGGAGGTTGAGGCAGGAGGATGGTGAGTTCAAAGAAAGCTTCAGCGAAAGTGAAGTGCTAAGCAAATCAGTGAGACCCTGTCTCTAAATAAAATCAAAATTGGCTATGGCTCTGTCGCTTCTGCCATAGCTATGAACAGCATCGGGGAGGCTTGCACCCACATGAAGCACAAGTATGACCAGTGCTTCAATCTCTGGTTTGCCAAAAAGTTCCTCAAGGGAGATGGCTCTGAGGACCCATATGATGACCTCTTCAAGAGCTACCAGCAGTGCATCCAGAAAGCAGAAGAAGAGAAAGAGTTTCCTATTGAAAGACTGGAGTTCATGGGCTATGGCAAAAAAAGCCTGAAAAATCTTCTTGATATTAGCTATCATCTTGAAAATGGATTCCTGTATCAGGAAATTGAAGACTCTGGATTTTGTCAACTAAGGCTGTGAATACAGCTGTAGGATTCAATGAATATAGGAGGAAATTGTTTTATTTCTTCTCTATTGATGTTTTCCTCTCACTTGTAAAAGATGATGAACCAGCACTCTGCTTTGAGATGATTTCTCCCTTGATCTGGCGTCTTCCAGAACCTCAGTGGGCTAAAACTGAACAGTTTCTTGGGATTATGGTTGCAATACCTGGTCTGAAATCAGCTTTAAATATATATTGTATATAAATTATTGATAAACTAGTCAAGGTGAGCAGGGTTGCCTGACTTCTTGGTTTTGCTGCAAAGGACATTAGGTACATTATACTGGGGTCGTTGTTCATGAAAACAATTGGTTAGGAATTCTTTCTTCTCTCAGGGAGCTAATGCTTTTAACAGGGATCCAGGCAACATAGTTTCATCCAGTTTATATTTATAACAGTTGAAAAAGATTGCTGGTGGCCTGGGTAAGCAAAGAGGAAGACATTCTTTTAACAGACAGTTCCCTGCCTTAAGAGGTGTCCAATTAAGACATGAAAGCTTCAAGAATGTTAAAATGAACACCATTTCAGAGCTCACATTACATTCTTGGAGTTGCTATGGCAAAGAACCCAAACTACAAAAATTTGTTATTGCCAGTTATCAACCCAAGTTAATGAATTAACTCAACCTGCATATCATGAAAATGTCAAAATGCTGCATCTGGTTAAATGGAGGAGAAAGGTGCTTTCTTCATTTGCCTTGTTTGCTCACCTTGCCGTAAATATAATGCCCATAATCATTATGATGAACATTAAAACATTAACATGTATGATTAACATTAAAAGATAGCTCTGGGGATGTAGCTCTGTGCTTGAGTGCCCCTGAATTCCATCCCTGGAATAGAGTCTTCCTCCTCTGAAAACTCATGAGCCCAGTATTTACTGCCCACAGTTCCATCAGCATTCTTGTCTATGAGTTTTCATCAGAATCACCCACTAAACTCTGCTCACAACAACCTAAAGCTTTTACAACTTGCATCTCTCTCTTTTCAAAATTGTGCCCACAAGTTCAAAAAAGTTTTCAAAGAATCTGAAAAATGTGGTTAGGTTAGTCACAGCAAAAACCATACTTCTTGGTATGAATTTTCGTTTTAGTCAACTTTTCAAAATACCAGAGAAGAAAACTCAGAGAAGGAAAAGTATATTTTGGCTTATAGATTCAAATGTCTCTGACAACAGATGACTGTCTCCATAGCACTGAGCCTAAGTTGAGAATGACATCATGGTGAAAAGACATAGAGGAGCAGCTCAGGACATGGACACGAGGAAGCAGAGAGAGCTCCTCTAACATATAAACCCAAAGGGGCACCCTAAGTGACCCACCTCCTTCAGTTACACCTTGTCTACCTATAGTTGTCACCATATAATCTGCACTGGTGGGTTCATTCACTGATTAGGATAAAGCTTCCATAATCCCATCATTCCACCTCTAAGCTTTCTTTCATTGTTCTGTGCATGAGCTTTTGGGTGATATATCATATCTAAATTGTAACAGTGACATTGAGTACCTATTCAAATATTTGGTGACCACTTATACATCTTCTTTGAAAAATTGTCTCTTCATGTTTTTGGCCCATTTTAAATCATGTTTTTTTATTTTTGTTCTTGATTTTGCCATTGAGTTTTGTAAAATATTTCGATATCTTGAATACTAACTATTAGAAATTTTTGTAAATACTCTCTCATTGTGTAAGTTTCATCTTCCTTTTGTTATTTCCTTTGCTTTACAGAATTTTTACTCCCACTTGTCTATGATTGTTTTTGTTGCCCATGCTTTTAGTGTAAAATCTGGAAAGACATTAATAAAACCAATGTCAAGGTACTCCTCCCCCATATTTTCTTTTAGATTTTACATTATCAAGTCTGATTTTTAATTCTTTAATAAATTTGAGTTAAATTTTGTATATAGTGTAGAACAAGGGTCTAGTTTCATTCTTTGCATGTGTGTATCAATTTTTCCCAAAACTATTTGTTGATGAGATTTTCTTTCCCCACTGTGTGTTCTTAATGTTTTTGTGAAATATTAGTTGACCATTTATGTTTAGGTTCATTTCTGGGTTTTCCATTGTATACCAATGGCTTATATATCAGCCACTTTTGCCTGTACCATAGTGTTTCCATTACAATTTAAATTCAGGAATTGTGATGCCTCCAGGTTGTTCTTCTTTTCTGAGATTGCTTTGGCTCTTTGCGTTCTTTTGGGAATCCACACAAATTTTGCTTCAAAAATACCACTGGGCCTTTGAGAGGGATGACATTGAAACTCTATCTCATTGAGTAATATGGACATATTTCAATTAATGGACATGGGATATCTAGTTATTTTTGTCTTCTATAATATCTTTAATTAGCTTTCATTAGTTTAATGTATCAATATTCTTTTTCTGTTATGGCTGTACACATCTGCTTCCTGTTTAAAACTGCCTCATTTAGGTTAGAATTTATCCCTCTCAGCTTCTCTAGTAGCTGCATTATTTTAGCTCTTACCTGTAGACTATGATCCTCTGTTAATTATGTTTACAGATAAGATATGGGTGATAATATCTTTCTAAACTCCAGTTAATTTTATTTTTACACCCAATTGCTCTTTGCAAATTATTAAAAAAAATTAAAAAGAAATTCCTCATGATTCTCTTTATTACCTTTGTTAGAAATGAGGTGACATTATATATTTGGCTCCACATGAATTTCCAGAGGTTTTTTGTATATCCACTGTATTGTACCTATAATTCACTCTTACATAAAAAACATATATATGTATACATACATATATATAACTTTACATATATATAGTTTTACATAGACGTGTGCATGCACACATGCGCGCGCACACACACACACACATGCACATACATACACATATTCTTTCCTACTGTACTGGGAAAAACTACTCAGGCATTGTGCATCCTGGGCAAATGTTCTTAAATGTTCTATCACTGAGATATATTCCCTACAATAGGTTTTAAAATTGAAAATTATCAGTATTCTTTCTTCTTTATATTTTTGTTGTCATACTAGGTCCTTTGATTTTTCTTATAAATTCTATAACCAGTTTATCTATTTCAGGGAATCATTTGTAGACATTGATTTGATTGGAATGTGTGGATGTATATCTAAATTTGGGGAAAAATTATATCTTAATAATATCAAGATTTTTACTCTATAATTATGATAAAGCATTTATATAAATCTTTTTTTAATCCACAACAGGTACTGTATATACTGAAAGAGCGACTAGAGACTTTGTAAAATTATTTCATGTTAAGATTTTTCAGTTAAGTCTTTACAAATTTATGCACAAAATATTGTTATTAAAATATAAAAATATTTTACTTCTTTCTTTCAAAATGTTTCCCTTTTAGATCCTTTTTTGCCTTGTGGAATTTGCTAGGACCTCCAATAAAATAAAAGTGATTAAAGTGTATACTTTTAAAATCAATCTAAAGGATAAATATTAAATATTTTCTCACTGATTATGATGTTAGTTGACACCTTATCAGGAGTATAAACAGAGCCTTCCATGATTGGTAAGGGGGGAGCACCTGAGCATCTGTTGAAGGGTGTGTTGTGCACTCCACTGAGTGTTATAGAGAATGACCCAAGGATAGATTCTTGTGTGTGTGGACAGTGCTACTGACTGTCTTCATGGACAGGGTGTCAGTACCCTGAAGGCTGAGGTTTCAGGTCCTGCCCCTCTGTAAAGGCATGGCTATCCAGGGGGCATCACTGCTAAGGCTAACTGAATGTTGGTCTTTAGAATTTCTCATAGATTAATTTTGCTTCAGAACTTTGGGAAAAATTGATAAGCAAGGGGAAAAATGTGTTGAAGAAAACTTCATGGTTCATTTAAACCAGATACTATCATGATCAGGGGAGAAGGCCAGACCCATTAGAGAAGGAGAAAAAAAAGAAAGAAAGAAAGAAAGAAAGAAAGAAAGAAAGAAAGAAAGAAAGAAAGAAAGAAAGAAAGAAAGAAAGAAAGAAAGATAGAAAACAGGGCCCAAACTTCTTTTATTTTTTTCTTGTTAACTTATATGGTTTCTTTTTTCTTTTTATTTTTTTGCATTTTTTATTAATTGCTCATGACAATACAATGATCTTCACATATCATACATTTAAATCACATGGGGTATGAATTCTCATTTTTTCAAGTGTACAGGTTGCAGAATCACATTGGTTATACGGCCACGTATACACATACAGCAATACTAGTGTCTATTTTATTCTGCTGCCCTTCCTATCCCCCCTCCCCTCCCCTCCCCTCCCATAACCTCTCCCTACCCAACATAATGTGACACATTTCTCTTTTTTTCTCCCCCCTCACATCATCATACATGTATTTTATATAACGATGAGGGTCTCCTTCGATCTTCCATGCAATTCCCCTTCTCCCTCCCATTAACTTCTATTTCATCCCCAACAGTTTTACACTAAACCCCTTCTGGCTGATCTAGGTGTTTGGTGAGGCAGGAGGACAGGAGGGTAAACTCTTTGATCATAGGTGGAAATTCAACACTAAGGTTGAGACCAGGTTCTTTTCTGACATGACCACTGGACATCGGGTGCTCAAGTGTTAACATGAGGAGGCACAGTCTTGGCAGCTGGAAGTTCAGTTCACCACTCCCAGCTGCTTTGCATGCCCCTCCCAGCCCACCCTGCTCTCCAGAGCCATATCAGAGTCTGGTCAGGGCTCTGAAAAGCTCTGTCTCAGTTGGGACCCAGAAGTAACCATGGCAGCCCCCATTCAGCTCCTCTGCCTCCTGTGAGGGACCATGGGATTGTTCTGCACTGTAAAAAAGTATTTCAATGTGGTTGGGTCCTGGGTCATGGCATTTATGCTCAGCTAGAAAAGGGTTTAAAACTCAGTGCAGATAAAACTCTCTGGCTCTACTGGGAAGATCAGGTGTATGATCCAGATTACATAGTGACTCTCCTGTTTTATTTTCAATTTCAGATGCCACTGGCCATTCTCTGTTGACACAGACTCCAGCCTCCTTGTCCTTGTCTCAAGAAGAAAGAGACACCCTCACCTGCAGGTCCAGTGTGAGTGCTAGTAGCTCCTTAGCCTGGTACCAGCAGAATCCTGGGCAGGCTCCCAGGTTCTCATCTATGGTGCATCTAGCTGGCCCAGTGGAGTCTCAGCCTGGTTCAGTGGCAGTGGGTCAGGTACAGACTTCACCACATCCATCAGCAGCTTGGAGCCTGAGGAGTTTGCAGTGTACCACTGTTACTACTGTGGTAACAGATGTCCCAAAGTTATTCAATGTGTGACATAAACCTTCCAAGACCACTGGAGTTATTTTGCTCACACCAGTTGCTCCCTCCATTGGCAGCTTCTGTGGTGCCTGCTCAGCTGGAGCTGCGCTGCAAAGACTCGTTTCTGGAAAGTGAGTTGCTTACAGGAATTCAGCTGATCTCTGGACTTTCTTTGGATGTAATTTCACAACTAGGATCAAGAACACCTCCTCTGCCAAGCACATTGTATCAGATCCACATGAGTGGATGCCTTTAAAGTTATACCTGATGTCCAGTTCAATATGGCATCACTGCATCCAAGGACAAAATTATGTTTTGTGAATGTGAGATTTACCCGACCAAAGAGCATATTTTAAAAACCATCAATAGCCAGGTACATGCTTGATATTCCACCTTCTCAGGAGACTGAGGCTGGAGGATCACAAGTTTGAGGTTATTTGGGGCACCTTTGTGAGACCCTGTCTTAAAACAAAAAAAATATTAGTGAGCTGGGGATGTAGCTCCTTGATAGAGAACCTTTGGATTAAAATTCCAGTACTGAAAAATAAAAACAAAACAATCATGTTCAAAACATGATGTTATTTCAAGTAATCTACTGAAAACAAACTTCTGTTGCAATTTCATAAAATTGATATTTAATAATAATGTAAATTCACTGTGATATGTCATATATGAGATCGCTGCACAAACCAGTAGAAGTCCTAAGTTTTACAAGTTCCCTACATGCTTAGTGACCTTAGGGACACATAAATCACTCATAGCATTTGTCCTGGAATTCTGAATTCCAAGCTACTCAAAGTGCTTTGTACTAGAACAATGATTTCCACTCATCCTACATTTATGAATCAAATCAAGTAACATTCATGGAATAAAGACACTTTGTTTAAAGATTTTTTTTGTCCTTAAGGAAGCATTGAAGCCACTGAAAATTTTCCTGACTGTAAGGTGGAACAGAAACATGAGGACTTTCATTCCTGCTACACCATTCAGTAGAGATGAGGTAGGTAGAGCTCAGATAGAGAAAGATGGTTGTGGGTCAATGTCTCCAAACTGTTGAGGAGCATCACAAAAAAATTGGGAATCCCATTTCAGGACAAAGCTGTGTTTTAGTAGTTGTAAAGATGGGTAAACTGGAAACATGTAAAGAACATCTGAGAACAACAGGTCTTGACTGAGGACACAAGTACCCGCTTTGGGTATTGTAATTCCTTGCCCAAAATCTCTTTTCTCTTTTCTCTTTTCTCCTGCAGGGGGCAGCATCCCACAACACAAGCCCCAAGAAAGGCTCAGGCGCTTGGTTCAAGAGAAGCTGAGAGGCCCAGGGGATGGTGAAAACCAGGCTAAGGTAGGAATGGTGCAGAGCCTTGGAAGAGGCCATGTAGGCCTGCATCATGGCACAGGCACCTCTCCTGGGTGAACAGGTCAAGTATTAATTAATTCTACTTAATACCTTGTGGTGATATAATTCACACATCACTCAATGCATGACTTAAATTGTACAGTTCAATGGCTTTTAGTATCTTCACAGAGTTGTGTAGCCATCAGAAGAATCTACTGCAGAAAACTGTCCTCATGCCAAAAGAAGCCTTGTACAGATTAGAGTCACCCTCCATGTCCCCATCTACACGTCAGATCCATGCAAATACAAATCCACTACCTGTTTTTATAATTTGGCCAAACATGGAAATTTCAGAAAAATGAATTCACATTTTGTGTGCTCTTTAGTAATTGGATTTCTTCATATGGTTCATCCTGTGGTAGAACCCATGAGTTCTCCTCTTCTATTTATGACCAAGTAATATTCCAGTGTATGTATACACACTCTTTATTTTTACATTCAGCAACTGATGGATATTTGGTGTATTGCTAATTATGATGTTTTTGAATATAACTGCTATAAAGACTTATGTACTTTTTTCCTGTGATACTGAGAACGGAACTTAGGGCCTCCCACATGCTAGAAAAATTCTCTACCTAAACAATGTAGTCTAAAGATGACATTCCCAAACTTTGGAGTGCCAATGTTCCCATGGACTAGTGCTTCCACTTGAGCGAGCCTAACCCAGCATGGGGATGCTGGAGTGCAGGGCACTGTAGGTTTCACTATTCAAGGAATTGCCAGACTGCTTTCCAAACAGCTGTACCATGGCCTGTGTAATAAGGAAGGATTTCATAGGATGACCTATGAGAACCACTGGAATGTTCCAGGTTGTAAGATTCACCCCAGAGTTATTGAGAGTAGGGAACAGGCTGAGGAGCAGAGGGAGAAGATGGGTCAGGTCAGGAATAGCTGGCTCAAGACCTGGGTTAGGGGACAGTATGTGGGGAGAACTTTAAAGTTATCAGAAATGAGAACTTTCCAGAAAAGGTAGAGAGAATGTGAGAAGAAATGCCTTGTCTTTATGCAGTGTGCCTCTCTGCAGAACCCTGGGTTTCTAGATGTCTGAGCCAAAATGTCTAATGTAGATGACCAGGGCACTGATGTCCACTCCTTTTACTAATTGACTTCCTGATGACAGTCCTTACTCCTCACATGAAATAGAAAGACTTTGAGAATGCAAATACTTTATGCTCCTCTTTCTATCCCTCACTGTATCAGAGCTATGCATTTCATATAATAGGGCTAAATGCATTTTCCTAGGAGAGGGCCACTGTGAGTCCTGACCAAGACACCTGGAAAATAAGTGGGTAGCCATAGGAAGAATAGGTAATGTTTTTTACTCACTGTAGCTGCCTTCAGAAAAGCACTGAGAGCTGGAGAAGCTGAGTTCTCTCATGCTGAGGGAGGAGCACCTCTCCTACAGACAGGAGAGCATGTGGCTCTATCTGGAAGATGTAAAAAAAGAACTTTTCAAAATACCACTGAAAATACAAAAGGATGTGAAATTTTCTTATTTTTCATTGAGATTTAGAATTTTTTACTGTGTTTAGATGGTAGGAATCCCTGAATCAGAGAAATACTGAATCTGAAGGGAAATACTCACAAGCCCTTGAGATGCAGAAAACAGTTACAAATCTCCAGCAACATGCTCTTGACCATTTCCTTGTAAAATAAGGCAAAACAACAAACAATCTCATGGAAAACCAGGGTGAAATTGTGCAGCTCCACCCTGGCTCCACCTCCCGTCTTCCATTATAACAGCCCTTGTGTGAACATTGGACCCCCAGTCCAGGGCAGGGCTTCCCACTCTCAAGGCAGCTCACCTCCTAAATAAACCCCTGTCTGTGCCTCTTTCTGGCTCATGCTAAACTTCATTTCCATCATGTGTGCCAAGAATCCTGCTGATTCTGGGGTGAGTCCCCCTTCCTTTGAGAACCCCAGGACCCTTCTCCACAGACACCTCCTCCTCTGGGACAGTGCTGCCTTGTCCTAAAAATGTTTGCAAACAATGCATAAATGCATTATATTCACAGTCTATGGTTAGAACCTCAAAATGAGTCTTATTTGTATTTTATGGTAGTAATGTACAGAAAATGAATACTTTTAATTAATTCTGTGTAAACTAGTGCCCTGAGAAGATTTTTGAATCAATATGGAGCATGTCAGTTGTATTTCATGGCATGCTGTGACTGGAGTAAAAGAATATTTGAAGTAGTAGTAGATAGGGTAATGATAATTTTGGACAAGGAAATAAATTATTTAGAGATGATTTCCTATCCCAACATAATAGATTTCCTGGTGAGTATGATTAAATACTTATCTTAACAGACCAAATGTAAATAAATGCTTTATAGCAAGTGGTTTTTGACACATGCAAAGATGATGTTCAGAGTGTATTTCTACTCACATTCATAAGTGTGGTATTACATTCAAACAAATTCTACTGACTGCAATTGCACAGTCTCCTTTGTGGGGCTGGGAGCTCTGCACACATCCCTTTGAGCAGCACACTCACCCTGACCCTGCAAGGGGTAGCATCCCACAACACAAGCCCCAAGATAGGCTCAGGCTCTTGGTAAAGACAAATTTCTTTTACTGAATTTGGAATGTTAATAAGTCAGAAATAAAAGACATACTTTTTGTTTAAGTGTAATGCCCTCAGGGACATTGTAATTGAACATCAATCACTTTTGTTTCTATCTGCATGTCATGAACAACCTTATCCCCTTTATTTGCCTTAATTGGTAATTTTGGTGCAAACTGACCAAATGTAAATAAATGCTTTATAGCAAGTTGTTTATTTCCTGGGAAGAACATGAATATGTATTGTCAAAATTAGGGTCAGTAGTCATTAGTGCTCTTAGTTGTAGTATGTGCTGCTTCCAGAAGATAGAACACCAATGCCTTTTTCCTTTTAAAGAGAAGACCCTTTATACACACTAAAAAGGAAAGCACTCTCCTCCTGCTCCCCATTTATTGAGCACACTATTCCTTAGCAGCTCTTGTGATGAAGGTCCAGGAGAATGTCTGTCCTGGGTGCAGGTGACACTGGCACATTAAAACAGTGGGTGCAGTTCTTGCCCCTCTAGTGGAAGGAATCTGGGTCTCAACTGAGGACCCACAGCCTTACACAAAGACCAATGAAAGATACATGTTCTCACAGAGACTGGGGAAGAAACAGGAATCCTGAGCAACCTAGGTCTGCATGGACAGAAAGAGTAGGAAAGGAGAGAATTCCTTAAATATCATTAAAAATGTCATTAGAAATAACATAAATAAAAATATTCCTTGTTTTACCTATTGACCAGAGCAAATTCCTAATGAATAATTTGATTCATCTGGTGCACAGACACAGTGAGGTGAGTATGACAGGATATTTACTACAATGCACATTTTCTTACATAGAATTTTATATTCATACCATGACGTATAAATTCTCTTCCCATTTCATTTCCTCTTGTTTTTTTAAACACTCTTAACTCTCTACCCATAAGAAATAGGAATTTTTTTCTCCTTGTCAAATTCTTTAGAATTGATCGTTCTGGCAAAATTTTGTTTATTAGGTCCCACAGAAATACGACTTCTAACACTTGGTGCTAATATTCTGAAGCTGCTAACCTGGTAACAACATGTTTCAAAGTCCTCTTCAACTAGCTCAAGCCCCTGAAATTATTGAATAAACCCCACAAGTTCAGTACCAAAGGGTTGTGCCCTGTGTGTTTCTCTAGAGTAGCTGTGAGGGGGGCAAGTATGGTGGCAATGTGCCCCCTCAAATCTCTGACCTTAGACTGAACTTCTGGCACACACATACACATACTTGAGTCTGAAGCTGTGGGATGACACCTAGGTAGTGTGCACCATGGGCTCTTCATATTGGATTTTCTCCAAACAAAGAAGATATTTTATGACACTTTCTCACAAGAGAAGGCCACAGGATTTTATTGTTTCTTCTGATTGGGTCAGCTGAACCTACCAGGTGATTGCATGCTGCTTCCTTGCAAGGACCTTCCTGCAAGGCTGATATAAAAGCTTAGATCTAACCTGGCCTTGAGTCACCAGGACTCCTCAGCTCAGCTTCACAAAATGAGGCTCCCTGCTCAGCTCCTGGGGCTGCTACTGCTCTGGATCCCTGGTAAGGGCACAAGGAAGGATAATGGGGAAAGAGGGTGAGCTCTGAGGATCCTCTGTTGCCCATGTGTATTGTGTACACATGAGCAATGTGCAGTTCAGTCCGTTGGGTTGTGCATGTGCTGTTTAAATCTGTGAGAAAGAGTAAGTCTTAAGAATAAGCAAAGACCTATGATCAGGTGAACACTAATAGTAATAAAGCCAGATTACAGTTGATTTCCTAAGAACCCTCTATGCTTTAAACTATCTGTGACTTTTATTGAATATTTTTACAATGTTAATCAAAGCTATGAAAAACATTTATCCAGAAATGAATAAAAATACAAAAATTACAACATTTATATATAACCATGTGCTTCTGTCATAATTATAGGATACAATAGGGATAATGTGATGACCTAGACTCCTCTCTCTCTGTCAATTACCCCTGGACAGCCAGCCTCCATCTCCTGCCAATCCAGTCAGAGTCTCCTACACAGTGATGGCAACAGTTATTTGAGTTGGTACATGCAGAGGCCAGGCCACTCTCCAAGGCTTCTGATCTATATGGTTTCCAACAGGGCCTCTGGGTCCCAGAAAAGTTCAGTGGCAGTGGGTCAGGGACAGATTTCACACTGAAAATAAGCAGGGTGGAGGCTGAGGATGTTGGAGTCTATTATTGCCATGATGGTATACACTTCCTCACATAGTGGTACAGCTCTGAACAAAAACCTCCCTGGTTGTGGTAGCCCAGCTGCCATGTGATGACTATGTAGAAGTAAGATATACACCCTTTGTGAGAGGAAGAGGCTGAGAACTCAGAAGAATAGGGCACACCTGATGCCTCTGGATAAGGCATGTCTCAGCTAGATTCATCACTGCTGCATTCTGGATATGACCTAAGCAGCAGAAGAATGAAGAGGGTACCATTGCCTTGGAACAGCTAGGAAAAAAAGACAAGAGATCTGACTTGTAGCCCATCCTAATTTTCTCAACCTGTGCACAGGCAGTTATTACATAAATCTACAGTCACAGCCACACAGCTGGGGCTAAGAATGACTCATGGCAATACAGAACTCATGCATTTTTTAATATATTGTTTTTACTGTGGTTTTTTGGTTGGTCAGTTAATAGTATACCTGCAGCAGAAAAATATTTGGTATTATTTAGACAGTGTGTTCCTCTCCTACCCAGCCTTCCTACTTCCACTGTTTCTAGCTTATGCTCTTTTCCAGTATGTTAAGAGCCACATCCGAAATGGCCCCAGTAAAGTTCCAGCTGATTGGCTCCTCTGCGGTGATGCTCATTGGACTGTTTCCCCACCCTTTCAGACCATTGAGCTGCTCATTGGGGGACTCTTTTGGCTTTTCCCATGAGACTCAGCAAATCTGCCTCAAGGACAGGACCTAAGAGTTCTGGCAGTACTCGCCGGAAGTGCCAGAGGTGGCGGTTGGGCTCTCGAGGAATTCCTGGAGAGCTTGTGTGGTGCAGCAAGCGTTCTAAAAATAAAGATCGTTCCTTCTTGACAAGTGGCACATGAATTGTGCCCAGACAGACTGTGGCATTTGGTAGCCCATAAGGGGAACGACTGAGGGTAAGTGATAAGGTAAACTGCTCGCTCCTGAGGGCAGTGCGAGAGGATGGGTAGCCATTTTAAGATTCTTCTTTCATTTTGTTTCACTTTTGTTTTATGTGGCCTGTCCCTGGAGATGAGTGAGATGGAAGAAAAAGCGCTCACATCTGAGGAAAAACTATTTGCATCTGAGGAACAGATAGGGAGATAGGACAGATGGACATTTCAGGAGGATAGAAAGGCTGATATAATAAATCTTTGTTCCATTTTTGTTTCATTTTGTCTCGGTTTTGTTGAGCATTATCTTAGTGAGGGGTATCTTTGTCATGAAAATATGGAATTAAAAATTAGTAAAAAGCAAACCAAAAGAATGTTAAGAAAATTGTTAGAGGAAGGAGGCACCCCAGTAAAATCAAGAACATTTAGGGCATACGTTGAAGATTTAAGAAGGATAGAAAAAGAAAGCCCAGGAACTCTGCCAGTTGGCACATTACTGTTATGGGCATTGGTACAATCTTGTTTGTTTAGTCAAGGAGAAGACATTTTAGATAAAGAAACAGAGGAGGCCTCTCAAGATAGACAGAAAGGGGAAGAAAGTTTAGAGCAGAAAAAGCCATAATGAGAGAAGTTACAACAGGAGGCTGCTGCTAACACCTTTCTATCACCAGATGGCGTAAGTGTCCAACCAACAGCTCCAACTATGGAGACAACCCCCGTAGTGATAGATGGGATCCTAAGACAGGACCTCAAAAATTAGCATGCCCTGTATTTGAGCAGGCAGGAGGGCAGCAACTTCACCATGCTTTAGATTTCAAAACAGTAAAGCTGCTAAAAGAGGCTGTAACAACCTATGGTCCTCAAGCACCCTTCACTGTAAGCATGGGCAAATCCATTACCAATTTGAACATGACGCCAGCAGATTGGACTAGTATGTGAAAAGCTGTGCTAAATGGAGGACAACACCTGTTATGAAAGGTTGCCAATGAGGAATTTTGCACGGATATAGCTAGGTGAAATGCAGCAGCTGGTTATTCTCAGGGAAATCTAGATATGTTGTTAGGAAAGGGACCTTATGAAGGTCAGAAGCAATAAATTGCATATGATCCTGCCATATACTCACAAATTGCTGCAGGTGCAGTTAGGGCATGGAAGACTTTAAAATGACATGGAGATTTACAAGGTCAATTATCTAAGGTAATACAAGGAGATAATGAACCTTACGCTGAATCTATAGATAGCCTTGTTCAAACAGCTACGAGAGTTTTTGGGGATACAGAACAAGCAATGCCATTAATTAAACAGCTAGCCTATATACAAGCAAACAGATGGTGTAAGGAGGCCATTAGACCATGGAAACATGATGGAGATTTAAACACATATATTAAATTATGTAGAGACAATAATGAACAAGGGCATGTCTTGGCAGCTGCAGTACAACAGGCTTTATATGCCAGGCCAAAAACATGCTACAATTGTGAACAAACAGGACATTTTAAAAGGAATTGCCCCATAGGAGGAGGGTTTCACAAAACTAGTTATCAAAGGGGTAGATTACTGGGTATTTGCCCATGATACCATAGAGGGAGAAATTGAACTAATGAATGTCATTTTCAAACTACCATAGAGGGTATTCCATTATCAAAAAATAGAAAAGGACCAGGTGTTTACCCATGATATCATGGAGAAAGGTATCAGGTTCCATTTCCAAAAGACAGACAGGGTGGCCCAATGCTCTGGGGCCCACGAACACAAATATACGGGGCACTGGAGGAACCCAGCAACACCATCAGTGTAGTGCCCAAAACACATTATCCATTAGATCCCTCCCTAGACAAACCAGAAGGAGTGCAGGATTGGACATCTGCACCTCCACCAGAGCAGTACTAACTCCAGAGAAGAGAGTTCAAATCATTCTTACAGGGGAAAAAGGGTTTCTGCCCCAAGGAAAAGTAGGCTTATTATTCAGACACAGTTCTTCTACTCTAAAAGGACTTATGATAAGTTATTGGGTAATTGATCCTGATTATGAAGGTGAAATAAAAATTATAGCCAGTTCTCCAAAGGGTATATCAGTAATTTCACCAGGAGATAGAATAGCACAGTTATTAATAATACCCAGCATAAATGATAAATTTTCCAGTCCTACTGTAGAAAGAGGTTTCAGGGGATTAGGCTCCACAGGTGTAGATTGGGCTATGCTTTCTTTAAATTTATATTCTTGCCCCATGATAAAGCTAAGTATTCAAAGACATAAATTTAATGGGCTACTGGATACAGGTGCAGACATTAGCATCATCTCTCGTCAAGAATGGCCAAAACATTGGCCACTACAACAAGCCACTCAAATGTTTCGAGGCCTAGAAGTGGCAACTAATCCCCATGGAAGTGTGATGGTATTAGATTGGAATTATCCTGAAGGATATAAGGGAACTATACAGCCATATGTATTTGATTATATTCCTATAAATTTATGGGGACGAGATGTCCTAGATCAATTAGGACTATCATTAACAAATAACATCAATTCAAGTGTGTCCACTATTTTGGCTAGACAAGGATTTAGGAAAGGAAAAGGATTGGAAGAAAAAAGACAAAGTATAGTAGCACCAATACAAACAGATCAAGAAATAGATAGACATGGATTGGGTTTTGGGGAAGGGTACCTGAGACAATAAAAATTACTTGGAAATCAGAAAGGCCAGTATGGGTTCCTCAGTGGCCCCTAAGTAAAGAAAAGATACACGCAGCCCATAACCTGGTCAAACAACAATTAGCGGAGGACATATACAACCTTCTGTATCTCCCCATAATACTCCCATTTTTTGTCATCAAAAAGAAATCTGGTAAATGGAGATTATTGCAAGATTTAAGAGCCATTAATAATGAGATGGCTCTTATGGGACCTGCTCAATTGGGGATTATTTAATTGTCTGCTTTGGAAAAACCTGGTATCTTTTAGTTATAGATATTAAAGATTTTTTTTTTCAATTCCAATTCATCCTGGGGATAGTCCAAGTTTTGCATTTACTATCCCTGCACTGAATCAGGAAGGTCCTGATCAGAGATATGAATGGAAAGTACTTCCTCAAGGGATGGCTAACAGCCCAACTATGTGTCAAATTTATGTTAACAAAGTAATCCAGCCACATAGAAATCAAAATCCTAAACTACAAATATTTCACTAAATGGATGATGTGGTATTAGAACACAAAGATAAAAGCACATTGCTAGAATGTTATACAACACTTACAAACTTATTAAAAAATTATAATCTAGAGATAGCTATAGATAAAGCACAGTTAAATTTTCCAATTAATTATTTATGAGTTCTTATTATCCTCAACCATGGTCCGTCCACCAAAAATTCAAATATGAATAGATCAACTCAAATCACTTAACGACTTTCAAAAGGTATTAGGAGACATAAATTGAATAAGGCCTTATCTAGGCATACCAACAGGAGAGTTGGGACCTTTATCTGATATCCTAAAAGGTCCATCAGATCCAATTTAGCCCCACATGTTAATGCCTGAAGCAAGAAATACATTAAAAATCACTGAAACATGTATGGAAAATATGCAGTTGGATAGAATTGATATAAATTTGTCTCTGTTATTTATTGTACTACCAACTAAAAATATTCCTACAGGAGTATTTTGGCAAGAAGGTCTGTTATTATGAATACATTTATCTTATTCTTCTAACACTATTCTTACTAGGTATCCTGGGACTGTAGGACAATTAATACTCAAAGGAATAAAAGCAGCAAAGTGAGTGTTTGGAATTTCTCCCAATAAAATTATTACTCCATATACTATGAATTAGCTAATGAGTTAAATACTTGGGCAATAATCATGTCCAAATGTAATGTTTCATTTGATAACCACTTACCGTCTAATCCTTTGCTGTCTTTTTGGTCTTAACACCCTGAAGTTTTTTGAAAACTGACAAGAAAAAGCACCTATCATGAATGCTCCAAATATATTCACTGATGGGTCAAATAATGGTACAGCAGCAGTAGTTACCCCTGATCAAACTTTTACATTTTTAGTACCCAAACAATCAGCTCAAAAGGTAGTGCTTAATGCAGTATTACAGGTTTTTGCAATGTTGAAAGATTCTGTATTTAACTTATTTTTTGATAGTGAATATGTAGTTAATGCTATATTATCCCTTGAAGATGCTGGTAGGATTTTCCCTTCCTCTACTGTTTTCTCTTTGTTTTCCATAATACAACATTTAATCTCGGACAGAAAAGATCCATTCTTTATAGGACATATCAGGGCAAATACAGGATTGCCTGGACCCCTAGTTTGGGCAATGATTTAGCAGATAAAACAACACATGACATACATATTTTCTCTACACTAGAAGAAGCTACAAATTTTCATAAAAGGTTCCATATCAATAGTTTACAAAAGCATTTTAAAATAACTAAGAAACAAGCAAAAATAAATCAATAAAACAATGTCAAAATTGTGTGACCTTTTTACCACAAGTTAATCTTGGAGTCAATCCTAGAGGACTGATACCTAACCATATATGGCAGATGGATGTCACACACTTGCCAGAACTTGGAAAATTAAAATATTTTCATGTTACAGTTGATACTTCTTCCCTATTTTTGATGGGCTCCATTCATGCCAGAGAAAAAACTAAATATATTATAGCTCATTGCTTACAAAACTTTGCCATGTAGGCGTTCCAAAACAATTAAAAAGAGATAACGGTCCTGGCTATACTTCTACTTCTTTTAAACAATTTTGCTCAACATTTGGCATTACTCATATAACAGGAATTCCATAAAATCCACAGGGACAAGGCATAGTTGAAAGAGCTCATCAAACTATTAAAATGTACTTATTAAAGCAAAAAGAGGGAATCAGGAAGGGGCATATATCCCCCAAAGATAAACTTAACATAACCGTTTTTACTTTAAACTTTTAAAATTTTAATTCTTCAGGGCTTAGTGCTACTGAAAGGCATATGTGTCCAAAAAATGTACATAAGCCCAAGGTACTTTGGAAGGATATTCTAACAGGACAATGGAAAGGTCCTGACCCAGTGATTGTCTGGAGTTGGGGGTCTGTTTGTGTGTTTCCACAGGGAGAACTACATCCAATTTGGATTCCAGAGAGATTAACTGAGGTCCTGACCCAGTGATTGTCTGGAGTCGGGGGTCTCTTTGTGTGTTTTCACAGGGAGAACAGCAGCCAATTTGGATTCCAGAGAGATTAACTAAAGGGATTTATACAGACCAAAAAGAAGATGATTTGACTCAAATCCACATCAGCTGATATCCAGAACTCCAGTTTGGCTATCCTTACATCTGTGACAGTGGTTCTTCAACACCTGGAGGCTAATGAAACCAGGATGTTTTTTTTTCAATATCTATTTTATTATTGCCCTTTCCCACATCATAAAGTTATATTTTGTTTTTTGAGCTCATACAGACCTAGGTTAATGTTTTGCTGATCAGTTCTATTTTTTGACTATGGAGATTTTAAACATTGCAAAGGAGATTTCACCTGTAAAGGAGTTTTTTCAACTATACAAGAGCTATATAAATAAATAGAGGGAAAATTTCAAAAACACAACAGTTTCACCAAGCAGAAAGAAATGCAAGCAGTATGAAAAGACAAGGAAAGAAAGGGTCACAAGCAATGTAGGTCAACTCAACTCTAGAAGAGGTAATAGCTGCAACAGATGGAATGTCAGACAAAGAATTCAGAATATACATGCTTCAGATGATCTGGAGTCTCAAGGAAGACATGAGACAGCAAAATCAGACAATGAAAGATCACTTTGACAATGAATTACATAAATAAATCCAAGAAGCAAAAGATCAATTACACAGGGAGATAGAGGTAATAAAAAACAAACAAATAGAAACCCTAGAAATGCAGAAAGCCATAATCCAACTTAAAAACTCAATTGAGAATACTACCAGCAGAGTAGAACACTTAGAAAATAGAACACCGGACAATGAAGACAAAGTATTTAAACTTGAAAAAAACATAGACAGCTCAGCAAGACTGCTAAGAAACCATGAGCAGAACATCCAAGAAATATGGGATAACATAAAGAGACCAAACTTAAGAGTCATTTGGATACAGGAAAGCATAGAAGTCCAAACAAAAAAAAAAAAAAAAACAATCTATTCCATGAAATAATAAGAGAAAACTTCCCAGACTTGAAGAATGAGAGAGAATCCCAAATCCTAGAAGCCTACAGGACGCCGAACATGCAAAACCATAAGAGATCCACACCTTGACACATTATAATGAAGATGCCCAACATACAGAATAAAGAGAAAATTTTAAAAGCTACAAGAGAAAAGAAGCAGACTACATTTAGGGTTAAACCAATTAGGATAACAGCTGATCTTTCAACACAGACTCTGAAAGCTAGAAGATCCTGGAATAACATATTTCAAACACTGAAAGAAAATGGATTCCAACCAAGAATCGTGTATCCGGCGATGTTAAGCTTCAGGATGGAAGATGAAATTAAAACCTTCCATGATAAACAAAAGTTAAAAGAATTTGCAGCTAGAAAACCATCTCTTCAAAAAATCCTTGGCAAAACATTACAGGAAGAGGAAATGGAAAATAAAAATGAAAACCAACAGTGGGAGGTAGGACAGTAAAGGGGAGAAAATAATCAAAGAGGAAAATAAATCAGGTTTAGTAACATTAATAAACAAATATGTCTGGAAGAACAAACCATATCTCAATAATAACCCTACATGTTAATGGCTTAAACTCACCAATTAAGTGACACAGGCTAGTTGAATGGATCACAAAACAAGACCCAACAATATGCTGCCTACAGGAGACGCATTTGATAGGAAAAGATATACATAGACTGAAGGTGAAAAGTTGGGAAAAATCATATCACTCATATGGACTGCGGAAATAAGCAAGAGTGTCCATACTCATATCAAATAAAATAGATTTCAAGCCAAAGTTAATCAAAAGGGTTAAAGAGGAACATTACATACTGCTCAAGGGAACCATACACCAACAAGACATATCAATCATAAATATATATGCCCCAAACAATGGTGCAGCTATGTTCATCAAGAAAACTCTTCTCAAGTTCAAGAGTCTAATAGACCACTATACAATAATCATGGGAGACTTCAACACCCCTCTCTCACCACTAGATAGATCTTCCAAACAAAAGTTGAATAAGGAAACTATAGAACTCAGTAACACAATTAACAACCTAGACTTAATTGACATATATAGAATATACCACCCAACATCAAGCAGTTACACTTTTTTCTCAGCAGCACATGGATCCTTCTCAAAAATAGATCATATATTATATAACAGGGCAACTCTTCGACAATATAAAGGAGTAGAGATAATACCATGCATCTTATCTGATCATAATGGAATGAAACTGAAAATCAACGATTAAAGAAGGAAGGAAAAATCATGCATCACTTGGAGAATGAACAATAGGTTACTGAATGATCAATGGGTTTTAGAAGACATCAAGGAAGAAATTAATAAATTCTTAGAGTTAAATGAAAACACAACATATCAGAATCTATGGGACACATTGAAAGCAGTTCTAAGGAAAATTCATTGCTTGGAGTTCATTCCTTAAAAAAAGAAAAAAACAACAAATAAATTATCTTATACTTCATTTCAAAATCCTAGAAAAAGAAGAGCAAAACAACAGCAAAAGAAGTAGAAGGCAAGAAATAATTAAAATCAGAGCTGAAATTAATGAAATCGAAACAAAAGAAACAGTTGAAAATATTGACAAAACTAAAAGTTGGTTCTTTGAAAAAATAAATAAAATCAACAGACCCTTAGCCATGCTAAAGAAGAGAAGAAGAGAGAGAACTCAAATTACTAGCATACGGGATGAAAGAGGCAATATCACAACAGACATTTCAGAAATACAGAAGATAATCAGAAATTATTTTGAATTCTTATACTCCGATTAAATAGAAGATAGTGAAGGCATCAATAAATTTCTTAAGTCATATAATCTGCCCAGATTGATTCAGGAGGATATAGACAACCTAAACAGACCAATATCAATTGAGGAAATAGAAGAAACCATCAAAAGATTACCATCTAAGAAAAGCCGAGGACCGGATGGGTATACAGAAGAGTTTTACAAAACCTTCAAAGAGGAACTAATACCAATACTTTTCAAGCTATTTCAGGAAATACAAAAAGAGGGAGAACTTCCAAATTCATTCTAAGAGGCCAACATCACCCTGATTCCGAAACCAGACAAAGACACTTCAAAGAAAGAAAACTACAGACCAATATCTCTAATGAACCTAGATGCAAAAATCCTCAATAAAATTTTGGCGAATCAGATACAAAGACGTATCAAAAAAATTGTGTACCATGATCAAGTAGGATTCATCCCTGGTATGCAAGGCTGGTTCAATATACAGAAATCAATAAATGTTATTCACCACATCAATAGACTTAAAAATAAGAACCATATGATCATCTCAATAGATGTGGAAAAAGCATTCGACAAAGTATAGCATCCCTTTATGTTCAAAACTCTCGAAAAACTAGGGATAACATACCTCAACATTGTGAAAGCAATCTATGCTAAGCCTCAGGCTAGCATCATTCTGAATGGAGGAAAATTGCAGGCATTCCCTCTAAAATCTGGAACAAAACAGGGATGCCCTCTCTCACCACTTCTGTTCATCATAGTTCTCGAAACACTGGCCAGAGCAATTAGACAGATGAAAGAAATTAAAGGCATAAAAACAGGAAAAGAAGAACTTAAATTATCACTATTTGCAGGTGACATGATTTTATACCTAGCAGACCCAAAAGGGTCTTCAAAGAAACTCTTAGAGCTAATAAATGAATTCAGCAAAGTGGCAGGGTATAAAATCAACATGCATTAATAAAAGGCATTCTTGTATATCAGTGACAAATTCTCTGAAATGGAAATGAGGACAACCACTCCATTCACAATATCCTCAAAAATAACAAAATACTTGGGAATCAACCTAACAAAAGAGGTGAAAAACTTACACAATGAAAACTACAGAACCCTAAAGAGAGAAAATGAAGAAGATATTAGAAGATGGAAAAATATACCCTGTTCATGGATAGGCAGAACTAACATCATCAAAATGGTGATATTACCAAAAGTTCTTTATAGGTTTAATGCAATGCCAATCAAAATCCCAATGGCATTTCTTGTAGAAATAGAGAAAGCAATCATGAAATTCATATGGAAGAATAAAAGACCCAGAATAGCAAAAATAATGCTAAGCAGGAAGTGTGAATCAGGTGGTATAGCGATACCAGATTTCAAACTATACTACAGAGCAATAGTAACAAAAACAGCATGGTACTGGTACCAAAACAGGCGTGTGGACCAATGGTACAGAATAGAGGACACAGAAACCAACCCACAAAACTACAACTTTCTTATATTTGATAAAGGGGCTATAAGCATGCAATGGAGGAAGGATAGCATCTTCAACAAATGGTGCTGGGAAAACTGGAAATCCATATGCAACAAAATGTAACTGAATTCCTTTCTCTCGCCATGCACAAAAGTTAACTCAAAATGGATCAAAGAGCTTGATATCAAATCAGAGACACGACATCTGATAGAAGAAAAAGTTGGCTACAACCTACATACTGTGGGGTCGGGCTCCAAATTCCTCAATAGGACACCCATAGCATAAGAATTAACATCTAGAATCAACAAATGGGACTTACTCAAACTAAAATAGTTTTTTCTCAGCAAAAGAAACAATAAGAGAGGTAAATAGGGAGCCTACATCATGGGAACAAATCTTTACTTCTCACACTCCAGATAGAGCCCTAATATCCAGAATATATAAAGAACACAAAAAATTAGACAATAAGATAACAAATAACCCAATCAACAAATGGGCCAAGGACCTGAACAGACACTTCTCAGAGAAGGACATACAATCAATCAACAAGTACATAGAAAAATGCTCACCATCTCTAACAGTCAGACAAATGCAAATCAAAACCATCCTAAGATACCATCTCACTCCAGTAAGATTGGCAGCCATTATGAAGTCAAACAACAACAAGTGCTGGTGAGGATGTGGGGAAAAGGATACACTTCTACATTGTTGGTGGGACTGCAAATTGGTGCAGCCAATTTGGAAAGCAGTATGGAGATTTCTTGGAAAGCTGGTTATGGAACCACCATTTGACCCAGCTACTCCCCTTCTCGGTCTATTCCCTAAAGACCTAAAAAGAGCATGCTACAGGGACACTGCTACATCGATGTTCATAGCAGTACAATTCAGAATAGCAAGACTTTGGAACCAACCTAGATGCCCTTCAATAGACGAATGGATAAAAAAAAAATGTGGCATTTATACACAATGGAGTATTACTCTGCATTAAAAAATGACAAAATCATAGAACTTGGAGGGAAATGGATGGCATTAGAGCAGATTATGCTAAGTGAAGCTAGCCAAGCCCTAAAAAACAAATGCCAAATGTCTTCTTTGATATAAGGAGAGTAACTAAGAACAGACTAGGGAAAAAGAGCACGAGAAGAAGACCAACATTAAACAACGATGAGATGGGGGAGGGAAAGGGAGAGAGAAGGGAAATTGCATGGAAATGAAAGGAGACCCTCAGGGTTATACAAAATTACATACAAGAGGACGTGATGGGAAAGAGAAAAATAATACAAGGGGGAGGAATGAATTACAGTAGAGGGGGTAGAGAGAGAAGAGGGGAGGGGAGGGGAGGGGAGTGGGTATAGTAGAGGATAGGAAAGGCAGCAGAATACAACAGACATGAGTATGTCAATATGTAAATCAATGGAAGTGTAACTGATGTGATTCTGCAATCTGTATACAGGATAAAAATGGGAGTTCATAACCCACTTGAATCAAAGTGTGAAATATGATATATCAAGAACTATGTAATGTTTTGAACAACCAACAATAAAAAAAAAAGACAAGTCACATGCCTAGGGATACAAACCCCCTCTATTTCCATAAAATCTCTAACTTATAAATAAGAGTCATGACATAGAACATGCACTAGCAGGGTTAAGTTACAAAAATTAGAACATTTTCAGCACAAACACAACACATATGAAATAATAAAAATCTAAGATACTTCACAATCATACCTGGCTGCGGTTCATCTGAGAGTGAGCATTGATTAAATAGGAAAGAAAGAAAGGACAGAAATTAGGATCACATGCCAATCACAGCAAACACAAATCGCTGGACTTCATTTGTTTTGTGGCAAGTTCTGATTGAAATTAGAAAATACTGAAGTTAGAAAACTTCATGAGCACATTACCAACAGAATCAAATTTAATTTGACAGTCTAATGGCCTCACTTAGCCTCGTTTTTCTAAATGGTGACATGAAAATAAGGAAAAACACATAGCCAAGTGCAAAGGTTTTAATGAGAAATATTATCCAGTGATGATTTATTTGAATTCAATTATGCTTGTCCCTACACAGAGTTGAAGTCATAGAGAAACTAAAAATTCCTTCCTGAAAGCTACATAGGGACTATGACAATGGCAAGGCACACCAGGCTACTGCTCAGAAGGAATTTACGTCCAGTAAACTGCGGTTGGGAAACTTACTGCAAAGTGGGGACTCGTCTGTCCCATTGGGGCAGTCAAGGATGTCATCACACAGTGCACTCAGATTCACACAGACGCTATAGCCAGGACACTCCCACTGCCAGCTAGGACAGTGAAAGGCTTCAGCAGGGCAGTCCTTCTCATCACTCATATTCCTGCAGTCATTGTCCCCGTCGCAGACCCACTCTTTGTAAATGCAATTTCCGTTGTTACAGAGGAAATGAGACGGAGAGCAGGTTTTGGTGACACAGCCTCGGTGCTCATCAGGCCCTTGGGTGCAGTCTTGATGCCCATCACACTCCCAGGTGTCTGGAATGCAGGTACCATCTCCTTGGCACTGAAATTCGTCTGAGTGGCACATACCAGGAGGCCTGGTTGCTAGGAGAAACACATGGGGAAAAACGAGCTTGTGAATGCAATTTATCGCCCCTTCTATAGCCAAGATTCACAGGATGCTGTTTTGGATCAATAGTGGATAGAATAATAACTATGACACAATTAGTACTAAAAGCTAAAATGCTAGAGGATCTTCTCTCACACTGTGGTACATAAAATATTTCTACGTGTCAGATTAGTGGATATGAAAACAAAGTACAGGATGCACAATTTTTGAATAGAAGATGAGTACCTGAATCAAAAGAACATTCTGTTTCATGCATTTATAATATTTATTCAGTTGCAGATTCAATAATATAATTTTTCCATCTCTCTATCAAAAAAATCACCATATCTACTGTCATGTATATCTAAAGGGAACAAATTTTTAAAAATGTTTAAAATCACCATAGCATTTCAATAGAGCTTAAATATCTATGGTTGCATTGAACTTTATATGCTTAATATCATATGTTTAAATGTTCTAATTTTCCTTCAAATGAACTCTATATCCAATGAAACCAGCACACATTAAGTAAACTTAAAAGCATTAAGTAAATGCTTGATTCTTTGCAAACTTTACACTATTTATCAAGCAATCTTTGAGGGATAGGTAAGAATGGCTTCCTTATTTGTTAATGCTAAATCCAAGCTTCCTCCTAGGAACTTCATGAGGCAACAGCAAGTCAGAGGAATTAGCAGTTCCCCACAGATCAGAGAGTTCCATGTTTTCTATGTGCAATAGGAAAATTAGAGATTAAGGAATATTTGATTGCCAAACAAATAAAAAAGTATGTAAGCATTTTAGTTAACTTTCCTTTTTACCCATAGATTTATACACTTCCTTCTGAATTCAGGAAAATTAATGAAAATCTATTGTCCAAAACACCACTGTTCATGCAAATGACCAACTCATTGATGATTTTTTACAAGCCTAAAATCCATTAAACATGATCAGTAGGCATTTTTTTAAATCATGTTATTTTAGGTTTCCAGCCTGTGAATACTATAAATTTTATATTATATAACATTCTCACTGAATCTCCTGACTAGAAGGAATTTCTTTTCTCTAAACCTCCATAGAATTGTATCTACCACTTCTACCACTTCTTCCTTGGAAAACTGGGAATGGAACCATCATTTGACCCAGCTATCCCTCTCCTTGGTTTATAACCAAAGGACTTAAAACAGCATACTACAGGGATACAGACACATAATTCTTTACAGCAGCACAATTCACAATAGCTAAACTGTAGAATCAACCTAGGTGTCCTTCAGTAGATGAATGGATTTTTAAAAAATGTGATATATACACACAATGGAATATTACTCAGCAATAAAAGAGAATAGAATCATGGCATTTACAGGCAAATGGATGGAGTTAGAGAAGATAATGTTAAGTGAAGTTAGCCAATCCCCAAAAATCAAATGCTTATGTTTTCTGATATAAGGAGGCTGATTCATAGTGGGGCAGGGAAAGGGATCATGGGAAGAATAGATGAACTCTAGATAGGGCAGAGGGGTGAAAGTGGGCACGGGCATAGAAATGAGGGTGGAATGAGATGGACATTGTTATCCAAAGTACATGTATGAAGACACAAATGGTGTGAATATACTTTGTATACAACAAGAGATATGAAAAATTGTGTAATATGAATTATAGTGCATTCTGCTGTCATATATAACAAATTAGAATTTAAAAATCAATAATAATAATAATAATAATAATAATAATAATAATAATAATAAAGGATTTTATCTACCACTTTAAAAAAATAAATAAAACAGCCTGTTTTGTGTGCACAATGAAGGAAGAAACTTCATAGCATTACCCAGAAAAATGAAGTACATTAGATTTCCTGATACAGATACATAGAAAGTGGCAAATCTGTGTTAGTAGACATGGCTATGATGATGTTGAGATTTGGAAGGCCTTTTAAATTATTCTGTGCACTGAAAATATATCCTGAACACTTAAAATTAATAAAATAATGAACTTAGATTAAAAAATGAAAATAAAAGTTATAAGGCCTTTTCTATTATGTTATGTGTTGTATGTATTATATTATATGTGCACACTTGTGTTTTGTGTTGTATGTTTGTATGTGTGTATGTCCATATATCATATATGATGTGCACTCATGAAAAATTGATCCAAATATTTTTTTTTTCTTATTCATGTGATTTAAATGGTTTAATTTAAACTGGATATATTATATTTATACCAGCTGAATTGCAATAGCTAAACTATGGAACCAACCTAGGTGTCCTTCAACAGATGAATGGAAAAAGGAAATGTGAAAAATGTGGTATATTTACTTAATGCAATATTACTCAGCTTTAAAGACGAGTGAATTTATGGTATTTGTCAGTAAATGGATAAAGTTGGAGAATATCATGCTAAGCAAAATAAACCATTTCCAAAAAACCAAAGGCTGAATGTTTTCTCTAATATGCATATGCTAATTCAAAATAAGGTAGGGGGCACTAGGGAAGAATAGTGTTAACTTAGATTAGGCAGCGGGAAGTAAAGGGAGGGGAGTGGAGGGGATGTGGGAATAGAAAAGATAGTAGAATGAAATAGACATTATTACTTTATGTATATATATGACTGCATGACCAATATGATTCTACAATATGTATACTCAGAAAAATGAGAAATAATATCTCATCTATGTATAATATATCAAAGTACTTAAATGTATTCTACTGTCATGTATAACTAATTAAAACAAATAAATAAATTAAAACAAAAATTAATAAAAAGAAAAAAATGGGCATTATCTGAATTCCAATGTTGAATTATGAAAAGTTAGAGAGGATAAAAATAATTAGAGAAACACAAACATTGATTCCTCCCCCAATAAAAAAATAAGAATCTGAAGATTTGGGGAAGAGTGTAATAAAAAAAAGACATGAAAGGCACATAGGAGTAATCAGCTCTTGACACAACACCAAACCTTGGGCTCACATGCTGGGCAAGGAATGCTGATGGGGTTGAGCTAGATCTTTGAACCACCTGGTCAGAAACTGAGATGTATATCTTAGCAAGAATCACAGACTTGAAGAACCCTACCTGTATTTTTCAGGTTAGGTCCTCATGTGATTGCAAGCTTATGAGGAAGTAGGACATGCAGAACTCCAGGTTTGAAACAAGAAAATGGTTAGTGAACTTCCTTTTGAAATACGCTTTAGTTATGGCATACAGTCTAAATCAATCCAGTAGAGCATAAGCAATGTTTCAAAAGTTGTTTCTGAACAATTATATATCTGACATTGTTTGAGAGAGGATGTTCATTCAGAATAGACCATGTCGTTAAGCTGAATAGGACTAGAAGGAAATTCTGGGGCTGGAAAGATCAGCAGGAGGTACAATAGGAGACTAAGGACCATGAGGTACAATAGGAGACTAAGGACCATGTAGCAGACATACATGAAGGACAATCAGTGTAGCATTTTCAGGGGGTGGGTAATAATGTTGCAGGTTTGCTCTCTATTTCTATCCCAGCTACTCAATCACATTTCCCAGCCCAGACATCGACCTAAGTTCCAATGAAAAACCTCACCAGATGTTATGGGATAAGCTCATGTCCAGTGTTGTGAGGACGGTTTATTTAATTGCCAAAGCTCAGCTGTATTCTTTCCTTCCAGGGAGTCCTTTTATTTGAGTGCAGCCAGAATTTCAATGAGCACAAATTTTCGTAAATTCAATGGGATGAAAATGACAGAAGAACATTAACTGCGCCAAAGTGTCAGCAATGCAGAGAAATCGACCTATGGATCTTGTGGGGCCCTGCCAACTGTGCCTCCACAGTGCTCTAGACCAAGTTCTGGGGTTGGGATGGGGGAGAGGAATGGCCCAGATCTGCCCTCCACACTGGACACACCAGTGAGGAAGCCATCAGCCACTATATTGGGGGGCTGATGTCATTGTTGTCAGCTTTCCGCAGATCCGATCCCATCACAGCAAATTCTGAAGCAGAACAGGTGTGTGAAACTCAACCCCCCTCCTATATAGCTGAGAAATCTCATGAAATCTCTCCCTAGCTCTCGGTGGGTGTGAATATCAGAGGCCTGGGGAACAGAAAAGGCACCTGACCTCCAACTCCTCCTCCCACCAGTGGCAAAAAACGAAACCTGTCTCTCCAGCTCTCAGGAGCGTGGCTATCAGAGGGAATCAAAAGAGTAAGCTGCCGGTTCCCAACTCAGCAGTCAAACAGAGCTGGAAAGAAAAATGAGCATCATGAAAAAGAGGAAAAAAAGGAACACAAACAATGCAGGACAGCTTAAACATACAGGAGATGCTAGATGCATCAGAAAAATGGTCAGATAAAGAACTCAAGGCATACTTGATTCAGATGGAATGGAATCTTAAAGAGGTCATTATACAGCAAATGCAAACAATCAAAGATCACTTCAACAATGAATTACATAGACAAATTCAAGAAGCAAAAGAACAATTCTACAGGGAGATAGAGGTTATAAAAATTCAAAGAGAAATCCTAGAAATGAAGGAAAGTATAAGCCAAATTACAAACTCAAATGAGAGTATTACCAGCAGAGTAGACCAAGTAGAAGACAGAACATCACGCAACAAAGACAAAATATATCATCTTGAAAAGAGTATAGTCAGCTCAGAAAGGTTGGTAGGAAATCATCTGCAAAACATCCAAGAGATATGGGATATCATAAAAAAACCTAACTTAAGAGTCATCACGCTAGAGGATCATATAGATGTCCAATCCAAAGGAATGAGCAATCTGTTAAATGGAATAATTTTAGAAAACTTTCAAGACATGAAAAATGAAATGGATATCCAAATCCTAGAAGCCTACAGGACACCGAATGTACAAAACCACAACAGATCAGTGCCAAGACACATTATTATGAAGATGTCCAACATACCGAACAAAGAAAGAATATTAAGAGCTACAAGATAAAGGAGGCAGATAAAATTTAGGGGTAAATCAATTAGGTTAATGGCTGATTTTTCACCAAAAAAGCTGAAAGAGAGAACATCCTGGAAAAACGTTTTTCAAACACTGAAAGATAATGGGTGCCAACCAAGAACATTGTATCCAGAAAAACTAGTTTGACAATGAAAAAAACTCTTCCATGATAAACAAAAGTTAAAAGAATTCAAAGCTAGAAAACCAACATTGCAAAGAATTTTGGGTAAAAAACTACACGAAGAAGAAATGAAAAACAACAACAAAAACCAACAGTGGGAAGTACCTCAGTAAAGAGGTGGGGGATAAAAAACTAATCAAAGAGGAAAAACAAACCAAATTTTTAAAAATAAATAAATCAACATGACTGAAAGTACAAACCATATATCAATAGTAACTCTAAATGTTAATAGCTTAAACTCACCAATTAAGCAACATAGGCTAATAACCTGGATTTAAAAAGCAGATCCAACATTATGCTGCCTTCAGGAGACTCATCCGATAGGAAAAGACATACATAGGCTGAAGGTGAAAGGTTGGGAAAAATCATACCTTGCACATGGACCGCAGAAGCAAGCAGGGGTGGCTATACTAATAGCAAATAAAATTGACTTCAAGCCTAAATTAATCAAAAGGGATAAAGAAGGACACTATATATTGTTAAAGGGAACCATTCACCAACAAGACACAATAATTATCAATTTATATTCCCCCCAAAATGGTGCTGCTATGTTCTTAAAACAAACTCTCCTAAAGTTCAAGGGACAAATTGACCACAACACAATAATTATGGGTGACTTCCACACACCTCTCTCACCACTGGACAGATCTTCCAAACAAAAGTTGAATAAAGAAACTATAGAACTCAATAACACAATTAATAATCTAGACTTAACTGACATATATAGAATATATCAACCATCAGCAAGCAGATATACTTTTTTTCTCAGCAGCACATAGACCCTTCTCAAAAGTTGACCATATATTATGCCATAGGGTAACTCTTAGCAATTATAAAGGAGTAGAGATAATACCATGCATCTTATCTGATCATAATGGAATGAAACTCGAAATCAATGATAAAGAAGGAGGGAAAAATTCTACATCACTTGGAGAATGAACAACGTGTTACTGAATGACCAATGGGTTACAGAAGACATCAAGAAAGAAATTAAAACTTCATAGAGACAAATGCAAACACAGACACAACATATCAGAATCTATGGGACCCAATGAAAGCAGTTCTAATAGGAAAATTAATTGCTTGGAGTTCATTCCTCAAAAAAATAAAAAACCAAAAAAAAAAAAAAAACAACAAATAAATGATCTCACACTTTATCTCAAAGCCCTTGAAAAAGAAGAGCAAAACAACATCAAATGTAGTAAAAGGCAAGAAATAATTAAAATCAGAGCTGAAATCAATGAAATTGAAATAAAAGAAACAACTGAAAAATTGATAAAACTAAAAGTTATTTTTTTCAAAAATAAGATTGGCAGACCCTTAGTCATGCTAACAAAGAGAAGAGAGGAAACTCAAATTACTAGCATACAGAATGAAAAAGGCAATATCACAATAGACACTACAGAAATACAGATGATAATAATAAATTATTTGAAACCTTATATGCCAATAAAATAGAAAATAGTGAAGGCATCGATAAATTTTTTAAGTCATATGATCTGTCCAGATTGAGTCAGGAGGATATAGACAACCTAAACTGACCAATATCAATTGAAGAAATAGAAGAAGCCATAAAAATACTACCAACCAAGAAAAGCCCAGGATCAGACAGATATACAGCAGAGTTTTACAAGAACTTTAATGAAGAACTAATACAAATACTCTTCAAACTTTCCAGAGGTAGAAAAAGAGGGAGTACTTCCAAATTTATTCTATGATGCCAACATCACCCTGATTTCTAAACCAGATAAAGACACTTCAAAGAAAGAAAAATACAGATCTATATCTCTAATGAACATAGATGCAAAAATCCTCAATAAAATTCTGGCACATTGGATAAAAAACATATCAAAAAGATTGTGCACCATAATCAAGTAGAATTCATCCCTGGGATGCAAGGCTGGTTCAATGTACGGAAATCAATAAATGTAATCCACCACATCAATATACTTAAAGAAAAGAACCATATGATCATCTCAAGAGATGCTGAAAAAGCATTTGACAAAATACAGCATCTCTTTATGTTCAAAACATTAGAAAAACTAGAAATAACAGGTACTTACCTCAACATTGTAAAAGCTATTTATGCTAAGCCTCAGGCTAGTATCATTCTAAATGGAGAAAAATTGAAGATATTCCCTCTAAAATCTGGAACAAGAAAGGGATGCCCTCTCTCACACTCCTATTCAACATAGTTCTCAAAACACTGGCCAGAGCAATAAGATAGATGATAGAAATTGAAGACAAAAAAATTGGAGAAGAACTGAAATTAGCACTATTTGTGGATGACATGATCCTATACCTAATGGACCCAAAATGTTCTACCAAGAAACTTCTAGAACTAGTAAATGAATTCAGCAAAGTGGTGGGATATAAAATCAACACTCATAAGTCTAAGACATTCCTGTATATCAGTGACAAACCCTCTGAAAGGAAAATCATGACAACCACCCCATTCACAATATCCTCAAAAAATAAAAATAAAATACTTAGGAATCAAGCCTAACAAAAGAGGTGAAAGACCTTTACAATGAAAAATACAAAACCCTAAAGAGAGAAATAGAAGAAGACCTTAGAAGATGGAAAGATATACCTTGTTCATGGATAGGCAAAATTAATATCATTAAAATGGCCATATTACCAAAAGTGCTCTATAGATTTAATGCAATGCCAATCAAAATCCCAATGGCATTCCTCAAAGAAACGGGAAAAGCAATCATAAAATTTATTTGCAGAAATAAAAGACACAGAATATCTAAAGCAATTCTAAGCAGGAAGAGTGAAACAGGTGGTATAGCAATACAAGTTTTAAACTATACTACAGAGCAATAGTAACAAAAACAGCATGGTATTGGTACCAAAATAGGCAGGTAGACCAATGGTACAGAATAGAGGACACAGAGACCAATCCACAAAATTACAACTACCTTATATTAGACAAAGGTGCTAAAAGCATGCAAGGGAGAAAGGATAGCATCTTCAACAAATTGTGCTGGGAGAACTGGAGATCCATATGCAATAAAATGAAATTGAATCCCTTTCTCTCACTATGCACAAAAGTTAACTCAAAATGTATGAAGGAGCTAGGAATAAAACCAGAGTCTCTGCATCTGATAGAAGAAAAAGTTAGCCCTAATCTCCATCTCATGGTGTCTGGCTCCAAATTCCTTAATAGGACACCTATAGCACAAGAGTTAAAATCAAGAATCAACAAACGGGATGTATTCAAAATAAAAATTTTTTATTCTCAGCAAGAGAATAAGTGAGGTAAATAGGAAGCCTATATCCTGGGAACAAATTTTTACCCCTCACACTTCAGATAGAGCACTAATCTTCAGAGTATACAAAGAACTCAAAAAGTTAAACAACAACAACAAGAACAAAAAAAACAACAAATAACCCAATCATTAAATGGGCCAAGGATATAAACAGATACTTCACAGAGAAGGATATACAATCAATCAACAATTATATGAAAAAATGCTCACCATCTGTAGCAATCAGAGAAATGCAAATTAAAACCACTCTAAAATACCATCTCACTTCAGTAAGAATGGCAGCCATTAAGAAGTCAAACAATAACAAGTGCTGGTGAGGATGTGGGGAAAAAGGTACACTTGTACATTGTTGGTGGGACTGCAAATTGGTGCAGCCAATTTGGAGCACAGCATGGAGTTTCCTTGGAAAGCTGGGAATGGAACCACCATTTGACCCAGCTATTCTCCTTCTCAGACTATACCCAAAAGACCTAAAAAGATCATACTACAGGGACACAGCTACATCAATGTTCATAGCAGCACAATTCACAATAGCTAGATTGTGGAACCAATCTAGATGCCATTCAACAGATGAATGGATTAAAAATGTGACATTTATACACAATGGAATATTAATCAGCACTAAAAATAACAAATCATGGCATTTGCAGGGAAATGAATGTCATTAGAGCAGATTATGCTAAGCACAGTTAGCCAATCCCTAAAAAACAAACGCTGAATGTCTTCTCTGGTATAAGGGAGGTGGCTTTAAACAGAGTAGGGAGGAAGAGCATGAGAAGAAGATTACCACGAAACAATGAAAAGAGGTGGGAGGGAATGGGAGGGAGAAGGGGAATTGCATGGAAGATGGAAGGAGACCCTCATGGTTACACAAAATACATATATGATGGTGTGAGGGGGAAGGGAGGAAAAAAAGAGAGAGGGAAGTATCACAATAGAATGGGTAGAGAGAGATGATGGGAGGGGAGGGGATGGGGGATAGGCAGGTCAGCAGAATACAACTGTCACTAGAATTGCTGTATGTGTACACATGGATGTATAACCAATGTGATCCTGCAATTTGTATACGTGGAAAAATGAAAATTCATACCTTATTTGAATCAAATGTATTATATGTCAAGATCATTGCATTGTCTTGAGCAACTAATAATAAAAAAAGAATATTTGGAGTTCCAGAAAAAGAGAGAAGAGAAAATTTTGGCAGAAAGAACATTCTAACACATGTTGTTTGAAAAACCAAAATAATTAGTAATCAGCAGAAGGGTGTAAAATATAAAGCAAAGGATAGTTCTGACAGAACATAATCCTGGATAGAAATATGAAGCTTTTTGAGAGAGCAACACTGGAAAGAGGACACATATGTATAGATGAGGAGTAGCTTTTGCTGCATGTAAGAGCCAGAGCAATGTCATGCAATTTGAGGTGCATACATAAGAGCAATGTGAGAGAAATTAACAAAAAAGGGGATGTGAATGGAATTGAAGAACCTAGTAGATTTAGAAAACAGGCATCATGTGATGTTAAGTAGGTAAGGAAATCTCTTGTAAGTGAATTCATAATCACCAATTTAATGTAACAAAAATTCGACACTATGAATGTACAGTGCACAGCTTAATTTAAATCTGTGAAGATTTAAATCTGATGTGCTCATAAATTGCATGTAGATGTGTACATTGGAAAGAAATATCATTAAAGGTGCTCAATATATCCAAGTTTTATTAGAGCATCAGTAAATTTCCAGGATTATTACCAAGATATACAAGTGAATATGTCCACAAAGGGATATGTAGATGAATGTGCATAAAAGATCTAACTTTATGGCCAAAAGTTGGATACAATCTAACTGACTTAACTACAAATGTATGAATTGTGGAATATTCACAGAACAACTGTATATAACAAATAGAACATTTACTATATAGCAGCAGGAATCCACTGTATCTCAAACAGAATGATAAGGGAAAGTTGCTGGAAACAAAAGTATGCTTACTTCAGTGTACATGATGTTCCAATCCAGGAACAAAAAAACTATTTGACAATCTGCAGAGTAACAATTCCTTTGCTAGAGGTTAGAGACAAATGTTGACTTGGAAGACATACAAAGGAAGTTTGGAGAGCTCTATATCTTGATCTGAAAGATTAATATACAAAAATGCTTGTATGTACAATTCATATTTCTTCAATTTATACAGTGTGCCTTTTCTGTGTTTAAATACAGAAAAAACGCATTTTGTACATTCATGTTGTCTATGTAGTTGTGTTAGCCCTTATGTTATATGAACATCTACTAAAAGTGGCATATTTACAGATATACTGCCTTTAAAGAAAGCATAAAATGTACGCAGAAAAATGCTAAAAGCCTTGAGAACTGGGAGAGGAAATAGTTCAGTAAAACTATATTTAATATTTAGAAGTATATCCATAAGATGTATGTATAAATTATAAGTATAAATATAAGAGACTATAACAGGATATATGCAATGTTTTGAAATATCTGTTGAAGAAGACACAACAGATGCTCTAAAAAATGGAAGACTGTTTAGCTAGAGCAGAAAGCTGGAGACCTATCAGAATGAGGTGAAATACAACATGAAAAAAATCATTAAAAAGTTCAAGACTTGATAGAATTATGAAAATTCTACAAGGTATGAGATTGATACACGGGGAGGATATTGAGAATTCTAAGGAGAAATCAGTCAAATGGAACAAAAAGAATTAGCAAAGTCATTACAAATACTTTCTTCCATTAAGTGGATTGCATTTTCATTCTGTTGATAGAGTTTTTGAGACTCTTTGATACACGTATGTTTTTAACTTTAATTTTTACTCTTATTGACGTTGGTTTTAGTGTCACATCCAAGAAATAACTGCCAAATCCAATGTCATGAAACATTTCCCTGTATTTTCTTTTTCAGTTTTTGCTCTTACTCTTAGGCCAATAATTTTTTGTTTATTTGTTTATTCATGGATCAAGTTAAGTATTCAACTTAATTCATTTTTAGTATCTGATTTTCCCTACACACTTTACTGAAAAGATTGTCCTCTCTCCCATTCAACTATGTCCCTGGCTGAGCATCATTAAACCTTAAATGTGAAGTTTTCTTTGTGAACTCTGGATCTTACAGCTGTGTGTCTGTGTTTATTCCCATACTGTGTAGATGGATTTTTTTAAATTTTTAATTTGCTTTATTGATGTATAATTCAAAAGTATATCATTTGGTCATTTTCATAATTTTCAGTTGGATTATTGATTTTCTTTTGCTTTCTTTTTTGTTGTCTATGTAGTTGTGTTAGTTCCTTATATATTTTGGATATGAACCCATTATTAGTTATGTGATTTACAAATATTTTCTACCATTTAATGGGCTATCTTTTTATTGTGTTGATAGCTCCTTTTCTGTGATGAAGCATCCTAGGTTGCTGCAGTCCCATTTGGTTATTTCTGCTATTGTTGTTTTAGCTTTTGATGTGACATAAAAAACAATTATTACTAATGCCAACATGAAGGAGATTTCCCACATGCTTTCTCTAGGAGCATGCCTGCTTATGTTATTTTATACTTATTGCTGATTCTTCATAATTATTTTGCTTGGAGGTGTTTTGATGAGCCAGCATTCAAATATCTAGATCCTTTGAATGTTGAAGGTAGTTGACACTTTGAAATGCATTTCAACATTGGCTTATTCTTAGCTCTTGAACAGGAAACACAAGAGACTGTGAAGTTCACTACTGTGAGGTCAGCTTCCTTAAGGCAGAGGGTCACCCTCCAGCAGTTGCTGCATTGATTGTTGTAATAAGACAAAAATCAGGCACTAAATAATCCATTCATTTCTTGTATCTTTCTTGCTCTTAATTTTTGATTTTTTCTTACTATGGAATAAAAGGAAGAAAACATTTTATTGACAAATAATATTAAATGGATGAATTTTATCCTAAGTTTTCTGAGTATCTTGAATTTCCCTTATTGAAAATCCATACAACTATTTTGTAGACTCTTGGATTTCAGTATGAAAAAAGGAATACTTATGAAAATGTTCAGGTAAAATCTCAATGTCTTATCTAAAATAAAAAACCAAAACCTTTGTCTTCAATCTTTTTGGTGTGTTCTATAAATTTTTATGAGAAAAATTTAGAAGAAGCTTTAAGTAAAGTTTAAAATATTGAAATTCACAGTCTTTAAAATCTTTTTGGGTTATCTATTCCTCATCTCACAAGTGAACCATATTTATAGACAGCTTCTTTGGAGGACAGAGGCCTGTGTCCTCAAAAATGCAAACTGACATGGAATCTTAGGAGACAAGGAGGAGAACTTGTAAGACACTGAATAATTAGGTAGTAAGTGGAATATTGCTTCACTGCAGTTTGGTGTGGGTGAGCTAGGCTTAACAGAATCTGGATTTATCTACAGAAGAAAATCCATATTCTTCCCATGATGTCTAACCTTAAAGGTAAACATTATTTTTTGTCAATTATCTGTTCGAGCCTTGTTAAAGAGTCTTAGTTTGGTACATTTTCCCAAAATCTATTAAAAATAATCTTTATTTTTGTGAAATCATGTGTACAATTTCATTGTTTGTTTGTTTTAGCTATTAAATATGACTTTGAGTTAAATTATCTAAGATTACTTTGCAGTTCAAACTTGTCTTTCCATTTCCTCAGGATTTGTTTTTTTTCTTCCAGGATTGTAACTCTCCTATTTATGTAGAAGGCATTTTCCATGATCTGTTGAATTTAATATTAAGTGTATTGATAACAAATGATAAAAGGTGAAGTTTCTTCCCTATTGAGGTAACTAGCCACATGGTAGAATGATCCCTGAGCAGGCACCATTTTTAAATGAAGGCCCAGGAAAATGTCAGTGCTGGCACAGGGTGCCCCAAGACATTACTGCATAGGATGCAATTGTTGCTCTTTTCTTACAGGGAATCTCCCTTGCATCTTGATTTAAGGCTGTTGCTCCCCATACAGGCCAGAGGAGAGATGAGTGACCTCACACAGTGACAAGGAGCAGAATCCTGAAGGAACTGGTTCTGTAGGGCCAGGTAAGACTGTGACCAGAGTTTTTCTTAACACCACTCACTTAAAAAACTTTTTTTTCTTTTAATTTTCATTCTGTACCATTAAATTGAGAAGTTCTTCTACTAATAAACACCTGTGGGTTATCTGGTATTTGTTAAGGAAGTTATGATGGGAAATACATCAAATTGTAACAACTCACCACAAGGAATTTCATACCTATTACATAAGGTATAGAATTATATCTTATTTTCCTCTTACTTAAATTGGGCTGTCAGCTTTCGATGTGTAAGAGACACACTCATGCTCTTCTCCTTGTCATGACCTTCAAAAGAATGCTTTTGTGGATTTTAGGTACAATGGAAAGCAGCTTCCAAAACCTGCATCTAACATTCTCCAGCACTCCAACTTGTGACGCAGATGAAAGACTCTTCAATTTTCTCAAGACCACCTTTGCATCTGGAGGCTCTGCCTATCAGAATTGTGGTTATGAGAGCTGTGTCCTTCTCCACATTTTCTGGGAGCAAAACAAGCTGGATAGCATTCAGCTCTCAGATTAATCCTAGACACCCTGCACTGTCAGGGACTTGCTGTCTTAGAGTGGCACCTCAAAACCATGTGACCATATTCTAATCAGGTGCTGTCACATGGTTCTTCCATATTTCCACAAGCAAACTGACTTAATCTGTATCTATGTACCACAAGAGATGTTTTATGTCACCTTGTTTACAGAGGAGGGCCCATCCTGCTCTCTTCTCCCACTTCATCCAGCAGGTTGTCTCACTCCACTGCACCCACCATGGGATATGCATACTGTCCCACAGGAAGGCTCTTTCTTACAAATCTGAGAAAAAGCTTAGCTCTAATCTGGCCTTGACTCACCAGGACTGCTCAACTTAACCTTCTGCTCTGTACTGCTCAGATCTTGGGGCTGCTGATGCTTTGGGTCCCTGATAAGGCCAGAGGGTTTTAGGAAAGAAGAATGGGGTGGAAGGGTGCCATTTCTTGTCATATTTATTCTTCCCTTGCAGTAGAGGCAAGTATTTTGTGTTCCAGGGAATGGTGTTTCATACTTTTTCTGTTAGAATTAGGATCCACTTAACAATGACCAATGCCCTAATGGAGATCTTGGATAACACAGAACACATTGTGACTTATATATAAAATAGCAAATTATTTCTTACTGGTTTATGTTTCCTTGGTATGAATCAGAAAATTATTTGATATTTTTAGCATTAGCATCCACTCAACAATAACCAGTGTTCTAATGAAAATCATGAATAACAAATAGCACTTTGTGACATATATAAAATAGCAAATTATTTTTGTAGGTTTATTTTTTTCTGGCATGAATCAGAAAATATTGAAATAAGTAGCAGACTGAAAATAATGAATATTGCTCACAGTATTGGTACATAACCTTGCTTTTCTATCATCATTTCATGGTCCAGTGGCAATTTTGTCCCAGACTCCTGTCTCCAAGCCTGTCACCCCTGGACAGCCACCTGCCATCTCCTACATAGTAATGGAAACATCTATTTGTGTTAGTTTCTGCAGAAGCCAGGCAAGTCTCCAAAGCTTCTCATCTACAAATTTTCCAACCAATTCTCTAGGGTCCCAGACAGGTTCAGGGGCAGTGGGTCAGGGACAGATTTTGCACTGAGAATCAGCAGGAAGGAGGCTGAGGACGCTGGAGTGTATTACTGCAGGCAAGGTACACATGCTCCTCTCACAGTGTACAGCCCCAAACAAAAATCTCTTTGCAATAGTGACTCAGCAAATATACTTTATGTCCCCAACAGGAAGCAGGATCTTAGGTTTCTATTACTGCATTCTTTCTATCACACTGTGTTCTGACATGTCACTGACATGGCCTGTTAATATATCAAATGCAGATTTGGAGCACTACTTTAAATTGATCTGCTGAAAGCTATATGTGCTGCTTGTCTAACAACAGGTTTTTGAGTCTGCATTAGAGGAAGATGCTGAGGAACTCAGGGAACAGGCTGACAGCTCATGGTTCACATATTCAGGCTTCTATTCTACAGCTGCCCTGAATGGAGGAGCAGTAGGAGGAGAGAGGCGTGACAGGCAGAGCTGAGTGACAGCTCAGCCCAAGTCTTCCTCATTTGCCCACAGTTGATGAGAAATTACTCCACATGACAATCAGGTCATTGGTGCAAATCAATAGAACAGAAGTCCAGTACCTGCTGGAAATAAATGGTAGGCTGTTATTTTTCACATATTTGGTAATATTCAGAAATTCCTTTTTCACGCTGACCTAATTTCTCACATCCACTTTACCATCTACCCTTTTGATAAACATGTTTAGGAAATCATATGATACACCAACCCTTAGAGAAGGGAGAAGTGGATTATTTATAGCAATGTTTGCCTTTTGAACACAATCATGGCAGATATAGATCCTAATCCAACATACTTTATTTGCCCCAGTTATTGTTCACTGATTGAAAAGGCAGTTCACCCCATTCTTATTGTGAGTTTTGAAAATAAAGGGCAGAAACTGAACAGTGAAGAACAAGTATACACCATGTAGCACAGGAAAAATAGAGGTTTTTATTTTTACCTCAAATTCTAGGAATTTTATAAATATCTTCAACAGTTTTCAAGATGAGAATTTTGATCTTTTGCTAAAAGAAAATATAAAAGTGGATTATTTTCATGACATCATAATTACATGAAATTGAACATGATTTTATTTTACTTGTAAATGCATACAGATGTTTTGCTTTCAACAGGTGTATCTGAAGAAGTGCTCCAAATTTACATCCGATGTAATAATGGGTCATTTCAGTCACATGTCAGAACACAGTGTGATACACAGAATGCAGCGATAGAAACCTAAGATCCTGCTTCCCATTGGGGACAGAAAGTATATTTGAAATGATTTCATATCAAGAGTGTGGATCATGGCAAGTCCATTTAAAATCCTAATGGTTCATATCTATTAGGTTTAAAAATTGTATGAGGATATCTGTATGAAATTCTTGTGAAATGTTAGTCTTCTCTCCTTAACTAGTTCCAGAACTCATTTGCATTTCCTACAGAATTCTGCCCAGTGACAGATGGAAGAAGATCAGCTTCAAGAATGTGAAAGAGAGCTGGGGATGTGGCTCAGTAGTAGAGCGCTCATCTCTAATGTGGAAGGCAATGAGTTCGATCCTCAGCACCACATGAAGATAAAATAAAGACATTGTGTCTATCTACAAATAAAAGTATTTTTAAAAAATGTGAAAGAAGGAATCCACAGTCAAGACACTGGGTCCACAGACCCCAAATCCCACAAGTTGTTGTGACATCTACCTGCCATGAGAATGTGAACAAACCCCACTTTTAAAATAAAGCCCAGAGGCCAGATCTCAGAAGCCCTGAGTAAGTATCTATGTCCTGCCCAGGAGGGACCCTAAATATTGGGAGCTGTGCACAGCTCTCAGGCCCAGGACTGCTGGGGCTCTGTATTCACTGGGCCAAGTCTTCCCATCAGCAATTTATGAGCATTTTTTATTTCACTTTGTGATATGTAATGACCACAACCTGGCAATGATGAAAGTTCCCTGAGGACTCATGGAGTGGGGTCAGAACTAAGGGTCAGCAGTGGGCCAGGATGTGTGACAGAGCAGGGCCACATTTGTGAGGACTGTGCTGCCCTGTGTGCAGTGATGGTGACTTGCCCTTGTGAATTCAGAGGAGGCGCCACTGAGTGATGTGTCCTCAGATTGGGTCCTGTGAGTCCCAACCCTACCGCCAATACAAAATACCAAGAAACCCAAGCACATAGACAAGAGTCTCCTCCTTGCTCAAGTGCTGTGGGTTCCCATTTAGTGTAATCAAGGGGCTTTGCCCATGAGATTATCTTACCCACAACAGGTATAATCAAGGGGCTTTGCCCATGAGATTGTCTTCTTAAGAAAAACTCTGGGGCTATATCTTCTTCAGTGAAACGGCATCTGCCTCTTGTCAAAACCAACACCAGGTGACAAAAACATGGAGGCACTGGGAGCAGAGAGGACAGCCACCCACTCAGGGATGGCAAGCCCTCTCTCTCCTCCTGAGTTGCCTACAGCTGCTCTAACATATCCTAGGACCTCTCAGGCTCCACACAGCACACATGGAGCCCACAGTTCTGGAGGTTACAGGCTCTCTCAGGCGGTGTTCCATCTGGAGGCTCCTGAGAAGAGAATCTTAGTCTGCCTTTTCTCCTCAAAGATGCTCCCAATCCCTGCTCCTTGACCCTTCCTCCAACTCAGCAGCATTCTCCTCATTGTCACTTCCCCTTCTGAGTTGACTGTCACAAGGCCAATCTGTGAAGAGACTAGAATAAAATATGACTTGGGGTCCTCTGACTTGAGGGTTTTAAAAGCTGGTGGATTTTATTTCACTGCATCTACACCCCTCATGTTGCAAAGATATTTGATAAAGGCTACCCTGATCTTGTGACAACCAAAAAGGAATCACTGCATAAATCAAATCTAGGAGACATTGGTAAAGGAAAATAAATATTTCTGAAATTTTCTTAATAATAGAGGAGGAGAGGTGAGATCTCGGACCAGGGATGCTCTGCAGGAATAGGATCTGTTTCTCTCCTAGGTTGACTCCCAGGACAAAGAGGACTATGCAGTCACTCCATTACGAGCCACACTGCTGAGGATGGTGGCAGCTCAAGCCCACATGGAAACAGAGAAAATGCCCCTGGTGACTTGAGCTGAGCTGAGGATCTGGGATGTCTGCCTCTCCAGCCATCGTCCACTGGGACTGTCCTGGGAGTAGGGAGCCCAGTCCCTGTGTCTGTCTTGTGTGCAGCACAGCTGCCTCCTGAGCCTCAGAAAGCAGACTGAGCATAGATGTCCCTAGGGAATCATCACAAACACAGTGTGGCAGCAAAGGACAAGGCACCAGTAAGGTGCCAATAAAGTTAGAAAAATGGGGAAAGACTTTCAAACTTGAACAGAGCTTGTTGGAATTGGCTCTGCCTGGGCTGCTTTCTAACAAGGCTCCTGTAGTTCAGGCCCCTGGAAAGGCAGCAGGTGTGTGCTCAGCCCATGGTACTGCAGCCAGACCCCTCAGCCTGTATTCAGCAGGGAAACCCCTGGTCCTCAGCTGCCAGGGTGTGGATGCTGAAGGCACAGATGGCTCCACTTCTCCTGCTGCTGAACTGGGATGGACGTCTAAAGCAAAGAAACAGAGGTGACACAGGAGCTGTTTGAATCTGTGCCCAAGTTCACCTGGGTCCAATTTCTCCTCCATGTGCACCTGGGCTGGCTGCAAAGGAGGCTGAGACTCTCCTGGAGAGGCCCACAGGAGGTGGAGCCTGGGTCAGGATGAGCTGCCCCTCACTGCTGCAGGGAAGAGTAGAAGGGGGCATCCATGGTGCATATCAGGGAAATGCACTAGGTAGCAGTGGCTGTCACTTAGTCACCAGGCCTTGCCTCAATAACCAGCCCTTTGTGATGGTGATCTCTGGGAAGCAATGCCACATGTCAGAAAGGGACAGAATAGGGGAGAGCCCACGTCAAGGATGAGCTGCAGCCATTCAGCCCCTGAGCTCCAAAGAGATCTGCAGCTACAGGTGACAGGGGCTGCGAGTGACACATTACCAAGAGCCATGTTTGAGCATCTGCTGGACTTTTCACTGGCCCTCATAATGAACGACAGCTATTTCAAATAGCTTTTAATGCACTGAACATGTTTCTGAAAATTATCTAATTTAAAGAGAACAAATCACTTTAAAGTCACAGATATGCACAGACAACACAGAGTTCTTACCAATCAGGTCATTTTGGAGTAAGTTAAAGCCCCACCAGCCCTCTGCCAAGACTGTACTGTGTGTTCTCTACAAAAAAAGTAAATTCTCCATCACTATTGAAAAACCACCATGAAATGCTTAATGTATAGATTTCTCTCCATGCATTTCTCATTTTGAAAATAGTCTCTAAAATACCTTTTGTTACAAAATGACCCCAGGGAGAAACAAGTTCTCTGTATACCCATTTGTGCTGTGCTGGTCTGAGCTGAGATCCCTGAGGACACTCGGCCAGTGATAACTGACAAAGAAAAGCCAGCCCTGCAGCTGTTCTCAGCCCTGCCCAGCCCTTCCCAGCCCTGCTGATTTGCATATACCCACAGCACAGCCCACTGCCCTGAGGACTTCTTAAGAGGCTGCTCACAACCTATGCAGAAGTCAGTCCCTGACAGGACACAGCATGGCCATGAGGGCCCCTGCTCAGCTCCTGGGACTCCTGCTGCTCTGCCTCCCAGGTAAGAAGGGACAACTCTGGAAATGTGCTCAGCCCAGTGGTCAGTGCTGCCTGGCTCTTCGGGAAGTCTTCTTGAAACATGATTAATTAAGGATACTTATGTTTATGTTTCCAATGTCAGGGGCCAGATGTGACATCAAGATGACCCAGTCTCCATCCTCCCTGTCTTCATCTCCAGGAGACAGGGTCACCATCACCTGCAGGGCCAGTCAGAATATTAATAGTTGGTTAGCTTGGTATCAACAGAAGCCAGGGCAAGCTCCTAAGCCCCTGATATATAAGGCATCTAGTTTGGAATCTGGGGTCCCATCGAGGTTCAGTGGCAGTGGATCTGGGACAGATTACACTTTCACCATCAGCAGCATGGAGCCTGAAGATGCTGCCACTTATTATTGTCAACAAGGTAGTAATCTATCTCCCACAGTGATACAGGCTATGACAAAAACCTCCCAGGGAGCAGAAGTGTGAGGCTGGGCTGCCCCAGCTGCTCCTCCTGCTGCCTCCACCTGCTGAGGGCACAGCTCAGAGGCACCAGGCTCTGGAGGTCTCTAGTATACTGTGGTAGGAAGGGCCAGGGAGGCTCCTCTGTACCCCACTCTCTTTCCTTCTCAGCCCCAATAGGTGAGACATGACCATTTTCTCCAGGTTTATTGAGTGGCTATCACTTTATGGGAGGAGTCCAGCTCTCTGTATCAATTTGGATTCCTTCCTCAGATTTGAAATACATGGAATTACAGTCTAAGTCACAACTTTCAAAAACCACAGCTCCTCTGAGTGAAGGTGGAGCCTCCAGATTCCAGCACCAACCCAGGAGCTCCTCAGGGACACTCACACCCAAACTATAGCACAGACAATAATGTGCACACAACTGTTGTGATTCCCACATGCATCAAAGAAAACAGAAAAGGTGCTGGGGTGTGGATTGTGGTTAACTGCCTCTGGGACCAATCACTGGTGCCAACAGCAACAGCAATATCAGCTCACTGTGCTGGTTTATCACTGAACCCTCCTCCTCCCCATGCATTCCATAGCAAGTTCCAGTGCGTCTTCTCTGTGGTACCTTGCCCCGTGCAGGACTCACAACACTTCTACCTACTCATCCTCTAAGGGCTCCCAATCTTACTTTACATTCTCTGGTGGCAAGTTATCATCTGCTTTTGACACATGTCAATCAAGTTTTTTTGGTCCTGATACACTCCCAGGTGAACTTCTCAGAGCCGTCTAGTAAGGAACAGGAGACTGTCACTGCAGTAGTTTTGAAACTGGAGTTTCCAGGCTTCTGCAGGCAGGTGGGTTCAGCACAAGCTGCAGCCTCTGGAGCTCTGGAGTATTGTTGCTCTTAACAGGGGCCATGCTCACCAGTCATGCACAGACCCAGAAAAATATGCTCACATCTTGGACTCATATCACTCCTCTGTCAATATTAAGGTGATGAACATGTGCTCTGCTCAGACATCTGCTAACCTCAAGTAATAAGTCAGTTGTCCCCATTACCATGGCTGCACTGGGAAGGCAGTGCACCTTCTTTGTGCCATTTGAATACAGTCTAGCTTCTTTCTCTGTGGCATAAACATATCTGTAACATCAATGAGGTCACAGGGGTCAAGTTATGCCATAAGGAAAGAGAAGGCTCTTGGGACCCTGGGACACAGTGTGTGTGTGTTAAATGGAGCCTCTGCATCTCCTCAAGTCCAATCTCAATGTACCACTTCCATCTTAATGTAAGTGGAGCTGGGCCCAGCTAGTGCTGCCCTGGGCTGAGTCCCACACTCCCCTGTGGTGAGCAGCTCAGTCACTCAGTGCCCAGGGCATGGTGCCAGGGCTCAGGGATACCTTGGAGCTGCTTTTAGAACAGTCGGAAGTCTTTCTTCCTCCCTCCCTCTTTCCTTCCTTCCTTCCTTCTTTCCTTCCTTCCTTCCTTCCTTCCTTCCTTCCTTCCTTCCTTCCTTCCTTCATTTTTTTCTTTCCTTCTGTTTTATTTCCTGGGGATGACCTGCTCTTCTCTAGTGCTCTGCAGGTCTCTGCTGTGACTCTTATTGGGGACTTGTCAGAGGCACACACACTGTCCTCATCTAGTACAAACCCTTCTTCCCCTAGCAATGTGCTAGGCCCCATGGCCACACAGCAGGGCTCCTGGTACACAGCACAAGCCTGCTTCAGAGTGTCCTTCTCTGGACGCTGCAGCACAGACAGGCTTTCCAGGTAGCTGATGAGTGGTTGGTGCAGCTCACCCAGCATGGAGGGTGCCCTCTCAGCTCTGCACAGAGCCCAGCCAGCACTGAGCTTCCTTCTCAGTGATTAGAGGAGCAAGGAGCAATGCCTTGTTCTTTCCCTGAAGGGGAGGAGCCAGCAGCCATAAGATATCTGGGCCCCAACATCTTTTCAATGTGATAGGCCCATCAGTTGCTGTAGGTCTGCAGCCCATCCTCTAGAGAGCATAGTTTTCTCCAACACCAGAGTTCTTGCCATTTCCTGCTCATCCTGTCCAAGCAACATGAGGCCATCCATGCAGAGTCTCATGGGGCAGTGCTGCCTGGTGTCAACATGACCACAGTTACTTCAGGCTGTGACCTAGAACAAGAGAGTTATCTTTGCCTGAGCTCAGGTCTGAGGCCTGAGCTCCTATAGATTCCAGAATATGACAAGTTCAGCCAGAAGTCTGTGGCAGGTAGTGTCAGCCCTGTGACTGGACCCTGTAGCTGGTCCCTGTATCTGTCCTGACAGAGACACTTGGTTAAACCATTCTCTGTTTCTAAGTTTTGAAGGCACAGCTGGTACTTGAAGCCTCTCCCACCCCAGCAGAGTTGAACCAGGTCACTTCATGACATTGTCATCTGAGCCATCTGTCACTTTTCAAATTAGAAAAACATTTTCACATATACATTCCCCTTTCCTTTCAATAGATGTACATATAGTGTCCTTTACAAGTTTTTCCTGGTGGCTAAAGTTGCTCATTTAGTAAATCTCAGGAACGTGGATGACTTCATGTTTCTGGGACATGGTGAGCAGGGCTCTGGGAAGTTTTGCCACTGATGGGACCCAGAGGGAGCCATGGAAACCCCCAGTCAGCTCCTCTGCCTCTTGTTACTCTGGCTCCCAGATGAGGGATTATGGGATGGTTCTACACACCTGTGAAAACTCTTTCATTGTGCTTGGGTCCTGTGCCATGGCACCTCTGTGTAGCAAGCCCAGTGATTCAAGCTCTGGGGGCTGTAGGATCCTGGCTCTACTGAGGAGACTGGGGTATGACCTAGACTGCACAGGTGACCTTTCTGTTCTCTTTAAATCTTAGGGACCACGGGAGAAATTGTGCTGACACAGACTACACGCTCATGCCTTTATCTCCAGGGGAAAGAGCCAACCTCACCTGCAGGGGCAGTCAGATTCTTGGCAGCTCCTTTTTCTGGTACCAGCAGAGGCCTGGGCAGGCTCCCAGATGCCTCATCTAGGGTGAGTCCAGCAGGGCCAGTGGCATCCCAGTCCAGTTTAGTGGAAGTGGGTCAGGATCAGCCTTCACCCTCCCATCACAGCAAAAAGCCTGGGGAGGCTGCAGTGTATGACTGTCTGCAAGGCCACCCAGGTTACCACAGTGGTTCCATCCCATCAGAAGCCTCACAGCCTCCTCTGCCACCCTCCCACTGGGGTACAGCAGCTTCCCCCAGAGGCACTCAGTCAGATACTTTGCACTTTTCTCTTCCCACTGCACCTGGAAAGGTTGTGTGAGTGGAAACCAAGGTTCATTCAGGTCTGAAAGATTCATGGTCTCCTGGGCCCTCCTTGCTTCCCTGGAAGAAATGTGAGTGATTAGAGAGGATGGGGACACTTGGTGTTATTTTCCTATTTACCAGATGAGGATGGAGTCTCTGGAAGAGCCATGAGATCCCAAGCACAGGCAGTTAAAGGTGAATCCCTAAGTGTAGTTGATTCCCAGACATTTATATCCTCCTCATTTTGACCTCAACAGTATGGGGTTAGATCTGTCCAAGCACAGGCACTGTCAAATGGTTCCAGAAATTGCTCCCAGGTCCTGTTCACATTTAAGCCAGGGTAAGAAGGAGGATCTCTCACATTCTGACCCTGGGATGTGGATGCAACCACAGCTTTTTTGCTCTGTGTGCAGCACAAGGAGGCTCTATCTGCCATTCCTGCTTCTCCACAGATAGAGGGCCCAGGGTTCCCAGGAGGTGGGAATTTGTGGAAGGGTGGCTTTCCCAGGACCATTCCATGGAGCTGAAATCTGAGTGACCTGTCCTACCTTTCAAAAGAAAAAAATCCTGTCACATTCCTGCCTCCTGGTGTCTGACCCTGAATGGGAAAGAGTGTGAATCCAGTTCTAGCTCAATACACCTGGACATGACTTTCTTTAATAGCCAACCACTGAGGGAGATGTCTGGTAAAAACCTCCAGAATCCATTCAAGGACACTTTGCTATGGTTTTTTTCATCAGTGAAAATGCAAGAAAATGCCAGCTTTCCTGGCCAAGGAACTTTAGAAGTCACAAGCTCAGTATCTCACATGCAGAACAAGATACCTGCCCCCAAAGGACCATGTTCCTATGAAAGGACACCATGACCTCCTCCACCTGCATTAAGGGAATAAGACTCCACTCTCACTTCCCAGTCGATGGACAGACTCTGGGTGTTTTCACTTTGTGTTGATTGTATGGATGTCACCTACACATATCCTGTGGGTGTCCTGGAGCTGCCACTCACTCTCCTGAGCAGGATGATCACCAGGTTCTGCAGGTGCAGCACCACAGCACCAGCCCCCAGGGAGGCAGACATCCTTCTAAATATCATGGAAGCCTCCACAAACCCTGAACTTCAGCACCCTGCATTCCTGTAGAAGCAGAATGACATGCTTACCCCAAGGACTGTCACCATCTTGATAAGCAGCCAAGACTCCAGGAATCATGTTTCTATCTGCAGCAGCCTCTGAGTGTGTGGGCAGCTGAGCATGGTGAAACACCTCCCTAGACCTCTGACTCAGAGGTAGAGAACTAAGGCAGCATGCACATGGCCTTAGTTTCAGTCATCAGCACCAAAGGGGAAAATTAAAGGAAAAAAAAGAAAGAAAGAAAGAGAGTAAAGGAAAAATAGAAAGAAAAGAAAAGAAAAAAGATTGTGGACAGATATTGTGAAGGATTTTTGATAACTCCTAGAAGAGCAGGGGTGAAGAACTTTGTCCTGCTTTATTTCTGGAAAATTTACAAAGGACCTGATGAAAGACATGATGTTTAGAAACACTGCAGCCCTCTTGAAATCATGAGGTATTACTAGGACGTAAAAACACATGTGGTAATACTGGTAAAGCAGAATTATATACAGAATCTGGATCTTTACTGAGTTTACTAAGATGCTAAACATGACCTATATTCTCCAAACTTCAATCTCTAAAGTAGTTTCACTAGTTTGTAAAATTATTCTTACTTCTCCTAAGATATAGTTAAGAGAAAGAGCCTGGCTGGCCTTAGACCTGCTGGTCTGGAGAAGATGGGCACCATGATGGGTGTGAGTGTACTCTGTGGGGCTCTGAGGCAGGGAGGGCTGGGTCTATGGGTGGGTCCCTCCTCCCTGCCTCTTACCCATGCTGTGCCAATGTCCAGAAACCCCAAACACCTCAGTGAGTTTACACATCTTCCTCTCTTTCCGTCTTTTATTTCTTTTTTTACCTCCAAAGCATAAACTATCCCCTTGCTTCTGTAATGTCCCCCCCTCCTCCAAGGGTCACCCACACAGAACTGTGCTTAAGGCACAAGGACAGCCCGTTCTTAACCAGAAAGTGGCTACAGATCAGCCCTCACAGCTCAGGGGGCTCACTGTGTCCTGTGGCCCCAGGGAACAATGTTTACCCCAACAAATCTGAGCTGCTCTGGTCTGACCTGGAACACCTGGACACACTGAGCCTGTGTTGATTCACCAGGAGGAGCCCATCCTGCAGCTGTGCTCAGCCTGCCCAGCCCTGCTGATTTGCATGTGCCCACAGCACAGCCCACTGCCCTGAGGACTACTTAAGAGGCTTCTCACACCCTGTGCAGGAGTCAGTCCCAGTCAGGACACAGCATGGCCATGAGGGTCCCTGCTCAGCTCCTGGGGATCCTGCTGCTCTGCCTCCCAGGTAAGGAGGGACAGCACTGGGGATTTACAAATCACAGTGTGGTCAGTGCTGCCTGGCTACTCAGGAAACTTCTCTGGCAACATCACTACTTGCAAGAATATTTCTTTTTATGTTTTTAAAGGCAGGTGTTAGATGTGACATCATGATGACCCAGTCTCTCTCCTCCTTGCCTGTGTCTCGTAGAGACAGAGTCACCCTCACCTGCAGGGCCAGTCAGGGCATTAGCAATTATTTTTACTGGTATCAGCAGAAACCAGTCCAAGCTCCTAAGCTCTTCATCTATTATGCAACCAGTTTGGAGTCTGGGGTCTCCTCCAGGTTCAGTGGCTATGAATCTGGGACAGATTTCACTCTCACCATGAGCAGCCTGGAGCCTGAAGATGCTGCCACTTATTACTCTCAACAAGGTAACAGTTATCCTCCCACAGTGACACAGGCCATGACAAAAATTTCCCAGGGAGCAGAAATGTGAGGCTTGGCTGCCCCAGCTGCTCCTTCTGTTGCCTCAGAGGCAGCCAGGATCCCAGGGCCACAGGGAGGGTTTGTGGAAGGATCCAGGAGGCTCCTCTGCACCCTGACTCTTTCCTTCAGCTCAGCCCCAGCAGGTGACCATGATAACAGCCTCAATGATATGGGCAGAATTTAGACTTCGAGGGACTCTAATGGCAATAGTTGGTGTCCTGCAGCAAAGACAGGCCTCTCCACATATTCCACATGAGAATATTTTAAGACTTTGATTTTTAGTGTAGTTTAAGTTCCCAGCAAAACTGGGTGAAGTACAGGGTTCTCCTGTGTCCCCCTTGCTTCCACAGCCCCTCTGTCACCACCCCTAGACTCTGTTGCTATTGTTACAATTCATCAACCTCTGCCCACGTCTACAGGTCACATCAGGGTCACTTTGTGCATTCTATGGAACTAGACAAGTGAACAGCGATGTGTGCCCAACAGTGTGGCCTGGCACAGTGCAGGTCCTGCCCTCACACTGTCTGAGCTCCAGCTGCTCCTCACCCCCCTCTCTGCTGCAGACCTCCATGATTTTCCACCATGTAGTTTCACCTGGGCAGAGTGACACCTGCCTGGCCCTCACAGCATGACTATGTTCAGACTTGCCTGTCACCCTGAGAGTTGTGCACACAAACCTCCTCCAGGGGTTTTCACTACATCATAGAGAGTTGTTTCCTTTGTTCTTTTTCAAAATTTTCACAGCTGATATTTTATTCTTTTTTTCTTGCTAAGTTGCTGAGTCTGGTATTAAACTTGTGATCCTCCTGCCTCAGCCTCTCAGTTGCTGAGATTACAGGTGAGCACCACAGCACCCAGCTTGATAGAAAAGATTTAGTGCTGAGTAATATTCCACTTTCTGGCTCTTGGACAGTATTGATCCTTTCCCCTAGAGAAGGGAAGGCTTGTTTCTTTCAAGGTGTCAATGCTGAACACAGTTCCTATGAGTTTCTATTTGTAGATTTTTTAGATGTGTATTTTCATCATCTTTAGTTTCATAGCAGAATATCTAGTGTTATCAGAATCTGTCACACTGTCCTTTGTCACACTGTCTTGTTTCTCTTAGACATAGAATATTCACACTTCAGAATCACTGGGTCATCCCCACCATATCTATTGTGCCCATGGAGCAGCTTGGAAACTTCTATCTGCTCATTTTGGTTTTCTGGTCAAAGTTCTTGACCTAAAGGTTTGTCATAGTCACTCTTCCATTAAACTTAGTGATAGGATGAACACATGGTCATCAGATCCCATAGGACAAGGGACTAATTGTGAAGAAAGGGTTCCATTTTTGAGGCTAGGACTATAGATCCTGATGATCAATGGCTAATAGGAACCCCTCTATGCAATTTAAGAAATGACTGGAAAATGAGTCAGTTCTGGAAGAGCTTCAGGAATGGTCCTCCTGATGACATTGCCACTGGTGACAGCTGGTAGAACAGTTGAGCAGGTTTTAGCATGAAGCTTCAGGTGATGCAGGAGGTGACCAGCACAGGTCCAGGCAGCCTCCTGAGATTCAGGGAATGTGACCTGCAGATAGACAGGGAAATGTGACCTCCAGCCACAGCCTCCTGGTCAGCCTGAGGCTGAGAATCATGGGATCCAGTCTCTTCCTTCCTCACTGTGATGTCATAGTGTCACCTGGATATGACAGAAGCCATCCTGGCTGCATAGATAAGGTCTGATTATGGTCATGGACTAGGATCAGGAGGCAGGAGGAGCAGGTTAGGCTACTTGCAGCCCTAACCCACTCATCCCTGGGCCTGTGTGTGCTGAGGTCAGGAGACACAGCCATGTGTGTGGCAGATGTGTCTGTGAAGCTCTATGCTGCTCTGCCCTCTTGCTCCCCTCCCAGAAGCACAGCCAAGCCTGGGGTGGGCTCTGAGGCCTTCACCTTGGGATGCTCCTGCGTTGATCTCAGTCAGGTGGAGTTAGGGGAGCCCAGCAGTGAAAGAACAGCCCCTGCCCATCAGGTGAGAGCAGGTGGGCTCCAGGGAGAGCAGGCCTGCTGGGGGTGGGACCCTTAGGTGTTGATAACCACTGCTGGGGCACACACACACACTCACATTCACACAGGCACACACACTCACACACACACATGCAGAGCACACAGAGACAGAAACAGACACACAGAGACAGAAACAGATACACACACACACACTCACAAGCACTCACACATTCATAGAGACACACACACTCACACATACTGTCACAGACAGGCATACACACTCACACAAACACAGAAACACACACACTCACACACACTCACACATACTCACGCATATGCCCACACACACTCACAGACACACATACTCACACAGACCCACACACTCACAGACACACATACTCACACAGACCCACACACATAGACACACACCCCACACACTCACATACACAGACACACACACTCACACACACTCTCTCTCACACACACACACTCACACACAACACAGTTAGTGACACCTTCCTCTACAGGATACTCCCTGTGCTTTTCAGTCTGTGTCACTCTACTTGAGGGCAAGCTGATCACTCCCTCTCCTAACATCCAGAATCCAAAGTGCTCCACAATATGAGACATTGGATGGTTCTAGGGGGGTTGGAATTGGAGATGGGGATGCTCAGCTGGTAAAGTGACTCAAAGTTTCTAAAATATGAAAACCACTGAAATATGAAACTCTCCTGGTCTCCCACATGTCAGGAAAGGGAAATGGAAAAATAGGGAGTTCCTGCAACACAGTGTCAGTTACCTGAATCTTTTTAGGGGGTACCCTCATCTCAACATGTCTTCCACACAGATTTAAATGTCCACAGTCAGATCTTGCCCTCTACTGCAGGCAGCAGCATGGACTTTTTCTCATTGGTTTTCCTCCAAACATACAAGATATTTTAAGTGGCTTTGTTCAAAGGACAGAACCCATGTCCTCTTGGTGCCCTGCTCACTGTGGCATCTGAGATAAGACCTCAGCTAAACCTGGCCTTGACTGATGAGGAGTCTTCTACTCAAATTCATAAAATGAGGTTCCTTGGTCTGGCACAGTGGCCTGTAATCCCAGCAGCTCGTGAGGCTGAGACAGGAGGATCACAAGTTCAAAGCCATCCTCAGCAAAAGTGAGGCACTGAGCAAATCAGTGAGACCCACATCCTATTCAAAAGATTCAGGTTGAACAGCATCATCAGCCTCATTTAGAGCTGTTCCCAGTGCAGAATTCCAGAACCACCTGCTGGATGAGAATCAGCATCTTATACTGTTGAGTAGTTAACATCCATGAGATCTGAGAGTCTAACTTTGGGACACAATTATTTCAGATAGATTTTCTTAATTTCCAATGCATCTCTATGGAAATTCCCACCTAAAACCATAATAACAAGAAGCACATTTATGTGTTGCTACAGCAAAACATCTGAGTTAAGCAAATACTGTGTAAAGAGGTGGGTTCAACAGACAGTGTTCAAGGCTGAGGGTCCAAGGCTGGGCAGTCCCACTGTCATCTGGTGAGGCCCCTAGCCTGTGTCACAGTGGTGTGAAAGTGGATAAATCTGCACATTGCAGGACCAGGACTGTGGTGTGGCCTCATGACAACCCACTCTGCTGAGGATGCCCTCAGTGTGTGACAGCAGCACTGTCTTTCCAGGGCATCAGCTCCAGACCTGACCGCAACCTACCAGGCCCCTCCTCTTCAAGGATCAATCATCCCTCATTTGGCTCACTGGAACCAAACCTTCAGCACCTGAGCACTTATGGGAAACCAAATAGGAACCTGAGCAACCCCCATTTTACCTTTCCATTATGATGTAATGAACTTGAAACATGTTAGCATTATCGCCCTTTAGCAGAGCATCAAGGGGACAGGTGTTTCTCATCACCTCCGTTGGGCCCATGGTATGCGACTGCACTCCTTCATGAGAATGGTGTGGATGTCCTGCATCATCCTTGTGCCACAATGAATGTCACATTACACATCACAGTAAAGCACACATTAAAATAACCACAGGTGGAGAGCAGAGGACAGAGCAGCTGGGTCAGGGGAGGGAGGGAGTTGGTGAGAAAAGACTGGGCAGGAGAATGGACACAGTGTGTGCTGTGCTTATGACATCCAACACCTCACTGCTGTGTGTGCTCAGAATGCACTGGCACCAGAAAAGTTCAAGTCCCTTATAGTGGAAATGATAGATTATATAATATTTTAACCTACCTATTTAATTAAAATAGTATTAAATTCAGTTTTAGGGACTGGGGTTGTGGCTGAGGGGTAGAGGGCTTGCCTGACCCACATGAGGCACTGGGTTCTATCGTTATCATCACATAAAAATAAATAAATAAAATAAAAGTATTGTGTCCCTATAGAACAAAAAATATTTATTTAAATAGTTTTACAGAAACAGTAATCAAGTCATTAAGGAGTTAAGAAAAATTTAAAGTAAGTAATAATTGAATAAAAGTGTACAAAACTTAAAAGTTCTGGAAATTTTCCTGTATGTTTATAATATCAATTTGGTGCAATCAATCTTGAGAATCCTGAGAGTATAAAAGGAAAGCATCTCCGAGTGTTTGGGGCACAGCTTTCCCTGACTCCCTGTACCTGGCATGTCCATGAATTGATCCTTCACTGAGTGGTGACAGGCTGTGATGTAGAGATGGTGGCCTGCTGCCCTCAGGGGCCTCTGGGCATAGGATCCACCCTGACACCTGGGTTTGGAGAAGCCCCTCTGGAAGGATGGGTCTCTAGTCTCAACAGGGACCCACTCTTAGCTCACACTGAAGAGACCTCCCTTTGGGCCCAGGCAGGAGCAGAGGGCTGTGTCTCTCCTTCTGGCCACACAGGGGTGTGTGTGCCACTGGGATGCTGGGTCCTCAGAGCCTCCCAGCTCCAGAGGTCACACATGGACTAGCAGCTTCATGAACACAACTGACAGCCTCTGGCATCAGAGTCAAAACCACAAGGAACCCATGTGCCAAAGTCCCTTGTCTTTCAGTTGAGCCTGGTCACCCTAGAGACCCACAGGCCCCTCCCCACCAGGGTCCAGGAAAATTAGGCTCACTCACTCTGATAAACCCTGGTAAAGTGTGTCCAGGGGAGAGGGATGAGCTGTGTCCACTGCTCAGGTTTCATGTCCACACAGAGCATGGTGAGCTGACCACAGGACCTTGAGTCTGTCTTGGACTTAGAAATGCTGCCTGTTCTTTTCTTTCTATGGCCAATTTAGGAAAACTTTTCTGATCAACAAGGGATTTCTAAAACATTGTCATCAATTTATGAAATAAAAAATTGATCAGAATGGAGGCTTTTACATATTTTATGTTCATTTAAGAAATGGCAGCATTTCCTGAAACTTTGTTCTTTTAAAGAATATTTTGTGAAGACAACTTTTTCTAAACCTGATTTATTACTAATCAGATGCTACAGATTTCTTTCTGCTCCTGGTTTTCCCACAATCCAGGTTTCCACAGTGGGAATGGGCACATGAGTTTCCCAAGGCTGCTCAATAGGCACTACACACCTGGCCTGACTCAGAGGAGTTCATTCCCAGGTCTGGACATTCAAGTCTGGAGTCCAGGGGCAGCAGGCCAAGCTCTCTCTGCAGTTGAAGATGGGCCCCTTCCATTCCCCTTCCAGGCTCTGCTGGCCCAGGGCCTGCTTGCCTGGTAGTAGCTGGACCCCAGGGTCTGCCCAGGGTTCCTGTGCTCTCCTTCTGCCTGTGGGCTTCTGCTTGTGCCCTGTGTCCTCCTGTCATGTCAGCAGTGGCCTTCAGTTGTCCCCTGTGCTCTATGGGGGACTTTCCTTAACCACCTACTCCAGCATCTCTACACCATATCATGTCACATTGTGAGCTACTGAGTGATAGATGTCACCATGTTTTGGGGACAACACAATGAAACCATGAAGTGGAGTCAATTTCTCACTTGATACCCATTAGGACAGTTCTTTAAAAAGAGCTGTGACATTGATAATTGTGCACACTCTCCTTGATGTTGGTTCTCTTCTCCTTTCTTTTCCATCTGTCACCAGCATGGCTGATTAGGAGGCCCATAGTCGGGAGGAGGACCCAGAATGACATGGTCTCAGATCACATAACAGATGAAACAACACCAAATTTAAAAAATGGATCAAACCATGAGGGTGAATGAAATGTCAGTCAGGTAAAGGTAACATGTTATATTCACAATATCCCCCAGATGTTTGTCAGCCAATCTTATTGCTGCAGTGGAAATAGGGTGAAGGTCAAGGTCACTTCACTTTCTCTTCCAACCTAACATTTCCTATTGAGTTTTCCCAGAGCTTATACAGATCAAGCTCCAGGTTAAACTTGCTCTATAATCTATATGCTATTAGATTTCTTGAAACTGAGTGTATATAACCCCAAATATTTGAAACAGTGTGACTTATCCTTTCAATAGCTGCAGGATTCTGAGTTCAGATTCTGGCACCAATCTGCAGGAGGTATGAAACTCCACGTGACCTGACAGCCAAGGGTGCTGTGTTTTGTCACTCATGTGTTGAAAGCCACAGCCGAAGCTGCCCCATCAAACTTCCAGCTGATTGGCTCACCGTGGCCCCAGCAAACTTCCAGCTGATTGGCTCCTCTACCCTGCCAATCGGCCTCAAGAGCTGGAGGAGTGGGGGTTGAGAGGCTCACTGGAAGCTGGTGGTGGCAGTTGGGCTCTGAGGGAATTCTTGAAGAGCTCCTGTGGTGCAGAGTGTGTGTTCTAAAAATAAAGTTCGTTTCTGCTTGACAAGTGGCTGGTGAATTTGGCGGCCCACATGGGGAACAACTGAGGGTAAGTGATAAGGTAAACTTCTCGCCCCTGAGGGCAGGGCGAGAGGACAGGTAGCCATTTTAAGATTCTTCTTTCATTTTATTTCGCTTTTGTTTTAAGTTGCCTGTCCCTGGGGATGGGTGAGATGGAAGAAAAACCGCTCACATCTGAGGAAAAACTATTTGCACCTGAGGAACAGATAGGGAGAAAGGACGGATGGTCATTTCAGGAGGATAGAAAGGCTGATATAATGAATTTTTGTTCCATTTTTCTTTTATTCTGTTTCGGTTTTGTTTGGTGTTATTTTGTTGGTTTGTGTTATCTTTATAGTAGAAATACAGGATCAGAAATTAGCAAAAAAACAAACCAAAAGAGTGTTAAGTAAATTGTTAGAGGAAGGAGGCACCCCAGTAAAGCCAAGAACAGTTAGGGCATACATTGATACAATACAAAAATGTAGCCCATGGCTTTTTAAGGAGGAGTTGTTGAATATATCACAATGGGACTATCATGGTGAAGATGTAAGGGAGAGGGAAAAGAAAAACCCAGGAACTCTGCCAGTTGGCACATTGCCATTGTGGATGATGATATGATTTTGTTTGCCTAGTCCAAAGCTTTCAGTTCAGCCTATGGCAGAAAACATGTTAGATCAAGTAAAAGAGAAGGTCTCTTGAGCTAGTCAGACAGAGGAAGAAAATTTAAAGGAGGAAAAGCCATCTGGGGAGAACTTACAACAGGAGGCTGTTACCAACAACTTTCCATCACCAGAGGGCGAGGGCGAATGTGTCCAACCAACAGCTCCACCTCCATATGCTGCGAGGCCCCCAACCCCCGTAGTTGATAGATGGGATCCTGAGACAGGACCTCAAAGATTAGCATGCCCTGTATTTGAACAGGCATGAGGGCAATGAATTCACCATGTTTTAGATTTCAAATCACTGAAGCATACATATTTTCTCTACATTAGAAGAAGCTACAAATTTTCATAAAAAATTCCATGTCCATGCTAATACTTTACACAAGCATTTTAAAATAACTAAGGAACAAGCTAGACAAATAATAAAACAATGTCAAAGTTGTGTGACCTTTTTACCACAAGTTAATATTGGAGTCAATCCTAGAGGACTGATACCTAACCATATTTGGCAGATCGACGTCACATACTTGCCAGAATCTGGAAAATTAAAATATTTGCATGTTACAGTTGATACTTCTTCCAGATTTTTGATAGGCACCCTTCATACTGGAGAAAAAAATTAAAGATATTATAGTTCATTGCTTACAAAATTTTGCCACTGTAGGCTTTCCAAAACAGTTAAAAACAGATAATGGTCCTGGCTATACTTCTACCTCTTTTAAACAAGTTTGCTCATCATTTGGCATTACTCATATAACAGGAATCCCAATCAATCCACAGGGACAAGGCATAGTTGAAAGAGCTCATCAAACTATTAAAATGTACTTATTAAAGCAAAAAGAGGGAATTGGGAAGGGGTATATATCCCCCAAAGATAAACTTAAAATAACCCTTTTTACTCTAAACTTTTTAAATTTGGATTAATCAGGGCTTAGTGCTGCCGAAAGGCAAATGTGTCCAAAAAATATACATAAGCCCAAGGTACTTTGGAAGGATATTCTAACAGGACAATGGAAAGGTCCTGACCCAGTGATTTTCTGGAGGTCTGTTTGTGTGTTTCCACAGGGAGAACAGCAGTCAATTTGGATTCCAGAGAGATTAACTAAAGTGATTTCTACAGACCAAAAAGAAGATGATTTGGCTCAAATCCATACCAGCTGATATCCAGAACTCCAGTTTGGCTATCCTTACATCTGTGACAGTGGTTCTCCATCACCTGGAGGCTAATGAAACCAGGATGCTTTTTTCAATATCTATTTTATTATTTCCCTTTCCCACATCATGAAGATCTATTTTGTTTTTTGAGCTCATAAAGACCTAGGTTAATGTTTTGCTGATCAGTTATATTCAGTTCTATTTTTGGACTATGGAGTTTTTAAACATTGCAATGAAGATTTCACATGTAAAAAGTTACAAGGACTTTACTATTATGTTATGTGTTGTATGTATTATATTATGTATGCACACTTGTGTTTTGTGTTGTATGTTTGTATGTGCGTATGTCCATATATCATATATGATGAGTGCTCATAAAAAATGGATCCAAATATTTTTTTTCTTATTCACGTGATTTAAATGGTTTAATTTAAATTGAGTAAAGAGCTGTTGAGGATTGTTTTAATGTGTGAACAAAGAAGGAGGTTAAAAGATCTGTTTGTTTACTTTCACCTTTCCTTTTCATTATATTTAATTTATTCTGTTCAGGACAATGTAAATTGTTCAGAAAATTGTTTTTTTTTAGTGCCTGCTGGAATATTACATAATTTTTTCTTTAGCCATTATTGCCAGAATTCCTATCATCCCAGTGCCAGTGAAGACAAAGATAAAACCAAAGTACAGCTTCTTCAATAGCTATCACTGAACTGCGTGCAGAACTTGCCTCGACTATGTATCACTTGTATGCATTGTGAACTATCTGTTGGTGCAGCGACTTGCGGTAGTGCCGGTGTATTTTTGCTGATGGTGTTATTGGTGGTACAATTTTTCCTAAAGGAGCTGGTGTATCCTCCTCCCTTCTGCTTGTGATGGTTGTTCAGCTAAGATTTGGGGGCCAACAGAGGTGAGGCAAAGAACCTCACCCCCCCGACTAGTACAAAGGCCTATCCACAGGTGTGGCTATATGCTGGACCGGTAGTCAATGACGGGTAAGATCCAATTGCAATGGTACCAACCTAAGACAGAAGGCTGACACCTAGAGGTCAGCTCATCCAATGAAAAGTAAGGACCATATGTAGTATTGGACAACCTCAGGTAGGCAAGGTCCCTAAGCCACATGCTTGTTGTTTAATTAAACAGAGAGGGGGAGATGTTGAGGGCCACAGCCAAAGCAGCCCCAGCAAACTTCCAGCTGATTGGCTCCTCTACCCAGCCAATCAGCCTCAAGAGCAGGAGGAGTGAAGGTTGAGAGGCTCGCTGGAAGCCAGTTGTGGCAGTTGGGCTCTGAGGGAATTCCTGAAGAGCTCGTGTGGTGCGGTGTGTGTGTTTTAAAAATAAAGTTCATTTCTGCTTGACAAGTGGCTCATAAATTGTGCCCAGCCAGACTGCAGCATTGTGTTACTCATGTACTGTGTGTCCTTCTGAACTGGGGACTCATGGCTCTGGCCACCCCACACACAGGCCAGGAGAAAGAGACAGTTTCTCACCCAAGGCAAGGAAGGAACAGGACCCCTGAGAGGACATGATTCTACATAGTGAGAAGAGTCCTGTGGGAAGATCTTTTTCCAAAGAACCATTGGAAATTAAGAGTTAATTATTGATTTTGAATGTGAGAGAAAGATTTTCTTCTCCCTGTCAGGTTCTTTTGACTTTTGCAAGGACCCAGGGAGACACCATTTCCAGCACTTGTTAACATGGTAACACGAGCCACCACAGGAGTCTTAAAAAAGCTAAAGCAGGTGGGTTTGCAGGGAGGAACCTTCCTCTGTCAGTTCTAGTGGGTGTTGGGGGTTTTCCTTCTCCAGGTTTTGGGAGAGGGAGTCAAACAGCCTGGCCATTCACTCCCCAGACATCGCCCTGGACACACTGTCCACTTTCTCATGTCAGGTGCTATATTGGTGCTTCCTACTGAACTCACTGAGACTTTGGCAAAGATTTTAACTTTCACCATCAGATCCTCTGACCACAACTGCAGGCAGCATGGACTTCATCTCATTGGTTTCCCTCTAGTCACAGAAGACATTTTATTTATTCAAAGTAAGTCCATACCCGCCCCCCCCCATTGGTTCTTTCCACCCAGATGCACCCACCAGGGCATTTGCATGTTGCTCCCTGGGGAGGGCCTTCCTGCAAGACTGACATAAAAGCTCAGCTCTAACCTTGCCTTGACTCACCAGGACTCCTCAGCTCAGCTTCTCAAAATGAGGCTCCCTGCTCAGTTCCTGGGGCTGCTGTTGCTATGGATCCCTGGTGAGCACAGAGGGGATGAGGAAGAAGAAGGAGGAGGGGGTGAGCTCAGTGCTTCCTACATGTGAGCTCTGCACATGTTAGTTGTGTGAGTGTCCCTGCATAGGATGTGGCATTTGATGTTCAGATCTTTGAAAGGGAGGAAATTTCTAGAGAAAAAACAAGTCATCTCCTGATGAAGACTGGGACATAGAAAGAGGAGAGTGGTCTGGTCAACCTCTAGACAGGAATTGTACATGTAAAACTCTATCTTATATGACATTGGGTATTTCTGGATAGAAACCCAAACTATATACTCAAGAATGCACAAATAATTTAGTTGAGAAAGGAACAAAAAAATTAAAATGTTTCATAATATTATGAATAAACTTTCATTTTTGACATTATTTCAGGATCCAGTGGGGGCACTGTGATGACCCAGAGTCCTCTCTCTCTGTCACTTCTGGAAAGTCAGCCTCCATCTCTTGCAGGTCCAGTCAGAGCCTCCTACACAGTGATGGAAACAACTATTTGCATTGGGTTGTGCACAAGCCAGGCCAGGCTCCATAGAGTCTAATACATCTTGTTTCTAACCGAAACACTGGGGTCCCAGAAAGGTTCAGTGGCAGTGGGTCAGGGACAGATTTCACACTGAGAATCAGCAGTGTGGAGGCTGAGGATGCTAGGGTGTATTACTAAATGCAGATTACATGGTACCGTTCCACAGTGGTATAGCCCTGAACAAAAACCTCCCTGCCTGGGTGGCCCAGCTGCCAACTGTGGTGCTGGTCTGGGCTCAGCAGATTGTGTGACAGGAAGAAGCTGCAGCTGAAGTTTCTGGACCTTGAGTGCCATGGCCACAGCTCAGTCACCTCCTATTAAGATCCCACTAACTGCAGAAGCCCTGGTGGGGCACCAGCAGAAGGGAGACCCTGGCTGAAGAGGCCCTAAGAGCCATGCAAAAACACAAAGTTCTTCTGTCAAAACAAAGATGAGGAATATTTTCATTATAAATCTAATCTTTATTTTCCACAGTATTTTTAATAGGTCTTGAAAGCACTCATCATGTTGTGTTAATGCCTGTACAACAAAAAGATGCAAATGATGACCTTAGTAACACCCAGGGGTGCTAAGGGGTAAGGGAGGGTCCTATGTGAATGAGATTGAAGTCAAATTGTCACCAGCTTTTGTTAGTGTTAGAAATTTAGTATGTTATAATTTACCCCAAATTAACAAAAATAGGGGGAAAAGCTATCATATAAACAGAAAAAAAGGGAAGAGAATTGAAACATTATACTCCCAATATAAACTAAAGAGAAAGGTGGTTGTAGTTGAGGAGATTCAGGGATTAAAAAGGCAGGAGGAAGAGAGAAAGCACAGAAGAATGGCAAAGGGAAGCTCCTCCCTGTCTGTAACTTTGCTGAATGTAAATAGGTGAACATCCAATCAAAATGTGTAGATTGGCACAATGGATTGAAATTGTGTATGTGCATGTTCATTTGGTAATCTCATGTTAGGTCTTAGAACAAGCAGAGCTTGCTGGTAAAAAAATATGAAAAAAAATCATAAAAAGTAGTCATGCTATTATCAGAAATATAAAATTTTTTCAAATTTGATTGGACAGACAAAAAAATTATACAGTGATAATGGAGTTCGTTCTCCAAGGTGATAAATGTTACAAACATACATGCACCAAAAATCAAGGCTCCAAAACACATCTAAAAGCAAGGACAGATTTGAGGGACAAATAGACAACAATATAGTAACAGAGGGGACCGAATTATTGTACTTTCAATAGTCCCTGCAACAACTAGACAGAGGATAAGTCAGGAAACAGAGACCTGCAGCAATACCACCCACCTAACAGACATGTTTGCGGATTCTACCCACAATGGCTTGCTGCATGACTGCTCAAGTGCACATGGAATGTTCTCCAAGATCCTCCATGTGTTAGGCTACAAAACAAATCTCAATGATGTTATAAAGACATAGAACATAGAACATGCATATTATCTCCTCCTCTGATGATGGTATGAAGTTACAAGATTAACAATAGAAAGTGAACAGGAAAATTCACAAATATGAGGAAAGATAATGCACTCATATAAGAATTGGCTCAAATGAAATGTTTTAGTGAGCTCTTCATTTATGGGACCCAAAGACCAGACATGAACACTGAGAGAAGGATAGGTTTATTTTGGCTCAGGCTTTTGGAGGTTCAGTCCATGGTCAACTGGCTCTATAGTCCTGAGGCCAAGGTGAGGCAGAACATCACAGGAGGGGACATGGCAGAGAGAAGCAGCTAAGGTCATGTCAACAGGAGAGGGATGGGGAGAAAGAGGAAGGGACACAGGAAGGTCAACTCATCGAGGACATACCCCCAGTGGCCTACCCCCTCTAGCCATGCTCCACCTGCTCACAGTTATCCCTGACACTTTCCATTCAGACTAAGATGGAGTGATGATGTCACATTTTCCTAATCCTGAAGACGCCCAGGTTAACAGAGGCTTTTGGGACACATTTCACATTCAAATCCTAACAATCCACTCCTGACCTCGAAAACTCTCATGTCCAAATCACAATGCAAAGTGCATTTAGTCCATTTTCGAGAATCCCACAGTCTTCAAAATTCAGCATTATCTTAAAGTCCAAGTTTAAAGTCTCTGAGACCCTCCCAAAAACTCAGGGTGTTGAACCCTGTAAAAGTCTAAAGCAAGTTACATATGTCCATCATCCAAGGGCTGAATGTCACCATTTCCATTTCAAAGGGGAGGAATATGAGCACAGCAAGAAAAGATGGTGCCAAAGCTGGACTGTAAAATCCATTTGGACAAACCCACCCTGCAGCCCCTATCCAGCACCTGGGCATGTGGCACAGTGAATTTCTGTCCCAAGGGTTGACACCGGGCTCTGCCCCTATGGACATGCTGGCTGCAGCCCACATGGCCTCCCTTTCCACTTGCCTCTTCTGGCTTCAGAGTTTCCCTCAGCAGATGTCCCATGCTGTTGGCATCTCTCAGTCTCAGGGCTTCCACTGCAATGTCACCTCCATTCTCACATCTCCACACCTTGTCTTCTCAGGGCTGCTGCAGGGATTCAGCCCCGATGACCCCTGCCTGGCCTTCAGGGCCTCCTTTGAAATCCCAGTGGAATCTCTGAACCATGACACCTGCATCCTGCAGAACCAGCTCCACGTGGATGAGACCCAAGTCTGCCACCATTTTTAGTTGTCATCAAGCCTCCTGGGACGACAGGTATACCTTCCTCTGAGTTCCTGGGAGGCTGAGCACAGGAAACTACTTCCTAGGAGCCCCCATGAAAGCAGGGGCCCCATGGTCTATTTTCAAAGGAAATTTGACTTTAAGCACCTTTAATGGTGACATTGGTGTAGTCCTGTCAATTCCTGAGATGTCCCCAAGCCAGTTTTTCCATTGTTCATGGGCACAGCACTTGTCATCTCCTGTGCTCAGTACCTGCTGTGCAGAGCCAAGACCTGAGCCAGGAACCAAGCTCCTGACCCTCCTGACCTGCAGGGCCCCACCACTACCATCCTTCTGCTCCTGGGCAAGTTTATGGTTTTAGATAAAAGTCAACCCACCTGCTCCCTGAGAGGGTGTCAGATATCCTGTGTGCATGTGGTGATCAGGGACTCCTTTAAGGGCAGATGCAGTGTGGGAAGCCAGGCATGCTGGGGCTGGGAGGGAGCAGGTCCCTTCCCTTCCTTAGCACCCTGCAGAGGCTTGAAGAAAGGGCCAAGTGGGGCAGTGGGGGCTAGGGCCTGGGAACCTCTGGGACACTCTGCACTGCTCTTCAACTGCCTTAGCTGCCCTGGCCAAACTGCTGAGCTTGGAAGCTCTTCTGGAAGCCCTGAGAGGCCCTCAGTACCTTTGGAAGTGTTTTGCATGGGAAGCATGAGGCTGGGTTGGCCTCTCTAAACCAGGAGCCCTCGGCCTCCTGCGCCTTTAAAACTGACCCCCCTCAGGGTCACTCAGGCCCCTTCTCTTCTCTGGCAAAACCGCAGCTTTTGCATATTCTGAGAGTTACTCACCTAGAGGCCAGCTCCCCGAGACCAGCATGTTTTCTGAATCCCTGGTGCAGTGTTGATCTTCTGTACTTATCGAGTTGAACAACTCACTGAGGAGAGGGACCATTTGAGTTTCCTACAAAATCTGCCCTAGTGATGGATGGAGGAGGATCAGTTTTATAAATCTGGGATCCACACCCCAAAACTATCATGTTGCTATGCCTCAATGCTGCCACTAGATGGCAAACAAACCCCACTAAGAACCCAGCCTAGGGTCCTGACCTCAGAGGCCCTGGGAAAGCAGCAGAGACCCCTTCCCATAAAGAGCCCTCAGGCTTGGGAACTGTGCCCAGTGCCCAGGCTCATGGCCCCTGGGGCTCTGCACACAGTGGACTAAGTCTCCTCACAGGCAAGTTCCTGAATGTTTTCTATTTTGCTTTATAACCCGTGATCATCACAACCTGAGAAGAATATCCTCCTCTGAGGACTCATGGAGTGGGGTCAGAACTAAGGGTCAGCAGTGGGCCTGGATGAGAAAGAGGACAAGGCCACAGCTCTGAAGATGGTGCAGCCATGTGTGCAGTGTGTGAGTTGTCCTCATGAATCACCATGAGGGGACAAAGCCCACTGCAGTCTTCACTGTAGTGTGGGGCAGACACTGGGGACATCACATGGAGGAGGGGAAGGGAGGGGGAGGGGAGGAGAAGCTGCAATGTCAGTGCTGCCCTCAGACTTTCCCCAGGGTGCTAAGCTATGTGTAGTCACTGCTCACTCCACAGGGGCTCAGGTGTCCTGAGTACACCAGGAGCCCCCATGGGAGGCAACACTGCTAGAGATGGAGCCCATCTGAGGAGGACCAGGTGCTCCACACATGGGAACAGCAGCTGTGAGCCTGTTCTCTGGTGAACAGGCCTTGACTCCAGTGCTCCAGGCCCATGGCCCTGCAGAGTTGTTCCAAGTCCTGGAAGATGGGCAGGAACTCAGATCCTCACCAGGAGCCTGGAGTTCCTCTACTCTCTGCACCCTCTGTGTGGGCTGAACTCAGGGATGTTTCTGCTGGGCAGGGCCTCCACCTCGGAGCTGCTTACCCAGCCCAGTGTCTGTCTTCTAGGGAACATTTGGATTGTTCCCAATATGCAACCACTCAAACATGTCACAGTGGTTGGTGTTGAGCATACAGATGTCAGCCCTGGACATCTCTGGAGGGTGAGTTTGTGTGCAAATAACCCCTGGATCCAGAAAAACTCCCATTTGAATCCCATCAGCAGATCATGCAAGAAAAAGGCCACTGTCACCACTAATAGAGGGTTACTCTCACCAACCCTGATCTATGCCAGATTCTTCTTAAAAATCTGCCCTCCATTTCATGTCAAAAATAACATTTTATCTTATTTTTTATTTTTATAATTTACAATGGATTTTCATATGTTTGTCATATATTTTAACTTTCCTTCTGTGATTTGTGCATTCATGGTCATGACCCCTTATCTTTGACTTGTTTATTTTTATTATTGATTTGAGGTGCTCTTCGTGAACTATTGATACAGTTCTTTTTGTATACAATGAACTATGTCCTGTGACGGCACTACTTGTGTTTAACTCTTTTTAGTGAATCTTAAAATGCTAAAATTTAACTTTTAATATACTCTATTATCTGTATTTTTTTTGGTACTGAATATTGAACATTATGTCTAACTACAGAGCAACATCTGCAGACCTTTTCATTTTTTTTATTTTTTTTATTTTTTGAGACAGGGCTTTGCTAAATTGTGGAGGCCTATCTTGAACTTCTGATCCTCCCGCCTCAGGCTTACATGTTGCTAGGATGACAGGTGTACACCTCTGCACTTGGCTAATTATCTGCATTTCTCATTGATATTTTTAGTTGTAGGTGGATACAATACCTTTATTTCATTTTTATATGATGCTGAGAATCAAACCCAGTGCTCATGGATTCTAGAAAGTGCTCTACCACTGAGTCACAACACCAGCATGTGTGATCTGTATTTTATAAACTGGTTATGTTGTTATTATCAACAGTTAATGTAATATACATTTTACTTCATGCTATGAATTCCAAATAAAAGAATAAGTTAATAATATGTTGATTTAGTGATTATATCTTACATGCAAACAGTTTATCTGTGTGTATGACACGTATTCCTTATCTTTCTAACCATCATGAATCTGGCTCTGAAAAAACTGAGATAGGAGGTTTGTTCACATTCCTCTTGGTGTCAGTTTCCAGGATCATGGAGCATGTGCTGAGCTCAGCTGCCCCACAGAGCCACATCCAGGGCTGAGCTCCTGGTCTTGGACTCTCACCTTGGCTGTGGGCTGAGAGCTCTGCTCAGCATCTAGAGCTGTGGAGGGATTTTCCCCCCTGGCTCCCCTGCCTGGCTGCTCAGGCCCTCAGCCCCACTGCCCAGGAGAGCTGCATACCCAGCCCAGGGCCACAGCCCAGCCTTCAGGCAGTGCCAACCTGAGCTAGACCTGCGGGAGCCCCTGTTCCAGCCTCTTCCAGTTAGTCCAGGGCCTGAGTCTGCTCTGCATGTTAATTCATGGCCCCATTCCCACCATGGTAACCCAAGATGGTCACCTGAAACCAGGGTCTGCAGTCACTGTCATTCTCAGGTGTGATTCACTGAGCACCTGCTCTGTCCTGCTATGCGTAGTAAGAACAGGAGAGCCTCTTTCAGTCCAGGACAGGAGCAGAAGTGAGAGGGCACCTGCCACCAGCTCAGAGGTGAGACACAAGAGGGTAAAGGAATGGGCAGCTCTGGGCACAATCTTCACCCTTGGGATTAGGGAATGTGGAGGGATTCGCTCTGCGTTCCTCCCTGGAGTGGCTGGGGACACATGAAGCTTAGAGCCCCTGCAGAAGCTCCCTGCAGGCTCAGGCCATGTACTTTGTCTGGTTCCTTGTGAGCTGGACTCCTCCAGGGCTCAGGCTGTGCTAAGGCAGCTGCTGGAGCTGGAGGAAGAAGCAGAGGATTGCGAAGTCATCAGGTTGACGCCATTAGTCAGCCACCATGCTGATGGGCATGGGAATGTGATGAAGTGGCAGCAAAGGGGGCTGATATGGGAGTCCCCAAACCAAACCAGGACCACTGAGTCCCTGGTATGAAGACATCCAGGAGGATCTCCAAGAGGCACATTCTCCAAGTAAACTTGGTATTATCTTTGTGCTTCTGCAGGACCTTGCCTGATATTAATGTAGTTCTTCTCTAGAGCCCTTCAAAATGCTTTTGAATAAATCAGTTCTTCTAATGCACTTCTTTCTTTGAAAACTTTATTTCACAATTACATAATTTCAAATGAAACCCAAGGTATCCTCCCACCAGGAACATGTGAGAGCATATTAATGGCCTGATATTCTCCTCTGTAACACTTCACTACATATTCTCTACAAGAAGCTTCTTCTACGTAGTCCTCATTTTCTGTATGAAATACTTTGCTCAATCCAGACCTTAAGTTTTCTTCAAAATTGGACAATTGTCCTGAAAATATCCTTAGTAAAAAAATGTCACCAGAGAGAAACAAACTCTCTGAAATGGATATTGGTGCTGCCTTGATCTGACCTGGAACACATGGGGACACTTGGTCAGTGTTGAGTGACTGAGAGGAGCCTGCCCAGCAGCTGTGCCCAGCCTGCCCAGCCCTGTTGATTTGCATGTGCACACAGTACAGTTCACTGCCCTGAGGACTTCTTAAGAGGCTGCTCACATCCTGTGCAGGAGTCAGTCCCAGTCAGGACACAGCATGGCCATGAGGGTCCCTGCTCAGCTCCTGGGGATCCTGCTTCTCTGCCTCCCAGGTAAGGAGGGACAGCACTGGGTATTTACTAATCACAGTGTGGTCAGTGCTGCCTGGCTACTCAGGAAGTCCTCTTGTAACATCATTACTTGCATTGATATTTCTTTTTATGTTTTCAATGGCAGGTGTCAGATGTGACATCACAATGACCCAGTCTCCATCCTCCTTGCCTGTGTCTAGTGGAGACAGAGTCACCATCACCTGCATAGCCAGTGAGAACATTAGCAGTTATTTACACTGATATCAGCAGAAACAAGGCCAAGCTCCTAAGCTTCTCATCAGATATGCAAATACTTTGGAATCTGGGGTCCCCTCGAGGTTCAGTGGCAGTGGATCTGGGACAGATTTCACTCTCATCATCAACAGCCAGGATCCTGAGATGTTGCCACTTATTACTGTCAACAAGGTAGCAGTTACCCTCTCACAGTGATACAGGCCATGACAAAAACCTCCCAGGGAGCAAAAGTGTGAGGCTGGGCTGCCCCAGCTGCTCCTCCTGCTGCCTCCACCTGCTGAGGGCACTGCTCAGAGGCAGCCAGGGTCTGAGCACTACAAGGAGGGTTTGTCAGAGGATCCAGGGGGGCTCCTCTGCACCCTGACCAGCTCAGCCCCAGCAGGCAATGAGCTCACTATATGATAAGGAAAGTGATTTAAGACCTGAGAGACTGAATTAGGCAGTATCAGGGGTTGTGCAGCAAAGATAGGCCTCTCCATGTATTCCACACGGGAATATTTTAGACTTTATTTTTGAGTATAGTTTAAGTATTCAAGAAAATTGGGGTCAAGTACAGAGTTCTCCTGTTTCCCCCCTGCTCCCACAGCTGCTCCATCACCACCCCCAGACTCTGTTGCTTTTGTTACAATTCGTCAACCTCTGCCCAAGTCTACAGGTCACACCAGGGTCACTTTGTGCATTCTGTGGAACTAGATAAGTGGAAAGTGACATGTGTCCAACAGTGTGGCCTTGCACAGTGCAGGTCCCACCCTCACAGTGTCTGAGCTCCAACTGCCCCTCACCCTTCTCTCTGCTGCAGACCTTCATGATTTTCCATCCTGTAGTTTCACCTGGGCTGAGTGACAGGGGTCTGGCACTCACAGCATGGACGATGTTCAGTCTGGCCTGTCACTCTGAGAGCTGTTCACACAAACCTCCTCTAGGGGTTTCCATTAAGTGATAGGTAGGTATTTTCTTAATTTTTTCATTTTAATTTTTTTTTCAAACTTGGTACTGAATCCAGGCAGGTGCTACCACTTAGCTACATTCACAGTCCTAGTTTTAATTTTGAAACAGGATCTCCGTGAATTTTTAGGTCTTTGCTAAGTTGCTGAACCTGGCCTTAAACTTGTCATTGTCCTTCCTTAGCCTCCTTGTTTCTGGGGTTAGATGTGAGCATCATTGCACCTCGCTTGATCACTGTGTTCTCTTCAGTGCTGAGTAATCTTCTATTTTCTGGCCTCTATAACAGTATTGATCCATTCCCCTACTGAACGGCAGGCTTGTGTCTTCCAGGTTTTCAATGCTGAACACAGGTCCTGTAAGTTTTTAGGTACAGAATTTTATTTATTTTTAGATGTGTACGTTCACCATCTTTAGTTTCATATCAGAACACCTAGTGTTGTAAGAATCTATCACACTGTCTTGTACATCCTGTCTTTATCTTGGAGATATCTTGTGGACACTCCCCAGAACACTCAGCTGCTGGGTGTGCCTTGTGACTGCAGCCAGGTCCAACTCAGCAGCAGAGATAGAGCCTGGGCTCCCCTCCTGCTGCCTGTGGGGTGCTTCCTCCTGGACATGGCAATCCCTCAGGGGGGGATGTTTTCTAATGTGTTTTAATTTGCATTTCCCTGGTGACCTGGGGTGTGCAGTGGTCAGACCCAGCTGTCAAAGGCTTGTCACTTGTCCATCCTTTATGGTCCTTCCTCATCCTGTGTTCCAAGGTCTCTGCTCCTGTCATGTCTCTATTCTCTATAGAGCCCCCCACAGCCACTTTGGGGTCAGCTACACACTCTCTTCATGTTTCTACAACTGAGGGCTCTTGAGTTTATGTTGATTCCTGATTAACTTTTCCCAGGATCTAGAGTTCTAGGTCAACAGTCTTCTCCTTTAACACTTGAAACTGTGAACTTTCTTTTGTCCTTTCTGTTTCCAGGGGAGAATTTATCTTTTCATTCCAGTTGTTTCTCCCATAAAGCTAAGGAGACTCTTTTCCCTCTCAGCTTTTAAGGTCTCTGTCTCTGTCTTCAGAAGGTGGCAGTGTGGCTATGGGATGGGCTAGCAGGTACCCCCTGGTCATCTGAGTCTCTGTTCCCTGGCCCACATTTGTGTTCTAGGAGGAATGCACCACAGCCCTCCAGGAGAAACTGATTAAAAACTCCTACTTCCTACAGGTGACAGGTGACATTTGGTTCTGATGCAGAGAAATCAGATATCCTGAGGTGGCTGTAGTACCAACAGCACTGTAGAGGTGGTGATGGAGAGATGTGGCTCTTGTCATGACCCTCATCCCTGCCTCCACTCGATAAAGGATCTATTGTGCAAATATGGTGGTAGTGAGTGGGACACAGAGACCAGGTAGTTTTCCCAGAGGAGAGAGTCTTCTAGCTCATATTGCTACTTAGCTCTCTTCTGTGGCACCTTCTCTGCTGTCCCACAGAATCCATAAAGTCTGCACATGCAGAACCCACTCCACAAGCCCATCTGCTGCACCTTCTCAGGATAATTGTGCCTGATTTCTTATCTTCTCCTCCAGGCCCTAAGCCAAGTGGCTGTCCAGGGTCCATGCACAGATCTTTGACCAGGGCACCCCCTGTCCACACACCATATGCTCTTCGTAAATATCTACTAGCTTGATGTAATGTACGAAATCCTCCCATTGTCACTAGCCATCCATGGGTTGTTTGGGGGTCACTGTGCATAGAATCGTGTTGGATAGGATCATTTGGTGTTTGGGAATGACCAGTGGACATTTACTCAGGTCAATTGCCCAGAGACATTGTGAATTTCTATCCCACTCTGCCATGGCCCACATAGCACCTGAGACGTGTGTGACCTGCCAAGGTGCCAATAAACCTGCTGACTGCAAGACAACATGAAGCAAGGCTCTCCCTGACACCTTATACCTGCTTTTGATGCACTCCCTTAAGTAAACCACCCAAGCCATCTTTCCTTTGTCTAATTCCAGCTCTTGTGTCTACTGAGTGTATCAGGGGCTCAGCTTTTTAAATATATTTCTAAATCTTTGTCTTTTGTTTTTCCCCAATTATTTCAGAATTTAAGTTTTCAGGTGGCTTATACCCTCTTTGGCTGGAAGAAGAACCCCCCAAAGAGATTATGAGTGTGACCCCTGTGAACCCATTATTCTGGCTACACTCTGGGAGCATATACTGTATACCTTACATATGCCATTTTATGAGGCTAATCCATTCAGGTCAAAGCCTAGTTTGCCTCCCCTTGACATTATCTAATTGAGACAATCCTTGTGATTCCTGGAGCAAGATCATGCAGAGGTGCCAGGATAAGGCAGAAACTTGGTAGTGGCATCAGGATAATGTCCATGAATTATAACTTGGACATGTATCTGCTGATCACTGACAATATTACCTACATCTTAACATAAAATAATCTATCTACTTGTTCGCTCTTCCAACAATGATTTTTGGCATAAAAATATGAAAAATTATATAAAAATATGACTTTCATTAATTTATTTAGGTAAAAATCATTTTTTGAACAATCACTTTTCAGTATAGCACAGATTTAATTCCAAACATAGCAAAACACAATATTAACAATATTTCTACAGTATGCCTCTTGACAGACATGCTCACACATTATCACTACAGAAAAATTTCATATTGGAGAACATCATATGTTATACTCTGTACTTGTGTGTCATGATTGTTGAGACCAAATGTAAAATAACCTGAGTGAGAAGGGGACCTTTTGTGGAGCACTCAGGGCTGCCTGTGTGTGAGCTCTATGCACTGGATGTGAAGATACTATTTTCAAGTTCTGCTCCACTTACTCTAGGAATGTGCCTAGACCTTCCCATCTCCTTCTAGGGTCAGAGCTCAGGAGACACAGTTGTAACTAGCCACCTGGTCCTGATGTCTGATGGCTGCATGAGTCAGTCCTCAGCCCCCAACCTCCATCCCAGGATTAACCCTCCCATCAAGCACCACCCTTCTGGGGTCTCTCCATCCTCCTTTGTGGGGAACAACAAACCTTAGTTGACATTTTACATACAACCAGTCTTTGTATCATTTCAAAAGATCCTTGTTTCTCTTGTAAGTTTTCTTTTCATTGCCCAGTTGATCTTTTCAACTGTGAAAATTGTACCTGGAGTTTAGTTGAGATCACCATATTTTTATGTAATATAAAAGCCAGGACATACTCTTGTGCTTGAGGGTTTTCAGCTGCATGGCAGAGTTTGCAGGAATAAGTAAGAGCCCTCACACAGGCAGGTGCCCCTGAACCAGTGTGTGACCCAAGCATTGATGTCCTCATGGTCGTGGGGACCAAGGCATGCAGGAAAGTAATGGAAGGAGGGAAAGGGAGCAGAATCATTTCAATCCCTGTTGAATTCTGTGTGGAGTCTGCTGTGATGTGTGGTGTGTGGTGTGTGCGGCTGTTCCTCTGTGTTGATCAGGGAAGGCCCAGGGGCATCTGGAGATGCATCTGAGAGAGGAGGAAGGAGCCCATGGCCAATGGGGGACAGCAACAGCAAGACCAGGAGAGACACTTGGGAAGAGCAGGGACCTCAAGAACTCAAAAGAATATTGTTCATCAACAAAAGAAAAAAAATATAATTTCTGCAGTGTGCAAAATCAACCAGGCCTTCAGTGATTGATAACTTTTTCAAAGATTTCATATAAAAATTGCTAGTTAATTGACCACAGTCTACATCCTGGATGAGCCAACTTTCAAAAGTGCTGTGAAGACATAACTGTTTATGATTTTCTTCATTTCCCATCCTCTTCTTCCCCCTCACATGGGACTTTTTGATGTGTTTCCAGGACTGAGGCACAAGCTATTTTCTCTTTCAACTTGAACTCCACAATGTCTGCTGTCCCGACAAGGTTCCTGTGCAGGTGATCTTGGACACCTTCCCTTTCCCCTCCTGTCTCCTTGTATTCTGTCCCTGTGTTAGTGGCTGGGATGAGTCACAGCTGTGATGTGCTGAACCTTCCCAGCCACAGCAGACTCCAGACCTCATCCAGAGACCAAGCTCCTGACACACCTCCTCTGTAGAGCCCCAGGTCACCATCCCCCTGGCCCACCTCCAAGTGAGATTGTTCTTGATACAAAAACAATGTAAGAAAACTTGATTAAAAGAAATAAATTGAAGTGCTCTCACCTGGGAAGAGGACACCCCAGTCACACATGACCCTGGAGCCCCAGGACTCCTACAGGGAAGGTGGGGGGTCTGAGCAGGGTCCTCAGGGGGCCAGGAGTAGGTCCCTTCCTTGCTCAGCACCTGCAGAGGCTGAGGAGAGAGGCCCAGTGTGTAGTGGCACCTGTAGCATCAGAACCTCTGGGACCTTCCCTGCTACTCGCCTGTGGCTCTGGGTGACCCCACCCAACTGCTGAGTGCTGCCCTGGGCCTGGGAGCCCCCAGGAGCTGCTAAGGGTCATATAATATTTTAATTATCACACTCCTCAACTTAGACATTTACCACTTATTTCTGGTGAGTCTTTCAAAGCCCTGGGCATTTGGCAAGAGAAGGCACAGATTCTAGACATGGAGGTGCTCTGGTCCTCCCCAGCCAACAGTCTCATCTGCCACAGAAGCTGGGAACCTCTACCCATGATAAAAGTGGTGAATTAGCACAGATAGTGACAATCTTCATGTTAATTGGCATTTCTAAGGGACACCCTTGTTGCTATTGGTTAAGTGGACTTGATGGACAAAAGCTTCACAGTCATTAAGATTGAATGTCCTGTGGTTGGTCATGTGTTTTTGATGATTCCAACCATCAATCAAAAACATGGAGAGGAGGTTTTGATTTGGGGCTCAGAAATCTGATTGATTTTTAAATCTCTGTCTACCCTGCATTCTTCATTATAATTAATTAATTATAATTATAATTATATTTAGGACATCTTGGAATATTTTATTTATCACAGTGCACTGATGATGACTGAAATGGGTCAACAAAGTTATCCTTGAACCACAGAGAAACTGCACAGCTTGGAACCCGAGCACCCTGATTCTCTGGTGCCTCCATTGCTACCTAGAGAGGGTTGAGCAGCAGAATATTGTGTGGCTGGTAGATTCCAGCCATGGTGAATGATTAGCCATGTGTGAGTTTATAAAATTAAAATAAAATTAAAGTTTAAATTGAATCTTTCAGATGCACTTGCTGCGTCTCAAGTGGTCAATACACACTAGTGTCTGGTGGCAACAGGATGTTCTGTTGAACAGTGTTGGTCTAAAATGTTGCTTTGACCATCTTTGATGTTGTAGCTAAGAGCACAAACCTCCCAGCAGCTGGGAACAAGCCTGTGTGACCTCGAGCCTTCTTAGTAGGCACAGGTAGTGTGGTCTTGAGTTGGGATCTTTCTAGAGGGCAGAAACAAAGCTGAACTGACAGGGAGGTCAGGAGGCCTGGGCCCCCATTTCTGCCTCCACACCTGCATCCTCAGGAGCCTCTCTGAATCTGCAGCCTTGGCCTCTCACCTGACCCACAGAGTGTAGCCCTTAACCCTCTTCTCAATTATCACTTTTCAATCCCTGGTTATCTGTTAGTGACTTGTCCTCAGCTACAAGAAAGACTATTGATATGAGCTGGACATCTGTGTTTCTTACAGAATCTGTCCCAGTGATGGATGCAATAGGGTCAGCTCCCTGAGCAATAGTGAAGATTTGCAGTGAAGCCCCATGGGACCCAGAGTCTAAAATCATAACCATGTTATGCCTAAGATCGACCAGTAGGTGGCAGACAAGCCCAGCCAACCAGTCACCTTGTCTTAGAAATACCAGAAAACAGAGAGAGTGGACCACAGCACACAGCACCTGCATCACACACAGAGTCCACCTAGCAATGCTTCCACCATCCACAGTCACATCCTGGGTGTTCTGGGTGACTGTATTTTACTGCACCTTATTCTATGGCAAGCTGAGCCTTTCTAGTCTTAATCTCTCACATCCAAAAAGCTCAGAAATCTGAAAGTTTTAGGATGGATTCCAGTGGGTTTTGGAATATTTTATGGAAATGCTCAGTTAGTAAAAGATGAAAAGTTTCCAAAAATCTAAAAAACATTGAAGTCTAAAGCACTTTCAGTTTCCCACATTTAGAAAAAGGATCTTCAACCTGTGTTCTACTTTCCATCATTACAATGGTTGATCATGAGCACATACAAACAGGAACACCATAGACAAAGATTATGTATGACTGTAATGCCTTAAAAATTTAAAAACATTCTAAATATATTTATGAGCCCAAAATTGATAAACCAACCCATTTTATAAAACACTGTTTTAGGTAATGTGCTTCTTGTGCATTTTCAGAGACCTTAGAAGAGAAAGCTGAAGAAATTCTAGTGCAGCAGACCCCAAGTGGAGGTGAGTGGGTTTTTCCTTTTATGAGTCATTTGAAAAGTACTAGAGAGAAGGTTAAAAGACAAAACAAGTGTCCAATGATGAGGAAGGCTGGAACAGTCTTATCTCCAATTTTAGAGACCATGTGAGATATTGTTTGACACAGACCTCAGCCTCACTGTCTCTGTCTCCAGGGGAACAGCAAGCTGGAGTGTGGGCATCTCATGACCCTGGCACCAGCAAAACCCTAGGCAGAGACCTGAAGGCCTCATCTGAGCTGCATCCTGCAGGCCCAGTGGCATCCCAGCCTGGCTCAGGGGCAGTAGGTCATGAAGAGGCTTCCCCCTGTCTATTAGCAGCCTAGAGTTCCTTACTCTCAGGAAGCCTCAGGGACCACCAGAGCAGCCCAGATGGTTCCAGAGGGAAATAACAGCTGCAATCTGCCTTCAATCTCTTTCTGCCTGGTACATAACACAAAGTTAGACTTCTGCAGTTTTCTATTTTGTAGGAGAGAGAAAACCCACTTTCATTCATGTATGAGAGATGCTTGGTCCCCTAGACCTTTTTTTGCTTCCCCAGGTACATGGCAGAGGTGAAACAGGATGAGGAAGTATTTGCTATTACATGCATGTGAGTAGGAGGAAATGGAGGCTCAGGGAGAGCCATAAACAGTGCTATGTTCAGGGTTAACAGTGACTACTACACAAGCACAACTGTGTGCTAGGGTCCCTGCATACTTCTCCTCTCTTCCTGACCCAGTGACGGCCTCCTCTGTCCAGGACAGAGCCTGATAATGATGGCTGCAGCAATTGTTCTCAGGTCCTGTTAACAGGGCATTTCCTCTGCATTCCAGAATAAGACCTTGGGACAGTTCTGTGTATTGTGACCCTCAAATGTGGGGCTCCAGCTCCTTCATGTTCTGTGTTTCTGCAGAAATCGCCCAGATGTGGCCTCTCCTCTACACACAGCAGGCTCAGGGTTCCATGGAGGAGGGGATTTGTTGACAGGCAGGCTTTCCTAGAGCCAGTTTATTTTGCCTATTTCCAGGATCTGGTATCCTAACAGCATGTTGTGTGTCTCTTTTTCCTTCTCACAAACCAGACTTCTTCTCTTTGCTAGAACCTGAAAATTGAAATTGTGAACTCAGCTAAGACAAGGTCATACCTGGACATAAATTCTCTAAGTCACAAAGTGCTTCATTCTTTTTTTTAGAAAATGCATTCAGAGTCTACTCAAGCATGGTTTGAAACAGGCTCTGACAGGATGGACAAGGTATAGGAGGCAGCTTTACTAACATCACCATTTCATGATCCTTCATTTAGATCCTGACACCTCCTCCATAGGGAGCATGTGACTTGTGTAGAGGACAATGACTTTCTACACCCTGTGAAACTCCCCAAACACATTCTCACCATCCAATCAACAAGTGGTTCTTCCACTCTCCCTGCTACCAACCCCACTGCTGCCCCCTAGTGGGGAAGTGGATCTGAGCTTCCTGCTCCTGAATCCTTGCCAGCTCACCTTGTGCAACTGGCAGATTACTTTTATAAGAACTTAAGTCACCATATAGACTTCTGTGTGCACCAGACAGTAAGCTCTGATTTAATGCTAACTGCTTTCTTTTTAAAAAATATTTAATTGATTTCATTTTTAAAAACATGGCAGTGGAATGAATTACAATTCTTATTACACATAGAGCACCTTTTTTCATATCTCTGTACATAAAGTATGTTCACAGCCATTCATGTCTTCATACATGTGGCTTTCATGGAAAGGTTTCTCATTCCCAGAACAGGCATCCTTTGAGATCACTAGATAAACAAGTCCCAGGAGAACACTCCTCAAGGATCTCTGCAAACACTTTTTATGGGACAACCAAGAGAACTCACAGAGCTCCTATCTTGGCTTTTATTCTTTGAGCAACGACATCCCATGATCCAAAGCACTAAAGCCCAGTTGATCCTCTGAGGGACTGGAAGGGCCTTAGCTCTTCTGCTAGATTTCCTGGGTCTCAGGGTGCTGCACTCAGCGAACTTAGTATATGTTTGTGGAACCACAAATGAGTCAGAGGAGATCCTGGGTCAGTCCAAGGCAACCTGCAGAACTTCTCTGCACAAACCTCCCACAGCTAATCTTCCTGTGGACTTCATGGACACAGAGCAATTGTACTCATGGACCTCATAGTAGTGTGCTTGGCTAAACCCCCTCCCCTGTGTCATGTCCTTGTGGTGAGCCGTGTCAGCAGACCGTGGTCGCCATTACAAGATGGCACCGATAAGCACCATGGCCTGTGATAAACAACTCCTTGTTTCCGGAGAGTTGGCACGTAGCTGTAAAACACCCTATGAGAAAGATCCACGTGGCAGTGTGCATTAGGGCTTGATGTGCTTTATCAAGGCTGGGGCTCTCGGGTGAAGGAGTAGACGTATAAGTGGTAGCAGTAGTAGTAGTAGTACTAGTAGTAAGAGAAGCTTCCAGAGACACATAATTAAAGGCCTGAATAAACTGCTGAAAGAATAATCCTGTTTTGTGTCCTTCTTGCTGGCGAAAGGTCATAGCATGTCCTGTCCTGAAAGAGTGCAATCATGGGGAAATGATGCCACAGAAAACACATTCGATAATGTGCCATGAGCAGGCTGGCCTGTCCTGTAAAGGAAAATATTGCGCATTGGGTCCCCACTGTTTGGTCTGGCATTGACCACTGATGGGAAGCAGGAGGAAAAGGATCCAGGGCTCTTCATCCTGGTGGGAGAAGGTGCCCACCCTGCAGGGTCTCCAGGCTCAGTGGCTGAGCCTTTGGGGGTCTGTGACTCAGAATCTTGGTTGGTCACATTCATAATCTCCTCCTGGCTCCAGAGAGGGGTTGGGCATGGTCTAGAGCCCAGCTCTTCAGGAGCTGAGGACATCTTCTTAAAATTAAGAAAGAGTAGGTGAAAATGAGTGGATTCAGACTTCCAGCTGCACTCAGGATGGAGAAGTCATTCCTTCCTTCCCTACAGACAGCTGTACTAACATGACTGCTATGAACCCTGTGACCAGGACATGGACATTAGTGCCCTGTCCTATCCTGTCTTCATGGCATTTCACATGTATCCAGTCACCCCCTAGTGTCTTCTGTAGCAAATGGCCCAATGGAGACTCTCCAGCTGCTATGAAGCCAGGTCTTTTCGGCCTCCTTCAGCTTGGGGCGGCAGCCTCTGCATCCTTGGATATTGGAGTCCTGTCTCTGTTGAAGGTACTGCACCAGTCGCCCTGTAGAATATCCTGACAGAAGACACAGTGACATTCAGGACTGAATTCTGCTCCTGCATCCAGAATTGTCGTAACTCTACTGTCATAAAATAGCCCCCCCAACACCCCCACTGGGCGGCTTCAACGGAAATAGACTATCCCATGACAGTGAAATCTCAGGCAGACATCAGGGCACCAGCTGGGCTGTTCTGCTCTCCCTTGTCTCTCATACGGCCATTCTCCTGTGTGTCAGGTGGTCTGTCCCTGGTGTCTCTGAGACCTAATTTCTCTTCCATTAGGAAACCAGTCATATTGGATTAGACCTCAAACTCAAAACTCACACTTGAATAAATACATAATCCAGCACACTGTGAAGTTGTGCAGACCACAGCCCCAGCCTGCGAATTTTGAGGGACACAGCTCAGCCCATAGTGGGTGGGCAGGAGTGTGCAGAGCGATGCTCTTCTCTTCTCATGGCCTCCTGCCAGGTGGGGCATGGCTTCATGTCCTACATCTTAGTGATGCTCTCTGAACCTTGGCTGAGGGTGTCACCAGAGTTCTCCAATGATTGTTTTCCCCTTTATAGCCAATAAGAATTTGTCCTTTGAATGCTGTTATATACTAATGAGTTCATATGTTCTTCAATGGTCAGAATATTGTGATCATTAATTATTTTAACACTTCAAATTCTCCAAATTTGTCTACTTGCTGTCACATTCAAATTGTCTTCTGTTATGTTTTTCTGTGACCCTCTCAATATTTCACTGCATCCTCTCTCTCAAAATGGTCTTAGTTTCTCTTTTTCCAACCCTATATTCTAAATATAACGTTTTTCAGAGATTCACGGTTCCATTAGTGAATAGTTGTGTTAGAAATTATAGGTTCTTTTTGAGAGAATAGGATGATTTCTTCAAGATGGTATGGATTTTCCATTTATCAAATCACCCCTTAACCACACCCAATGATACTTGCTCAGGTTCTATCAACAAAATCTATGGTTTTACATGATCACATGTAATTACATTCTAAAACACAGACTTTGTTTAATAATCCTTCTGTCACATAAATCACTTGTTTTCTCAACAGTGAGTCTCTTAGTCTAATTACTGATTGTAAATTTATTTACTTGAGCCACACCACTGTTCAAAACCAAGTTCTAGATGTTGTTTTTGTGAACACCTACAGGCTTGATCAGGGCAGAGTATTCAGGGGTAGGGAACATGGTAGATTTTTCTGAAAGAAAATGCTCTGCACTCTGCCACCACAGGCAGGATGAGGGTTGGAGGAGAGAGGACTGCCACCTCTGAACACAGTGAACTGTAAGGCCAGAGAGAGTGGGAATGATAACCTGAGCATGCGGGGGACATCAGGCATGGGTGTGGGCAATCAGAGGCAGCTAGGAAGAGTGCTGTGCCTCTCATGTAGTAGGAAAAAATATTTGATTTTGGCTTGTCTTGATAAGCACAGCGGGACAATGGAGAGATAAACAGAGGAAAAGGGTTTGAGCAGCTGAAGAAGGAAGATGAGAGAGGAAAGATCCTGCCCTTCTTATGAATCAATTTTTTTTTGTATTGCCTTTCTACTTCACCATCAGGAACTCAGAGCAAGCAGTCAGCCACTCTGGACTCATTAATGGTCTCAGGTGCCAAATGCAAGTATCTCCTAAGCATTCCTGAAGCTTCTGGGGTTGTGCTATGCCCCACATCCTCTGTCAGATATCGAGGAAAGGATAGATGGAACCAAAGGTCATCAAAAAGCATGACACATGCAGAATTCAACAAAAACACTGCCTTCAGCCCCAGAGGGCAGAGCATTTTCTGTCAGCAATTCTGAGCTTCCCTGTCTGACCTGGGACTCAGGACCTAAAGCCTGTGCTGAGTGACTGAGAGGAGCAGCCCTGCAGCTGTGACCAGCCTGCCCAGCCCTGCTGATTTGCATGTGCCCACAGCACAGCCCACTGCTCTGAGGACTTCTTAAGAGGCTGCTCACACCCTGTGCAGGGGTCAGTCCCAGCCAGGACACAGCATGACCAGGAAGGCCCCTGCTCCTGTTGTTGGGGCTTCTGTTGCTCTGCCTCATGAATACAGAGGAAAAGTTCTGGGGATTTACTTATTCCAGTGTGGTCAGTGCTGCCTGGATCCTCAGGGAAATTCTCTTTTAACATGATTAATATTGTGCATATTTGTTTTCATGTGTTCAATGTCACGTTCCAGACGTGACATCAAATTGACCATCCTTCCTGTCTCCATCCTCTCTGTCTCAATCTCAAGAAGAAAGAGTCACTGTCACCAGCAGGGCCAGTCAGGGCATTAGCAATTACTTTAACTGGTACTAGCAGAAATCAGGGAAAGCTCCTAATCTCCTGATCTATGGGGCAAACTGCTTGTGATCTGGGATCCCCTTGAGGGTCAGTGGCAGGGCATAAAGGACAGATTCCACTCTCACTATAAGCAGCCTGATTCTGAAGATATTTCCACTTATAACTGTGAACACTATGATGAGTGTCCTCCCACAGTGACACAGGGCATAACATAAACCTCCCAGGGAGTAAGTGTGAGGCTTGGCTGTTTCCGCTGCTCCTCCTGCTGCCTCCTCCTTCTGAGGACACATCTCAGAGGCAGCCAGGCTCTGGGAGACATTGGTAGGAGATTCCAGAAAGGTTCCTCTGCTCATGAAACCTCTTTCTGCTTCTTAGGCCAAGCAGGCACAAATGAAAGTGAATAGTCAAAGGTCAGCACTCAGAGGGATGCGCCCCTGCAGAACTCTTGCTCAAAGGCAGAGACCACACCAGGAGGCTAACCTGTAGAAATCCTAATGGCCCCATGAAGACCTTTTCAAAATGTAAACATCCCATGAGGCTCAACTGTGGGAACACTCCAGCTAATTCCTTCTCCCAGAGATGTGAGAAAATGGAAGGTGGCAGTGAACCCAGATTGGAATCACAGGAAGGGTTAAGCCTTCTGCCTGAAGTGCAAACCAATGACCTTGACCCTTTCTCAATACCACTTTAACATAGGCTTATCAAAGCTCAGACAGTAAACCACATAAGCCCCTAAATTAGCAAACCCAAAGGGTGTGTCAGGCCCCCTTTCTTGTTGAGAGACTTCTCTCACTTTTCCTGAAATAAATTCTACTCCATTTACCCTTCCCTTCCATTATTGTCCATGAATTTTATTCCATGAAGGAAATTAGCAATGCAGAAAACCAGTCTCTTCTCAAACCTCTGGATTCACTGGTGTCCCTCCTGATTTAATGAAGGACAAACATCAGTGGATCTGAGAGATTTGGTTTATAGTAAGAGTTTGGATTTAAATAGAAATGAGAAGTCACTGTGCATGTTCCAAACAGGAAGTCCTCTAAAGCACAGGGAATGGGAATCTAAACTGTAGGCTCTCACAGTTCTGCAAGTTGGTCATGAAGAGGCAGATACAGAAACAGAACACAGAGAGGGCAGCTGTGACAATGGAGGACCCTCTGCTCCTGTGTCATAGCTCAGAGCACCTCTGCAGAGGCAGTCCTTGGAGGAATCATGGAACATGGATAAATTCAGTCCAAGTAGCAAGGTTTGAAGGACCAGGGCCACTTGATAGTAATGCAGATGCTGGACATGGGAGATTCCTTGGTGCTGCCCAAGAACCAGAGCTCACCTGCCACTTAGGGCCCAGGCTGCTTGCCCTGTCTTCCTTAGACCTGCATGGGAGCCCAGGTGTGTGGGGATGACCTCAGCAGCCTGCTACACCTCCCAGGTTACTAACCAGTCTTCACCCTGGTCCACATGTCTCCTGCAGGTGCAGTAGGTGGTGTAGAATCTTCCTCTTCTGGTTCCTCCATCTTAGATGAGGTCCCTTGTGGATATTCTCCACAGAAGTCAGAATCAGGGCCCTGGGTACTGTGTTTCCAGAAGCCATGGTGTGTCCTGCAGTTACCAGGTGACCTTCCTTGTGGTCACCATGGGTAAAGTCCTCCCTTGCTGAGGCTTCTGTTGGGCTGATGGGTTTTATGTTTTTAGTGTGTAGCTAAGGCCATGATGTGGCTGTCATTGTTAATATATGGTCAAGGCCATAAACCCTCTGAGTCAGCACATGCACTCAAGGTCATGAACTATGACCTGTGAGCAGGAGCCCTGTGTACCCTGTTGGCAGGGGCCTTCTTTGTTTGAACTGCACATTAAAAAAACCTAGAAAAATTGCTCAGGGATGGAGTCTGGCTACAGGCTATTGCCCCCTCTGAATAAAGGTTGACCAGCATTCGCACCTGCCTCGCATCCTTCAACTGCCAGATCCTGAACCTCACTTCCTGGGCCTGAGTCTCACCCTCACAAAGGCAGGCAGTCATTATTTCCAGCTCTTGGAGTTCTGTAGGGAAAGACAGGTCACAGAGAATTTTCTATGTGCCACAAAGTGGATATTCTCCACAGGAATCAGAATCAGGGTCCTGGGTACTGTGTTTTCCAGAAGCCTTCAGCAAGTGGGAATCACATTATGAAAGCTTCATTATGTCACAGAATCCACAGGACAGGAAGAAATTACAAGCAATAGATAAGGATCCTTTACAAAAACAATGAAATCTTCCTATCAATTGACAAGCAAGCCAAGTGTGGACGTGGAGTGATTTCCCATCCTGTTCAAGGTGTTAGGCTGAACAGCATCTTCTGTGTCACTGAAAGCTGTTTTGAGAGCAGCATTCGAGAGCCACCCAGGCCTGGGGAGGAGAATCGGCACTTCTAGAATGTAGAGTGATCCATACACATGAGATTTGAGATACTATCTGTAGGATACAATTATAATAAATAGTGTTGTTAATCTGCAATAAGGCCATTTAATGAAATTTCAATTTAAACACTTATTAATAAAATAACAGTTATTAGTCATTTCTTTGTTGCTATAGCAAAATTCCTGAGCTAAGGAAGTTCTGGGTAAAGGCAAGTTTTGTTTCATAGTTTTTAAGCCTTAAAATTCAAGGTTGGGCATGACGCTGGGTTGGCCTCTCTAGACCAGGAGCCCTCGGCCTCCTGCACCTTTAAAACTGACCCCCTTCAGGGTCACTCAGGCCCCTTCTCTTCTCTGGCAAAACCCCAGCTTTTGCATATCCTGAGAGTTACTTACCTAGAGGCCAGCTTCCTCGAGACCAGCATGTTTTCTAAATCCCTGGTGCAGTGTTGATCTTCTGTACTTATCGAATTGAACAACTTACTGAAGAGAGGGACCATTTGAGTTTCCTACAAAATCTGCCCTAGTGATGGATGGAGGAGGATCAGTTTTATGAATCTGAGATCCACACACCAAAACTACCAAGTTGCTATGCCTTAATGCTGCCACTAGATGGCAAACAAACCCCACTAAGAACCCAGCCTAGGGTCCTGACCTCAGAGGCCCTGGGAAAGCAGCAGAGACCCCTTACCATGAAGAGCCCTAAGGCTTGGGCACTGTGCCCAGTGCCCAGGCTCATGGCCACTGGGGCTCTGTGCACAGTGGACTAAGTCTCCTCACAGGCAAGTTCTTGAATGTTTTCTATTTTGCTTTATAACCTGTGATCATCACAACCTGAGAAGAATGTCATTCTCTGAGGACTCATGGAGTGGGGTCAGAACTAAGGGTCAGCAGTGAGCCTGAATGAGAAAGAGGACAAGGCCACAGCTCTGAAGATGGTGCAGCCATGTGTGCAGTGTGGTGAGTTGTCCTCATGAATCACCATGAGGGGACAAGGTCCACTGCAGTCTGCACTGTAGTGTGGAGCAGAAACTGGGGACCTCACATGGAGGAGAAGAAGTGGGGGAGGGGAAGAGAAGCTGCAATGTCAGTGCTGCCCTCAGAGTGTCCCCAGGGTGCTAAGCTATGTGTGGTAACTGCTCACTCCACAGGGGCTCAGGTGTCCTGAGTACACCAGGAGCCCCCATGGGAGGCAACACTGCTAGAGAGGGAGCCCATATGAGGAGGACCAGCTGCTCCACACATGGGAACAGCAGCTCTGAGCCTGTACTCTGGTGAACAGGCCTTCACTCCAGCGCTCCAGGCCCATGGCCCTTCAGAGTTGTTCCTGGTCCTGGAAGACAGGCAGGAACACAGATCTTCACCAGGAGGCTGGAGTTCCTCCACTCTCTTCACCCTCTGTGTGGGCTGAACCCAGGGCTGTTTCTGCTGGGCAGGGCCTCCACCTCGGAGCTGCTTATCCAGCCCAGTGTTAGTCTTCTAAGGGACATTTGGATTGTTCCCAAGTATGCAACCACTCAAACATGCCACAGTGGTCAGTGTTGAGCATACAGATGTCAGCCCTGGACACCTCTGGAGGGTGAGTTTGTGTGAAATTAACCCTTTATCCAGAAAAACTCCCATTTGAATCCCATCAGCAGATCATGCAAGACAAAGGCCACTCCACCAGGAACAACTGTCACCACCAGTAGAGGGTTACTCTCACCAACCCTGATCTATGCCAAATTCTTCTTAAAAATCTGCCCTCCATTTCATGTCAAAAATAACATTTTATCTTATTTTTTATTTTTATAATTTACAATGGATTTTCATATATTTGTCATATATTTTAATTTTCTTTCTGTGATTTGTGCATTCATGGTCATGACCCCTTATCTTTGACTTGTTTATTTTTATTATTGATTTGAGGTGCTCTTTGTGAACTATTGATACAGTTCTTTTTGTATATAATGAACTATGTCCTGTTACAGCACTACTGTGTTTAACTCTTTTTAGTGAATCTTAAAATACTAAAATTTAACTTTTAATATACTCTATTATCTGTATTTTTTTTGGTACTGAGTATTGAACCTTATGTTTAACTATAGAGCAACATCTTCAGACCTTTTCGTTTTTATTTATTTATTTATTTTTTGAGACAGGGCTTTGCTATATTGTTGAGGCGGATCTTGAACTTCTGATCCTCCCGCTTCAGTCTTACATGTTGCTAGAATGACAGGTGTACACCACTGCACTTGGCTAATTACCTGCATTTTTTATTGATATTTTTAGTTGAAGGTGGACACAATACCTTTATTTCATTTTTATATGATGCTGAGAATCAAACCCAGTGCTCATGGATTCTAGAAAGTGCTCTACCACTGAGTCACAACACCAGCATGTGTGATCTGTATTTTATAAACTGGTTATGTTGTTATTATCTACAGTTAATGTAATATACATTTTACTTCATGCTATGGATTCCAAATAAAAGAATAAGTTAATAATATGTTGATTTAGTAATTATATCTTACATGCAAACAGACAGTTTATCCAGGTGTATGACACATACTCCTTATCTTTCTAACCATCATGGAACTGGCTCTGACAAAACTGAGATAGAAGGTTTGTTCACTTTCCTCTTGGTGTTAGTCCCCAGGACCATGGAGCATATGCTGAGCTCAGCTGCCCCACAGAGCCACATCAAAGGCTGACCTCCTGGTCTTGGACTCTCACCTTGGCTGGGGGCTCAGAGCTCCGCTCAGCATCTAGAGCTGTGGAGGGATTTTCCCCCCGACTCCCCTGCCTGGCATCTCAGGCCCTCAGTCCCACTGCCCAGGAGAGCTGCATACCCAGCCCAGGGCCACAGCCCAGCCTTCAGGCAGTGCCAGCCTAAGCTAGACCTGCGGGAGCCCCTGTTCCAGCCTCTTCCAGTTAGTCCAGGGCCTGAGTCTGCTCTGCATGTAAATGCATGGCCCCATTCCCACCATGGTAACCCAAGATGGTTACCTGACACCAGAGTCTGCAGTCACTGTCATTCTGAGGTGTGATTCACTGAGCACCTGCTCTGTCCAGCTATGCATGGTAAAAACAGGAGAGCCTCTTCCAGTCCAGGACAGGGTCAGGGGTTAGAGGGCACCTTCCGCCAGCTCAGAGATGAGACACAAGAGGGTAAAGGAATGGGCAGCTCTGGGCACAATCTTGACCTTTGGGATTAGGGAATGTGGAGGGATTCGCTCTGTGTTCCTCCCTGGAGTGGCTGGGGACACATGAAGCTTAAAGCCCCTGCAGGAGCTCCCCGCAGGCCCAGGCCATGTACTTTGTCTGCTTCCTTGTGAGCTGGACTTCTCCAGGGCTCAGGCTGTGCTAAGGCAGCTGCTGGAGCTGGAGGAAGAAGCAGAGGATTTTGAGGTCATCAGGTTGATGCACCCATGCTGATGGGCCATGGGAATGTGATAAAGTGGCAGCAAAGGGGGCTGATATGGGAGTCCCCAAACCAAACCAGGACAACTGAGTCCCTGGTATGAAGACATCCAGGGGGATCTCCAAGAGGCACATTCCCCAAGTAAACTTGGTATTATCTTTGTCCTTCTGCAGGAATTTGCCTGATATAAATGCAGTTCTTCTCTAGAGCCCTTCCAAATGCTTTTGAATAAATCCAAGTTTTTCTAATGCATTTTTTCTTTTAAAACTTTATTTCATAATTACATAATTTCAAATGAAACCCAAGGTATCCTCCCACCAGGAACATGTGAGAGCATATTAATGGCCTGATATTCTCCTCTGTAACACTTCACTACATATTCTCTACAAGAAGCTTCTTCTACATAATCCTCATTTTATGTAGGAAATATTTTGCTCAATTCAGACCTTAAGTCTTTTTCAAAATTGGACAATTGTCCTGATAATATTCTTAGTATCAAAATGTCACCAGAGAGAAACAGACTCTCTAAAATGCTAATTGGTGCTGCCTTGATCTGACCTGGAACACATGGGGACACTTGGTCAGTGTTGAGTGACTGAGAGGAGCCTGCCCAGCAGCTGTGCCCAGCCTGCCCAGCCCTGCTGATTTGCATGTGCCCACAGCACAGCCCACTGCCCTGAGAACTTCTTAAGAGGCTGCTCACACCCTGTGCAGGAGTCAGTCCCAGTCAGGACACAGCATGGCCATGAGGGTCCCTGCTCAGCTCCTGGAGATCCTGCTGCTCTGCCTCCCAGGTAAGGAGGGACATTACTGGTGATTTACTAATCTTAGTGTGCTTAGTGCTGCCTGGCTACTCAGGAAAGTCCTCTTGGAGAAGCACTACTTAGAAGTATATTTCTTTTTACGTTTCCAATGTCAGGTGTCAGATGTGACATCACGATGACCCAGTCTTCATCATCCTCGCTTGTGTCTCGTGGAGACAGAGTCACCATCACCTGCAGGGCCAGTCAAAGCATTAGCAATTATTTACACTGGTATCAGCAGAAACCAGGGCAAGCTCCTAAGTGCCTCATCTATGGTGCAAACACTTTGGAATCTGGGGTCCCTTCGAGGTTCAGTGGCACTGGATCTGGGACAGATTTTACTCTCACCATCAGCAGCCTGGAGCCTGAAGATGTTGCCACTTATTACTGTCAACAAAGTAGCAGTTTCCCTCCCACAGTGACACAGGCCATAACAAAAACCTCCCAGAGAGCAGAAGTGTGAGTCTGGGCTGCCCCAGCTGCTCCTCCTTCTGCCTCCACCTGCTGAGGGCACTGCTCAGAGGCAGCAAGGCCCTGAGCACTACAAGGAGGGTAAGTCAGAGGATCCAGGGGGACTCCTCTGCTCCTTGACCCTTCAGCTCAGCCCCAGCAGGCAATGAGCTCATTGTGTGATAAAGAAAGTAATTTAAGACCTGAAGAGTCTCAATTAGGCAGTATCAGGAGTTGTGCAGAAAAGATAGGTCCCTCCATGTATTCGACACAGGAATATTTTAGACTTTATTTTTGAGTATAGTTTAAGTATCCAGGAAAATTGGGGTGAAGTACAGAGTTATCCTGTGTTCCCCCTGCTTCCACAGCCCCTTCATCATCACCCCCAGACTCTGTTGCTTTCATTACAATTCGTCAGCCTCTGCACAAGTCTACAGGTCACACCAGGTTCACTTTGTGCATTCTGTGGAACTTGACAACTAGACAGTGACATGTGTCCAACAGTGTGGCCTGGCACAGTGCATGTCCCACCCTCAGGCCTGGCACAGTGCATGTCCCACCCTCACAGTGTCTGAGCTCCAACTGCCCCTCACCCTTCTCTCTGCTGCAGACCTTCATGATTTTCCATCCTGTAGTTTTACCTGGGCTGAGTGACAGGGGTCTGGCACTCACAGCATGGACGATGTTCAGACTGGCCTGTCACTCTGAGTGCTGCTCACACAAACCTCCTCTAGGGGTTTCCATGAAGTGATAGGTAGGTATTTTCTTTCTTAATTTTTCATTTTAAATTTTTCTTCAAACTTGGTACTGAATCCAGGCAGGTGCTACCACATAGCTACATTCACGGTCCTAGTTTTAATTTTGAAACAGGATCTCTGTGAATTTTTAGGTTCTTGCTAAGTTGCTGGACCTGGCCTTAAACTTGTCATTGTCCTTCCTTAGTCTCTTTGTTGCTGGGGTTACATGTGAGCATCATTGCACCTCGCTTGATCACTGTGTTCTCTTCAGTGCTGAGTAATCTTCTGTTTTCTGTCCTCTATAACAGTATTGATCCATTCCCCTACTGAAGGGCAGGCTTGTGTCCTCCAGGTTTTCAATGCTGAACACAGGTCCTGTAAGTGTTTATGTACAGAATTTTATTTATTTTTAGATGTGTATATTCACCATCTTTAGTTTCATATCAGAACACCTAGTGTTATAAGAATCTGTCACAGTGTTTTGCACATCCTGTCTTTATCTTGGAGGTATCTTGTGGACACTCCCCAGAACACTCAGCTGCTGGGAGTGGCTTGTGACTGCAGCCAGGTCCAGCTCAGCAGCAGGGATAGGGCCTGGGCTCCCCTCCTGCTACCTGTGGGGTGCTCCTTCCTGGACTTGGCCATCCCTCAGGGAGGCTTTTTTCTCATGTGTTTTAATTTGCATTTTTTTCGTGACCTGGGGTGTCACAGTGATGTTGAACAGATGTGCACAATGTGCAGTGGTCAGACCCAGCTGTCAAAGGCTTGTCACTTGCCCATCCTTTATGGTCCTTCCCCATCCTGTGTTCCAAGGTCCTTGCTCCTGTCATGTTTCTATTCTCTATAGAGCCCCTCGCAGCCACTTTGGGCTCAGCTATACACTCTCTTCATGTTTCTACAACTGAGAGCTCTGGAGTTTATGCTGATCTCTGAGGAACTGTTCCCGGATCTAGAGTTCTAGTTCAACAGCCTTTTCCTTCAATACTTGAAACTGTGAACTTTCCTTTGTCCTCCCTGTTACCAGGTGAGAAATTCTCTGTTCATTCCAGTTGCTTCTCCCATAAAGCTAAGGTGTCTCTTTTCCCTCTCAGCTTTTAAGGTCTATGTCTCTGTCTTCAGAAGGTGGCAGTGTGGCTGTGGGGTGGACTGGCAGGCACCTCCTGGTCATCTGAGTCCCTGTTCTCTGGCCCACAGGTGTGTTCCAGGAGGAATGCACCACAGCCCTCAAGGGGACACTGATTAAAAACTCCAACTTCCTACAGGTGACAGGTGACATTTGTTTCCGATGCAGAGAAATCAGATATCCTGAGGTGGCTGTAGTACCAACAGCACTGTAGAGGTGGTGGTGGAAAGATGTGACTCTTTTCATGACCCCCATCCCTTCCTCCACTCGATCAAGGATATATTGTGCAAATATGGTGGTAGTGAGTGGGACACAGAGACCAGGTAGTTTTTTCAGAGGAGAGAGTCTTCTAGCTCACATTGGACTTAGCTCTCCTCTGTGGCACCTTCTCTGCTGTCCCACAGAATCCATAAAGTCTGCACATGCAGAACCCACTCCACAAGCCCATCTGCTGCACCCTCTCAGGATTACTGTGTCTGATTTCCTATCTTCTCCTCTAGGCCATAAGCCAAGCAGCTGTCCAGGGTCCATGCACAGATCTTTGATCAGGGCACCCCCTGTCCACACACCATATGCTCTTCATAAATATCTACTAGCTTGATGTAATATACGAGATCCACTTTTTGCAACAAGCCATCCCTGGGTTGTATGGAGGTCATTGTGCATGGAAGGCTGGTGGATAGGTCCATCTCGTGTCTGGGAATGACCAGTGGACATTTTCTCAGGTCAATAATCCAGAGACATTGTGAATTTCTATCCCACTCTGCCATGGCCCACATAGCACCTGAGATGGGTGTGACATGCCAAGGTGCCAATCAACCTGCTCACTGCAAGACAACAAGAAGCAAGGCTCCCCCTTGACACCTTATACCTGCCTTTGATGTACCCCCTTAAATAAACCACCAGAGCCATCTTTCCTTTGTCTAATTCCAGCTCTTGTGTCTACTGAGTGTATCAAGGGCTCAGCTTTTTAAATATATTTCTAACTCGTTGTCTTTTGTTCTTCCCCTATTATTTTAGAATTTAAGTCTTCAAGTGGCTTACACCCTCTTTGGCAGGAAGAAAAACCCACCAAGGAGATGCTGGGTGTGACCCCTGTGAACCCATTATTCTGGCTATACTCTGGGAGCATATACTGAACACCTTACATATACCATTTTATGAGGCTAATCCATTCAGGTCAAAGACTAGTTTATTTCTCCCCACCCCTTGACATTATCTACTTGAGACAATCCCTGTTATTCCTGGAGCAAGATCATGTAGAGGTGCCAGGGTAAGGCATAAACTTGGTAGTGGCATGAGGATAATGTCCATGAATTATAACTTGGACATGTATCTGCTGATCACTGACAATATTACCTGCATCTTAACATAAAATAATCTATCTACTTGTTCACTCTTCTAACAATGATTTTTGATATAAAAATATCAGCATCAAAAATACAGATATAGATCTCAGGAAATGATATTTCATTAATGACTTCCACAAATTACTTTATGTAAAAATTATTTTTTTGAACAATCACTTGTCAGTATAGCACAGATTTAATTCCAAACATAGCAAAACACAATATTAACGAAAATATTTCTACAGTATGCCTCTTGCCAGACATGCTCACACATTATCCCTACAGAAAAATTTCATATTGGAGATCATCATATGTTATACTCTGGAATTGTGTGTCATGATTGTTGAGACCAAGTTTAAAACAGCCTGAGTGAGAGGGGACCTTCTGTGGGGCACTCAGGGCTGCCTGTGTGTGAGCTCTATGCGCTGGATGTGAAGATGCTGTTTTCAACTTCTGCTCCACTTACTCTAGGAATGTGCCCAGACCTTCCCCTCTCCTTTTAGGGTCAGAGCTCAGGAGACAGAGTTGTAACTAGCCACCTGGTCCTGATGTCAGATGGCTGCATGAGTCAGTCCTCAGCCCCCAACCTCCATCCCAGGATGGACCCTCCCATCAAGCACCACCCTACTGGGGTCTCTCCGTTCTCCTTTGTGAAAAACAGTAAACCTTAGCTGACATTTTACATACAAGCAGTCTTTGTATCATTTCAAAGCTCCTTGTTGCTCTTGTAAGTTTCCTTTTCATTGCCCAGTTGATCTTTTCAACTGTGAAAGTTGTACCTGGAGTTTAGTTGAGATCACCATATTTTTATGTAATATAAAAGCCAGGACCTACTCTTGTGCTTTAGGGTTTTCAGCTGCATGGCAGAGTTTGCAGGAATAAGTAAGAGCCCTAACACAGGCAGGTGCACCTGAGCCAGTGTGTGACCCAGGCACTTATGTCCTCATGGTCATGGGGACCAAGACATGCAGGAAAGTGAGTGCAGGAGAGAAAGGGAGCAAAATTATTTCAATCCCTGTTGAATTCTGTGTGGAGTCTGCTTTGACATGTGGTGTGTGGTGTGTGCGGCTGTTCCTCTGTGTGGATCAGGGAAGGCCCAGGGGCATTTGGAGATGCATCTGAGGGGGGAGGAAGGAGCCCATGGCCAATGGGGGACAGCAACAGCAAGACCAGTAGGGAAACTTGGGAAGAGCAGGGACCTCAAGAGCTCAAAAGAACATTGTTTATTGAAAAAAGAAAAAAAATTATATATATATATATATATATATATATATATATATATATATATATATATAACTTCTCAGTGTGCAAAATCAACCAGGCCTACAGTGATTGATAACTTTTTCAAATATTTCATATAAATATCACTAGTTAATTGGCCACAGTCTACATCCTGGATGAGCCGACTTTCAACAGTGCTGTGAATATGTAAGTGTGCATGATTTTCTTCATTTCCCATCCTCTTCTTCCCCTTCACATGAAACTTTTTGATCTGTTTCCAGGGCTGAGACACAAACTATTTTCTTTTTCAACTTGAACTCCACAATGTCTGCTGTCCCGAGAAGGTTCCTGTGTATGTGACCTTGGACACCTTAACTTCCCCCTCCTGTTTCCATGTCCTCTGTCCCTGTGTTAGTGGCTGGGATGAGTCACAGCTGTGATGTGCTGAACCTTCCCAGTCACAGCAGACTCTAGACCTCAGCCAGGGACCGAGCTCCTGACACATCCTTCCCTGCAGAGCCCCAGGGTCACCATCCTCCTGGCCCACCTCCAAGTGGGTTTGTTCTTGATACAAAAACAATGTAAGAAAACTTGATTTTAAAAAAATTGAAGTGCTCTCACCTGGGCAGAGGACACCCCAGTCAGACATGACCCTGGAGGCCCAGGATTCTTTCAGGGAAGGTGGGGGTCTGAGCAGGGTCCTCAGGGGGCCAGGAGTAGGTCCCTTCCTTGCTCAGCACCTGCAGAGGCTGAGAAGAGAGGCCCAGTGTCTGGTGGCACCTGGAGCTGCAGAACCTCTGGGACCTTCCCTGCTACTTGTCTGGGGCCCTGTGTGACACTACCCGACTGCTGAGTGCTGCCCTGGGCCTGGGAGCCCCAGGGAGCTATTAAGGGTCATATAATTTTCTAATTATCACACTCCTCACCTTAGACATTTACCACTTATTTCTGGTGAGTCTTTCAAAGCCCTGGGCATTTGGCAAGAGAAGGCACAGATTCTAGAAATGGAGGTGGTCTCGTTCTCCCCAGCCAACAGTGTCATCTGCCACAGAAGCTGGGAACCTCTACCCATGATAAAAGTGGTGAATTAGCAGAGATAGTGACAATCTTCATGTTAATTGGCATTTCTAAGGGACACACTTGTTGCTATTGGTTAAGTGGACTTGATGGACAAAAGCTTCACAGTCATTAAGATTGAATGTCCTGTGGTTGGTCATGTGTTTTTGATGATTCCAACCATCAATCAAAAACATGGAGAAGAAGTTTTGATTTGGGGCTCAGAAATCTGATTGATTTTTAAATCTCTGTCTACCCTGCATTCTTCATTATATTTAATTAATTATAATTATATTTAGGACATCTTGGAATATTTTATTTATCACAGTGCATTGATGATGACTGAAATGTGTCAACAAAGTTGTTCCTGAACCACAGAGAAACTGCACAGCTTGGAACCCGAGCACCCTGATTCTCTGGTGCCTCCATTGCTACCTAGAGAGGGTTGAGCAGCAGAATATTGTGTGGCTGGTAGATTCCAGCCATGGTGGATAATTAGCCATGTGTGAGTTTATAAAATTAAAATAAAATTAAAGTTTAAATTGAATCTTTCAGATGCACTTGCTGTGTCTCAAGTGGTCAATACACACTGGCGACTAGTGGCAACAGGATGTTCTGTTTACCAGTGTTGGTCTAAAATGTTGCTTTGACCATCTTTGATGTTGTAGCTAAGAGCACAAACCTCCTAGCGGCTGATCACAAGCCTGTGTGACCTCGGGCCTTCTTAGTAGGCATAGGTGGTGTGGTCTTGTATTGCGATCTTTCTGAGAGGGCAGAAACAAAGCTGCACTGACAGGGAGGTCAGGAGGCCTAGGCCCCCGATTCTGCCTCCACACTTGCATCCTCAGGAGCCTCTCTGAAGCCACAGCCTTGGCCTCTCACATGCACCACAGAGTTCAGCCCTTAACTCTCTTCTCAATTATCACTTTTAAATTTCTGGTTGTCTGTTAGTCATTTGTCCTCAGCTAGAAGAAAGATCATTGATATGAGCTGCCCATCTGTGTTCCTTACAGAATCTGTCCCAGTGATGGATGCAATAGGGTCAGCTCCCTGAGCAATAGTGAAGATTAGCAGTGAAGCCCCATGGGACCCAGAGTCTAAAATCCTAATCATGTTATGCCTAAGATCTACCAGTAGGTGGCAGACAAGCCCAGCCAACCAGTCACCTTGTCTTAGAAATATCAGAAAACAGAGAGTGGACCACAGCACACAGCACACGCCTCACACACAGAGTTCACCTAGCAATGCTCCCACCATCCACAGTCACATCCTGGGTGCTCTGGGTGACTGTATTTTACTGCACCTTATTCTATGGCAAGCTGAGCCTTTCTAGTCCTAATTTATTACACCCAAAAAGCTCAGAAATCGGAAATTTTTGGGATGGATTTCAGTGGGTTTTAGATTATTTTATGGAAATGCTCAGTTAGTAAATGATGAATACTTTACAAAAATCTAGAAAACACTGAAGTCTAAAGCACTTTCAGCTTCCCCCATTTAGAAAAAGTATCTTCAACCTGTGTTCTACTTTCTATCATTACAATGGTTTATCACAATCACAAACAGGAACACCATAGACCAAGATCATGTATGACTGTAATGTCTTAAAATGTAAAAACATTCTAAATATATTTATGAGCCCCAAATTGATAAACCAACCCATTTTATAAAACACTGTTTTAGGTAATGTGCTTCTTGTGCATTTCCAGAGACCCTAGAAGACAAAGCTGAAGGGATTATAGTACAGCAGACCCCAAGTAGAAGTGAGTGGGTTTTTCCTTTTTTGAGTCATTTGACAAGTACTAGAGAGAAGGTAAAAAGACAAAACAAGTTTCTGATGATAAGGAAGGCTGGAACAGTCTTATCTCCAATTTTAGGAACCATGTGAGATATTGTTTGACACAGACTTCAGCCTCACTGTCTCTGTCTCCAGGGGAACAGCAAGCTAGAGTATGGGCAGCTCGTGACCTTGGCACCAGCAAAACCCTAGGCAGAGACCTGGAGGCCTCATCTGAGCTGAATCCTGCAGGCCCAGTGGTGTCCCAGCCTGGCTCAGGGGCAGTGGGTCATGGAGAGACTTCCCCCTGTCCATCAGCAGCCGAGAGTTCCTTAGTCTCAGAAGCCTGAGAGGCCACCACAGCAGCCCAGATGATTCCAGAGGGAAATAACAGCTCCTATCTGCCTTCAATCCCTTTCTGCCTGGTGTATAACTGCTCTCTCCAGCGACACAAGGTTAGACTTCTGCAGTTTTCTATTTTGTAGGAGAGAGAAAGCCCACTTTCATTCATGTATGAGAGATGCTTGGTCCCTTAGGCCCTCTTTTGCTTCCCCAGGTACATGGCAGAGGTGAAACAGGATGGGGGAGTATTTGCTATTACATGCATGTGAGCAGGAGGAAATGGAGGCTCAGGGAGAGCCATAAACACCCAGGGCTATGCTCAGGGTTAACAGTGATGGCACAAGCACAACTGTGTGCCAGGGTCCCTGCATATTTCCCCTCTCTTCCTGACCCAGTAGTGGCCTCCTCTGTCCAGGACAGAGCCTGATAATGATGGCTGCAGCAATTGTCTTCAGGTCCTGCTAACAGGGCATTTTTTCTGCATTCCAGGATAAGACCTTGGGACAGTTCTGTGTATTTTGACCATCAAGTGTGGGGCTCCAGCTCCTTCATGTTCTGTGTCTCTGCAGAAATCGCCCAGATGTAGCCTCTCCTCCACACACAGCAGGCTCAGGGCTCCATGGAGGAGGAGATTTGTGAACAGGCAGGCTTTCCTGGAGACAGTTTATTGTGCCCATTTCCAGGATCTGGTATCCTAACAGTGTTTTGGGTGTCTCTTTTTCTTCTGACAAACCAGACTTCTTCTCTTTGCTAGAACCTAAAAGTTGAAATTGTGAACTCAGCTAAGACAAGGTCATACCTAAACATCAATTCACTGAGTTACAAAGTGCTTCAGGCATTTTTCAGAAAATGAATTCAGAGTCCACTCAAGCATGGTTTGAAACAGGCTCTGACAGGATGGACATGGCATAGGAAGCAGCTTTACTAACATCACCATTTCATGATACTTCATTTAGATCCTGACACCTCCTCCATAGGGAGCATGTGACTGTGTAGAGGACAATGACTTTCTACACCCTGTGAAACTCCCCATACATATTCTCACCATCCAATCAACAAGTGGTTCTTCCACTCTCCCTGCTGCCAACCCCACTGCTGCCCCCTAGTGGGGAAGTGGATCTGAGCTTCCTGCTCCTGACTCCTTGCTTGCTCACCTTGCACAACTGGCAGTTTACTTTTATAAGAACTCAAGTCACCATATAGACTTTTGTGTGAAAAAGGCAGTATGCTCTGATTTAATGCTAACTGCTTTCTTTTTAAAAAATATTTAATTGATTTCATTTTTAAAAACATGGCAGTGAAATGCATTAAAATTCTTATTACACATAGAGCACCTTTTTAAATATCTTTGTACATAAAGTATGTTCACAGCCATTCATGTCTTCATACATGCGGCTTTCATGGAAAGGTTTCTCATTCCCAGAACAGGCATCCTTTGAGATCACTAGAGAAAAAAGTCTCAGGAGAACACTCCTCAAAGATCTCTGCAAACACTTCTTATGGGACAACCAAGAGAACTCACAGAGCTCCCATCTTGGCTTTTATTCTTTGAGCAACGACATCCCATGATCCAAAGCACTAAAGCCCAGTTGATCCTCTAAGGGGACTGGAAGGGCCTGAGCTTTTCTGCTAGGTTCCCTGGGTCTCAAGGTGCTGCACCCAGTGCACTCAGTATGTGTTCATAGAACCACAAGTGAGTCAGAGGAGAGCCTGGGTCAGTCCAAGGCCACCTGCAGAACTGCTCTGCACAAACGTCCAACAGCTAATCTTCCTTTTGACTTCATGGACACAGAGCAATTGTACTCATGGACCTCATAGTAGTGTGCTTGGCTAAACCCCCTTTCCTGTGTCATGTCCTATCCCCAAAGAGTGCAATTATGGGGAAATTATGCCACAGAAAACACATAACACATACAATAATGTGCCATGAGCTGGCTGGTCTGTCCTGTAGAGGAAAATATTGTGCACTGGGTCCCCACAGTGTGGTCTGGCATTGACCACTGATGGGAAGCAGGAAAAAGAGGATCCAGTGCTCCTCATCTAGGTGAGAGAAGGTGCCCACCCTTCAGGGTTTCCCAGCTCAGTGGCTGAGCCTTTGGGGGTCTGTGACTCAGAATCTTGGTTGGTTACACTCATAGTTTCCTCCTGGCTCCAGACAAGGGATGGGTATGGTCTAGAGCCTAGTTCTTCAGGAGCTGAGGACACCCTCTTAAAATTAAGAAAGAGAAGGTGGAAATGAGTGGATTCACTCTTCCAGTTGCACTCAGGATTGAGAAATCATTCCTTCCTTCCCTACAAACAGCTGTACTAACATAACTGCTATGAACCCTGTGACCAGGACATGGACATTAGTGCCCTGTCCTATCCTGTCTTCATGGCATTTCACATGTATCCAGTCACCCCCTAGTGTCTTCTGTAGCAAATGGCCCAATGGAGACTCTCCAGCTGCTATGAAGCCAGGTCTTTTCGGCCTCCTTCAGCTTGGGGCGGCAGCCTCTGCATCCTTGGATATTGGAGTCCTGTCTCTGTTGAAGGTACTGCACCAGTGGCCCTGTAGAATATCCTGACAGAAGACACAGTGACATTCAGGATTGAATTCTGCGCCTGCATCCAGCATTGTGGTAACTCTACTGCCATAAGATAGCCCCCCCCAACACCACTAGGTGGCTTCAACAGAAATGGACTTTCCCATGACTGTGGAACCTCAGGCAGACATCAGGGCACCAGCTGGGCTGTTCTGCTCTTCCTTGGCTCTCATACAGACATCCTCCTGTGTGTCAGGTGGTCTGTCCCTGGTGTCTCTGAGACCTAATTTCTCTTCCATTAGGACACCAGTCATATTGGATTAGACCTCAAACTCAAAACTCACACTTGAATAATTACATAATCCAGCACACTGTGAAGTTGTGCAGACCACAGCCCCAGCCTGCGAATTTTGAGGGACACATACCAGCCCATAGTGGGTGGGCAGGAGTGTGCAGAGTGATGCTCTGCTTTTCTCATGGCCTCCTGCCAGGTGGGGCATGGCTTCATGTCCTACATCTTAGTGATGCTCTCTGAACCTAGGCTCAGGGTGTCACCAGAGTTCTCCAATGATTGTTATCCCTTTTTTAACCAATAAGAATTTGTCCTTTGAAATAATGTTATATACTAATGAGTTCATATGTTCTTCAATGGTCAGAATATTGTGATCATTAATTATTTTAACACTTCAAATTCTCCAAATTTGTCTACTTGCTGTCACAAACAAATTGTCTTCTGTTCTGTTTCTCTGTGACCCTCTCAATATTTCACTGCATTCTGTGTTTCAAAATGGTCCTAGTTTCTCTTTTTCCTACCCTATATTCTAAATATAACGTTTCCCAGAAATTCACGGTTCCATTAGTGAATAGTTGTGTTAGAATTATAGGTTCTTTTTGAGAGAACAGGATGATTTTTTCAAGTTAGTATGGATTTTCCATTTAACAAATCACCCCTTAACCACACACAATGATACTTGCTCATGTTCTATCAACAAAACCCATGGTTTTACATGATCACATGTAATTACATTCTAAAACACAGACTTTGTTTAATAATTCTTCTGTCATATAAATCACTTGTTTTCTCAACAGTGAGTCTCTTAGGTCTAATTACTGATTGTGAATTTACTTACTTGAGCCACACCACTGTTCAAAACCAAGCTCTAGATGATGCTTTTGTGAACACCTACAGGCTTGATCAGGGCAGAGTATTCAGGGGTGAAGAACATGGTAGATTTTGCTGAAAGAAAATGCTCTTCTCTCTGCCACCATAGGCAGGATGAGGGTTGGAGGAGAAAGAACTGCCACCTCTGAAGTCAGTGGACTTTGAGGCCAGAGGGAGTGGGAATGATAGCCTGAGCATGCGGGGGACATCAGGCATGGGTGTGGGCAATCAGAGGCAGAGCTAGGAAGCGTGCTGTGCCTCTCATGTAGGAGGAAAAGATATTTGATTTTGGCTTGTCTTGATAAACACAGTGGGAAAGATGAGGAATAAACAGAAGAAAAGAATTTGAGCAGCTGGAGAAGGAAGATGAGAAAGGAAAGATCCTGCCCTCTTATGAATCAATGTTTTTTTTTTATTGCCTTTCTACTTCACCATCAGGGATTCAGAGCAAGCAGTCATCCACTCTGGACACATTAATAGTCTCAGGTGCCAAATGCAAGTATCTCCTAAGCATTCCTGAAGCTTCTGGTGTTGTGCCATGGCCCACATCCTCTGTCAGAGACAGAGGGAAGGACAGATGGAACCTGAGGTCATCAAAAAAGCATGTCACATGCAGGACTCAACAAAAACTTTGCCTTCAGCCCCAGAGAGCTAAGCATTTTCTGTCAGCAATTCTGAGCTTCCCTGTCTGACCTGGGACTCAGGACCTGAAGCCTGTGCTGAGTGACTGAGAGCAGCAGCCCTGTAGCTGTGACCAGCCTGCCCAGCCATACTGATTTGCATGTGCAAACAGCACAGCCCACTGCCCTGAGGGCTTCTTAAGAGGCTGCTCACACCCTGTGCAGGGGTCAGTCCCAGCCAGGACACAACATGGCCATGAGGGGCCCTGCTCAGCTCCTGGGACTCCTGCTGCTCTGCCTCATGGATACAGAGGAAAAGTTCTGGGGATTTACTTATTCCAGTGTGGTCAGTGCTGCCTGGATCCTCAGGGAAATTCTCTTTTAACATGATTAATATTGTGCATATTTGTTTTCATGTGTTCAATGTCAGGTTCCAGATGTGACATCAAATTGACCATCCTCCCTGTCTCCATCCTCCCTGTCTAAATCTCAACGAGAAAGAGTCAAAGTCACCTGAATGGCCAGTAAGGGCATTAGCAATTACTTAAAAAATGGTACTAGCAGAAATCAGGGAAAGCTCCTAATCTCCTGATCTATGGGGCAAACTGCTTGCTATCTGGGGTCCCCTCGAGGTTCAGTGGCAGGGCAAAAAGGACAGATTCCACTCTCAGTATAAGCAGCTTGATTCTGAAGATATTGCCACTTATTACTGTGAACAGTATGATGAGTGTCCTCCCACAGGATACAGGCCATGACAAAAACCTCCCAGGGAGTTTGAGGCTGGGCTGCCCCAGCTGCTCTTCCTGCTGCCTCCTCCTGCTGAGGACACCTGTCAGAGGTACCCAGGCTCTGGGAGACATTGGTAGAAGATTCCAGAAAGGTTCCTCTGCACATGAAACCTCTTTCAGCTTCTTAGGCCAAGCAGGCAGAGATGACAGTGAATAGTCAAAGGTCAGAACTCAGAAGGGATAGGCCCCAGTGGAAGTCTTGCTCAAAGGCAGAGACCACACCAGAAGCCTAACCTGTACAAATACTAATGAGGCTCATGAAGACCTTTTCCAAATGTAAAATCCCATGAGGCTCATATGTGGGAACACTCCAGCTAACTCCTTCTCCCAGAGATGTGGAAAAATAGAAGGTGGCAGTGAACCCAGATGGAAATCACAGGAAGGATTAAACCTTCAGCTTGAAGTGCAAACTAATGACCTTGACCCTTTCTCAACACCACTTTAACATAGACTGATCTAAGGTCAGACAGTAAACCACATAAGCCCATTAATTAGCACACCCAAAGGGTGTATCAGACCCTCTCCATTGTTGAGGGACTTCTCTCATTTTTCCTTGAAATAAATCCTACTCCATTTACCCTTCCCTTCCATTATTGTCATGAATTTTATTCCATGAAGGAAATTGGCAGAGCAGAAAACCAGTCTCTTCTCAAACCTCTGGATTCACTGGTGTCTCTCCTGATTTAATAAAGGAAAACATCAGTGGATTTGAGGGGTTTGGTTTATAGTAAGAGTTTGGATTTAAATAGAAATGAGAAGTTACTGTGTGTGTTCCAAACAGGAAGTCCCTTAAATTACAGGGAATGGTAATGTAAACTACAGGCTCTCACAGCTCTGGGAGTGTGGTCATAAAGAGGCAGATACAGAAACAGAACACAGAGAGGGCAGCTGTGACAATGGAGGACCCTCTGTTCCTCTGTCAGAGCCCAGAGCACCTCTGCAGAGGTAGTCCTTGGAGGAATCATAGAATATGGATCATTTGAGTCCAAGTCGCAAGGTTTGAAAGACCAGGGCCACTTGATAGGAATGCAGATGCTGAACATGGGAGATTCCCTGGTGCTGCCCCAAAACCAGAACTCACCTGCCACAAAAAGCCCAGGCTGGTGGCCCTATCTTCTTTGGACCTGCAGGGGAGCTCAGATGTGTGGCGATGCCATGAGTGACCTGCTAAATCTCCCAGGTGACTCCCCAGTCCTCAACCTGGTCCACGTGTCTCCTGCAGGTGCAGTGTGTGGTGTGGAATCTTCCTCTTTTGGATCCTCCCTATCTTAGATGAGGTCCCTTGTGGAACTTCTCCACAGGAGTCAGAATCAGGGTCCTGGAGACTGTGTTTCCAGAAGCCATGGTGAGTCCTGCAGTTATGAGCTGACCTGCCCCTGTGGTCACTGTGGGTCAGGCCCACTATGTCCATAGGTAGGCTTCCTTGCTGAGGTTTCTGTTGGGCTGCTGGATTTTATGTTTTTAGTGTGTATCTAAGGTCATGACGTAGTTGTCATGGTTACTGTGTGGTCAAGGCCATAATCCCTCTGAGTCAGGGCATGCTCTCAAGGTCATAAAGTATAACCTGTGAGCAGGAGCCCTGTGTACCTCGTTGGCAGGGGCCTTTTTTTTTGAACTGCACATTAAAAGAGCCTAGGGAAATGACTCGGGGATGGGGTCTGGCTACAGGTTATTAGCCACTCTGTATAAAGGATGACCAGCATTCCCACCTGCCTCACATCCTTCACTGCCAGATTCTGAGCCTCACTTTCTGGGCCTGAGTCTCAGCCTCACAAAGGCAGTTATTATTTCCATCTCTTGGAGTTCTGTCAGGAAGGATATACACAGAGTATTTTCTATGTGCCACAAAGTGCCTTCAGCAAGTTGGAATCACATTATGAAAGATTCATTAAGTCACAGAGTCCACAGTAAAGGAAGAAATTACAAGCAATAGGCACAGATCCTTTCCCAAAACAATGAAATCTTCCTACCAATTGAAAATCAAACCAAGTGTGGATGTGAAGAGATTTCCCATCCTGTTCAAGGTGTCAGGCTGAACAGCGTCAATTGTGTCTGAGAGCTGTTCTGAGAGCAGAATTTCAGAGCCACCCAGGCATGCTGGATGAGACTCTGCACTTCTAGAATGTGGAGTGGTCCATACACATGAGATTGGGGGACTACCTGTAGGATACAATTATTTTAGATAGAGTTCTTAATCTGCAACAAGACCATTTAATGAAATTTCAATTTAAACACTTATTAATAAAAAAACCACCTATTAGTCATTTTTTTGTTGCTATAGCAAAATTCCTGAGCTAAGTAAGTGCTGTGTAAAAGAAAGTATTGTTTCATAGTTTTCAAGCCTTAAAGTACAAGGTTGGGCAGTCTCACCTTTGTCCACAGGTGAGGTCCCTATGCAGTGTACCAGCTTCCCATTGCAGTGGCCAGGCCTGTGGTGTGGCCTCATTTATGAACACCCACTCTGGAGAGGACTCCCTCTGTATGTGAGTCCAGCACTGGTCCTTCCAGGGTCAGCATCTCCACTGACATGGCCCCTTCCATTAGGCTTCACCTCTTAAAGAACCCACCATTTCCTATCATGGCCACACTGGGACCAAACCTCCAATACAGGAACTCCTAGAGGAGGACCAACTAGGACATCAGCAACTTCAAATTTCACCTTATAATTAATATGTAATTAATTGACATATTTGAACATTATTGCCCTTAACAAAGCAGAATGTGGACAGGCATTTCTCAACTACTTGATCAATTGCTGCACTGTCCAGCTTGGTTGGACACTTGGATTCCTCCTGCAACCTCCCATGAGAATTCTGTAGATGTCATTCTTGTCCACAATGACTCTCGAGTTTCCAAGTCATGGTAATGCACATGTGAAAATAGGAACAGGAGACAGCAGAGGGCAGAGCAGCTGGATCAGAGGAAGGACAAAGACGGGATGAGAAAGGACTGGGCAGGAGACTGGGCACAGTGTGACATCCACACCTCACTGCTGTGTGTGCTCAGAATGCACTGGCACCATTGAAGTAAAACTCCTTATTGTGGAAATGCTGACATTTAATATTTTCACATCTACTCATTTCATTAGAATGTTTTTAACTTTAGAATTTGAATGAACAATAATCATTAATTATGTTATTTAGAAAAATTAAAAGTAAGTCATAATTGAAAAAAAAAGAATAAACTGCATAGAATTTCTGGAAATTTATGTGTTTGCTTATCATATAAATTTTGGTGCAACCAATCTTGAGAATCCTGAGAACTAAGAGTGCAAAAAGGCAAGTGTCCCACAATGTTTGGGGCATAGCTTTCCCTGACTCCCTGTACCTGGCATGTCCATGAATTGATCCTCCACTGAGTGGTGACAGGTTGTGACTTAGAGAAGGTGGCCTGCTGCCCTCTGGGGCCTCTGAGCTCAGGATCCACCCTGAAACTTGGGTTTGAAGAAGCCCCTCTGGGAGCGTGGATCTCTAGTCTCACCAGGGACCCACTCTCAGCTCACACTGAGGAGACCTCCCTTTGGGCCCAGGCAGGAGCAGAGGGCTGTGTCTCTCCTCCTGGCCCCACAGGGCTGTGTGTCACTGGGCTGCAGTGTCCTCAGAGCACAGCCTAGTGCTGGAGTGACAGTGCCAACTCTGCATTCAGCACTCTGACCTGACCACATCCACACAGGTCCAGTGCCCAGTAGCCTCCCAGCTTCCAGGGGTCACACAAGGTCTTGCAGCTTTATGGACCCAACTGACAGCATCTGGCATCAGAATCAAAACCACAAGAAACTCACATGCATCCCTTCTCTTTCAGTTGAAACTGGCCACCTTAGACACACACAGGCTCCTCCCACCTGGGCCCATGGAGAATTTAGTCTCAGCCACCCTTAGAACCTTGGTAATGTGTGTCCAGGAAAGAGAGAGCAGCTGTGACACTTCTCAATTTTGATGTCCACACACAGCATGGTGTGCTATTCACAGGAGCCTGAGAGTCTGCCTTGGAATAAAGGATCTGCCTTTTCTTGTCTTTCTATAGGCATATAGGAAAATGTTTGTGGTCAACAAAGAATTTTTAAAATATTTTATCATGTCAACAATTTCTGAGATAAAATAACCAATCAGAGAGGAGGATTTTAAAGATCTTATGTTCATTTGAAATAAAAATAGCAGCATTCTCTGAAACTTTATTCTATAATAGAATACTTTGTAAACCCAACATTTTTCTAAACCTGATTTATTACTAATCAGATACTACAGATTTCTTTCTGTTCCTGGTTTTCCCACATCCAGGTTTCCACAGTGGGAATGGGCACGTGAGTTTCCCAGGGCTGCTCAATAGGCACCGCACACCTGGCCTGACTCAGAGGAGTTCACTCCCAGCTCTGGAGGCTCAAGTCTGGAGCCCAGGGACAGCAGGCCAAGTTCTCTCTGCAGTTGAAGATGGGCCCCTTTCCTGTCCCTTCCAGGCTCTGCTGTCCCAGGCCCTGCTTGCCTGGTAGCAGCTGAACCCAGGGTCTGCCCAGGGTCCTTGTGCTCTCCTTCTGCCTGTGGGCTTCTGCTTGGGCCCTGTGTCCTCCTGTCATATCAACAGTGGCCTTCAGTTTTCCCCTGTGCTCCAGGGGGACCTTTCCTTAATCACCTACCACTAATATCATTAAGCCATGTCATGTCACATTCCCAGTTACTGAGTGATAGACTGTCACCATGTTTTGGGAAAAATATAATTAATCCATGACACTGGGTAAAACTAATTTTTCACTGGACACCCATTAGAATAGTTCTTACATATGAGTTGTAACAGTGACATTTGTGCACATGTTCTTTGTATGTTGGTTTTCTGCTCTTTTCTTCCCAACTCTGACACTAGCTTGGCTAATTAGAAGACCCATATTTTCAGAACGAGGACTCAGAATAACTGTGCGTATCATCACATATCAGGTAGAAGAACAGCAAATTCACAGAATGAAGCAAAACATGAGGGCTAAAAATGTCAACTAGGTAAATATGACATGTGAAATTCTACACCCCTCCCCTAGATGTTTGTCAGTCAATCTGGTTGCTACAGTGGAAATCAGTGTGAAGGTCCATGTCACTTCAGTTTCTCCTCCAACCAGTTTAACAGATCTTACTCTTGGAGATTTCCCAGAGCAAATAAATGCCTAGCTTCTTTGTTAAATTGGTCAACAATGTTACATGGCTTTATTTTTTTAATTGCAGCAGAATTCTGAGTTCAGGACAAAAGAAATTTGACCATGGCACCAATCTGCAGGAGGTGAGGTGTGAGACTCAAGGTGATCTGAGGCAAGTTGTCATTTGATCACCTGGGGAGTGAGCATGCTGTTTTCTATTAAAATAAGATTGACATTTGGACTGACCTTGAGCAGCTGTGGCCCAGCCTCCTCCTCCAGGGTGAACCATGATTAAATGAAGGCCAAGGAGATGCCAATCAGTGGCCTGGGAATTTAAGTCCTGATAGCTGAGGGTTCCTTACATCTCATGAACTGGGTCACCTTCTGAGCTGAGAACTCATGGGTGTGGCTACCCCACACAAAAAGGGCAGGGGAGAGAGACAATCCTCGCCTACAGCAAAGAAGGAACAGGACATCTGGTGTGACCTGGTTGAACATGGTGAGAAAGACTCTTGTGGGAGATTTTTTTCTCAGGATCCATTGAAAATTAAGAATCAATTATGGATTTTGAGTGTCAGAGAAAGTTTTCTTTCTCCCTGTCAGGTACTTTAGATTTATGAAAGGGCCCAGGAGAGATCATTTCCAACACTTGTTAACATGGAGCTTCCACAGAAGACTGAAGTTCCTAAAGGGGATGGGTTTTTTTTGTTGTTGTTGTTTCTGGAGGAAATTTCCTGTCAGTTCTAGTGGGTGTGGGATGATTTCTTTCTCCAAGTTTGCTGCTGGGAGGGAGTCCAACAGCCTGGCCATCACTCTCCAAAGATTGCCCTGGGCACACTGACTACATCTTCATGTCTCTGGTGATGTATTTGTGCTTCCTACTGAACTCATAGAAAATCTAAGTCTTTGCCAAAGATTTTCACTTTCACCATCAGATCCTTTGCCCACTACTGCAGGCAGCCTGGACTTCATCTCCTTGGTTTCCCTCCTGTCACAGAAGACATTTTGTTCATTCAAAGTCAGTCCACCCTACCCACCCCATTGGTTCTTTCCACCCAGCTGCACCCACCAGGGCATTTGCATGCTGCTCACTGGGGGGGGGGCTAACATAAAGCTCAGCTCTAACCTGGCCTTGACTCACCAGGACTCCTCAGCTCAGCTTCTCAAAATGAGGCTTCCTGCTCAGCTCCTGGGGCTGCTACTGCTCTGGATTCCAGATGAAGAAAGAGGAAACAAGGATGGAGAAGAAGGAGGCAGGTGAGCTTATTGCCTCCTACATGTGACCCCTGCCCAGGTTCGTGGTGTGAGATTCAGCTCAAAAAATGGGGAATGAGATTTTTAGATCCATGAAAGAGAGGAAGTATCTAAAGGAAAAAGATTTGTGTCCTGGTGGAGACCATAACCTAGAAAGAGATTATGTGATCACCCTCTAGACAGGCATTTTCCACACCAACCTCTGTCTTACATGACATTGTATTTTTTTGGTAGGAACCCAAACTACATACACTGCACACACAAATAATTAATTAAGAAAAAAAACAAGAGAGAAATCATGAAAATATTTTATAATACTGTGCATAAACTTTCATTTCTGTCATTATTTCAGGATCCAGTGGGGATGTTGTGCTGACCCAGACTCCTCTCTCTCTGCCTGTTACCCCTGGACAGCCAGCCACCATCTCTTGCAGGTCCAGTCAGAGCCTCCTACACAGTAATGGAAACACCTATTTGAGTTGGTATCTGCAGAAGCCAGGCCAGTCTCCAAAGCTTCTGATCTATAAGGTTTCCAACCGGTTCACTGGGGTCCCAGACAAGTTCAGTGGCAGTGGGTCAGGGACAGATTTCACACTGAGAATCAGCAGGGTGGAGGCTGAGGATGCTGGGGTGTATTACTGCTTTTAAGCTACACATGTTTTTTCCACAGTGGTGAAGCCCCGAACCAAAACCTCCCGGTCTGGGTGGCCCAGCTGCCACCTGTGCTGCTGGTCTCGGCAGCAGCTCAGCAGATTGAGAGGAAGAAGCTGCAGCTTAGGGCTCTGGACCTTGAGTGCCATGGCCACAGCTCAGTCACCATCTACCAAGGTCCCAGCAGCTGCAGAAGCCCTAGTGTGTCACTGGCACAAGGGAGATTTCTGAGGAAAAGATGTGCTCCAAGTTGAAATGAAGTAGGCCAAAGAGCAACTAGAAACCGTTCAAAACTACAGAGTTCTTCTGTCAAAACAAACACAGAAAATAATTTTTAAATCATTAGTGTAATTTCATTATAACCCTAGTCTTGTTTTTCACAGGATTTTTAGGAAATATATTAATGGTCATTGTCTCTAAGCATTACGTTAACATCTGCACAACAAACAGGTGTGAATTGACATTAGTCACATCAGAGGATGTGGAGATGTAAGAGAGGGCAGTGATTTAAGGAAACTGAAGTCAAAATGTCACCAGCTCATGTTAAGATGTTATAAATTTAGTGTGTTATATTTTAACCCCAAATTCACCAAAACAAAAGAAACAATAAGCTGTCATATACACAGGAAAAAAGAAAATGGGAAGGAAATAAAAATATTTTACCCCAAATCAACTAAAGATAAAAGAGAAGATGCACAAATAGACATGACGCAGAAAGAAATGTTTAAAAAAAATGGCAAAGGGAAATTTTTCCACTTCTGTAATTTTGCTAATGTTAATAAATTAACCTCCCATTAAATTATGTAGATTGGCAACATTGATTGAAACTGTATGTCTACATGCTGTGTCCAATAGTCTCACCCTAGGTCTTAGAACAAGCAGAGCTTGACAGTGAAAACACGGGAAAATATCATAGGCAAATACTGAGCAAGAGACAAGAAATGAGTTATGCTCTTATCTGACATCTGTAAGTTTGTCAAAATTGCTTTAGGGACAAAGGAGGAAATTATATAATGAAAACAGAGTCAATTCACCAGAACAGCCACATACATGTGCACTAAACATCAGGGCTCCAAAACACATTTAGAAACAGGGACAGCTAGGAGGGACAAACAGACTATAATACAGTAACAGAAGAAACCCCACTATTGTACTTTCAATAGTCCTTGCGACAAACAGACAGAGGACAAGTCAGAAAATAGAGATCTGCAGCAATATGACCCACCTAACAGACAAGTAGGAGGATTCCACCCACAATGGCTTGTTACACGATTGCTCAAGTGCACGTGGAATGTTCTCCAATCTTGAATGTGTTAGGCCACAAAACAAATCTCAATGATGTTATAAAGCCTTAGAACATAGAACATGCAAATTGTCTCCTCTGAAGAAAATGGTATGAAGTTACAAATTAACAGCAGCATGTAAACTGGAAAATTCACAGATATGAGGAAAATAACATACTCATATGTAAGAACTGGGTCAATGTATAGGTTTTACTCAGTTCTTCATCCCTGAGACACAAAGAGCAGACAGAAACAACTTAGTTGGTCATAGGGCATAGTGATGTTCTTAGCTTCAGAGATTCAATCCATGGCCAACTGGCTCCATATCTCTGGGCTCTGGGTGAGGAAGAACATCATGGCAGAAGACACGGCAGAGAGAAGCAGCTTAGGACATGACAAGGTCTCCAGGGGAAGGGGGGCAAGGGGCACAGGCAAAACAATTGTTCCAGGAAATGCCCCCATGACCCATCTCCCCCAGCCTTGCCCCACCTGTCTACAGTTAACACAGGATCAGTCCAGAGATAAATTATTAATCAAATTCTTGATTTTATTTCTTGCACTTTAGGAGTTTTGTTAAAGAAGTGGCTATCTAATCTATCATGATGGAGATTTTGGCCTACATTTTCTTCTATGAGGCACAGGGTCTCTGGTCTAATTCCTAGGTCCTTGACCCATTTTGAGTTGAGTTTTGTGCATGGTGAGAGTTAGGGGCTTAATTTCATTTTGCTGCATATGGCTTTTCAGTTTTCCAAACACCATTTGTTGAAGAGGCTGTCTTGTCCCCATCTCAGCTCCTGTGCTTTCTGCTGCTCTTCATCTCAGGTGAGCAAAGGAAGGGGACATGGTGCTCTGAGCCACCTTCCCATGGACATTGCTAGAGGGGACCCACTGAGCATGTGCCTGAGACAACCTTTCTCCAAAGGAAATGGATTCCTCACCCCAAATGTTTCCTTTCAATAGTGCAGTATGTATGCTTTGCCCGGGTTAAATTGTTTGTATCCTTACACTGATCTTGAAAAGTCTTATGAGATTGCAGGTGAGAAAATGGGTACTGCCCTCACCCAGTCCCCAGCTCTCCTTGCTGTCTATCCTGGGGAAAGAACCACCATCACCTGCACAACCAACCCCAAGGAGAACTCCAAGTTTTCTTGGTACCAGCAGAAACCAGGCCAGGCCCCTAAACTCCTGATGCATGGCACATTCACCCTGGCTTCAGGAGTCCCAGCACAGTTCAGTGGCAGTCATTTGGGAGCATATTTTACCCTCACCATCAGTAATGTGGAGACAAATGATACTGGCACTTATTACTGCATTGAGTGGCCAGGAGACCACAGTGACACATCCCTGAACAAAATCCCTCACAGCTGGGGAGAGCAGTGGCACCTCATGATGCATGAAGCCCAGGGTCCTGGGTGTGACTGCCACTCCTCTGAGGCACTGTGTTTGTCCTGTCACCTGCAGAAACACCTCCGGATGTTACCCAATTACCCAGCACTGCTCCTCCAGAAGAAAGGTGGTGGAGCTTGGTGACATCCCTGGAGGATTCCAGGAGGAAGGTCAGACATGGAGCATGAGGTGTGCTTTGACTGAGCAGCTGCCCTTCCATAGCATGTCTGCACGGAGCCATGAGGACACAGCAGATGTCATGACTGAAACCTTCCTCGACTAATGGGAATCTGAGTCCTGGAGGTAGATAGTCACAATTAATTATATTCATAACTAAGGGTAAATTCTAAGCTGAAGGTGCCCTTGAGAGAACCTGCAGCCTCACTCCACACAATGCAGGGTCAGGCACCAGAAAGAGGTTGAATTGGAGAGAGGGGTCATGCCCCTCAACCAGAAGACCCCCAAGCCCTCTCCTACTCAAGATGGAAACCACCTCCCAATATGCCTTTGGCAGGAAGCCCAGCTTTAACTCATAAATCTTGGGGGACATTTATCCAAACCAAAGCTCAGATTAGAGGTTGTGTATAGTGCCACCCAGAGGAGCAGAGCAGTGAGTGCAGCTTGTCCTGCTTCAGAATAATGTCTCCTCTTGTGTAAGGGACAGAAGATGAGGAACAGAGGATCTGAAATCCCAGAGTGTCTAGTTCAGAGTTCTCAGAAAATAAGAGAGACAAGTTTGTGTAACAGAAAATTTGTTGTGAGCACTGGGTACAGGATTCAGGAGTTAGGAGCCCTGGTGTCTCAACTGCTGTGCCCTCCAGACAGCACAGGTGGCAGCTGGGCCACCAGCAGGAGGATTGTGTTCAGGCCTGTACCTCTGTGGGAGGAGCACGAGTCCCTTGGATACAGTAATGCACTCCAGCATCCTCAGCTCCAGCATTCACAGCTCCACATCCTGTGCTCAGATGTCACAGTGAAGTCTGACCCTGACCCATGCCACTGACTCTGCTTGAGACTCCAGAAACCTGTGTGGACACATACTAGGCCTTCTGGAGCCTGGCCTGGCTTCTGTACAGCCCAATAGACATAGATGTTTCCATCACTGTGTAGGAGGCCCTGACTGGACCTGCAGGAGATGGAGGCTGGCTGTGCAGGGGTGATGGGCATGGAGAGGGCAGTGTGGGCAGCACAATATGCCCACTGATCCTGAAGTAATGACATTGAAATGCAAGGTTATCTACATCATTAGCCATTTTCATGAATTATTGTTTCTTTGAGCTTGAATCAGTTTTCATGTGCATTATTTTGTTTCTTTCCACCCAAATGTTCAATTTCAAAACATGTCAGTTAACTCAGGTCTATTTGTTCTCTAAGATTATCCCAACTTCATTTCCCTCTTTCTCTGTCTTCACAGGATCACAGCTCCTTACTAACCCTCACCTGGCCCATCTGGAGTACAAGACCAACACATCTTCACGTGGATTCCTAGGGTTCACCCTCCTCCCCTGTGGGAGGCCATCCTTGCATGTGATTTGAGTTACCTCCCTGGCTGGGTTTGAGGCACTTAGAAACAGCTGTGTCAGAGCTATTCCCCACCTTTTTCCAGGTCTGAGGAATTGTTCATGCAGAGAAATGCTTGGCCACTGCCCCAAAGACCCAATTGTTGCCCCTGACTGTGGGATGCTGTCCCCCCTTAACCTTTATTGGATGGGATTTTCCCTGGAATTTTTTGTTCCCCAATAAAAGCCCACTCCCTGGTGTGCTCTCTCTCTCTCTCTCTCTCTCTCTCTCTCTCTCTCTCTCTAGTCTCTTCTGTAAACCTTGCCACCACATTAGTGGCTGGAGGTGGGAGCTAGGAGAAGCCTTTCTGGAGCTGATGTTAAAGGTAATATGAGTCTTGTCTCTTTAATTTTAAACTCCCTAGCAATTACTCATGAATTGAACCTTCTTTCATGAAGCCAGCACTGGTCGAGTGGCAGAAGTGGCACCAAACGTGGGGCATGAGTAAAATGACTAGGTTGAGTTAGGGAGCAGGCTATAGAAATATGAAATTTGTGACCTTTTTAGGGTCATGGAAGTACCAGGCAGTTTTTGGAGTGAAGGGATGTTAAAAATTTTAATAATGGGGAATTCAGCTTCTACTGATAAAGACATGTATTTTACTATTTTAGAGACAATAATTAATCAGAAAGGAAAGTAAGTTAAAAATATTCAGTTGCTACAATACTTAAAGGTTGTGGGTAAATTTTGCCCTTGATTTTGTGACCAAGATTCACCAAATTTACATACATGGGACAAATTAGGAAAGAAATTACATAAAATTTGCTTTTCTAATGAATTACCTGGAAACTTTGAGAATATACAAAATGTTTGGACTGTGTTAGAGATTTGTTTTTTTGATTACATGAGCCATAGTCCTTGGTCCCCAGAAGAACTATTGAAAGGTATTCAGAGGGCCATTAAGTCTATTCAAATGGAAAAATTGCCTGAGGCTAAGGAAATCTCCTTTCCTCTAAGCTGGCTAAAAACTAAGCCAAATTATATTCAAACAAAAAACCTCTGATCAAAACTGAAAGTAAAAAACTTAGCCTTGCCTGAGCCAAACCACAGTAGTCTGGAGGAAGACCATGGAGAGGTAGATCATAGAGAGGATGCCTCTGGGGGGATAGAAAGGCCTTCTCCTGGAGAAGAATACCTGGAAGAGATTCATAGAGAGATAGAAAGTCTTTCTCTTTCAAGTGGCTTACAAGCTCAATTCAAGATGTCAACAGGGGAGAATCTATGGAGGAATTGCAATCTGAGGGAGAGAAATTGGACAATGAAATGCAGGATTTATCAGGGAATTTCAACAGGCTGTGCTTAATAGCACCTGCCCTGGCCATTCGAATTCAGCCATTGTCTGTTAAAAGGACAAACTTTAACAGATACTCTGAGTTAGCAGTGACTTTTCTTACTCCATTTCAGTGGGGGATTAGGAAGGCACAAGAAATTGGCGAAGATAATAATGAATTTCAGCTCTTCCCAGGTTAATGATCAAGATCATCATGTTCACATCCACGTGGTAATTCCTTTTAAAACTATTAAAGAGTTAAAAAATGCCTTTGAGGTCTATGGTCCAAATTCACCATTCGAGCAGGTTGCTTGTGAGAGACTATTTGCTCTAAACCACTCCCACCAAGTGACTGGATTTGCATCACCAGGGCTTGCTTGAGTGGGGGGGATTTTCTACTTTGGAGGTCATACTGGACAGATTTTTGTTCCGAGCAAGCAGAGAGAAATCATAGGCAAGGTCTCCAAACACCTGTGGAGATATTTTTAGGAACGGGTTAATTTATTGATTTGGAAAGGCAGCTAAATTATGAATTTGCAGTGTATGATCAGATTTCAGCCTGTGCAAAGCATGCCTGGAGACAAATGGCCTCCAGGGACCAATTTAGATTAGTTCTGACTAAAGTTAAATAAGGTGCCAATGAGCTTTATTTTTATTTCGTAGTGCGACTCTACCAAACTACAAACTGTTCCATTGGTGATCAGGGTGGTTGTAAGTTTATTGTTAAGCAATTGGAATTTGAAAATGCAAATAAATATTGTCAGGATGTTCTTAGACTCCACAGAAAAAAGGTCACAGTTTCAGAATTTATTCACTTATATTCTGATATTGATTCAGCCCATTTACAAACAATTACGCTCACTGCTGCTTTAAAACAAACTCTGTAGCCCCAAGAATTAGTACACAGACCCCGCAGGAGATGCTTTCATTGTGGGAGGAGCAGCCATTACTCGGGAAATTGTAATGCTCCTAATTTTAAGCCCAGGGCTCCCTCTGCTGTTGGTAGTAGTATTACAGGGTTGAAGACCACGTGGAGGACCAAGATGGTGCTGATCAGCCCACCTTTTTACCCTCACTTCCTCCTGGTAAGAAGACAAAAAACTTCTGGTCCATCCCCAGGCTGAAAAAACAGGGGAACCAGAAGGAAGGTCATGCAATTTAACGTCATCACTGCCGACCATGGGGAGACGCCATTTTTATGGAAGTGAATCTCACAGTTTCTTTACCACCCTCAATGACAATTGAATTGAATCCTGAATTAGTGCCACAACAAATCTCTACTGGGATTTTTGGGCCACTCCCTAAAGAAAGTATAGGGTTAATTTTGCGACATAATGATTTAAAAAGGGCCATTGAGGTGATACCTGGAGTAGTAAATTCTTGTTTTGAAAGAGAATTAAATGTTACTCTAAAATCAAATCATGTCATTCGGCTTACTCCAAAAAATACATTTGCTCAATTAATTTTATTACCCTGTAATTCGGATGGACACTCACACTTACATTCAGTTTCCAAACCGCCAGACTGAGTGTACTGGTCTCAATTAGTGTGACAGGAGCTCCCCTTACTGGAAATTAAAATTAATCATTAAAAGTTCAAAGGTGTAGTGTACACAGGAACCAACATATCAGTCCTCTCTAGTCACTTCTGGCCTAAGAATTGGCCCTTACATATAGCATCAATTAACCTAGAAGGAATTGGACAAATCTCACAGCCTTCTCAAAGTGCAAATTATCTCTGTTGGGAGGATCCTTCTGGGAACAGTGGAGTTTTTATACCTTATGTGTTAGAGTTCTTACCAGTAAACCTATGGGAAAGAGATACATTAAGCAAAATAGGATTATTATTAGTAACTTCAAATTCTATGAGATCATTTGAGGAAATTAATCAATGGCTTCTTCCTGGAAATAATGAGGGAACTTATCAGAAAGTGTATCTACTTACAAACCAGTCTACTTGACAGAGATTATTAAATACTCCAAACCAAAATTTTTACTAGGGGCCCTGAGTGTCTTCCTGATTCAATAGTCAGCAGAAAAGATCACCTGGCTCACAGAAGAGCCTATATGGATTTCTCAGTTGCCCACCTCAGGAGAAAAACTTAGGGGAAAACTTAAGAAAATTCATATGTTAGCTGAGGAACAACTTCAGGCTGGTCATATAGAATCAATGCTTAGTCCTTGAAACACCCCCATTTTTGTTATTAAGAAAAATTCAGGTAATTGGAGTTTACTACAGGATTTAAGGGCAATGAATGATGCAATTCAGCCTATGGGATCATTGAAGCCTGGACTTCCTTTCCCCACAGCAATTCCCTTAAATTATAACTTAATGGTAATAGATCTAAAAAAAAATGTGTTTTCTCAATAAGGTTGCATCCTGAGGATTTTAAAAAAATTGCTTTCAGTGTCCCACGAACTAATTTTAAAGAACCTGTCAAAAGTATTGCTGGAAGGTCTTGCCTCAAAGGATGCATAATAGTCCTATTTTATGTCAAAAATTTGAGGGTCAATCGATAGCTCCTATAAGAGATAAAGTTCCTGATGCATATATTATTCATTTTATGGATGATATATTATTGGCTCATGCTAATCTAGAAGTACTTTCAAAAATTTTTACTCAGTTAGAGGCTTCAGTTACAGAAATGGGTTTGTGCATTTCTCCTCAAAAGATACAAAATATTCCTCCCTTTAAATATTTAGGTCAGATAATTCAAGGACATACAATATGTCCTCAAAATCTACAGATAAAAGTTAAGAAATTACATACCATTAATGACTTTCAAAAATTATTAGGAGATATTAATTGGCTGAGGCCATCCTTAAAACTAACTACTTCTGATTTAAGTCCTTTATTTCAGATATTGAAAGGAGATCCTTCTCCAACCTCTATGTCAGCTGACAATAGAGGCTAGAACAGCTTTAAAAAAGTTGAAACTGCAATTAAAATGCACAACTTACCAGCCGTCCTGGAGCTCCTGTTAAAGGTAACAAGGGTCTTCTCTCTTTAATTTAAAACTCCCTAGCAGTTACTGATGAATCGAACCTTCTTTCATGAAGCCAGTGCTGGTTGTGTGGCAGACACCCTTTCTCCTTCCTCATCCCCTCTGTCCTCACCAGGGATCTAGAGCAGCAGCAGACCCAGGAGCTGAGCTGGGAGCCTCATTTTGAGAAGCTGAGCTGAGGAGTCCTGGTGAGTCAAGGGCTGGTTAGAGCTGAGCTTTTATGTTAGCCTTGCAAGAAGGCCTCCGCAGGAAGCAGCATCCAAATCCCCAGGTGGGTGCACTGGGGTAGAGGATCTAATGGTAAGAGTGAACTTCTGTCCTAACAGCAAGTTAACATGGCAGGTCCTCTTTTAGGAAGCTAACAGAAAAAAAGTTGTTCCCTGAGTGGGAGAACAAAAATTATTTATAGTTTCTTCCTGTTTTTCCTTGGAGATTTCTAATTTTTTATTACTTTCCCAGGAACATATTAGTTTATTTTTTTTAATAATGCCAAGTTTCCATAATCTTGTGGCAAATGTTATTTCTTTGTTCACATTAGTATGAACCATCAAAGTGTGATTACTTTTAGTGACATAACACACACAGAGCAAAGGGCAGACACTTAAGTGTGAACCAGAATGGATTTTAAAATACAGTACTGACCCTGGAGGAGCTGCAGGAGATACCATTTCTTCTTCTCCCTCATGCTGCCTTCTCACCATGGATAGCCTCCCAAGGTGGCTCTATTCTGAGGTGTAGCAAAATTGCTTGGGTCTTCGTGAACTTGAACTTCATGTGAAATTCACTGTTGCCTTGTGTCCAAGTCTCTCTTGTTTCCTTACCATATTGAGTCCTTCCTTGCTCCCTGTGGCCTCTAGACCTGTCTGTTGTCATTTCCTGGGGTCTTAGAGGTCTTCTTCTGTGGATTCAGGTAGGGCTGTCTGTCTGGCCAATGGTGTTTTCAGTTGTGCTAATTTTTCTCTATTGTTAAGGTCTGTTTAGGGGTGTGAAATTCTTCTCTAACTTTCCTTTCAATGTTCCTCACTCCAACGTGATTCAGTGTCCCTTGGTCACAGTGACAGTTGTCCAATGGCTTGTGACTGTGTGCAGAGAGTCAGTTTTCACTGGTTAATTTAAGATTTTCTCTCAGTTCTCCCTTTCAGCATTTTAGCTGTAGTGTGTGGTGTTAAAAATCTTATCCTATTCTGGAACCTAACTTTCCACAACCGGCGTATGCACATATGCCAACACCAGGGTTCAGAGAGGAATTGCAGGTGGGGAGCGGAGGGATCAGCAGGATAGCTGGGGGTTATTCAGAAAGGTTCCTGCTCCCTCAATAGCATAGTTAAAATTATTCTGAAATAATTTTAGATATGGAAAATTTAAAATATAAACCCAGATGATGAGAACCAGCGGTCAGGCAGAGGGAGGTAAAGGGCACCTGATCTGTCCAGAGCAGGGCTCTGCCCTCAAGTTTGCTGCTTAATAAGAAACCACAGGAAGGGTGCCTGAGGCTGCAGAAACAGGACTGGGCAAGAGAGGGACCTGACAGGTTGCTGTGATATATACATGAATCAGCTAGAGGGGTCTCACTCTATGTTCACCCAACCCATGTCCACCCATATGGTCACCAGCTGCCTGAGTGTGCTGCCAAACTCCTGTTGGGGACACTGCAGATCCCCTGGGTTAGGTGTGGAAGGTTGGGTCTCAGAAGACAGGCCACAGACTCCCCTACTCTTGCCCTAATCTCCAGGGCTTTACAGGAATTAACTTCTCAGTCTGCTTTATTCCTGAAATAATTTCCAAAGAACAGAGCCATTTTTAATGATTTATTTTCAGTTTTCTGCTGGTTTTCTTGGTCTGTTGTGTTCAGAGGATGCACCAAGTTGCTTGTAGCAGCAGAGCTGGATGCACCTTCCCAAGTGAGTTTAAATCCTGATGTTGCCTCCCTGAAGCTGAAGGGCTGGGCAACTTGGTGCCCCACACAAGTACTTGTGAACTTGTAATTGGGCTGGGTGCAGCTGGGTGCAGAGCACTAGGGCAGTATGTGCAGGATCTGTGTTCCTTCAGCATCACATGGATGGGAAACCAGGCTTTGGGCTCAGTGCTCTCCTGTCACAGAGAAACCAAACCCTAAGCACACACTGAACTCCAATCTGGAGACGTTTGCACTCAGAGGTGTGCTCAACAGTGTCTATGAACATTCTATGTAAGTAATAGGATTAGGACAAGTCAGTCCACACACAGGAGATGATGGGACAAGGACACATGCCAATACCAGGGTTCAGAGAGGAATTTCAGGTGAGGAGAGGAGGGGTCAGCTTAAGAGCTGGGAGTTACTCAGAAATGCTCCTGCTCCCTCAATAGCATAGTCAAATTTATTCTGAAATAATTTTAGACATGGAAAATTTAAAATATAAACCCATATGATGAGAACCAGTGGTCATCCACAGGGAGATGAAGGGCTCCTGGTCTGTCCACAGCAGGGCTCTGCCCTCACAGTCTGCTGCTTTATAAGCAGCCACAGGAAGGATGCCTGAGGCTGCAGACACAGGGCTGGGCAGAAGAAGGACCTGCAGATTCCTGAGGTGACCACTGCACACATCACCTGTGCTCTGGCCCCACACACTCCTCCAGGACTGTGCATAGTCACTAAGTGCCAATCAGACATGAAACCATGGAAACAAATCCCCTCTGTTTTCTTCCTCAAGCTCCTCCAAGCTCCCCTTTCACTAAACCACATGTGATTATGCAAAGGGACAATCAGCATGGACACAGTGCTGCTGAGGAGTCCAGTCTGGGATTTAATTACACTGATTTTCCCCCCACTAATGCCATTTTTATGTTCCTGGACCTAATTTCAAATTCCTTTCTTTTTGGGGGGGAGGCGGACAGGTATTAGTTGTCATGTGTCATTATTTTTCTACGATTTGTGATTTTTGTGTGTGTGTGTGTAGTTTGTTTGTTCTTTTCCTTCATGACCTTAACATTTCCGAAGGGTACAGATAGGCTATTTTTCATAATGTCCCTCTGACCAGGTTTTTCAGTTTTTTTTTCTATTGATCAGATTCACATTATATATATTTATAGGAATGTTTCAAAAGGAATGCTTCTCCTTGCGCATCATTTCAGGGCTTACAAGTGACAATGTAACATTTCTGGAAAGAATAAACAAACATGACTATGGAGCACTCTGTGTGAGGGAGATGAGGTCAGGAAACCTACCTGGTCACAGCTTCTCTAGTATTAGGAATAGTCTTCCTCTATCTGAGCCTGTGTTTTAAGAGTCAGTTCTATTTGAACTTGCTTTCCAATAAATAAGAGTGAAGAAATAAATTCTTTTAACTTACATGAGAAATGATTCCATGATTTGAAGTGGCACCCCCTTTCCCCACAGAAAAGCCATTTTAACCATGGCTGATTTTAAGACTGTCAACAAAAGAATCTCTATGAAAGAGTTTAATGTAGATAAATTTCCTATTTCCATGTCACCCTGTTTACTTGGACACTCGCTGGGAAGATACTGGCACTCCAGGTGCTGGACAGCCCCTTACTAGTTTTTCACAAATATATCCAGTATAGTACATTGAAGAAAAGTGCAAACAAGGCCTCTGGCCTTGAATTGGGCTTCACATAGATATCTATATTTTTAAGATAAGTTACAAATGGGCTCCATGGTAACAGCTGGCAGAGGGTGGGGAAAGAAAGGGGAGAAGAAGCTCTCCCCTTCTCAGGTGTTGTCCTTGAAGAGTTAACTTGCCCAGAACAGTGAAAGAAAAAGTGGATTTTAATGTGAACTTCTACAGACTGAACTTTTGTGCTCCTCCACTTACATACCGGGTATAAAACTCTGAAACTCCCTGAAGTCAGGGTTCAGGGAATTTATTGATTACAGCAAAAGCTATGCCCTCTGAACCTGGCTGTGTAAAGGTAAAATTTCTAAGCTGATTCTAAGCTGCGAAAACTTGAGTTAAAGTGTAAAAGATTGGGCATTGTAAAGCTTCTAAATGGCAAGGCCTGGGCTAAAAAGTAAAGACTAGGTATTGTTAAAATTCTTCTGCTACCCCTGGAACCTGTAATCTCTGTAGCTGTTAGGACAATGTTGGAACTGCCCAGTAAATATCTCCATTGATTCCCTGGTTGTTTAATAGCTTAGAGCTCTAGGTAGCATGGCACGTAAGCATCTAGGCTCCAAAACCAATCAGTTTAAATGTGTACCCCGCTTGGAAATGACCAATCACCCCTGCCCAGATTATTCCCACCAATGACTGTGCTAATCATGTCTCAGAGTTGTTGTTCAATTTCCCGTGCCTCATGATGATCTGTTCTGATGTATACAAAGCCCACCGCCCTCTCCAGAAAGTGTACTTAAGCTCTGCTTGACCTCTGCTCTGGGCTCTGGGCTTCTCTCCCTTCCTGGGTGAGCCTTGAGCCCCAGCATGCTGGTTCAATAAATCCCCTTTTGCCAATTGCATGGAGTCAGTCTTTTGTGTGGTCTCTTTCTCCGACGCTCCGCCGGACCCTTACAGCTGCAGCCAAATAAAACTGTTTCTGCTATCTTCAGTGCCTTGCCTCATTTGTCTCTTCAACAGATGTACACTAATGGCTGAAATGGAGAAAGGAACACAAGAATGGGCTCATTAAATCATGGGAGAGTTCACTAGAGAACAGCTGTGGCTGAGTCACATATTTGGGTAAATGAATGGACATTTGCACCATTCGGTTTCTGCTTAAGTCAAATGGACAGGTGGAGCAGGTACAGAGCTTCTTCCAAGGGGCTGAGGGGTAGAGCTGCCCTTGGTGACACTGGTTGCACCATATCTGGAGTCACACAAGGACAACATGCTATCACTGCTGAGGAGAATTGGACGTGGCTGGTGAGCAGTCTAAGGGAGAAAGCCGAAGTCATAGGCCACACAGACACAGCTCTCCCCAGTCTTTCTCTTTGGAGACACACATTTACTTCCTTCAGGGCGGCATCCCCTTGAGATTTAAGTTATTTCATCTCCCTGAAGAATGTGTAGCTCCATATATATGGCACTTGTTTCTGGAATTTTGTGGTTTTCCTTGTTTCAATTTGTTTTCAATTTGACAATCAACAGGATTTTGCCCTTAGATTAGTGAATGAAGAAATAGAGGGGAGGTGAGATGTTCTTCAAAAATTTAACAGCAAAGAAGAACCACCAGATATTCAAGGAAAACTAAACTTTTCAGGAGAAGTGGCAATGTGTCTGGGACAGTGGTAAAGAGCAGAGCATTGCAGTACTACAGCATAGGGAGGGGGACACCAGTTCCTTAGAAGAGAAAATGGAGGAAGGCTGAAATGTCACTTCTCTCATATTTGCAGCTCAGATTTATTTGACACACTGTCTGAGAAAAAGTCCTGAGCTACAGCCACTCCCTAAGAGTCCTCCTGCTCCCCTCCTTGGCTCCCAGCTATTTCCACCTCAACCCAGCTTGGCCCTCCTCTGAGCAGTGTGCTGGCCCCACAAGGGAGATTTGTGTTTGCCCCTTCCCTTTGGAGGTCCTGTGAGTGTCCTGCCCATAGTAGAGTGCAGCAATTGCAGCCCTTAGCCAGACTGTGAGTCATAAACCTTACCATACCTGCTTCGATAGAAACAGGCTGGCACCCCAGGACCCCTGTTGACAGCCCAGGAGCTGGCTGAGGGAACAGTGTGGCTTCTGCTGGAACCAGTCAGAGAGGTGCTTCCAGGACTGTGACTGGAGAAAGAGAGGCTGTGCAGGGCTTGGAGATGCTCCCTCCTGTGGGTGAAGTCAGGAGGGATGCAGACTGAGTCAGCATGGCAGCCCTCCAAGAAATATACACAATCAAGAAACTCTCCATTGTAAAATATGACCATGATCACAAAACAAAAATTAAGACAGAGAAAAATGATGCATCATATTCAAATATTTTGCAAATAAATATGAAGCATTGTATAAGATTTTTCCAAAGATTTTAAGAAACTGTCTGCTTGAGTCAATGTCTGAAAGATAATAAATACATACATGTTTTTCTCAGTTGTCCTATAAACTGAATAGAAATAGCCAGCACAGTTCTTATCCTGCAAGTCACTCATATGTAGACAGGATCCCATAGACCACAGAGTACCCCAGCCAGGGAACCTGCTCCCGGTTGGGGACTCTCTGGCAACATGGTTTCAGCCAGAGTGAGGAAGATCAGTGTTGAGCTTTATTTTTAAGCCTGAGGCAGAAGCAGCTAAGCAGCCCACATTCTTTTATTGTACAGAACCTTGAATAGGTATCAACAATTCTGATTCCAACCACAGGATCCCACCATAGGAAACTCAGTGTGGCTCCTGGAAATGGTCCACTTTAAACAGAACCTCAAAGATCAGTGTAGGACAACAAGGGCCCCAGGCTGTCATTTGTCATTGGGGCTGAGGTATACCTTCTGTGTCTGATTTTGTTTTTGTTTTTTTTTTTTTAATGTTGGCACAAATCTCAGCAAATGCACGGTTTTCCATTGTCCTTTTCCTCATTGAAAGGGTGTTTCCACAGCTGCTGAGGACTGAGGAAACTCGGCCACCTATTCCTGTCTCTGGAGCCAGGAGGGGACTCTGCACATGAACAGATGAGAATGTGAGCCTCATCTCCAAAGCCAAAAGCTCTCACCTAGAGAGATGCCACATTTTCTTCACCTGGATTAGGAGCGCCTCCCTCCTGGTCCTCCTACACACTCATCTTCATGACCAGGTCACCCTCCAGGGACATATTCAATCATATTTCCTGTATGAAAAAGACCCTCCTGCTCACAGCAATTATGATTGTTATGTTTTCTTTGGGTGTCATTTACCATGTCTGCACTATTTGGGGGATAGTATATGACACAAAGAAAGTGTGGCCAGCTGTCCCACTGTTACATATGGGAGCCTTCCCTGGGTATGATTTGCTCTGAGTCCATGAAGTCTGTTCAAAATGGCTGTTGAAAGGTGTATGCATAAAATTCCTTGGCAGGCCTCAGGCTGACCCAGTTCTCTCTCTATTCACTCAAGTTTTCTTATATTCTGCATGTATAAGTGCAGTGTGTGCTGGGAACTCACATCCTGAGGTAAGGGGACAACAGACTGGCAGAGTCCAGGCTGCTCAGCCCCCCATAGAAAGAAATGGCTGAAATGCTTTGCACATGGAGATGCATCACCAGGAGTACAAACCACAAGGTGAGATACCTTTCTCAAATAAGGCACATACTCCTCAATCCCTTGGTCACTAGCAGAAATAAGGTGCCCTGGTGCCCTTTGTGGGTAATAAATTTAATAGTTTTAGCTCCCAAATTGCTGTGGTAGAACAATTGTTCAATTTTCCCACACCCAACAAAAATATGAATAAATTATAGAAATAACAGCATCATTATTTACACACAACAGTACACAAATAACAATATCAATCATAATTTTTGCAGCATAGGTACTCTAAAGGATTCAAACAGACCCTTACCTCCCAGTGCTTTCATCCTGAAGCAAGGGACAGACAGTGAGCAAGGCAACACTATTTCTGCTGCTTCTGCTCTGATGCCCCTAGACTCCTACACTGAGACCTTCTCTCAGAAAGGAATTGAAAGTTCTCTTAATTTTTCCATTTTGCATTCTAGATATGACATTAAAAAGGATCAACTAGTCTGCATACTGGGAAATTACAAATGATCCACAAATGTACCTCATTTTCATGCGTTGCTGGATCTAACCCCAATCCTATCATGAAACAATGTCTTAAGAAATCATCCACTAAGAAAGAAAATTTAAGGGGACCCTCCCAACTTAATACACATAAGAACAAATTCAGGAAGATTTTCAAAAATCCAAATACATATATTGTAATATTTCAGGACTCATGCCAGGTGTTTGACCTCACCTGAAAGGATAATGCACTATTACTTAGCCAAACTTTAGCCTCTAACAGGAAGAAGGCCACCCTAAAAGCAATGTGGGGAAGACCTACATATTGCCCATGCCCCAACAATATAGACTTGTTTGTCTGGAGTGTGGGCAATTCCCTGGAACAAGCTGGGATCTGGGTGATGGGTAGGATGCCTGGAAAATAATTGTGGTGGACCTTCAGGAAGGTCCTGCTCTTTTAATGGAGGGACTCAGGGAGATCATGCATGACACCCTAAATCCTAAACCTATGTATGGCTGCACATTTTTAAAGGATAAATTTATCATTCAGTTGGCCCCAGACACTCAGAGGAAATGACAAAAGTTGACTTATGACCCTAGTCAATCCTTAGATGTTACCCCACAGTTTGAATGGAGATCAAGTAAAAAGAAATCAAGAGCACAGAGATAGGAAAAGACTGAAGTGCTAGTCTTAGCCCCAGAAGGAATACAATTCCTGGGTGGAGACTTTACCCACCCTCTAAATTATGAGTGGGCTTTGGAAGCCTCAAGGACATTAAAACAGAGCATTATTTTGAGCCCCTATCCTCTGAACAAAATTTAATCAGTTTGTCACTGAGAAAAATGATCCTAAAAATAGTCACCCTCAATATTCTAACAGACAGTCATAAACAAACCAGCTCAAAAGCCCATAGCTTATCTCAGTAAAAAGATCAACATAATAAGCTCATTTTCAAACGTAATAAAAAGTAAGCTAGTGTCCTACAACAAACATTGATATTTTTAAAATTAGTAAAATTGTGCATAATTATTTGAGCTAATATTATTATATTTAGTAAAGGTATTAAATATATTCATACATCTATATCTTTTTATATAAAGATTATTTTGATGCTGGTGCCCTAAAATATCATTGATAATTCAATGCCACAAAAAATTCTAAATTGGATAACTGTCCTAAACAATATGTTGACTTATTTTTACCATAAATATTTAAGGTACTGAATCTACATACTTAAATGAACACTAGGTTTAATAATAATAATAATAAAAGTTTTTCATAGATTTGTAAGGAAAAACTATTCATTTTTCTATTTCATTTTTTATTTATGGCAAAACAGAATATCTTTTCTATGCTTATTAAACATAAGTACTTTCTATTTTAAAAAGGTGTCTGTATATCTCTCTCATACTCCTGGTAAAGGCCACCTCTTCTAAATTAAAATTCTTTCTCTCACCTCATTCCAAATTAAGATAATCATTTATGTTCATCTAGAGCTAGTTTCAAAATATAAATTTTTATATACAACGTATTATATTCTTTATTTCATAATTCTGTTAAAGTCAAAATCAAATTATGCATTTGAGAAAAATTAAGGCTCTATTTACCATGGTCTTTTTCCAACTCAATAATGTTGGCCCTAACATAGCTCCTAATTGACTCTTGCCAAGTTTTCTGCCAAACTAAGGATTATACATTTTTATTATTAAAATAATTGTACTATATTAAACTATTTTCTATACCTCAAGATTAGTGATACTATGACTTTTGTCAGCTTTTTATTCAATTTAATAAATGAAAAAGGGGAAAAGAAGGACCCTATATGCCCAAACTAAATCTCATAAAATATTTCAAACATTTTACTTTAATTGTGATACTAACAATCTTACTACAGCTGCACATGATTCAGTAAGTTAAATCAGATTTCAAAGGATGGAATTCAAAACTGTCATCATGGAAACAGCTGAAAAACCTAACACAGGCAGGTAAATCCCACTGCAGAATTGACAGCCATGCAGGCTTCACCAGATGCCAGGTAAGAGAAACCTATAAAGAGACTTCTGTGGACCCATTTCCCCAAGTATACCTTTAATATAACTTACAATATGGACTGGAAAATCCATCCATGTGACTGGTTTTAATTATACTAGTTAGAGTGGCCAGCTACCTGTTTGTTGGTCCCATGGTAAGCATGCTGGCTCTCTAAGGATATCATTTGAGGAAAATACAGCATATGGGGAGCCTAGACCAGCCAATTGTACTGGCCCCTGAGATTCAATGCCATATATATTAGGTCATTTATTAATATGGGATTGTCATAACAAGCCAGTCATTTCTACAAAACATCCACCTATACCTTACTGTCCTAATCATTCTGCAATAGAATTTGACACCTTTTCTAAATGGATGGATTGTGCAAATACCTTGCCAGTGCAACATAAAGTGTCTAGAAATAGTGGATATATTTTAGACTGGTCTCCTAGAATTGACAAAAGAAAATTATGTAAGGATGCCAGGACCCCTGGAGGTTTCATTGGTAATATCCTAACCTTCAGCCAAGGTGGCATCAAAAAAGATGTTTGGTGCTTAATTTCAGCCTCAGATGTCCTGTATTATACCGATAGCCCCATGTCAGATTTCATAGGCAGGAATCATCAGGAGGGTTACTGCTATGGCCTGCAGGCCTGAGTTTAATCTTCTTATGCTCTAATTATTATAAATGTGAGATATAGAGAAAGAGTGATAAATATATGGTAGCCTGTAAAAAAAATGCAACTTTTAAGTAGCAATTGCATCACTAGATATAATAGAGGGAAAGGAACATTGGTTCTTCACCATCCCTCCTTTATTATCAGCAAATGTCTCAGAAAAGTGGTATACTGATGTTGGTATTCAGATTTTCAACAGATGCATGCTCAGTTAACTAGACCCAAGTGAGCTCTTGGTCTCATAATCCTTGGAGTGGCTCTTTAATTTCATTCATTGCTTCTATGGTTACAGCCTCTGTGGCTATATCAAAATACTTCTAGAGCCATCTATAATCAGATAAATATTGATGAAAAGATAGAAACTAAATTGAATATTCTAGAAACAACTGTAATAAATATTGCTAATGAGCTTTCTACTCTCAAGTGATTATAACCATGTCTATTACTGTAGCTAAATACAATGGAATTGGAAACACTTTAAAAATCATCTAATGGGACTGGGGATGTGGCTCAAGCGGTAGCATGCTCTCCTGGTATGCGTGCGGTCCGGGGTTCAATCCTCAGCATCACATACAAACAAAGATGTTGTGTCCGCCAAGAACTAAAAAATAAATATTAAAAAAAATTCTCTCGCTCTCTCTCCTCTCTCACTCTCTCTTTATAAAAAAATAATCGAATGAGTATTTGGCAGAGCAATAATAATAATAGTCTGTATTTTTTTAGTTATATTACCATATCCAGGACATTCAAATAAATAAAATTGATCTTTTGGATCCTACCTCTCTGCTGATGAAATACTTTAAGAGTTAAATGGCTTTAATTCTGGAAACATGCTGAAACAGTCTGCATTGCATATTATTTGAATGTTATCTATGTTATTAATTCTCTTTTGTATTGTGACAATAAAATTTCATGTCCTCAGAACAAAAATCCAGGAAGTCAAGATAACAGCTCATCATCTACTCTTTCAAAGTACAAAGGGGGAATATGTGGGTGGCCACCCACGAGCTGTTAAGCATCCTCTCTCAGCCTTGAGCCTGGGTGTTGGTCTGGCATTGCATGTTGAGCTGTGTGGTGCACATGGCCTCCACCTTTGCTTGGCAAAGAAATCTGCTTTCTTATTGTTCTGGGCCTGGCCATTACCCACTGGGGATATGGCAGCTGACCACTGCCTTATTTGGTGGAGAACATTCTATCAAAAATTATTGTTAATGTCCCTATAAATAAATGGATTCCAGGTGCACATGCTCTCTCACTCTCTTGTCTTCCAATGTGAAAGTAGGACCCTTAAGGTCACAGAGCCATCCTGCTCTCTATTTGAAAACTATGTCTGTGTTGTGTGATTTTTTACTTTCTTCTTAGCTCAAAGTTTCAGCCAGCCCAGTTAAGCCCTCTTTGTCTCATCTGAGTGGGTCATGAATGAAATCTTGTGTAAACAGATGCCCTTCAGTTGGATGAGAGGGACCCTGTGTAGACAGATGCCCTGCAGTTGGATAAAGGTGACCCTGTGTAGACAGATGTCCTGCGTTTGATAAGGGGCCTATCTGGCTCTGTCCCACCTCCTGGGGACAAGGGTGCCAGAGCAGGTCTTCAGGTAAGATGTAAGAACTCTTGCCTTTTGAGCCTTTCTGAGTGTTGACACAGTGTCACAGGATACACAAGGGAGGTGGATTGAATTGTAATAGAGCTCAGATAGGTGTAGAGAAAGAGTTGGAGAAGAGAGAGGGAGAGACTGTGGGGTGTGCAGACAGAGGGAGCTGTGCTCTCAGAGTTCACAGACTGGTTGTGGCCACCATAATATCAGGTTCATTCCATAAGGATTTCAATGCACCTTACTGGGAAGAGTGACTATTCAGGTGTGAATGCATGGTATTTACAGGAGAGATAATCCTGAATTAGACAGGGGTCTGAATGTAGTCAGAGCCATCCTCCTGAGAGAGAGATAGAGAGAGTTTTAACACAGACAGAAGAGGGGAGGTCGTGTGGACACAGAGACAGAGACTGGAGTGATGTGGCCACGGCCAGGGAGAACTTCAGCTTCTAGAAGCTGAAGACATGTGGGCACACTCACTCTGGCTCTGCACGTTGCCAAAACTGCCAATAACCTGATGGTGGCTCACTGGAAGTGAGTCCATCCTGTGTCCTGCATAGCTGTGCTCCTGGGCATTGCTGTGGCTTCCAACCACTCTGTGTGCCCATTTGTTACAACAATCGTTGAAAACGGCGCAGACAGGGCTCGGGAACCTCAAGCTAGGTGTGTGTGCTTGTGCCTCCTGCTTCCTTTTTTATTGCTGCACATAAATGAGTTGTTAGGAATTTGTAAGTTGGAAAAGATAGCCCACGAAACCTGTGAGGCATAGAGTAGCTTGTGGCTGCAGTAGAATAAATATTGATGACTCCTGGAAGGAAATGATGAATGCATGGGAATTTCCTACATGGTGAATTTTTTCTGTGTTCTTCAAAGTGCATGGAAAGAGGGGTGGGATCTGTTCCTGAGGATCATCTGGTTCAACTCTCAATACCCTTGATACATTTTGTGCTGCAATTTACTAAGCCATCAAATCACAGGTCGTTTTCTGAGAGCTACGAGTCAGTGATGCAGGGCTGATTTAAAGGCAGCTAAATGGTTTTTACCTGAAGTACATCTTCTAATTGGCCAGTTGCATTTCAGAGAAGAGTGTCAAATCCAGAAGGATTCTGTAAAATTGACCGATCCTGCTGCCTCCACCCACACCATGCTGACCATGATCCTAATGTCTCTTCCTCATTCTCCCAATCCATTTCAGATTTGGGGGCAGTGTGTGTTATCCTCGAATTCTGGACCCTCAAAAGACCTCCAGAGACCAAGATCAATGTAAGCAGCAAAGAGTGGTTTATTGTGAGCTAGCTTGGTCCTTCACACACACACACAGCAACTGGTGATGCTGAGAGGCCCTGAGCCCAGGGTTTTTAGCAGTATTATACACTCTTTGGGGAAGGCGGGGACTTCACATATATCATAGCATCTCTTAGAAAATCATCACATACCGTGGGAAAATCATAAAATAACTCTAAAACATGATTAGCACATTCACGTGTGGTAACAAGTTGGGTAAGTGTGATTGGTTACTACAAGAGGGGGATTCATTTGAACTGATTGGTTTAAGCCAAGAGAGGTGTATGTGCTGAACTACATAGTTTCCCAACATTTTATCAACCACCATAAACTACTGGGAGGGTCACCTAGCATCCCAGGTATTTCCCTGTCTCATGCTGGTTGGTGGCTGCTAGTGGGTTGCTATGGGTCCCCATCTAGCCTGACTGAGTCAGGGATACCTGGTGCAGCAGATCTCTCCTATTATTTGTAGGTAAACAACTCAGCAGAGTGGGTATATGCCTGGGAGTGCTCTTTGAGTCTTTCCAAAGACAAGGGTCATGACCTTGGACAGACTTTGCTCTGAGGTAGAGGCTGGTTTTTCAGGTGCATCTCCATATCCTAGGTCCTCTCTTGTCTTTCTCTTCCCATCCTTCCAATTCACTTCTTCCCTATAATATTCCATCATGCAAATGTAATCATCCCCTCTTAGACAAAGAAAAATAAGACATCTAACTGCTCTCCCCATCACCCCCTGTCAGCTATGCCAAGCTCCCACATCAGGTAATTGGCAAGAGGTTGCATGATCCACACAAGAGACTTTCTATCTAAGATCTCTTTGCAAATTCTCCCTATATTAAAATGGCCTATGGCTTCTGTCAAAAATACAACAAATCAGAACATGGTGGAAATATTTTGGGAATCAGAGGACTAAAACCCTCTCAGGGAGACTACAGAAGAAGATCTCATTCCTCTCTTCCCATCCTGCTGCAGCTCTAACAGAGCACCATGGCCCCTTTGGCTTTAGCAGCACAAACTGATTATCTACCAGTTCTGAAGTCAGAATTGGTTTTGAGCCAAGATCAAGGGCTCAGGATAGCTGAGTTCCTCCAGGAGGCTCCTGGGAGCAAATCTACATCAAACCTTTTCATTTCCCAGTTGTACCCATCCTACCTGGTCCTGGCCCCTTCCCTATCACTCAAGGACCCTTTAAATGTTCAAGGCCTCTGTCTGCTTGAGATTTCCTCTCTCAACAGTGAGGGCTATATTGGTCTTTTCCAGGTAATTCTGTACACACTCCACATCTTATAATTCTCAACTCAATACATGCTCCAAATTACTTTTCCATATATGGTGGAGTTCATAGACTCCTGTGAAAAGCCACTCATGAATTACTTGAGGGACTCCTCTCATGGAAGATAGGGAAATTTAGGTTTGGCATTGAGAACTATGTTGTGGCTCCTCTCACTCAATTGATTTCCCAATGCACATGACCTCTGTCTTCACTCTACTAGGGAGATCCCTCTGGTAACTCTGGTGCTGGGCACAAACCACCTCTTACCCATGCTGTGCCAATGGAAACTGGGCAGCCCACCTCTTACCCATGCTGTGCCAATGGAAACTGGGCAGCCCACCTTTTACCTATGCTGTGCCAATGTTCACAAACTCCAAACCATCATAGAGTTTATATATCTTCCTCTATTTATGTCTATTTTTTTCTTCCAAAGCCTAAACTATCCCCTTGTTTCATTCATGCCTTCTCCTTATTCTCCAAGGGTCAGTAACACAGAACTGTGCTTATGTCATGGGGCAGGCTACATGTGCAGTGACCACACAGACTCCATTTTGCCCTGAGACTCCATGTCATGTAAGAAAGTGCTTCTCCCTGGGAATGCCTGCCTCTTTGCCCCTCAACAGTGGCTGGCACAGCATATTTGGCAGCACAAAATGGCAATTCTTTTACATTGTAAAACTGTTCTTTCCTTTGTTTCCATTTTTCTTGGATAAAGTACCCTTTCAGAGATTAATTATCTAAATGTTAGTTACATTTTTTAACTGTACTCAACTAGGCAGATTTGGGCCCACTCCCTTTTCTGCTTATAATTTTAGATCTCATGGTGTTTGTTCATGGTTTTTAATTATAACAACAGCCACTTATGTTATAATGTGGTTTTGGACTATAAAGGGTGTACTCACACCCCATCACAACACCAGAATCAAGAGCCTCTCATGTTCTGTTAGATGCTCTTGGAAGGTCTGATCCTATTTAGGTTGAAGTCCAAACTACCAGGAAGATGCTGTTGGTGTAACAGCTGCACAGATGTGCCCTGTGAGGTCAAGTAAGGCTGAAGACTATCTTGATGTAACACAGTCTGTCAGAGACAGAGCCCTGTCTCACACAGAAGACCTGACTTGGGCCCAGCCTGACAGCATTAGGCCATGGGGTGGATACTGTGCAGCTGTGGTGAAGCTCTTATAGCTGAATGGTGCTGATTCCAGGGGAAGGTGGAGAAGCCTCAGTGCAGAAGTTCCTTGAGATGCAGAGAAAGGTCAGGAGACCAAGAGTTTAGGTTTTCAGAGGAAGCAGCAGATGGACAGGGTACGACAGAGTGTCCATACAGTCATGGAGAGAAGGCCCTGAGTTGGTTGGTGGATGCATTGTGCAGGATGGAGTGGGTAGACCACAGGAGGAACCTAGGCAGAGCTCCATGGTGCTGCTAAGCCCTCTCATCCATTTCAGGGGGGAAGAACATCTCTCTGGGGCTCAGGCAGCCCTGCTCCTCAAAGCAGGTGTGGTTGAACTTGCATGACCTCTGCTGGGCCTCAGGGAGGTGTGAACTTTGCTAGTTTCTACAGAAAATGTGGTGGCTTCAAGGCCTCAGAAAAGTGGGACAAGGAGCAAGGGAGATGTGCACCTGAAGGTCAAGTTCTGATGGACTCCCCATTCCAGCCTGAAGCTGTCCTGCCCAGGAGCAGAGCACTGGGCACAGGTGGGATAGAGAGTGACCTGGGGTGGCAGCCTTCTCCTTTCCCTCTGGGTTTGACCAAGCAGCATGTCAGGGAAATTAGCTGCCTGGTGAGGCAGGAGGACTTGGGGACTCCATGACAATAGGAGCCTGCATTAGCCTCTGCTGCTTCCAGGGCTTCCCTCAGTGAGCCTCCGCTTATCCCAGGGAGAAATGCCGAGAGTCATTGGGAGAGTCCTGAGGCCTCTGTTCTGGAAAAGACAGAGCTCCAGGCAATGGCAGCAGTGCCCCAGCCAGTGAGCCTTTATTTTGGGGAACAGTGTGGACACGTGGACATGACTGGTCTCACACGCATGGCAACACGCATATCAACACTCTATGGTTCATATGTGAAACATATGTGCAACACTTTCCAGTACTGCAAAAGCTGGTGTGCCCTAGGCCTGATGCACATTCACGGTGTATATTAACCTAGCAGACTTACATTCACATTGTTGATGCATTGCTAACACTCACAGATCCATGAGCATTGGTGGATATGTTGGATATGAATGTGCTGTGTTTTCTGGTGTTAATTTCTTCTCCTCCTTGACTTTATTCCTTTACCTAGTTCTGTCATTAAAATTCCTAGTCCTGATTCTCTAAATTATTTTGTCACTCTGGAAGGATATAAATATATTCTCCAAATAAAATGCCAAGCTAAGAAATTTTCTGACTAGCTGGCTATATGATAACCCCTGAGGAGAAGTCTGAAGGAAGTGTCTTAGGGAAAGCCACAGAGGGATGGTGGGGTTTGTCTTTAATGTGAGTTATAAGTATGAAGGCAACAGTGAAAAAACTAGAAAGGCAGAAGGAGCCCTCAGTGACACACAGGGACTGGGAAGGCCTGTAAGCCTGTCCAGGAGGAGTGTGGATAAGAGAGTGTTGAAGGAATAGGGAAGCCAGGGCCAGTGGGCAGAATGGAGGGGCTGAGCAGAAAGAGCTCCAGGAGGAGATAGCAGTGAGAACTGTGAGCAGTTACTGGGCAGCAGGGCCCTGGGCCTGATCAGAGGTGAGGAAAGCATTTGTACTGGATTTCAGGCTGTTTCCTCGGTCTCTGCTGAGTTCCTCACACTGCTCATCAGGACTGTGCTGAGGTTAACAACATGATAGAGAGGTAAAGTACCACGGCATTCCTTGGGTGCTGTACTGATTCTCTGTCCTGTTAGAACTTGTTGGACAGGAGGACAGAGGGATTCTATTCCATAACAGTATCATGGACATGAACCCTGAGCAAGGGCAGCTGAAGTATCTTCTCCTGCCACAAGTTCCATGGTGATGGAGCTCCACCCAGCCAAGGGCCAGCTTCAGTGCCTGTGCTAATAACTTCTAGAATGCTGGGGACATGATCTTCTGTAGGAAGAAGCTCTAACATCTGAATGGATGAAGATTCCATTGGGAGCTGATGGAGCATAAATATCTAATTCCATGTGGGCTAAAAAAGGCTAGGGAAGCAAACGCATTGGACTCCTGTGGGAAAAGCAGATGTACAGGACATGAGGCTCAGAACAGTGAAATATAGCCTGAAGGGCTGCTCAGCCTGAACGGAAAAAGTTCTGGACCCGGCCCTCACCTCCCCATGTGACATTGCTGAGGAGCCCAAGGAAACCCAGCTGGATCCTCTGTAGATCAGAACCAGGATCTGAGGTCCTCTACATTGCTCATGGGAGAAGCTGGGATCTGGTCAGACATGCACATCACACAAGATGGAGAGGAGAGGGTTTTAGAAGTTCATTCATCTCTAGCAGTCAGAGAAATGCAAATCAAAACCACCCTAAGATACCATCTCACTCCAGTAAGATTGGCAGCCATTATGAAGTCAAACAACAACAAGTGCTGGCGAGGATGTGGGGAAAAGAGTACACTTGTACATTGTTGGTGGGACTGCAAATTGGTGCGGCCAATTTGGAAAGCAGTATGAAGATTCCTGGGAAAGCTGGGAATGGAACCACCATTTGACCCAGCTATTCCCCTTCTGGGTCTATTCCCTAAAGACCTAAAAAGAGCATGCTACAAGGACACTGCTACATAGATGTTCATAGCAGCATAATTCACAATAGCAAGACTGTGGAAGCAACCTAGATGTCCTTCAATAGACGAATGGATAAAAAAATGTGGCATTTATACACAATGGAGTATTACTCTGCATTAAAAAATGACAAAATCATAAAATTTGGAGGGAAATGGATGGCATTAGAGCAGATTATGCTAAGTGAAGCTAGCCAATCCCTAAAAAACAAATGCCAAATGTCTTCTTTGATATAAGGAGAGTAACTAAGAACAGAGTAGGGAAGAAGAGCATGAGAAGAAGACTAACATTAAACAGGGATGAGAGGTGGGAGGGAAAGGGAGAGAGAAGGGAAATTGCATGGAAATGGAAGGAGACCCTCAGGGTTATACAAAATTACATACAAGAGGAAGTGAGGGGAAAGGGAAAAATAATACAAGGGGGAGAAATGAATTACAGTAGAGGGGGTAGAGAGAGAAGAGGGAAAAGGAGGGGAGGGGAGGGGGGATAGTAGAGGATAGGAAAGGCAGCAGAATACAACAGACATGAGTATGTCAATATGTAAATCAATGGAAGTGTAACTGATGTGATTCTGCAATCTGTATAGGGGTAAAAATGGGAATTCATAACCCACTTGAACCAAAGTGTGAAATATGATATATCAAGAACTATGTAATGTTTTGAACAACTAATAAAAAAAGAAAATAAAAAGAAGTTCATTGAAGAAAAAACCTTCTGCCTGCTGGGCAGCACTGGGGTCGATCTCAGGGACCTAGAACCTGGAGCCAGAGGAGCCAGAGCCAGGCCCTTGCCACCTGGCACTGGGGGTTTCTTGTACCACACTCTGGGGCTAAAGAGATCTGCTCATACTATATCTCATACAGGGTGAGTTTCTCCTGAGCCTGTAGGAAAGATCAGGCCAGGACAGCTAACCCTACCCCCATGGAGAGGACTAGTCGTGGGAGATGGAGAGAAGTGAGACCACAGCCTCCATATTGATCCCTGTAGCACTGTTCCAATGTCAGCTGGGCAGTTTATTACCCAGGTGAGGCATGAGGAAAGAGAAGTGAAATTCTGTACCCCAGGAGGGAGATCTGTCCTCAGGCTGAGCCCAGGACTTTCTGCTAGGACCACCTGGGTGTTCAAGTGCAGACAGAAGGAGGCAATCTCTCTGCCCCTAGGGCCCAGCTGGCCCATCCCAGCTGCTTTGTATTCCCCACCCACACTGCTTTTCAGAGCCAAATGAGTGACTGCTTAAGGCTCTGGGGGGCTCAGTATTAGGTGGAACCCTAAAGGAGCCATGACAGCCCCCATTCAGCTCCTCTGCCTCATGTTACTCTGTCTTCCAGGTGAGGGATCATGGGATGGTTCTGCATGTCTGTTAAACCTTTTTAATTGTGGATGGATCCTGTGACCTGGCACCTCTGTTTATCAAGCCCACTGATTCAAGCTCAGGGTGCTGCAGGATCCTGCCTCTACTGTGGAGACTAGGGTATGACCTAGACTGCACAGGTGACCTTTCTGTTGTCTTTCCATCTCAGGTACCTCAGGAGAAATTGTGCTGACACAGACTCCAGCCTCTGTGGCTTTGTCTCCAGCAGAAAGAGCCACCCTCACCTGCAGGGCCAGTCAGAGTGTTGGAAGCTACTTAGCCTGGTACCAGCATCTGGCAGGCTCCCAGATGCCTCATGTATGGTGCATCCATCAGGGCCATTAGCATTCCAACCTGGTTCAGTGGCAGTGGGTCAGGTTTAGACTATAATTTCTCCATCAGCATCTTGGAGTGTGGAGATGCTGCTGTTTATTACTGTCTGCAAGGCCACACAGATTACCACAGTGGTTTAGTCCCCAACAGAAACCTCACCAGCCCCGCTGCCACCCTTTCTCCCATGAGGCACAGTGGCTTCTCCCAGAGGCACCCAGTTAGATATTTTGCACTTTTCTTTTTCCCCACAACTGCAAAGTTTGTTGAGAGAGGAAGTAAACTTCATTCAGTTCTGAAAGATTCATAGTCTCCTATGCCCTCTTTTGCTCCCCTGGAAAAAAATATGAAAGATCAAAGATGATGCAAACACTTGATCTTATTTCCATACTTCACCAAGTGAGGATGGATTCTCTTTAAGTGTCATAATATCCCAAACACAGGTAGAGTTAAAGGTGAATCCCTACATATAATTGATTTTTAGGTATTTAATTCCTACTCATTTTGACATCAATAACATCTTGCTAAATCTGTCAAAGCATAGACACTGTCAACTGTGGTTCTAGAAACAGCTCCAGGTTCTGCTCACATTTATTTATTAACAAAGCCAGGGTAAGATGGGGAAATCTAGAACACTTTCTTTTTGCTTGTGTCCACACAAAGCCTCTCAGTTATTCCTGCTTCTCCACCTATAGAGAGCCCAGGGTTCCAAGGAGGTGGGAGTTGGTGGAAGGTCAGGCTTTCTGATGAGCACATTCCTTCATACATCCTAAGGAGCTAACATCTGAGTGTTTTGTCTTTTTCCTGTCAGAATCCTGCATCTCCATGTTTGACACTGAATGATGAAGAGTGTGAATACAAATGTAGCTCAACACACCTGGACATAAATTTCTTAAATAGTCAATGATTTAGGGAGTTATTTAGGAAAAACCTCCAGATCAAATTCATGGACAATTTGCAATAGGTTATTTCAACAATGAAATGCCAAGAAAATTCCAGATGTCTTAGAAATAAAATTTCTTTTTCTTCCCCCCACCTCTGGTCAATGAACTTTCAGTCTCAAGCTTCGTATCTCACATGCAGAACCTGATAACTGCCCCCAAAGGACCATGTTCCTGTGAAGAGGCACCTTGACCTTCTCCACCTGCATGAAGATCTTCAGAGTCCACTTCTCACCTCCCAGTCCCCAGGCAGCCTCCTTCCCTTCCTGGAAATCCCTCTGCTCCCAGTGCTGGGGAGCCAGAGTTGAGCTGAGGCATCCTGTCCTCCATGCCAGCTGGCCTCACAGAAAATATCACTCTTTGCAAACCTGGGTGTCCCAGTTTGGCTTCCATGCATGTCAGGGGTAAGGCCTGGTTGGTATCAATTAATTTCATGGAAAGTTTGCAATCCCAGCCCAGCCCATCTCTAGAGCTCAGGTTTGCTGTATCAAGACTCCTCCCACTAGATGGCTTCCTCATGAATCTCTGCCACTCTCTCCAGGACAATGTCCCTGTGCAATGTCCCTCCTGCCCTTGTGCACTTCCTACACAGCACAGGTGATGGAAACTTGTCCCTCTAATGCTCTTCTCATGTTTTGTGAAAGAAACTGGGATGTTTTTGCACAGATTCTTGAGCTTGAATTTGAACCTTTGAAAAACATGCCAGGTGTTTCACCATTTTTCAAAAGAGTCTTGGTATTTATCATTGCTACTCTGACTTCACACTAAAATCAGCTGTTAATTACATTCTGTTACTTGGGAAATGGAAGAAACATATTTACCTTTCCTTCTGAGAAGTCAGGAAAATTATGGGTGGGAAGATGTGAAGAGTAGAGGGATGACTAGGAGCACTGACTGCAGAGCTCACTCTGGGCTCCTCCTGCGCACACTTTCATTTTAGAGCCTCAACCTCCTTCTTTGAACAGTAGAGATAAGAAGTTTATTTTGCACAGGTTTGTGTACTGAATGTTACAGAATGATATTAATGGAGACTGTAAAAAAAATATATCTTTGTCTGCTTGTTTCTGTGTTGAAAAGCCTAATATGAACAAAGCAGTCTATGGCAGTGGCTTGCAAGGCTGATACAGGAGAATCACAAGATCAAAGCCACCTTCATCAGCAGGAAGGCATTAAGCAATTCAGGGAGATCCTGTCTCTAAATACAATACAAAAGAGGGCTGGGGATGTTGTTCAGTGATTGACTGCCCCTGAGATCAATCTATGGAACCAAAAAAATAAATAACAAAAAATAAAAGTACAATAAGACAGCAGTCCATCTCAAATTGTTAAACTCAATGCATTAATTATCAAAAGCACAATTGCATCTTCTTTCTTTCTTTCTTTTGCATAATTGTCAATTGTTTGTTACAGTTAACAGGATAATGCAGGGGACACAGAGAGACTAAATAATCTTGAAAAACAGAAGTGCACTTAGGGGACTCAGTTTCTGATTTCCAATGTTTTTAATTTAATTTAATTTTGTTGGCTGTTTCTCTGTGGTGCTGGGGAGAGAACCAGGCCTCCCCCATGCTGCCAGTGCTCTTACAGTGACCTGACCCCAACCCTCCCTTCTTCCTACCCACAGTGCTCGGGAGTTAGAAGTCACTGTCCCCTGCAGACCCAGCAAGAGTATTAGCATCATCCAGCCTGGCACTATCAGGACCAGGCCTGGCTGCTGAGCTTCTGCTGCCACCTGCTGCCCTCTGCATGCCCTGTCTGGCTGGGAGGGCTGTGGGGCAGGGACACAGGTCCCTTGGACATCAGCAGCCACACTTACTTCAAGGAACTTGAACTTCTTCCTGTCCCCATTAGGGGAAAAACCTCCATTCAGATGCTGCTTGTGCACAGGGCTGCTGACAGTCTGAGGACCCTCAGGGAAGCAGGTTGGGGACAGCTCAGAACTCATACCCTCCCTCCCCCTCCCATCCTTTCTCCCTGGATCCTGGGCTGCTCCAGTGTCTCTTCTATGCCCTCCTGCCTGGGTCTTCTCTGTCCTGTCTCCTCCTACTCTGAGTTCACACCTGTCACTTCTCACTTCCCACATGGCTGTCCTCATGTGAGTCACAACCCTGTACTCCTGCATGTTCTGGCCCTTGGCCTGCCTCTGACTCCACCCATTAGATTCTTTTGGGAGAGTCAAAGATGGGGCCTGGTGGTCTTTAGAGAGCAGAAAGAAGAGGAGCAGGTATTCAGGGTTGTGCATGTGGCCTCCATGGTCCACTGTGAGCAGAGTCCCTGCATCATATCAGCTTTGACCTGCCAGCTGCACCCCTGCTTCTCCAGTCAGAGGGGTGGCCACCAGCAGCTATGAATGGGTTGTACTGTGGCCATAAAGTCACTGAGCCAGCTGCTCTGTGCCCTGTGGGGGGAAACACAAGGGAGAAGCTGCCCATGCCCAGCTCTAGACCAAAAACTTCTGTCCTCTTTGGGCCCAGAACAACTGCCAATGTGTATGACACCTGCTTCTATCTGTAACCAGAGCCCTTCAGGTCACTCAGTGTCCTCAGTGATGGAAAGGTCAATGTTGACACAGCAGGCATCCAGAAGCAGGTCATGAACTCCATGATGCTCATGCTCAGTCCATCTAAGTGAATTAGAAACCATGGTCTAGGCAAGAGATGTTAACTTTAAATATCTAAGCTAACTGCTTCAAAACTTAATGTCCAATGGGTAGAGTGGCTCATGCCTATAAGCCCACCTACCTTAGGGAATAAGGGAAGAGGAGTCCAGGTTCAAGGCTACCCCAGGAAAATTATAGGAACACTCTATATGAATAAAATAAAAAAGATTCATTCATACATCACTGGTGGGATTGCAAATTGATGCAACCACTATGGAAAGTAGTATGGAGATTCCTCAGAAAACTGGAAATGGAGCCACCATTTTACCCAGCTATCCCACTCTTTGGTTTATTCACAAAAGACTTAAAATCAGCATGCTACAGTAATGCAGCTGCATCAAATGTTTATAGCAGCTGAATTCACAATAGCTAGACTATGGAACCAACCTAGGTGTCCCTCAATAGATAAATGAAAAAAATACTATGTACTATAAATACTCAATGGAATATTACTCAGCTTTAAAAAAGAGTAAAATTATAGCATTTGCCAGTAAATGTTTGGAGTTGGAGAATATCATGTTAAGTGAAATAAGCCAATCCCCCAAAACAAAGGCTGAATGTTTTCTCTAATCCTCATAGTTCAAGGCCAGAGCTTGCATCTCCAGGAAACACCTCCTGATCTTAGCCTGGCTAAGCCTCTGCCCAGCCTCTCCCATCTACAGCTATGGGCCAGGCTACATGGGCAGTGACCACACAGACTCCATTTTACCCCAAGGCTCCACCTCTTGTAAGAAGTGCTTCTCCCATGGGAACCCCAGCCTCTGTGCCCATCCACAGTGGCTGGCACAGCAGTTTGCAGCACAAAATGGCAATTCTTATACTATGTAAAGTTGTTCTCTCTGTGGTCCCAATGTTTCCTGGGCCTTGTGTCCTGCCAGAGAATGGCCATCTAGATGTTGTTGATCATTTAACTTTTGCTTCACCTTCTTCCCTGCTGCTTATGATTTTAGATCTTGTGATGTTTGTTTGTGGTTTTAAACTAGCAAAAGCCACTTGTGATTAATGTGTTGCCATTCTTTACTTACGGTATAAAAGCTGTGCTAAAATCCTGGGGCAGGGGGAGTTCTAAAGGCGTTGACTTGTGGTCTGCCCCTTGGCCTGCTGGCTGGTGAATTCTGACCACTAGCTGGTGAATAAGTGTTTCTTCTCCTGCTTTAATATCAGGATTTATCTTAAACTGGTTGATTTTTTGCAATCTCTCCATGACACTACTACACAAGCAAAGTGCTTCCTTCCTCTAAAGCTCAGTACACATTTCCAAAATTGTTCACCTGCAGGATTTCACCCTGCTAAAGAGAAACTTGACCTGAATGTACTTTTCCCAGCCACACAGTAACGATTTCATTATAGTCTATCTTCCCTAAGGAACTTAACACAAGCACAGGGATATTTAAAATAGGGTGAAACTTATAAAACATCTTCTCTTTCCTTTAATTTACTGATCACAAGCTCTGTCCTGCTGTTTGTGGTAAGAACAGGTGAGCGCTCCCAGACCAGGGCAGGAGGAAGTATCAGAGGGCACAACTGATCATCTCAGAAATGATATGTAAGTGAGGGAGGATGGCCTGGGGCTCGACTCAGAGGTAGAGATATTGTGTAGCATGCAGAATGCCTTGGGTTCAGTCATCAGTACCAAAGAGGAAAATGAAAGGAAGAAGAAAAGAAAAGAAAAAAAAGATTATGGACAATTACAGGATAATTTTTTTAGAAGTCTAAGAAGAGAAAATGTAACTAACTTTGACTTTCTTTATTCCTGGAAAAGTTACAAGAGGACCTGATAAAAGACATGACATTTAGAGAAAATGCAGATTTCTTGAGTCCATGAGGCATTAAAAGCAAGACTGAAAGACTCCTGTGGTAATACTAGTAAAGTAGAATTATATAAAGAATCTGGATCTTTGCTGTTTTTATTAAGATGCTGACCCTGCCCTACATTCTTGAAACTTCAATTGCTTCAGTAATTTTATTGTTCATAAAATTATTCTTCTCCTAAAAGACAGTTAAAAGGAAGAGTATGGCTGGCCTTAGACTTGCTGGTCTGGAGAAGATGGGCACCATGATGGGTATGAGTGTGTTTTGGGAACACTAAGGCAAGGAGGGGCTTGGTTCAAGGGTGGGTTTCTCCTTCTCTGCCTCTTAACCATGTTGTGCCAATGTCCTCAAACACCAAACACTTCAGTAAATTTATATATCTTCCTCCTTTTCTGTCTATTTCTGTTTTTACATCTAAAGCATAAACTACTGTAAGGGTCCCGCGAACGTCAGAGGAAGAGACCACCAAGAGACTGGCTCATGCAAACAGCAAAAGGGGATTTATTGAGAATACAGCATGCTGGGGCTCCATGCTCACTCAAGAAGGGAGAGCAGCCCAGAGCCCAGAGCAGAGGTTAAGCAGTGCTTAAGTACACTTTTTGGGGAGGGTGGGGGCTTTGCATATATCAGAACAAATCATCATGAGGCACAGGAAAATTGAACAACAACTCTCATACAAGATTAGCACATTCACTGGCGGGAACAGGTCGGGCGGGGGTGATTGGTCATTCCTAACGTGATTCTGCAATCTGCATTTGGGGTAAAATTGGGAGTTCATAACCCACTTCAATCTAATGTATGAAATATGATATGTCAAGAGCTTTGTAATGTTGTGAACAACCAATAAAAAAATTAAAAAATTAAAAAAAAAATAAAAAAAATAAAGAGGTGATACATTCAAACTGATTGATTTGGGCCCTGAATGCCTACGTGCCAAACTGCACAGGGTCCTAGGTTATTAAACAACTAAATGGTCAGTACTGGGCATTGTCTTAACTGCCTCAGGAATTTCAGGTTCTGTGTGCAGTTCAGAAACTTTACAATACCTAGTCCTTTACTTTTTAACTCAGGCTTTGCAGCTTAGAAACTTTACCCTTTCACTACCAATTTGTTTCTTTAATGCCTCCTCATCCCCCAAGGGTAAGTAACAAAGAACTGTGTTTATGTCTGGGCCAGGCTACACAACAATGACCAAACAGACTCCATTTTGCCCTGAGACTCCACACCCTATAAGAAGTGCTTCTCCCAAGGAAATTCCTGCCTTTGTGTCCCTCAACAGTGGCTGGCACAGCGTGTTTGGAAACACAAAATGGCAATTCTTTTTTTTTTAATTTAATTTAATTTAATTTAATTTAATTTAATTTTTTTTATTGTTGGTCGTTCAAAACATTACATCTAACTTGATATATCATATTTCACAGTTTGATTCAAAAGGGTTATAAACTCCCATTTTTACCCCATATACAGATTGCTGAATCACATCAGTTACATCAATTACATTTCCATTGATTTACATATTGCCATTCTAGTGTCTGATAATTCTGCTCTCTATCCTATCCTCTACTATCCCCCCAGGCAATTCTTATACAATGTAAAAATGTTCTTTCCTTTGTTCCATTTTTTCTTGGATAAAGTACCCTGTCAGAGATTACTTGTCTAGATGTTACTAACATTTTTTTTTAATTTGTACTAAACTAGGGAGGTTTTGGCACCCTCAATTTTCTGCTTATAATTTTAGATCTTATGATGTTTGTTCATAGTTTTGAATCATAGCAACAGCCACTTATATTTTTTGACTATAAAGGGTGTACTTGAACCCCAGGTGTGGGTCAAAGGGTGTGGACATGCAGGCTCCCCCTTGGCCCCCCAGCTGGTAGATCCAGACCACCAACTGCTGAATAACATTTCCATCTCCTGCTTTAAGATGGACATGGTGATTTATTGCAATCTTGCCTTAACACTTAAACATAAGAATAGCCTGTCCTCAACTGCCGCAGTCAGGCTGGGCACAAATAACCGAGCCGCCACAAAGCCTTGTAGATTCAAACAGCAAATCTTTATTCCCCAAATCTCACTGGCAGTGCACACACCACACGGGAACACACTCCCTCCACCAGGCTCCCCGAACCCCCGAACCCCCGAACCCCAGCGAGAACTCACCGGAAAATCCAAAGTAGTGGGCACCGAGGCAGCAAGAGCCGCCCTATTGACATTAAAGGTCAAATATACAATACAATCAATCCAGCATCACAGCAATTATATATAGCTTAACTCAAATCATCATCTCAATGGTTCACTGGCATCACCTTTCAACCATTCCCTCTGGCAAATGCCAGGCATCATTGTGACTGGACTGTGGCTCTCAGCACTCAACCAGGAAATACTATAGATCACTTCTTACAGCTCAGGGGGCTGACTGTTTTCTGTGGTCCCAGGAACCATGTTCCCCCAAGCAAATTTGAGCTGCCCTGGTCTGATGTGGGACACCTGGACACACTAAGCTTATGTTGATTGACTAGGAGGAGCCCTCCCTGGAGCTGAGCCCAGGCTGCCCAGCCCTGCTGATTTTCATGTGCCCACAGCACAGTCTACTTCCCTGAGGATTTCTTAAGAGGCTGCTCACACCCTGTGCAGGAGTCAGTCCCCTTCAGGACGCAGCATGGCCATGAGGGCCTCTGTTCAGCTCCTGGGGCTCTTGCTGCTCTGCCTCCAGGGTAAGGAGGGACATTACTGGGGATTTTCTAATTACAGTGTGGTCAGTGCTGCCTGGCTACTCGGGAAAGTCCTCTTGTAACATCACTACTTACATGGATATTTCCTTATATGTTTCCAATGTTAGGTGTCAGATGTGACATCACGATGACCCAGTCTTCATCCTCCTTGCCTGTGTCTCATGGAGACAGAGTCAAAATCACCTGCAGGGCCAGTCAGAATATTAATAGTTGGTTAGTTTGGTTTCAACAGAAGCCAGGCCAAGCTTCTAAGTTTCTCATCTATAGTGCATCCAATCTGCAACCTGGAGTCCCCTCAAGGTTCAGTGGCAGTTAATCTGGGACAGATTATTCTCTCACCATCAGCAGCCTGGAGCCTGAAGATGTTGCCAATTATTACTGTGTACAAGGTTGGAGTTTCCCTCTCACAGTGATACAGGCTATGACAAAAACCTCCCAGGGAAGCAGAAGTGTGAGGCTGGGCTTCCCCAGCTGCTCCTCCTGCTTCCTCCACCTGCTGAGGGCACTGCTCAGAGGCAGCCAGGCCATGAGCACTACAAGAAGGGTCAGTCAGAGGAACAGGGGGGAGCCTCTGCACCTTGACCCTTCAGCTCCGCCACAGCAGGCAATGAGCTCACTGCTATGATAAAGAAAATAATTTAAGACCTGAAGAGACTGAATTAGGCAGTATCAGGGGTTGTGCAGCAAAGATAGTCCTCTCCATGTGTTCCACATGGGAATACTTTAATAATTTATTTTTAGTACAGTGTAAGTCCCAGAAAAACTGCGGTGAAATGCAGAGTTCTCCCGCATCCCTTCTGCTACCACAACCCCTCTATCATCAGCATCTCTCAGACACTGTTGCATTTCTTACAATTCATCAGTCTCTTCCTATGTTTACAGTCATATTAGGGTCTCTTCTTGCCTTCTATGAAAGTAGACAAGTGGACAGTAATATGTGTCCATAGTGTGTCTTAGCCATTCCATCAGGAAGATGTTTTCTCATGTGTTTTTATTTACATTTCCCTGGTGACCTGGGATGTCACAGTGATGTTTGAACAGATGTCCACAATGTGCAGTGCTCAGATCCAGCTGTCAAGTGCTTGTCATCTGTCCTCCCTTTATGGTCCTTCTCCATCCCTGTGTTCCAAGGTCCATGTTCCTCTCACACATTATTTTTTTATAGAGCACTTTGTCCCCATTTTGGGGTTAGCTATGTATTTTTCTCTTTGTTTTTCTACACCTGAGGGGCTCTTGATTTTACCTTCATTTCTGAAGTACACTCCCCTGGATCTAGAACTCTAGGTCAACAGAATTGTCCTTTAGCACTTGAAAGTGTGTCCTTTCCCTTGCCCTTCTTGTTTTCTGGGGAGAAATTCTCTGGTGATTCTAGTTGCTTCTCCCATAAAGCTAAGGATTCTGTATCTGTCTTCAGAAGCTGGCAGTGTGTCTGTGAGAGGAGCTGAGAGGCACTTCCTGGTTTATTCTGAGTTCCTGTGCATTTGCCTTCTCAGGGTTCTCCCACGGTTCTCTAACTGGGTGTGACCTTTGCTGTCCTTCCTGCTGCCTCCTTCCTCTGTGTGCTCCATTCATCTGCTCAGATCACCTCATTTTTCATTTTGGTGGATGCATTTTTCAGTTCTGAAACTTTCATTATTTGCCTTTGTACAGTTTCAATACTCTTGTTGATGCTTTCTGATTTTTCATTTCTTTCAAACACATTTGCAGGTGCTCAATGATGCACTTTTACGGTGGCTGCTTTAAAATTCTACTCATATAATCCTTAGATACATTTCAACTCAGTGTTAATGTGAACTCACTGAACTTTCTCATTTACATGAGTTTACCCAGGTTTTCATATAATGAAGAATGTTTTATTTTGTTGTTGTTGTTTTTATACCTGGTATTGGGTCCCCTCAAAGGCCTAAAATTCTTAATTTCTAGCAAGCTCCTATTTACTGCCAGTGCTTTGACTTCTGGTATACAGAGGGCCACAGCTCACCCAAAAGAAAGTATTCTTATCCTGCTAGGCCCAGGAAGCATATTCTCCTTGGAAGCACTTAGTCCCCACAGAGTCCTGAATTCAAGGCAAATCCTCTTAATCACTCCTGGTCAGTTTCATATCAGTGGGACAAAATTCCAACAGTCATGTAACTTAGAGGATAAAAAGTTTTACCTTCATTTCTGAAGTACATTCCCCTGGATCTAGAGTTCTAGGTCAACAGAATTGTCCTTTAGCACTTGAAAGTGTGTCCTTTCCCTTGCCCTTCTTGTTTTCTGGGGAGAAATTCTCTGGTGATTCCAGTTGCTTCTCCCATAAAGCTAAGGATTCTGTCTCTGTCTTCAGAAGCTGGCAGTGTGGCTGTGAGGAGAGCTGGGGATGTGGCTCAAGTGGTAGTGTGCTCACCTGGCATGCGTGCGGCCCGGGTTCGATCCCAGCACCACATACAAAGATGTTGTCCGCCGCCGAATACTAAAAAAATAAATAAATAAATATTAAGATTCTCTCTCTCTCTCTCTCTCTTTCTCTCTCTCTCTCTCTCTCTCTCTCTCTCTCTCTCTCTCTCTCTCTCTCTAAAAATGTACATTGGTTCAGAAAGTCAGTCCACGGTTAGCTGACCCCATTGCTCTGGGCCCAGGTGGGCAGAACATCAGGGCAGAAGGGTGTGGGGGAGGAGAGCTGATTCACCCCTAGTGGCCAGGAAGTGCAAGGAGAGAGGGGAAAGGGCCTCAGGGAGGATGCACCTTCCAAGGCTCACCCCTAGTGACCACCTGCTCCAGCCATACCCTCCTGCCTTCAGTCACCACCCAGTTAGTCCACTCAGGCCAGGAAGGACTGAATAATCTCAACTCTTCCTAGTCTTGTCATTTCACCTCTGAATATTCCTGCATTAACACAGTAGATATAGGAAGTCACCTGAAATTGAAACCAAAGCACAGTTTACAGAAGTGCACAAGCAATGACATCAATATAACTGTTTTAATTGTAACAGAAACTTTTTTTCTTAAAACAGTGACTCATTGTCTGGAATCAAATACCACAAATGACAAATGATCTGAGGGAAGTACGTCATGGAGCAGAAAACTAAGAAGCCCTCACTGTGCCCTTTCCCTTTCCTCTTTCCATCACTAGCCTGCCACAGGAAAGCTGCAGCCTCTCCTGAGCCCTCTGTTTGCAGGGACAGGAATTAAAATATCCTCCTTATTTTTGTTTTTTTCTGATTGTTCCCAAATTCACTCTATCTTCATTTGAAGACAGTTCTCATCTGCTTTTGACAAGTGTATATCTTCTCAGGATCACTTGGACTCTGATTTCTGTCTTTTCCCTCCATGCCCTGAACCAACCTGCTTTCCAGGAATGCATGCACACATCTTTGATAAGGACACACATCTTTCCACACAGAGCTTGTGACCATGCACTCTTCTTGTATATGGGCTTGATAAAACACATCATATCCACCCATCATTCTGGCTACATTGTGGGGGCAGTCACCTTATCTGTGCCATCTTATGATGCTAATGAATTCAAGTCAAAGCCTATCCAGGGCCCGAACCCCTTGGCCTTAACTGATTAGGACAATCCTCATGGTTTTCAGAGGGAGCTCATAATGAGGTGTAGCGTAAAAGAGAAACTTGGTACTGGACACCTGGTCTCTGTACATGAATTATAACTTTGCTCTGAATCTGCTGATTTCCATAGGTACAATCTGCATCTTAGAATAAAGTGTTTTCTATCTCCTCTTTCATTTTTTCAAAATGATATTTGGCATAAAACCTCAACATTGAACAATACAAATTTGGATCTCAATTGATGATATTTGTTAATAATTTTCACAAAGTAGTTTATAAATTTATATCACTTTTTAGTCATTTATTTTTCAGCATTGCACAGATTTTGTCCCAAACATTGCAGAGAAAAAATTAATAAAATGGTATTTCTAAACTGTGGCTTCTGATAGACACACTTACCAGTTATCTTCACAAAACAATTTTATACAGGAGAACATCACACTTATAGCCTGGAATTGTGCCAAGAGTATTGAATTCAAATGTGAAAATAAGCTGAGTGAGGGGGAGCTTCTATAGGACAACAGGTGTGCATGTGTGTGAGCTCTGTGCACTGGATTGGAAGCACAATATTTTCAAGTTCTATTCCACATACTCTAGGTACATGTAAAGCACTTCCCCACTCCCTTCAGGTCAAAACTCAAGGAAACAGAACTGTAATTAGTCACCTGGTCCTGAGGCTGCTCCTCAGTCCCAACTGCCTTCCCAAGATTGACCCTTGCATGAAGCTTTACCCTCCTGGGGTCTCTCCCTCCTCTGTTTGAGGTACATTAAAACTTTATTGATATTTTACACACAAACTATCTCTGTATCACTTCAAAAAATCCTTGTTGCTTTTTTAAACATCTTTTCCATTTCCCAATAGATATTTTTCAACTGTGAAGGTAATTGTACCTGAAGTTTAGTGGAATTCACCATTTTTTTTCAATATAAATCCCAGACATTCTCTGATGTTTTAGCGTTTTCAGGTTCATGGAAGAGTTTGCTGGAACAAGTTACAGCCCTCAAATGAGGTCAAGTGCACTTGAGCCAGTGTGTGATCTAGGCTTTGATGTCCCTGTGGTTGTGGGGACCAGGCCATGAAGGAAACAGTGGCTGCAGGAGTGGAAGTGGGCAGAGTCATTTCACAGTGCGTCTGCTGTGGTGAGTGGTGTGTGGAGTCTGTGGCTCTTCCCCTCTGTGGATCCAGGAAGACACAGTGACATCTGGAGATGCATCTGGCATGGGAGATGGGATACCCATGAACAATAAAGGACAACAAAAGCAAAGAGCACAAGGTGCCCCTGGAAACAGCAGGGGCCTCAAGATCTCAGAAGAATATCGTCCAATGAAAAGCATATATATATATACATTTTTTAACTTCTATAGTGTACAAAATCAACCAGGCCTACAGTAATTGATAACCTTTTCAAAATAATTCAAATAAAAATCAGTAGTTAATTGACCACAGTCCCCAGCTAGAAGAGCCAACATTAAAAATGCTAAAAGGCATAAATGTGCATGATATTCCTTACTTATCATTCTCTACTTCCCTCATCACAAGTGACTTTCTGATCTGTTTCTAGGGGCTGCATAAAAAATCTGTTTTCTTCTTCAACTTGACCTCTGCAGAGGGTTCCTATGTAGGTGACCTTGGACACCTTCCCTTCCCTCTCTTGTTTCCATGTCTCCTGTCCCCATATTAGTGGCTAGGATGAGTCAAAGCTGTGATGTGCTGAACTTCCCCAGCCATAGCAGACTTCAGAGCTCAGCCAGGGACCAAGCTTCTGACACATCTTCCCCTGCAGAGCCCCAGGTTCACCATCCTCCTGGCCCACCTCCAAGTGAGTCTGGCTGTCACCTGGACAGAGAACACACTAGTCACAGGTGACCCTGAAGCCCCAGGATTCCTACAGGGAAGGTGGGGGTCTAAGTAGGGGTCCTCAGGGTGCCAGGATTAGGTGCATCCCCTGTTCAGCAGCTGCAGAGGATGAGGGGAGAGGCCAGTGTCTGGTGGCATCTGCAGCTGCAGAACCTCTGGGACCTTCCCTGCTACTCCCCAGGGTCCCTGAGTGACTCCTCTCAACTGCTTAATGCTGGCCCTGAGCCTGAGAACCCCTGGGAGCTGCTAAGATTCATAAAATTTTCTTATTATCGCACTCCTCATGTTAAACATTCACCATTTATTTTTGGTGAGTCTTTCAAAGCCCTGTGCATTTGGCAAGAAAAGGCACAGATTCTAGACATGGAGGTGCTGTGGTCCTCCCTACCCATCAGTGTCATCTGCCACAGAAGGTGGGAACCTCTACCCATGAGGGCCTCAACTCTCTGGGACCCCAGGGTGAGGGTGGAGATGCCCTCAGTGCTTACCCCTCCCAGGGGTTCCTCTGTCCTTCCTGTGGGCACAGGTCTTAGTACAGGTGCCGGGGCTGCACAGGATTCTCTCTCCTTGGTTCCTTCCTGAGCAACCCTCCAGGAACAAAGGACTGGGCAGTGTTAATGGCAGATGTCCTTCAGGAATGACACTGATGAATGGGGTTGACAGCTGGTGGCCCAGGTGGTAGAGAACTTTTCACAATGTGATCAAAAAACCTGAGAAGAACAGATTCAGAGGAGGGACATTTACTTGGTGCTCATGGTTTTAGTGTTCAATCCATGGTCAGCCACTCCACTGCCCTGGGCCTGAGGTGAGGCAGGGCATTGTGGCTCCTCCAGGCACTTTTTCTGTTTCTGAGTTATTTCTGGATTTGGGATGTGTCTGCATTGACCTTTGTCAAATACTTATACTGGACTATGTCCCTCCAGGGCCTGAGTCAGGGATTCCCTGGGAGACTAGAGATAGCACTCGGGAAATCCAGGGGCTGCCCCTCACTGTGCCTTGGCAAACAACAGAAGGAGCTTCAGTGACATTGAAGGCTTCTTTGACAGAATGTCACAATCAATAGTAAACACTACTAAAAGTCTGGAGACAAAATTGTTCAAAAGCAAAACAAAACAAAACAAAACAAACAAACAAACAAACAAACAAAAAAACTGTGACAGCACCTTTCAAAATGTCCCTGATTGGAAATAATGACATTCCAAGTGGATACAAATCAGCTGGTCTCTGCTCAGCACGGGGCTCTCAGTCACCCACATGGCCCAACACAAGGACCCATCAGCCACCCTCCCAACCTTTCCAGTGAGGTTTCTGCAATGGACATCAGCCAGGGCTCACAGGGATCCTGATAATTCTGAGCATCCAGCCACCAGACAGAATGACCACTGATGGGCCCTCAACTACCCCACATGGGGACCAGGTCAAGGACTGTGGAGGCTTATTAGGGATAACACACTGTACTGTGGGGAGAATAGATACACCCTTCCTAGGCCTCAGACACTCAATTCAGTTCAGTATTGAAGAAAGCATTTGAATCTTCCTTTCAGCATCAGGTTAAACACCCATAAAATACAGGACACACCTTAATTAGAGAGATAGGGAGGCTCCACATCTCTCCACCATCTCTACAGGCCTGCCCTGGTCCTCTGAGGCATGGTAATGGAAACTGAGATCTAAATTGAGGGCTTGAGGACAACTTTCTCTGTGTCCATCACTCTGTTTTCCTGATGTGTCCCTAGGATCCTGCAGATGCCAAGGGAGGGAAAATGGTCACTGTCTGCTGGCCCAAACCTCTGAAGACTCTAGTTTCTCTAATATGAAGTAGACCACCTGCCTTTCCAGAGACTCTTGGAAAAAGCACCATGTGCTGCAACATGCTCTGGATGTGGCCAGTGGCCAGGCTCCATCCCACCTGGAAACAGGTCCACTCACCTTGAAAGCCAAGGACATTTTAGAATGAAAGTTCAGAGAGGGAAGGCATAGATTGCTCACAATGAGATGACAAACATTGTGGATAAAATGGTGAAACCACACAAATAGAAACAATCTTCAGGAGAAGTGGACATTCCTAGGGACACACTTGCTGCTATGGGTTAAGTGGAATTGACAGACAGAAGCTTCATAGTCATTAAGATTGAATGTCCTCAGGGTAGGTTGTTATTATTACTATTATTATTATTATTATTATTATTATTATTATTTTAAATGATACAACTCACATTCAAGAGTATGGAGCAGATTGTTTTTGTTTTGGCCTATGTTAACTGATTTTTTTTTTTATCTCCAACTCCCCTGCATTTTCAACCCCTTCTAATTAAAAATAGAATATTTTTGAACATTTTATTTATTACAAAGTATTGCTGGTTACTAGAATTGGTCAACAAAGTTGTCGTTGAACCACAGAGAAATTGCAGAGCTGGACCCCAAGCATTATGAGTCCTTGGTTCCTCCATTTCTGCCTAGAGAGTGTTGAGCAGCAGAATATTGTGTGTTTTCAGGTTCCAGACATGGTGGAAGAATCCCAATTCCTTCACTGCTAACATGTAGCTGGAAACTATGTTTCATTTTTTGATGGAACCACTGTGCAGAAGAGTGCCTGCAATCCACTTAGGACTAATTGTCTAAGGAAAGACAAAAGCACAACAGCAAAACATGTTTCACAATGTTCAAGAAAGCACCTGTTCCTCTAGTAGTGACTGTGGACAGGAACCTCCTCAGGGTGTTCCTCTGCATGTGGCCACTAGAGGAGGCCAACACAGAGCAGTGAAGACAGAGAGGGGACACAGGTCCTTAGAAATCATGTCCAGTAGACTCTGATCCTGGGGTGATTGTAACTAGCACTTCATGACCCCTTTCTTTAATTCCCTAGGTTTCATTACAGTGCCTAGAGGATGCAGGTGGATAAGGAGGTTAACCTAACCAAGATTTCACCCAGGAATGATGCTTTAGAAGTCTAGGTGTGTGGACTTCTCTGGGGAAAGTGTTGCCAGGCAGCCCTGGTGGGTTTGAGCATCTGCCTTCTGCCTGTTGGCTGGGAGAGGTGGAGCTCCCAGAGAGAGCCCTGGTCACAGTCTCTGCATCTGCAGGTCTCTGGGGCTGTTTCCGTGTGTTATTGGCAGTGGGTCTGGCAGCCATGTCACCTAAACACAGCAGCCTGGGGGCTGGGATGCCTCTGTCCATCACTCTTATGGTGACACAGGACAGAGCCACATGCTTATAAACCAGCACACTGAGGGTCTTGGTGACCTTCCTGACTGTTACTTTTAGGACTACGCTGGCCTATGTGGTGAACACTAGCCTTGTCTGACTATAAATTTAAAATAAAATTAAAGTTTAAATGAAATCTTTTATATGCACTCTCTATATCTTAAGTGGTCAGTACACACTGGGGACTGTTGGCCAATATTGGTCTTAAAGGTTGGTTTGACCATCTTTGATGTTAGAGCCAAGAGCACAAACTTCTCAGCAGCTGGTCACAAGCTTCTGTGACCTCTGGGCCTTCTTAGTAGGCACAGGTGGTGTGGTCTTGAGTTGTCCCGGGGATCTTTCTGAGAGGGCAGAAAGGAGTCTGCACTCACAGGGAGGCCAGGAGGCCTGGGCTCCCCCACTCTGCCTCCACACCTGCATCCTCAGGATCCTCTCTGAAGCCACAGCCTTGACCTCTCACCTGCACCACAGAGTCCAGCCCTTAACCCTCTTCTCAATTATCACTTTTGAATCCCTGGTTTTCTGTTAGTCTGTTAGAAGAAAGACTATTGATATAAGCTGGACATATATGTTCCTTAGAGAATCTGTCCCTGTGATGGATGCAATAGTGTCAGCTCCCTGAGCAATAGTGAAGATTAGCAGTGAAGCCTCATGGGACCCAGAGTCTAAAATCCTAACCATGTTATTTCTAAGATCGACAGGTAGGTGGCAGACAACCAGTCACCTTGTCTTAGAAATATCAGGAAATAGAGAATGGACCACAGCACAGAGCAGATGCCTCACATACAGAGTCCACCTAGCAATGCTCCCACCCATCCACAGTCACATCCTTGGAGCTCTGGGTGACTCTATTCTACTGCACCTTATTGTAGAGCAAGCTGAGCCTCTCTAGTCCTAACATCTCATATCCAAAAAGCTCAGAAACCTAAAGTTTTGGGATGAATTCCAGTAGATTTTGGATTTTTGTATGGGAATGCACAGTCAGTAAATGATGAAAAGTTTCCAAGTCTGAAGAAACACTTCCAGGTTCCCACATTTAGAAAAAGGATCTTCAACCTATGTTCTACTTTCATCATTACAATGTTTGACCATGAGCACATACAAACCGAAACACCATGGACCAAGATTATGTACAACTAAAATGCCTTAAAATTAAAAAACATTTGGAATAAATTTCTTAGCCCCAAATTGATTTAAAAAAAAAACCTATTTTCTAAAACATTGTTTTAGGAAATGTGCTTCTTGTGCATTTCCAGAAACTCTAGAAAAGAAAGCTGAAGGAATTCTAGTGCAGCAGAAATCAAGTGGAGGTGGTGGGTTTTTCTTTTTTGTGAGTCATTTGACAAATATTAGAGAGAAGGTTGAAAGACAATACAAGGGTCCCCTGAGCAGGAAGGCTGGGACATGGCCTGTGAGGGTTTCCTGAGGTGATGGTCTGAATGTGGGTGGTGAGAAGAGCACAGAGGTCAACTCTGGTGGCTGTGATGAACAGTCCAGTAGATATTTCATTGCAGATCAAGACAGATATGTAGAATTCAAGAACTGAGAGCAGGTAGTGAAGAGACCACTCAGAGCCCAGTGAGGCTGTGGAGGAAAATTAAGACTGACTCTTGTGGGTGCCATTGAAGCTGCTCTTATGACAGTTCTAAGGAGCATTTTCACCATGGAGATAATGACATCATAACAAGAACAGAGGTGTTGAGTGTCAGTTGTCAAGGGATAATCTTGATTAACTAGAAGTCATGCTGCTACTGTCAGAGCTTCACTGATGTGGAATGTGAGGTGAGGGCAGCTGTAGGAAACTCCACCCATGTCCTTGATCTGTGGGACAGGTCTGTCCCCAACCTGATGGTCTGACTCAGGCCCACCATGACAGCCAGGCCACTGCATGGACACTGCAGCTGTGGTGAAGCTGTCACAGCTGGATGATGGGGATTCCATGGGAATGTGGAGCAGCATTAGTGCAGGAGCTTCCTGGAGACAGAGGAATGTCAGGAGAGTAAGAGTTCACATTCTGGAGGACATTGCAGATTTACAGGTGACAGCTGTCCCTCTGCTAAGGACAGAAGGCCTAAGCAGCCGGGCAGTGTGCATGTGCAGGCAGGATGGTCACAGAGCACAGAGGATCATGGGAGGCAGAGCTCCTGCCTGCTGCCAGCACCACCATCTGCTTCAGGAACCTGGTGCCACTACACCAAGGGGGTCAGAGCCTGGCCCTGCTCCTCTGTGCACTTGAGGTTTACTTATACCCACTGCCAGGACTGGAGAGTGTTGCTCTTCACTAAATCTCACAAGGGATGAGGTTTCTTGCTCCTTCCATACCTCCCTGGTGTCAAAAACCATATCTGTGCTTGGCCAGATCCCTGGGGTACTCTACCTCAGTGGGACACAGAAGGAGCCATGGAGCCTCATTCAGCTCCTCTGCCTCCTATTCCCCTGGCTCCCAGCTGAGGAGAACATGGGATGGTTATACACTTCTGTGAAAACCCCTTCAATACTGTGAGCCTGTTTCCTGGCACCTTGGCTCAGCAAACCCAGTGACCAAAACCCAATGTACAGCTATGATCCATCTCTACTGTGGAGACCATGGTAAGACCTTAATTGAAGAAGTGATGATTCAGTCTTATCTCCAATTTTAGGGACCATGTGAGATATTGTGCTGACACAGACCTCAGCCTCACTGCCTCTGTCTCCAGGAGAACAGAAAGCTGGAGTGTGGACAGCTAGTGACCTTGGCACCAGCAGAAGCCTGGGCAGACACCTGGAGGCCTCATCTGTGCTGCATCCTGCAGGCCCAGTGGTGTCCCAGCCTGGCTCAGGGGCAGTGGGTCATGAAGAGACTTCCCCCTGTCCATCAGCAGCCTGTACCTGAGATGCCACAGTTCCTTACTCTCAGAAAGCCTCAGGGGCCACCACAGCAGCCCAGATGATTCCAGAGGAAAATAACAGCTGCCATCTGCCTTCAGTCCCTTTCTTCCTGGTACATAACTGCTCTCTCCAGTGACATGAAGTTTGACTTCTGCAGTTTCCTGTGTCCTCTGTCTCCTGAAAAGGAGATTGTAGGAGAGAGAAAACCTGCCTTCATTCATGTATGAGCAATGCTTGGTCCCTTAGAACTTCTTTTGCTTCCCCAGGTACATGGCAGAGGTTAGAGGATGAGGGACTATTTGCTATTACATGCAGGTGATCAGGAGAAAATGGAGGCTCAGGGAGACATAAACACCCAGGGCTATGCTCAGGTTAACAGTGACTACACAAGCACAACTGTGGACCAGGGTCCCTGGATACTTCTCCTTTCTTCCTGACCCAGTGATGGCCTCCTCTATTCAGCTAACGTCCTGCTAACAGGGCATTTCCTCTGAATTCCAGGATAAGGTCTTGGGACTGTTCTGTGTATTATGACCCTCAAATGTGGGGCTCCAGCTCCTGCGTGCTTTATATCTCTGCAGAAATAACTCAGCTGTGGCCTCTCCTCCACACACAGCAGGATCAGAGTTACATGAACACAGAGGCTTGGAGGGCTGGGTCCATGGGTGGGTCCCTCCTCTCCACCTCTTACCCATGCTGTGCCAATGTCCACAAACCCCAAACACTTCAGTGAGTTTATACATCTTCCTCTCTTTCTGTCTTTATTTCGGTTTTTACCTCCGAAGCATAAATTATCCCCTAGCTTCTGTAATGCTTCTTCCTCCTCCAAGGGTCACCGACACAGAACTGTGCTTAAGACACAAGGACAGCCTGTCCTCAACCAGAAAGTGACTACAGATCACTACTCACAGCTCAGGGGGCTGACTGTGTCCTGTGGCCCCTGGGAACTATGTTCCCCCCAAGCAAATCTGAGCTGCCCTGGTCTGCCCTGGGACACCTGGACACACTGAGCCTGTGTTGGTTGACTAGGAGAGGAATCCCTGCAGCTGTGCCCAGCCTGCCCAGCCCTGCTGATTTGCATGTGCCCACAGGACAGTCCACTGCCCTGAGGACTTCTTAATATGCTGGTCAATTCTGTGAAGGAGTCAGTCTGAGATAGGGCCCATGAGGGCCCCTGCTCAGCTCCTGGGGGTCCTGCTGCTCTGGCTCCCAGGTAAGGAGGGACAGCACTGAGGAGTTCATCATCCTACTGTGTTCAGGGTTGATGGTCAAACATAGAAGTGCCCTTTACTATGAATATTTTTTTTTGTTTGTTCATATGTTTTCAATGTCAGGTGTGAGATGTGACATCCGCATGACACAGCCTACCTCCTCCCTGTTTGAATCTTGAGGAGACAGAGTCACTATCACCTACAGGGCAAGTCAGAGCATTGGCAATGTTTTAGCCTGGCACCAACAGGTGCCAGGACAATCCTCATCTATGCTGCAAACAGTTTGCAATCTGGGGCCCCCTCAAGGTTCAGTGGCAGTGAATCTGGGACACTCTCACCATCAGCAGCCTGTAGCCTGAATATTTTGCCACTTATTACTGTCAGACGTATTACAGTTTTCCTCCCACAGTGACACAGGCAATGACAAAAACATCCCAGAGAACAGAAGTATGAGAATGGGATGCCCCAGCTGCTCCTCCTGCTGCCTCCACCTGCTGAGGGCACTGCTCAGAGGCACCAGTCTCTGAGGGTCACTGGGAGCTTTTGGTAGAAAGAACCAAAGAGGATTGATTCTCTGTACCCCTGCTTTTTGCTCCTCCTCAGCCCAAGGGAAACAGACATGACTATGCTCCCCTGAAATCAATGAAAGCATTTGTTAGACATGGGGAATTTGTTTATGGTTTCCATTGAATTCACATATTAAAACACAAGCCCCTAATGGTGTCCCAAGTGAGAGTTTTCTAGGTGATAAAAACAGACATCTAATCCACCCTGTAATGTTCTGGGGACTGGTAGTCAGAGAAGCTGACACAAGAAACAGGGATTCCTGCTGCTCACCCAGAATCCAGAGAGAATATTCTACTGAAATTAAAGAGTGCCCAACCCTGGGGTCCTCAGAGCTGTGCAGAAGGCCTGAGGTTGTTTTCTAAAGCTGCCCATGGACTCTAGTACTCACCAGGTGATTCTCCTCTTCCCCTGCCTCCATGTGTCACCTGCAGGAGACAATGAATGATGCACTTTTATGACTTCCTAATGTCAAGGAATTGTCTCCACTGAGAAATTCTATAGGAAATCAATAAACACCCCTGTTCTGATCCTGAGATTCTAAGAATATTACCTTATATCAACAAAGGGAGGTGGGGTTACGTTAAAGATTCATGACCTGGAGATTTTTCTGAATATTTTGAAGGAGACCAATATAATCACAAGGGTCCTTAGAGTGGGAAGGAAGGATGGTCACAGTCAGGGGATGAAACAATGGGGATAAGTCTTGAGAGACGGAGAAAGGGGCCAGGAAAAGAAAATGAGAGAACCTAGGTCCTGGGAAGTCTGGAGCTGGATTCTCTTTACATGAGCCTACAGAAGGCACCCAGCCCTCCTGCCCTGGTTTCAGCTCACTGGGAAGTTGAGCTCCAGGATCCTGAGATAACTAGCTTGGCTGCTCTAAGCCTGGGAGGTGATGGTGGTCTGTCATGGCAGCAGTACGAACTAAGGCAAGGGAAGGGACAGAGATCCCTGAGAGTGGCCATCCACTACCCCACCAAACATTTTCACATTACTGTCATTTATAATGACATGAGGCAAAAAAAATTTTACCCTAAGAATGGATTTTCCAGAGCTCTTCTGAGGTAGAAATACCTAGATAAATCTCCCCCAAGTGGGGTCTGCTCACAGCACCCGAGGAGAGAGAGGAGTTTTGCTTGCTCCCACTCATTTGTCTCCATTTCAGGGGTATGGATTAGATTCACAGGGGACAGCGAGAGGGGAGGACTAGCTCAGCATTGGGGACAGAGGGCAGGAGGGAGGGTCAGGGCAGTGCAAGGCATACCCCTTCCTACATCTTGAATGAAGGCAGGTAGGGCAGGGAAAGCTGCAGGGCTGTGTTTTGCAGAAGAACCTACAGAGGCCTGAGTTTCATGTCAGGTCAGCAGGGCATAAGTGGGCAGAGACAGGAGGGAGTTGAGATTCCCTGACTTCAGTTTGGTCCTCTCCTTCCACCTTATAGGCTATGCTTTACCTTTGGAAAGACTGCGGCCACATGGACGAAATGCATCTAAATTCAGACACACCTGTGTTCAGAGCCAGTCTCAGCCCTCACAGTCTTCATGACATTTTTGTCTCCACTATGGTTCCATTTGCAAAGGCACTTTTCCCATATAAGGTGTTAGAAAGCCTTCATGATATAGAACCTAATACCATGGAAACTACAATCACAATCCACTCAAAACCAACACCCATGTACATACACACCCTCCACCCCTCCCTCCCCCTGGATTTCCCTGCTCCACCCCCGCCCCCAGGAGGAAAGTCCCTTCCCTTCCTAGTGTATCCACCCCAATGTGTACACTCAGGCTCACACAGGAGGACCTTGCTTGGGAATGGTTTAGGACCTGCTCTGTCACAATGAGCATGCAGAAGGAAATACAGATCTGAAGTGGCCCTTACCCACCTGAGGATCAGCTGTCTTTGGGGGCCAGTTTGGGTCTCTACAGACACTTGGAACTTCCATGGCCATGTGTCCCCCAGGCCTCATGGGTTTGCATGGCCCTGGCTCAAACAGGATCCACCTGTGCTTTCCATCCTAACTCTTCAGCTCACTGTGCACAATAGAGTGGGTGAGGGTTGAAGGATGTGAGTAAATTTCCCAAACTATAGTAGAGTCTCCCTTGGTTAAGTTATCATGTTGTTATGAAGCATCTTAAGAATGAATTTTCTTGGCATATCCTAGTTCAAGAGATGGAGGACATTCCTAAATTATGAGTACCATGGTCACTTTGGCTAAAGTAAATCTCCTTTCACATGAAGCTTCCTTGCTCATGTCCCTGGTTCCCAGGTCAGTGGCAGTGGGTCTGGGGCTGAATCATGACTCTCAACCTGTGAAGAGCCTGGGGGTGCTGAACAGAACTTCTGTGTACTGGACCCTCAGTGGGACCCGACATTGAGGAGCAGGCCTAACAGTAACACTCACGTATGGTCAGCCCTGCTGCTCACTGGAAGTGTAACCTACATTATAGGTATTGCTCTGGGTAACCAGAAAGAAAAATGTGACAGCAAATCATGATGTCCACAACATACTTTATCAGTGACTAAGAACCCAGAGATACTGAGAGTTATCATGGCTAGCAAGAGGGGCCCATGGTCCTCTGCACTCCTCAACCGGATCCTAGAGCAGCAGTACCTATGCAGGAGAACCCCTGTCCCTATCGCTGAGAGCTGACCTATAGGCTGCTCCTCACAGGTCCTAGATTGTTGCCTTTCAGATGCTCCAGACAGCCTTAGTCCCCAAATGATGCAACTTGTGAACCAAAGAAAATGGCTTGGGCTGTTGTTGCTCTAACAAAACACCTGCTCCTGCCTCACCAGTGACAGACTGGGGCTGGCCAAACATTACTAGGCAAACCTCAAGCACGTCCCAAGGGACTCTATGACATCTTCTGTTGAATTTCCTCTCTGTGTGAGAAGCTGTGTGGAGAAGGATTCTGTGACTGTCCTACCGTAGGGATGTAGGTCAATTGGGAAGTGATTTCCATCCCTTGATGTTAGGGTTCTATACCATCCCAAACAATAATGCATGTGAAGTTCTGATCACTGTCAGAGAATGCAGGTGGGTTTTTTAAAAGCAAGGGATGACCTAGTGCAGAAGGACACAGGAGGTTGTCCCGACTGAGGAGATTGCTCTTTAGCAGGTCTGAAGGTGTCATCAGAAACTAGGAAAAAGGAGTGACATGGCCTAGGGATTTAAATACACTCCCTGGTGTGGGTCAGGCAGGATCTCCGTCTGCTCAGTCCAAACCCACAGTGTCCCCAGAGGCCCCACAGGCAGAGGGGTCATCATCTTGGGTCTTATTCAGAGCAGGGAACAGTCAATACTCAGCTTTCAGGTAGGTCATTTTCCTTGTCACTGAAGGTAAGAGTTGAGAATCCCCAAGTTTTCTTCCAGCAAGTCAGGCTGACCTGAGTACACTGGTGTGGTTAGGTGAGTGAGGTGATGTTGGACTAAGCAGGAAATGGAAATACCTGCTTTAAAATATTTTTTGAATGATAACAAGTAAAAAAAAATATATAGTGAGAGTCATTTATTGAAGCAATCAAATATATTCGTGGCCTTCAGAAAATTCAGAGATATTTTAATTTGTGAAAAATGGACAAGATTTTTAGATATGGAATAAAATTTTATAGATTTATTATTATATAAAAGTTTTTGTATATGTTGATATATGTATATCTGCATTTTTTTCTTTCTTTTGTTTTTTGTTTTTGTGGTTTTGGGGGAATTGAAACCAGAACCTCTTGCATGCTATGCAAATGTTCTATCACTGACCTACATCTGAACCTATAGCTAGATACATTTTCAAAGATATTTTAAAATTCTAGAATATTCTGTTGTTACACAGTGATCATAACTTGGGTGGGTCTCTAAAGTGAGAAGGTCATCATCAACTTTAAGGGCAACAAAGGAGGTGGTGACTAGTTACACTTTCCCAGTGCACACAGCAGGCAGGACTTGATCTAGGGGATCATGTCAATCAGCCTCCTGTTCTGCAGCCCAACTCAGTTCTGAGCAGAGGGTCAGATGTCTTTACACCATCTATACTCCCAACAGTGGGGAGGCTGGGATGTGCTTTCTGCTCTCTGTGAAGCCATCCCAATTTCCACAGAGTCATAGTCCCAAACACAAATCAGGCCCTCTGATGGAAGGCAGATGTTCTGATGTTACTGTGCTCCTCCTTATGCCATTTACATTTTCATGCTCATTCCAGGAGACACAAACCTCTGACTCCTTTCAGAATTTACCTCCAGGGTCTGGGAATATCTGTAGTACTGGTGTAAATTGTACTTTATATGGGATGTAGACAAAAGACTGTATTCTGGTTTTTTTGCCTCATTTTTGATGATATCTGAAGGCCCAAGACTCTCTATATATCCCATCTTAACCTATGCAGAAACTTTTGTGTCTGTGATCTATTTCAATGTCCCAGGGTGCCATGGATGATCAATAATTTTGGTTCATAATAGAATCCTATTTTTTTTTGCAGTGTAAGAGAATTTGAGGAAAACACTCCTTGGACAACCAACTAGTGCTGTCATTTGTGTGTCATGTCCCCTGGCCTTTTTCAGGATGTTATATTTCTTCCCTGGGTCTTCATTATCTCTCCAGCTTGAAAAATCTTGTAGGATGCTACTCTGTACCCTCCACCCAGGCTGTCACATGAGCAATCTGGAACCTGGATTGGCCCACATAGTGTGTCTCCAACAGGGGCCAAGCAAGAAAGAAGCAGCTGTGATAATTAATCTTCCATATAACTTTTAACTGTAAAGTCAAAATTTAATGTAAAATAATAAATGTTTTTTTCCATTTTGCTCAATTTACTACAAAATTTCAAGAAGGACTAGAGAATTTGTTTTTACTTTTACGCTCATAACTAACGCCTCCTGGGAAATTGACATAAAACACATTAATGAGTCCAGGAAAATCAGAGCCTCTTTGTCTTTGAAAGCCAGAGTAATTTTCCTAATAGAAATGATGCCAATAAGAAAATTAATAAACAGACTTTTATTACTTAACTTTCTCCTGTTTTCTTTTGACTTTCCATACAGAAAACTGCTTATTGTTCTTTTTCTCTAAACCTGACCTATATCCAGCCTGCATCATCCCTCACCTGCGAGACTAAAGTTTTTGTAATTCCTTGAAGGTTCTTCACCACTACCATGTGCATCCCCAGTACACGACCTTAAGAGGAGAAGGATTGGCCATGGAATGGTGGAAAGCAGCAATTAGGTTTCCAGTAGCAGAAAAGTTAGAGTAACTGTACAGCTTACTGTATCTTATATTGCAACTATAACCCTAGGATGAATATAAGGGTGAGTTAACTGTTTGAGTGTGCTGCAAAGAAGACGTTGGCCATGGGTGTAGAAGGGAAAGAAAATGAGAACAGCCTACTGCTGGTGAGCTTCCAAGAGACTGCAGCCATGGTCAGTGGTTGTTCTTTGTTACAGTGGACAAACTACCCCTCCTAAAAAAACAAGAGAGTCTCTCCTTCCAGCCACAGAACTAAAGAAGAGCTACTGGAGGACGAAGAAGGGCCCTCATTCATTTTTCAAGCTTCCTTTCCCTTTTCTTTTCTGTATTTATCATAGAAAAATAGCATAGATTTTTCAAATCTAGTTCCCAAAATTATTTATTGGGAACTAGAGTGTTTAAGGAAGGGCTGAAGTTCAGACTCAAGAGAATCTAGCGAGCAATATGTATTCTCCATGTACAAAGTTGCCTGATAGATCAGCATTCTCCAACTTAGCATAGAGCATTTGCATTTTAACAGCACCCCAAGTTATTCTTCTGTTTTATGAACAGGAGTCAAAAAACTAGCATTTGAAGGAAGCATTTTCACCATATTTCCATATATATATATATATATATATATATATATACTGCATGCCCTTTATTATTATTATTTTTTTTTATTTTGAGGCAGCATCTTGCTAATTTGCTTAGAGCCTCTTAAAGTTGCTGAGGCTGGCCTTGAACCTACCATCTTCCTGCTCAGCCTCCCAAGTAACTGGGAATACAGTCATGCACCACATGTCTGGCTCTGTCTACTAATATTTTTAACACAGTTAATTACTTAGAACAGTGCATCACACATAGGAGACCATAACCGAATTCCATGATTATGTGTCTAGAAAATAGTAAGGTACGGCCAGGCAAGAAAATGGTGGAAAACTTACCACAGGGCTAGAATTTCAAGTCTGGATGTGACCTATGATTGACAGACAATTCACAGGCATGAGGCACTTTGGACACAGTTAACAGAGCAGGGCAGTGACAGAGAGCACCACAGGCTACACCCACTGAGAAGACCTTCACAGAGGAAGTGGAACATGAGAATACTTGTGACCTAGAGGAATAGAAAGGAGAAAAAATCCAATTATGAGACAGAGCACCATGCAAATGCAAGAATCAGACCAGAAGCGGCTGACTGGAGGAGCTGCTGGACAGGGGTGGTTAGAGAGGCCGACTAAGTCTGGTGTAGACAGCTACAAAATACCATCCTGCATATTGAGCCAGGGAAGCTCTCTGGTGAGGGAGCCATGGGGCAAGGTGACATCACCAAGAGCAAAATATCAAGGGCAGCGTCATCAGGCACAGGAGAGGAATTGCTCTGTCAGGGCCTGAGCACCCTGGCTCTGGGCCACAAGATGCAGCAGTAGCCTCACTTTGACCAGAAATGTGAATCCAACTGTATGGAGATGTCAGGGAGGCAGATGTCCTGGAAACCTAACAGTAAGTTCCAAACAGTCCCCACAGAGTGATGCAGGCCAAGGCTTTCATGTGCTCCACACTCAGGGTGGCTGCTCTACTCAATCTTCCCCAGAGTTTCACATTCTCCCATGATCATGCTGGAGATGAGGCTTTGATACAATGATGAGAAACAGGGCTGAGCAGGAACGAAGCAGTGTGTGCAGCTGAGAATCACTGACTGAGGCCCTGGGAGGACGTGTGTGGGAGGCCAAAGCACTGTGGCAGGAGCAGAGAGTACAGGGAACAGCAGGAACTGTCTAGGTCTCAGCCTGGGGCTGCTGATGGTGTCAGCAAAATCTGTCCCTGACCCACTGCCACTGACCCTCCATGGGGCCCCAGGGTCCTGGGTGGATGTCCCTAGTTAGGGTCAGGTCTCTTCTCTTCCTACTCTAAGGCTTCCTTCTCGATGGACACAACGCTGGCTGGGAAGGCTGGGCTTGTGGCTCAGAGATGAGAGCTCACCTAGCATGCAGGAGGCACTAGGTTTGACCCTCAGCACCACATAAAATAAAATAAAGACATGAGTCCCCCTATAACTAAAAATAAATATTAAAAATAAAAATACTGACTGGACTTGCCACTGATGGTGACCCCCTCTTGGGCAGAAACAGCCAGGGAGACTGGAGGCTGATCATCACAAGGTCCCCACAGGCCCCTGCAGTCAAGAACATACAAGGACCACAAAACCACTACCAGTGTATTAAAATATTTCTCAAGTGTAGATTTTCTGATTCTTAACAAAGAATTGGGTTGGTTTATATGATTTTTCTTTGTGCACGTTCCAGTCACTGTGTTTTTTTGTAAGGATCACACTTGTGTGAACCTCTCAGCTTAGACACAGAGCACCATGCAGAGGAGGACCTGGGCTGTGTCACCATCTTGCTGGTGCTCATTGTCTGTGCTCAGTCCCCATCTCCAGGGAAAGTGTATTTACAGAGCTCTGAGCAGCTTCCTTGAGCCCCTGGGGCCCTGCCAAACATCAGAGTTCAAAGCAAAGTCCACCTGTGGAGAGGCCAGAGGTCAGGTGTTGGAGAGGTCAAAATAGGGCCAGAGCCAAAGGAGAAGAGTGACATGCCAAGGAAATCATCAGAAATCCAGGTGCAGCTGCAGTTTTCATCAACCTTCCCAATGAAATGTTGTCATCAACTCTCCACTTTCAACTTTACTGCAGTTGGGAGCAATGAGTCATTTTACATCACACTCTCAGTGCAGGTGAGCACAAACTTCCAATCATTATTGAAACATTTACATGTGTTGTTGGTGCATGGAATATGCTCCTGTCAGTGGACACAATGAGGACAGTCAGCAGAACCTCTGTCTCTGTCCCAGATCTCTTCTAAACTTCAAATACACACTTCAGGTTCCTCTTTGGCCAGTAGAAGGCATCAGGATACCTCCACCCAGCCCTCTGGTGCTTCCCTCAGCACATATACTTCTCAGAACAGAAGCCACCATCTGAGTGAGAAGACCCTTTTCACTGCTTTTCAGGTTACCCGGCTTCTCAATGGCATCCCGTGTCCTCCACAGTCCCTCTGTCACTGATGGATCTCAGGTGCCAATGGCTCCTCCTGAGGTAACAGGTGACAACTTCATGTCCCAACCTCTGGTAGGATGGATCTTCACTTATCTCTACCCAATATGAAAACTGTTTATAACTTTGTGCACAAACAGCCTCATGACCAGTCCTGGGCCCAGGTCCTTGAACACATCAGGCAGAAACCCTGGCCTCATGGAATTTTTATTTTAATGTGATGGGCAGGCAATAAATTGCAAATAGCATTTTTACACTGCTCTTTTGATACCCTGCCCTGGAGCACTGACCTCACTCAGGACAAGTGGGGCACTGAGTGTTTAGGTCCTGTCCTTCAGCATGGATAGACTCAGAGGAAGAGAGGAAAGGCCAGTGAAGTTGAACTCTTGTGCTTTTTGGGAAACAAATTTGGCCTTTGTCCCTTGACTGTTTATGAAGGACATTGTCTTTCACTCCATCCTTCTCCTGCTTCATGAGTCCACACAACACACAGGCCAGTGCCCAGAATCTGTGCTATGTCACCATCTAGAAGGACAAACTGGACCCAGTTTTAGCAGACCATCTTGTACTTCTTCTAATATTTATTTTGGGTGGAGATCACTCTGTTCTTCCTTAATCTTTCCTCCTTAACTTTTTTTCTTAAAACATGACAGACAAAGGTGGGGGGGGGAGTGAATCATTTTCCATGTGTCTCCTGATCTGTACTCAGTACTCCTTAAACTATAATCTCCTTGTAGGTTCTTCAAATCAGAGTCCCAGTTAGAAGTGGGAGAGCCAACACATACCCCCTTGTTCCAAGCTGCTGCATTCCCCTTCCAAAGCTCTCAATTGCTGTTTGGCAGAATTATAGTTTTTGGGAAAACTTACTCCAATCTTATTCCAAAGATGCAATGGGGGGAAAAAGTTTCACCTGTCAGAGATAACATCTCTGTGCTGGTCCAATGGCCAGATGGGTCAGTGAGTGGGCAGGCTGGCCTACATAAGCCATCCTCCTGGGGACTAGCTGTGGTCACATGAGAAGGGCCTTCACTCCTTCTGAGTGCAGTGCCCCCACTGATCTAGGGACCTTCCAGTAGGTCCAGATTCTAAAAGTTCTACCACCTCCTAATATCACCAGTTTGGGGACCAAGACTCCAGCTTCATCTCTTGGGAGCAGACAATAGCAGATATCAATAAGAACTGGTCAGGGTTATTGTAAAGTGATAAGAAAAACCTTTCTCTTTTTCAACAATAGATATTTTATCTTTGAATATTTTTGAGGAAACTTCAAACTTACAGACATTTATGAGCAGCACAAAGTTCTTTTTTCCCACTGAAACTGTTTGAGAGTCAGTTTAGACCTGATGGCCCACCACATTTTACCATGTGCCTCCTCCTGATGACGTCCTCCTACACAATTCAACACCACAAGGAATTGAAAGATCAGCCTCAGCATGTTGTGCATCCAGTTATCAAGTCCATCTCAAATCCTATCAGCTGTCTCTATCTGCCCTTGGTCAGGACATGCTGCTGTCCTAATTCACACACAGTCCTCAGTGGCAGGTCTCCAGACTCTTTCAGTCAGGAACACTTGCAGTGTTCCCCTGAACATCAGGACCTTGCCACTTTTGAAGAGGACACCAATTGCCTTATAGAATGTCCCCTGTAGTAGTTGCTCTCCCCTCTTGATTACAATTCACTAGTCAGTCTGTGGTAGTGTACCTGTTGTGCTGATATGAGCAAGGACCACTGACTGGGGGTTTGAACAGCAAAAATGTATTGTCTAGCAGTCGTGGGATCCACAGGTAGAGAGGAAGGTACCAGCAAGGTGTTCTCCTTGGAGGCCTCTCTGAGTTTCACGTGGTTGTCCTTCTGTGTGTCACATGGTCTTTGCTAGGTATATCTCAGTTCTAAGTTCCTCTTTCTATGAGGCCATCAGGCACATTGAATTAAACCAGACAGAAGACCTCCCTTTACATAGTTATCCTTTCAAGCACCCTGTCTCCAATCTGTCATGCCCTGTGTCACTGGGGTCACAACCCCAACATTTCAGCATATGCTACAAAGGAATGTCCAGAGGCAATGCTGTGAACCTGATTCAGGTGGTGTCACCTGAATTCTCTGCTGCACATTGACCTTCATCCTTCACAATTAGAAGGGATTTATGGACAACATCCTTGATGCTTCTTGAATATCCATTTCTTTATTAAGATAGAAGTATCAATTCATAGATTTATATTTTATTCAGTGGTTTATAACATATACTCATCATTAATTCTTTTCATTCTCAAATATTTCCAGTGTAGCTAGTTGGAGTCCCATTGAAATTGGTTTCTCTTTTGATAGGCTATGACCACCTTGTTCCTTTAGTGTACCTTAGTTCTCAGAAGGACAGACTCCATCTCCATGTTTCTATTTTAGATTCTATGATAGACATTTCTTCAAGGATTGATGGTTCCTTTTTCAAAAGAATAATGATATTTAGAAACTATGGGTATTTTTGAGACTAAAAGACTATTTATTCTAGACTAGGGAAATTATCTATTTATGTATGTACTAACAGATAGAGACATATATACCTAATTCTGCAAGGTGTTCATGTTTTACTCTACCAGCGTAGTGAGTATACAGTGATTATCTTTGATTATGGTCTAAAATCATAGGTTTTATTCAAGTAGCCTCCTTTCAAGTAAGTAACTCCTTTCTGTAACACTGAGAATCTTGGATCTAGTTATCATAAAGAAATTGGCATTTTGATCAATTCCTTTTTATCACATTTTTCTCTGCTGTGACCAAAGGATCAGACTAGAACAATTTTATGGGAGAAAGATTTTACCTAAGGGCTCATGGTTTCAGAGGTCTCAAATAGCCTCAATCCTTGGGACTTGAGGAGAGGCAGAACAACTTGAGAGCAGAGTGTGGCAAATAGAAGCAACTCATAAGATGATCACCAAGCAAAGAGATTAAGATAGAGATAGAGATAGAGGCAGAAAGATAGATAGATAGATAGATAGATAGATAGATAGATAGATAGAGAGAGAGAGAGAGAGAGAGAGAGAGAGAGAGACTTCACTTGAGAGATATAAAATACATACCCTAAAAACATGACCTGAATTACCCACAGCCTCCACCCACTCCCTACCAGGCTACAGTTACCACTCAGTTAATCCCAACAGAGGATTATTTTACTGATTGGCTTAAGAGCCTCACAATCTAATCATTTCTTCTCTAAACCTTCTTGCATTATCTCACACATAAACTTTTGGGAAACATCTCACATCCAAATCATAATGATCCCCCCTGTTCAAAACCAGTCCTCAGCTGTCAAACTCACCTACCCCTCCTTGCACCCACTCTCTCTAACATACCCACCACCTGCTACACTCTGACATCCTTCTTTGGCCACCATCATATCTGTCTCCCTGCGTGGGTGTCTTTCTCATCATGCCTGGGATATCTCTTATGCAGGGGACTCCTATCCCTCCAAGTGTCCTCTTTGTCTCACCCCTCTTGGATACCCACACCTGGACAAAACTACCACCCCCTCATGTGGGAACACCCTCAGGATCCCACTGAGACTGCAAGTCCCCATGCAGGGATTCACACACCCACAGGCTACCCTTGCACCCTGCCTGGTCCCCATTGTTCTAAACCAGGCACTGATAATCAAGTTCTATTACGAGCTGACTGACATTTGAGATGTGGAATATGCAGTTTAGGGAACACAGAAGAATATCAGTGGCACTTGGTGGAGATAGGATCTCTATTTCTGAAGGCAATGACTTGGATTGACAGAGGAGCAATATTCTGAGCAGCCAGGGAACACAAGTTATGCACATATATCATCTCAAGCTGAGCTAGAGAGGAAGCTCATGCTCCTCAGATGGGAAGGAAGATAATCCTTGGCTTTAGGCAGAAGTAGTTAGAGAATTTATAAAAGGAGGAAGACAACTTTCTTAGCTGTAGTCATGAGATTGAATAAAAGAAGTTGACACCCTCCCTTATAAAGTGTTACTTCCCATATTTTCTTATTGCCTCTCTACTTCAAATCATGATCATTGGGGAATGAAAGCAAAGAGAATGCTTGTCCGTGTCAGTGGTTTCTGAAAGTGTAATGGAAAGTAGCTGGTAAACTGTCCTGCAGTGTCTGGGATTGTGCCATTAGGACAGCCCCTGACATAGATGGGAGAAAGCAAGCACTAAGCTTGGAAGAGATCAAGATAATAAGCTACTCAGGGGTACTAGACAGAGGTATTGTGACCCTAGAGAGAAGCAGAGTATCTGTGTTGCCCTGGAACAAGGGGGGGGGGGTAATGGTTCTGTGCTGAGTGGCTGAGAGGAGCCTGACTTGCAGCTGTGCTCAGACTGCCTAGATCTGCTGATTTGCACATGCGAATAGCACAGCCCACTGCCCTGAAGACTTCTTAAGAGGCTGCTCACATCCGGTGCAGGATTCAGTTCCAGTGAGGACACAGCATGGCCATGAGGGCCCCTGCTTAGCTTCTGGGGCTTCTGCTGCTCTGCCTCCCAGGTAAGGAGGGACAGCACTGGGGATTTACTAATCACAGTGTAGTCAGTGCTGATAGGATCTTGAGGGAAATCCTCTTATAACACTATTAATTGTGCATATATTTATTTTCATGTGTCTAACTTCAGGTACCAGATGTGACTTCACAATGACCCAGTCTTTATCCTACCTGTCTAAATCTCAAGGAGAAAGAGTCACCATAATGTGCCTGGCAAGTCAGGGCATTAGCAGTTACTTAAACTAGTACCAGCAAAAACCAGGTCAAGCTTCTAAGTGTCTCATCTATGGTGCATCCAATCTGAAATTTGGGGTCCCCTCGAGGTTCAGTGGCAGTGGATCTGGGACAGATTTCACTCTCACCATCAGCAACCTGGAGTCTCATATGTTGCCAATTATTACTGTCTATAGTATAGAAGTAATAACTGGAAACATGTTCAGGCTCCAGGTGACACAGGCCATGACACAACACCCCAGAGAGCAGAAATGTGAGGCTGGGCTGCCCCAACTGCTCCTCCTGCTGCCTCCACCTGCTGAGGGCACTGCTTGGAGGCACCAGGCTCTGAGGTCACAGGGAGTTTTTGGAGAAAGGGAGAGTGAGGCTTGTCTGCATCCCCTCTTGAGATGACAACTGCACTTCTGATTGAATAGATCATCACATCTGAGGAGAATGGGGGTTCATAGAGTATGGGGTAGCCACGTTAGGTATTCTGGGTTGGAACTTCATACTGTAGAAAAAGAAAGGAGGTTTAAGTCTTTCATTATCTTATTGTATGGTGGTCAATGATGTAGGGAATAAATGCAGATCCTGGAAGGTACTGATTCTCTGCTTCACCACTGAAGCCTGAGTTGTCTCCTCCTCACATCCCAAGCCATATATTTCAGTAGTAAATGGAGAGCCTAACCTAAACTCTTTGCAAGTTCTGGAGATACAATCATTTGTGAAGCTGGTGCTAAAAGTGGGAGAGTTCCTGTTGTTCCCCGAAAGGTGAGGTCGAGTCAGAATTGAGAGCAAGAGGACCAGGTGTGACTATCACCTCTGTCCTTCAAATTCATCCCAATAGTTATGAGGATGCCAGAGAGATGGACAGTGGTCACTGCCTATTAAACCAAAATGCTGAAGACTGTAGTTTCTCTGAAATTAAAAAGATTAGTGATCCTAAGGACAGCAGCAGATCTTGGGCTGGCTCCTGCAGTCACCAGTGGGACCTCCATAGCAGCTAGGGATGGACCCTAAGACTATAAAGCCAAAGAAGTTTCAATGAATGTTTTTGGGAAAAAGCCTAGTGTTTTCTCTGTTGCCACTCTGTTGGCTATGGCCACTAGGAGCAAGATTACAGAAAAAGAGAATACCCTTGGGATAAGAAGGAAGTACCAAGGAGAAGTGTTCTCATGGGTGGGTTCACAGTCAAGAAATTCACTGTAACCAAGACTCAGCGACCCTGGTGTTTGGCCACCTGATTTCCACCCAGGATCAAAAATGTGGAGAAGTCTTGTTGGCTTTGGCCTGTAGCTGTCACTTTATTATGTCTCCTGCTCCCTCCCTCTCTGCCTGCTCCTATCCTTGTGATTAATTTAACACATTTCAGAATATTTATTTTCTCATGCTCCAGAAATCATGACTGGAAGTCATCAGTAAAAATGCAGTGGAGGAGATGAGCTGAATGTCCGGGAACCCAGGTACACTGACTCCACAGTCACTCAGCTGCTTACAGAGAGTGTGGGACAGCAAAGGGTCGTGTGGCCCTTGAACTCCAGGCCTGGTGGCAGAATTCTGACTCATGGTTCTCAGGTCTCCCTGAAAACTGTGTCCCACTACCTAATGTAATATTAGCCCTGTACAGTGTGAAAAAACATGTACGGTTGTCACATCTAAACCAGCCAGGAAACAACACCACACTGTGTTTGAAATGTGCAGGAAAGAACATTTCACTCTCACCAGGTCACCAAGAGTAAAATCCTCAGGGTGTCTCTGCACATGTGGCCATAAGATGGGGCTACTGAATGGCCGGCATATCCTGGGAATCATGTCCTGAGTCCCTGAGGGACCCATGAAGGCCTGGCTGCCCAGCTCCTGCTGCCTCCTGCTGCCCACTGCACACCCTACCTGCCTGGGGGGCTTTGGGGCAGGGACACAGGTCCCTCTGGCCACCAGCTGCCTCCTGCTGCCCTCTGCACACCCTGCCTGCCTGGGGGGCTTTGGGGCAGAGACACAGGTCACTCTGGCCACCAGCAGCCACTCTTTCTTCAAGGCACATGAATTTTCTCCTGTCATTTCTAGGGGACAAATCTCTCCCCAGATTCTGATTCTGCCAGGGACTGCTGGCAGGTTGGGGACAGCTTTGAAAGCACACCATCTGTCCCCTCCCATTCTTTGTGTGTTGGTCCTGGTCTCCTCCCCTGCATTCCTGCTTAGGCCTTCTCTGCTCTGTCCCCTTCTGCTCTGAACTCACAGCCATCCAGACTTTCACATGGCTGTCTTCCTATTGGTCACAGTACTGTTCTCTTGCACACCCTGACCCTTGGCCTGCACTCTTACTGCACTCATTGGATTCTCATGGGAAAGTCAAAGATGGTGATTATTATCCTTAGAGACAAGAAGGAGAGCAGCAGATGTTCTGAAGATGCATGTGTGGCTGAAATGGTCCACTGAGAGTAGAGGCTCTGCATCATTTGAGCTGTGGAATTGCCAGAGACACCTGTCCAGTCCTCTATCCAGTCAGAGTTGTGGCCATCAGCAGCTATAAATGGCTTTGTCCTGTGGCCATGAAGTCACTGAGCCAGCTATTCTGCCCTGGGTGGGGGAGGGCAGTTGGGAGGAGTAGCTCATGCCAATGCTCTGGGCACAGAACTTCTGTCCCACTGGGGCCAGTACTATTACCCAACTCTGTGACCCCTGCTTCTATGTATAACTAGAGCCCCTCAGGGCAACCATTGTCCTGAGCAATGGGATAGTCACTGTTCCAGGCAGCAGGAGCACAGGGGGAGGCCTTGAGTTTCATGGTGCTCAGTTCTCTGGAGTGGAGAGGAAGTCAGGGGTTGTGGGACAGGTGTTGGCAGTAAATGTCTAAGCTCACTGTAGCCAACCTAAGGTGAGGCAGACGTGGAGCTACAGTACTGCAATGCCAGCTAATAAAGAGGCTGAGCAAAAACACTGCAGAACTGAGGATAGTCTGGCAACTGATATACAGGCTCAAAGAAAAAAAAAAAAAAGAAACCTTGCAGTGTAAGTCCTAGATTGCCTGCCAAGCAGGAGGTCCTGACTGGATCACCAAAATAAAAAAATTAAAAAAAAAAAAACAGCAAAACTAAAAAGCAAAGAGCAATTCCATGAAAACAATCAATCAATAAATAAGCAGAGTGATATGTAAATGTATACAAATATTTGTATTTCTGATGCATATTTAAACAGATATATCAGTACAATTTGTATTTTATATAGTATATACATGACATGTAGTATTCCATTTATTTCCAAGCATGATTAAACTGTGGGTGAGACTAGAGTCTGAGGGGTGTTTTTTGACCCTCCTCTTGGCAACACCATTGTCTCTATATCAGGACTAGTGAGCTCAATACTGAGAACAGCCACCCAGCGAGCCAGGCCCAGTGCTGACTCCTGGTCTTCTCCTCACCCTGGCTGGGGCTCTCTGCTTGGCTCAGCCCCCAGTGTTGGGCACCATCCTTATTTGCATCCCTGCATGGCAGCCTGAGGGCAGAGCCTGTGTTCTGCCAGGCCCTCAGTATTATTTCTCCTAAGATCATGTGCTTCTTCACAACCCAGGACCAGAGGCCACAGCTCTTCTTGGAATGCAACAACCTGAGCTCAGAACTGGGTGACACCTTCTGGAGCCTCTTTCAGTTAGTCCACTGCCTGAAGGACTGAGCTGGATTTTAATGCACAAGCCTCATTTCTACAGTTGCAAACCAAGATTGTCATGAGGAAAATCAGAACATGCTTCTATTTTAATTCTCAAGGCCAAGCTTGCTCCAACCCTCAAGAAAAAAGATTGCTTTAGGATCTCACTTTTCTACTGAATCCCACTTAGAACCATAGTGAGGTTTGCAGGGCAAAGGTCTCCAACCCTGTACAGTGGCCAGCCCCCTCCTCCAGTTTACTGAGCACCAGCTCTATGCTGCTGTGCATGGTGAGGACAAGTGAGCCTCTTCCAGCCCAGGCACGAGCAGGGATGGAGGTACACAGGATCAGCTCGGGGGCCTATGAGAGCAGAGAGGAGGGATGGGTGTAGTTTCTGAGAGGATTAAGATTCCTCATGGAGCAGAATGCAGCTGAAGCCCCTGGCCATTCTTCTCCATGGCTCAGATATGGAGGATGTGACAATGAAAGCCACTCAGCCTTCCTTGGCCAAAGAGGCATGAATCTTAGGTTTGACAGCTAATATGCTGAGGATTAGAAACACAGATAGAGTGAATATGGGTCCTTTCTGATTTTACTGACCTTTGCAAATCTCCACATATTTGACCTTCTTGGTTTATTTGTTAAACCATCCTTACAGTGATGCAAGAAACTAAAACTTCCTTCCCAACTCACTCTTACTTCTCCAGAAAGGACACGTGGGGGAAAGAGCCTGTCTGGGCTTAAGCCCTGCTGCTCTGGAGAGAGAGGAAGCATCCCGTGTTAGTGTTGGAAAGACTGAGGCAGGAAGTGCTGGAATCATGAAAGTACTTCTCCCCTGACCTCTCAGTCAGGGTAAGGCACTCTCAACTGAAACTCCAAATCTTCAAAGACTTACAAATTCAACTCTCTTTCTCTCTTCATAGCTCTGTTTATATCCTATACCTGAAATATTCTCCCTCTTATTCTAAATTCCTCCCTTCTCAAGGGAATGTAATAGAATTGTCCTTAGGAAATATTGAAGCTGGGTGCAGTTGTGCCTAATTGTACTCCCAGCAGCCAGGAAAGTTGAGGAAGGGGAATCTCAAGTTCAAAACCAGCATTAGCAATTTAGCAAGGCCCTAAATAACTTAGCAAGACCCTGTCTAAAAATAATATATATATATATATATATATATATATATATATATATATATATGGCTTGGAATTTTGTGCAGTGGTTAAGCGCTCCTGGGTTCAATCTGGGAAACTCCAAAGAGAAAGAGGAAAGAAAGAAAAGAAAGAAAGAAAGAAAGAAAGAAAGAAAGAAAAGGAAGGAAGGAAGGAAGGAAGGAAGGAAGAAAGGAAGGAAGGAAGGAAGGAAGGAAGGAAGGAAAAATAAGGGCAGGAGTTAGGAAGCGAGGGAAAGAAAAATAAGGAGAGAAAATTTTATAGAATTACTCTAAACCGTTTTCAAGATCACAAAGACAGAAATAGGTGACCACTCAGAGGACAATGGAATGAATCTTTCCTGTGGATCCTGAGAGAAAAATTTTCTGCAGGCAAATTTATACTGTCGCAATCTGGCCTGGGACACCTGAAGACATGTGGCCAGCAGTGAGTGACAGAGGAGCCCTCCCTGCAGCTATGCCCTGCCTGCCTAGCCCTGCTGATTTGCATGTGCCCACAGCACAGCCCCACTGCCCTGAGGACTTCTTAAGAGGTTGCTCACACCCTGTGCAGGAGTCAGTCTCAGTCAGGACCCAGCATGGCCATGAGGCCCCCTGCTCATCTCCTGGGGCTCCTGCTGCTCTGCCTCCCAGGTAAGAAAAGACATCACTGAGAATACACTCAGTGCACTGTGGTGAGTGCTACCTGCCTCTGCTCAGAAGTCCTCATCAGTCATGTCTAATTGTATGTGTCTTTGTTTCATTTTCTTGTTTCCAATATCAGGTTCCAGATGTGACATCCAGATGACTCAATCTCCATCCTCCCTATCTAAATCTGTAGGAGACAGAGTCACCATCACTTGCCAGGCAAGTCAGGGCATTAGCAATAATTTACACTGGTGCCAGCAGATTCCAGGGCAAGCTCCTAAGCTCCTCATTCATTGGTCAACTAGTATGGGATATGGGGTCCCATCAAGGTTCAGTGGTAGTTGATATGGCAAAGGTTTCACTCTCACAATCAGCAGCCTGGAGTCTGAAGATGTTGCCACTTCTTACTGTGTACAAGCTACAGTTCCCCTCCCACAGTAATACAGGCCATGACAAAAACCTCCCAGGGAGCAGAAGTGTGAGGCTGGGCTGCCCCAGCTTCTCCTCCTGCTGCTTCCACCTGCTGAGAGCACTGCTCAGAGGCAACTGGGCTCTGAAGGGCACTGAGAGGTTATGGTAGAAGGAATCAGGAGCTCTTTTGAATCCTCACTCTTTCCTCTGCTCAGCACTAGCAGGCAGGCATGGAAATGCATCGCTTTCTGTAATAAAGGTTATGGATAACTACAACTGAGGACATGAGTTATGGCATTGGTTTAGATTCATGCAGCACAGATGAAGTTGCTATAAGTATTATAAGCAGAATTTTTTAAAATGAAGATAATGAGAGTCTAAGTGACAGTTTCTTGTATTTTTTGGATGGAACTAATAAATGTAGGCATTTGTGAGTTGCAATGTGAGGTTTCTATAACTATGTACATTGTGTGATGATGTGGAAAGTCCAACTCAAAACCATAGCAACACTGTATTTCTTTTCCATTTATTTAAGGGGAAGGTGCTTTGGGGATATCAGCAATTAAATCCAGGGGCTCTCAACCACTGATCCACATCTCCTACCCTATTTTGTATTTTATTTAGAGACAGGGTCTCATGAAGGTGCTTAGCACCTTCCTGTTGATGACACTGGCTTTGAACTTGTGATCCTCTTGCCGCAGCCTCCCGAGCTTCTGGGATTACAGGCATGTAACATTGTACCCAGTAGCAATGCCTACATTTATATTAATTATTAATTTTTATTTTTAAAAAGCTATGGATTAAATCCTGGGGCACTTAACCATGGAGCCACATATTTAGCCCTTTTAATGTTTTACTTTAAAAGATGGTCATGCTAAGTTGCTTAGGGCCTCACAAAATGCTAATACTGGCTTTGACCTTGGATTCATCTCAGCATCTTCTTTAAATGTAATTTGTAAAAGAGCTGTTTTAAAGCAAATCATGATAAATTAAATGAAGGACAGAAAGAAGAAAGAAAAAAGAAAGTATAGATAAAGTCCAGCAAGCTTGTATCAAAGGAAATAAAATACATAGAATCATGACCACTATCTGTATGGCCAATTTCCATTTACTGAGACTTGGGATCCCATTGTTCATTCAATTCTGCTCTAAGAAGTGAACATTCAGATGCTGCATTCAACCCAAATTTGAGGAAAGTATTGGAAACTTTTCCTGCATGTCAGCTTAAACCTTTTTAATATCCAGATGTTCTTGTTTTAGAAGATGAAAAGGCTTCCCACACTCTCTACAACCATCTGAAGCACCAGCTTGGTCCCATGAGGCCATTTAATGCAGTGAAGCTTACACACAGCCAGAACTGAGAAGTTGGGGACCAGTTCTCCTGTGCTGCCACCAACTCTTTTCCCCTATAATATTCCAAAGTTGCTGTGGATGACCCAGGTGTGGGAGATGGTCACTGGCTCTTGAACCAAAGCTCTGGAGATTCTATGTTCTCTGAAATAAAAGGGATCATTTATAATTTTCAGATGCTCATCGGGAATGCACCAGTCCTGTGACAAGCTCCTGTAGCAGCCAGTGACAAAGTTCCATAGCAGTGGGAAATATTCCCACATGCCTAGAAGCCAGCGGTCTGTTTAGGATGAAAATTTTGGGAAGGAAAGCACTTGTTTACACGGAGACTGTATTGGCCATAGAGAAGAGGGGAGAAATTGCCCCAATCAGGGAAAGGTCTGGAAGAAGAGAGCAGTCCTGAAAAGAAATTCTTGCTGCTTATGGATTGGTGGTTCTCAGTCAGGAAGGTGCACAGAAATCCCAGCTACAGGGACTGTGAAAAGTTCCCTCTGTGCTATGTCTACTCATGGCCTCCTGCATAAAACCTACAAAAATTCAACAGTCAAAACCAATTACACTCTTCACACTAAATATGAACAATATGAAGAAGACATTTTAGAAAAATTCAACATACATTATCATTAAAACTAAAGAAATGCATAAGAATATGCTTAGACAATGACATCAAAGGCTTCTAAACCAAAAACTGCAAAATGCTGATGGAAAAAAAATGTCAATAACATAAACAAAGGAAATCCAACTCACATGCATAGACTGGAAAACCTAATTTTTTTTTAGATAAACATGCTCTGCTAATTTATTTACATATTGGATGACATCCTTATCAAAATCTCTCTCTGGTTGTGTAGGTTTCTATGTGTGGGATCCAAACACCTGAGAAAACAACTTAGAGGAGGACAGTTTCATTTTAGCTCATGGATTCAGAGTTTCTGTTCATGGTTGGCTGACACCATTGCTCCGGGCCCTGGTGAGGGAGAGAATCATGGCAGAATGGTATAGCAGGAGAAAGGAAGTCAGATCTTTCACCAGGAAGCAGATGGAGAGCCCTGCTGTTATAGTTTGGCTGTGAGGAGTCCTCCAAAAGCTCACATAGGAGACAAGATGAGAAGGTCCAAGGAGAAATGATGGGGTTGTGAAAGTCTTAACCAAATCAGTGATTAATCCCCTGTAGGGATTACCTGAGTGGTAACTGGAGTGGTGGATGTGGCTGTGAAAAAGGAATGGGGACATAGCTTTGAGGTGTATATTTGTATCTGGTGAGTGGAGTCTCCCTCTGCTTCTTGATCATCATGTGCACTTCTTCCCTCTACCACACTCTCTACCTCAATGTTCTGCCTCACCTTGAGCCCTGAGGAATGAAGCTGGCTGTCTATGGAGTAAAACTTCTGAACTGTGAGCCCTAAATAAATTTCCCTCCCCTCTAGTTCTGGTTGGTCCTTTAATCACAGTAGCAGAAAAGCTGAGTAAACCCCTGCTCACCAGGGACAGAATGGAAACCCCAAAGGCACAACCCCAGTGACCTCCTTCCTTCAGCAACTGAAAAACCAGCCTCTACCTCAGAGCAAAGGCAGCCCAAGGAAGGGACATGAACTTTGTCCTTGGAAAGACCCACAGAGCACTCTTAGGCACACTCCCACCCTGCTAAGTTGTTTATATACAAATAACAGGAGAGATCTGCTCATCAGGTGTCCCTGACTCAGTCAGGCTAGGCGGGGAATACCATAGCAATACCCTAGCAACCACCAATCAGCATGAGACAGGGAAATACCTGGGATGCCAGGTGACCCTCCCAGTAAACCATGTAGTTCAGCATGAACACCCCTCTTGGCTTAAACCAACCAGTTAAAACGAATCCCTCTCTTGTAGTAACCAATCACCCCTACCCAACTTGTTCCCACCAGTGAATGTGCTAATCAGGTTTTAGAGTTGTTATTTGATTTTCCCGTGGTGAGTGATGATTTGGTAAGAGATGCTATGCTGTATGTTGGGGTCCCTGCCTTCTCCAAAGAATGTATAAAATGGCTGAAAACCCTGGGCTCCAGTCCTCTCAGTGTCACCAGTTGCTGTGTGCATGCAGAAGACCAAGCTAACTTGTATCAAAATTTTCAACATCCAAACCTGAAAATTGTGATTTATGGTTAAAATGCCTTAGGCATGATGTTTCTGCTCAGAATTCCAGTTTTCCTTTCTCCTTACAGACCTCAGTCAGGACTTAAGTTGAAATGCAAATAGAAGAAGCCTGGGAGCTCAGTAGGAGACTGATATGAGACCCAAGGGGGAAGAAAAGAATTAAAGTGTCTTTTTACCTGAACTCAAACTAGACTAAACCAAAAAGTAAATTGTATGACATTTTCCAATTTCTGGCTGGTCATTTTTTCTAGGACTCTTGCTTTTTCTTAGATTCTGTATTTTTTTGAGCTCATGATTTTGATCCTATAGACCTAGGTTAATGTTTTTCTGATCAGTTCTATTTTTGATCAACTGTGGAGTTTTTAAAATATTTCAATGGATATTTTACCTGAGAAAAGCTACAGGGCCTTTTCTATTGTGTTATGTGTGCACACTTGTGTTATTTGTTGTATGTCTGTAAGTTTGCATGTCCATATATCATGCAATGATGTGACAATTGGCAGATATATAAAGAGCTTCATGAAATTAAAAAAAAATGAGTTCAAATATCTTTGATTCACATGATTTAAATGGTTCAATTTAAACTGGGTAAGCAGATGTCTTTAAAATTAAGCTCATAAATTTTTCCTAGATGATTTAAAAAACCTAATAAAATGTTGATGTCTATGAAATAATCTGCCTAAATTCAGAAATTTACAAGGATTGTTTCAAAATGTGAACAGAAAAAGAGGTTAACAGATGGAAAAGAGAAATTAGAAAAGGGAAAATATGTTTCTGGATAAGAGTGTCTGTGTTTAAGTAAGTTAGAGGGTTTAAGTCAGTGATAAAGAAGTTCTCTGTAAATTGGTTATATGTGTAAGTTTTTTGAGCAAGTAATCTTAAAATAATTAAACAGCTGGTTAAACAAGAACTGGTGTTTTAGAGATTGTGCTATGTTATTTCTTTAAAAGCTAAATTTGGTTAATATAAAAACATCAATGTAATTGTGGTGCTATTAATGTGTTCATATCTTTCAGGTATACAAGACTGTAAGGTAGAAGCTTTAAAAGAGCATTTTATCAATCTGGTGTTCTAAATTTATATGTAATTTTAGGCTTAAGAGAAAATCATGTTGGAGATTTATTCATATCATTTGTGTTCTATAACTGGACTCGTTATCAATAAGATTTGTAAAGTTCTATGTTACCTTTTACACTGAGATACAATTTAAATGTACTTTTAAGTTAATGAGAGCCTAATCGTTGTAAAGGTTGATATTGCTACTTTTCTACAAAAGGTTAAATGCTTTCAGCCTTTCTTTAATTCATGCTTTAGATGTGATATTATATTGTGTTAGCTAATATTCATGTGAACTTGAGCAACAATTTATGTAAGCTTTATAAAATTATGTTTAAAAAGCAAAGATCAGCTTCAGAACTACAGTACTTAAGATATATGAAGAGCCCCGCCTTACCTAAGATAAGGCTCTGTGTCCCATCTTACTACATGTGAGAATGACTATGAAAGAAGTAGGACAGATTTCAGTACACTTAAAGTTGTATCCAAAAGTTGGTTTTCATTGAGATTACTAGGATCTCAAACAGGGGATTATAATGTATAACTCTGCCAAAATTCAAGGTAGCTATTACATGAACTGAATATGTTTTTACTCTTGTTAACTTTATTTTGTAGTTTTCTTATAAATGGTCTAAATATTGCCAGTTAATATTTGGAGAGGTACTGATTTAAGAACACACATCATGGGTTGATTTAAGATAAAGAGATAGACATTAAAGCCCAATACTCTTAATATAAAGTTGTTGAAATTTATTTGCTGGATGTTTTAAGATTAAGTTTTAAAATTAAAGTTAAATTAAAAGGGTCAAGAAAACCAATATTTGACTCTTGCCCTCTGAGTCAATCTGAATCCAGGGAACAGGGGACTTCTCTAAAGAACTTTGTAACTCTGGGCCACATAATCTCCCAATCAGGGAGATTAATGAGACCACTGGAGAACAGAAAGCCAATGAGTGCATTTGCTATGAAGAGGAGAGTCATCAGGGAAGGGAGACATCCCTGATGCTTCCAAGGGAAGCCACATGGTAAAGCAAGACTTGGACCCATCATAGGGCAAATGGCACTAGCAGAACTGAGAAGCTGCTGTAAAGTTCCCCCAGGATTCCCATAGAAACTCAGCTGATTTTTATCAATCAACAGAAACAAAAATCAGTTTGACTGCTTAATCTTAAACACCTAGAAAAGACAGTTAAAACCAAAACACAGCTATTCCTGAGCATTTTAAATAATAATAATAGTTAAAAGTAACTTACAAGAGTAAGTAAACTGTAGGCTACAAAAGAGATTATTAAGCAGGAATGCCTGATAACTATCAAAAGAAACTGCTGGAGTAATTTTTAGTTTAAGACCTACAGCTATTTCTAACTTACACAGGTAGGCTTGGTGTTTGCTAGTATGATTATCCAGCCCTAAATAACAGAATTAAAGGTTTTTCTATTAGACACAGAGGTCATACTAGTAAAAGGATTTTGCAAGATCAGATGACATTAAATTATTCAACTGTATCTTAAGGGGAAGGACATCTGTAACCCTAAAATTTAAATGTTATGTTTACAGTCCTAATAACTGGGGATGTTAAAGCCTGGTGAAGGAACTTCTATATAGTGACATGTTCCAGCTCCTGCAACATTTATTCAGTACTCATGGTTTTTGTTCTCTCATAGAAGCACCCATCCCCAGATGACAACCTGTTTTTCCCAACCAGACTTCAAATGACACTCACTTCTAAAAGGAAAGTCACGTCCCCGACGTCATCCCTCATATCATCGAGACCCCTCATGTTTGACACCCCCTTTCAGCTCTGAAGCAGCCAGAATGAGCCATCACCCCTTTTACTTATAGCAATAAAGAGTTTCTTAAATTAGGGGGGAATAAAGCCATAAATGGATAGGCAGTATAGATAGGTAAATTGAGTCAGGTTGGATCTAGGAGGCCAATTTTGAGTGAGTCTGGGAAGTGAAAACTGTCCCCTGAGGATTATTGTTTACCAAGATATAAAGCCTTCCCAAATAGGCCCCCAAATTAGGGAACCATGATTGGTTACCAAGTTTCCAGACACAGGGGGGAATGAAAAACTAGCCTCTACCTCAGAGAAAAGCCTGTTCGAGGAAGGGACATGACCTTTGTTCTTGGAAAGACCCACGGAGGACTCCTAGGCAAATTCCAACCCTCCTAAATATTTTATCTACAAATAACAGGAGAGATCTGCTCACCAGGTGTCCCTGATTTAGTCAGGCTAGGTGGGGACCCATAGCAATACCCTAGCAGCCACCAATCAGCATGAGACAGGGAAATACCTGGGATGCCAGATTACCCTCCCAGTAATTTATGGTGTTGGGAAACCATGTAGTTCAGCATGAACACCCCTCTTGGCTTAAACCAATCAGTTCAAACGAATCCCTCTATTTTAGTAACCAATCACCCCTACCCAACTTGTTCCCACCAGTGAATGTGCTAATCAGGTTTTAGAGTTGTTATTTGATTTTCCCGTGGTGTGTGATGATTTGCTAAGAGATGCTATGATGTATGTTGGGGTCCCTGCCTTCTCCAAAGAATGTATAAAATGGCTGCAAACCCTGGGCTCGAGGCCTCCCAGCATCACCAGTTGTTGTGTGCACATGGAGGACCAAGTCAGCTCAAAATAAACACCTCTTTGCTGCTTACATCGATCTTGGTCTCTGATGGTCTTTTGGGGTTCTCAAATTCGAGCATGACACCACACCATACCTGCCAGTGTTACCACCCTGTTAATCCATTTCAGTGGATTAACCCACTCTTTATGTTGCACCTCTAATAATATGATCATATCACCTCTGGACATTTTTGCATTTTCTCACACTTGAGCTTCTGGGGGCCACCTGCTATCTAAATCATAAAAATGTCAACACTATTGTGAATGAAATGGAAAAATTCCCCTTAATTTTCATGGGGGAATCATCTGAGAACTTAATATTAAATTGATCTTGAAAAAACACAACAAACTTGAATGTCTCAATGCTTGTCTCCTTTCAAAATTTGCTTCGTGCCTCATATCAACACTCTCTGGTGCTGGTGCAAATGCATACATATGATCTATGGGATACACAAAAGGTTTCCTGTGTGGGCACCTTTCATTTCATTGGGGGCAGCAGGCCAACAAATTAGGGGTGGACCCTGTTTGAGCAGAAAACTGAATATCCACTGGAAAAAAAGGAGGATAAACTTTACCCCAAAACCTCCACAAAGATTGACTCCAAATTTATGAAAGATCAAAATTTAAATTCCAAATCAATAAAACTTAACACAGAAAACCAAGAAGGAAGCTTCATGGCTTTCAACCTGACAAGGAGTTCATGGAAATGACATCAAAAGTGCAGGCAAGAAAAGAAAACATGATAAATATGATTCTTTTCACACATGCAAACACACAAACACACACACACACACACACACACACAAAATCCACATCTATATGCACTGTGGACAGAGTGAAAAGGAAGTGAGAGCCTGAGAGAAATAGCATAAGTGATGCATTTGGTGAGTGACAGATGCTCACAATACATGAAGAGTTCTATAACAAACCCAAATTAAGTTGGCAACCTATCCAACAGTGCACCAGACTCACAAAGTCTTAATAAATATGTGAACAATGTGAAGCATCACTCATCTTTAGGAAGCTCAGATTGCAGCCTCTGTGGGATCCCATGGCACCTGTGTTACCATGACTTCTCCAAACTCCACCTAATCACCAGGCTTAGGCAGGGTGTGGATAACTTGGAAGCCTCTGGTGTGGCTGTGAGTGTAAGGATCCAGCTGCAGTGGACACAGCCTGCTGCTCCTGCAATGTTGAACACAGAACCAGCACAGCCTCCTGCAAATGCTCTTCTGAGGAAGCCCCAGAGGTGGGAAGCTGGGCCTTGGGCACATTTTATACCCATGTTCACAGCATCATCCACAACAGCCAAAGGGGAACAGAAAAAAAATCCCATGCATGGCTGAGGAGGTCAGCTACAGAAGTATGCACATCAGGCAGAGATCACTAAGCCTTGAGAGGAAGAGAATCCTGATACACACTACGCCTGGGTTAGAGCTGAAGAAAGAGTGTGAGTGGGGAGCACTCTTCAAGTCACAGGAAGACGTCCACTGAGTGACCCCACTTTTATAAGAAAATTAATCTGAAATTCCAGAGATAGACAGCTATGATAATTGTACAACATTATTTACACCAGGTGTGCTACAAGGTGTATCTCTAAAATGTTTAAAACATCAAAAGGTCTGTTATTTTTAACTCATCATAATAATTAAAAAAAAAAACTTAAGGTGGGGAATGATACTACTCTGCGTGGAGAGCAATGGTCTGGTGCTGAGTAACTCTTACAAACAGTTATTTAATGCATTTCTGATAATTTGCATAAGTTTTTGATCAATCACACAAAACCCAACACCATCCTGCCCTGTGGAGCTTCTGTTTTAGTGGTGACAATCAATATTTGTGCACTACGGACCTTCAGCAGGTGACGTCTTCAAAGCTCAACACCTGGTAAACTAACTATGAGGTCATAAACCCATGACGAGGACCCAGAGAGAAGTGGCTTGGAGACATTTTGAAGGGGCATATTTATAGCATCTGGGTTGATGGTTACTCACTTCATAACTGTTATGATCAGGATTTAGTGTCCACTTGCTTTGTTTATAAGGTGCCCAAGGATCTGGCATACCCTGGGAATGCTCATGAGGGTTTTGGATCAGATCAGCCTTTAAATTTGTGGGCTGAGTTAAGCAGCCTGCCTTTCCTCATGTGGGAAGACCTCCAGGCTGTGTCCACATGAATCTCCAGAGCTCCTGCTGCTTCTCCCTAAGTTCCACCACTTATGTTGCACTTCATTTTACATGAAAGAATGAAACATGGTGTTTTAATGAAACACCGTGGCAATTAACTTACAAGGAGGACAGTTTTGTCTGGCTTCATTTCTGGAGGTTCCTGTTCAAGACCAGATGGTCCCACTGTCTTGACTCCTGGGCAGAAACAACACATCATTGGAGGTTGTTAGACAAAGCCCATCACTTACCTCAGGAACCAGGAAACAAAGAGAAGCAGGAAGACAAAGAGATTGGGGTCACCAAAGTCCCTTCCTCAAGGTCCATGGCACCTCCCCAAAGCACCACCCTATGGTCAAGCCTTTAGCTCTTGGTCCTGTGGGGACACCTGGTGCTCACAATAGCAGATACAGATGGGAAATGTACCTGGACAGTGTCCAACAGACCTCAGGACAGCCTGGCTCACCAGGTATCCATTTACTCCCAGGATCCCCTGTGGTTCCCATATTATGGGTCTGACAGTGACGTCAAATTGACACAGCAGCTTGGACACTGAGGATGCCAGTGTCCATCACTGTTGCCATGACATGGGGCAGAATGTGTGCCTGTCAATTAGCATCCTGGTGGTCAAAGAGATTGTGCTGATGCTGCTTTTAGATCAAAATGTGCTACTCAGCTCACATGGAGCACACTAGCCTCAGGGACTCTATAATCAGATTCAGTTAAATTTTACAAGGAAATTTTCCTTTTCACTTGGTTCTTTCCCATGCTGAATCTCCCAGGCCATGTGTGGCTAACAGCTGCCAAATGGGACAGTTCAGATGTAGATCTATTCATCATGGCAGAAGATTCTGTCAGCCAGTATTGGTCTAAAACTTTCACAAGGTCTTTCATGGAGCTGCAGCTCAGAACGCAAACCTCCACAGCCACTGGGCACAAGCCTGTCCTTCCTCAGCTTATATAGCTGCTGTGGTCCAGAGTCTGCTCTGGAAGGGTTCTGGGATGGTAGGAATTGGGCTGCATGGCCAGATCTAGACGAGGAGAACAGTGTTCCAGCCACCTATGACAGTATGCCCTGCAGCCCTCAGGAGCCTTTGTAAATCCACACCTGTGGCTTCTCACCTGGATCACAGTGTCCAGTATCTACTGTCCTAGGGCTATTTCCTCTTCTGAATATAAAATGGTCTGTTGATATTGTGTCCTTAATTGATGACTGCATCAAAGGAGGGATAATTTTCTGTTCTCTACAGAATCCTTCTGGTGATGGAAGCAATAGAATGAGCTCCATCAGGAATAGAAAAGGGACTCCAGGAAGCCTCCTTGGGACCTGTCTCTGACGCGGTGTGATGCAATAACAATAAGCAACCAGTAGGTGTCAGAACAGACATCAATTTGCAAAGAGAAGCTTGCTCTTGGATATGCTAGGTAAGTAATAAGAGTGAAACTGTCTCTTACTGATGGGGAGATCTCCAGGCTTTAATGGGGACTCTGTGTGGCCAGGAGCATGTGGAGGACCTGCCTGGGGGTTGACGTGTGGACAAAGCTCTCTATGTTGGTGCTCTGAGACTGGATGCCCAGCCCTGCCTTTGTACCCTTCCACCTAGTCACTAAGACCATTTCCTTGTATTAGTAAAACTGCCCCCATTCATATGTTGACGCTTCACCTCATTGTTGGTGTTTTAAAGAAGTGATTTATAAGAAGGGGTGGAGATTAAACAAGGTCAAGGAGGTGAGGCTGATCCCACAGAAACCATGTCCTTCTGAATAGACATCCAGGGAGCTCTTTGTCCAGGGAGCCTCTCCATCCCACTCAGGCCACAAGGAGAAGCATGTGAGGACAGATGAGAAGGGAGCCCTAAGAAGAGAGCCCACAACAGAGTGGTCATCTGCTGCCCTTGACTTTGTATTTTCAGGCTGTAGAATATTGAGAGGACATATCTTTACTATCAGAGCCACTGAGACCAGGGAAATGTGTCTCCCTGTGACAGTCCCTGAATATTACTTCAGAATCTCGACCTTCCCTGAGCAGGAGCAGCCTCAGGACCAACCTCATGAACATGGACCTGCCTGGCTCCTCTCTCTCCTGCTCCTCTGACTCATGAGGAAGGAGGACCCTAATCCTCAGTGTGTGACATGTGATGTTTCTTTGCACATGATGTTGTCCACCTGTTTTGTGTCTGATCAGAGTCATGGCACATGGAGTGAACACGTGCTTGCTGTTGATAGTTGAGGGTCTTCATGTTACTTCTAACTTAGAGGCTAGTGGAATCCTAAAATGGACCATGTTTTTTACTTCACTCCTTCTGTCCCAGAAGAGAGGATCTCTATCATCTGCAGGGCTTGCCTGAGGACCAACAGGGTACCAGCCTGGCAGCAGCACAAACCAAGCCTTGATTTCAGCTACTGCTGGTTCTCACTGCCGTGACCAAGGTGCCTGGCACATCTGGACAGATAATACTCTGCCAGTAGCTGTTCTGTTTTTAGGACATGTGCCCACTCTGTCACCTCTAAGACATCAATCTCACCCCAGCTGTTGTTCTTTCAGGAGGCTGCTGAAGTTCTCAGGCTATCCCAGGAGGCAGGCTGGGGACAGCTCTGATAGCCTACTTCTCTACCCCTCTATCCATATGGCTCTGGAAAAATGATCCTCCTGTGAATGTCCCTCACCTGTGAATGGAACACAAAAAATTCCAAGTTGCCTGCAGCTGGACCATACCATGGACCATGAGATATATACTCAAATTGGAGAAAATCCCCAGGGCTGTTTCATGCACCCCTGAATATCTTAGAATGAAGACACTACATAAGATATTTCTAGTCATTTTCATTCTTAACCAAAAGTCCTCAGTGTCACCTGATTATCTGGAGCCTTCCCCTGCTCTAGGACAAGACTCCTCCTGGGCAACAATAAGGCCTACAGTGCAAATGTAAGCCAGTCACAGTCACTGACCTCTCCATATTTTTTTGCTCTCTGCATCTCCTGAGCATCCACATGCCCCTGCCTCCTAATCATTCAAATAAGAGTGAAGTTAAGCCCTCTCCCATACTTCTCACATTCTAAATAACTGTCTCATTTCTAGCTGTTATGTGATGTTTTATAGAATATGCCCTGGCACACACCTAGAAGTCTGACCTAAGGTTGACCCGAGCCTGGAAGAACCCAAATCTTCAAACCAACAGAACCTTAGATCCAGAACTGTAACCTTGGCCCCCTAAAATCAAGAACTGGGGTGCTGACCATGAAATCAAAACACTGAAAACAATAGTAAAAACTTTCAAAAATACAACTGCATCTAATCAAGAACACCCAGGACACCATCGACTCCCCATAGCCCTTAGAAGCCCACTTCACTGGCCAGCAGGGGATGTAGGTATAAGCTGTTCTCCTGTCTCTGTGTGGGTTGATCTGCAGTAGAGTCCTTTCCTTTGCTACAACCCCAGGCCATGGTGTGTATGTGCCTGTCTTCTCCACCTGGGGCAGCAAGCTCTGGCATGGCATCATATACACTGTGGGCAGATGTGCATTTGTTTCACCAGAGAAGCCTCTTTCTATCCATTATGTGCAGCCTTAGAAAGTCAATGAGATTACAAATGACCTTATTTAAGTCTGGGTTTTCTAAACCCTGTTTGTGTAAGCCAATTAGGGCTGTCGTGACACAATATCAAAAAGTTGTTGGCTTAAAACAGAAGACAGTTTCTCTGGGTTTTGGAGTGCAGAAGGCTAGGTTTCTTTCCATGGGACAGGTCCAGAGCACTGGTTGCAGGGATCGTGCACCAGCCCACACTGTCTTTACTTTCTGGAGGCTGCAGCTCCACTGGCTGAGGCCATATCTCCACAGTGACTATGTCCCTGTTCTCATGGCCTCCCCTCTTCCGTGTCAGATATCCTGCTCTCTTATGAGAACACCCTCAGGGCCCATCTGGTGAATTCTGGATCATCTCCCCATGAGAATATCCTCCATAACATCTGCAGGCACATTCCATATGAGGCAGGCCAGCATAGGGAAGGACCTGTCCTGGTGGCCCCCACACTCAGCGACCTGAATGGTGAAGAACCAACTCTCCATGTTCTCACACCACTGTATCTCCCTCCCTGCACACTCTTTATTAGAAATAAGATGTTTCTAGTCATTTTCATTCTTAACCAAAAGTCCTCAGTGTCACCTGATTATCTGGAGCCTTCCCCTGCTCTAGGACACTCAGCTTCTCTCCTTCATGGTCAACAATTGTCTCTGCACCCTGGAGGGGCTCACATGAGAAGAATTGCTGAATGACCTGCCCTATCACCATTTCCATGCAGAGGACAGACACGAACAGGAAGGCCCTCCACCATGGGGGAGATGTGGTCCTTACAGAGGAGTGTCCTGGGTTGTTTCTACCTGGACCCTGGATTGTCTTCAAGGCTGAGTGGCCCTCAGGACTCAGGGAGGGAGCAGGTGACACCTGGCTAAAAGGGGACCCTCCTCATGGGTGGCACATATGTTGTGGGCCAAGTGATGTCACTACACTTTCAAAGTATAAAAAGACTAAAATGTTGTCTGTATTTTTCTTAGTTAATTTCTTGAAGTAGTTTGAAATGCTTTCAGTGTTGAATTAGAATCAGATTTCTAGTCCCACCTCATCTCATCAGATGGGGGAAATCATTAATATAACAATATAATATCCAAAGGTTCTAATCTGGAACTCAAAAATCCAGCACTTGTACACCCATCCCTCCTGTGCACTCAGCTATCCTGGGGATGGTTGAAGATCCATGCACCCACTTAGTTTTTCCTTTATTCCACTCAAGGTGAAGTTCAGGGACTCACAGGACTCTCTCCTCAGAGAGTCCAGTGATGAACAAGGTCAGTGGGCCCAGTCCTCCTGGGACATCTAGTTGCTGGATTTCTGTCAGCTTGGCATCTACTTGGAAAAGCTGCAGAGAGGCTCCTCACTGTCATGGCAGCAGAATGCAGAGGGACCTCTCTGCAGGTGTCCTTCAGGCTCTGGGTGGCCTCACTCTATCTTCTTGAGAAGAGCCTTGGAGCTGGCAGCACCTTTTTTCCACTCAGTGCAGCCTCCAAGGGCCCAGAGGCTCATGCTTCCCCTGGCCACCTCCATAAGGGGCAGGTGGAGAGAACCTGCCAGCTCTGGAGGACCCTGGGAAGTAGCTTTGCCTCAGGCCATAAGGTATGCAAATGAACTCCACGGCCAGCTGTGCCTATTTAACCCCTGGACATGAGTGCCAATTCCAGAGCAGGTGGACTTACAACAGGTGCCCAGCCCCACTGCCTTGTCCTTGGGTCCAGAGCAGTACGTTCTGTAGACACTGCAAAATAAGCCTTCTGGTCCAGCTCCTGTAACTCATGGTGGTGAGATTTCAGGGTAAACACATTCAGGTGAAAGACATTAAGCTGGGAATTTGGCTGTAGGCCTAGAGATACTGTTTGTCAGTGTGCTTTGGAAGTGTCTGTGTAATATGGAGAGTTGTTTTCACTACTGCGAAACCGAGGCCAAGCCCCAGGGTAACAGAGAGGCAGAGGAAGGGAGCTTTGAACCTTCCTTGGGCCTCTCTGAGGAGGTGGGGGCACTGTTTTTCTAACAATCCTTTGAGAGAAGTAACTCATGGTGCACATTGGCTGCTGTGTCTTTGCAGGCTGCAGGGGGAAGATCACACTTACTCAGTCCCCAGAGACCCTGGCAGTAACTCAAGGTGACTTTGTCTCTATCACCTGTAGAATCATCATGGCAGTAGGTACCTCCGAGGCCTGGTACCAACACAGACCCCAGGAGGCTCCAAGGCTGCTCATCTTTGGGCCATCTTCCAAGGCTGCTGGGACCCTTTCCAGACCCTGGCAAGTTGCTCTGGTTTTGACTTCTCCCTGTCCATCCATGGAGTGGAAGTTGAAGATGCTGCAGTGTTTTACTGTCAGCAGCACTTCAGCCAGACACTCATAGTGACAGCCCAAGCAGAAATGTCCCCTGTGTGCTCCAGACCCTGCCCTGGTGCAGACACATCCTCCCTGCAGGAGGCACAGCCTGGGATGTGTGAAGAGCCCTTTCTGCAGCTCTGCAGGTTCTCAGAGCTATGCTTTCTCACCTGATGAAGCAAGGGCAGGGGACAGTGTGCAACTCACATTCCACCCCAGGGGAGAGTTGTGGAGGGATTTATAGATGGAGGCTTCCATTATTGATCACTGCACAATAGAGTCCCTGACCCTCAGACAGAATGATCGGTAATTTCTTCCTGAGAAGTTGTGGCATGGCGGGGGGTTCTCTGTAGCTGTGCCTGGCTGCTGCATGCATCTATCCACAGCAGGTCAGCTGGACTGGAGCCCCATGCTGACCTCATGTACCTGCCTCTCAGTAGGAGGTGGCTTTCAGCCAGGGATCCTGGGTCTCCTCTTAATGACAGGCAATTGGAGGAGTCGTGGGTGACTTCAAATGGATTTTGTTTGTTTTATTTTGTTTTCTGTCAATGTGCCTGAGCCCTTATGCCCAGCACCAGAGACAGAGCACTCCTCCCCACAAGAAGGAGCTGCTCACAGTCCTGGGCTAGCTTCCTGCTGTGTCATGGCCAGGCTGCCCACAGGTGCAGTGGTGGGTGTGGCTGTGGGCTGGGTGCTTCTCCTGGAGGTGGCCTCTGTCCCTCCAGTGAACAGCCCCAGTTTTTACATTCTAAGAGTAGAAGGTGGTCTGTGCTGTAGGCTCAGCCCTGCGTTCTTGGGCAGTGCAGCCTTCACGCATTCTACAGGTCAAACAAGTCCAGGGTTTTGGGATGCTTCCTCCTCTTCAGTTTTTAGTAGTTTAAAAATTCTCAATATTTTCTTTGGGGTTGGGGGAGGTGTATGGGAAATGGAACTCAGAGGCACTCAACCACTAAGTCACATCCACAGCCCTGTTTTGTATTTTATTTAGAGATAGGGTCTCACTGAGTTGCCTAGTGCCTTACTTTTACTGAGACTGCCTTAAAACTTACAATCCTCCTTCCTCAGCCTCCAGAGCAGCTGAAATTACAGGCATGCACCTCTGTGATGAGCAATAAGAATTAATGTTATTTAAATATTTGAGGGGCTTGGTATGTAGCTGGGTGGTATAACACTTGCATGCATGCAAGAGGCCCGAGTTCAATCCCAACAGTGCAATATATTAAATATTTCATAAAATCAATACTGAAGCTATAGAATTTTAAGTTATTCTTTAACAGATGATTTCTTTTCCTCCTTCTGTCCCTTCCTTCCTGAAGTTTTAGGAATGGACCCTGGGCCTGTCATGCACTAGGGAAGACCTCTACATTGATCTACCCCCAGTCGTTGAGGGGAGAGTCTCGATTACTGACTCCTTCTCCTTCTTTATATTGCTCTTTTCAGATTGTCTTTTTCTTCATGACTTTGTCTTGTTGGTTGGTTCTGTCTAGGATTTTATCCATTTTTTTCTAGATTATTATGTTTATTGGCAGAAAACTGTTCATTATATTTTCTTACCATCCTTTGAATGGCTGTTACTAGATCTAAATTTTCTCTTTTATTTCTAATTTCATTTGAGACTGTTTAATTGAGTCTAGTGAAGAATCTGCCAAATATATCTGTCTTTTCCTAAAACCAATATTTACTTTTTTTTCTATTGTTGTACTTATCTCTCTATTTTATTCTGATGTTTGTAATGTCCATTCTTCATGGTAACACGGAGCTTAGCTGGTCCAGCTGTTCCTTCTCCACTGGGTGTAAAGCCAGCTGTTTAGACATCTCTCCTTTTTCAATGAAGGCAGCTACTGCTATAAACCTTCCTCTTTGAACAGCCTTTGCTCCACCCCACAGGCTCAGGTGTGTTGTTAGTATTCTCATTTTTCTCAGCACAAAAACTTTTATTTCATTTCTTCTTTGACCATTTGGTTTTTCAGGACCATATTTTAAAATCTGCACCCATTTGTGATTTTGCTAAATTTTTTTTATACTGAGCTCTAGCTTTATGGCATTGTGTCAGAAGAAGACACTTGATGATTTCAGTCTTCTTAAGTAGCCATGACATGTTTAGTGATCTAACATATGCTCTGGAGAATGGTCATGTTTGATTGAAAAGAAGGTGTGTTATGTTGCTATTTGAAATGAGGACTTGTAGATGTCCATTAGGTCCATTTGTCTACAATGGTGGGTTCTGTCTATTCACTGCTGAAAGTATGTGACCCATGTGCCCTAGTATTATTGTATTTTTACTGGCTTCATTTCCCTGTGATTATATTAATGTTTGCTTTCTATAATTAGGTGCTCCAGTGTTGGGTGTATACACACTCATAATCCCAGCTTCTTGATGAACTGGCTCGAGTGTCTCTGTAATGACCTTTACCTTCATTCCCTGTTTAGTTTTGTGCTGATTTTAGTTTACCTGCTGTGACTGCAGGGATCCTTGCTCCCTTTTGGTTTCTGAAGACTGCTTCCTGAGAAGCGTAGCTATTGGAAAGTGTATTTTAACCAAAATAATGATGATCCTCAAGAGCTCCCATGAGTTCAGGTTGTATTAATTAGTGTAACTGAACATAATAATGGGTTACAGTACAAAAGCCCAATTATATTGATAGATGATATAAAATATTTGTTAATTTTTACATATGTTAATAATTTTTAGTTAAGAAATATCTCAGTGTCCTTGGAGGAAGGAGAATCAGAAGGCAAAGTGACCACAGAGTTTCACTGTGAGGACAGAAACAGAGTGCTGTTAATGAACATCCAAGAACCCTCTCAGGCAAAAAAAAAACACACCTAAAGTATGAGATTGCTACCAGAAAAAATGAGAAAAGTGGTAAAAAAATTAATATAGAAAACAAGAATAAGTTAAAAGCAAAATCCATTAGTCTCCCAAACAAGGAATCACACTGGCCATGAAAATATGCTCCAATAATGTGGGTCTTTTCTGGTGCACAGCGCCCCCAAGAAATATGCTATGGATTTGCTCCAAGAAACCCCCCTGAGCAGGGCACCTAGCATCTCCTCTAAGCCACACATCAACACAGAGCCACTTTTTCCATCATTTCTAGAAGATGATATTCCATGGGATTGGGGGAAAATGATCACAGCTTCATATTAAGGATTAAGACATGAGATACTCTTACTTAAAAGAATGATGCCTAATTCTAACTACAAAATCTTACACCTTCAGTACAAATATGAACCTGAATAATTAGGGAGGTTTTTCCTCTCACAAGGCCAAGAAATTACTCTGAGACTGCATGTGTGTTAGGGTCTGTAAACAAGTCAGGATGGCACCTGGCATTTTGCCAGAGGGAGTGGTTTGTGAAGTAACACCAGTGAGCCATTAAGTGTGGAGATTCCTTATTGGTTGACTGCTGTATCTCGTTTATGTTAATTAAGATAAGCTGTGTGTAATGTATATATACCCCTCCTGTCCTACAATAAACGGCTCCAACTCCTGCTGTATCAATGTACACAAGTTGCTCGTCACCCCCTGGTTATTTTGCTGCAGCCAGACTGCAGCACATGTGTACACCAGCAGGAAGGTAGTCCCCAGAACACGAGCTCTACAGCTGCCAGGCTGAGTCTACCCAATCCTTGCAGATCTGCATGTTTCCCCAGAGCCCATTTGTGCTTCTCAAAGTCCCTGTGAACAGGCCTCTTGGTGACCCTGGGAAGCAGGAGCCTGCAGCAAGGCCCATCTAACCATCTGACCTGGATGCACTCTTCTGTCTTCAGCTGCTCCTGTGTCCAGGAGAAGCACAAGGGACAGCCTGAGCTGATGGAATTCTCCTAGTGTGAGATGCTTCCAGGGTTATTTGCATATCTGACCCACAGTGCTCTGATGTTTGGGGACCAGGAAAGCAAGGTCTACTGGAGAAAATGGAGTGAAAAACATTTGAAAACAGGAATGCTGTTTCTTCTTTCCCAGCTTCCAGTGAGACCCTGGGGATAATGCAGTCCCTAGACTCCCAGACTGTGTTTCCAGAAGACAGCACCTCCATCACCTGCACTGCCAATGAGAGCATCAGTGACTCTCTAATCTAGTACCAGCAGAGACCAAGCCAGGCTCTCATGATTCCCATCTATGAAGCTGATAATTGAAGATCTGGCATCCTAGATGGCTTTGCTGGGGTACAGTCTCAAAAAAAAATTCACTCTCAAAATCAGCAGGGTGGAGGCTGAGGATTCTGCCAGCTCTGAGTGCCAGCAGGACTCTGCAGTCCTCCCACACAGTCACAGCCCCGTGCAGAAACCCTCCTCCAATGGATGCTACAGGGGGACCACATGGTGTCACCAGCTGCCCTCTGCCCTGTGGTATGCTCAGAGGCACAGGGTCTGGTAGGAAGCACTGGCCAGGCTCATGGTAAAGGCCTGAAAGTGACTTCAGAATCCTGAAAGCAGGCCATTTCACTACCACCACCACGAGGGACACTAGCAAGCAGCGCACACTCCACAGCCAGTGGCCAGGGACTGAGATTAGGAGAGTGCTTGGTTTTGAAACCACACTAAGGGGTCTCGTATCTAGTGTGACTGACCTCTAGTAATCCTGTACAGATGTGGCTTTGGAGGTTCTCAGAGATCAGATTGCTTCCTGTTTTTGCAGGAGGAGGTGGAAACTGACTTGGAGGCTCTGGCTCTGTAACTCCCACTCAGGCCTTCATTTAAAACCAGATGCAATTAAATCCAGAAAAGCACACATGCTGCCAATAAGTGAATGTAAAGTGACAAGCTGGGTGAACATGAACTTCCTGCACCCTCTTAGCTTCTGCCCCATAGGGGATACAGGTGTCCCAGCCCCTCACAGGCCCTCCTCCTCCTCCCACTCACCCACCCACCACCACTTCCCATTAACATAGGTCAGATCTCCTGGAACTTCCTGTCAGTGCACCTCCTGGACTTTCCCTTTGGCATCTTGCTTCTTTTTATCAACAGGTTCTTGAAATTCACCTGTGTGGTGGGCGAGGTTGCAATTGGATACTTTTCACTGAGGACAGTTCCCTATTATATACGAACATGATTTGGCTTAGTTTTGACCCTGTTGGTAATTTTTTAAGGAAAATTCTGGAAAGATCTCTTTTAGAGGTATGCATTCACTTCGCTTTGGTACATTCCTAGGAATGGGAGTGGTGAGTTAGACAGTTGGTTGGCATAGTTTAGCATTAGTGAACACTAAAATAAAATAGTGATATGATTTCTAAAATAGTGAGCTTATTTGCAATCTCCCAACCTGCACCATGCTCAAATATTCCAGCTGCTATAGAACCTTCCCGAAAATATTTAATAGTGTTAGACTTTGTGAAATTGTGTCCATATTGGTAGATCTTGAAATGGTATTGTGGTTAAAATATACATTTCTTTGATGAGGAATGATATTGAGTAATTTTGCATATGTGTTTTTTTAGCCAATGAAGTAATTTTTATAAATGCTTAGTGATCAAATCAAAACATACTAACATTTATAATTTTCTCCATTTTCAGTAGTTCTTTATACATCTTGAAAATTATGTTTTGTCAATGTATAAGCCAGGATTCTCCAGAGAATCAGAATACATGTGCATGCACACACACATACACACACACACACACACACACACACACACACACGCATACACATAGACGTGCATGTACATATAGGAATATATATCTCTATCTATCTATCATCTGTCTATCTACATTAGAATGTTACATTGGGTCATAAGATCATGTTGGCTGAAATGTTCCCCAATGTCTCTTTTCAAGTAGCAGAACCATGGAAACTGGTAGATTCTAGGTTCAAAAATTTCTAAATCTCAGAAAGAGAAAATACAATATGCTCCCATATTTGAGTCCTTAGGTCTGAAGGCCCCCAACGGTGCCTTGGTGCTGGGCTAAGTTCCCATTTAAAAGCAGAGAATCCTGACATTTGATGCCTACAGGGACCAGTGGTCCAGTGGACTAGTGCACATGGTAAGGAGGGGAGATGGAAAGAGAAAAGACGAGAGCATCTCTTACTTTTGTCCTCTCATTCTGGCTGTGTTTTCTCTACTCACTTTCCTGAACCACCTGCCCATCATTTTTTGGAACACCCTCACCTTTGAAACACACATCCAGAAGTGTACTTTACCTATGCTTTAAGCATCCTTCAATGAATTCAAGGTGACACATTATTTGACAACCACAGTTAGTAATATTCACTGGGATATTGTCTCCCAATTGCTTGGAAAATGGCTTTTTATTTTTAAAATTTAAAATATTTTATTGCCAAGGAAAGTCAAACCTTTATATTCAGAGTTTCTGTATCATTGGATTCAATCAATCATAAATTGAATATAGACTAAATTTGTACCAATATTTTCTTGATATTAGCTTCTAAACAATATAGTGGAACCATTATTTACACAAAGAGATGATTTAAAGCATATGGAGGGTGAAATTTTCTCCATCAGAATTATTAGTCCATCAGCTTTAAATTCACTCTCACAAATACTCTCAAAACATGTACAACATGTGGACTTCTTTGCAAGAGAGCAACACAAGTTACCTCTATTCCATCTCAAATATTCTACTTTTTCTGAAAACTCATGAGCCCAGTCTTTACAGTCCACTGTTCTATCAGCATTCTAGTCAGCAGAATCACATAGTAAATGCTGCTCACAACAATCTAAATCTTTTACAACTTGCATCTCTAAAATTTTCAAATTTCTGCCCACAAGTTTCATATATTTTCAAAGAATCTGAAACACTTGACCAGGTTAGTCACAAAAATGACCCTCCTTTTTGGTAACAATTTTTGTTTTGGTCAACCTAAATATTTCATTGCTTTGACCAAAATACCAGACAAGACAACATAGAAGAGAACATGTTTATTTTGACTTGTGGATTCAGAGGATTTAGTGCATAGATGGCTGACTCCATGGTGCTGGGCTTGAGTTGGGGCAGAACAAGTTGTTGGAAGGGTGTGGAGGAGGACAGCAGCTCAGGACATGGCAACAGGGTGCAGGGGAAGCACCTCTAACCAGGGACAAAACCCAAAATCAAAAGTCACATCTCCAGAAACCTACTTCCTCCAGCAACACCTTACCTACCTACAGTTACCAACATTTAATCCACACACATGGATTTATCCACTGACTAGGTTAAGGCTCTCCTAACACCACAATTTTACCTCTAAGCTTTCTTTCATTGTCTCATATATGAGGCTTTTGGGGGACACCTTACATTTAAATTATAACAATGACATTGAGCACTTTCAAGTATGTGTTGACTACTTGCACATCTTCTCTGGAAAAAATTGTCTGTTCAGGTAGTAGGTCCATTTTTATTTATTGTTGTTGTTTTTTTTTTTAATTTTTGCTGATGAGTTGTGTGAACAACTTATATATCTTGGATATTAACTCTTGGGTTTATTTTGTTTGCAAGTATTGTCTCTCATTCTCTAAATGTCCTCTTCCTCTTATTATTTTCTCTGCTGTACAGAAGTTTTTAGTCCCATTGTCAATGATTGTTTTTGTTGCCTGTGCTTTTGTTGTAACCTCTGGGAAGTCACTGATATACTAATGTCAAGTATCTTTCCTCCTATGTTTTCTTTTAGGTGATACAGTTTCAAATCTTATATTTACATCTTTAGCCCAATTGAGTTCAACTCTGTATGTCATGTTGCACGAGGTTCCAGTTTCCTTCTTTGCATATGTGTTTCCCAACACTAATTATGATGAGACATCCTTTCCCTGTGTGTGGTCAGTGCTTTTGTCAAGACTGGTGACCATTGATGTGTGGCTTATTTCTGGGTCCTTAGTTTAGTGCAACAGGTACATTTATCAGGCTGTTTTCCCAACACCAAAAGGTTTCCATTACTACACTTTTTTTGAGGTACAGTTTTAAATCAGGAAGTGGTATCTGGAAAGACATTGCTTCCAGGTTCTTCTTCTTTCTTGAGATTGCTTTGGCTCTTTAGGGTCTGTTGTGACTCCACACAAATATACATTAAAAATACCTTTGGGCTTTGGATAAGGATTGCATTGAATCTCTATATCACATGGTGTAGTTTGGGCATCTTTCAATTCACCAACATGGGATAGCCAAGTATTATTATTTATATTTTTTATTTGTATATGAACACAATATCTTTCTTTATTTGTTTATATGGTGCAGAGGATTGAACCCAGTGATTCACACATGTGACAGAGGTCCTCTGCCACTGAGCTTCAGTTATTTTTGTTTTGATAATTTTTTAAATGAGCTTTATTAAGTCTAATGTGTCAATGTTCTCCTATGATGGTTCTATACATGTTTTCTGTCTAAAAAGTTATGTACTTTAGGCTGGAAATCATCCTCAGCTTTTCCTAGGATCTGCATTAATTTAGGTCTTACCTGTGAACTCTGATCCTCTGTTAATTCACAGATTTATTGATAAGGTATGTGTGAAAACTTTTTTCTAAAGTCCACTTAATTTTATTTTCATATCCAATTGCTCTTTGCAAATGTTTGAAAAAATAAAAAAAATTATCCCTCTTTATTACTTTGTTAGAAATCAGATGACACTGTACATGTGGGTCATTATGGACTCTCATGTTTTGGGTTTTATTTTTGTTGTTGTTTGTTTGTTTGTTTTTGCATATCCACTGTAGTTGTCCTTAGAATGCACTTTTATTGAAAATCTATAAGCCTTTCTTTTCTTTCTTTCTTTCTATTTTTTTCCTGCTGTTTTGTGGAAAAAATCCAGGCACTCTATATTCTAGGCAAATATTCTTAAATGTTCTATCACTGAGCTATATTCCTAATAGTAGGTTTCAAAATAAGAGACTATTAATATTTTTCTCCTTTAAATTTTCTGTGGTCAATTCATTTCCTTGTAAATTCTATCATAGGTTCATCAATTTCAGTGAATCATTCATAGATTTTTTATTTGATTGGAGTATGTATGTGTTTGTGTGTGTGTGTGTGTGTGTGTGTGTGTGTGTGTGTGTCTAAAATTTGGGTTAAATGCAATCTTAATATCCTCAAGTTTTATACTTTATTTTATATGGTAAAATTTTTATTTATACAAATCTTCTTTAATTCACAACATGTACTGTATATACTGATAATGAGTCCAGAGACTGTAAAATTATTACATGTAGAGATTTTTAGTTAGATATTTAAGAATATGTACAAATTTTGTTATTAGTATATAAATGTATTTTATTTTTTTCTTTCAAAATGTGTGTCTTTTATATCTTTGTTTTATCTTGTGGAATTTGGTAGGACCTTCAGTATAATGAAAGTGAAAAAAATGGACACTTTTAAAATCAATCTGAAGTAGAAATATTGAATATTTACTTACTGAACACAATGTTAGTTGACACCTTATCAGGAGTGTAAACACACCTTCCAGGATTGTTAAGGGGAGCTCCTTAGCATATGTTGGTTGGTGTGTTGTGCTTCCACATGACTCTGTAAAATTTGGGTGTTAGGAGAGCCTTAGCCTAGTCAGTGGGTAAATTCATGCATGTGGATTGAAAGGTGGCAACTGTAGGTAGGTAAGGTATACAGCTGTTATACCAACAGCTCTTCCTGGTAATTGTGGCTTCAATCTAAACAGTTCAGGCCTTTCAACAGCATCTAATACAGAACCCATGGGGCTTTGGATACTGTTGTTGTGGTATCCGTGGTGACAATGCTCATCATCATCCTAAGAAGACTAATTCAGAAGGGACCTACTACTCCTGTTCCAGGTTTTCTAGATCAGGTTCCTGAGATTGTACATAAATAAAATGAAACCCACTTGGATGTAGTTCACGCTGGCCTAGCATGTGAGAAACTCTGTACAGATCACCAGAACTGACAAAGTAACCAAAAAAACCTTAAAATCACACATTAAATCAAAAGTCAATACATATCTATGTGCAGACACATATTTATACTAGAGATGCAGAGTAAACACAGACATATCTACATAATTTATCTCCTACATATTCTATATGTGACATATAATATTCCTTTCATTCATTTCTAAGCAATTTTAGCTCTGGCTGAGATGAGGCTCTGGTGAGTCTTTGCTGACTCTCCTCTCAGGTCCAGTAGGGTTTCTGCCCAGGACAGTGGGCTCAGTACAGAGTGCAGCCACCCCACAGGGCAAAGCCCAGCACTGACTCCTGGTCTCCGAATCTCCCCTGGCCATGGCCTCTCAGCTTGGCTCAACCCCAGGTTGTGGAGCACTTTCCTTCCCTGTACCTGTTGTCCTTCAGCCTGAGGACAGGGCCCTCTACTTTCCCAGGACCTCAGCCCCACTGCCCAGGAGAGCTGCATTCTCACAGCCCAGGGCCAGAGCCTACAGCTTTAAGGCAGGCCCTCCTGAGATCAGCCTGGCTTAGCCCCTGCCCAGCCTCTCCAATCTACAATTATGGGCCAGGCTACATGGGCAGTGACCACACAGGCTCCATTTTCCTCTGAGACTCCACCTCCTGTAAAAAGTGCTTCTCCAATGGGAACCCCAGCCTCTGTGCCCATCCACAGGGACTGGAACAGCAGTTTTACAACACAAAATGGCAATTTTTATACAATGTAAAATTGTTGTCTTTTTGGTCCCCACATTTCCTGGGCCATGCGTCCTGTCAGAATGGTCATCTACGTGTTGGTGACCATTCTTTAACCTGTGCTCAACTAGAGTGATTTTGACCCACTTCCCTGCTGCTTATGATTTTAGATCTTGTGTTTCTTTTTTGTGGTTTTGAACCATCAACAGCCACTTGTGATTAATGTGTTGCCATTCTTTACTTACAGTGTAAAAAGTGGACTCAAACCCTGGAAGGGGGTCTAAGGGTGTGGACTTGCCACCTGCCCCTTGGCCCACCAGCTCATGAATAAATGTCTTATTCCCTGCTTTAAGATACACAGGGTGATTTATTGATTTATTACCATGACACTACTACTCAAGCAAAGTTCTTCATTCCTTTAAAGCTCAGTACACATGTTCACAATTTTTCACCTGCAGGTTGTCACCTTGCTAAGGAGAAATTTTATCTGAATGTACTTTTCTCAGCCGCACAGTAAAGATTTCATTGTAGTCTCTCTTCCCTAAGGAATTTAGCACAAGCAAAGGTATATTTAAAATAGAGTGAATCTTTTAAAGCTTCTCCTTTTTCTTTAATTTACTGCTCACCAGCTTTGTCCTTCTGTTTCTGGTGGGAACAGGTGAGCCCTCCCAGACAAGGGCAAGAGGAAGTATCAGGGGACAGTTGATAATCTCAGAAATGAGGTGTATGTCAAAATGCATTCTACTGTCATGTATAACTAATCATAACAAATTAAAAAATAAATAAATCACAAATAAAAAAAAAAGAAATGAGGTGTAAGTGAAGGAGGGAGGGGCTGGGTCTCTGACGCAGAGGTAGAGAACTGTACAGCATGCACCAGGCCTTGGGTTCAGTTATCAGCACCAAAAGGAGAAAGAAAGGACTGAAACAATGAAAGAAAGAAAGTAATTTGAGTTCTCTCTCTTCTTCCCTTCGTTAGCATGACTAAAGATCTGTCAATCTTATTTATTTTTTCAAAGAACCAACTTTTAGTTTTGTTAATTTTTTCAATAGTTTCTTTTGTTTCAATTTCATTGATTTTTCTGCTCTGATTTTAATTATTTCTTGCCTTCTGCTACATTTGCTGTTGTTTTACTCTTCCTTTTCTAGGGCATTGAGATGAAGTGTGAGCTCATTTATTTGTTGTTTTTTTTTTCTTTTTTTGAGGAATGACATCCAGGTGATGAATTTCCCTCTTAAAACTGCTTTCATTGTGTCCCATAGATTCCGATATGTTGTGTCTGTATTTTCATTTATCTCTAAGAATTTTTTTTATTTCCTCCTTTATGTCTTCTGTAACCCATTGATCATTCAGTAACATATTGTTCATTTTCCATGTGATGTAGGATTTTTCCTTTCTTCTTTTAGCATTGATTTCCAGTTTCATTCCATTATGATCAGATAAAATGCATGGTATTATCTCTTCCCCTTTATATTTACTGGGAGTTGCCCTATGGCATAATATATGGTCTATTTTTGAGAAGGATCTATGTGTTGCTGAGAGAAAAGTATATCCATTTGATGATGGTTGATATATTCTATATATGTCAGTTTAGTCTAGGTTATTGATTGTGGTATTGAGTTCTATAGTTTCTTTATTCAACTTTTGTTTGGAGGATCTGTCCAATGGTGAGAGAGGTGTGTTGAAGTCACCCATAATTATTGTTTTGTGGTTTATTTGATTCTTGAACTTGAGGGGAATTTGTTTTATGAATGTCGCAGCACCACTGTTTGGTGCATAAATATTGATAATTGTTATGTCTTGTTGGTGAATAGTTCCTTTTAATAGTATGTAATGTCCTTCCTTATCCTTTTTGATTAACTTAGTCTTGAAGTTGATTTTATTCGATATGAGGATGGCCACCCCTGCTTGCTTACGAGGACCGTGTGCATGGTATATTTTTTCCTATCCTTTCACCTTCAGCCTGTGTATGTCTTTTCCAATCAGATGTGTCTCCTGGAGGCAGCATATTGTTGGATTTGTTTTTTAAATCCATGTTACCAGCCTATGTCGCTTTTTTGGAGAGTTTAAGCCATTAACATTTAGAGTTACTATTGATATATGGTTTGTACTTCCAGCCACGTTTAATTATTTATCCTTTTTTTAAAAAATTTAGTTCGTTTCTCCATGATTATCTTTCCCCTGACCCTCTGTCTTTACTGAGGCACTTCCCACTGATGGTTTTGGTTATTGTTTTTCATTTCTTCCTCGTGTAGTGTTTTGCTCAAAATGCTTTGCAACACTGGTTTTCTGGCTGCAAATTCTTTTAACTTTTGTTTATCATCAAAAATTTTTATTTTGTTGTCATACCTGAAGCCTAATTTTGCTGGATACAGAATTCTTGGTTGGCATCCATTGTCTTTCAGTGTTTGAAATACATTGTTCCATGACCTTCTTGCTTTCAGCGTCTGTAATGAAAAATCCGTTGTTAACCTTATTTGTTTACTCCTGAATGTAATCTGCCTCCTTTCTCTTGTAGCTTTTAATATTTTCTCTTTGTTCTGTATATTGGATATCTTCATAACAATGTGTCTTGGCATTGGTCTACTGTGATTTTGTGTTCTCGGTGTCCTGTATGCATCTTAAATTTGTATATCTGTTCCTTTTTTTATTTCTGGAAAGTTTTCTGTAATCATTTCATTCAGCAGGTTACTCATTCCCTTGGTTTGAATCTCTGTACCTTCTTCTATCCGGATGACTCGTAAGTTTGGTTTTTTTATCTTATCCCATAACTCATGGATGTTTTTCTCGTGATTTTTTTATCAGCCTTTCTGAGTGGGCTAGACTCTTTTCAAGATGATATATTTTGTCTTCATTATCTGATGTTCTGGCTTCTATTTGCTCCACTCTGTTAGTGATACTCTCAATTGAGTTTTTAATTTGGTTTATCATTTCCTTCATTTCTAGAATTATTGTTTGATTATTTTTTATAATCTGTATCTCTTGATAAAGATGCTTAACTTCTTTTTTTATCTGTTCATGTAATTCATTCTCAATGTGTTCTTTCACTGCTTGAATTTGCTGTCTCGTATCCTCTTTTAGGTTCCATTCCATCTGTCTAAGGTGTTCCTTGAGTTCTTTATATGACCATTTTTCTGATGACTCTAGGTCCTCCTGAATATTTAGGCTGTCCTGAATTGTTTATACTCCTTTTCTTCCTTGCTTTTTCAAGCTGCTCATGTTACTTCTTGTTCTGTTTGACTGCTGAGTTACTGTTTAATCCTATAAATTTATTTGATGCTTGGGAGGAAAGGTATTAGAAGAGAATGGAAGAAGTTACTAAAGAGAATGAGAGTTAGCAGGTAGAATTCAAGGAAGGGGGAATAAGAAAATTAAAAAGAAATGAAAAGACTTAAGAAGAAACAAATCAGAAAGAAAAAAAGAAAAAAAATAAAAATATAATAATAAAAAAAATAAAAATTAAAATTAGAAGTAAAAAATTTTAAAAAAATTGAAAAAAAATTTACAAAACAACAAGAAAGAAAAATGAAAATGAATGAAAAAATCCAAATCAAAAAAAAAAAGAGAAAAAAAACTAATAAATGCAGTCTTAGAGTTTGACTAACTTCTCTTTCAGTAGGTGGCGCTGTGCCCACCAGGCTATGTTTCTCCTGTCAATACATGGGAACCAATCACTGTGCAGCAGCTTCTCCTCCCAGACTGGGCAAGTCTCCAATCCTGAGTGCCTAGGGCCTCCTCTTGTGTCTAGTCACTTCCCCACTTTTCCTCTAGCCAGGCCCCTCTCACCGTTTCAGCTCACCACAATACTGGCTACACGCCAGGTCTGCTGCTCCTGGGAGCTTTGTTTTCATGAACGACTGGGCACACTTTCCCTGTTTGCCATTCCTTGGGACCCTAAGTTTGCAGAGCTTGGGGCTGAGAATCCTCAGCGAATTTTACTTGCCCTCTGGTAGCCATGCCCCTGGTAGCTGGTGCAAGAGACCTCAATTGTCAGCACTGGTGGGAGCAGTAGCCAGGAGTTCCATGCCACGGGTCCCGTTCCACGTCTGATTTCCTGGGTCTGGCTATTGTGCTCACGGGAGAGCTGGGAGGGGCCCTTAAGGTTTCCCTGATGTGTGGAGAGGGAAGGCTAGGGAATTACACACCTGTAGCTACAGGTTTCAATTAAGTTATCTCCTCCGCCACAGTCTGGTGACGTTAGTTCTCTGCCATGGTGGTATCTCTTGCAAATGGCGACAGTTCGTTTCCCTTTGCTGGGTGACCAATGCAATGGGTGAGTCCTTACTGTCTCTCTTAAGCCCCGTTTCAAACCTGTGGCCACTACCTATGAAGGCTCTGTTGCCATTTACCTTCATAGGATCAGAAGGGCTGACCAGTTGTTTCAGCCAGATAGATTAGTGCTGAGTCACAGCTGTTTGTCTGCAGGAAGCAGGCAAACGGGAGCTTGAATTCAGCAGATCTGGGCCTCTTTTTGTTTAATAAGTACATCTTAATAGTTTGATGAGCTCTTTCAACTATGCTTTGTCCCTGTGAATTGTATGGGATTGCTGTTAAGTAAAACATTAACTGATTTTTCTTCAGGGATGATGTTCCAAAATATCCTATATGGATCTTTTGGAAATTTAAAGATCCTTTTAAATTCAAGTCTTTCAAAAACATTTTGCCTTAGTTTTTAGAATTACTTTATTCTTTTTATTTTTTTGATCTGGTTTTAAACCAATTTCCTTCTAGTTTAATGTTTTCTAAATTGGCTCTTGTCTATAAATTTTAACATCCTCATCTGAGACTTCTAATTTCTTCACCACCAGAAATTAAAGTTGATGGGCTTTTTGAAAAAAAAATTACTAATTATCTCCTTGTTCTTCTATATTATCCAATATTTGACTTTAAACTTCCCTCTTCTACCTTTTTCTATCTTGAATGTCTGTATCTAATAGTTTTATTAGCTTTTTGCATTTTCTATCTGAAATAACTATACTTGACATTTTCAACCATTTTCTATCTTATTTCTATCTTCTAGTTTTTTTGTTTTGTTTTTTTGTTTTTTCCTAAGGTTTTTACATTCACCCTTAATTGCTTTTTTTCCTCCTAGTTTTCTTTTGTTTCCTATTTTGTGGGTTTAAAGTTCTTGTCTTTCTACATATTCTCTATCTTCCTGCATCTTTTCTATCTTTTTATTTTTTTCACCTTTCTGTACTTCTGTCTTCAAAGTTTTTCACTTAAAATTTATAATATTCTTTCTCCACATTGCTTTTATCCTATTATCTTCCCATTTTCATGTTTTTTATTTAAGAAATGCTTTTAAGGGCTGGGGATGTGGCTCAAGCAGTAGCGCGCTTGCCTGGCATGCCTGCGGCCCGGGTTCGATTCTCAGCACCACATACCAACAAAGATGTTGTGTCCGCCAAGAACTAAAAAATAAAATAAATATTAAAAAAAATGCTTTTAAGATTAGCTAGGCTTTGAATGACACAATCTTTCCTCCGTCATGAAGACATCTTAACCACCTTCAATTTAACCTTTCAAAGCCTTTTGTAACTTACTTAGACATTTTACAACTTTTTACTTTATCACACAAAGATTATCTCATCTAAAAACATTTCTTTTTTTAACCTTCCATATTAAAATATATTTCCACATCTTGAATCTTTAATATCTCTTTTTTAGCTGTTAACCGTTTTTATAAATTCACATTCTGAAACAATTCTTATAAATTTTCTGATTTAGACAAATTACTCCACTTTAATAAGATGAAAAAGTTTCATGTTTTTCTTTATGGTACTATAATACTATAATTGAAACCCAACTGAAACTTCTTATACTCTTTGTATATAAATTACACATGATAGAATCTTAACTCTTAGTAACCTTGTTTTAGCAAAGACACAGACACAAAGCAATATTAAACCTTTTTCCATTTACCAATTTATTAAAACACACATAATGTTTAAATATATTACCTTATGGAACTTAATAAGTAAGAGTACTTGATTCTATATTCAGTGGTTGATATTTTAACACTTTAGCTTTGTAAATTAATCAGATCTTTGTAGAAACCAAGATCTTAGACAACTGTAGTAAACAGAGCTAGCCATTTCTTTCTTGTTGAAGAAAAATCCTTCTACAGAATACCATGGAGGTCCCATTGATATACTTAATAACACATCTTTAAAAAGCCATGGGCTACATTTTTGTATTGTATAAATATATGTCCTAACTGTTTTTGGTCTTACTGAGGTGCCTTCTTGCTCTAACAATTTCTCTCCCTCAGAGGTGAACAATTGCAAACCATGAGCCAACCATTTTCCCCAGTTTGCCTGTGAAACTTCTAGGGACAGGCAATTTGAAATAAAAACAAAATAATTCAAAACAAGAACACATTGTTTTTTGAAATGGTCACCAATTTCTCGACTTTCCTCAGGGGCAAGCAATTTCACTTACCTCCAAGCTTCAGACATTCCCCATCCAGGCCACCAATTGCCACAGTCTTGCTGGGCACAAAATCACGAGCCACTCACAGCCTTGTAGATTCAAACAGAAACTCTTTATTCCTGAACTCTCACAGGCACTCTACACACACGTTCTGGGGAAAATCCACACATCTACCTGGCTCTGCATCCCAAAATACTCTCTGAATCCCTCAAGATCTCAAAGGGAACTCAAGGAGTAGGCACCTGAGGCAGCAGAATACATCCTATTCCCAGCAATATCCACCTTAAACCTGAAACCGCCCTAAACCTGGATCTGCCCTGGTCCTTGAGCAAGGTCACCTTTCTCAAACATTCATGCAATGTCACTGCAAATGACCTGGGTCCAAGGCAAGCCCATTTCCACAATGGAGAGTCCTCCCCCTAAACAACATGGGGTAGGCTGACAAGGAAATTGCCATGTGTCATTCCTACTTGCCTATGTCTCTCAGCAAGATATAAATGGAAATACTCCCTCAAGGGATGGCTAACAGCCCAACTATTGTCAAATTTATGTTAACAAAGTAATCCAGCCACTTAGAAATCAAAATCCTGAACTGCAAATACTTCACTATATGGATGATGTGTTATTAGCACAAAAAGATAAAAACACATTGCTAGAATGTTATGCCACACTTACAAACTTATTAAAAATTATAATCTAGAGATAGCAATAGATAAAGTACAATTAAATTATCCAATTAATTATTTAAGAGTTCTATTATCCTCAACCATGGTCCATCCACCAAAAATTCAAATACAACTAGATCAACTCAAATCACTTAACGACTTTCATAAGTTATTAAGAAGACATAAATTAGATAAGGCCTTATCTAAGTATACCAACAGGAGAGTTGGGACCTTTATTGATATCCTAAAAGGTCCATCAGATCCAAATTCACTCCAAATGTTAATGCCTGAAACAAGGAAGGCATTAAAAATTATTGAAACATATAGGGAAAATATGCATTTGGATATAATTGATATAAGTTTGCCTTTATTATTTATTGAACTACCACCAAAAAATATTCCTACAGAACTGTTTTGGCAACAAGGTCTATTATTATGGTTATATTTATCTTATTCTCCTAACACTATTCTTACTAGGTATCCTGAGGCTGTAGGACAATTACCCAAAAAAATAAAAGCAGCAAAGGGAGTGTATGGAATTTCTCCCAATAAAATTATTACTCAGTATAGTATTTATCAAATTGATGAGTTAGCTAATGAGTTAAATACTTTGGAAATAATCATGTGTAAATCTAATGTGTCATTTGGTAACCACTTACCATCTAATCCTTTATTGTCTTTTTGTTTATCGCATCCTGTAATTTTTCCAAAAAAGACAAGTAAAACACCTATCATGAATGCTCCAAATATATTCACTGATGGGTCAAATAATGGTACAGCAGCAATAGTTCCACCTCATCAAACTTTTACATTTTTAGTACCCAAACAATGAGCTCAAAAAGTAGAGCTAAATGCAGTATTACAAGCTTTTGTTATGTTTAAAGATTATGTATTTAATTTATTTTCTGATAGTCAGTACATAGTTAATGCTATAGAATCCAATGAAGATGCTGGTAGGATTTCCCTTTTCTTTACTGTTTTATCTTTGTTTTCCACTATACAAAGTCTAATCTGGGACAGAAAGGATCCATTTTTTATAGGACATATCAGGGCACATACAGGATTGCCAGGAGCCCTTAGATTGGGCAATGATTTAGCAGATAAAACTACACATGACATACATATTTTTTCTACACTAGAAGAATACAGATTTTCATAAAAAGTTTCATGTCAATGCTAATACTTTACAAAAGTGTTTTAAAATAACTAATGAACAAGCTAGACATATAATAAAACAATGTCAAAATTATGTGACCTTTTTACCACAAGTTAATCTTGGAGTCAATCCTAGAGGACTGATACCTAACCATATTTGGCAGATGGACATCACACACTTGCCAGAATTTGGAAAATTAAAATATTTGCATGTTAAAGTTGACACTACTTCCGGATTTTTGATGGGCTCCCTTAATGCCAGAGAAATAACTAAAGATAGTATAGCTCATTGATTACAAATTTTGCCACTGTGGGCGTTCCAAAACAGTTAAAAACAGATAATGCTCCTGGTTATACTTCTACCTCTTTTCAACAATTTTGCTCATCATTTGGAATTACTCATATAACAGGAATCCCATACAATCCACAGGGACAAGGCATAGTTGAAAGAGCTCATCAAACTATTAAAATGTACTTATTAAAACAAAAAGAGGGAATTTGGAAGGGCTATATATTCCCCAAAGGTAAATGTAAAATAACCCTTTTTACTCTAAACTTTTTAAATTTGGATTAATCAGGTCTTAGTGCTGTGGAAAGGCATATGTGTCCAAAAAATGTACATAAGCCAAAGGTACTTTGGAAGGATATTCTAATAAAACAATGGAAAGTTCCTGACTCAGTAATTATCTGGAGTCAGGGGTCTGTTTGTTTGTTTCCACAGGGAGAACAGCAGCCTTTTGAATTCCAGAGAGATTAACTAAGGTCCTGATCCAGTGATTGTCTGGAGTCGGGGGTCTGTTTGTGTGTTTCCACAGGGAGAATTGCAGCCGATTTGGATTCCAGAGAGATTAACTAAAGCAATTTCTACAGACCAAAAAGAAGATCATTTGGCTCAAATCCATAACAGCTGATATCCAGAATTCCAGTTTGGCTATCCTTACATCTGTGACAGTGGATCTCCCTCACCTGGAGGCTAATGGAACCAGGATGCTTTTTTCAATATCTATTTCATTATTGCCCTTTCCCACATCATGAAATTCTATTTTGTTTTTTGAGCTCATACAGACCTAGGTTAATGTTTTGCTGATCAGTTCTATTTTTTGACTATAAAGTTTTTAAACATTGCAATGGAGATTTCACCTGTAAAAAGTTACAAGGCCTTTACTATTATGCTATGTGTTGTATGTAGTATATTATATGTGCACACTTGTGTTTTGTGTTGTATGTTTGTATGTGTGTATGTCCATATATCATATATGATGAGTGCTCATGAAAAATGGATTCAACTTTTTTTTCTTATTCAAGTGATTTAAATGGTTTAATTTAAATTGGGTAAACAGCTCTTGAGGATTGTTTTAATAGGTGAACAAAAAGTGAAGTTAACAGATCTGTTTGTTTACTTTTAGCCTTCCTTTTTATCATATTTAATAATTCTGTTCAGGATAATGTAAATTGTTCAGAAAATTGTTTTCTTTTAGTGCCTGTTGGAATGTTACATAATTTTTTCTTTAGCTATTGTTTCCAGAATTTTTATCTTCATCACAGTGCTGGTGAAGACAAAGATAAAACCAAACTACAGCTTCTGCAATAGCTATCTCTGAACTGTTTGCAGAACCTGCCTCGACTATATATCACATGTATGCATTTTGAACTATCTGTTGGTGTAGCGACTTGTGGTAGTGCCAGGGTATTTTTGCTGATGGTGTCATTGGTGGTACAATTTTTTCAAAAAAAACCCGTCAATTGTCTTGGTGTATCCTCCTCCCTTCTGCTTGTGATGGTCGTTCAACTAAAATTTGGGGGCCAACAGAGGTGAGTCAAAGAACCTCACCCCCCTACTGGTACAAAGGCCTATCCACAGGTGTGGTTGTATGCTGGACCAGTAGTCAATGATGGGTAAGATCCAATTCCAATGGTACCAACCTAAGACAGGAGGCTGATGCCTTGAGGTCAGCTCATCCTATGACGAGTAAGGACCATATGTAGTATTGGACAACCTAAGACAGGCTCAGTCTCTAAGCCACATGCTTGTTTGTTAAACAGAGAGGGGGAGATGTTGAGAGCCACAGCCAAAGGGGCCCCAGCAAACTTCCAGCTGCCAGCTGATTGGCTCCTCTGTGGTGATGGTCTTTGGGCTGTTTCCCCACCCTTTTATACCACAGAGCTGCTCACTGGGGACTCTTTTCGCTCCACCCACATGACCCAGGCAATTGGCCTCAAGAGCGGGAGGAGAAGGGGGTTGAGGTGCTCACCTGAAGCCGGTGGTGGAAGTTGGGCTCTGAGGGAATTCCTGAAGAATTCCTGAAGAATCTGTGTTCTAAAAATAAAATTTATTTCTGCTTGATAAGTGGCTGGTGATTTCTGCCCAGCCAAACTGCAGCACCCACCCACACCATGCTCACCATGATCCTAATGTCTCTTCCTCATTCTCCAAATTTATTTTAGATTTGTGGCAGGGTGCATCTCCATATCCTAGATCCTCTATTGTCATTCTCTTCCCATCATTCTGACTCACTTCTTCCCTCTCATATTCCATCATGCAAACATAATTATCCCCTCTTGGATGAAAAAAAAACTCAAGACATCTAACTGCACTCCCCATCATCCCATGTCTGTCAGCTCTGCCCACATTCTCACATCAGGTAATTGGCAGGAGGTTGCATGATCCACACAAGAAACTTTCTACCTAAGATCTCATTGCAAGTTTTTTTTTTCTATATTAAAATTGCCTATGGCTTTTGTCAAAATGGCACCAAATCAAGACATGGTAGAAATATTTGGGGATCAGATGACTGTCACCCTCTCAGGGAGACTACAGAAGATCTCATACTTCTCTGATCATCCTGTTTCAGCTCCAACAGATCACCAGGCCCCCCACTGGCTTTAAGAAGCACCAACTGATTATCTCACAGTTCTGAAGTCATAATTGGTTCTGAGCCAAGATCAAGGGCTCAGGATAGCTGAGTTCCTCCAGGAAGCTCCTGGGAGCTAATCTACCTCAAACCTTTCCATTTCCCAATTTCACCCATTCTACCTGCTCCTGGCTCCTTCCCCATCACTCAAGGCCCCTTTCCATGTTCAAGGACCGTCTCTGCTTGAGATTCCATCTCTCAACAGTGAGGGCTATGTTGGTCTCTTCCAGGTAATTCTGGACACACTCCACATCTTATAATTCTCAACCCAATCAAATGCACCAAATTCCTTTTTCATATATGGTGGTATTCATAGACTCCTTCAAAAAGCCACTGATGAGGGACTCCTCTCTTGGAAGACAGGAAAATTTAAGTTTGGCATTGAGAACTATGTTGTGGCTCCTCTCACTCTATGCATGGCCCAATGCACATGACCTCTGTCTTCACTCTACTAAAGATCCCTCTGGTAGTTCCAGTGTTTGGCACAATCCATTGGAAACTGGGCAGCCCACTTCCTACCTCCTACCTACAAAAACCATTTCATGTAAAACATCTTATGCTCCCTAATATAAATATAGCGAGCACAGTCTCCATCTTGCTTTCCTCTTTTCAGTTAGGAAGCTCAATCCCTAACATGGGCTAGCCCATCCTGCCCCTGCTCTTTAGAATTCCTTTCTGTGGCTTGTGGTTTTCATCATCATTTTCTCTTTCTTAGCTTTTATTTCAAAGCCAGCCCATTCCACCATGAGAGACTCATTTCTGTCACCTGCGCAGGCCGTGGGTGAAAACTGACACCTTGCACAGGGATCCTCATTGCATGTAATCAAAAAGCAGCTAGTGGGGGTTTGGCCCTCAGCCCTCTCTCATGGGAAAAGCACACATTTTTCTTGTTTACTAGAATATTGTGGATTGAAATATTGTGACCTAGAATATTGTAGACTAGGATATTGAGGATTGGTATTTTGAGATTAGAGGAGAGAGGAAAAAATTTTTTTGTGTGTGGAATGTTAAGCAGGGGAAACACTTTGTATTTAGAGAAATGAATTCATTTTGCAATTCTGAGCATGATAATAAAGCAAAAAGAAAAAGTTCTTAAAAAAAAAGCCCAGCTTACTCACTTTTGAGGAATGATTAGAAAAAATGTTTTTGTGGTTTTTTTTTTTTTTTTTTTTTTGAGAAGGAATCACTTGATTTGCACACACAGGAGACTTGGTAAAGAATTATATGTGGGAAGCATTTCAGCTGACCTGCCCAGAAGTATGATCAAAAGTATAGAAAATATTTTGAGCTGCATTAGAGGTGTGATTATATTTGGACCAGATATTAGTGGGTGGTCTTCAGGATATTTACTTAGGGGCCTTAGAAATGCATTTGAAAACTTTACATTTTCAAACAGACTTGTCCAGCTCCTGTGACTTCTTTTATTACAGGGTGTGGCCAGGATGTCCACAGTAGCCCTTCCTTCTTCCTTGCTGAGGACTCAAGCCCCACAGGCCCTAAAGGGAGTGGCCCCTTTGTCCTCCACAGAGGATTCACTTGTGCCTTCCCTGGTGCCTTCTTACTGCCAGGATGCTAGTCAAGTCCCCTTACACACCCTGCACCCTGACACCACCTACGGCCCCATGATGCACAGGGCACTTCCTCCTGCACTTCCCAGTGATGTCCCTGTCTCCAGCCATCAAAAATGTGGAGAGGTGCCTGCACAGAATTACCTGTGCCTTTTGGGAAGTGAAGACTCACAGAGTCTCACACATTTCTAGTATTTCTTTCTGTGTCTAGAAGGAAGGCCCTGTCCCCTGCAGACCCAGCAAGAGCATTAGTAGCAGCCAGCCTGGAACCAGCAGTACCAGGCCTGGCTGCTTAGCTCCTGCTGCCTCCTGCTGCCCTCTGCACACCCTGCCCACCTTGGAGGGATGTGGGGAAGGGACACATGTCATTCTGTCCCCCAGCAGCCACACTTCCTTCAAGGAACATGAACTTGTTTTTGTCACCATTGAGGGTGAACCTCTCTCCCCCAGATGCTGCTTCTGCCAGGTACTACCTAGAGTCTGGGGCTTCCTCAGAAGAGCAGGTTGAAAAAAACTCTGAAGTCACATCCTCCCTTACCCTCTCATCCCTTCTTCCTGTATCCTGGGCTCCTCCAGTTTCTCTCCTCTGCTCTCCTGCCTGGGTCTTCTCTGTCCTGTACCCTACTCTGCATTCACAACTCTCACTCCTCACTCCCCACATGGCTGTCCTCATATGAGTCACAACCCTGTTCTCCTGCACATTCTGGCCCTTGGCCTGCCTCTGACTCCACCCCTTGGATTTCCATGGGAGAATCAAAGGTGGTGCTTCGTAGTCTTTAGAGACCAGTAAGGACAGCAGCAGCTTTTCAGGGCTGTACATGTGTCTGCCATAGTTCTCTGTGAGAAAAGTCACTGCATTATGTAAGCTGTGACCTGCCAGAATCACCCCTGCTTTTCCAGACAAAATGGTGGCCATTAGCTGCTATGACTAGGTTTATCCTCTGGCCATGAAGTCACTGAGCCAGCTGTTCTGTGCCCTGTGGGGAAAAACGTAAGGTAGAGGCTGCCCTTGCACAGCTCTGGACCAATAACTTCTGTCTTCTTGTGGCCCAGAACAACTGCCCATGTGTAGGACACCTGCTTCTATCTGTAACCAGAGCCCATCAGGTCACCCAGTTTCCTCAGCAGTGGAAAGGTCAATGTTGACAAAGCAGGCACAAAGGAGCAGGTCATGACCTTAATGATGCTCATGTTCAGTCCCTCTGAGTGGACTAGCAACCATGGTCTAGGCAAGAGATGTTAACTTTAAATATCCAAGCTAACTGCTTCAAAACTTAACATCCAATGGGTAGGGTGGCTCATGCCTATAAGCCTACCTACCTTAGAGACTAAGGGAGAAGGAGTTCAGGCTCTAGGCCACCCCAGGAAAATTATAGGAACACTCTATATTAATAAAATAAAAAGATTCATACATATATTGATCGTGGGACTGCAAATTGGTGCAACCACTGTGGAAAGCAGTATGGAGATTCCTCAGAAAAATGGGAATTGAGCCACCATTTGACCCAGCTATCCCACTCCTTGGTTTATACCCAAAAGACTTAAAATAAGTATGCTACAGTAATGCAGCTGCATCAATGTTTATAGCAGCTTGATTCACAATAGCTAGACTATTGAGTCATCATAGGTGTCCCTCAATAGATGATTGGAAAAATAAAATATAGTACATATACTCATAAGAATATTACTCAGCTTTAAAAAAGAATAAAATGATGGCATTTGCCAGGAAATGGTTGGAGTTGGAGAATATAATGCTAAGTAAAATAAGCCAATCCCCCCAAAACAAAGGCTGAATCTTTTCTCTAATCCTCATAATCCAGGGCCAGAGCCTGCAGCTCTGCAGCTCAGCCAACCTGAGCTCAGCCTGGCTGAGCCCCTGCCCAGCCTCTCCCATCTAAAATTATGGGCCAGGATACATGGGAATTGACTGCACAGACTCCATTTTACCTGAGACTCCACCTCCTGTAAGATGTGCTTCTCCAATGGGAAACCTGGCCTCTGTCTCCATTCACAGTGGCTGGCACAGCAATTTGGCAGCACAGAATGGCAACTCTTGTACAATGTAAAGTTGTTGTCTTTGTGAACCCCACGTTTCCTGGGCTATGTGTCCTGTCAGTGAATGGTTGTCTATATGTTGGTGACCATTCTTTAACTTGTGCTCAAGTAGGGTGATTTTGACCCACTTCCCTGCTTCTTATGATTTTAGATCTTGTGATGTTTGTTTGTGGCTTTGAGCCAGCAACAGCCACTTTTGATTAATGTACTGCCATTCTTTACTTAAGGTATAAAAAGTGGACTCAAACCCTGGGGAAGGGGAAGGTCTAAAGGTGCAGAATTGTAGTCTGCCCTGTGGCCTGCTGGCTGGTGAATCCTGACCACTAGCTGGTGAATAAGTGTTTCTTCTCCTGCTTTAAGATCAGGATTTGTCTTAAACTGGTTGATTTATTGCAATATTGCCATGATACTACACAAGCAAAGTCCTTTTTCTTCTAAAACTCAGTACACATTTCCACAGTTGTTCACCTACAGATTTCCACCTTGCAAAGTAGAAATTTGACCTAAAAATACTTTACCCAACCCCCAAAATAAAGATTTCATTATAGTCTTTGTTCCCTAAGGAACTTAACATAAGCAAAGGGATATTAAAAATAGAGTAAAGCTTATAAAATATCTTTTCTTTCCTTTAATTTCCTGATCACTAGCTCTTTTCTGCTGTTTCTGGTAAGAAGAGCTGAGCCCTCCCAGACCACCTTAGGAGAAAGTATCAGGAGACAACTGATCATCTCAGATATGATATGTAAGTGAAGGGAGATGGGCTGGGGCTCTGACTCAGATGTAGAGATATTGTGTAGCAGTGTCTTGGGTTCAGTGATCAGTTTCAAAGAGGGTAATGAAATGAAGAAGAAAAAAAAGAAAGAAAAGAAAAGAAAAAATGATCATGACAATTACAGGAAAATTTTTTGAGAACTCTAAAAAGAGCAAGGGTAACTAACTTTGACTTGCTTTATTCCTGAAAAAAATTACAAGAGACCTGATAAAAAACATGGAGTTTAGAGACACTGCAGCCTTCTTGAGTCCATGAGGCATTAAGACCAAAACTGAAGAGCACCTGTGGTAATACTGGTAAAGTAGAATTACATAAAGAATATGGATCTTTGCTTTTTTTATTAAGATGATTACCCTGCCCTACATTCTCCAAACATCAAATGCTACAGTGCTTTTATTGTTTGTAAAATTATTCTTCTAATAGACACTTAAAAGGAAGAGCCTGGCTGGCTTTAGACCTGTTGTTCTGGAAGAGATGGGCATCATGTTGAATATGAGTGTGTTTTGTGGACATTGAGGCAGGGAGGGCTGTGTCCATAGGTGGGTCCCTCCTGCCTGCCTCTTATACATGCTGTGCCAATGTCCAGAAACCCCAAATGCCTCAGTGAGTTTATACATCTTCCTCTCTTGCTGCGTTTATTTCTGTTTTTACTTGTAACACATAAACTACCCCTTGTTTCTTTAATGCCTCCTCATCCTCCAAGGGTCAGTAACACAGAACTGTGCTTATGTCATGTGCCAGGCTACATGGGCAATGACAACACAGATTCCATTTTGCCCTGAGACTCCACATCATGTAAGAAATGCTTCTTCCATGGAACACCTGCCCATCCACAGTGGCTGAGCACACCATGTTTGGCAGCACAAATGGCAATTCTTAACCATGTAAAAATGTTCTTTCCTTCATTCCCATTTTTCTTGCGTAAATTACCCTGTCAGAGATTAATTGTCTAGATGTTACTAACATTTATTTTAACTTGTACTCAACGAAGGAGGTTTAGGCCCACTAACTTTTCTGCTTATACTTTTAAATCTCATGATGTTTGTTCATGGTTTTGAATCATAGCACCAGCCACTTATGTATTAATGTGGTTTTGGACTATAAAGGGTGAACTCAAAACCCAGGAAAAGGACAAAGGGTGTAGACTTGCAGCTTCCCCCTTGGCCCCCCAGCTGGTGGATCTGGACCACCAACTAGTAAATAACTTTGCCGTCTCCTACTCTAAGATCCACTTAGTGATTTATTGTAATCTTGCCTTAACACTTAAAACACAAGAACAGCCAGTCCTCAACCAGAAAATACTACAGATCACCTCTCACAGCTCCAAGGGTTGACTGTGTCCTGTGGCTCCAGGAAACATGTTCCCCTAAAAAAATCTGAGCTGCTATGGTCTGACCTGGGGCACGTGGACACACTGAAACTGTGTTGATTGACCAGGAGGAGCCTTCCCTGAAGCTGTGCCCTGCCTGCTCAGCCCTGCTGATTTGCATGTGCCCACAGCACAGCCCAGTGCATTGAAAACTTTTTAAGAGGCTACTCACACCCTGTGCAGGAGTCAGTCCCCATCAGGACATAGCATGGCCATGAGGATCCCTGCTCAGCTTCTGGGGCTCCTGCTGTTCTGCCTCCCAGGTAAGGAGGGACAGCACTATTCACAGTGTAGTCAGTGCTGCCTGGCTACTAAGGAAATTCCTCTTGTAACATCACTACTTACAAGGATATTTCTTTTTCTGTTTCTAATATCAGGTGTCAAACGTGACATCACGATGACCCAGTCTCCATCCTCCTTGTTTGTGTCTCGTGGAGGGAGAGCCACCATCACCTGCAGGGCCAGTGAGGACATTTATGGTAATTTAAACTGGTATCAGCAGAAACCAGGGCAACCTCCTAAGCTCCTCATCTATGGAACATTCAATCTGTAACCTGGAGTCGCCTCAAGGTTCAGTGGCAGCGGATCTGAAACAGATTATTCTCTCACCATCAGCAGCCTGGAGCCTGAAGATGTTGGCACTTATTACTGTCTACAAGGTAGCAGTTACCCTCCCACAGTGATACAGGCCATGACAAAAACCTCCCAGGGAGCAGAAGTGTGAGGCTGGGCTGCCCCAGCTGCTCCTCCTGCTGCCTCCACCTGCTGAGGGCATATCTCAGAGGCAGCCAGGCCCTGAGCACTACAAGGAGGTTCAGTCAGAGGATCCAGGGTGCTCTTCTACACCCTGATTCTTCCCTTCAGTTCAGCCCCAGAAGGCAACCATGACAATATTCTCACTGGTATGATAAAGAAAATAATTTAATAGATGAAGAGATGGAATTAAGCAGTGTCAGGGGTTGTACAGCCAAGCTAGGCCTCTCCATGTATTCCACATGGGAATATTTTAAAAATTTATTTTTAGTATAGTTAATGTCCCCCCAAAAATGGGGTGAGGTACAGAGTTCTGTGTCCCCTTTGCTCCCACAGCCCCTCCATCATCAGCATCTCTCAGACACTGTCACATTTCTTACAATTCATCAGCCTCTGCCCACATTTACAGTCACATTAGTGTCCCTTTTTGGATTCTATGTATTTAGACAAGTGGACAGTGATATGTGTCCCATAGTGTGTCTTGGCCATTCCCTCATGGAGGTGTTTTCTCATGTGTTTCCATTTGCATTTTTCTGGTGACCTGGGGTGTCACAGTGATGTTTGGACAAATGTCCACAATGTGCAGTTGTCAGACCCAGCTGTCAAATGCTTGTCCTCTGTCCCTTCTTTCTGGTTTTTCTCCTTTCCTATGTTCCAAGATCCATGTTGTTATCACATATTATTTTTTATAGAGCACTTTTTGGTTAGCTATGTATTATTATCTTTGTTTTTCTACACCTGAGGGGCTCTTGATTTTACCTTGATTTCTGAAGTACATCTCTCTGGATCTAGAGTTCTAGGTAAACTGAATTATTCTTGAGCACTTAAAAGTGTGTCCTTTCCCTTGTCCTCCCTGTTTTCTGGGGAGAAATTCTCTGGTGATTTTAGTTGCTTCTCCCATAAAGCTAAGGACTCTGTCTCTGTCTTCAGAAGCTGGCAGTGTGGCTGTGAGGGGAGCTGAGAGGCACCTTCTGGTTCATTCTGAGTCCCTGTGAATTTGCCTTCTCAGGGTTATCTCAGGGTTCTCTAGCTGGGTGTGACCTTGCTGCCTCCTTCCTGTCTGCTCAATTCACCTGATCAGCTTACCTCTGCTTTCATTGTGGTGGATGCATTTTTCAGTTCTGAAACTTTCATATTATGCCTTTGTGCAGTTTCAATACTCTTTTTGATACTTTCTGATTGTTTTTCATTTCTTTTAAACATATTTGCAGGTGCTTGTAGATGCACTTTTTTGGTGGCTGCTTTAAAATCCCGTTAAGATAATTCTTGAATTCATTTCAACTCAGTGATAATGTGAACTGACTGAACTTTCTCATTCATATGAGTTTACCCAGGTTTTCATATAATGAAAGATGATTTCTTTTTTACCTGGACACTACTGTTATTTGGTCCCCTCATAGGTCTAAATTCATTAATTTCTTACAAGCTCCTATTTAGTTCCAGTGCTTTGACTCCTGGTCTACCAAAGGCAAAACCTCACCTCAAAGAAAGGTTTCTTGCACTGTTGGCCCAGGAAGGTCATTCTCCTTGGAAGCACTTAGTCCCCACAAATGCCTGAATTCAAGGCAAATTATCTTAATCACTAATGGTCAGTTTCATATCAGTGCTACATAATTCCAACAGTCATCTAACTTAGAGGAGATAAAGTTTATTTAAGTACATTGGTTCAGAAAGTCAGTCCATGGTCATCTAAACCCATTGATCTGGGCCCAGGTGGGCAGAATGTCAGGGCAGAAGGGTGTGGGGAGGAGAGCTGCTTCACCCTTGGTAGTCAGGATGTGTAATGAGAGCATGAAGTGGCCCCAGGGCATATGCACCTTTCAGGGCTCACCCGTAGTGACCACCTGCTCCAGCCACACTTCCCTGCCCTCAGTCACCACCCAGGTAGTCCATGCAGGCCAGGAAGGACCAAATAACCTCACCTCTTCTCTTCTTGTCATTTCATCTCTGAATATACCTGCACTTACACAGTAGGTGTAGGAAGTCACCTGAAGTTGAAACCAAAGCACAGTCTACAGACGTGCACAAGCAATGACATCAATATAACTGTTTTGGTTATAGGAGAAAATTTTTTTTTTTAAAATAGCAATTTTTTTTTTTGGATCAAAATACCACACATGGCACATGATCTGAGGGAAGTATGTTATGGAGCAGAAACTAAGATGTCCTCACTGTGCCTGTTCCCTTTCCTCTTTCTGTCACTAGCCTGCCATAGCAAAGCTGCAGCCTTTGCTGAGCCCTGTGTTTGCAGGGACAGGAATTAAAATGTTCTATTTTCATTTCTTCTGATTGTTCCCAATTTCACTCTATCTTCTTTTGATGACAGCTCTCATCTGCCTTTGATAAGTGTATATCTTCTCAGGATCACTTGGACTCTGATTTCTGTCTTCTCCCTCCATGCCCTGAACCAACCTTCTTTCCAGGAATACATGCACAGATCTTTGACAAGGACACACATCTTTCCACACAGAGCTGTGACCATACACTCTTCTTAAATATGGGCTAGCTTGATAAAATATATCAGAGCCACCCATCATTCTGGCTACACTGTGGGGGCAGTCACCTTACCTGTAGCATCTTGTGATGCTAATGCATTCAAGTCAAAGCATCTCCAGGCCTCCCTACCCCTTGGCACTAACTAATGAGGACAATCCTTATGGTCGTCACAGTGAGCTCATGATAAGGTATAGGGTAAGAGAGAAACTTGGTATGGACACCTGGTATCTGTCCACATGAACTTTGCTCTGAATATGCTGATTCCCAAAGGTATCATCTACATTTTAGAATAAAGTGTTTGCTATCTCCTCTTTCACATTGTCAAAATGATATTAGGCATAAAACCACAACATTGAAAATATACAAATTTGGATCTTAATTGATGATATCTCTTAATAATTTTCACAAATTAGTTTATAAAATTATATCACTTTTTAGTCATTTTTTTCAGCATTGCACAGATTTGATCCCAAATATTGCAAAAAAATTATAAAATTATATTTATACACTGTGGCTTCTGATAGACAAACACACCAGTTAACTTCACAAGACAATTTCATACAAGAGAACACTTATAGCCTGGAATTGTGCCAAGAGTAGTGAATTCAAATATGAAAATAAGCTGAGTGAAACTGAGCTTATATAGGACACCAGTGTGCATGTGTGTGAGCTCTGTGCACTGAACTGAAAGCACAATATTTTCAAATTCTATTCCAAGTACTCTAGGTCCATGTAGAGCACCTCTCCACTCCCTTCAGGGCAAAAATCAGGGAAAAAGAGCTGTAATTAGTCACCTGGTCCTGAGGCTTCTCCTCAGTCCCAACTGCCTTCCCAAGATTGACCCTTGCATGAAGTACCACCCTCCTGGGATCTCTCCCTCCTCTATTTGGGGTATATTAAAACTAATTGATATTTTATACACAAGCTATCATTGTATCACTTCAAAAATATTTTTTGGTTTTGTAACTTTCTTTTCCATTTCCCAATAGATATTTTTTCAACTGTGAAAGTAATTGTACCTGAAGTTTAATGGAATTCACCATTTTTTTTCTTTTTTTAATCTAAAACTTCTTTTTATTGGTTGTTCACAACATTACAAAGCTCTTGACATATCATATTTCATACATTAGATTGAAGTGGGTTATGAACTCCCAATTTTACCCCAAATGCAGATTGCAGAATCATGTCGGTTACACATCCACAATTTTACATAATGCCCTATTAGTAATTGTTGTATTCTGCTACCTTTCCTATCCCCTACTATCCACCCTCCCCTTCCCTCACATCTTCTCTCTCTACCCCATCTACTGTAATTCATTTCTCTCCTTGTTTATTTTCCTATTCCCCTCACAACCTCTTATATGTAATCTTGTATAGCAATAAGGGTCTCCCTTCATTTTCATGCAATTTCCCTTTTCTCTCCCTTTCCCTCCCATCTCATGTCTCTGTTTAATGTTAATCTTTTCTTCCTGCTCTTTCTCCCTACTCTGTTCATAGTTGCTCTCATTATATCAAAGAAGACATGTGGCATTTGTTTTTTAGGTATTGACTAGCTTCACTAAGCATAATCTGCTCTAGTGCCATCCATTTCCCTGCAAATTCCATGATTTTGTTATTTTTCAGTGCTGCGTAATATTCCATGGTATATAAATGCCACATTTTTTTTATCCATTCATCTATTGAAGGGCATCTGTGTTGGTTCCACAGTCTAGATATTGTGAATTGTGCTGCTATGAACATTGATGTGGCAGTATCTTTGTAGCATGCTCTTTTAAGGTCTTCAGGGAATAGTCCGAGAAGGGCAATAACAGGGTCAAATGGTGGTTCCATTCCCAGCTTTCTCAGAATTCTCCATACTGCTTTCCAAATTGGCCGCACCAATTTGCAGTCCCACCAGCAATGTACAAGTGTACCCTTTTCTCCACATCCTCGCCAGCACTTGTTGTTGTTTGACTTCATAGTGGCTGCCAATCTTACTGGAGTGAGATGGTATCTTAGGGTGGTTTTGATTTGCATTTCTCTGACTGCTAGAGATGGTTAGCATTTTTTCATGTACTTGTTGATTGATTGTATATCCTCCTCTGAGAAGTGTCTGTTCATGTTCTTGGCCCCATTTGTTGATTGGGTTATTTGTTATGTCATTGTCTAATTTTTTGAGTTCTTTGTATACTCTGGATATTAGGGCTCTATCTGAAGTGTGAGGAGTAAAAATTTTTTCGCAGGATGTAGGCTCCCTATTTACCTCTCTTATTGTTTCTCTTGCTGAGAAAAAACTTTTTAGTTTAAGTAAGTCCCATTTGTTGATTCTTTTTTTTTTTCAATATAAATCCCAGAAATTCTCTGATGTTTGAGGGTTTTCAGGTTCATGGCAGAGTTTGCTGGAAAAAGTTACAGCCCTCACATTTGGTCAAGTGCACTTTAGCCAGTGGGTGATGTAGGCTTTGATGTCCTTCTAGTTGTGAGGACGAGGCCATGAAGGAAACAGTGGCTGCAGGAGTGAAAGTGGGCAGAATCATTTCAACCCTGATGAATTATGTGTGGGCTTGCTGTGGTGAGTGGGGTGTGGAGTGTGTGGCTCTTCTCCTCTTTGGATCAGGGAAGGCACAGGGACATCTGAAGATGCATTTGAGATGAGAGGTGAGATACCCATGACCAATAAAGGAAAACAAAAGCAAAGATCACAAGGTGCCCCTGAAAACAGCAAGGGCCTCAAGATCTCAGAAGAATATTGTTCATTGAAAAGCATATATATATATATACTTTTTAAAAATTCTACATTAGGAAAATCAACTGTAACTACAGTGATTGATATACTTTTCAAAACAAAATCAAACAAAAATCACTAGTTAATTGACCACAATCTACAGCCTGGATGAGCTGACTTTCAACAGTACTGTAAAGACATAAGTGTGCATGATTTTCTTTACTTCCCATACTCTTCTTCCACCTCACATGGGACTTTCTGATCTGTCTCCAGGGCTGGGAAACAAACTGTTTTCTAATTCAATGTGACCTCCACAGTGTCTGCTACCCTGAGAGGGTTCCTGTGTAGGTGACCTTGGACACCTTCACTTCCCCCTCCTGTTACCATGTCCTCTGTCCCTGTGTTAGTGGCTGGGATGAGTCAGAGCTGTGATGCGCTGAACCTCCTCAGCCACATCAGACTCCAGACCTCAGCCAGGGACCAATCTCCTGACACATCCTCCCCTGCAGAGCCCCAAGTTCACCATCCTCTTGGCCCACCTCCACGTGGGTCTGCTCTTGATACAAAAATCATGTAAGAAAACTTTATTTAAAAGGAAAAATGAAAGATGCTCTTGCCTGGACAGAGAATACCCCAGTCACAGAGGAACCTTGAGCCCTATGACTTCTACAGGGAAGGTGGGATTTTACCAGGGGTCCTCAGTGACCAAGGCTAGGTGCCTCTCGTACTCAGAACCTGCAGAGGCTGAGGGGAGAGGCACAATGTCTGGTGGCACCTGGAGCTGCAGCACCTCTGTCACCTTCCATGCTACTCCCCTGGGGCCCTGGATGACCCTACACAACTGCTGAGTGCTGGCCTGGGCTTGAGAGCCTCTGGAATCTGATAAGGGTCATAAAATTTTCTAATTATCACACTCCTCACCTTAGACATTCATCATTTATTTTTGGTGAGTCTTTCAAAGCCCTGGGCATTTCGCAAGAGAAGACACAGATTCTAGACATGGAGGTGCTGGGCTCCTCCCCAGCCATTAGTATCATCTGCCACAGAATGTGTTAACCTCTACTCATGAAGCCTTCAACTCTGTGGGACCCTATGGTGAGGGTGGAGATGCCCTCAGTGTTCACCCCTCCCAGGGGCTCCACCGTGTGCCCTGTGGGCACAGGTCTTAGCACAGGTGCTGGGGCTGCACAGGATTCACTCTACATGGTCCCTTCCTGAGCAACCCTCCAGGAAAAAAGGACTGGGCAGTGTTAATGGCAGATGTCCTTCAGGAATGAAACTGATGAATGGGGTTGACAGCTGGTGGCCCAGGGTGGTAGTTAACTTCTCACACTGTGACCAAAAGACCTGAGAAAACAGATTCAGAGGAGGGACATTTACTTGGTGCTCATGGTTTCAGTGTTCAGTCCATGGTTGGCCACTCCACTGCCCTGGGCCTGAGGTGAGGCAGGGCATCTCAGCTCCTCCAGGCACTTTAGTCTGTTACTGAGTTCTTTCTGGATTTGGGATGTTTCTGTCTTGACTTTTGTCAAATGCTTATACTGGACTATGTCCCTCCAGGGCCTGAGTCAGGGATTCCCTGGGAGAATTCAGGGGCCACCCCTCACTGTGCTGTTGCAAACAGCAGGGGGCACTTCAGTGACATTGAAGACTTCTTTTGACAGAATGTCAGATCCAAGAGTAAACATGACTAGAAGTCTGAAGACAAATTAAAAAAAAAAATAAATAAAACAACTGTGACTGGACCTTTCAAAATGGCCATGACTGGAAATAATGACATTCCAAGTGGATACAAATCAGCTGGTCTCTGCTCAGCAGGATACTTCCAGACACCCACCCACACGACCCAACACAAAGACTCATTAGCCATCCTCCTAACCTTTCCAGTCATGTTCCTGCAGGTGCCATCAGCCAGGGCTCACAGGTCTCCTGATGGTTCTGAGCATCCAGCCACCAGGCAGAATGACCACTGATAGGCCCTCATCTACATCACGTGGGGACCAGGTCAACGACTGTGGAGGCTTATTAGGCATCACTCACTTTACTGTGGGGAGTACAGATGCACCCTTCCTAGGCCTCATATGCTGAATTCACTGCAGTTTTGAAGAAAGAATTTGAATCTTCCTTACATCATCAGGCGAACCCTCTTAAAATACAGGAAACAACTGAATTAGAGAGATAGGGGTGCTCCTCCTTCATCCACCATCCCTGCAGGCCCACCCTGGTCCTCTGAGGTATTTTAATGGAAGCTGAGATCTGAACTGAGGCCTTGAGGACAGTTCTCTCAGTCTCAATCACTCTGTTCTCCTGAGGGGTCCCAGTGAATCCCTGCACATGTCCAAGGGAGGGAAAATGGTCATTCTCTGTTGACCCAAACCTCTGCAGACCCTAGTTTCTTAAATATAAAATGGACCATCAGCCTTTTCAGAGACTCCTGAAAAAAGTACCAGGTGCTGGGACACCCGATATGGCCAGTGGCCAGGCTTCATCCCACCTAGTAGCAGGTCCACTCACCCTGAAAGCCAAGGACATTTTTAAAATGAAAGTTCATGGAAGAGGCATAGATTGCCTACACTAAGAATATAATGAGTGTGAATAAAAGTGGTGAAACAGCACAGATAGTGACAATCTTCATGATAAGTGGGCATTTCTCAGGACACACTTTTTGCTATTGGTTAAGTGGACTTGATGGACAAAAGCTTCACAGTCATTAAGATTGAATTCATGTGGTTGGATATGTGTTTTTGATGATTCCAACTATCAAACAAAAATATGGAGCAGAGGTTTTGATTTGGGGCTCAGAAATCTGTTTGATTTTTAAATCTCCATCTACCCTGCATTCTTCATCTCTTGTAATTACATTAAGGACATCTTAGAATATTTTATTTATCACAGTAAATTGATGACAACTGAAACGGGTCAACAAATTTGTCCTTGAACCACAGAGAATCTGCACAGCTTGGACCCCAAGCACCATGATCCTCTGGTGCCTCAATTGCTACCTAGAGAAGGTTGAGCAGCAGAATATTGTGTGGCTGGTAGATTACAGCCATGGTGGATGATTAGCCATGTGTGAGTTTATAAAACTAAAATAAAATTAAAGTTTATATTGAAATTTTCAGATGCACTTGCTGTGTCTCAAGTGGTCAATACACACTTGTGACTGGTGGCCCATGTTGGTCTAAAAGATTGGAATGACCAACTTTGATGTTGTAGTTAAAAGTACAAACCTCCCAATGGGTTATTACAAGCCCCAGGCTTTCTTAGTAGGCATAGATGGTGTGGTCTTGAGTTTTCCCAAGATCTTCCTGAGAGGGCAGAAGGAAAGCTACACTGATATAGAGGCCAGGAGGCCTGGGCTCCTAAACTCTGCCTCCACACCTGCATCCTCAGGAGCCTCTCTGAAGCCATAGCCTTGGCCTCTGACATGTCTCAAGGTGTTCAGCCCTTAATTCTCTTCTCAATTATCATTTTTGAATCTCTGGTTGTCTATTAGTCATCTGTCCTAAGCTGCAAGAAAGATCATTGATATGAGCTAGACATCTGTGTTAACTACAGAATTTGTTCCTGGATTGAATACGATAGGGTCAACTCCCTGAGCAATAGTGAAGATTAGCAGTGCAGCATCATGGGACCCAGAGTCTAAAATTCTAACCATATTATGCCTAATAATTACCAGTAGGTGACAGAAAAACCACAGCAAACCAGTCACCTAGACTTCTAAATATCAGAAATAGAGAGTGGACCCCAGCACACAGCACATGCCTCACACACAGAGTCCACCTAGCAATGCTCCCACCAGTCTACAGTCACATCCTGTGTGCTCTTGGTGACTGTATTGTACTGCACCTTATTCTATGGCAAGCTGAGCCTTTCTAGTCCTGAATTCCCACACCCAAAAATTTCAGAAATCTGAAAGGTTTGGGATGGATTCCAGTGGATGTTGGATTATTGTATAGAAATACTCAGTTGGTAAATGATAAAAATTTTCCAAAATCAAAAAAAAAAACAAACAAACAAAACACTGAAGTCTAAAGCACTTTCAGTTTCTCACATTTAGAAGAATGATATTCAACCTGTGTTCTACTTTTCATCTTTAAAATGTTTGATCATGAGCACATACAAAGAGGAACACCATAGACCAAGATTATGTAAACTATAATGCCTTAATTTTTAAAAAAATCTATATAAATTTATTAGCCCAAAATTGATAAACCAACCCATTTTCTAAAACATTGATTTAGGAAATGTGCTTCTGGTGCACTTCCTGAGACCCTAGAAGAGAAAGCTGAAGGAATTCTACTGAAGCAGACCCCATGTGGAGGTGGTGTTTTTTTCCTTTTTCTGAGTCATTTGACAAATATTAGAGAGAAGGTTAAAAAACAAAACAAGGGTCTCATGAGCAGGAAGGCTAGAACAGTCTTATCTTCAATTTTAGAAACCATGTGAGATATTGTGGTGACACAGACCTCAGCCTCACTGTTTCTGTCTCCAGGGGAACAGGAAGCTGGAATGTGGACAGCTTGTGACCTTGGTATCAGCAGAAGCCTGAGCAGACACCTGGAGGCCTCATCTGTGCTGCATCCTGCAGGCCCAGTGGTGTCCCAGCCTGACTCAGGGGCAGTGGGTTATGTAGAGACTTCCACCTGTCCATCAGCAGCCTGAAGCCTGGGATTTCACAGTTCCTTACTCCCAGGAAGCCTCAGGGGCCACCAGAGCATCTCAGATGATTCCAGAGGGAAATAACAGCTGCCATCTTGCTTCAGTCCCTTTCTGCCTGGTACATAACTGCTCTCTCCAGAGACACAAAGTTAGATTTTTGCAGGTTTCTGTTTCCTCTACCCCTTGAGAAGGAGATTGTAGAAGAGAGAAAAACCTACTTTCATTCATGTATGAGACTTGCTTGGTCCCTTAGACCTTCTTTTGCTTCCCCAGGTACATGGCAGAGATTAAACAGGATGAGGGAGCATTTACAATTACATGCAGGTGAGCAGGAGGAAATGGAGGCTCAGGGAGGGCAATAAACACCAAGGGCTGTGCTCAGGGTTCACAGTGACTACACAAGTACAACTGTGTGCCAGGGTCCCTGCATACTTCTCTCTTCCTGACACAGTGGTGACCTCCCCTGTCCAGGACAGAGCCTGCTAATGATGGCTGCATCAATTGTCCTCAGGTTCTGCTAACAGGCATTTACTCTGTATTCCAGGATAAAGCCTTGGGACAGTTCTGTGTATTGTGATCCTCAAATGTGGGGCTTCAGCTTCTCATGCTTTGTGTCTCTGCAGAAATTGCCCAGCTGTGGCCTCTCTTCCACACACAGCAGGCTCAGGGCACCATGGAGGAGGAAATTTGAGGACAGGAAGACTCCTGGAGCCAGTTGATTATGTCCATTTCCAGGATCTGGTATCCTAACAATGTGTTTTTAGTCTTCTTTCTTCTCACAAACCAGAATTCTTACCTTTACTAGAACATGAAAGTGGAAATTGTGAACTCAGCTAAGACAAGGACATACCTGGAAATCAATTCACTAAGTCACAAAGGGCTTCAGGCATTTTTCAGAAAATGCATTCAGAGTCCACTCAAGCTTGATTTGAAGCAGGCTCTGACAGGACAGATATGGCATAGGAGACAGCTTTACTGACATCACCAATTCATGGCCCTTCATTTAGATCCTGACACCTCCTCCAGAGGGAACATATGACTTGTGTAGAGGACAATGACTTTCTAAAACCCCGTGAAAGGTTGTAGGAGCCAAACACATTCTCATCTTCCAATCAACAAGTGGTTTTTCCACTCCCCTGTCTGCCAACCCCACTGTTACACCCTATTGGGGAAGTCAATCTGAGCTTCCTACTCATGACTCATTGCCAGCTCACATCACAACTGGCAGTTTACTTTTATAAGAACTCATGTCACCGTATAGACTTCTTCATGCACCAGGCAGTGAGCCCTCATTTGTTGCTAATTGCTTTCTTTTTTAAAAAAAATATTTAATTGGTTTCATTTTTAAATACATGGCAGTGAAATGCATTACAATTCTTATTATGCACAGAGCACATTTTTTCATATCTCTGTATATAAAGTAGACTCACTGCCATTCATGACTTTATACATGTGGCTTTTATGGAAAGATTTCTCATTCCCAGAACAGGAATCCTTTAAGATCACTAGAGAAACAAGTCCCAGGAGAACACTCCTCATGAATCTCTGCAAACACTCCCTGAGTGACAACCAAGGGAACTCACATAGCTGCCATCTTGGCTTTTATTCTCTGAACAATGACATCCCATGATCCAAAGCACTGAAGCCCAGTTGCTCCTCTGAAGGGACTGGAAGGGCCTGAGCTCTTCTGCTGGGTTCTCTGGGTCTCAGGGTGCTCACCCAGTGCACTCAGTATGTGTTTGTGGAACCACAAGTGAGTCAGAGGAGAACCTGGGTCAGTCCAAGGCCACCTGCACAACTGCTCTGCATACACCTCCCACAGTCCATCTTCCTGTGGACTTCATGGACACAAAGCAATTGTACTCATGGACATCATAGTAATTTGTTTGGCTCAACCTCCTCCCCTGTGTCATGTCCTGTCCCGATAGAGTACAATTATGGGAAAATGATGCCTCAGAAAAACACAAATGATAATGTGCCATGAGCAGGCTGGTCTATCCTGTAGAGAAAAATACTGTGCACTATGTTCCCACAATGTGGTCTGCATTGACCACTGATGGGCATCAGGAAGAAAAAGATCCAGGAATCCTCATCCTGGTGGGAGAAGGTGCCCATGCTGCAGGGTCTCCCAGGTCAGTGGCTGAGCCTTTGGGGGTCTGTGACTCAGACTCTTAGTGGGTCACATTCATAGTCTTCTCCTGGCTCCAGGGAGGGGATATGCATTGAATGGAGCTCAGCTCCTCAGGAGCTGAGGATACCCTGTTAAAATTAAGAAAGAGAAGGTGGAAATGAGTGGATTCAGACCTCCAGTTGTGCACAAGATGGAGAAGTCAGTTCTTCCTTCCTGGGGTCATGTGAGAGTGAGGTGAAGACTTGAGACCTCAACCCACATCTCAGCAGGACTCCTTACAGACAGCTCACCCCCCCCATAACTGCAGTGCACCTGTGACCAGAACATGGACATTACTGCCTTGTCCCCTTCCATCTTCATGGCATTTTACATGTGGCCAGTCCCCCTAGTATCTTCTGCAGCATTAGGCCCAGTGGAGACTTTCCATCTGCTGTGGAGCCAGGTCTCCTCAGCCTTCTTTACCCTGGGGTGGCAGCTTCTGCTTCCTTGGATCTTGTGATCCTGTCAATGTTGAAGATGCTGAGCCATTGCCCTATAGAATACCCTCACAGAGGACACAGTGTTCCTCAGGACTGAATTCTGCTCCTGCATCCAGGATTTGGTTACTCTGCTGCCATAAAATAGCCCCCACCACCACCACCACTGGACAGCTTCAACAGAATTGGACTTTCCCATTACTGTGGAATCTAAGACAGACATCAGGGCACCAACAGGGCTGTCCTGCTCTCCCTTGGCTGTCAGACGGCCTCCTCCTGTGTATCCAATGATCTTTCCCTGGTGTCTCTGAGACCTAATTTTCTCCCATTTGGACACCACTCTTATTGGATTAGACCTCAAACTCAAACCTCACATTTGCATAATTACGTCTTCGAACACACTGTGAAGTTGTGCAGACCACAGCCCCAACCTGTGAATTTTGAGCTCAGCCATAGTGGGTGTGCAGGAGTGTGCAGAGGGGACACTCTGCTCTTCTCATGGTCTCCTGCCAGATGGGTCATGACTTCATGTCCCACATCTTAGTGATGCTCTCTGAATCTAGACTCAGGGTGTCACCAGAGTTCTCCAATGCTTGTTGTCCACTTTATAAGTAATAAGAATATGTCTTTTGGAATATCATGATACACTAATGAGTTTAAATGTTCTTCAGTGGTCAGAATATTGTGATAATTAATTATTTCAATACTTCAAATTCTCCAAATTTGTCTACTTGCTATCACATACAGATTGTCTTCTGTTATGTTTTTCTATGACCCTCTCAATATTTCACTGCATCCTGTGTTTCAAAATGGTTCTAGTTTCTCTTTTTACTACCCTATATTCTGAATAAAACATTTTCCATAAATTCATGGTTCTATTAGTTTTAGAAATTATAGGTTCTTTTTGAGAGAACAGGATGATTTCTTCAAGATGGTATGGATATTTTTATTTATCAAATCATCCCTTAACCATACACACTCTACTTGCTCATGTTCTATCTACAAAAGTCACAGTTTTACATGATCACATGTAATTACATTCTAAAATACAGACTTTGTTTAATAATTCTTCTGTCAGATAAGTCATTTGTTTTCTCAACAGTGAATCTCTTAGGTCTAATTACTAATTGTGAATTTACTTACTTGAGCCATACCACTGTTCAAAACCAATCTCTAAGTGATGTTTTTGTGATCACCTACAGGCTTGATCAGGGCAGAATATTCAGGGGTAAGGAACATGGTAGATTTTGCTGAAAGAAAATGTTCTGCTCTCTGCAGCCACAGGCAGGATGAGGGTTGAAGGGGAGAGGACTGCCACCTCTGAAGACACTGGACTGTGAGGCCAGAGAGAGTGGGAGTGATAACCTGAGCATGCAGGAGACATCAGGCATGAGTGTGTGCAATCAGAGGCAGAGCTAAGACTAGTGCTTTTCCTCTCATATAGGAGGAAAAAAATATTTGATTTTGTTTTGTCTTGATAAACACAGTGGGACAGAGGAGGGATAAACAGAGGAAAAGTGTTTGAGCAGCTGAAGAAGGAAGATGAGGGAGGAAAGATCCTGCCCTTCTTATGAAACATTTTTTTTTGTATTGCCTTTCTACTTCACCATCAGGGATTCAGAGCAAGCAGTCAGCAACTCTGTACTCTCAATGGTCACAGATGCCAAATGCAAATATCTCTTAAGCATTTCTGAAGCCTCTGGAGTTGTGCCATGGCCCATGTCCTCTGTCAGTGATGGAAGGAAGCACAGATGGAGCCAGAGGTGGTCAAAAAGCATGTCACATGCAGGACTCAACAAAACACTGCCTTAGGCCCCAGAGAGCAGAGCATTTTCTGTGAGCAATTCTGAGCTTCCCTGTCTGACCTGGGACTCAGGACCCGGAGCCTGTGCTGAGTGACTGAGCAGAGCAGGCCTGCATCTGTGACTAGCCTGCCCAGCTCTGCTGATTTGCATGTGCCCACAGCACAGCCCAATCTCCTGAGGACTTCTTAAGAGGTTGCTCAAACCCTATGCAGGAGTCAGTCTCCATCAGGACACGGCATGACCACGAGGGCCCCTGCTCAGCTCCTGGGGCTCCTGCTGCTCTGCCTCCCAGGTAAGGAAGGACAGCAATGGTGATGTGCTCAGCCCAGTGTTTACTGCATGTTTTAATAAGTCTTCTTAAAACATGATTAATTATAAGAATACTTATGTTTATTTTTCCATGTCAGATGCCAGATGTGACATCATGATGACCCAATCTCCATCCTCCCTGTCTGCATCTTCAGGAGACAGAGTCACCATCACCTGCAGGACCAGTCAGAGTATTAACAGTTGGTTAGCTTGGAATCAACAGAAGCGAGGGCAAGCTCCAAAGCTCATGTTATATAAGGCATCCAATTTGCAATCTGGGGTCCCCTCGAGATTCATTGGGAGTGGATCTGGGACAGATTACTCTCTCACCATCAGCAATCTGGAGCCTGAAGATGCTTCCACTTATTATTGTCTACATGGTAGTATTTGGCCACCCACAGTGTTACAGGCCATGACAAAAACCTCCCAGGGAGCAGAAGTGTGTGGCTGGGCTGCCCAACTGCCCGTCCTGCTTCCTCCATCTACTGAAGGCACTGCTCAGGGGCACCAGGCTCTGGAGGTCTCCAGTAGACTTTGGTAGGAAGGGCCAGGGAGGCTCTTTTGCACCCTGACCCTCTTTTCTTCTCAGATCCAACAGGTTAGTCATGACCATTTCCTCAGATTTAGTGAATGACTATCACTTTATGGGAGGAGCACAGCTCTCTGTATCAGTTTGGGTTCCTACTTCAAATTTGAAATACATGGAATTACAGTCTGAGTCATAAATTCAAAAGACACAGCTCCTCTGAATTAAGGTGGAGCTTGCAGATTCCTGCAGTAGCCCAGGAGCTTCTCAGGGACACTTATACCCAAACTATAGCACAGGCAATAATGTGCACATAACTGTTGTGATTACCACACACAGCGAATAAAACAGAAAAAGTGCTGGTATGTGGATCAATGGTTAAGTGCCCTTAGGAACAATCCCTGGTGCCAACAGCAACAGCAATATTGGCTCACTGTGCTGGTTTACCCTTGAACTCTCCTCCTCCTCAGGCATCCCATAGCAGATGCCAGGACCTCCTCTCTGTGATGCCTTTGCATGGGCAGCACCCACAACAGTTTTACCTACCCATTCTCTGAGGACTATCAATCTTATCTTACCTCCTCAGGTGGCAAATTATCATTTGCTTTGGACACGTGTCCATCAAGTTTCCTGTGTCCTGATATGCTCACAGGTGAACTTCTCTGAGCTATCTAGTAAGGAGCTAGAGACCGTCACTGCAGTAGATTTGAAACTGGAGTTTCCTGGCTTCTGTGGGCAGGTGGGGTCAGCACAAGCTGCAGCCTCTGGAGATCAGGAGTGTGCCTGCTTTTAACAGGGGCCATGATCACCAGCCTTGCACAGACCCCAGAAACTATGCTCACATCTTGGACTAAGATCACTCCTCTGTCCACATTAAGATTACAACTATATGCCCTGCCCAGACATCTGCTAACCTCAAGTAATATGCCATTATCCCTGTTACTGTAGCTGCACTGAGATGGCAATGAACCTTCATTGTGCCATTTGAGGATGCTCTAGCATCTTTCCCTCTAGCATTAACATATGTGTAAAGTCAATGAGGTCACAGGGGTCAAGTGATGCCAAAAGGAAATGGAAGGCTCTTGGGACCCTGGGACACTGTGTGTTTGTTAAGTGGATCCTCTGCATCTCCCCAAGTCCAATCTCAGTGTACCACTTCCATCTTAATGTAAGCAGAGCTGGGCCCAGCTGGTGCTTCTCTGTGCTGAGTCCCACATTCCCTTGTGGTGTGCTAAGAGCCACAGCCAAGTAATATAATGCATGGCATTTTTGGTTGAAAGGTGACATCAGCTAGCCACTGAGATTATATAATTATGTTAAGATTTACATTCATATGGATATTAGACTCCTGCTGTCCACGTCAGCCTGCTACTCAACTCCTGGAGAGTTCCCGTTGGTTGGGGAAGTGCTGTAGGAGGGAATTCTGGAGAAGGAACTGCCTCTTGAAATCGAGGAGAATGCCTCCTGCGTTGGTTGGCAATTTTTTCCCAGGAGCATACGGGGCATTGGCAGCAGTTTCAAAAATAAAGCTTGTTTCTGCTTAAGTCCCTCGTGATTTTGTTTCAGCCAGACTGCAGCAGTGATGAGCAGCTCAGTCACTCAGTGCCCAGGGCATGGTGCCAGGGCTCAGGGATGCCTCAGAGCTGCTTTTAGAACAGTCAATACTCTTTCTTCCTCTCTCCCTCACTCTCTTCCATCCTTTCTTCCTTAATTCCTTCCCTCCCTCCCTCCCTCCCTTGCTTCCTCTCTTCCTTCCTCCCTTCCTTCCTTCCTTCCTTCCTTTCTTCTTTCCTTCCTTCCTTATTTTCTTTCTTTTTTTTTCTGTTTTATTTCCTGTGGATGGCCTGCTCTTCTCTAGTACTCTGAAGGTCTCTGCTGTGACTCTTTATTTGGGACTTGTCAGAACCACACACACTGCCCTCATCTAATACAAACCCTTCTTCTCCTAGCACTGTGCTAGGCCTCATGGCCACACAGTAGGGCTCTTGGGTCACAGCACAAGCCTGCTGCAAAGTGTCCTGCTCTGGACCCATCAGCACAGACAGGCTTCCCAGGTAGCTGATGAGTGGTTGGTCAGCTCACTCAGCATAGAAGGTGACATCTCAACTCTGCACAGATCCCAGCCAGCACTGAGATTTTTTCTCACTGATTAGAGGAGCAAGGAGTAACACCTTTTTCTTATTCTGAATAGGAAAAGGTAGAAGGCCTCACACATCTGGGCCCCAACATCTTTCCAATGTGACCCGCCTGCCAGTTGTTATAGGTCTGCACCGCACCCTCTAGAGAGCATGATTTTCCTCTGGACACCAGAGTTCTTGCCATTTCCTGCTCATCTTGTCCAAGCAGCATGAGGCCATCCATGCAGAGTCACATGGGGTGGTGCTGCCTGGTGTCCACATGACCATAGTCACTTGAGGCTGTGACCTAAAGCAAGAGAGTTATCTTTGCCTGAGTTCAGGTCTGAGGCCTGAGCTGCTGTGGATTCCAGGAGGCTACATGTTCAGCCAGAGTTCTGTGGCAGGTAGCATTAGTTCTGTGACTGGGCCCTGTAGCTGGTCCCTGTTTCTGTCTGAACAGAGAACTTGGCTATACCATACTCTGTTTCTGAACTTTGCAGGCACAGTTGGTATTTGAAGCCTCTCCCACCCCAGCAGATTTGAACCAGGTCAATGCATGACATTGTCATCAGTATCATCTATTACTTTTCAAACTGGAAAAACATTGTTACAGATACATTCCCCTTTCCTTTCAATAGATGTACATATAGTGTCCTTTACAAGTTTTCCCTGGTGGTTAAAGTTTCTCATTTAGTAAAGCTCAGAAACATGGATGACCTCACGATGCTGGGATATGGTGAGCAGGGCTTTGGGAAGCTCTGCCTTGGGTAGGACCCAGAGGGAGCCATGGCAGCCCCCAGTCAGCACCTCTGCCTCCTGCTACTCTGACTCCCAGGTGACAGGTCATGGGATTTTTCTCCACACATGTGAAACCTCTGACATTGTGGTTGGGTCCTATGTCCTGGCACCTCTGTTTAGCAAGCCCAGTGATTCAAGCTCATTGTGCTGCAAGGTCCTGGCTCTACTGTGGATACTGTGATATGACCTAGTCTGCACAGGTGACCTTTCTGTTCTCTTTCCATCTCAGGTACCACAGGAGAAATTGTGCTGACACAGACTCCAGCCTCTGTGAATTTGTCTTCAGAGGAAAGAGCCACCCTCACCTGCATGGTCAGTCAGAGTGTTGGCAGCTCCTTCTCCTGGTACCATCAGAGGCCTGGGCAGGCTCCAAGTTGCCTCATTTAAGGTGCATTCATCAGGGCAAGTGGAGTCCAAGCCTGGTTCAGTGGCAGTATGTCAGGGACAGACTACACCCTCCCATCACAGCCTGGAGCCTGGGGAGGCTGCAGTGTGTGACTGTCTGCAAGGCCACACAGATTACACAGTGGTTTGTTCCCCCACAGAAACCTCACAGTCCTCTCTGCCACCCTCCCCCTGGGGTAGAGTGGCTGCCACCAGAGGCACCCAGTCAGATTCTTTGCACTTTTCTCTTCCCAGTGCACCAGGAAACATTCTGTGAGTGGAAACCAAGCTTCATTTGGGTCTGAAAGATTCATGGTCTCCTAGACCCTCTTTGCTTCCCTGGAATAAATGTGATTAGAGAGGATGGGGACACTTGTTGTTATTTCCCTATTAACCAGGTGAGGATGGAGTCTCCGGAAGAGCCATAAGATCCCAAGTACAGGCAGTTAAAGGTGAATCCCTAAGTTTAGTTTTGTTCCCAGACATTTATATTCTCCTCATTTTGAGCTCAAAAGTATGTGGTTAAATCTATCTAAGCACAGACACTGTCAACAATGGTTCCAGAAATTGCTCCAAGGTCCTGCTCACATATAAGCCAGGGTAAGAGAGGGGATCTCCCACATTCTGACCCTGGGATGTTGATGCAACCACAGCATTTTTGCTCTGTGTGAAGCACAAGGAGGCTCTCTCTGCTATTCCTGCTTCTCCACAGATAGAGGGCCCCAGGTTCCCAGGAGGTGGGAATTTGTGGAAGAGCAACTTTCCCAGGACCAGCCAACAGAGCTGACATCTGAGTGGCCTGTTTTACCTTTCTTTATTCTGTCACAATCCTGCCTCCTGTTGTCTGACCCCGAATGGGAAAGAGTGTGAATACAACTCTAGCTCAACACACCTGGACATGACTTTCATAAATAGTCAACCACTGAGGGAGTTGTCTGGTAAAACCCTCCAGAATCTATTCAAGGACACTTTGCTATGGTTTTCCATGAGTGAAAATGCAAGACAATGCCAGCTGTCCTGGCCAAGGAATTTTAGAAGACACAAGCTCAGTATCTCACATGCAGAACACAGTAACTACCCCCAGAAAACCATGTTCCTGTAAAGATGCACCATAACCTCCTCCACCTGAATAAAGAGCCTCAGACTCCTCTCTCACCTCCCAGTCCATGGGCAGATTCTGTGTGTTTTCACTTTGTATTGATTGTATGGATGTCACCTGCACAATGCCCTATGTGTGTCCTGGAGCTGCCACCCAATTTCCTTAGCAGGACCATCACCAAGCCCTGCAGGTGCAGCACCAACAGTACCAACCTTTAGGGAGGGCAGCCTCCAGGTACAGCAGAAGCAGCTGCAGAGTCCAGGGGTTGCTGGACACAAGGCTGGGCTCAGGGGACACTTATGTGCAAAGTTAGTACATGGCACATCCAGGATGTCCATAGAGACACTTTGTCACTCCTTGCTGAGGGCTCAGGCCACGAGGACTTCCAGGGAGTTGCCACCACCTTGCAAAACAGATCCTAAGGTACTGTGCTGCACTCCCAACTGCCAGAATGCTAGTAAGTTTTCTCCTGTACCCTGACACCACCTACTGCCTCGTGATCCTCCAGGTCACTTCCTCCGACCTTTTTCCAGTGATGACCCTCTCACTATCCATCAGAAACCTGGAGATAGGGCTCACTTTTGGTAAAGTGAAAACACACAGGGTCTCACTCATTTTAATCTTTCTTTCTGTGTCCCAGGTAAGAGATCACTTTGCCCTGCAGGCCTAGCAAGAGTATTAGCAGCATCCAGCCTGACACCATCAGGACCAGGCCTGGCTGCTGAGCTCCTGCTACCTCCTGCTGCCCTCTGCACACCCTGCCTGCCTGGGAGGGCTATGGGGCAGGGACACAGGTCACTCTGGCCACCAGCAGCCACACTTTCTTCAAAAAACTTGAACTTCTTCCTGCCCCCACTAGGGGACAAACCTCCACTCAGATGCTGCTTCTGCACAGGGATGCTGTCAGTCTGAGAACTTTCAGGTGAGCATGTTGGAGACAGCTCTGAAGTCACACCCTCCCTTCCCCTCCCATCCCTTCTCCCTGGATCCTGGGCTCCTCCAGTGTCTCTCCTCTGTCCTCCTGCCTGGGTCTTCTCTGTTCTTTCTTCTCCGGCTCTGAGTTTACAACTGTCACTCCTCACTTCCCACGTACCTGTCCTCATGTGGGTCATAACCCTGTTCTCCTGCACATCCTGGCCCTTGGCCTGCTTCTGACTCCACTCCTTGTATTCTCATGGGAGAGTCAAAGATGGTGCATGGTGGTCTTTAGAGACCAGAAAGGAGAGCAGCATGTGTTCAGGGCTCTACGTGTGGCCAACATGGTTCACTGTGAGCAGAGTTCCTGCATCATATGAACTCTGGAGCTGCCAGAGGTACTTGTGTCCTTATAGTCAGAAGAGTGGCCACCAGCATGTGTGGATGGCTTTGTTCTGTGGCCATGCAGTCACTTAGAAGGCTCTTCTTCTCTGTGTGAGGAAGCAACCATACAGGAGCTGCCCATGCCCAGCTCTCAACATAGAAATTCTATTTGGTCCACAGAACAACTGCCCATCTCTATGACACTTGCTTCTCTCTGTCACTGGAGCCCATCACGTCCTCCAGTGTTCTAAGCAATGAGAAGGTCACTGTTCCAGGCAGCAGGAGGGCCCTGTGCAGGTTCTGAACTCCATGGTACTCCTGCTCAGTTCTGAGAGTGGAAATGCAGCTGCGGGTTTAGGCAAGAGATGCCAGCTTTACCTGCCCAGGCTCAAGGTGTCTGAACTTAGAGTCCTATGGGCAGGGTGGCACATACCTATAGTCTCAGATACCTTGAGACTGAGGATGGAGGACTGCAGGTTCAAGGACACGCCAGGAAAACTATAGAACACAGTACGTAAACATAGGGAGCTGACTTAGATGTAGTTCATCGTGGCCTAGCATGTGAAAACCCTGACTGCACCACTGCAGCTTAGAAACTAATAAATAAGTAAATAAATAAACAATCAAATGAATAAATAGATAAATATAAAAGCATACATTTAACAAAAAGTCAAGAAATACCTATGTTCATATACATATTCATACTAGAGTTACAGAGTAAACACAGACATGTCCATAAAATTTATTTTTCAAATATTACATATGTGTCATGGAGCATTCCTTTAGTTGTAAATTAAACTCTGGCTGTGAAGAGGCTCTGGAGCTGTTTGCTGACACTCCTCTCTGGTAGCAGGGTCTCCGCCCAGGACTGAGTGAAGAGCCAGGGGAGAGCTGACTCCTGGTCTCTGAACCTCCTCTAGCCTTGGCCTCACTGCTTGGCCCAGCCCCCAGAATTTGAGCACCTACCTCCCTGGATCCCCATCCAGGCAGCCTGAGGGCAGGGCCTTTGCTCCCCCAGGTCCTCACTCACTACCCAGAAAAACCTCCTCTTCAGAGCCCAGGGCCAGAGCCTGCAGCTCTCAGCAGCTCCAGCCTGAGCTCAGCCTTGCATGAGCTCCTGCCCCAGCCTTTCCCGTCTACGTCATCAGCAAAATCCTTCCTTCAGCAGATTCTCTGCACACATTCCCACAATTTTCCACCTGTAGGTTGTCACTTACTAAGGAGAAACTTGACCTAAACGTACTTTTTATAGCCCCATAGTAAAGATTTCATTGTAGTCTCTTTTCCCTAAGGAACTTAGCACAAGCACATGGATATTTAAAATAGGGTGAAGCTTTTAAACCTTCCCATTTTCCTTTAGTTTACTGATCACCAGCTCTGTCCTGCTATTTGTGGTAAGAACAGGTGACCCCTCCCAGACTAGGGCAGGAGGAAGTATCCTGTGACAACTGATGATCCCAGAAATGATGTGTAACTGAGGGATGGAGGGGCAGGGGCTCTGACTCAGAGAATTGTGCAGCATGCACCAGGCCTTGGGTTCAGTCATCAGCACCAAAGGGGGAAATTAAAGAAAATAAGAAAAGAAAAGAAAAAGAAAAAGAAAAAGAAAGAAAACAAAAGAAAAAAGAGAAGAAAAAAAGAAAAGAAAAGAAAAAAAGAAGATTCTAGATAGTTATAGGGAAGGTTTTTTGATAGCTCTGAGAAGAACAAGGGTGAGGAACTTTGACTTGATTTATTTCTGAAAAAGTTACAAGAGGACCTGGTGGAGGACATCATGTTTAGAGACAATGCAACCCTCTTGAGGTCAGGAGGCATTACTAGGACTTAAAAGCACATTTGGTAATACGGGTGAAGTAGAATTGTATACAGAATCTGGATCTTTGCTGTTTTTACTAAGATACTGACCATGCCATATATTCTCCAAATTACAATATCTAAAATATCTTCATTGTTTGTAAAATTATTCTTCCTTCTTTATAAGATAGTTAATTTGAAGAGCATGGCTGGCCTTTGACCTGGTGGTCTGGAGAAGATGGGCATGATGATGGGTATGAGTGTGCTCTGTGGGACTCTGAGGCAGGGAGTGCTGGGTCCATGGGTGGGTCCCTCCTCCCTGCTTCTTACCCATGCTGTATCAATGTTCAGAAACCCCAAACACTTCAGTGAGTTTATACATCTTCCTCTCTGTCTTTCCTTATTTCTGTTTTTACTTCCAAAGCATAAACTACTCCCTTGTATTGCTTCCTCCTCCTCGAAGAATCACCAACACAGAACTGAGCTTAGGATACAAGGACAACCTGTCCTGAACCAGAAAGTGACTACAGATCACCCCTCACTGTGTCCTGTGGTCCCAGGGAACCATGTTTACTCCAAGCAAATCTCAGCTGCACTGGTCTGACCTGGGACAACTGGACACACTGAGCTTGCATTGATTTACCAGGGGAAGCCTCCTGACAGCTGTGCCCAGCCTGCCCAGCCCTGCTGAGTTTCATGTGTGCAAAGCACAGCCCACTGCCCTGAGAACTTCTTAAGAGCCTTCTCATACCATGTGCAGGAGTCAGTCCCCATCAGGACACAGCATGGCCATGAGGGCCCCTACTCAGCTCCTGAGGCTCCTGCTGCTCTGCCTCCCAGGTAAGGGGGGACAGTACTGGGGATTTAGTAGTCACAGTGTTGTCAATGCTGCCTGGCTACTCAGAAAAGTTCTCTTGTAATGTAATGGTCATAAGAATATTTCTTGTTTATGTTTCCAATGGCAGTTGTCAGATGTGACATCACAATGACCCAGTCTCCATCCTCCTTTCCTGTGTCTCTTGGACACAGAGTCACCCTCACCTGCAGGGCCAGCCAGGGAATTAGCAATAATTTACACTGGTACCAGGAATAACCAGGGCAAGCTCCTAAACTTCTCATCAGATATGCAAACACTTTGGAATCTGGGGTTCCCTAAAGGTTCAGTGGCAGTGGATATGGGACAGATTTCACTCTCACCATCAGCAACCTGGAGCCTGAAGATGTTGCCAAATATTACTGTCTATAAGACTACATTTCCCCTTCCACAGTGACACAGGCTATGACAAAAACCTCCCAGGGAGCAGAAGTGTGAGGCTGGGCTACCCCAGCTGCTCCTCCTGCTGCTTCCACCTGCTGAGGGCACTCGTCAGAGGCAGCCAGGCCGTGAGCACTATAAAGAGGGTCCGTAAGAGAAACGGGGGCTCCTCTGCATCCTAAACTTTCAGCTCATCCCCAGCAGGCAATGAGCTCACTGTCTGATAAATAAAGTAATTTAAGACCTGAAGAGACTGATTTAGGAAATATCAAGGATTGTGCAGCAAAGACAGGCCTCTCCATGTGTTCCACATGTGAATATTTTAAGACTTAATTTTTTTAGTATTGTTTAAATCTCCAGCAAATTTGGGGTTAAGTAAAAGGTTCTCCTGTGTCCCCTCTGCTTCCAAAGCATCTCCATTACCACCCCCAGACTCTGTTGCTTCTGTTACAATTCATCAACTTTTTCCCAAGTCTACAGGTCACACCAGAGTCATTTTGTGCATTCTGTGGAACTAGACAAGTGGAAAGTGACATGTTTCCAGTAGTGTGTCTTGAAACATGGCAGGTCCTGCCCTCACACTGTCTGAGCTCCAGCTGCTCCTCAACCCCCTCTCTGCTGAAGACCTTCATGATTTTCCATACTGTAGTTTCACCTGGGCTGAGTGACACCTGCCTGGCACTCACAGCATGATGATGTTCAGCCTGGCCTGTCACCCTGAGTGCTGTGCACACAAACCTCCTCCAGGGGATTTCACTACAGCATAGAGAGATGGTTTTTTTTTTTTTGTTTGTTTTTTCAAATTTGTCTTCAAACTTGGTATTGAATCCAGACATGCATTACCATTCCACTACATTCATGGTCATATGTCTATTTATCTCTATCTATCTAACTATCTATACATCTCTATATATATCTATCTCTATGTATCTGTCTATGTCTTTATTTATTTATTTATTTATCTATCTATCTATCTATTTATTTATTTATTTTTTGAGACAGGATCTCTCTAAGCTTTTAGGTCCTTGCTAGGTTGCATGGACACCAACCCTGAGTCTTTTGGCCTGTGGACCTGGAGTTGTACCTGTTGTCCTCTCTTGGGCTAAGAGATCTGGAGACCTGAACTGGGAATTCACCACAGTCTCTCTCCTTCTGAGGTTTTTTGCCTCTTGGACTGAGATCCAAACAGAGATGGGCAAGACAATGCTGTTGACAACCTCTTTTGCCAGATTACCAGGCCTTGGATAAAAAAAATGTGTGTATATTAGGGACAATTCCCTTTTGGAAGAGGTATTGTCAGATATTTAAAAATGAGTCAGAATTTTAAAAAAGTCCTTTACAAATAAGTGATCATTTAAAGGCCATTACTGAGCATCAACTGCCAATAATTAGCATGAACAAACATAGATTCTACATAGTCATCTTCTCCTCCATTTAGGCTCATGAACCAATGTCATGGAGTTTCCTCCTTGGACTTCTACAATATAAGTCTCTTTTCACCCAGTTCATGTGACTGCTGGCACTTGAAGGCATCCAACTCACAAGAGGGCTGGACACTGTTGACCCCCATTGTTATAGCTACACAATGAGACCAGACTGACACTCGATGTCCACCTGACCACAGTGGACCTGACCGACATTGGAAGTCTGGGAAGGTCCTCCTCTGTGCCTTTGGGTTCAGTCCTGTGTCAGCCAGAAACATGTGGAGATCTCCTAAGAGATTTCATGGGTGCTATAATTTTTCCATAATACACGATTCAACAAGCAACTCATTTACAGAAAAATAATCAACCTTGTGCACTTGACCATGATATCATAAATGCAGGTGCAGTCTTTTTAACAGAAGAGAAACCCACACAAATAAAGCTATGCTGGCCCTGGGCCCCATGGAATTGATTGCCTGTCCTGCCTGGTGTGGAGAAGGCTCAATGGCACTAACCCTATGTGGTTCTGTTTCTCTCAGACATCGAATATTTGCTCTTCAGAAATGCGGGGTCATCTCCACCCTCTCTATTGTGCCCATGGAGCACCCTGAAAACTTCTATCTGATCACTTTGGTTTTCTGGTCAAAAGTTCTTGACCCAAAAGTTTGTCATGGTCACTCTTCCATTAAACTGAGTGAAATGATGAGCACATGGTCATCAGATCCCATAGGACAAGTGACTAATTGTGAAGAAAGGATTCTATTTTTGAGGCTAGGACTATAGTTCCTGGGGATCAATGGCTATCAGGAATCTCTCTACGCATTTTAAGAAAGTGACTGGAAAATGTGTCAATTCTGGAAGAGCTTTAGGAATGGTTCTCCTGATAAAATTGTCACTGGTGACAGCTGGTAGGTAAGTTCAGCAGGTGTCAGCATGGAGCTTCATTGATACAGGAGGTGGCCAGCACAGGTCCAGGCAGCGTCATGGGGCATAGGGAATATGACCTGCACAGGGAGACAGGAAGATGTGACTTTTAGCCAAAGCTTCCTGGTCAACCCCAGGCTGAGAATCATGAAATCCAGTTTCTTCCTTCCCCTCTGAGATGTCATAGTGTCACCTGGATATGACAGAAGCCATTCTGACTACTTAAGCTAAGGTCTGATCATTGACGTGGACTAGGATCAGGAGGCAGGAGGAGCAGGTTCAGGCTACTTGCAGCCCTTACCCTCTCATCCTAGCCCTGTGTTTGCCGAGGTCAGTAGACACAGCCATGTGTGTGGCAGGTGTGTCTGTGAAGCTCCAATCTGCTCCGCCCACATGCTCTCCTCCCAGAAACATAGCCCAGCCAGGGGTGTGTTCTGAGGCCTTCACCTCGGCATCCTCCTGCATTGATCTCAGACAGGTGGGGTTAGGGGAGCTCAGCAGTGAAAGAGCAGCCCCTGCCCATCAGGTGAGAGCAGGTGGGCTCCAGGTAGAGCAGGTCTGCTGGGGGTGGGACCCTTAGGTGTGTGGTTACCACTGAATGGGCACACACACACACAGACAGTCACACAGACACTCACCACAAACACACCACACACACAAACTCACATACAGACACAGACACACACATACACACACACTCACACACATACTCATACACACACACACAGATACACACACAGACACACACATACACACTCACTCACACATACACACACATAGATATACACACACAGAGAGACATACATACACACAGACACTCACACAGACACTCACACACAGACACACCCAGAAACACACAAATGCACTCACATTCACACAGACACACACACAAACACACAAACCAACACACACAGAGACTCACACACAGACACAGACACACACATACACACGCAGAAACACACAAACATACACCGACACACACACACAGACTCACACACAGACACAGACACACACACACACACACAGAAACACACATAAACACATACCGACACACACACACAGACTTACACACAGACACACACATACACACACTGACACACATACACACTCACACACAGACACACACAGAGACTCACACATACATAGATATACACACACACACTCACACATAGACATACACACACACACAAACACACACCCCACAGTAGCCTGAAATTAATGTTGGGAGAGAAATCATGAACATGGCTCACAATGGTAGCATAACCTTCTGTTTCTCTCTCATTTGAGGACCCACGGGTGCTACTGTGATGACCCAGGCTCCTCCCTCCTGCCTCTTACCCTTCCACCTCCTGCAGGTCCACACAAAGCCTTCTACAAATAGATGGATACATTGATTCTTGCAGAAGGCAGGAGAGTCTATGTGGCTTCATATCTTTTGGGGTTTCAGTTGACTCTGGGTCTCAGGCAACTTCAATGGCAGAGGATCAGGGAGAGATATCATGATGGACCTCAGGAGAGTGGGGGCTGAGGAGGCTGGTGTTATTGCTGTGTGCAAGCTATAAAAATTAACTATAAAAATAAGATATAAAACCCCACAAACATTTCTGCTGGGCCCAGCTGCCATATGTGCTGCTTGTCAGGGGAGAGGCTCTGCAGATTCTCTGTTGGAAAGAAATATCCTGGGATCTCAGGGGCACAGAGAGTAGTCTTGGACTCTGGACCATTAACCCAGTTTAGAGCTCAATCTCTTTTTAAGACCTTGTCAGAGGGGCAGGGTAGGAGCAGGAGGGAGGGTGAAAGGTCTTTGGGAGCCTCTGGTCAACCCAAGATGATGAAAGGGGAGCTTAATGACAGCTCAGACTGAGGATTCCTCCCATAAGGTGCCTTCAACAGGACCAGGCACAGAATCAGGTGGTTTGTGGCAACACAAAGTATGTGGTTTCTTTAGCGTTTATCCTGGTGTAAACCTCGTCTGCACATGGCTGGACTTGAGCAGGGCTGTGATGATCTCCTCTCCCTCACGCTTCTTTGTACTTTCTTTATCTCTGGCCCACATCACTCTTCAGCTCAGGGACAGTCTCAGCATTTTACATCACTCTCCCAGGGAGGCCTCATGTCGATACCTTTGACCAAATTCAGTCATGTGTTCTGATAAAGAGGGAATGGTATGAACCCATGGATGTATTTTTAAATAATGAGCCAAATGTGAAAGAATTACAGGACTTAAAATAGATGCCACACTCCAAAAACTATGGGTGAGTGTAAGAATCTGTAAGCCATTACTTGCTCAAATGGAGAAAAACAATATTACTCTTAGGGCCGTGGCACTGAATGAGAAGGTGAAGGGGGCTGGAAAAGGTCAAGTCTTGTTCAGCACACAACCAGGGCCCTCTTTGGCTGGGGTGGGTACAATGCTGGGGTGGGGCCTTACCTATACAGATAGATGGAATCTCTTCTCTTTCTCAGAGATAATCTTAAATGTCAAAGACCCTGCCTGGCCCTCAAGGTTATCCTTGCCTACTGCAAGCATCATGGGAATGTGGTGTGTCCTGCATTCTTCAGTGACTGAAAGGTTAGTGAAGCTCCTGTCCAAATGTGCTTCTCTCACATCACACAATCCTAGTCCACCCAATGGGGTGGGGTAAATTCCTACCAGGTGACCCTTACTAAAAGATAGACTTGGGGGTAAGTCCAGAGAGAATGTTCACTCAGGAGGGACCACAGGGCAATATGGAAATAAGGTTTGACCAGGAGGCAAAGCTGAGCTAGAAAGATGAGCAGATAAACAGGAGTCCAAGGCCATGTCCCAGACACACACACACACACACACACAGATGGTCAGTGCAGAATCACAGGAAAGGAGGCCCCACAAGGACTTGGCACCTGGCCCCTTCCCCTGCCACCACCTTAGCTAATGCCCACAGGAGAAACCCAGCCTGCAGTTGAGGATTCAGCCATGTCAACCTCGTGACTCCAGGCAAATCCCAAAACCCTGTTAGGTCCTCTTCCCTAGGACAGCTCCTCTGCCAAGGGCCACACCAGAGTGCTGGGGCCCCTCAAGATGTTAAAGAGGAAACAAAAAAAAATCTATGTACTTCAGCTCACCTAAAAGTCCTAACCTGTCTCAGGAGTTATAGGTCTCCTTTCCATTTCTTCCAAGGTTTCTGATTGGCATGGCAAGCTTGAATGTAAAGTGAGTATTTATGATAATTTTCCTCTGTCCATAGTGCAGTGATTCCAATGGTCTGCTGAGGCCTGCTACATCCTAACTGAAAGTGGAAGTTCATTTTGAAAACTGAATATAATGTATGGGTTCCAGCTTTGTTCTGAGTTTTAAATATCTAGAACTAGAGACAGCAAAACCTGTATCTTACATGGAAACAAATGGTGAAAATAAAGAAAAGCCTATCCATATCATATGCCATCACCATATCCCAGGGTGATGATAGGGCCATGATGCTTCATTTTATCTGATTCAAAGTATATTCTACTAACTACAGTGATCCATGAACAAGTGTCTTAATATTGTATAACAGAAAATTTTAAAAAAATTAACTAAATAAAATTATCTTACTTAGAAAAATATATTGTACTTAAGGTTTACACTTCCAAATTAACATATCCCATCAAAAATACAACTAAAGTTAAAGTAAGTAATTTTTTTAGTGTAATTTAAACAAAATATTGCAGTTAGACAACTCAATCCTTCAAATTGAAAAGAATTGTCTCATTAAATATTTTTTTAAAGTTAAATCAATTTCATCAATAAATAGCTTTTTCTAATTGATGACAGGGTCAGAGTAACACTATTTAAATAAGGATATCTGGGAATTTTTTCCATATTGAAACATAAAAATGAAATAAATTAAAAAAAGTAAAATCTAAATGGGAAAACATGATAAAAATTCTGATTATACTCCAAATTCTTCTGAAACATAAAAGTGAAAGCTTGGTCAAGAAAAGACCACCTGAGTTTCAGCAGGAATCACCTGGACCTTTGTGCACGTTTCCCTAGCCCATCCCTGCAGGAAGAGGCAGGATAGAGAACAAAGGGCCCAATTCTCTGATCCTTCCCATGGCCCAGGAGGAACAGAGCAGCACTTACTTGTGACTTTCTACCTTGTCTGTGGGGTGCCTGGTGGACTGCTCTCTCTATCACATGGCTCAGAACCCAGTAGAGACAAGTGCAGGACTCAGATCTTAGGTGAGGGAACTATGGATAACTATGGTGACCATTGCATGCGTGTGACCATTGCATGAAGGAAAAGGGATCAGGAAACACACAGCACACCCAGGCCCTAAAGAAGCTTTTATGGAACCCTCAAGTAACCAGCTAATTTCTAAACAGCCATGGATTCTGGGGAAACAGGGAGGGGAAGCAAATACTCAGGCACTTGTATGCTCAGGAAAGATCAAAGCCTTTAACCAGGCAGACCCCAGGGCTTAGATCATCAGTGAAGGGGTTCCACATCAAAATTCAAAGATTGGGGCAAGTGAATGTTTAATTCAAAGTATGCAGTTCAACAGAAGATGGCAAGGCACACAAAGGAGCAGGGAAACATTAGCCATTCAAAGGAACAAAAATATCTAGAAACCACCCCAGCAGAAAAAGACATCAGAGTGACAGGAAACCACATTTTAATATCTGTCTTACAGAAGCAGCTTGAAGGCTTAGGATGCCACTGTCCATCACTATTGCCATAGCATGGGAGAAGACTGTGTGCCTGTCAGTTAGCATCCTAGGGGCCACAGAGATTGTGCTGATGCTGCTGTTTGAACTGTGCTGTCTCATGTAGAGCAACTAGCCACAGTAACTCCATAAACTCAGATTCACTTAAATTTAACAATGAACATTTTTTTTGCACTTGATTCTTTCCCGTGCTTCATCTCAAAGGCCATGTGTGGCTAACAGCTGCCATATGGGACAGCTCAGATATAGATCTCTTCATCATGGTTGGAGATTCTGTTTGCCATAGTTGGTCTAAAAGATTCACAAGGACTTTCATGGTGCTGCAGCTCAGAACACAAACCTCCTCATCTACTGGGTGGCATGAGGTCTTTCCTCAGTTGGTGTAGCTGTTGTGGCCTAGGGTAGGCTCTGGAAGGCTCCTGGGATGATGAGAATGGGGCTTCCTGGATAGATCTAGACCAGGAGAACAGGGTTCCAGCCACCTCTGACAGTATGCACTTCAGCCCTCAGGAGCCTTTGTAAATCCACACCTGTTGCATCTCACCTGGATCACAGTGTCCAGATGTGCCGTACTGTCCCAGGACTATTTCTTTTTCTGACTATGAATACTTTCCTAGGAGTATTTCCTTTTCTGAATATGAAATTATCTGTTGATCTTGTGCCCTCACGTTGATGTCTGCATCAGAGGAGGGATCATTTTCTCTTCTCTGCTGAATCGCTCTGGAGACTGAAGCAATGGAATGAGCTCCATCATGAAGAGAGAAGGGACTTCAGGAAGCAACCTTGGTACCATTTCTGACCATGTAAGATGCAATACCAATAATAAACCAGTACGGGTCAGACAGACCACAATTCGCAAAAAGAAGGTTGATCTTGGAAATGCTAGGTAGGTAATAGAGTGATATTGTCCTTTACCTACAGGGAGACCCCCAGGCTTGAATGAGGACTCTGTGTGGCCAGAAGCATTTGGAGGACCTGCCTGGTGTCTGAGGTGTGGGACAAAGTTCTCTAAGTTGGTGACCCGAAACTGGATGCCCAAACCTACCTTTGCAACCCTCCACATAGTCACTAAGGCTACTTCTTTAGAATTAGTAAAACTGCCCCCATTCATATGTTGACGCCTCACTTCATTGTTGGTGTGTATGCAAAAGTGGTCTATAAGAAGGAATGGAGATTAAACAAGGTCATCCAGGTGAGGCTGATCTCACAGGAACCATGTCCTTCTGAATAAATGACCAGGGAGCTCTCTGTCCAGGGAGCACTCTCCATCCCTCTCAGTCCACAAGGAGAAGCCTGTGAGGGCAGACAAGAAGGGAGCCCTAGGAAGATAGCTGATGACAGAGGGGTCATCTGCTGCTTCTTGACTTTTGATCTTCAGTCTGCAGAATATTGAGAGGACACATCTTTACTATCTGAGCCAATGAGACCAGGGAGATGTGTCTCCCTATGACAGTGCCTGAAAAGCTGCTGAGGCATGACAGGAAGGTGTGCCTTTTCCTTGACACCTCTCTCTCTCTCTCTCTCTCTCTCTCTCTCTCTCTCTCTCTCTCGTTCTCTGTCTCCCCTCTTTCTGGCTTCCTGAGGTGAGCAGCTCTGCTCTGCCACAGAAGCCCTGCCATGGGGTGTAACAGTCTGTGGCACACAGACCCTAGCCAAGGTGTCACGGTCTGTGGCATGAAACCTCTGAAAACAAGAATCAAGATCAGCCTTTTTCCCACGAGGTGCTGTGTGGTGGTGTTTGCTCACAGTGGTGGGAAGCTGATGAGCACACCTGCACCTTTTTAAAGACAGGTGTTCCTCCTAGATGTGCAGGACAGTCAGCTGCTCTCCATTTCAATAATCTCATTGTGTCTGGTGCTGCCACCTCCTTGCCTACTTTGAATTACAAGTAATTTGTCTCTTAAGGGAAAAGTTTGTTGTAGCACATACTTATTTCTCTTTAATGACTCCATGCTTTTGCCTTGGCTTTTGCAAATCCCACTGTAAAAATAAGAATTATTTTCGCGTATTGAATTATTTTTATCATTTTCAGTTTACTCTGAAATTTCCCCCTGATCTCAGATTCATGAATAACACTTGAAATATCATCTCCACATATTATGAATCAATTTTTTTTGTAGAAATATAATGAGAGTTGGGATAATAGTGGCTATAAGAGGGTACTGTTGTCTGTTGTCAGCTGTCCATGATCACCATAACCTTGGGGAGCGCAGATCACAGAATCCATTTTTCTTTTATGTGTTTCCATAGAATTGCTCAACTGGGGCACTTGTATGATTCAAACAGCAAAGTGAATAATTCTACACCTACAAGCACCTATTGTCAAAGGCATAGACAGAGGAGATATCAGTGGAATCACTAGGTGAGGAGGTACAGGATACTGAGATGACAATCTGAAGATTGGAATTCTCTGGAGGACTCTGAGAATACAAAATTAGGCAGGCCTTTGTGTGTGTGTGTGTGTGTGTGTGTGTGTGTGTGTGTGTGTGTGTGCCAGGATTGAACTCAGAAGCACTCATCTACTGAGCCACATCCCCAGCCCTATTTTTATATTTTATTTAGAGACAAGGTCTCACTGAGATGGTTAGCACCTTGCATATTCCTGAGGCTGCTTCGAACTTGCAATTTTCCTGCTTCAGCCTCCCAAGCAACTGGGATTACAAGTATGTGCTATCGTGCCCAGTTCAAATTAGGCAGTTTTTTATAGACAGAGAAGATATCACCAGAATGACCAGGTTATGCGGGATATAAGGCTAAGAGAACCACCTCCAATTTGGATTTCTCTAAAGCACTCTAATATTACAGAATTAGGCAGTCTTTACCTACACTGACAGATGAGTTCAGGATTATGGAGAGAAACAGAGAATCCCCTATTTTTAAGACCAATATCCCTAAAAGCCAGGACTGCTAAGACAATTAATGACTGTATTGTGAACTTCAATTCCTATATTAAAGCAATTCCTACTTTGAATATCTATCAACTGTATAAATGTCATGTGATACCACTATGTGGACTCCCAACCTTCACTACTCTGTGTCATTTAGAAAATAAGGAGAGACACACTGTGGTCCTCTCCAATGGAGCTGAGGAGAAGGAAAGATGGTGAATACACTAAGAAGTACCCTATCCCATTCCAGACAATGTGCTTCAGAGCTTGAATGCCTCTGAGCAGTGCCCTCAGCAGGTGGAAGCAGGGAGAAGCAGCTGGGGCATCCAAGTCTTACACTTTCCCAGGATGTTGATGTCATGGCCTATGTCACTTTGGGCAGCAAACTGCAATGCTGTTGAGAGTAATAAGTGGCAATATCTTTAGGCTCCAGGCTGCCCCTGACCCTATATGGAACCTCATATTGGAAAAAGTTTGCAGAATACATCAGTAATTTGGAACTTTCCCTGCTTCCTATTGATATCAGTGTCAATAACTAAGGTTCTGACTTGCCTGGTAGGACATTGTGATTGGGTATCCTTAAGATGTAGACCTGGATTGTGATTATCTATATCCAGATTTGTTGTTCCTTGGATTTACAGACTACAGCTCCTCCTCTGTATTCTTTAGTAATCAGATCAATGTCTTCAGAAAGACAGGTCCCCTCTCTGCCAAATATTCTCATTGATACCCTTGGATCTACAATTGTTTTCCTCAATTTATGGAGAATTTCTACTAAATAATTCCTCTATTTATGAAGACTGTGTCATCTGGTTGTCACATCTGGCATCTAAGATTGAAAACATAAAAACACAATATCCACATACTGCACCTTGTTATGAGAGAATGCATTTATGGACCAAATACATCGGACCCCACTGTACTGGGTAAATCCCCAAGTGTGAAACTTTCTGCTTTAAAATAAAAGTAGCAGTGTCCACAGGAGTCATATGGGCACCCTTATGTCCATACTATGTCCTGACTGAAACAGACTTCTTCACAGATTGTGACCACACAAAGAAGTCCTCGGGGAGTGGGCTGTACACTGAGCACATGCAAATCTGCAAGGCTTGGCAGGGCTTGGCAGGGCTTGGCATAGATGGTGGACTAGCTCTTCTCACTCATTAAGCAGAAATTCAGTGTCTGCCCATTTCCCCGGGTGTCATATATTGCCCACAGAGTATTTTCTAATTCTTTTTTGGGGGGCGGGCAACAAACAGCCTCAGTCTTGCCCCCTCTGATGGCCTGTTAGTTCCATCTCCTCCAGCTTCAGCACATTCTGAGCTTGCTAGATTTCATCTATGACAGGAACTGTCCATTAGGACACAATTCCATAATATGCATGAGTGTTCTAGCTCCTTTTCTTGCTTCCCATGCATATCACTGAGGTCAGGGCAGCTTCCTCTTTATTCTGATTCCCTTAAACTGTGGTTCATACATGGAAGCAATAGGAAAACATGGGAACCCACAATATATTTTGAAGAGAGTCACCTACCTGACCCAGCTGTCATGTAGAGCAAAGCATCTTTCATGCTTCTGCTTCTGCTCACTATGGGTTCATGCTTCTGCTCACTATAGTCCCATAACTCCAGTCAATATCTTCAGAGATGGAGGTCCTCCTTCTACCAAGTGCTCATTGATGCCCTTGAATGTCCTGTCATTCCTAAGTGTGCATTTCTGTCATCACCAAGTATCTAGTAGTTTCTTAAAGAACACAATTCTAATGGCTGTTTTAGGACTGCAGATTTCAATCAGGGTGAGAAAGAAACATGTGTGAGTGCAGTCTCATTGGTCCTGAGGGTGCCATTAATTGGGGTTAGTTGTATCTTTGACTCACTGTGAGCATCCAAGAAAGAGGAAAGGGCAGAGTACTTAGAGGGATGAGGTTCCTTGTTGAGGGCCACAGCCGAGTCCCGATGACTCATGGCATTTTTTGCTAGAAGTAGTAGTTGAGAGGTGACGCTAGGGAGTCATTAATATGATGACTTTTGAGTTCTGGAGGAGTTCCTGTTGAGTTCCAGTTGAGCTCTTCCAGGATTCCTGAAGAGCTTCTCATTGGTTGAAGAAGTGCCGGAGGTGGGATTTCCAGTTGGTGGTTCCAGGAGGAGCTTCATGGCATTCGGGAGAGTTCCTGGGGAGCGTGTGTGGAATGTGCTGGTGGAGTTCAGAAATAAAGTTTGTTCCTGCTTTCAGTGGCTCATGATTGTGCCCAGCCAGAGTGTGGCAGTCCCTATGTAAGGAACAGAGTCCAGGCATGGTTAGGGGGACACTCTATGGGGCACAAAGTTGGAGATGGCCAATTAGTGGTCAGAGTGCAGCAGGTGTGCGGGTGTGTTAGGAGGAGTGGGGACAACCTACAGAATCCATAATTCCCTTTAATCCCTGCTGAATGTTTTTTCACTTGCTCACCTGCTTCTTTATCACTTTACCCTGCCTAAATACAGGGCCCCTGAGGGCAGCCATTAATAACTCTGCTCCATTCTGAACTAGAAGAGATGAACAAGATTAAAATATACAGTTTCCAGGAACTTTGTAGATTCAAGTGTGTCAATGAGGAGCATTGCAGAAAGGTAACCTCCTCTTCTGAAGACTTTGATCTGATTACTATATAATACAGAGGAGGAGCTGTAATTTGTGAATCCAAGGAAGCTTAAATGTGGATATAGATAAACACATGCAGAGATAAGAAGGTCACTCTTATTCCTCTGGTGGACAGAGACACTTCCTGATCTTGGATGACTTGGATATATGTGGAGGGACACAGCATTCATGGACAATCTCTTGCTTAGCTGGAGATGAAAAGAAAAGTAAGTGAGGACAGATCCTGCTCCTTCTTATAAATTGTGACCCCTCCATATTTACTTTGATCTTCTCATTCACAGTAAGGACACAAGGGAAATGGGCCAAAGAGGAGCTGGTCTCATCTTGCTAATATCTGTGGGGGCTCGAGCAACCGTCATTTAACTTAATTGCAGTTAATGGATTCCTATCCTGACTAACAGCCCCTATCAGGATGAAATGGAGACCAAGGAAGCACATGGCCACCTTCCAGAGATCAAGTAATACTCTACACTGAGGGCACAAGGAGGATGTTGTCCTTTATCACCCAAAACACATTATCCACCGCCAAATCCATGGTGATCTGTTTACTCTAGAGACACTTGGGCACCATGGACCTGTGCTGAGTAACTGGTAGGAGCCTGCCCTTCAGCTGTGCCCAACCATGCCCAGCCCTCCTGATTTGCATGTGCCCACAGGCAGCCCTGTGCCCTGATGACTTCTTAATATGCCAGTCACATCCTATGAAAGAGTCAGTCTGAAACAGGACACAGCATGGCCATGAGGGCCCCTGCTAAGCTCCTGTGGCTCCTGCTAGTCTAGCTCGCAGGTAAGGAGGGACAGCACTGGGGAGTTAATCAGCCTACTGTTTTTAGGGTTGCTGGCCGAACATAGAATTTTCTTTTAATATGAATAATTTTTGTTTACTCATGTATTTTCAATATCAAATGTGAGGTGTGACATCCAGATTACACAGCCTACCTCCTCCTTGTCTGCATTTCTAAGAGACAGAGTCACCATCACCTGCAGGGCCAGTCAGAGTATTGGCATAGGTTTAGCCTGGTACCAACAGAAACCAGGGTAAGCTCCTAAGCTCCTCATCTATCATGCAAACAGTTTGGAATATGGGGTTCCCTCGATGTTCAGTGACAGTGGACCTGGCACAGATTTCACTCTCACCATCTGCAGCCTGCAGCCTGAAGATTTTGCCAGGGCACTGCTCAGAGGCACCAGGCTCTGAGGGTCATTGGGAGCTTTATGTAGAAAGAGCCAAAGAGGACTCTCTGTACCCCTGCTCCTTGCTCCTCCTCAGCCCAAGAGAAACAGACATAACTGCTCCCCTGAAATCAATGAAAGCATTTGTAAGACACGGGGAATTTGGTTATGGTTTCCATTGGATTCATACATCAACACACAAGAGCCTAATGGTGTCCCAATTTGGAATTTTCTAGATGATAAAACAGACATCTAATCCTCCCTGTAATGTCCTGGGGTCTGGTAGTCAGAGAAGCTGACACAAGAGACAGGAATCCTTGCTGTTCACCCAGAATCCAGAGAGAATATTCTACTGAAATTAAAGAGTGCCCAACCCTGAGGTCCTCAGAGCTGTGCAGAAGGCCTGAGGTTGTGTTCTGAAGCTGCCCAAGGACTCCAGTACTCACCAGGTGATTCTCCTCTTTCCTGCCTGAACTGAGACATTCTATAGGAAATCAATAAACATCCATGTTGTGATCCTGAGATTCTAGGAATATTACCTTACATCAACAAAGGGAGTTGGGATTATGTTAAAGATTCACGACCTGGAGATTTTCCTAAATATTCTGCAGGAAACCAATAATCATAAGGGTGCTTAGAGTGGGAAGGAAGGATGGTCACAGTCAGGGGATGGGACAATGGTGAGAGGTCTTGAGAGATGGAGAAAGGGGCCAGGAGAAGGAAGTGAGAGAACTTAGGACCTGGAAAGCCTGGAGCTGGATGCTCTCCTCAGGAGCTTGCAGAAGAGGCCCAGCCCTCATGCCCTGGTTTCAGCTCACTGGGAATATGAGCTCCAGGGCCCTGAGATAACCAGCCTTGGCTGCTGTAAGCCCAGGAGGTGATGAAGGTCTGTGAGGGCAGTTGTAGGGACTGAGGCAAGGGAAGGGATAGAGACCCCTGACCGTGGCTATACACTGCCCCACTAAACATTGTCACATTACTGTAATTTGGTTTCTACTTTGACATGAGGCAGAAAACTTTTTCTCTAAGAACGGATCTTTCCAGAGCTCTTCTGTGGTAGATATACTTAGATAAATCTACCCCACGTGGAGTCTGCCCTCACAGCACCCAAGAAGAGAGGAGGGTTTTGCTTGCTCTCTGCTTCTTGGTCTCCATGACAGGGGTATGGATTAGATTCACAGGGGAGAGTGAGAGGGGAGAACTAAATCAGCATTGGGGGCCGAGGGCAGGAGGGAGGATCAGGGCAGTGCAAGGCACACTCCTGCCCACATCTGTAATGAAGGCAGGTAAGGCAGGGAGGGCTGCAGGGCTCTGTTTTGCAGAAGAACCTACAGAGCCCTGAGTTTCAGGTCAGGTCAGCAGGGAGTTGGCAGAGGCAGTAGGGAGCTGAGATTCTCTGCCTTTAGATTGCATCCTCTACTTCCACCTCACAGGCCATGATACACCTTTGAGAAGACTGTGACCACGTGGAAGAAATGCATCTAAATTCAGACAGACCTTGGTTCAGAGCCAGTCCAAGCCCTTATAGTCCACGTGACATTTTTCACCTCACTGTGCTGGGATGACTGGTTCCCTCTTCTGTGGAAAGCTGCAGCAAAAATATCAGAGGGGATCCTGGGATAAACCAAATTATTCACCTTGAAATATGATGCTGTGATATACAGTCACAGAATCTGCATTAAGTCTCACTGAATATCTCAAAATGAGGACATTGTGTGATCCCAAGAGTGAGATGTCTTCTTCAACTGGCCACAAGCCACTGTTCATTCTACAGAAAGCACATGCCTCTCTGCATTGTGGGGTTCTATGTGCTGTATTTCCTACCAGAGCAACTTCCAGTGTCCATTCCTGTGGAGCATTAGGATATTGATGAGGACACCAACAGCCATAGCCTGGTGTCCCCTGGGTCCCATGGGTATGAGTTCCCAACACCTCCTGTAAACACTCACCAGAGATTGGAGGTAACAGAAGCATTACCACCATGCACCACAGTGCTGTGCGCCAGTGTCCAAGTGGCCAACATCAGGTGTGGAGGTGACAGGGAATGGTCTGGTCCTTCAACTCCAGCTCTGGAGGTTGCAGCCTTATGGTTCTGTTTCAACTTTTATCACTCTTGACTGTCATCCTTCCATCTATGTTACGTGACTCTTATATTTTTACCTGATTTTTATTAGGACATTGGACCTACATTTGGGCATGCCTGGTTAACACAGAGTAATCTCTAATATTTAAATATCCAAAATTTCCATTTGCAAAGGCACTTTTCCCATATAAGGTATTTACAAAGCTTTCATGATATAGGGCCTAATACCATGGAAACCACACTCAATCACAACCCACTCAAAACCAACACCAATGTGTACACACACCCTCCACCTCTCCCTCCCCCTGATTTTCCTGCTCCACCTCCGCCCTCAGGAGGAAAGTCCCTTCTCTTCCTGGTGTATCCACCCCACTGTGCACACTCAGGCTCACACAGGAGGACCTTGCTCAGGATTGAATTAAGGACCTGCTCTGTCACAATAATCAAGCAGAAAATCTGAAGTGACCTTACCCACCTGAGGATCACCTCTCTCTCTCTGGAGGCCAGTTTTGGTCTCTACAGACACTTGGAACTTCCATGGCCATGTGTCCCCCAGGCCTCAGAGAGGATTGGAATGGCCCTTGCTCAAACAGGATCCACCTGTGCTTTCCATCCTTACCCTTCAGCTCACTGTGCACAATAGAGTGGGTGAGGGTTGAAGGACGTGAATAAATTTCCCAATCCTCCTTGGTCAAGTTAATGGGTTCTTTTGGAGCATCTTAAGAATGTATTTTCTGGGCATATCCTAGTTCAAAGGATGGGAGGCATTCCTGAATTATGAGTACCATGATCACTTTGGCTAAAGTAAATCTCCTTTCACATGAAGCTTCCTTGCTCACATCCCTTGTTCCCAGGTCAGTGGCAGTAGGTCTGGGGCTGAGTCATGACTCCCAACCCCAGAGAGGAGCCTGGGGTTGCTGCACAGAACTTCTGTAGGTGGGACACTCAGTGGGACCTGACATTGTAGAGCAGACCTAACAGAAACACTCATGTAAGGTCAGCCCTGCTGCTCACTGGAAGAGTAACCTCCATTATAGTTATTTCTCTGAGTAACCAGAAAGAAAAATGTGATGGCAAATCATGATGTCCACAACAAACTTTACCATAGATACTGAGAGTCATCAAGGTTAGCGAGAGTGGTCCATGGTCCTCTGCACCCCTCAACTGAATCCTAGAATAGCAATACCTATGCAGGAGAGCCCCTGCCCATCTCTGAGAGCTGACCTACAGGCTGCTCCTCACAGGTCCTAGAATGTTGCCCTTCAGATGCTCCAGACAGCCTGATCTCCAAATGATGCAACTTGTGAACCAAAGAAAATGGCTTGGGCTGTTGTTGCTCTAACAAGACACCTGCTCTTGCCTTACCCTGTGAAAACTGGGAATGGCCACACACTACTTGGTGAACCTCAAGCACTTCTCAAGGGACTCTGTGACCTCTTCTGTTGAATTTCTTCTCTATGTGAGATGCTGTGTGAAGAAGGGTTCTGTGGCTGTCCTACTGTAGGGATGTATGTCAATTGGGGAGTGATTTTCTTCTCTTAATGTTAGGGTTTTATATCATCCCAACCAGTAATGCATGTGAAGTTGTTATTACTCTCAGATAGAGAATGCAGGTGGGTTTTGTAAAAGCAAGGGATAGCCTGGTGCAGAAGGACACAGGAGGTTGTCTCCACTGAGGGTATTGCTCTGTAGCTGAAGGTGTCCCCAGAAACAAGAAAGAAGGAGTGGCTTGAGCCTGGAATGTAACTGCTGCCTAGGAATTTAAATACAGTCACTGGTATGGTTCAGGCAGGGTCTCCGTCTGCTTAGTCCAAACCCAATGTGTCCCACATGCCCCAGAGGCAGAGGGGTCATCATCCTGGTCTTACTCAGAGCAGGGAACAGTCAGTGCTGAGCTTCCAGGTAGGTCATTTTTCTTGTCCCTGAAGGTAAGAGTTGAGAGACCAAAGTTCTCTTCCAGCAGATCAGGCTTACCTGCATATACTGAGTGTAGTTAGGTGGGTAGGTGATGTGGACTATACAGGAAATGGAAATACCTGTTGTAAAATATTTTTGAATGATAAAAAGTAAAAAGAATATAGTGAGAGTATTTATTGAAGGAATCAAATATAGTCATGGCCTTCAGAGAATTCAAAGATATTTTATTTTTTAAAATATGGACAATTTTTTAGATACAGAATAAAAATTAATAGACTCATTGTTATATATATATATGTTTTTTATGTTGATATATGTATTTTTTCTTTCTTTTGATTTATGTTTTGGTTGTTTTGGGGGGAATTGAAACCAGAACCTCTAGCAGGCTATGTAAATGTTCTATCATTGATCTACATCTGAACCCATAGCTAGATACACTTTCAAAGATATTTTAAAATTCTAGAATATTCTGTTGCTACACATAATATGGGTGGGTCTCTAAAGTGAGAAGGTCATCATCAACTCTAAGGACAACAAAGGAGTTGGTGACTAGTCACACTGTTCCAGTGCACACAGCAGGCAGGACTGAATGTAGGGGTCCTGTCAATCAGCCTCCTGCTCTGCAGCCCAACTCAGTTCTGAGCAGAGAGTCAGATGTTCTTACACCATCTACACTCCCAACAGTGGGGAGGCTGGGATGTGCTTTCTGCTCTCTGTGAATCCAGTCCAATCCTCACAGAGTCACAGTCCCAAACACAAAGCCAGGCCCTCTGTTGGAAGGCAGATGCCCTGATGTTACTGTGCTACTCCTCATACAATTTACATTCTCAAGCTCCTTCCAGGGACACAAACCTCTGACACCCCTCAGAATTTACCTCCAGGGTCTCGGAATATCTTTAGCACTGGTGAAACTTTTACTTTTTACGGGATGCAGACAAAAGACTATATTATGTTTTTTACCTCATTTTTTTATGATAACTGAAGGCCTGAGACTCTACATATCCCACCTTAACCTATGCAGGGAATTTTTTTTTCTGTGATCCATTTCAGTGACCCAGGGTGCCATGGAATATCAATAATTTTGGTTCATAATAGAATACTTTTTTATTAAGTGTAAGAAAATTTGAGGAAAACACTCCTTGGACAACCAACCAGTGGCATCATTTGTGTGTCTTGTCCCGTGGCTTTTTTGTGATGTTACAATTTCTTCCTGGGGTCTTCATTATCCCTCAGCTTAAAAAAATCTTGTAGGATGCTACTCTGCCCCCTCCACACAGGCTGCAACATGCAATCTGGAACCTGGATTGGCCCATTTGCAGTGTCTCCAACAGGGGCGAAGTGAGAGAGAAGCAGCTGTGATAATTAACCTTCCATATCACTTTTAACTGTAAAGACAAAATTTAATGTAAAATAATTAACGTTTTCTCAATGTTGCTCAATTTACTACAAAATTTCAAGAAAGACTAGAGAGTTTATTTCTACTTTTATGCTCATAACTAATCCCTCCTGGGAATTTGATATACAACACATTAATGGGTCCATGAAAATCAGAGCCTCTTTATCTTTGAAAACTAGAGTAATTTTCCTAATAGAAATGATGCCAATGAGAAAATTTAATAAACAGGCTTTTATTACTTAACTTTCTCCTCTTTTCTTTTGACTTTCTGTACAGAAAACCTTCTATTGATCTTTTTCTCTAAACCTGACCTATATCCAGCCTTCTTAATCTTTCACCTGCACAAATAAAGTTTTTGTAATTCTTGAAGGTTTTTCACCACTACCATATGCATCTCCAGTACACGACCTTAAGAGGAGAGAGATTGGCCAATGGAGGGTGGAAAGCCACAATTAGAATTCCAGTAGCAGCAAAGATGGAGTAACTGTACATCTTACTGTACCACAAATTGCAACTATAACACTGGGACGAATATAAGAGTGAACTGCCCAAGTGTACTCCAAAGAAAACCTTGGCCATGGGTGTAAAAGGACAGGAAAATGAGAAATGCCTACTGCTGGTGAGCTGTCAAGGGACTGCAGCCATGGTCACTGGAGGTTCTTCATTACAGTGGACAAACTACACCTTCTAAAACATCAAGAGAGTCTCTCCTTCTAGCCATAGGACTAAGGAAGTGCTACTGGGGGATGAAGCAGGGACCTCACTCATTTTTAAAGCTTCCCTTTTCTTTTCTGTATTTATCACAAAAAATAGATTTTTCAAATCAAAATTATTTATTAGGAACTAGAGTGTTTTAGGATGGACTGAAGTTCAGACTCAAGAGAGTCTTGTGAGCAATAAGTATTCTCCATGTACAAAGTTGCCTGATAGAGCAGCATTCTCCAACTTAGCATAGAGCATTTGCATTTGAACAGCACGCCAAGTGATTCTTCTGTAGTCTGAACACAAGTCAGCAAACTAGCATTTGAAGGAAGCATTTTCACCACATTTCCATATATATATATATGTGTGTGTGTGTGTGTATATATATACACACACACACATGCCACATGTCAGCCCTTTTTTTATTTTTGTATTTTGAGGCAGCATCTTGCTAATTTGCTTAGATCTTAAAGTTGCTAATCTGGTCCTGAACCTACCATCTTCCTGCTTCAGTCTCCCAAGTAATTGGGATTACAGGCATGCACCACATGTCCGGCTCTGTCTACTAATATTTTTAAGTTAATTACTTAGAACAGTGCAGCACACATAGAAGACCATAAACTCAATTTCGTGATTATATGTCCTAGAAACTAGTAATGTAAGACCAGGCAAGATAAGGGTGGAAAACTTACCACAGGGCTTGAATTTCAAGACAGGATGTGACTCATGATTGACAAAAAAGTCACAGGCCTGAGGAACTTGTGGACACAGATAACAGAGCAGGCTGAGGGAAGTGACAGAGAGCACCCCAGGCTACAACCACTGAGGAGGCGTTCGCAGAGGAAGTGTGACAGAAGAATACTTGTGACTTAGAGGAATAGAAAGGAAAAATCCAATTCTGAAACAGAGCACAGAGCAAATGCAAAACTCAGACGAGAAGTGGCTGACTGGTGGGGCTGCTGGACAGGGGTGGTTACAGAGGCTGACTAAGTCTGGAGGAGACAGTTGGAAAATAAGGTTCTGCGCATTGAACCTGGGTAGCTCTTGGGTGAGGGAGTCATGGGGCAAGGTGACATCACCAAGAGCAAAATGTCATGGGCAGCGTCATCAGGCACAGGAGAGGAATTGCTCTATCAGGGCCTGAGCACCCTGGCCCTGGGCCATGAGATGCAGCGGGAGCCTCACATTGACCAGAAATGTGAATCCAACTGTATTAAGATGTCAGGGAGTCAGACATCCTGGACACCTAAAAGCAAGTTCCTGACAGTCCTCAGAGAGATGCAGGCTAAAGCTTCCTAGTGCTCCACACTCAGGGTGGCTGTTCTACTCAATCTTCTCCAGAGTTGCACTTTCTCCCATGACTGTGCTGGACACAAGGCTTTGATACAATGATGAGAAACAGGGCTGAGCAGGAAGGAAGCAATGTGTGCTGCCGAAACCCACTGACGGAGGCCCTGGGAGGATGTGTGTGGGAGGCCAAAAAACTGTGGCAGGAGCAAAGAGCACAGGGGACATCAAAATCCATCCAGGCCTTAGCCTGAAGCTGATGATGGTGAGCATAAAATCTGTCGTTGATGCACTGCCACTGAAACTCCAGGGGGCCCCGAGGCCCTGGGTGGATGTCCTCAGTTGGGGACAGGTCTCTGGTCTTCCTAGTCCAAGGCTTCCTTCTAGTTGGACAAAACGCTGGCTGGAGGTGCTGGGCTTGTGGCTCAGACGTGAGCACTTGCCTTTTTGAATACACAAGGCATTGGGTTTGACACTCAGCACCACATAAAACAAAGTAAAAATCCTGTGTCCACCTATAAATATTAAAAATAAAAATACTGGCTGGACTTGCTGCTGATGGTGATCTCCTCTTGGGCAGATACAGCCAGGTAGCCTGAAGACTAATCAGCACAATGTTCCCACAGGTCCCTCCAATCAAGAACGCACAAAGACTACACACCCACTACCAGTGTATTAAAATATTTTTAAATGTAGATTTTCTGATTCTTAACAAAGAATTGGGTTGGTTTATATGATTTTTCTTTGTGCATGTTGCAGTCACTGTATACTTTTGTAAAAAACACACTTGTGTGAACCACTCAGCTGAGACCCAGAGCACTATGCAGAGAAGGATCTGGGCTGTGTCACTGTCTTGCTGGTGCTCACCTTCTGTACTCAGTCCCCATCTTCAGGGAAAGTGTGTTTACAAAGCTCTGAGCAGCTGGTCTTGAGCTCCCGGGGCCCTGTCAAACACCAGAGTGTCAAAGTAAAGTCCACATGTGGAGAGGCCAGAAGACAGGTGTCAGAGAGGAAAAAATAGGGCCAGAGGCCAAAGGAAGAGGGATCAGGTTCCAAGGAAATGATGAGAAATCCAGGTGCAGCTGCAGTTTTCATCAGCCTTCTGAAATGAAAACATGTTCTCATAAACTGTCCACTTTGAACTCTGATGCATTAAAAGAAATGATATATTTTACATCACACTCTCAGTGCAGGTGAGCACAAACTTCCAAAGGTTATTGAAACATTTACATGTGGTATCAGTGCATCGAATATTCTCCTGTCAGTGGAAAGAATGAGGACAGATAGCACACCTCTGTCTGCATCCCAGGTCTCTTCTGCACTTCAAATACAAACTTCAAGTTCCTCTTTGGCCACTAAAAGACACTTGGACACATCCACCCAATCCTCTGGTGCTTCCCTCAGCACAGACACTTCTCAGAACAGGTTACCGGGCTTCTAATAGCTTCTTGTATCCTCCTCATTCCCCCTGTCACTGATAGACCTAAGGTGCCAATGGCTCCTCCTCAGGTAACAGGTGACAACTTTAGATCCCAACCTCTGGTAGGATGGGTCTTCACTTATCCTTATTTAAGATAAAAACTGTTTATAATGTTGTGCAGCAACAGCCTCCTGACCAGTGCTGGGATCAGACTCTTTAACATATCAGGCAGAAACCCTGGCCTCATGGAATTTTTATTTTAATGTGATGGGCAGGCAATAAAATAGCAAATAGCATTTTTACACTGCTGCTTTGGCACCTTGCCCTATAGCACTGACCTCACTCAGGCAAGTGGGACACTGAGTTTTCAGGCCCTGTCCTTCAGCATGGACAGACTCAGAGGAAGAGAGTAAAAGCCAGTGCAGTTGAACTCCTGTGGTTCCTGGGAAACAAAAACACATGCATCATCATTAATGGGCCTTTGTCCCTTGACCCATCTGTTTATGAAGAACATTGTCTTTCACTCCATCTGGCTCCTGCTTCATGAGTCCACACAACACACAGGTCAGTACCCAGAATCCGTGCTATGTCATCATCTAGGAGGACAAACTGGACTCACTTTTAGCAGAGCTCCTTTTACTATGTCTAATTTTTATTTTTGGTAAAATCACTCTTTTCTTCCTTAATATTTCCTCTTTATTTTTGTTTTCTTAAAACATGAGATTTTTTTTTCAGAAAATTGAGGGAGTGCATCATTTTCATTGTGTTCCCTGAGCTGTACTCAGTACTCCTTAATCTCTGATCTTCTGCTTGTGAGTTCTTCAAATCAGAGTCCCACTTACAGGTGGGAGATCCAACATGTTCTCTCTTGTTCCAAGTCACTGCATTCCCTTTTCAAAGCTCTCAATTGTTGTTTGGCAGAATTATAGGTTTGGGGACACTCATTCTAATGTTATTCCAAAGATGCAATGGGGGTAGAAGTTTCACCTGTCATAGAGACTATCTCTGTGCTGGTCCAATGGCCAGATAGTTCAGGAAGTGGGCAGGCTGTCCTGCATAAGCCATCCTCCTGGGAACTAGCTGTGGTCACATTAGAAGGGCCTTCATTCCTTCTGAGTGCAGTGCCTCCACTGATCAAGGGACCTCCCAGTAGGTCCAGATTATAAAAACTCTACCACCTCCTAATATCACAAGTTTGGGGACTAAGACTCCAGCTTCATCCCTTGGGGACAGACAATAGCAGATGGCAATAAGAACTGATCAGGGTTATTGCAAAGTGAGAAGAAAAACTTGTCACTTTTACAGGAATAGATGTTTCATATTTGAAAATATTTTGAGGAAACTTCAAACTTACAAGACATTTATGAACATCTCAATGTTCTTCTTTCCCCCTAAAACCATTTGAGACTCAGCTTATACCTGATGGCCCACTACGTTTTACTATGTGCCTCCTCCCGATGACATCCTCCTACACAAGCCAACACCACAAGAAATCTAGAGATCAGCCTTAGCAGGTTGTGCCTTCAGTTATCAAGTCCACCTCAAATTCTGTCAGGACGTGCTGCTGTACCAGTTAACATGCCGTCTTCAGTGGCATGTCTCCAGATTCTTTCATTCAGTGTTCCTCTGAACATCAGGACCTTGTCACTTTTGAAGAGGACACACCAATTTCCTTATAGGATAACGCCTGTAGGAGTTGCTGTCCCCTATTGATAACATTTCACTATTCAGTCTGTGGTAGTGTACCTGCTGTGTTTATATGAGAAAGGACAACTGACTGGGAATTTGAACAGCAAAATGTACTGTCTAGCAATCCTGGGATCCTTAAGGTAGAGAAGAAGTCACAAGCAGCTTTTCTCCTCGGAGGCCTCTCTGAGTTCCAGGATTCATCCTTCTGTGTGTCACATGGTCTTTCCAAGGTGTATCTGAGTTCTAAGTTTTTCTTTCTATGAGGCCACGAGGCATATTGAATTAATACAGAAAGAAGACCTCCCTTTACATAATTATCCTTTTAAGCACCTGGTCTCCAATCTGTCACACCCTGTGTCACTGGGATCACAACCCCAACATTTCATCTTATACTACCCAGTAATCTCCAGAGGCAAAGCTGTGAACCTGATTCAGGTGGTGTCACCTGAATTATCTGCTGCACATTGACCTCCTGCAGTCACAATTAGAAGCTACTTGTGGACAGTATCCTTGATACTTCATGAATATCCCTTTCTTCATTAAGATAAAAGTATCAGTTCATAGATTTGTATTTTATTCAGTAGTTTATAACATATATTCATCATTGATTCTTTTGATGTTAAAATATTTCCAGTGTAGCTAGCTGGAGTTCCATTGAAATTGGTTTCTGTTTTGATAGGCTATGACCACCTTGTTCCTTTAGTGTACCCTTAGTTCCCAGATGGACAAGGATCCATCTTCATATTCCTATTGTAGATTCTGTAATAGATATTTTTTCAAGGATTGGTGGTTCTTATTACAGAATAATGGTATTTAGAAACCATGGGTGTTTTGAGACTAAAGGACAACTTATTCTACATTAGAAAAATTATATATATATATATATATATATATATATATATATATATATATAATGCTTCAAGGTGTTAATGTATTACTCTACCAGAGTTGTGAGTATACAGTGATATCTTTGATTATGGTCTAAAATCATAGGTTTTATTCAGTTAGTCTTTTTCAAGTAAGTAACTCCTTTCTGTAACACTGCAAAGAGTTCTTGGATCTAGTTATCATAAATAAATTGGCATTTTGGATCAATTTCTCTTTTATCACTTTTTTTTACTGCTGTTACCATAGGATATGACCAGAACAATTTTATTGGAGGAAGATTTTACCTAAGGGCTAATGGTTTCAGTGGTCTCAAACAGCTGCATTCCTTGGGACTTTAGGAGAGGGAGAACAACTTGGAAGTAGAGTGTGGCAAAGGGAAGCAATTCACATGATGATCACCAAGGGGGAGAGAGAGAGAGAGAGAGAGAGAGAGAGAGAGAGAGAGAGAGAGAGAGAGAGAGAGAGAGAGAGACTCCACTTGCCAGATACAAAATACATATCCTAAAGACATGCCCTCAATGACCTACCTCCTCCACCCACTCCCTACCAGCCTAAAGTTACCACTCAGTTAATCTCAACAGAGGATTATTTCACTGATTGGCTTAAGAGTCTCTCAACCTAATCATTTCTCCTGTAAACCTTCTTGCATTGTCTCACACATGCGCTTTTGGGAAACACCTCACATTCAAATCATCATGATACCCCTGGTCGAAATCAACCCCCAGCTGTCATCCTCACCTACCCCTCCTAGCACCCACTCTTTCTAACATATCCACTTGCTCCACTCTGACACCCCTCTTTGGCCACCATCATATCTGTCTCCCTGCATGGGTGCCTTTCTCATCATGCCTGGACTCTGTCCTACAGAGGGGTCTTCTATCCCTCCAAGTGTCCTCCTTGTCTCACCCATTTTGGACACCCACATCTGGACAACACTACCTTTCATACGTGGGGACACACTCAGGACCCCACTGAGACTGAAAGTCCCCATACAGGCTTCACACACCCACATGCTTTCCTTGGACCCTGCCTGGTTGCCACTGTTCTAAACCAGGCACTGATAACTGAATTCTATTAGGAGCTGACTGACATTTGAGATGTGAAATATGCAGTTTAGAGAACACAGTAGAATATTAGTGGCAGTGGTAGACATAGGATCTCTACTTCTGAAGGCAATGACATGGTTGGGCAGAGGAGAGAGAATAGGAGCAATGCTCTGAGCATCAAGAGAACACAAGTCATGCATATATATCATCTCAAGCTGAGCTAGAGAGAAAGCTCATGCTCCTCAGATGGGAGGAAAGATAACCCCTGGCTTTAAATGAAAGTAATTGGGCAGAGCATTCATAAATGGAGAAGACAACTTTCTCAGCTGTAGTTATGAGATTGAGTAAAAGCAGATGACACCCTCCATTATAAAGTGTGATTCCTCATGTTTTCTTATTGCCTCTCTACTTCAAATCTTGAGTATTGGGGAATGAGAGCAAAGAGAAAGCTTCTTTATGTCAGTGGTTTCTGTAAGTGCAATGGAAAGTAGCTGGTAAACTGTCCTGCAGTGTCTGGAATTGTGCCATCATGGACAGCCCCTGTCATAGATGGGAGAAAGCAAGCACTGAACTTGGAAGAAATCAAGATAACAAGCTACTTAGGGGTACTAAACAGAGGTGATCTTGTGGCCCCAGAGAGAAGCAGATTATCTGTGTTGTCCTAGAACATGGAGGGATGATGGTTCTGTGCTGAGGGTCTGAGAAGAGCCCTCACTGCTGCTGTGCTCAGCCTGCCCAGCCCTGCTGATTTGCATGTGCCCACAGCACAGCCCACTGCCCTGAGGACTTCTTAAGAGGCTGCTCACACCCTGTGATGTAGTCAGTCCCCGCCAGGACACAGCATGGCCATGAGGGGCCCTGCTCAGCTTCTCGGGCTTCTGCTGCTCTGCCTCCCAGGTCAGGGGGGACAGTACTGGGGATTTACTAATCACAGTGTGGTCAGTGCTGCCTAGCTACTCAGGAAAGTCCTCTTGTAACATCACTAATTACAAGAATATTTCTTTTTTTTTTTTGTTTTCAATGGCAGGTGTCAGATGTGAAATCACGATGACCCAGTCTCCATCCTCCTTGCCTGTGTCTCATGAAGACAGAGTCACCCTCACCTGCAGATCCAGGGCATTAGCAATAGATTGCACTGGTATCAGCAGAAACCAGGACAAGCTCCTAAGCTCCTCATCTATGGTGCAAACATTTTGCAACCTGGGGTGCCCTCGAGGTTCAGTGGCAGTGGATATGGGACAGATTTCACTCTCACCATCAGTAGCCTGGAGCCTGAAGATGTTGCCACTTATTACTGTCAACAAGGTAGCAGTTCCCCTCCCACAGTGACACAGGCCATGACAAAAACCTCCCAGGGAGCAGAAGTGTGAGGCTGGGCTGTCCCAGCTTCTCCTCCTGCTGCCTCCCCCAGATGAGGGCATTGCTCAGAGGCAGCCAGGCCCGGAGCACTACAAGAAGGGTCAGTCAGAGGATCCAGGAGGACTCCTCTGCACCCTGACCCTTCAATCAGCCCCAGCAGGCAATGAGCTCACTGAATGATAAAGAAAGTAATTTAAAACGTGAAGAGACTGAATTAGGCAGTATCAGGATTTATGCAGCAAAGATAGGCCTTTCCATGTATTCCACACGGGAATATTTTAGACTTTATTTTTGAGTGTATTTTAAGTATTCAGGAAAATTGGGGTGAAGTGCAGAGTTCACCTGTGTCCCCCCTGCTCCCAGTACACCACCACCACTACTCCAGACTCTGTTCTTTCTGTTACAATTCATCAACCTCTGCCCACATCTACAGGTCACACCAGGGTCATTTTGTGCATTTTGTGGAAGTAGGCAAGTGTACAGTGACCTGTGTCCAACAATGTGGCCTTGCACAGTGCAGGTCCTGCCCTCACACTGTCTGAGTTCCAGGTGCTCCTCACCCCGCCTCTCTGTTGCAGATCTTCATGATTTTCCATTCTGTAGTTTCTCTTGGGCTGAGCGACCAGGTCTGGAATTTATAGCAGTTGAGACATTCAGACTGGCTGTCACCTGAGTGTTGTGCATGTAAGATTCCTCCAGGGGCTTCCATGATGTGATATGTAGGATTTTTTTTTCTTTTTTCTTTTTAAAATTTTCTTCAAGTTGGTACTGAATCTAGGCATGTGCTACGACTTAGCTACATTCACAGTCCTATTTTTAATTTTTTTTTTTTTATGTTTTGAGATAGGGTCTCTTTGAGTTGTTAGGTTCTTGCTAAGTTGCTGAACATCACCTTAAACTTGTCATCCTTCTTCCTCAGCCTCCTAGTTGCTGGGGTTATATGTGAGCATCATCATTCCCAGCTTGATTGCTGTGTTCTCTTCAGTTCTGAGAAATATTCTATTTTCTGGATCTATAACATTATTGATCCATTACCCTACTGAAGGGTAGGCTTGTGTCCTCCAGGTTATCAATGCTGAACACAGTTCCTGTAAGTTTTCAGGTATAGAATTTTATTTATTTTTAGATTTATATTCACCATCTTTAGTTTCATAGGGGAATGGCTAGTGTTATCAGAATCTGTCACTTGTTCCTCCACATATTGTCTTCATCTTGGAGACAGCTTGTGGAAACTCCCTAGAAGACTCAGCTGCTGGGAGTGGCATGTGACTGCAGCTCAGCATCAGGGATGGGGCCTGGGTTCCCCTCCTGCTGCCTGTGGGGTGCTCCCTGCTGGACTTGGCCTCGGGGAGGGGGGTGTTTTCTCATGTGTTTTAATTTGCATTTCCCTGGTGACCTGGGATGTCACAGTGATGTTTTGACAAATGTCCACAATGCACAATGATCAAAGGCTTGTCACTTGTTTATCCTTAATGGTCCTTCCTCATCCTGTGTTCAAGGTCCCTGCTTCTTTCATGTCTATTCTCTATAGAGCCTCTCACAGCCACTTTGGGGACAGGTACACACTCTCTTCATGTTTCTACAACTGAGGGCTTTTGAGTTTATCTTGATTACTGAGGAACATTTCCTGGATATAAAGTTCTGAGTCCACAGTCCTTTCCTTCACACTAGAAGGTGTGTCCTTTCCTTTGTCCTCCCTGTTTCCAGGGGAGAAATTCTCTGTTCATTTCAGTTGCTTCTCCCATAAAGCTAAGGAGTCTCTTTTGCCTCCTAGCTTTTAAGGTCTCTATCTCTGTCTTCAGAAGCTGGTGGTGGGGCTGTGGAGTGAGCTGGCAGTCACCTCCTGGTCATCTGAGTCCCTGTTCCCTGGCCCACCAGGCTGCCCCAGGGTTCTTTAGCTAGGTGTGACAAGCCTGTCCCTCCTGCTGCCTCCTTCTTCTGTCTGCTCCATTCACCTGCTCAGCTCCCCACTGGGCTCTTATTATGGTGAATGGAGTTTTCAGTTCTGGAACTTTCCTTTTTCTGTGCTTGTACAATTTCTGTTCTCTGGCTGATGCTCTCTGCTTGTTCTTCATTTGTTTCAAACACATTTGTAATTGCTCATTGATGCACTTTTATTGTGGCTGATTTAAAATCCTGTTCAGAAGATCCTTAGGGACACTTTAACTGATCTTTCTCATTCATAGGAGGGTATTCAGGTTTTTATGAAGATCAGTATTTTCTTTGCTACCTGCACATTTTGGGAATTGGGTAACATAATAGAGCTGGAAATTCTGAATAACTTACCACACCCTAATACATACCAGGATTGTGATTTATGACTTACAGAAGGGCAGGACCTACCCAGGTAAAGTGTTTATTTTTCTACTAGGCCTAGAAACCTCCTTGGAAGCACTTAGTAGCATATGAAGCCTGAATTTAAGGCAAATCTTTCTAATCACCAGTCTCTGTTAGTCAGTTTTTCTTTGTTTTAGTAAATTCAGCACAAATATAACATAGTGCAGGAAAAGTTTATTTGGGCTCATGGGTTCAGAATTTCCTTCCATGGTCAGCTGACCCCATTGCTTGGGTCCAGGTTGGCAGAATATCAGGGTAGAAGGGTGTGCGGAAGGAGAGTTACTTCACCCATGGTGGCCAGGAAGTGCAAGGAGAGAGGAGAAGGGGCCTCAGGGATGATGCACCTTCCAGGACTCACCCTTAGTGACCACCTCATCCAGCCACTCCCAACTGCCCTCAGTCACCACCCAGTTAGTCCACTCATGCCAGGATGGACTGATCAGGATCAGCTCTCAAAATCTCATCATTTCATCTATAAATATTCCTACATTAACACAGGACCTTTATGGGGACAGTCTCCCACGTGTCCTTCATTAGCACTGGGAATGGGGTTTCCCTCATTGGGATGGGCTGGCTGAGAAATAAAACCTAAGAAAAATAGAATGATGAAAAAACTACAGGACAAAGAAAATGATTTCCAAAAGCAGACGTTGGGGTGTGGAGGCAAGCAGATCATAGGGATGGAGCGAGATTCCATACACTGTAAAAATAGAGCCCACATATGCTTTATTTATATTGTGGGACATCAAAGGCCTTCCATGGAATGTTTTTTTCCAAAAAGGTTAAAAAGTTGGGCTTTCCAGTTCCCAATGGGTTATGCCCATTTCCCTTGGTACCAGGAGAGATCTTCCTAGCAGAGCAAAGGTGAAGGTCATGTGCCTTGGGCAATTTATTGTGTGAGGGAGTCATGGATGTTTCCTAAAGATTCCTAAAATCTCTCTGGCTACTTGCCCAGAGAAGATCATCCCTGAGGAACACTTCATATCCAAACCATAACAAAGCCTAAAGAAGAGCAGAAACAATCACTTTAAATTAACTGTCTTATTCTCCCACTTGCTATAAATTTTGTCTAAAAAAGTGACTTTTGGCTGCCAGGTCTGAAATCAAACACCACACATGGCATGTAATCTCAAGGGAATCATGTCATGGAGCAGAAAACTAAGAAGTCTTCCCTGCGTTTGTTTCCTTCACCCTTCTCCATCCCAGGCTCCAGAGCAAAGCTATAGCCTCTGCTGAGCTGATGTTTGCAGGGTCAGAGCTTAAAATATGTTCCCTACTTTGCTTTATTCTGATTGTTCCTGATTTTGTATTATGTCCATTGAAGGACAGCTCTCATGTTCTTTTTACAAGTGTCCATCACTGTTCCTCAGTCCTGGTGTTCACCCAGACCTCTTCCTCTCAACCCCAAAGTGAGGAGCATAAACCTATTTATTAGAGTTGAATTATACAACTTGGCACAAATCAGAAAGAATTTAGATTTCTGGTTGAGTGCTGCCTGATGGGTGCTGAGTTAATAAAGCTTTAGGATACACTTGAAGGTCTACTGTAGTAGACTCAGGGAGACATTCTAGTTCTGGGATCAAGTCCTGCTACCCTACAGAGGCTAGAGTTGCAAGAGTAGAAAGTCACATAACCCTTACTTGCTAAAACATTCCTTTTTTCCATCTTAGTAAAGATGCAGTGCATCTTGAGTGAGACTCCTACACTCTCCAGGAAGTCCTCCACAATTGGGTTATGGGAGACGCTGTGTTTGGAGGACCAGTGGAAGCCACCATGATGCACGTATTGTTCCTGGTCGTGCAGCACACAGTAGGTCCTGCTGTGAAGATTCCTGTCTCAACCACACCCTCTCTGAGTGTCTGGATGCTGATGCTCCTCAGAGTGCCATGGGAAGGAAAGGCAAACATGACCAATGGCACAGGTGTATTTCAGGAGGAGGGCCCCACAGCCCTCCAGGTGATGGTGATGTGAAACTCCTTCCCACAGTTGGCTGGTGACATTTGATTCTGATGTTGAGAAATCAGATACACTGTGATGGCTTTTGACCAGTAGCACCAGTAGAGGTGGTGGAGAGATTTGGCTCTTGTCATGACCCCCACCCCTGCCTCCACTCGACCAAGGATCTATTGTGAGAATATGGTGGTAGTGGGGATGACACTGAGACCAGAAAATCTGACTGGAGGATGGGAGGCTTTTAGATCACATGGGCACTTAGCTCTCCTCTGTGTCAGGGTTTCTCTGCAGTTTCACATAATCCATAAATTTCTGCACACACAGAACCCACTCCAGGAGCACATCTGCCTGAATCCTCTCAGGATCACTTTGTCTCTGATTTTCTGTCTTCTTCCAGGCCCTCAGCTTAGTAGCTCTCCAGGAGTCCACACAGATGTTTGAGAAGGCCATGTCTCAGTCCACATGTTGATTGTGACCATATGCTCTTCTCAAATACCTACTAGTTTGATGTCATGTAACAGATCCACCCATGATTCTGGCCACACCATGGTGGCATTCACCTTATGTGTGCCATTTGAAGCTGCTAATCCATTTAAGTCAATCCCCCTTGACATTAATTGATTGTGACAATCCCTGTGACTCCTGGAGTGAGCTCATGCAGAGGTACTAGGGTAAGAGAGAAAGTTGGTATTGGACACCAGAATAATGTCCATGAATTATAACTTGGTCTTGAATCTGCTTATTCACAGTGTGTTATCTGCATCTTAGCATAAAGTGTATTTTATCTGCTTGTTTGTCTTTCAACAATAATTTTTGGCATAAAAATCTCAGCATCAAAATACACATATAAGAGATGGGATTGTGTCTCAGCAGTAGAGTGTTTGCCTCGAACCTACAAGGTGCTGGGTTTAATCCTCAGCACCACATAAAAATAAATACAATAAAGTCATTGTGTTCAACTGCAACTATTGAAATATAAAGAAATATAGATACAGATCTCAGTTTTTGACATTGTGTAAATAACTTCCACAAATTATAGAAAAAATATTTTTTCATCCATTTATTTTTCAGTATGGCACAGATTTTATCCCAAACATAGCAAAACACAACATTTTTAAAGATGTTATTTCTACACTGTGTACCCAGGCATATAGGCTCACCAGTTGTCTCCATAGAAAAAATTCATAGAAATTTTCATAGAAAACTTTAATAGAAATTTCATAGAAAAATTTCATATTGGAGAACATTATATATTATAGTGTTGCATGCCATCCATGTACTGTTATGTGAGCTATGTACATTGGAGTGATCTGAGGGGAGAGGGCTGCATTGCACTCTGATTCAATGGTGTGTTGTAAGTGTGCCTTTCCTCTCGCTCTGCCTGTGATCCTGCACAACATCTGAGATGGGTGTGACTTGCCAAGGTGTCAATCCATCAGCTGACCACAAGACATCACAAGGCAAGTGTACATCTTTTGAAATATCATTGCCTGCCTTATTTGGTGAAGAACATTCCATCTTAGCTGCTTCGGACATCCTCCCGGTAAAATAAAGAGATTCTGAGTGCACTCTCTTTCCAGCACTGCCCAGCATGGAAAAGGACACTTGGGGTCACAGAGCAGTTCCACCCTCACCTGAGAAACTTGTGTCTGCATCTTGTGTTGTTTCTTCTCTGCTTTATGAGTTTAATGTAGAAGCCAGTTCTTTTGAACCCAGCTCATCTAATCAGCCCGTCTATCTGGTGGGGTTATACCATGAAATTGTGTGCCATGGTTGCTGAGAGCAAATGTTAAAATTGGCTGAGTGAGAGGGGACTTTCTGTAGGACACTCAGACTAGATGAAGATGCTGTTTTCAACTTCTATTCCACTTACACTAATAACATGCTCAGTCCTACCATACTGCTTCTAGGAACACAGTTCAGGAAATACACTTGTAATAAGTTAACTGCCCTGATTTCAGATGGCTGCATAATTCAGTCCACAGGCCCCAATTTCCTTTCCAGGATGGGACCTCCCATCAAACACCACCCTCCTGGGGTCTCTCCCTTCTCTATTTGGGGTACAATAAGTCTTAATTAATATTTTCCCTGCAAACTGTCTCTATATCATTTTTTAAAATCCCTTTTGTTCTTGAAACTTTCCATTTCATTGACTAATGGACCTTTTTCAACTGTGAAATTAGTGGTACCTAAAGTTAAGTGGAATTCACTGTATTTGTTAATATGAAAATGAAGATATCCCCTTTTCTTTGAGGGTTTCCAGCTTCATGGCACAGTTTGCTGAAACAAGTTACAGCCCTCCCATAACACAGGTGCACTTGAACCAGGGTGTGACCCAGACACTGATATCCTCATGGCCATAGGGACCACGCCATGAAGAAAGAAGAGACTGCAGGAGAGAAAGTGAGCAGAATCATTTCCATGCTGTGGAGAATGTGGCTGTTTCTCTATGTGGACCAAGGAAGGCAAAGGGGCTTCTGGAGATGCATTTGAGAGGAGGGAGCCCCCTGAACAATGGGGACATCAACAGCCAGACCATGAGGGGCACTTGGGAAAGCATGGATCCCAAGATCTCAGATGAACCACTTATTTTTCATTTAAAAAATAATTCTTGCCTCCACACATTGGCATAAATCCATCAGGACTTCAATAACCGATATCTTCATCAAAATAATTCATATGAAAATCACTAGTTAAATGGAAACAGTCCACAGACTAGAAGAGCCAACATTTAGACTTTATGCTAAGGGCATACCTGGATATGCTCCTCACTTCCCCTTGATCCCTGTGTTAGTGGCTGGAATGAGTCACAGCTGTGATGTGCTGAACCTCCCCGGCCACCACAGACTCCAGACCACAGCCAGGAACCAAGCTCTTGATACATCCTCCCCTGCAGAGCCCCAAGGTCACCATCCCCCTGACACACCTCCAAGTGAGTCTGTTCTTGATATAAAATAATCCAATAAACCTGTTTTTGATTAAGAAAGAAAAATCTAAGCAGCTCTCACCTGGGCAGGGAACTTACTAGTCACAGGTGAACCTGGAGCCACAGGACTCCTAGAGAGGTGAGGTCTGAGCAGGAACTCAGGGCCCAGGGGTAGGTGCCTTTCTTCTTTAGCGTCTTCAGAGGCTGAGGGGAGAGGCACAGGGGGTGCTGGTGACTGGAGCTGCAGCACCACTGGGACCATCTGTGCTGCTTCTCATGGGGTCATGGGTGACCTACCCAACTGGTTAGTGCTGCCTCTGGGCCTGAGAGACCCTAGGAGCTGCTGAGGGTCTCACAGAGGCTCTAGAAATATTTGGGGTGGGGAGCATGAGGCTTGGTTGGCAGCTCTAGACCAGGAGCCCCAGGACACCCTCTCCTCTGGTACCTCTGCACCTTATAGGGTTCTTCAGTTCCCTTTTTTCTTTGCCTAAACTACAACTTTGGCACCTGATGTGTGTCACATTGGCCAGGTATCAAGCTCCCTGAGACCACCATGTATTCTAAATTTCTGATGAACTGTTAATAGTTAGTCTTTAAGCAATGGACAATTACTTGAGCAGAGGGATTCTCTGAATTTTCTGTAGAATCTTTTCCTGTAGAATCTTGCCTAGTGAAGAAAGAAGAGGTCAGAAGACTAAGAGTTTAGGATTTCAGAGAAAGCAGCAGATGGATGGGGTGAGACAGAGTTTCAATACTGTCATGGAGAGAAGGCCCTGAGATGATTGATGGCTGCATTGTGTAGGATGGAGTGGGTAGACCACAGGAGGAACCTAGGCAGAGCTCCATGGTGCTGCTCAGCCCTCTCATCCATTTCAGGGAGGAGGAGCAGCTCCCTGGGGCTCAGGCAGCCTGCTCATCCAAGCAGGTGTGGTTGACCTTGCATAGCCTCTGCTGGGCCTCAGGGAGACTTGTTCTTTTCTAGTTTATACAGAGAATGTGGTGAGCTAAGGACCTCAGGAAAGTGGAACAAGGAGCAAATGAGATGTGCACCTGAAGATCAAGTTCTGATGGACTCCTGATTCCAGCCTGATGCTGTCCTGCCCTGGTGGAGAGCACTGGGTATAGGTGGGGTAGAGAGTGACCTGGAGTGGCAGCTTCTTCTTTCCATATGAATTTGCCCAAGCAGCATGTCAGGGAAATTAGCTGACTGGTGAGGTAGGAGGCCTTGGGAACTCCATGCAACAGGAGTGTGCTCTAGCCTCTGCTGCTTCCAGGCTTCCCTCAGTGAGCCTCCCCTTATCCCAGAGAGAAATGCTGAGAGTCACTGGGAGAGTCCTGCAGGCCTCTGTTCTGGAAAAGCCTGAGGCTCCAGGCAATGACAGCAGTGTTCCAGCCAGTGAGCCTTCAAATTGGGGAACAGCATGGACACAGCTGGTCTCACAATCATGTCAACGTACATATGAAAACTGCATAATTTATATGTGCAACACTTTCTAGTACTGCACAAGCTGGTGTGCCCTAGGACTGATGCACAGTCATGCTGTATATTAACCTATAAGACTTACATTCACAATGTTGATGCATTGCTAACACTCACATAACCATGAGCACTGGTGGATATTGTGGATATGCATGTGCTGAGTTTTCTGGTGTTAATTTCTTCTCCTCCTTGACTTTATTCCTTTACCTAGTTGAGTCATTAAAATTCCTAGTACTGATTCTTTAAATTATTTTGTAACTCTGGAAGTATATAAATATAGTCTGCATATAAAATGCCAAGCTAATGAATTTTCTGACTATCAGGCATGATAATCCCTGAGAAAAAGTCTGAAGGAAGTGTTTTAAGGAAAGCCCCAGAGGGATGTTGAGGTTTTTCTTTAATGTGAGTTATAAGTATGAAGGCCACAGTGGGAAAACTAGAAAGGCAGAACAAGTCCCCAGTGACACACAGTGACTGTGAAGGCCTGTGAGCCTGTCCAGGAGGAGTGTGGATAATAGAGGGTTAAAGAAACTGGGTGGCCAGGGCCACTGGGCAGGACAGAGGGGCTGAGCAGAGAGAGCACCAGGAGGAGAGCATAGTGAGCACTGTGAGAAGTTAGTAGACACCAGGGTCCTGGGCCTGATGGGAGGTGAGGAAAGCATTTGTCCTGGATTTCAGGATGCTCCCTGGGTCTCTGCTGAGTTCCTCACACCAGTAATCAGGACTGTGCTGAGGCTAACAGCATGATAGAGTGGTAAAATACCACAGCGCACTTTGGGTGCTGATGCTGTACTGATTCTCTGTCATGTTAAAACTTGTTGGACAGGAGGACTTGGGAGATTCTATTATATCACAGTATCATGGACATGAACAGTGAACAAGGGCAGCTGAAGTATCTTTTCCTGCCACAAGTTTCATGGTGATGGAGCTCTGCTCAGCAAAGGACCAGCTTCAGTGCCTGTGCTGGTAACTTCTAGGATGCTAGGGACATGATCTTCTGGAGGAAGAAACTCTAACTTCTGAATGGATGAATATTCCATTGGGAGCTGACAAAGCATTAATAGCTAATTACTTGTGGGCTAAAAATGGCTCCAAAGCAAACACATTGGACTCCTGTGGGAAAAACAGAATATAGGACATGAGGCTCAGAACAGGGAATGTAGCCTGAAGAGCTTCTCATCCTGACCAGGGGAGGTTGTGGACCAGGCCCTCATAACCCCATGTGACCCATGCTGAGGAGCCCAAGGAAACCCAGCTGGATCCTCTGTAGATCAGAACCAGGAGCTGAGGTTCTCCACATTTTCCAGGGGAGAAGCTGGGATCTGGTCAGACATGAACATCACACAAGGCAGAGAAGAGAGGGTTTTAGAGGGTCTTTGAAAAAAGACCTTCCTACCTGCTGGGCAGCACTAGTGTCCATCTCAGGGATCTAGTGCCTGGATCCTGAGGAGCCAGAGCCAGGCCCTTGTCAGCTAGGCAGTGGTGGTTTCTTGTACCACACTCTGGGGCTAAAGAGAGCTGCTCATACTACATCTCACACAGGGTGAGTTTCTCCTGTGCCTGCAGAAAAGATCAGTAAGGAGCAAGGAGGAGGTGTGGCCTGGTCACGCCCTCCTAGCCAGGACAGTTAACCCTACCCCCATGGAGAGGACCAGGCATGGAAGATGAAGAGAGAAGTGAGACCTCAGGCCTCCATGCAGTTCTATGTAGGACTTCTCTAACGTCAGCTGGACAGTTTATGAGTCAGGAGAGGCATGATGAAAGAGGTGAAATTCCGTTGCACAGGAGGGAGATCTGTCCTCAAGTTGAGCCCAGGACTCTCCTGCTGGGACCAGCTGGGTGTTCAAGTGCAGACAAAAGGAGGCAAACTCTCTGCCCCTAGGAGCCCTGCTGGCCCCTCCCAGCTGCTTTGCATGCTTTGCCCACATTGATTTCCAGAGCCATATGAGTGACTGCTTAAGGCTCTGAGGAGCCCAGTGTTAGGTTGGACCCTAAAGGAGCCATGGCAGCCCCCATTCAGCTCTTTTTCCTCCTGTTACTCTGGCTCCCAGTTGAGGGACAATAGAATTGTTCTGCATGTCTGTGAAACCTCTTTCATTGTGGTTGAGTCTTTTGTCTTGGCACCTTTGTTTAGTAAGCCCAGTGATTAAAACTCAGGATGCTGCTGGGTCCTGGCTTTGCTGTGAAGAGTGGGATATGACCTGGACTGTACAGGTGATCTTTCTGTTCTCTTTCCATCTCAGCTACCACAGGAGAAATTGTGCTGACCCAGACTCCAGCCTCTGTGGCTTTGTCTCCAGGGGAAAGAGTCACCCTCACCTGCAGGACCAGTCAGAGTTTTGGAAGCTACTTAGCCTGGTACTAGCAAAAGCCTGGGCAAGCTCCCAGATGCCTCATCTATGGTGCCTCTAGCAGGGCCAGTGGCATCCCAGCCCGGTTCAGTGGCAGTGGGTCAGGGACAGACTACACTCTCTCCATCAGCAGCTTGGAGCCTGAGGATGCTGCAGTTTATTACTGTGTGCAAGGCCACACAGATTACCACAGTTGTTCAGTCCCCTACAAAAACCTCACCAGCCCTGCTGCAACCCTCTCTCCCCTGTGGGCACAGAGGCTGCCCCCAGAGGCACCCAGTCAGACATTTTGCACTTTTCTCTTTCCCTGCACCTGCAAATTTGTGTGAGAGAGGATATAAAACTTCATTCAAGTCTGAAAGTTTCATAGTCTCTTACACCCTTTTGCTCCCCTGGAAAAAAAATATGAGAGATTAAAGAAGATGGGGACACTTAGTATTATTTCCCTACTTCACCAGGTGAGGATGAAGTCTCTGGAAGAGTCATAATATCCCAAACACAGATGGAGTTAAAGGTGAATCCCGAAGAGTAACTGATTTTTAGATTTTATTTCTTTCTCATTTTGACATCAACAACATCTTGCTAAATCTGTCACTGTCTATTGTCGCTCCAGAAATAGCTCAAGGTTCTGCTCACATTTATTTCATAACAAAGCCAGAGTAAATTGGGGAAATCTTTAATGCTTTCTTTTTCCTTTGTGTCCAGCAAAAAGGAAAAGTCTCTCAGTTATTCTTGCTTCTCCACCTATAGAGAGCTCAGGGCTCCAAGGAGGTGGGAATTGGTGAAAAGTCAGGCTTTCTGATGAGCACATTCCTCCATCAGTCCTAAGGACCTAACATCTAAAAGATTTGCCAGTGATTTGTCTATTTTTCTGTCACAATTCTGCATGCAGATGTTTGATACTGAAAAATGAAGCGTGTGAATACAACTGTAGCTCAACTCACTTGGACATAAATTTCTTAAAAGGTCAATCACTTAGGGAGCTATTTAGGAAAAACCTTCAGAACACATTCATGGACAATTTGTAACAGGTTATTTTAACAATGAAATGCCAAGAAAACTCCAGCTGTCCTAGCCAATTATCCTTTTTCTTTTCCTTTTTTTCTCCTTTGGCCAATGAACTTTCATAATCACAAGCTCAGTGTCTCACATGCAGAACTCAATAACTACCTCCAAAGGAGCATGTTCCATCAAAGAGGCACCATGACCTTTTCCACCTTCATGAAAGGCCTCAGACTCCTCTTCTCACCTTCCAGTACACAGGCAACCTCCTTCCCTTCCTGGAATCCTTCAGCTCCCAGTGATGGAAAGGCAGAGTTGAGCTGAGGCCTCCTGTCCTCCATGCCAGCTGGCCTCACAGGAAATCTTGCTTCTTTTGCAAACCTGGGTGTCCCAGTTTGGATTCCATGTGCATCAGCATAAGGCCTGGTTGGTGTCAGTTGCTCTCATGGAAACTTTTGGAATCCCAGAACAGCCCATCTCCAGAGCTCAGGTTTGTTAGCAAGACCCCTTCTCTTAGATGGCTTTCTCATGAATCTCTGCCACTCTCTCCAGAAAAAGTGTCCCTGTGCATCTCCTGCCATTGTGCACTTTCCACTCAGCACATGTGATGGACACTTGTCCCTCTAGTGCTCTTCTCAGGTTTGGTGAAACTCAAATATTTTTGCACAGACTCTTGTGCTTGAATTTGAATATTTAATAAACCTGCTAGGTGTTTCACCATTTCACAACAGAGTTCTGGTATTTAGCATTGCTTTTCTGACTTCACACTAAAATCATGTTTATTATATTCTGTTACCTGGGAAGTGGAAGAAACACATTTTACTTTCCTTCTGAGGAGTCAAGGAAATTATGAGTTGGAAGATGAGAAAAGCAGAGCAATGACCAGGAACAGTGACTGCAGAGCTCACTCTGCGTTTCTCCTGGGCACACATTGACTTTAGAGCCTCAACATCCTTCTTTGCCCAATAGAGATAAGAAATTTATTTTGCACAGGCTACTCTACTGAATGTTTTAGAATGATATTTAAGCAGACTGTCAAAAAGTAAATTTATCTTCATCTGCTTGTTTTTGGGTTGAAAAGCCTAATATTCACACAGCAATCCATTCCATAAATTGGCTTGCAAGTCTGAGGCAGGAGAATCACAAGATCAAAGCCACCTTCAGCAACAGGAAGGCACTAAGTAAATCAGGGAAACCCTTTCTCTAAATAAAATAAAAAAGAGGGATGGGGATTGGGCTCAGTGGTTGACTACACTTGAGATCAATCCATGGAACCAAAACAACATATAAATAAGAAAAAATAAAATTAAATAAGATAGCAGTCCATCTCAATTTCATAAGCAAACTCAATGCAATAATTATCAAAAGCAAATTTGGGTGTTTTTTTTTCTTTCTTTCTTTCCTTTTGTTTGCATAATTGTCATTTGCATCTTACCATTAACATAATAATGCATGGGACAAAGAGAGGCTAAACAATCTTGCAAAACACAAGTGTACGGAGAGGACTAAATTTCTGATTTCCAATGTTTTTAATTTAATTTTCGTTGCTGTTATTATGTGGTGCTGGGCAGAGAACCCAGGCCTCACCCATGCTGCCAGTGCTCTCACAGTGACCACACCACAGGTTCTCCCTTCTCCCTACTACAGTGCTGGGGAGTGAGAAGTCACTGTTCCCTTCTGACCCAGAAAGAGCATTAGCATCGTCCAGCCTGGCACCATGAGGACCAGGCCTGGCTGCTGAGCTCCTGCTGCATCCTGCTGCCCTCTGCACACCCTGCCTGCCTGGGAGGGCTATGGGGCAGGGACATAAGGTCATTCTGGCCTCCAGCAGCCACATCCTTCAAGGAACATGAACTTCTTCCTGTTCCCTCTAGGGGCAAAACCTCCATTCAGATGCTGCTTGTGCACAGGGCTGCTGACAGTCTGAGGACCCTCAGAGGAGAAGGTTGGGGAAAGCTATGAAGTCACAACCTCTCTCCCCTCCCATCCCTTTTCCCTGGATCCTGGACTCCTCCAGGGTCTCTCCTCTGCACTCCTGCATAGGTCTTCTTTGTTTTGACCCCTCCTATTCTGAGTTCACACCTGTCAGTCCTCACTTCCCACATGGCTGTCCTCATGTTGGTCATAACCCTGCATTTCCTGGCCCTTGGCCGGCCTCTGACTCCACCCCTTGGATTCTCATGGGAGAGTCAAAGATGATGCCTGGTGGCCTTTAGAGACCAGAAAGGAGAGCAGCAGGTGTTCAGGGCTATACTTGTGGTTGCCATGGTCCACTGTGGGCAGAGTCCTTGCATCATGTCAGCTGTGACCTACCAGAGGCATCTCTGACTGTCCAGTCAGAGGGGTGGCAAGAAGGTGCTTTGGATGGCTTTGTCCTGTGGCCATGCAGCCACTGAGCCAGCTCTTCTGCCCTGTGTGGGGGAAGCGACCATACAGGACTGTCCATGCCCAGCTCTGGACATGAAAATTCTATTTGGGCCACAGAACAACCGTGCATCTCTATGACACTTGCTTCTCTCTGTCACTGGAGCCCATCACGACCCCCAGTGTCCTGAGCAATGGGAAGGTCACTATTCCAGGCAGCAGGAGGACCATGTGCAGGTCCTGAACTCCATGATGCTCATGCTCAGTCCTGAGAGTGGAGAGGCACCCATGGGTTTAGGCAAGAGATGCCAGATTTACCTGCTCAGGCTAAGGGTGTCTGACCTTAGAGTCCTATGGGCAGAGTGGCGCACACCTATAGTCCTGGAAACCTTGAGACTGAGAGAGGAGGACTGCACATCCAAGGCCATCCCAGGAAAACTATAGAACACAGAATGTGAACAAAAGGGAGGTGACTTGGATGTAGTTAATCGTGGCAAAGCATGTGAAAACCCTGACTGCATCACTGCTGCTGAGAAACTAATAAATAAACAAATAAATAAATAAATATAAAATCCTACATATATCAAAAAATCAAGAAATACCTACATTCATATACATATTCATACTAGAGTTACAGAGTAAACACAGATGTGTCCATAAGATTTATATTTTAAATATTACATATGTGACATGGAATATTTCTTTTAGTTCTAAGCAAATTGAACTCTGGCTGAGAAATGGATCTCAGGGTCTTTGCTGGCCCTCCTCTCTGGTAGGAGGGTCTCTGCCCAGGAGAGTGAACTCAGCACTGAGTGCAAAGCCAGGTGAGAACTGACTCCTGGTCTCTGAACCTCCCTTGGCCTTGGCCTCTCAGCTTGGCTTAGTCCCTGGAAGTGGAGCACATTCCTCCCCTGGATCCCTGGCCAGGCAGCCTGAGGGCAGGGGTTCTGCTTCCCCAGGTCCTAACCACATGCCCAGGAGAACCTCCACTTCAGAGCCCAGGGCTAGAGCCTGCAGCTCTCAGGCAGCTCCAACCTGAGCCCAGCCTTGCATGAGCTTCTGCCCCAGCCTCTCCCATCTAGGTCACCAGCAAAGTCCTTTTATCATCAGATGCTCTGCACACATTCTCACAATTGTCCACTTGCAGGTTTTCACCTTGCTAAGAAGAAACTTCACCTGAATGTACTTTTCTCAGCCACATAGTAAAGATTTCATTGTAGTCTCTCTTCCCTAAGGAACTTAGCACAAGCATAGGAATATTTAAATAGGGTGAAGCTTTTAAAACTTCCCCTTTTCCTTTAATTAACTGTGCTCCAGCTCTGTTCTGCTGTTTGTGGTAGGAATAGGTGAGCCCTCCCAGACCAGGACAGAAGGAAGTATCAGGGATAACTGATGATCCCATTAACTATGTGTAACTGAGGGAGGGAGAGGCTGGGGCTCTGACTCAGAGGTAGAGAACTGTGCAAAATCCACCAGCACTTAGGCTCAGTCATTAGCACCAAAAGGGTAAATTAAAGAGAGAAAAGAAAGAGAGGGAGAGGGAGAGGGAGAGGGAGAGGGAGAGGGAGAGGGAGAGGGAGAGGGAGAGGGAGAGGGAGAGGGAGAGGGAGAGGGAGAGAGAGAGAGAGAGAGAGAGAGAGAGAGAGAGAGAGAGAGAGAGAGAGAGAGAGAAGGAAGGGGAGGAAATAAAGTAAAAAAGGAGAAGAAAAGAAAAGAAACAATGATCATGGACAGTTACAGGAAAAAGTTTTTGAAAACTCTAAGAAGAGCAGGGGTAAATAACTTTGACCTGCTTTATTCCTGAAAAAAGTTATAAGAGGACCTGATGGAGGTCATGATGTTTAGAGACACTGTAACCATCTTGAGGCCATGAGGCATTAAGACCAAGACTGAAAAACTCCTGTGGTCATACTGGAAAAGTATAATTATATAAAAAATCTGGATCTTTGCTGTTTTTATTAAGATGCTGACCCTGCCCTAAATTCTCCAAACTTCAACTGCTAAAGTATTTTCAGTAGTTTGTAAAATTATTCTTACTTCTACTAAAAGATAGTTAAGTTGAAGAGCCTGGCTGGACTTAGACATGCTGGTCTGGAGAAGATGGGCACCATGATGGGTATGAGTGTGCTCTGTGGGACTCTGAGGCAGGGAGGGCTGGGTCCATGAGTGGGTCCATCCTCCCTGCCTCTTACCCATGCTGTGCCAATGTTGAGAAACCCTAACACCTCAGTGAGTTTATACATCTTCCTCTCTTGCTGCCTTCCTTTCTGTTTTTACTTCTAAAGCATAAACTACCCCTTTGTTTCTTTAAGGCCTCCTCATCCCCCTAGGGTCAGTAACACAGAACTGTGCTTATGTCATGGGCCAGGCTACATGGGCCATGACTACACAGACTCCATTTTGCCCTGAGACTCCAGGTTCTGTAAGAAGTGCTTCTCCCAGGGAACCCCTGACTCTGTGCTCCTCAACAGTGGCTGGCACAGCAGCTTGGCAAAACAAAATGGCAATTATTACACCATGTAAAAATGTTCTTTCCTTTGTTCCCATTTTTCTTGATTAAAGTACCCTGTCAGAGATTAATTGTCTAGATGTTACTAACATTATTTTTAACTTGTACTCAACGAGGGAGGTTTGGGCCCACTTGCTTCTCTGCTTATAATTTTCGATCTCAGTCATTTGTTCATGGTTTTGAATCATAGCAACAACCACTTATGTTTCAATGTGGTTTTGGACTATAAAGGATGTACTCAAACCCCATGAGGGGGTCGAAGAGTGTAGACTTGCAGCCTTCCTTTTGGCCTACCAGCTGGTGGATCTGGAACACTAATTAGTGAATAACATTTCTGTCTCCTGCTCAAAGATCGACTTGGTGATTTATTGCAATCTTGGCTCAACACGTAAAACACAAGAACAGCCTATCCTCAACCAGGAAATACTACACATCACCCCTCACAGCTCTGGGGGCTGACTGTGTTCTGTAGTTCCAGGAAAACATGTTCCCCAAAGCAAATCTGAGTTTCCCTGGTCTGACCTGGGATACCTGGACACACTGAGCCTATATTGGTTGACCAGAAGGAGCCTCTTGCAGCTGTGCCCAGCCTGCCCAGCCCTACTGATTTGCATGTTCCCATAGCACAGCCCACTGCCCAGAGGACTTCTTAAGAGGTGCTCATACCCTGTACAGGAGTCAGTCCCCATTAGCACACAGCATGGCCATGAGGGCCCCTGCTCAGCTCCTGGGGCTCCTGCTGCCCTGCCTCCCAGGAAAGGAGGGATAGCACTGGGGATTTACTAATCACAGTGTGGTCAGTGCTGCCTGGCTACTCAGGAAAGTCCTCTTGTAACATCACTACTTACAAAGATATTTTTTTTTTATGTTTCCAATGGCAGGTGTCAGATGTGACATCATGATGATCCAGTTTCCATCCTCCTTGTCTGCATCTCCAGGAGACAGAGTCACCATTACCTACAGGGCCAGTGAGGATATTATTGATTATTTATACTGGTATCAGCAGAAACCAGGGCAAGCTCCTAAGCCCCTCATCATCGATCTTGAAACCAGTTTACAATCTGTTGTCCTCTTGAGGTTCAGTGGCAGTGGATCTACTGTCAACAAAGTAACAGTTATTCTCACACAGTGACACAGGCCATGACAAAAACTTCCCAGGGAGCAGAAGTGTAAGGCTGGCCTGCCCCAGCTGCTCCTCCTGCTGCCTCCACCTGCTGAGGGCACAGCTCAGAGGCATCCAGGTCCTGAGCACTACTAGGTGGGTCAGTCAGAGCATCCAGGGCTACTCCTCTGCACCCTGACCCTTCAGCTCAACCCCAGCAGGCAATGAGCTCACTGTATGATAAAGAAAGTACTTAAAGACCTGAAGACATTGAATTAAGCAGTATCAGGGTTTATGAAGCAAAAATAGGCCTCTCCACGTATTCCAAATGGGAATATTTTAGACTTTATTTTTTTATATATTTGAAGTCTCCAGCAAAATTGGGGTAAAGTACAGAAATCTCCTGTGTACCCCCTGCTCCCACAGCCCTTCTATCACCAACCTCAGACTTTGTTGCTTTTGTTACAATTCATCAACCTCTGCCCATGTCTAAAGGTCACACCTGGGTCATTTTGTGCTTTCTGTGGAACTAGACAAGTGATCAGTTACATATGTCCAATAGGTGGCCTGGCATAGTGATGGACGTACCCTCACACTATCTGAGCTCCACCTGCTCCTCACCACTCGTCTCTGCTGCAGACCTTCATGATTCCCAATCCTTTAGTTTTACCTGGGCTTAGTGATAGGACCTGAAATTACAGCAGATGAGATATTCAGACTGGCCTTTCACCCTGAGTGCTGTGCACGTAAGTTTCCTTTCTTCATGGATTTTCATTACATGATAGCTGTTCTCTTTTTTTCCCTTTTTTTAATTTTTTCTTCAAAGTTGGTAATTCATACAGGCATGTGCTACCACTTAGCTACATTCACAGTCCTCTTTTTGTACTTGTTGTTGTTGTTTTTGTTGGTTTGTTGGTTTGGTTTGGTTTGGTGAGGGTTTTTTTGTTTTTGTTTTTTTCTTTTTCTTTTTTTTTTTTTTTTTGAGACAAGATTTCTCTAAGTTTTGAGGTCCTGGCTAAGTTGCTGAACCTGGCCTTAAACTTGTGGTCCTCCTGCCTTAGCCTACCAGGTGGTGGGGTTACAGGCAAGAATCACTGCAGACTTCTTGATGGCTGTCTTCTCTTCAGTGTTGAGTACTACTCTACTTTCTGGCTCTTGGATAGTATCAATTTATTCCCCTAGTGAAGGGGAGGCTTGTGTCCTCCAAGTTTTCAATGCTGAACATAATTCCTGTAAATTTTTCTATGCAGGTTTTTGAGTTTTGTTTTTTAGATTTGTGTTAATACATAGCACATGCTTAACATGTGTGTTAAACACAGGGAGCATGATTGCTGTGTGTTTGGTTGCAGAATGTCTAGTGCAATCAGAATCTGTCACACTGTCTTGCACGTCCAGTATTTATCTTGGAGACAGCTTGTGGACACTCCACAGAAGACTCAACTGCTGAGAGTGGCTTGTGACTGCAGCCCGGACAAGCTCAGCAGCAGGGGTGGGACCTGGGCTCCCCTCCTGCTGCCTGTATGGTGTTTGTCTCCTCCTAGACTTTGCCATCCCTCATAGACGTGTTTCCTCATGTGTTTTAATTTGCATTTTCCTGGTGACCTGGGATGTCACAGTGATGTTTGATCAGATGTACACAATGTGCAGTGGTCAGACGCAGCTGTCAAATGCTTTTCATCTGTCCCTCCTTTCTGGTCCTTTTCCATCCCTGTGTTCCAAGGTCCATGTTCTTATAACACATTATTTATTTATAGAGCACTTTGCCCCGACTTTGGGGTTAGCTATGTATTATTCTCTTTGTTTTTATACACCTGAGGGGCTCTTGATTTTACCTTGATTTCTGAAATACATCTCGCTGGATCTAGAATTCTAGCTCAACAGAATTGTCCTTCAGCACTTGAAAGTTTGTCCTTTCCTATGTCCTCCCTGTTTTCTGGGGAGAAATTCTCTGGTGATTCTAGTTGCTTCTCTCATAAAGCTAAGGATTCTGCCTTTTTCTTCAGAAGCTGGCAGTGTGGCTGTGAGGGGAGCTGAGAGGCACCTCCGGGTTCATTCTGATTCCCTGTGCATTTTCCTTCTCAGCTTCTTTCAGGGATTTCTAACTGGTATGACCTTTGATCTCCCTCCTGCTGCCTCCATCCTCTGTCTTCTCTATTCTCCTGCTCAGCTCACCTCTGCTTTCATTGTGGTGGATGCATTTTTCAGTTCTGTAACTTTAATTTTTTTTTCCTTTGTACAGTTTAATTCTCTTGTTGATGCTTTCTGATTGTTTTTCATTTCTTTCAAACACATTTGCAGGTGCTCATTGATGCAATATTATGGTTTTTGCTTTAAAATCCTGTTCAGATAATCCTTACATACATTTCAACTTAGTGTTAATGTGAACTGACTGAGCTTTTTCATTCACATAAGTTTACACAGGTTTTCATATAATGAAGAATGTTTTCTTTTTTACCTGGATATTACTGGCATTGGGTCCCCACATAGGCCAAAAATTCTTAATTTCTAGTAAGCTCTTATTTAGTGCCAGTGCTTTGATTTCTGGTGTACAAAGGGCCACAACTCACCCAAAAGAAAAGTTTCTTATCCTCCTAGGTCCAGGAAGCACATTCTCCTTGGAAGCACTTAGTCCCCACAAATGCCTGAATTCAAGGCAAATCCTCTTAATCACTTGTGGTCAGTTTCATATCAGTGGGACATAATTCCAACAGTCATATAACTTAGAGGAGAAAAAGTTTATTTAAGTACATTGGTTCAGAAATTCAGTCCATGATCAGCTGACCCCATTGCTCTGGACCAGGTGGGCAGAACATCAGGGCAGAAGGGTGTGGGGGAGAAGAGCTGCTTCACCCTTTGTGGCCAGGAAGTGCAAGGAGAGAGAGGAAGGGGCTCAGGAAGGATGCAACTTCCAGGGCTCACCCCTAGGGACCAAATGCTCCAGCCACTCCCCCCTGCCCTAAGTCACCACCCAGTTAGTCCACTCAGGCCAGGAAGCACTTAATAACCTCAGCTCTCCTAGTCTTGTCATTTCACCTCTGAATATTCCTGCATTTACACAGTAGGTGTAGGGGGTCACCTGAAGAATTGAAACCAAAGCAGAGTCTACAGAAGTGTACATGCAATGACATCAATATAACTGTTTTGATAATAGCAGAATTTTTTTCTTAAAACAGTGACTTATGATCTGGAACCAAATACCACACATGGCACATGATCTGAGGGAAGTATGACATGGAGCAGAAAACTAAGAAGTCCTCACTGTGCCTTTTCCCTTTCCTCTTTCTGCAGCCTCTGCTGAGCCCTGGGTTTCCAGGTACAGGAATTAAAATTTCCTCCATATTTTTGTTTCTTCAGATTGTTCCCAATTTCACTCTATCTTCTTTTGAGAACAACTCTCATCTGCTTTTGACAAGAGTATATCCTCTCAGGATCACTTGGACTCTGATTTTTGTCTTCTCTCTCCATGCCCTGAACCAATCTGCTTTCCAGGAATTCATGCACACATCTTTGACAAGAACACACATCTCTCCACACAGAGCTTGTGACCATACACTCTTCTTAAATATAGGCTTGATTAAATATTTCTTATCCAGCCATCATTCTGGCTACCTTACCTGTGCCATCTTATGATGCTAATGCATTTAACCCAAAGCCTATTCACCACCCCCAACTACCCATTGACATTAACTGATGAGGACAATCCTCGTGGTTCTCAGAGTGAGCTCATGATGAGGTGTAGGGTAAGAGAGAAATTTGGTACTGGACACCTGGTCTCTGCACATGAATTATAACTTTGCTCTGAATCTGATGATTCCCAGAGGTGTCATCTGCATCTTAGAATAAAGTGTTTTCTACATACTCTTTCACTTTTTCAAAATGATATTTGGAATAAAAGCCCAACATTGAAAATACAAATTTGGATCTCAGTTGATGACATTTGTTAACAATTTTCACAAATTAGTTTATAAAATTATATCACTTTTTAGTCATTTGTTTATCAGCATTGCACAGATTTTGCCCCAAACATCGCAAAAACAATGATAAAATGATATTTCTACACTGTGGCTTCTGATAGAAACACTCACCAGTTATCTTCACAAAACAGTTTCATACAGAACATCACATTTATAGCCTGGAATTGTGCCAAGAGTGTGGAATTCAAATGTGAAAATATGCTGAGTGAGAGGGAGCTTCTATAGGACACCAGGTGTGCATGTGTGTGAGCTCTGATCACTGGATTGGAAGCATGATACTTTCAAGTTCTAGTTCACATACTCTAAGTTTATACAGAGAGCTTCCCATTCCCTTCAAGTCAAAACTCAAGGAAAGCAAGCTGTAATTAGTCACTTGGTCCTGAGGCTTCTCCTCAGTCTCAACTGCCTTTCCAAGATTGACCATTGCATGAATCACCATCCTCCTGGGTTCTCTCCATTGTCTATTTGGGGTACATTAAAACTTTATTGATATTTTACACACAAGCTATCTTTGTATCACTTCAAAGAATCTTTGTTGCTCTTGTAATATTTATATATATATATATATATACACATTTATAATATATATACATTTTTTTTTATTTCTGAAGTGTGCAAAATCAACCAGGCCTACAATAATTGATAGCCTTTTCAAAATAATTCAAATAAAAATCAGTAGTTAATTGACCACAGTCCCTGGCTAGAAGAGCCAACATTAAAAATGCTAAAAAGGCATAAATATGCATGATATTCCTTACTTATCATCTTCTTCTTCACCCTTCACAAGTGACATTCTGATCTCTTTCTAGGGGCTGCAAAAAAATCTGTTTTCTTCTTCAACATGACCTCTGCAGAGGGTTCCTATGTAGGTGACCTTGGAAACTTTCCCTTCCCCCTCCTGTTTTCATGTCTTCTGTCCCTGTGTTAGTGGCTGGGATGAGTCACAGGTGTGATGTCCTGAATGTCCCTCGCCACAGTAGACTCCAGAGCTAAGCCATGGACCAAGCTTCTGACACATCTTCCCCTGCAGAGCCCCAGGGTCACCATTCTCCTGGCCCACCTCCATTCTTGAGTCTATTCTTGATACAAAAATAATCCAATAAACCTGTTCTTGATTAAGAAAGATAAAATAAGCTGCTTTTACCTGGGCAGAGAACACACTAGTCACAGGTGACTCTGGAGCCTCAGGACTCCTACAGGGAAGATGGGGGCTGAGCAGGGGTCCTCAAGGGGCCAGGAGTAGCTGCCTCCCTTGCTCAGCAGTTGGAGAGGCTGAGGGGGGAAGTCAGTGTCTGGTGGCACCTGGAGCTGCAGCACCTCTGGGACCTTCCCTGCTATTCCCCAGGGTTCATGGGTGACTCCACCAAACTGCTGAGTGCTGGACTGGGCCGGAGAGCTCCTGGAAGCTGCTAAGGGTCATAAAACTTTCTAATTATCACTTTCCCCATCTTAGACATTTACCATTTATTTCTGGTGGTCTTTCAAAGCCCTAGACATTTAGCAAGAGAAGACTAAGATTCTAGACATAGAGAAGCTGTGGTCCTCCCCAGCCATCAGTATCATCTGCCACAGAAGGTGGGAACATCTACCCATGCGGCTCTTGACTCTCTGGGACCCCTGAGTGAGGGTGGAGATGCCCTCAGTGATCACCTCTCCCAGGGGCTCCTCTGTCCCCCATTTAGGCACAGGTCTTAGCATAGGTGCTGGTGCTAAACAGGATTCTCTCTCCATGGTACCTCCTGAGCAACCCTCCAGGAACAAAGGACTGGGGAGTGTTAATGGCAGATGTCCTTCAGGAATAAAACTGATGAATAGAGTCTACAGCTTGTGGCCCAGGGTGGTAGTGAATTTTCACACTGTGACCAAAAGACCCAAGAAGAAGAGATCCAGAGGAGAAACATTTACTTGATTTTTATGGTTTCAGTGTTCAGTCCATGGTGGGCAACTCCACTGCCCTGGGCCTGAGGTGAGGCAGGGCATCTCGGCTCCTCCAGGAACTTTGTCTGTTTCTGAGTTATTTTTGGATTTGGGGTGTGTCTTCTTTGACCTTGTCAAAGGCTTATACTGGACTATGTCCCTCTAGGACCTGAGTCAGGGATTCCCTGGAAGACTGGAGATAGTACTAAGGAAATGCAGGGGCTTCCCTTCACTGTGCCTTTGCAAAGAGCAGGGGCACTTAAGTGACACTAAAAGCTTATTTGACAGAATGTCACATCCAAGAGTAAACATGACTAAAAGTCTGGAGACAAAACTGTGTTGTACTTTTTGTGACTGGACCTTCCAAAATGGCCTTGATTTGGAAATAATGACATTCCAAGTGAATACAAATAAGCTGGTCTCTTCTCAGCAGTGGGCTCCGAGTCACCCACATGGCCCAACACAAGGACCCATCAGCCACCCTCCCAGCCTTTCCAGTGAGGTTCTTGCAGGTGCCATCAGCCAAGGCTCACAGGGCTCCTGATGCTTCTGAGCATCCAGCTACCAGGCAGTATTACCACTGATGGTCCATCATCTACCCAATATGGGGACCAGGTCAAAAACTATGGAGGCTTATTAGGGATCACACAATATACTGTGGGGAGCACAGATGCACACTTCCTAGCTCTCAGACACTGAATTCAGTTCAATATTGAAGAAAGCACTTTAATCTTCCTGTCATCATCAGGTTGAACGCCCACATAATACAGGACACATCCCTCTCCACCATCCCTTCAGGCCCACTCTGGTCCTGTGAGGCATTTCAATGGAAGCTGAGATTCAAACTTGGGGCTTGAGGCCAGTTCTCTGTGTCCACCACCTCTTTCCTCCTGATATGTCTCAAGTACCCTGCAGATGTCCAAGGAAGGGAAAATGGTCACTGTTGACCCAAACCTCTGGAGACTCTAGTTTCTCTAGTATGCACTGGACCACTTGCCTCTCCAGAGACACTTGGAAAAAGCACCAGGTGCTGCAACCTGCTCCAGATGTGGCCAGTGGCCAGGCTCTATCTTACTTGGAAACAGTTCCACTCACCTTGAAAAGGAAAGCATAGATTGTTCACAGTGAGACTACCATCATTGTGGATAAAATGGTTAAATCACACAAATAGGAACAATCTTTAGGATAAGTGGGCATTCCTAGGGACACTCTTGCTGCTATGGGTTAACTGGAGTTGACAGAAGCTTCACAGTCTTTAAAGTTGAATGTCCTCAGTGTTGGTCGCTATTATTATTATTATTATTATTATTATTATTATTATTATTATATTATTTCAACTAACACTCAAGAGTGTGGAGCAGAGTGTTTTGTTTTGGCCTATGTTAACTAATTAATTTCCATATCTCCAACTCCCCTGCATTCTCCATTTCTTATAATTAAAAATAGGATATTTTTGAACAATTTATTTATTACAAAGCACTGATGGTGACTAGAACTGGTCAACTACGTTGTCATTCAACCAAAGAGAAACTGCACAGCTGAACCCCAAGCACCATGAGTTCATGGTCCCTCCATTTATTCCTAGAGAGTGTTGAGCAGCAGATTATTGTGTGGCTATGGATTCTAGACATGGTGGAGGAATCCCAATTCCTACACTGCTAACATGTAGCTGGAAACTATGTTTCATTTTCTGATGGAACCATGGTTTAGAAGTGTGCCTTAAATACACTTAGGACTGATTATCTAAGGAAAGAAATGAGCACAACAGCAAAGCATGCTTCACAATGTGCAAGAAAGTACCTGTTGCTCTAGCAATGACTGTGGATAGGAACCTCCTCAGGGTGTTCCTCTGCATGTGGCCACTAGAGGGGGGCAGTGCACAGCAGTGAAGGCAAAGAGGGGGTCATAGTTCTGTGGAAATCATGTCTAGTGGACACTGATCCTGAGGTGATTTTCACTAGCATTTCATGACCTCCTCCTTAATCCCCTAGGTTTTATTATGGGGCCTAGAGGATGTAGATGGATAAGGATGTGAAAATACCCAAGATTTCCCCCAGTAATGATGCTTTAGAAGTCCAGGTATGTGGACTTCTCTGGGGAAAATGTTGCAAGGCAGACCTGGTGGGTGTGAGCATCTGGCTTCTGCCTGTTGACTGAGAGGGGTGGAGCTCCCAGAGAGAGCCCTGGTCACTATCTCTGCATTTGCAGGTCTCTGGGGCTGGTACAGTGTGTTTCTGGCAGTGGGTCTGACAGCCATGTCACCACAACACAGCAGCCTGGATGCTGAGATGTCACTGTCCATCACTCTTTTGGTGGCACACGGCAGAGCATATGATTTAAACCAGCACACTTGGGGTCTTGGTGACATTCTTGACTGTTACTTTGGAACTATTCTGGCCTCTGTGGTGAACACTAGCCATATGTGACTACCAATTTTAAGAAAAATAAAGTATAAATTGAAACTGTCAGATGCACTTGCTGTGTCTCAAGTGGTCAATATACACTGGTGACTGCTGGCAACAGGATGTTCTTTTGGCCCATGTTAGTCTAAAAGGTTGGTTTGACCATCTTTGATGTTGTAGGTAAGAGCACAAACCTCCCAGTGGCTGGTCACAAGCCTGTGTGACCCCTAGGCCTTCTTAGTAGGCACAGGTGGTGTGGTCTTGAGTTGTCCCAGGGATCTTTCTGAGAGGGCAGGAATGAGGCTGAACTGACATGGAGGTGAGGAGGCCTGGGATCCCTCAGGAGACTCTGAAGCCACAGCCTTGGCCTCTCACATGCCCCACAGAGTCCAGCCCTTAACCCTCTTCTCAATTATCACTTATGAATCCCTGGTTGTCTGTTAGTCATTTGTCTTCTGCTACAAGAAAGACTATTGATATGAGCTGGACATCTGTGTTCCTTACAGAATCTGTCCCAGTGATGGATACAATAGTGTCAGCTCCCTGAGCAATAGTGAAGATTAGCAGTGAAGCCCCATGAGACCCAGAGTCTAAAATCCTAACCTTGTTATGTCTAAGAATGACCAGTAGGTGGCAGACAAGTCACAGCAAACCAGTCACCTTGTCTTCGAAATATTAGGAAATAGAGAGTGGACCACATCACACAGCAGGTGCCTCAAACACAACCTAGCAATGCTCCCACCAGTCCACAGTCACATCCTGGGTGCTCTGGGTGACTCTGTTCTAGTTCACCTTATTTTAGGGCAAGCTGAGCCTCTCTAGTCCTAACATACCACATCCAAAAAGCTCAGAAATCTGAATTTTTTGGTATGAATGCCAGTAGATTTAGAATTTTTGTATGAGAATGCTCAGTCAGTAAATGATGAAAGATTTCCAAAATCTGAAAACACTGAAGTCTGAAACACTTCCAGGTTCCCATATTCAGAAAAAGAATATTCAACCTGTGTTTTACTTTCCATCATTACAATGTCTGACCATGAGCACATAAAAACAGGAACACCAAAGACCAGTATTATGTACAACTATAATGCTTTAAAATTAAAAATAATTCCAAATAAATTTATTATTTTATAAAACATTGTTTTAGGAAATGTGCTTCTTGTGCATGTCCAGAGACCCCAGAAGAGAAAGCCAAAGGAATTCTAGTGCAGCAGACCCCAAGTGGAGGTGGTGGGTTTTTCCTTTCTGTGAATCATTTGAAAAATATTAGAGAAAAGGTTAAAAGACAAAACAAGGGTCCCCTGAGCAGGAAGGCTGGGACATGGCCTTCGAGGTTTTCTGGAAGTGATGGTCTCAGCATGGATGGTTAAAACAGCACAGAGGTCAGCTGTGGTGGCTGTGATGGATAGTCCAGTAGATATTTAATTGCAGATCAAGACAAATATATAGGATTCAAGAGCTCAGAGCAGATAGTGAAGAGACTATCTAGAGCCCAATGAGGCTGTGAAGGAAACTAAATGTTAAATCCTGTGGGTCTCGGTGAATCTGCTCTTTTGACAGTTCTGAGGAGAATTTTCACCATGGACACAATGACATCATAACAAGAACAGAGGTGTTGAGTGTCAGTGGTCTAGGGATCATCTTGATTCACTAGAAGTCACACCTGCAAGGAGGGTACAGCTAGTGTCAGAGCTTCACTGATGTGGAATGTGAGGTGAAGGCAGCTGTAGGAAACTCCACCCATGTCCCTTGATCTGTGGAACAGCTCTGTCCCCAACCTGATACCCTGACTCAGGTCCAGCATGACAGCAAGGCCACTGGGTTGACACTGTGCACCTGTAGTGAAGCTGTCACAGCCGGATGATGGGGACTCCATGGGAAAGTGGAGCAGTGTCAGTACAGGAGCTTCCTGGGGACAGATAAAGGTCAGGAGAGGAAGAGTTCACCTGCTGGAGGACATGGAAGATGTACAGGTGACAGGTTGTCCCCCTGTTATGGAGAGAAGGCTTGAGCAGACTGGCAGTGTGCACTGTGCAGGCAGGATGGTCACAGAGCACAGAGGATCATGGGAGGCAGAGCTCCTGCCTGCTGGAAAGCACCACCATCTGCCTCAGAGACCTGGTACCACTACATCAAGTAGGTCAGAGCCTGGCCCTGCTCCTCTGTGTACTTAAGGTTTACCAGTACCTACTGCCAGGACTAGGGAGTGTAGCTCTTCACTAAATCTCATAAGAGATGAGGTTCTTGCTCCTCCCATCTCTCCCTGGCATCAGAGCCATATCTCTGCCTGGGCCAGATCCCTGGGAAGCTGTGCCTCAGATGGACCCAGAGGAAGCCTTGGAGCCCCATTCAGCTTCTCTGCCTTCTGTTCCCCTGGATCCCAGCTGAGGGGAGCATGGGATGATTCTACATATTGTGTAAACCCCTGCAATGCAATGGGCCTTTGTCCTGGCACCTCAGCTCAGCAAGCCCCGTGACCAAAATTCAACTTTCTGCCATGATCCTTTTCTACTGTGGAGACGATGGTAAGATCTAAATTGAAGAAGCTATGATTCAGTCTTATTTTCAATTTTAGGGACAATGCGAGATATTGTGCTGACACAGACCTCAGCCTCACTGTCTCTGTTTCCAGGGGAACAGCAAGCTGGAGTGTGGGCAGCTCATGACCTTGGAACCAGCAGAAACCAGGGCAGATACCTGGAGGCCTTATCTGTGCTGCATCCAGAAGGCCCAGTGGTGTCCCAGCCTGGCTCAGGACAGTGGGTTATGGAGAGACTTCCCCCTGTCCATCAGCTTCTTGGAGCTTGGGATTCCACAGTTCTTACTCTCAGGAAGCCTCAGGGGCCACCACAGCTTCCCAGATGATTCCAGAGGGAAATAATAGCTGCCATCTCCCCTCAGTCCCCTTCTGTCTGGTACATAACTGCTCTCTCCAGAGACATGTTAGACTTCTACAGTTTTCTGTTTCCTCTGCTCCCTGAAAAAGAGCTTGTAGGAGAGAAAAACCCACCTTTATTCATGTATGAGAGATGCTTGTTCCCTTAGGCCCTCTTTTGCTTCCTCAGGTACATGGCAGAGGTTAAACAGGATGGGGGAATATTTGCTATTACATGCAGGTGAGCAGGAGGAAATGGAGGTTCAGGAGAACCATAAACATCCAGGGCTATGCTCAGGGTTAACATTGACTGCACAAGCACAACTGTGTGCCAGGGTCCCTGCATACTTCTCCTCTTTTCCTGACCCAGTGATGGCCTCCTCTGTCTAGGACAAAGCCTGCTAATGATGGCTGCAGCAATTGTCCTCAAGTCCTCTGTCAGAGCATTTCCTCTGTATTCCAGGATAAGGCCTTGGGACAGTTATGTGTACTGTGACCCTAAAATGTGGGCCTCCATCTCCTTCATGCTTTGTGCCTCTGCAGAAATTGCCCAGCTCTGGCTTCTCCTCCACACACAACATGCTCAGTGCTTCATGGAGGAGGGGACTTGTGGACAGGCAGGCTTTCCTGGAGCTAATTTATTATGTCCATATCCAGGATCTGGTATCCTGACCAAGTGTTTTATATGTCTTTTTTCTTCTCACAAACCAGAATTTTTCCTTTTTCTAGAACCTGAAAGTGGAAATTGTGAAGTCAGCTAAGACAAGGACATACTTGGACATCAATTCACTAAGTCACAAAGTGCTTCAGGCATTTTTCAGAAAATGCATTTAGAGTCCACTCAAGCATGGTTTGAAACAGACTCTGACAGGATAGATGTAAAATAGGAACCAGCTTTTCTGACATCATCATTTCATGATCCTTCATTTAGATCCTGGTACCTCCTCCAGAGGGATCATGTGACTTGTGTCGAGGACAATGACTTTCTACACGCTGTGAAACTCCCCAAACACATTCTCAACTTCAAATCACCAAGTGGTTCTTCCCCTCTTTTTGTCTGCCAACCCCACTGCTGCCACCTAGTGCGTACGCCGATCTGAGCTTCTAGCTCCTGACTCTTTGGCATCTCACCTCCCAACTGGCAGTTTATTTATTTATTTATTTATTTATTTATTTTTTAATTTAGTAGTTACCCATGACAGTACAATGATCTTGAAAATTCATACATATGAATCATATGGGGTATAATTTCTCATTTTTCTGATTGTATAGGTTGCAAATCACATGGGTCATACAGTCACCTATATACATACAGCAATAATAATGTCTGTTTTATTCTGCTGATCTTCCTATTCCCCCTTCCCCTCCCCTTACCTCCCATCACATCTCTCTACCCAATCTAATGTGACATACTTCTTTTTTTTTCTCCTCACAACATTATACATGTATTCTGTATAATGATGAGGGTCTCCTTCCATCTTCCATGCAATTCCCCTCCTCCCTCATTTTCCCTCCCACCTTTCTTTCCTATTTAGTGGTAATATTGTTCTCATGCTCTTCCTCAGCATCCCATTTTGAGTCACCCCCCTTACATCAGAGAAGACATTCGACATTTGTTTTTTAGAGATTGGCTAACTTCACTTAGCATAATCTGCTCTAATGCCATCCATTTCCCTGCAAATGTCATAATCTTGTTATTTTTTAGTGCTGAGTAATATTCCATTGCAGTTTATTTTTATAAGAACTCATGTCACAATATAGACTTCTGTGTTCACCAGGCAGTGAGCCCTTATTTGTTAATAATTGCTTTATTTTAAAAAATATTTAGTTGATTTCATTTAAAATGCATGGCAGTGGAATACATTACAATTTTTATTACACATAGAGCACATTTTTTCATATCTCTGTATATAATGTATGTTCACAGCCATTCATGTCTTCATACATGTGGCTTTCATGGAAAAGTTTTCCATTCCCAGAACAGGCATCCTTTGAGATCACTAGGGAAACCAGTCCCAGGAGAACACCCATCATCAATCTCTGCAAACACTCCTTGCACAACAAACAAGGAAACTCACAGAATTCCCATTTTGGCTTTTATTCTCTGAGCACTGACATCCCATGATCCAAAGCACTGAAGCCCAGTTACTCCTCTGAGGGGACTGGAAGCACCTGAGCTCTTCTGATGGGTTCCCTGGTTTTCAGTGTGCTGTACCCAGTTCACTCAGTATGTGTTCATAGAACCACAAATGAGTCACAGGAGAGCCTGGGTCAGTCCAAGGCCACCTGCAGAATGACTCTGCACACACCTCCCACAGCCCATCTTTCTGTGGATTTCACACAGAGCAATTGTAATCATGGACCTCATTATAGTGTGTTTGGCTAAACCCCCTCCTATGTTTTATGTCCTGTCCCCATAGAGTGCTATTATGGGGAAATGATGCCACAGGAAACACATAGGAAAATGTGCCATGAGCAGGCTGGTCTGTCCTGTAGAGGAAAATATTGTGCACTGGGTCCCCACAGTGTGGTCTGGCATTGACCACTGATGGGCAATAGAAAGAAGAGGATCCAGGGCTCCTCATCCTGGTGAGATAAGGTGCCCATGCTGCATGGTCTCCCAGGTCAGTGGCTGAGCCTTTTGGGGACTGTGACTCAGACTCTTGGTTGATCACATTCATAGTCTCTTCCTTGCTCTAGAAATGGGATGGGCATGGTCTATAGCCCAGCTATTCAGGAGCTGAGGACATCTCTTAAAATTAAGAAAGAGAAGGTGGGAATGAGTGGATTCAGACTTACAGCTATGCTCAGGATGGAGAAGTCAGTCCTTCCTTCCCTACAGACAGCTGTACTAACATAACCGCCATGCACTCTGTGACCAGGTCATGGACATAATTGCCTTGTCTCCTCCTGTCTTCGTGGCATTTCACATGTGCCCAGTCAACCCCTGGTGTCTTCTGCAGCAAATGGCCCAGTGAAGACTCCCCAGTTGCTGTGGAGCCAGGTTTCCTCAGCCTCCTTCAACCTGGAGTAGCAGCCTCTGCTTCCTTGGATCTCTTGGTCCTGACTCTGTTGTAGGTGCTGCACCAGTGGCCCTGTAGAATATCCCCACAGAGGATTCAGTGTCCTTCAGGAATGAATTCTGCTCCTGCATCCAGCATTGTGGTCACTGTGCTGCCATAAAATAGCACACCCCCCAACACTGGGCGGCTTTAACTGAAATGGACTTTCCCATGACAGTGGAATCTCAGGCAAACATCAGGGCAACAGCATGGCTGTTCTTCTGTCTCTTGGCTCTCAAATGGCCATCCTCCTGTGTGTCAGGTGGTCTTTCCCTGGTGTCTCTGAGACCTAATTTCTCTTCCATTGAGACACCAGTCATATTGCATTAGACTTCACACTCAAACCTCACACTTTCATAATTACATCGTCCAACACACTGTGAAGTTGTGCACACCACAGCCCCAGCCTGAGAATTTTGAGGGGACATAGCTCAGTCCATAGTGGGTGGGCAGGAGTGTTCAGAGGGACACTCTGCTCTTCTCATGGCCTCCTTCCAGGTGCGGCATGGCTCCATGTCCTACATCTTAGTGATACTCTCTGAACCTGGGCTCAGTGTGTCATCAGAGTTCTCCAATGATTGTTGTCCCCTTCATAACAAATAAGAATTTGTCCTTTGAAATACCATTAAGAACATATGAAATAATTAGTATATATAATTGTACATACTATATACTAATTAGTTTATATGTTCTTCAATGGTCAGAATGTTGTGATCATTAATTATTTTAAAACTTCAAATTCTCCAAATTTGTCTCATTGCTGTCACATACAAATTGTCTTCTGTGATGGTTTTCTGTGACCCTCTCAATATTTCACTGCATCTTGTGTTTCAAAATGGTCCTAGTTTCTCTTTTTCCTACCCTATATTCTGAATATAACGTTTCCAAGAAATTCATGGTTCCATTAGTGAATAGTTGTATTAGAAATTATAAGTTTTCTTTGAGAGAACAGGATGATTTCTTCAAGATGGTATGGATTTTCCATTTATCAAATCACCCCTTAACCACACACAATAATACTTGCTCATGTTCTATCAACAAAATCCATTGATTTACATGATCACATGTAATTACAATCTAAAACACAGACTTTGTTTAATATTTTTTCTGTCAAATAAGTCACTTGTTTTCTCAACAGTAAGTCTGTTTGGTCTAATTACTTATTGTGAATTTACTTACTTGAGCCACACCACTGTTCAAAACCAAGCTCTAGACGATTTTTTTGTGAACACCTACAGGCTTGATCAGGGCAGAATATTCAGGGGTAAGGAACATGGTAGATTTTGCTGAAAGAAAATGCTCTGCTCTCTGCCACCACAGTCAGGATGAGGGTTGGAGGAGAGAGGAGCCACCTCTGAAGACCCTGGACTGTGAGGTCAGAGACAGTGGGAGTGATAACCTGAGCATGCAGGGGACATCAGACATGGGCGTGGGCAATCAGAGGCAGAGCTAGGAAGTGTGCTGTGCCTCTCATGTAGGAGGAAAAAATATTTGATTTTGGCTTGGCTTGATAAACACAGTGGGACAGAGGAGAGATGAACAGAGGAAAAGAGTTTTTTTTTTTTTTTGGTTGTTCAAAACATTACAAAGCTTTTGACATATCATATTTCATACACTAGATTCAAAGGAAAAGAGTTTAAGCAGCTGAAGAAGGAAGATGAGGGAGGAAAGATCCTGCCCTTCTTATGAATCAATGATTTTTTTCATATTGCCTTTCTACTTCACCATAAGGGACTCAGAGCAAGCAGCCAGCCACTCTGGGCTCATTAATGGTCTCAGGTGCCAAATGCAAGTATCTCCTAAGCATTCCTGAAGCTTCTGGTGTTTTGTTATGGCCCACATCATCTGTCAGAGATAGAGGGAAGGATAGGTGGGACCTGAGGTCGTCAAAAGGCATGTCACATGTAGGACTCAACAAAAATGCTGCCTTCAGCCACAGAGATCAGAGCATTTTCTGTCAGAAATTCTGAGCTTCCCTGTCTGATGTGGGACTCGGGACTTGGAGCCTGTGCTGAGTGACTGAGAAAAGCAGTGCTGCAGCTGTGTTCAACCTGCCCATTCCTGCTGATTTGCCATTTACCCATCCTCCCTGTCTTCATCCTTCACAGCACACCTCACTGCCCTGAGGACTTCTTAAGAAGCTGCTTACACCCTGTGCAAGGATCAATCACAGCCAGGACACAGCATGGCCATGAGGGCCCCTGCTCTGCTCCTGGGGCCCCTGCTTCTCTGCCTCATGGATAAAGAGGGAAAGTCCTGGGCATTTACCAATCTCAGTGTGGTCAGTGCTGCCTGAATCCTCAGGGAAATTCTTTTTTAACATGATTAATATTGTGCATATTTCTTTTTATGTGTTCAATTTCAGGTTCCTGATGTGACATCAAATTGACCATCCTCCCTGTCTCCATCCTCCCTGTCTCAATCTCAAGGAGAAAAAGTCACTGTCACCTACAGGGCGAGTCAGGGTATTAGCAATTACTTAAACTGGTGTTAGCAGAAATCAGGGCAAGCTCCTAATCTCCTGATCTGTGGTGCAAACTGATTGCGATCTGGGGTCCCCTCGAGGTTCAGTGGCAGGGCATATAGAAAAGATTTCACTCTCATTATAAACAGTCTGATTCTGAAGATATTGCCACTTATTACTGTGAACAGAATGATGAGTGTTCTCCCACAGGGATACAGGCCATGACATAAACCTCCCAGGGTGTAAGTGTGAGGCTGGGCTGCCTTAGCTGCTTCTCCTGCTGCCTCCTCCTGCTGAGGACACCTCTCAGAGGCAGCCATGCTCTGGGACACATTGGTAGAAGATTCCAGAAAGGCTCCTCTGCACATGAAACCTCTTTCTGCTTCTTAGGACAAGCAGGCAGAGATGACAGGGAATAGTCAAAAGTCAGCACTCAGAGGGATGTGCCCCTGCAGAAGTCTTGCTCAAAGGCAGAGACCACACCAGGAGGCAAAGCTGTACAAATCCTAATGAGTCCCATGAAGACCTTTTCCAAATTTAAAATCCCATGAGGCTTACATGTGGGAACACTCCAGCCAACTCTTTGTCCCAGAGAGATGGGAAAATGGAAGGTGGCATTGAACCCAGATGGGAATCACAGGAAGGGTTAAGCCTTCAGCCTGAAGTGGAAACCAATGACCTTGACCCTTTCTCAACACCACTTTAACATAGACTGATCTAAGCACAGACAGTAAACCACATAAGCCCCTAAATTAGCACACCCAAAGGGTGTATTAGGCCCCCTCCCTTGTTGAGGGACTTCTCTCACTTTTCCTTGAAATTAATCCAACTCCATTTACCCTTCCCTTTCATTATTGTCCATAAATTTTATTACATGAAGGAAATTTGCAAACAGAAAACTACTCTCTTCTCAAATGTCTGGATTCACTGGTGTCCCTCCTGATTTAATGAAGGACAAACATCAATGGATCTGAGGGGTTTGGTTTATAGTAAGAGTTTGGATTTAAATAGAAATGAGAAGTCACTGTGTATGTTCCAAACAGGACGTCCTCTAAAGCACAGGGGATGGGAATCTAAACTGCAGGCTCTCACAGTTCTGGGAGTGTGGTCATGAAGATACAGATACTAAAACAATGTAGAGAGCGCAGCTGGACAACAGAGGACACTCTGCTCTTATGTCTGAAGAGGTAGTCCTTGGAGGAATCATGGGATATGGATAAATTGATTCCAAGTAGCAAGGTTTGAAAGACCAGGGCCACCTGATAGGAATGCAGATTCTGGACATGGGAGATTCCATGGTGCTGCCCAAAAACCAGAGGTCACCTGCCACTGAAGGCCCAGGCTGGTGGCCTTGTCTTTTTTGGAACTGCATGGGAGCCCAAGTGTGTGGCGATGCCCTCAGCAGCCAGGCAGGGGCAGAGAACTGTGTCTCTCCTCCTAGCCACACAGAAGGGTGTGTGCCACTGGGTTGCAGGGTCCTCAGAGCATAGCCTAGTGCTGGAGTGACGGTGCCAACTCTGTATTCAGCACTCTGACCCCACCACATCCAAAAAGGTGCAGTGCCCATCAGCCTCTCAGCTCCCAGGCATAACATGCAGGCTTGAATCTTCATGGACCCAACTGACAGCATCTGGCATCAGAGTAAAAACCACAAAAAACCCATGTACATAAGTCCTTCTCTTTCAGTTGAAACTGGCCACCTTAGAAACACACAGGCTCCTCCCACCTGGGCCCAGGGAGAATTTGGTCTCATCCATCCTTAGAACCTTGGTATTGTGTGTCCAGGGGAGAGAGATCAGCTTTGCCTCCTGCTCAGTTTTGATGTCCACACACAGCATAGTGTGCTATTTAAAGGAGCCTGAGTCTGCCTTGGAATAAAGGATCTGCTTGGAATAAAGAATCTGCCTTTTTTTCTCTTTCTATGGGCATATAGGAAAAAGTTTCTGATCAACAAAAAATTTCTTAGATATTTTATTATGTCAACAATTTCTGAGATAAAATAATCATATAGGAAGATTTTAAAGATCTTATGTTCATTTAAAATAAAAATAGCAGCATTCCCTGAAACTTTCTACTCTTATAGAATATTTTGTAAACCCAACATTTTTCTAAACCTTATTTATTACTAATCAGATGCTACAGATATTTTACTGCTCCTGGTTTTCCCACAACCCAGGTTTCTACAGTGGTAATGGGCCTGTGAGTTTCCCAGGGCTGCTCAATAGGCACCGAACACCTGGCCTGACTCAGAGGAGTTCACTCCCAGCTCTGGAGGCTGCAAGTCTGGAGTTCAGAGTCAGCAGGCCAAGCTCCCTCTGCAGTTAAAGATAGGCCACTTCCCTGCCCCTTCCTTGCTCTGCTGGCCCAGGCCCTGCTTGCCTGGTAGCAACTGAACCCCAGGGTCTGCCCAGGGTCCCTGTGCTCTCCTTCTGCCTGTGGGCTTCGGCTTGTGCTCTGTGTCCTCCTGTCATGTCAACAGTGGCCTTCAGTTGTCCCCTGTGCTCCAGGGGGACCTTTCCTTAATCAACTACTACTAATAGCACCAGGTCATGTCATGTCACGTTCTCAGTTACTGAGAGATAGACTGTCACCAATGTTTTGGGAATTATATAATTAATCCATGACACTGGGTAATACTATTTTTTCACTGGATAAGCACTAGAATAGTTCTTACATATGAGCTGTAACAGTTACATTTGTGCACATGTTCTTCGTGTGTTGGTTTTCTGCTCTTTACTTCCCAACTCTGTCACTAGCATGGCTAATTAGAAGGCCCATATTTTCAGAAGCAAGACTCAGAATAACTGTGGGTAGCATTACATATCAGGTAGAAGAACAGCAAATTCACAGAATGAAGCAAAACATGAGGGTTAAAAAAATGTCAAGTAGGTAAATATGACATGTAAAATTCTACACCCTTCCCCCAAATGTTTATCAGTCAATCTGGTTGCTACAGTGGAAATCAGTGTGAAGGTCAATGTCACTTCATTTTCTCCTCCAATCAGTTTAACAGATCTTACTCTTGGGGATTTTCCAGAGCAAATAAATGTCAAGCTTCTTTGTTAAATTGGTAAACAATCTTACATGGCTTTATTCTTTCAATTGCAACAGAATTCTGAGTTCAAGAGAAAAGAAATTTGACCATGGCACCAATCTGCAGAAAGTGAGATGTGAGACTCAAGGTGACCTGAAGCAGATTGTCATTTGATCACCTGGGGAGTGAGCATGCTGTTTTCTATTAAATTAAGATTGATATTTGGACTTACCTTGAGCAGCTGTGGCCCAGCCTCCTCCTCCAGGGTGAACCATAATTAAATGAAGGCCCAGTAGATACCAATCTGTGGCCTGGGAACTTAAGCCCTGGTAGGTGAGGGTTCCTTACCTCTAATGAACTGTGTCACATTCTGAGCTGAGAACACATGGGTGTGGCTACCCCACACAAAAGGGCAGGGGAGAGAGACAATCCTCGCCTACAGCAAAGAAGGATCAGGACCCCTGATGTGACCTGGTTGAACATGGTGAGAAAGCCCCCTGTGGGAGATCCTTTACCCAGGATCCATTGAAAATTAAGAATCAATTATGGATTTTGAGTGTCAGAGAAAATTTTCTTCCTCCCTGTCACATGTTTTAGATTTATGAAAGTGCCCAGGAGAGATCACTGCCAGCACTTGTTAACATGGAGATACCACAGGAGTCTGAAGTACCTAAAGGGGATGGGTTTGTTTGGAGGATTTTTTCTGTCAATTCTAATGGGTTTGGGATGATTTTCTTCTCCACATTTGCTGCTGGGAGGGAGTCCAACAGCCTGGCCATCATTCTCCAGAGATTGCCCTGGACACACTGATTACATCTTCATGTCTCTGGTGCTGTATTGGTGCTTCCTACTGAACTCATAGAAAATCTATGTCTTTGCCAAAAATTTTCACTTTCACCATCAGATCCTCTGCCCACTACTGCAGGCAGCCTAGACTTCATCTCCTTGGTTTTCCTCCAGTCAAAGAAGACATTTTGTTTGTTCAAAGTCAGTCCACCCCACCCACCCCATTGATTCTTTTCACCCAGCTGCATCCACCAGGGGATCTGCATGTTGCTTCCTGAGAAGGGCCTTCCTGAAAAGTTAATATAAAGCTCAGCTCTAACCTGCCGTTGACTCACTAGGACTCCTCAGCTCAGATTCTTAAATTGAGGCTTCTTGCTCAGCTCCTGGGACTGCTGCTGCTCTGGATCCTAGGTGAGGACAGAGGAAATAAGGAGGGAGAAGAGGGAGGGTGTGAGCTCATTGCCTCCTATATGTGACCCCTGCCCAGGTTCATGGTATGAGATTCAGCTCAAAAAATGGGGAATGTGATGTTTAGGTCCATGAAAGGGAGGAAGTATCTAAAGGAAAAAGAAAGATTTGTGTCCTGGTGGCGACTGGGACCTAGAAAGAGGACATTAATGTGATCAACCTCTAGACACACCAACCTCTGTCTTATAAGACATTGTATTTTTTGGTAGGAACCCAAACTACATACACTGCACACACAAATGATTAGTTAAGAAAGGAACAAGAGAAAAATCATGAAAATATTTCATAATACTGTGCATAAACTTTCATTTATGTCATGATTTCAGGATCCAGTGGGGATGTTGTGCTGACCCAGACTCATCTCTCTGTGCCTGTCACCACTGGAAAGTTGGCCTCCATGTCCTGCAGGTCCAGTCAGGGCCTCTTTTAGAGTGAGGGAAAACCCTATTTGCATTGGTATCTGCAAAGCCAGGCCAGTCTCCAAACTTCTGATCTATAAGGTTTCCAACTGGTTCACTGGGGTACCAGACAGGTTTAGTGGCAGTGGGTCAGGGACAGATTTTACACTGAAAATCATCAGTGTGGAGGCTGAGGATGCTGGGTTGTATTACTGCTATCAAGGTACAAAAGTTCCTTCCACAGTTTGGGGTGCAGTCCAGAACAAAAACCTCCCTGCCTGGATTGCCCAGCTGCCACCTGTGCTGCTATTCTGGGCAGAAGCTCGGCAGGTTGTCTGAAAGGAAGAAGCTGCATAAGCTGCAGTTGAGGGCTCTGGACCTTGAGCGCCATGGCCACAGCTCAGTCACAACCTACCAAGATCCCACCAGCTGCAGAAGCCCTGGTGTGTTATGATCAGAAGGGAGATTACTGGGGAAAAGATGTTCTCCAAATTGAAATGAAGTAGGCCATAGAGCAACTAGAAACCATTCAAAACTACAGAATTCTTTTGTCAAAACAAACACTGGAAATAATTTTTAAATCATTAGTGTAATTTCATTATAACTCTATTCTTATTTTTCACAGGATTTGTAGGAAATATATTAATGCTCATTATTACTAAGCATTGTGTTAACACCTGCACAACAAACAGATGTGAATTGACATTAGTCACATCAAGGGATGCGGAAGTGTAAGGGAGGGTGGTGATTTAAGGAAACTGAAGTCCAATTGTCATCAGCATGTGTTAAGATGTTATAAATCTAGTGTGTTATATTTCAAACCAAAATTCACCAAAACAAAGAAACAATAAGCTGTAATATACACAGGAAAATAGAAAATGGGAGAGAAATCAAAATATTTTACCCCAAATCAACTAAAGATAAAGGAGAAGATACACAAATAGGTATGAGGCAGAAAGAAAGGTTTAAAAAAATGGCAAAAAGAAATTTCCCTCCTCTGTAATTCTGCTAATGTCAATAAATTAACCTCCAATTAAAATATGTAGATTGGCAACATTGATTGAAACTGTATGTCTACATGCTGTGTCCAAAAGTCTCACACTATATCTTACAACAAGCAGAGCTTGACAGTAAAAACACAGGAAAATATCATAGGCAAATACTGAACAAGAGACAAGAAAAAGTTATGCTCTTGTCCAACATCCATAAGTTTGTCAAAATTGCTTTAGAGACAAAAGAGGAAATAATGAAAACAGAATCAATTTACCAAGAAGATAGAACAGCCACATACACGTGCACTGAACACCAGGGCTCCAAAACACATTTTAAAACAAGGACAGCTAGGAGGGAAAAACCGACTCTAATACAGTAACAAAAGGGACCCCTCTATTGTACTTTCAATAGTCCCTGGGACAACCTGACAGAGGACAAGTCAGAAAACAGAGACCTGCAGAAATGCAAACCACCTAAAAGACACGTAGGAGGATTCCACCCACAATGGCTTGTTACATGATTGCTCAAAGTGCATGTGGAATGTTTTCCGAAATCCTGCATGTGTTAGGCCACAAAACAAATCTCAATGATGTTATAAAGCCTTAGAACCTAGATCATGCAAATTATCTCCTCTGAAGAAAATGGTATGAAGTTACAAATTAACAGCAAATAGTAAACTGGAAAATTAACAAATATGAGGAAAATAACATACTCATATGTAAGAACTGGGTCAAAGTGTAGGTTTTACTCAGCTCTTCATCCCTGAGATACAAAACAGACAGGAACAACTTAGTAGGTCACACGATATAGTGATGTTCTTAGCTTCAGAGATTCAATCCATGGCCGACTGGCTCCATATCTCTTGGCAATTGGTGAGGCAGAACATCATGGCAGAGGACATGGCAGAGAGAAGCAGCTTAGGACATGACAAGATCTCCAGAGGAGGGGGAACAGGGGGCACAGGCAGAAAAACTGTTACAGGATATGCCCCCATGACCCACCTCCCCAGCCTTGCGCCATCTGTCTACAGTTAACACAGGATCAATCAACTTAAACTAAGATGGACTGATTGTAGCTCTCAAGAACTGAATATTTTACCTCTGAAGAACAGAATATTCTGGGGGGACATCTCATATCCTTATCATAACCTGCACTTCTGTCCCCCAAAGTCTCATGTCCATATCACAATGAAAAATGCATTTAGTCCATCTTCAAGGGTCCCATAGTCTTGCCAGTTCCTAAGATGTCTCAAGCCCCCTGTCCCATTATTCATGGGCACAGTAACAATTATACCAGTACCTAAAATTCCAAGTCCACAGTTTCATAGGAGCCCCAAGGAAAATTTGTGGTGAAAAGCCAAAAGCAAATCCATTGTCCAGTGTCAGAGTGTCAACATTCCCATTCCAATGGGGAGAATAGAAACAAAGGAAGAATGGATGGGACCAAAGAAAGATGAAAAAAGATGAAAAAAATCCAGTTGGGCAAACCCACCCTGCAGCCCCCTATCCAGCACGTGGGCATGTGGCACAATGAAGTTCTGTCCAAAGGGTTTACATAGGGCTCTGCTCCTGTGGACTTGCTGGCTGCAACCCACATGCCCCCCCTCTTTCCACTTGTCTCTGCTGGATTCAGAGTTTTCCTCAGCAGATGTCCCTGCTGTTGGCATCTCTCAGTCCCAAGGCCTCCACTGCAATGCTACTTCCATTCTCACATCTCCACACCTTGTCTTCTCAGGGCTGCTGCAGGGATTTGCCCTGATGCACCCCACCTGGCCTTCAGGGCCTCTTTTGAAATCTCAGTGGAACCTCATGATCTTCGATTCCTGCATCCTGAATTCCTGCAGAACCAGCTCCTCATGGGTGAGGCCAATGTCTGCCACAATATTGAGCTGTCATCAAGCCTCCTGGGACCGCAGATATACCTTCCTCTGAGTGCCTGGGTGGCTGAGCACAGGAAACTACTTCTTAGACGCCCCCAGGAAAGCAGGGTGCCCCATATTTTCTTCTAAAAGGAAATTCAACTTTTACACCCTAAGACTGAGATAGGTGTGGTCTTGCCAGTTCCTGAGATGTCTCAAGCCCCCTGTCCATTGTTCATGGGCATAGTACTTGTCATCTCCTGTGCTTAGCACCTGCTCTGCAGAGCCAAGACCTGAGCAAGAAACTAACCTCCTGACCCAACTGACCAGCAGGGTCTCACCAAAACCATCCTCATGCTCCTGTAAAAGTTCATGGTTTTAAATAAAAAGTCACCCCACTGTTCCCTGATAGAGTAGCATCCTGTCCTGTGTGCATGTGGTGGTCTGGGACTCCTTTAAGGGCCCATGCAGTTTTGGAAGCCAGGTGCCTTGGGGCTGTAGGAGCAGGGTCCCTTCCCTTCCTCAGCACCCTGCAGAGGCTGGGAGGAAGTGTGCAGGGTGGCAGTGGGAGCTGGATTTTTGTCATCTCTGGAACCTCCTGCACCATTCCTCAGCTGCCCCTACCAAAAGGCTGAGTAGGGAAGCTCTTCCTGGGAGCACTGTGTGGCCCTCAGCAGCTCTGGAAGGGGTTTTCAGTGTGAATCATGAGGCTGGGTTGGCCTCTCTAGACCAGGAGCTCTCAGCCTCCCTCACCAATGCCACTGCACCCCAAAGGGTCTCTCAGGCCCCTTATCTTCTCTGGCAAAATCACAGCTTTGGCGTCTCTTGTGGATTACACACCTTGACCCCAACTGCCCTGTGACCTGTATGTTTTCTGAATTCCTGGTGAATTGTTGGTCTTTGGTTTTACAACATACTGAGGAGAGGGATCTTTGAGTTTCCCAGGAAATCTGGCCTAGTGACATATGGAAGAGAATCAGCTTCATGAATGTGATGAATGTGGGAGAAAAAATAAACAGGACTTTGGGTCCCCACACCCCAAATTCTACAACTTGCTGTGTCACAAACCTGCCACTAGGTGGCAAATAGACCCCACATACAGCAAAGCCTCAGCATCTTGGGCAAGCAGCAGAAATCCTGTTCCAGAAGAATTCCTAAGGTTTGGGGCTGTGTCCAGTGCCCATGCTCATGGCTGCTGGGGCTCTGTGTACAATGGGCCAAGTGTCCCCACAGTCCAGTCCCTGGACACTTTCTATGTAACTTTGTGATCTCTCTTGAACACAACCTGACAAGCATGACCCTCCCCTTGACACCAGTCTTAGAGTAAGGGTGGGTCTTTATTCCTCTGTTGTGGAAAATGAAGCATCTGAGAAGAGCCAGACAAATACAGAGAGTAAGTTGGACTTCAGAAAAGAGCAGAGATGGCAGACTTCTCTGGAGAAAAGCTGGGGCCAGACCTGGCATCTGCAGGAGATGGGGTGTCATGATTTTATCATAGACTCCACCCTCTTTATTTCTTGTGTATTTTCCCCAACTCCCAATTTATTTAACTTATTGTGTTATCTTTTGAAATTTAGAAAGAAAAACAAAAGTAGAAATAATTTTCTTATGGAAGGAACTACAGGCATAGAACTGCCAAACTTGGATAATTTTGTAATTCTAGGATCAACTCTTAGGAAACAATTTTTATGAATAATATCCAATAACGGTATCTGTTAATCAGATGAAATGACAGATTTTGAATTAGCAGTTACCATTTGTTTTTATTACTTTATTTATTGGTTTATTATAATTATACACAATAGTGGGATTCATCCTTATCTATCCATTCCTGAACATGACATAAAAATGGGATATGGCCAATATGATTTCCATTAATTTCATATTTTAGTTGAGCAAAGTCAATACATATCTGCAAAACTATATTTATTCAGGCAAAAAGTCAGGTGCTATGATGTACAAGGGTCAATTCCCATACCTTAGAGTCTGAGTCTCACCTGGTGACACCTAAATTGAAACTCATGCCAATCAACCCTGCCAAATATCCCAACAATGCCCTACAACTGTCACACTGAGCAAACAAGCATATTCTTTCATTCACATTATGAGAAAATACCTGTAGCACTCTACATAATTCATGGAAACTTCCTCTTCTTAACTATGGGTGATATTAATAATGCATTGTCTTAGTTTGGTGTTTCAGGTGGTGAAAGGAACTGGAGAGTGCCATGTTTATTCAGAGCCTCCTGAGACTCTGGAGACTGCAGTAGACCCTGGGGTAGGAAGTCCTCACATGTGTCCTTGTGAGACAAAAAGCCTTTTAAATACACCATCGCATTCACAGGGCTCATGAGTGGCAAAGTTCTGTCCCCAACACAGATGATCTGATTCAGGGTTCAGCACTACAGGTCAAAGTCCCCTGGTTGGATATGGCTTAGCTATGGATGAAGCTTTGTAACAGTGGTCCACCTTGACTTTGAATATAGCCATTGCTGCTCTGCAATGAACATTATTTTTTATAAATCTCACTTATTTGTTCTAATTAGTTACATATGACAGCACAATGCTCTTCAATTTTTAGTACACAAATGGGGCGCAATGTTTAATTCTCTGGTTATACACAAAGTAGAGTCACATCATTCTTGCAATCATACATGCAACCAGGATAGTGATGTTCTTCTCATTCACCATCTTTGCTACCTCAAGGACCCCTTCCTTCCTTTCCCTCCTATTTTCCAATCCAAAGTTCCTCCATTTATCCCATGCCTCCCCACCCCCTGCATTTTGGAGCACCATCCACTTAACAGAGAAAACATTTGGCCTTTGTTTTTTTGGAATTGGTATATTTTGCTTGGCATGATATTCTCTAACTCTATCTATTTCCCGGAAAAGCCACAGTTTTAATCTCTTCTAATTCTTAGTAATATTTCATTCTGAATATATATACCAACTTTCTTTATCCATTAATCTGTTGAAGGACTTCTAGGTTGGGTTCCACAGCTTAGCTATTGTGGATTGTGCTCCTATACACATTGATTTGGCAGTGTCACTGTACTATGCTCTTTTTAAGTCTTTTGAGTATAAATCAAGGAGTGGGATAGCTGGTTAAAATGGTGGTTCCATTCCAAGTTTCCTAAGAAATATCTATAGTGCTTTTCAGATTGGTTGCACCAATTCGCAGTACCATGAGCAATGTTAAGTGTGTACCTTTTCCCCCACATCCTTGCGAACATATATTGTTGCATTTATTCTTGCTACCTGCAATTCTAACTGGAATGAGATAAAATATTAGAATAGTTTCAATTTGCATTTATGTAATTTCTAGAGATTTTGAACATTTTTGCATATATTTGTTGATCGATTGTATTTTTCTTCTGAGGTCAATTGTATTTCTTCTTCAGTTCCTTAGCCCATTTAATGATTTGGTTATTATTATTATTATTATTATTATTATTATTATTAATTTTGTTTTACTTTTTTGAGTTCTTTATATGTCCTAGAGATTAGTGCTCTATCTGATGTGCATGTGGAAAAACATTGCTCCCATTCTGTAGGCTCTCTCTTTACCTCACTAATTATTTTGCTGAGAAGAAGCTTTTTAGTTTGAATACATTCCATTTATTGATTCTTGATTTTATTTCTTGCACTTTAGGAGTCTTGATAAGGAAGTGGGTATCTAATCTGATATGAAGATTTGGGCCTACTTTTTATTCTATTAGGCACAGGGTCTCTGCTCTAACTCCTAGGTCCTGGACCCATTTTCAGTTGAGTTTTGTGCATTGTGAGAGTTATGGGCTTAATTTCAATTAGCTGTGTATGGCTTTCCAGTTTTCCCAGCACCATTTGTTGAAGAAGCTGTCTTGTCTCCAAAGTATGTTTTTGGTGCCTTTGTCTAGTATGAGATAACTGCATTCATATGGGTTTGACTCTATTTCCTCTATTCTGTACCATTGGTCTGGCTTTCCTTGGGATTCTTTATCCCAACAAAGGGAGCAGAGCTACTCTAAGTTGTTCTTTGCAACATTTCAGTCTAATAAGGTTCATATCGATTTCTAAATTTGTCTCTGTACATATGAGCTTTTGTTGGTGTATTAATGTTTTCTTAGTCCATAACAAAACATCAAGTCTAGTCTTTCCAGAGGACCTCCCTCTTGTCAACTCATAACAATTCATCAAGAATCCTAACTGCATCTGAAAAGTCTCTGCACTTTGGTGATATTACTTGGGCTGGAAGCCAGTCAGAGCTCCACCACCACAAGAGGATGGTTGGTAACATTGTAGAAAAAAAATGAATCTATACCCTGGGGCCTCTTGGAGTGTTCATCTCAACTGCCATAGTATTAGGGCTTTGGCTTTTTCCTTCCTTTCTCTGACAAATGGCCCCTGCACTGAGCTGTCCCTCATGGGAGCTTACCCTGTCAATGGGCCTGAACTTTACAGCTCACAGCAACCTCAGGATGGCCTCCTCATTCCACTTCTCCAGCTCTTGCTGTTGCTTCCCAAGTGAGGAAATAGCCAAGCTGCCCCTCTGTCAAAGTGGCAAATTTGTAGTGAACAAATTAGTATTTGAATTTACAAATATAAGCCTCTAATTTTATATTCTAGAAATGATAAAAAATCTGAAATCAATTATATAAACTTAGAAAATAGGAAATAAAAAAGAAACCTAGAGCAAGCAGATAGAAGAAAATGATATAAAGTAGAAGACTGATAAATGAAAGAAAACCAGAAAATCAATGACACCAAATGAGGATTTCATGGGAAGATCAAAAACCTTGCAGACCCTTACAATAATTCATCCAGAAAATAGAGGGAAGGCAGAGATGACCAAAGTCAGTGTCATTATTGGTCACAAATCTACAGAAACTTAAAAACATTATGAAAGAATATGAAAACATGCCATTATTGTCAAATTATGCAATTTAAATGAAATACAACAACCCTCAGAAAGAGAAAAATTATTAAGTGACTCAGGAATATCTAGAAAAATTGGATAGGATTATAACAAGAAAAGTATTTTAGTGTGTTTAAATAAAGCAAAGCACAGAGTAAGGACATCATTGGGGAATTCAATCACATATTTGAAGTAGAAATGTCAACAGTTTTACTCAACTGTCTTGAGCAGCAGGAAGAAGAACTTCCCAACATGTTCTATGAGGCCAGTTTCACCCTAATACCAAGCCAAAGAGCCTGACAGGGAAATAAAACTGCTAATGTCATTTTATCACTTTCTCCTTGTCCCCACAGTGGGGCCACTGAGGATCCCCCCCTAGAAGAATTCTGTCACCAGGGAGCCTCTGAGGCAGCTGCCTCCATCCTGACCCTGGAGATAGCTCCAGGCTTCGCCCTGGTTTCTGCCTCTCTGCATGTAGAGAGGAATGGGGGATGGATTTGCTGTAAGAGTGGATAAATCATGTCACAACCTGGCCTTGATAAGACTCTTAGGTATACTTTCTGATCCCAGTAAGGTCGCTCATTCTTTGATAATAAAAACATCACTTACTTAAAAACTCCTCTCCCACAATCACAGATATATAATAAATCTATTAACGTCAAATCAAATCATGCATTTGATAAAAATTAAGGCTCATTTACCATGCTCTTTTTCCAACTCAATGTTTTCCCTAACATAGCTCCTGATTGACTCTTGCTAAGTTTTCTACCAAACTAAAGATTATAAATCTGTTATTATTAAAATACTTTTACTATATTAAGCTATTGTCTATACCTCAAGACTAATGATACTATGACTTTTGCCAGCTTTTTATTCAACTAATAAATATAAAAGGGGAAAAGCAGGACCCTACGTGCCCAAACTAATCTTACAAAATATTACAAACATTTTTATTTCATTGTGATACTAAAAATCTTACTGCTGTTACACATAGTTCAGTAAGTTAAATCAGATTTCAAAGGATAGAATTCAAAACTGTCATCATGGAAACAGTTTAAAAACCTGAAATAGAAGGTAAATCTAACAAAAAAGTTGACAGCCATGCATGCTTCACCAGCTGCCTGGTAATAGAAACCTATAAAGAGATGTCTGTGGACCCATTTACCCAAGTCTACCTTTAATGTTACTTACAGTGTGGACTGGAAAATCCATTCATGTGACTGGATTTAATTATACTAGTTATATTGGCCAGCTACCTATAGGTCAGTCCCATGATAAGCGTGCTGGCTGTCTAAGGGTATCTTTTGAGGAAAAGACAGCATATGGGGAGCCTAGACTAGCCAATTGTACTGGCCCCTGGGACTCAATGCCATATATTAGGACAGTTATTAAAATGGGACTGTCATAACAAGCCAGTCATTTTTGCAGAACATCCACCAGTACCTAACTGTCCTAATCATTCTGCAATAGAATTTGACACCTTTCCTAAATGGATGGATTGTGCAAATACCTTGCCAGTGCAACATAAAGTGTCTAGAAATAGTGGATATATTTTAGACTGGTCTCCTAGAATTGACAAGAGATAATTATGTAAGGATGCTATGACCATGGAGGTTTTACTGGTAATATCCTAACCTTCAATCAAGGTGGCATCAAAAAGGATATTTGGTGCTTAATTTCAGCCTCAGATATCCTGTATTATACTGATAGCCCTATGTCAGATTTCATAGGCAGGAATTGTCAGGAAGGTTCCTGCTATGGCCTGCAGGCCGGAGTTTAATCTTCTTATGCTCTAATTATTGGAAATGTGAGATAAAAAAAGTGATAAATATATGGTAGCCTGTAAAACATGCAATTCAAGTAATTGCATCACTAGGTAAAATAGAGGGAAAGGAACATTTATCCTTTACCAGCCCTCTTTTATTATCCGCCAAGGTCTCAGAATAGTGCTACACTGATGTTGGTGTTCAGATTTCACGACAGATGCATGCTCAGTTAATCAGACTTAAGTGAGCTCTTGGTCTCATAATCCTTGGAATAGCTCTTTAATTTCATTCATCGTTTCTATGATTACAGCCTCACTGGCTATATCACCATTATATCAGAATCATTCCATGAGGATTTCAATGCACCTTACATGGGAAGAGGGAATTTTCAGGTGTGAATGCACAGTATTTACAGGAGAAATAATCCTGAATTAGTCAGGGGTGCTGAGTGCAGTCACAGCCATCCTCCTAAAAGAGAGACAGAGTGAGATTTAACATAGACAGAAGAGGGGAGATCGTGTGGACTCAGAGACAGAGTCTGAGTGATGTGGCCATGGCCAGGGAGAACTTCAGCTTCTAGAAGCCAAAGACATGTGAGTAGAATCACCCAGGCTCTGCAGGTGACCCAACCTGCCAACACCCTAATGGTGGCTCACTGAAAGTGAGTCCAGCATGTGTCCTGCAGAGCTGTGCTGCTGGGAATTGCTGTGGCTTTCAACCACACTGTGTGCCCATTTGTTAAAACTATCCTTGAAAACAGGGCAGACAGGGCTCAGGAACCCCAGAGCCAGGTCTGTGTGCTTGCTGCATCCTGCTTTCTCTTTTATTGCTGCACATAAATGAGTTGTTAGAAATTTGTAAGTTGGGAAAATAAGCACATGGAGCCCTGGGAGGCATAGAGGAGCTTGTGGCTGCTGTAGAATAAATATTGACGACTCTTGAAAGAAAATGATGAGTGCATGGGAATACCCTACACAGTAAATTCTTTCTGTGTTCTTCAAAGTGCATGGAAAGAGAGGTGGGAATGTGTTCCTGAGGATCATCTGGTTCAACTCTTAATATTCATGATACATTTTGTGCTGAATTTCAACAAACCATCAAATCACAGGTCGTTTTCCCAGAGCTGTGAGTCAGTGATGCAGGACTGTGATTTGAAGGCAGCTAAACTATTTTTACCTGAAGTACATCTTCTATGATGCCAGATGAATTTCAGAGAAGAGTGTCAAATCCTGAAGGATTCTGTAACATTGACCATTCCTGCTACCCCCACCCACACCATGCTGACCATGATCCTAATGTCTCTTCCTCATTATTCCAATTCATTTCAGATTTGGGGGCAGGGTGCATCTTCATATCCTAGGTCCTCTCCTATCATTCTCTTCTCATCATTCTGACTCACTTCTTGTCTCTCATATTCCATCATGCAAACATAATTATCCCCTCTGTGATGAAAAAAATCAAACACATCTAACTGCCCTACCCATCACCTCCTGTCTGTCAGCTATGCCCAGGCTCTCACTTCAGGTAATTGGAAAGAGGTTGCATGATTCACACAAGAGACTTTCTACCTAAGATCTCTTTGCAAGTTCTCCCTATATTAAAATTGCCTATGGCTTTTGTCAAAATGACACTAAATCAAGACATGAAAGAAATAATTGGGGATCAGAGGACTGATGCCCTGTCAGGGAGACTACAGAAGATCTCATACTTCTCTGACCATCCTGTTTCAGCTCCAACAGATAACAAGGCCCCCCACTGGCTTTAAGAAGCACCAACGGATTATCTCCCAGTTCTGAAGTCATAATTGGTTCTGAGTCAAGATCGAGGGCTCAGGATAGCTGAGTTCCTCCAGGAAGCTCCTGGGAGCAATCTACCTCAAAACTTTCCATTTCCCAGTTGCACCCATCCTACCTGCTCCTGGCCTCTTCCTCATCATTCAAGGCCCCTTTCAATGTTCAAGTCCCATCTCTGCTTGAGATTCCCTCTCTCAACAGTGAGTGCTATTTTGGTCTCTTCCAGCTAATTCTGGACACACTCCACATCTTATAATTCTCAACTCAATCACATGCACCAAATTCGTTTTCCATATATGGTGGTATTCATAGACTCCTGCAAAAAGCCCCCCATGAATTACTCCTCTCACAGAAGACAGAAAAATTTAGGTTTGGCATTGAGAACTATGTTGTGGCTCCTCTCACTCAATGCATGGCCCAATGCACATGACCTCTTTCTTCACTCTACTAAAAATCCCTCTGGTAGTTCCCATGTTGTGCACAATCCATTGGAAACTGGGCAGCCCACCTCCTACCTCCTACCTAAAAAACCATTTCATGTAAAACATCTGATGCTCCCCAATATAATCACAGTCTCCATCTTGGTTTCCTCTTTTCAGTTAGAAGCTCGATCCATAAGATGGGTAGCCATTCCTGCCCCTGCTTTTTAAAATTCCTTCCTGTGGTCTGTGGTTTTCATCACCATTTTCTCTTTCTTAGCTTTTATTTCAAAGCCAGCCCATTCCACCAAGGGAGACTCATTGCTGTCACCTGCGCAGGCTGTGGATGAAAACTCTCATCTGGCACAGGGATCCTCATTGCATGTAATCAAAAAGCAGCTAGTGGGGGTTTGGCCCTCAGCCCTCTCTCATGGGAAAAGCACACTTTTTGTTGTATTTTAGCATATTGTGGATTGAAATATTGTGACCTATAATATTGTGGACTACTATATTGTGGACTGGTATATTGAGAGTTAAGAAGAGAGAGGAAATATTTTTTTTTCATGGAATGTTAAGCATGGGGAACTCTTTGTCTTCAGAGAAATAAATTCATTTTGCAATTCTGAGCATGATAATAAAGCAAAAAAAAAAGATATAAAAAGACCCCAGCTCACTCAGTTTTCAGAAATGATTAGAAAAATCTGTCTGTGTTTTTTTTTTTTTTTTTTTAGGAATCACTTGATTTGCATTTCATCTGACTTGCCCAGAAGTATGATCAAAAGAATAGAAAATATTTTGAGCTGCATTAGAGGTGTGTTTATATTTGGACCAAGATATGGGTGGGTGGTCTTCAGAAGACTTATTTAGAGGCCTTAGAAATGCAGTTAAAAACTTTACATTTTCAAACAGCCTTGCCCAGTTCCTGTGACTTCTTTTTTTACACGCATGGCCAGTATGTCCACAGTAGCCCTCTCTCCTTTCTTGCTGGGGACTTAGGCCCCACAGGCCCTCAAGGGAGCCGTCACTTTGTCCTCCACCAAAGAGTCACTCAGGCTCCCTGGTGCCTTCTTACTGCAAGGATGCTAGTCAAGTCCCCTTACAGCTCCTGCACCCTGACACCACCTACGGCCCCATGATGCACAGGGCACTTCCTCCTGCAATTCCCAGTGATTTCCCTGTCTCCAGCCATCAAAACTGTGGAGAGATGCCTACACAGAATGACCTGTGCCTTTTGGGAAGTGAAAACTCACAGAGTCTCACACATTTCTAATACTTCTTTCTGTGTCTAGGAGGAAGGTCTCTGTCCCCTGCAGACCCAGCAAGAGCATTAGCAGCATGCAGCCTGGAACTAGCAGGACCAGGCCTAGCTGCTTAGCTCCTGCTGCCTCCTGCTGCCCTCTGCACAACCTGCCTGCCCAGGAGGGCTGTGGGGCAGGAATAAAGGTGATTCTGGCCCCCAGCAGCCACACTTCCTTCAAAAAACATGAAATTCTTTTTGTCACCATTAGGGGGTGAATCTCCCTCTCCCCAGATGCTGCTGCTGCCAGGTATTACCTAGAGTCTGGGGCCTTCTCAGGGGAGCAGGTTGGGGACAACTCTGAAGTCACATCCTCCCTCACACTCCCATCCCTTCTCCCTGAATCCTAGGCTTCTCCAGTGTCTCTCCTCTGCCCTCCTGCCTGGGTCTTTTCTGACCTCTCCCCTCCTACACTGTGTTCACAACTGTCATTTCTCACTCTCCACATGGCTTTCCTCATATGGGTCACAACACTGTTCTCCTGCACATCCTGGCCCTTGACCCGCCTCTGACTCCACCCCTTGGATTCTCATGGGAGAGTCAAAGATGGTGTCTGGTGGTCTTTAGAGACCAGAAAGGAGAGCATCAGGTGTTCAGAGCTGTATGTATGTCCACCATAGTATAATGTGAGCAGAGTCCCTGCATCATGTCAGCTGTGACCATCCCTGTTTTTCCACACAAAAGGGTGGCTATTAGCTGCTGTGACTGGGTTTGTCCTGTGGCCATGCAGTCACTGAGCCAGCTGTTCTGTGCTCTGTGGGGGAAAATGTAAGGGAGAAGCTGCCAATGCCCATATCTGGACCAAAAACTTCTGTCTTCTTGTGGCCCAGAACAACTGCCCATGTGTAGGACACCTGCTTCTATCTGTAACCAAAGCCCCTCAGGTCACCCAGTGTCCTCAGCAATGGAAAGGTCAATGTTGACACAGCAGGCACACAGGAGCAAGTCATTAACTCCATGATGCTCATGCTCAGTCCCTCTGAGTGGAGTAGCAGCCATAGTCTAGGCAAGAGATGCCAACTTTAAATATCCAAGCTAACTGCTTCAAAACTTATTGTCCAATGGGTAGGGTGGCTCATGACTATAAGCTTACCTACCTTAGAGACTAAGGGAGAAGGAGTTCAGGTTCTAGGCCACCCCAGGAAAATTATAGGAACACTCTATATGAATAAATTAAAAAGATTCACACATACATTGCCAGTGAGACTGCAAATTGGTGAAACCACTATGGAAAGCAGTATGGAGATTCCTCTGAAAACTAGGAGTGGAGCCACCATTTGACCAAGCTATCCCACTCCTTGGTTTATACCCAAAAGACTTAAAATCAGCAAGCTACAGTAATGCAGCTGCATCAATGTTTATAGCAGCTTGATTCACAATAGCTAGACTATTGAGCCATCTTAGATGTTCCTCAATAGATGATTGGAAAAATAAAATATAGGGCTGGGGATGTGGCTCAAGTGGTAGCGCGCTCACCTGGCATGTGTGTGGCCCGGGTTCGATCCTCAGCACCACATACAAAGATGTTGTGTCTGCCGAGAACTAAGAAAAAATAAATAAATATTAAAAAATTCTCTCTCTCTCTCTCTATCCCCCCCTCTCTCTCACTCTCCCTTTTAAAAAAATAAAAATAAAACTAAAAAAAATAAAATATAGTACATATACTCAATGGAATATTACTCAGCTTTAAAAAAGAATAAAATGTTGGCATTTGCCAGTAAATGGTTGAAGTTAGAGAATATCATGCTAAGTGAACTAAGCCAATCCTCCCAAAACAAAGGCTGAATGTTTTCTCTAATCCCCATAGTTCAGGGCCAGAGACTGCAGCTCTGGGGCAGCCCCACCTGAGCTTAGCCTGGCTGAGCCCCTTCCCATTCTCTCTCATCTACAGCTATGGGCCAGGCTACATGAGCAGTGACTGCACAGACTCCATTTTATCTGAGACTCCACCACCTGTAATAAGTGCTTCTCCCCTGAGAACCCTGGCCTCTGTGCCCATCCAAGGTGGCTGGCACAGAAGTTTTGCAGCACAAAATAGCAACTCTTGTACAATGTAAAGTTTTTGTCTTTGGGATCCCCACGTTTCCTGGGCTATGTGTCCTGTCAGAGAATGGTCGTCTAGATGCTGGTGACCATTCTTTAACTTGTGCTCAACTAAAGTGATATTTACCCACTTCCCTGCTTTGCTGCTTATGAATTTAGATTTTGTGATGTTTGTTTGTGGTTTTGAACCAGTAACAGCCACTTGTGATTAATGTACTGCCATTATTTACTTACAGTATAAAAAGTGGACTCAAACCCTGGGGCAGGTGGAGGTCTAAAATTGAAGACTTGTAGTCTGCCCCTTGGCCTGCTGGATGTAAATCCTGACCACTAGCTGGTGAGTAAGTGTTTCTCCTCCTGATTTAAGATCAGGATTTATCTTAAACTGGTTGATTTGTTGCAATCTTGCCATGATACTACTACACAAGCAAATTCCTTTCTTCTTCTAAAGTTTAGTACACATTCCCACAAATGTTTACCTTCAGATTTCCACCTTGCAAATGAGAATTTGACTTAAATGTACTTTTCCCAGCCCCCACAATAAAGATTTCATTGTAATCTTTTTTCTCTAAGAAACTTAGCACAAGCAAAGGATAGTAAAAATAGAGCAAAGCTTATAAAACATCTTTCCTTTTCTTTAATTTACTGGTCACCAGCTCTGTTCTGCTCTTTGTGGTAAGAAGAGGTGAGCCCTCCCAGACCAGGGCAGGAGGAAGTATGAGGGGACAACTGATCATCTCAGAAATGATATGTAAGTGAACGAGGATGGCCTGGAGCTCTGACTCAGAGGTAGAGATATTGTGTAATGCCTTGGATTCAGTAATCAGTACCAAAGAGGGTAATGAAAGGAAGAAGAAAAAAAGAAAGAAAAGAAAAGAAAAAATGATCATGGAAAATTACACTATAATTTTTTGAGAACTCTGTGAAAGGGTAACTAACTTTGACTGCTTTATTCCTTGAAAAAGTTACAAGAGGACCTGATAAAAGGCATAAAGTTTAGAGACACTGCAGCCTTCTTGAGTCCATGAGGCATTAAGACCAATACTGGAAAACTCGTGTGGTAATACTAGTAAAGTAGAATTATATATAGAATATAGATCTTTGCTGTTTTTATTAAGATGATGACCCTGCCCTACATTCTCCAAAAAGCAACTGCTACAGTGCTTTTATTGTTTGTAAAATTATTCTTCTAATAGACAGTTAAAAGTAAGAGCCTGGCAAGCTTAGACCTGTTGTTCTGGAAAAGATGTACATCATGAAGGATATGAGTGTGTTTTGGGAACACTGAGGCAGGGAGGGATGGGTTCATGGGTGGGTCCCACCTCCCTGCCTCTTATACATGCTGTGCCAATGTCTAGAAACCCCAATCACCTCAGTGAGTTTATACATCTTCCTCTCTTGCAGCCTTTATTTCTGTTTTTACTTCTAAAGCATAAACTACTCCTTTGTTACTTTAATGCCTCCTCATCCTCCAAGGGTCAGTAACACAGAACTGTGCTTATGTCATGTGCCAGGCTACATGGGCAATGACAACACAGATTCCATTTTGCCTTGAGACTCAGCATCATGTAAGAAATACTTCTCCCAGGGAGCACCTGCCATCCACAGTGGCTGAGCACACCATGTTTGGCAGCACAAAATGGCAATTCTCATACCATGTAAAAATGTTCTTTTCTTCATTCCCATTTTTCTTGGATAAATTACCCTGTCAGAGATTAATTGTCTAGATGTTTCTAACAGTTTTAACTTGTACTCAATGAAGGAGGTTTGGGACCATTCACTTTTCTGCTTATAATTTTAGATCTCATGATGTTCGTACATGGTTTTGAATCATAGCAACAGCCACTTATGTTTCCATGTGGTTTGGACTATAAAGGGTGAACTCAAACCCAGGGAAGGGGTCAAAGGGTGTAGATTTGCAGCCTCCCCCTTGGTCCCCCAGCTGGTGGATCTGGACCATCAACTGGTAAATAACTTTTCCATCTCCTACTCTAAGATCCAATTGGTGATTTATCGCAATCTCACCTTAATATTTAACATATAAGAACAGCCAGTCCTCAACCATGAAATACTACAGATCACCCCTCATAGGTTCAGGGGTTGACTATGTCCTGTGGCCCCAGGAACAATGTTCCCCTAAACAAATATGAGCTGCCATGGTCTAACCTGGGGCACGTGGACACACTAAGATTGTGTTGATTGACCAGGAGGAGCCTTCCCTACAGCTGTGCTCTGCCTGCCCAGCCCTGCTGATTTGCATGTCCCCACAGCACAGTCCAGTGCACTGAGAACTTCTTAAGAGGCTGCTAATACACTGTGCAGGAGTCAGTCCCTGTCAGGACAAGCATGTCCATGAGGGTCCCTGCTCAGCTTCTGGGGCTCCTGCTTCTCTGTCTCCCAGGTAAGGAGGAACAGCACTAATCACAGTGTGGTCAGTGCTGCCTGGCTACTCAGGAAAGTCCTCTTGTAACATCACTACTAACAAGGATATTTCTTTTTCTGTTTCTAATATCAGGTGCCAAATGTGACATCATGATGACCCAGTCTCCATCCTCTTTTTCTGTGTCTCCTAGAGGGAGAGTCACCATCACCTGCAGGGCCAGTGAGGACATTTATGATAATTTAAACTGGTATCAGCAGAAACCAGGGCAACCTCCTAAGCTCCTCATCTATGGTGAATCCAATCTGCAACCTGGAGTCCCCTCAAGGTTTAGTGGCAGTGGATCTGAAACAGATTATTCTCTCACTGTCAGCAGCCTGGAGCCTGAAGATGCTGGCACTTATTATTGTCAACAGAGTTGGGATTACCCTCCCACAATGACACAGTCCATGAAAAAAACCTCCCAGGGAGCAGAAGTGTGAGGATGGGCTGCCCCAGCTGCTCATCTTGCTGCCTCCACCTGCTGAGGGCATATCACAGAGGCAGCCAGGCCCTAAGCACTACAAGGAGGGTCACTCAGAGGATACAGGGTGCTCCTCTGCACCCTGACTCTTCGCTTCAGTTCAGGCCCAGCAGGAAACCATGGCAATATTCTCACCGGTATGATAAAGAAAACAATTTAAGACCTGAAGAGATGAAATTAAGCAGTGTCAGGGGTTGTGCAGCAAAGCTAGGCCTCTCCATGTATTCTACATGGGAATATTTTAAGAATTTATTTTAAGTATGGTGTAAGTCCCAGAAAAACTGGAGGGAAGTGGAGAGTTCTACTGTGTCCCCTCTGCTCCCACAGTTCCTCCATCATCAGCATCATTCAGACACTGTTACTTTTCTTGCAATTCATCAGCCTCTGCCCACATTTACAGTCACATTAGGGACCCTTTTTGTATTCTATGGAATTATACAAGTGGACAGTGATATGTGTCCCATAGTGTGTCTTGGCCATTCCCTCATGGAGGTGTTTTCTCATGTGTTTTCATTTGCATTTCCATGATGACCTGGGATGTCACAGTGATGTTTGGACAAATGTCCACAATGTGCAGTGGTCAGACACAGCTGACAAATGCTTGTCATCTTTTCCTCCTTTCTGGTCCTAATCCATCCCTGTGTTCCAAGGTCCATGTTCCTATCACACATTATTTCTTTATAGAGCACTTTCCCCCCACTTTGGGGTATGCTATGTATTATTCTCTTTCCTTTTCTACACCTGAGGGGCTTTTGATTTTACTTGATTTCTGAAGTACATTTTCCTGGATCTAGAGTTCTATCTCATCAGAATTGTCCTTCAGCACTTGAAAGTGTGTCCTTTCTTTTGTCCTCTCTGTTTTCTGGATAGAAATTCTCTGGTGATTCTAGTTGATTCTCCCATTAAGCTAAGGATTCTGTCTGTGTCTTCAGAGGCTGGCAGTGTGGTTGTAAGGGGAGCTGAGAGGCACCTCCTATTTCATTCTGAGTCCCTGTGCATTAGCCTTCTCAGGTCTCCCAGGGTTTTCTAGCTGGTGGGACCTTTGTGTTCACTCCTGCTTCCTCTTTCCTCTGTCTGTTCCATTCAACTGCTCAGCTCACCTCTGCTTTCATTGTGGAGGATGCATTTTTTACTTCTTAAACTTTCATTCTTTGCCTTTGTACATTCCAATACTCTTGTTGATACTTTCTGATTGTTTTTAATTTTTTTCAAACACATTTCCAGATGCTCATTGATACATTTTTATGATGGCTGCTTTAAAATCCCATTCAGATAATCCTTAGATACATTTCAACTCAGTGCTAATGTGAACTGACTGAACTTTCTCATTCCCATGAGTCTATTCATTTTTTTTTCATATAATGAAGGATGTTTTTTTTTTTACCTGGACATTACTGGTATTGGGTCCCCTCATAGGCCTAAAATGCTTAATTTCTAACAAGCTCCAATTTAGTGCCAGTGCTTTGACTTCTGGTCTACAGAGGGCCAAAACTCACCCCAAAGAAAGGTTTCTTGTCCTGTTGGCCCAGGAAGCTCATTCCCCCTTGGAAGTACTTAGTCCCCACAAATGCCTGAATTCAAGGCAAATCCTCTTATTCACTCATGGTCAGTTTCATATCAGTGGGACAAAATTCCAACAGCCATGTAACTTAGAGCACAAAAAGTTTATTTAAGTCCATTGGTTCAGAAAGTCAGTCCATGGTCATCTGACCCCATTGCTTTGGGCCCAGGTGGGCAGAACATCAGGGTAGAAGGGTGTGGGGGAGGAGAGCTGCTTCACCCTTGGTGGCCAGGAGGGAGGGGAAGGAGCTTAATGAGGATGCACCTTCCAGGGATCACCCCTAGTGAACACCTGTTCCAGCCACACCCACCTGCCGTCAGTCAACACCCAGTTAGTCCACTCAGACCAGGAAGGACTGAATAACCTAAGCTTTCTTTAGTCTTCTCATTTCACCTCTGAATATTCCTGCATTAACACAGTAGGTGTAGGTGGTCACCTGAAGTTAAAACCAAAGCACAGTCTATAGAAGTGCACATGTAATGATATCAATATAACTTTTGATTCTACAGAAACTTTTTTTCTTAAAGCAGTGACTCATGGTCTGGAACCAAATACCACAAATGGCACATGATCTTAGAGAAGTACGTCATTAAGCAGAAATCTGAGAAGTCCTTACTGTGCCCTTTACTTTCCCTCTTTCCATTACTAGCCTGCCACAGCAAAGATGCAGCCTCTGCTGAGCCCTGGGTTTGCAGGGACAGGAATTAAAATATTCTCCCTATTTTCTTTTCTTCTAATTGTTTCCAATTTTACTCTGTCTTCATTTGTGGACAGCTCTCATCTGTTTTGACAAGTGCATATCTTCTTATAATCACTTGGACTCTAATTTCTGTCTTCTCCCTCCATGCCCTGAACCAATCTGCTTTCCAGGAATGCGTGCACACATTTTTGACAAGGACACAAATCTCTCCACACAGAGCTTGTGACCATACACTCTTCTTAAATGCTTGCTAGCTTGACAAAATAAATCAGTGCCACCTATCATTCTGGCTACACTGTGGGGGTAATCACCTTACCTCTGTCATCTTATGATGCTAATGCATTCAAGTCAAAGCTGATCCAGACCCCCCTAATCCTTGGCATTAACCAATGAGGATAATCCTCATGGTTCTCAGAGTGAGCTCATGATGAGGTGTAGGGTAAGAGAAAAACTTGGTATGGACACCAGGTCTCTGTACATGGATTATAACTTTGCTCTGAATATGCTGATTCCCAGAGGTGTCATATGCATCTTAGAATAAAGTGATTTCTATCTATTCTTTCACTTTTTCAAAATGATATTTGGCATAAAACCCCAACATTGAAAATACAAATTTGGATCTTGGTTGATGACATTTGTTAATAATTTTAACAAGTTATTAGTTTACATAACTTTGTAGCCATTTATTTTTCAGCATTGCACAGATTTTATTTCAAACATTGTAAAAAAATAATAAAATGATATTTCTACACTGTGGCTGCTGATAGACACATTCACCAGTTATCTTCACAAAACAATTTTATACAGGAGAACATCACACTTCTAACCTGAAATTGTGCGAAGAGTATTGAATTCAAATGTAAACATAATCTGAGTGAAGGGAAAGCTTCTATAGGACACCAAGTGTGCATGTGTGTGAAGTCTATCCACTGGATTGGAAGGATGATATTTTCAAGTTCTATTCCACTTACTCTTGGTCCATGTAGAGTGCTTCCCCACTCCCTTCAGGTCAAAACTCAAGGAAAGAGAGTCACCTGGTCCTAAGGCTGTTCCTCAGTCCCAATTGCCTTCCCAACATTGACCTTTGCATGAAGCACCATCCTCCTGGGTCTCTTCCTCCTCTATTTGGGGTATATTAAAACTTTATGAATATTTTACACACAAGCGTTCTTTGTATCACTTCAAACAATCCTTGTTACTCTTGTAGCCATCTTTTCCATTCCTCAATAGATGTTTTTTCAACTGTGAAAGTAATTGTACCTGAAGTTTAATGTAATTCACCATTTTTTCCAATATAAAACCCATCATTCTCTGATATTTGAGGGTTTTCTAGTTAATGAAATAGTTTGCTGGAACAAGTTACAGTCCTCACATGAGGTCAATTGCACTTGAGCCAGTGTGTGATCTAGACTTTGATGTCCTTGTGGTTGTGGGGACCAAGCCATGAAGGAAACAGTGTCTGCAGGAGTGAAAGTGGGCAGAATCATTTTAACCCTGATGAACTACGTGTGGGTCTGCTGTGGTGAGTGGGATGTTGAGGGTGTGGCTCTTCCCCTCTGTGGATCCAAGAAGGCATAGGGGCTTATGAAGATGCATCTGAGATGAGAGGTTGGATACCCATGGCCAATAGAGGACAGCAAAATCAAAGACCACAAGTTGCCCCCGGGAACAGCAGGGGCCCCAAGATCTCAGAAGAGCATTGTTCATTTAAAAGCATATATATATATAACTTCTGCAGTGTACAAAATCAACTAGGCCTACAGTAATTTATAACCTTTTCAAAATAATTCAAAGAAAAATCACTAGTTAATTGACCACAGTCCCCAGCAAGAAGAGCCAACAATAAAAATGCTAAAAAGGCATAAATATGCATGATATTCCTTAATTATCATCCTCTTCTTCCCTTTTCCCAAGTGCCTTCCTGATATGTTTCTAGGGGATGCAAAAAAAAATCTGTTTTCTTCTTCAACTTGACTTCTGCAGAGGGTTCCTGTGTAGGTTACCTTGGACATTTTCCTTTCTCCCTCCAGTTTCCATGTCCTCATTCCTGTGTTAGTTGCTGGGATGAGTCAAATCTGTGATGTTCTGAACCTCCCTGGCCACAGCAAACTCCAGATTTCAGCCAGGGACCAAGCTCCTGACATACCCTCCACTGCAGAGCCCAAGGGTCACCACCCTCCTGGCCCATCTCCAAGTGAGTCTGTTTTTGATATAAACATAATCCAATAAACCTGTTTTTGATAAGGAAATAAAACTATAAGCCGCTCTCACCTGGGCAGAGAACACTCTAGTCACAGGTGACCCTGGAATCCTAGGACTCCTACAGGGAAGGTGAGGTCTGAACAGAGTCCTTAGAGGGCCAGGAGTAGGTGCCTCCCTTGCTCAGCACTAGAGGCTAATGGGAGAGGCCAGTGTCTGGTGGCACCTGGAGCTGCAGCACCTTTGAGACCTTCTCTGCCAATCCCCAGGTTTCCTGGGTGACCACACCCAACTGCTGAGTGCTGTCCCTGGGCCTGAGAGCCCCTGGAAGCTGCTAAAACTCATAAAATTTTCTAACTATCACACTCCTCATTTTAGACATTTATTATTTATTTCTGGTGAGTCTTTCAAAGCCCTGGGCATTTCACAAGAGAAGGCACAGGTTCTAGACATGGAGGTGCTGTAGTCCTTCACAGACATCAAGGTTATCTGCCATGGATGATGTGAACCTCTACCCATGAGGCCCTTGACTCTCTTGGAGGATGAGTGTGGAGGTGCCCTCAGTGATCACCCCTCCCAGGGCTCCTCTGTCCTCACTATGGGCACAGGTCTTAGCACAGGTGCTGGGGCTACAAAGGATTCACTCTCCTTGGTCCCTCCTGAGCAACCTGCCAGGAATAAAGGCCTATGCAGTGTTAATGGCAGATGCCCTTCAGGAATGACACTGATGAATGGGATCGACTGCTGGTGGCCCAGGGTGGTAGTGAACTTTTTACACTGTGACCAAAAGACCTGAGAAGAATAGATCCAGAGGAAGTACATTTACTTGGTGCACATGGTTTCAGTTTTCAGTCCATGGTTGGCCACTCCACTGCCCTGGGCCTGAGGTGGGGCAGGGCATCTGGGCTCCTCCAGGCATTTTGTCTATTTCTGAGTTATTTCTGGGTTTGGGGTGTGTCTGCCTTGATCTTTGTCAAATGCTTATACTGAACTATGTCCCTCCAGGGCCTGAGTCAGGGATTCCCTGGGAGACTGGAGATAGCACTGGGAAACCCAGGGGCCACCCCTCACTGTGCCTTTGCAAACAGCGGGGGGCACTTCAGTGACACTGAAGGTTTCTTTTGACAGAATGTCACACCCTAGAGTAAACACAACTAAAAGTCTGGAGACAAAATTATTTTTGGAACTTTTGTGACTGGATATGTCAAAATGGCCATGATTGGAAATAACGACATTCCAAGTGGATACAAATCAGCTTGTCTCTGCTCAGCAGGGGGCTCTCAGTCACCCACATGGCCAAACACAAAGACCCATCAGCCACCTTCCCAGCCTTTCCAGTGAGGTTCAGGTAGGTGTCATCAGCCAGGGCTCATAGGGCTCCTGATGCTTCTGAGCATCCAGCCACCAAGCAGAATGACCACTAATGGGCCCTCATCTACCCCATGTGGGGACCAGGTCAATAACTGTGGAGGCTTATTACTACACTGTGGGGAGCAAAGATGCACCCTTCCTAGACCTCAGACACTGAATTCAGTGCAGTTTGGAAGAAAGCATTTGAATCTTTCTGTCATCATAAGGTTGAACACTCATAAAATATAGGACACACCTGAATTAGAGATATAGGGAGGCTCCCCTTCCCTCCACCATCCCTGCAGGCTCGCCCTGGTCATTTGAAGCATTTTAATGGAAGCTGAGGCCTTGAGGACACTTCTCTCTGCATCTATCACTCTGTCCTCCTGATGTGTCCCAAGGACACTGTGGATGCCCAAGGGAGGGAAAATGGTAACTATCTGTTTACCCAAACCTCTGGAGACTCTAATTTCTCTCATATGAAGTGTTCCATCTGTCTCTTCAGAGACTCTTGGAAAAAGCACCAACATGCTGCAACATGCTCTAGATGTGGCCAGTGGCCAGGCTCCATCCCACCTGGAAACAGGTTCACTCACCCTGAAAGCCAAGGACATTTTTGGAATAAAAGTTCAGGCATAGATTGTTCACAGTGAGACTATAAACATGGTGGATAAAATAGTGAAATTACACAAATAGGAACTATTTTGAGGATAAGTGGACATTCCTAGGGACACATTTGCTGCTACAGGTTAAGTGGAGTTGATAGAAGCTTCACAGTCATTAAGACTGAATGTCCTCAGTGTTGATTATTATTATTATTATTATTATTATTATTATTATTATTATTATTATTAAATGATTTCACATAACACTCCAGAGTATAGAGCAGAGTGTTTTGTTTTGGCCTATGTTTATTAATTAATTTCCATATCTCCAACTCCCCTGCATTCTCCAATTCTCCATCCCTTCTAATTAAAAATAGGATATTTGGTAACATTTTATTTATTATAAAGCACTGATGGTGACTAGGATTGGTCAACGAAGCTGTCCTTTAACCACAGAGAAACTGCACAGCTCCAAACTCCAAGTACAATGAATCTCTGTCCCTCCATTTCTACCTTCAGAGTGTTGAGCAGCAGATTATTGTGTGGCTTTGGGTTCCAAAAATGGTGGATGAATCCCAATTCCTACACTGCTAACATGTAGCTGGAAACTATGTTACATTTTCTGATGGAACCATGGTTCAGAAGAGTTCCTGAAATCCATTTAGGACTAATTATCTATGGAAAGAAATAAGCACAACAGCAAAACATGCTTCTCAATGTGCAAGAAAGCACCTGTTGCTCTAGCAATTACAGTGGACAGGAAACTCCTCAGCGTGTTCCTCTGCATGTGACCACTAGAGGGGGCCAGCACACATCAGTAAAGGAAGAGAGGGGCCAAGGGTCCGTAGAAATTATGTCCAGAGACACTGATTCTGGGATGATTGTCACTGGCACTTCATGATTTCTTTTCTTTAATCCCCTAGATTTTATTACGGGGCCTGGAGGATGCAGATGAATAAAAAAGTGAACTTACCCAAGATTTCAACCAGGAATGATGCTTTAGTATTCCAGGTGTGTGGACTTCTCTGGGGAAAGTGTTGCCAGGCAGCCCTGGTGCATGTGGGCATCTGCCTTCTGCCTGTTTCTGAGAGGGGTGGAGCTCCCAGAGAGAGCCCTCGTCACGGTCTCTGCATCTTCAGGTCTCTGGGGACTGTTTTAGTGTATTAGTGGCAGTGGGTCTGTCAGCCATGCCACCTCAACACAGCAGCCTGGGGGCTGGTATGTCACTGTCTCTCACTGTAATGGTGGCACTGGGCAGAGCACATGTTTATAAACCAGCATACTGGGGGTCTTGGTGACACCACTGTTACTTTTATAACTACGATGACCTCTGTGATGAACACTGGCCATGTGTGACTACAAATTTAAAACAAAATTAAAGTTTAAATTGAGTCTTTCAGATGCACTCACAACATCTCAAGTGGTCTATACACACTGGTGACTGGTGGCCCATGTTTGTCTGAACGGTTAGTTTGACCATCTTTGATGTTGTAGCTAAGAGCACAAACCTCTCAGTGGCTGGTCACAAGCCTGTGTGGACTCTGGGCCTTCTTAGTAGGCACAGGTGGTGTGGTCTTGAGTTGTCCCAGGCATTGTCCTGAGAGGGCAGGAATGAGTCCTAACTAACAAGGAGGCCAAGAGTCCTGGGATCCCCTACTCTGCCTCCAAACCTGCATCCTCAGGAGCCTCTTTGAAGCCACAGCCTTGGCCCCTCACATGCACCAGAGAGTCCAGCCCTTAACCCTTTTCTCAATTATCACTTTTGAATCTCTGCTTGTCTGTTAGTCATTTGTCCTCATCTACAAGAAATATTATTGATATGAACTGGACATCTGTATTCCTTACAGAATCTGTCCCAGTGGTGGATGCAATAGGGTCAGCTCCCTGAGCAATAGTGAAGATTAGCAGTGAAGACTCATGGGACCCAGTCTAAAATCCTAACCATGTTATGCCTAAGATCGACTAGTAGGTGGTAGACAAGCCACAGCCAACCTGTTGCCTTGTCTTAGAAATACTAGGAAATAGAGTGGAACATACTTTATATACAATCAGAGATATAAAAAATTGTGCTGCATACATGTAATAAGAATTGTAATGCATTCTACTGTCATTTATCTTTTTTAATAAAAAAATGGAGAGAGAGAGAGAGAGAAAGAGAGAGAGAACACAGCACACAGCATGTGCCTCACACACAGAGTCCACCTAGCAATGCTCCCACCAAACACAGTCTCATCCTGGATGCTCTGGGTGATTCTGTTCTACTGCATCTTATTCTAGGTCAAGCTGAGCCTCTCTAGTCCTAATATTCCACATCTTAAAATCTCAGAAATCTGATTAATTTTGGATGGATGCCAGGGGATTTAGGATTTTTGTATGGGAATGATCAGTTGATAAATTATGAAAGGTTTCCAAAATCTGAAGAAACACTTGCAGGTTCTCACATTTAGAAAAAGGATCTTCAACTTGTTTCCTACTTTCCAACATTGCAATGTTTGATCATGAGCACATACAAACAGGAACATCATGGACCAAGTTTATGTACAATTATAATGCCTTAAAATTTAAAAAATTCCAAATACATTTATTAGCACCAAATGGATTTTAACAACACCCTATTTTCTAAAACACTGTTTAAGGAAATATGCTTTTTGTACATTTCCAGAGACACTAGAAGAGAAAGCTGAAGGAATTCTAGTGCAGCAGACCTCAAGTGGAGGTGTTAGGTTTTTCCTTTTTGTGAGTAATTTGACAAATATTAGAGATAAGGTTGAAAACTAAAACAAGGGTCCCCTGAGCAGGAAGTCTGGGACATGGCTTGTGAAGGTTTCCTAGGTGGTGGTCTGAGCATGGGTGGTGAGAAGAGGTCAGCTCTGGTGGCTGTGATTGATAGTCCACCAGATATTTCATTGCAGATCAAGACAAATAGGTATGATTTAAGAGATGAGAGCAGGTAGTGAAGAGACCACCCAGAGTCCAATTAGGCTGTGGAGGAAAATTGAAGTCTGAATCCTGTGGGCCTTAGTGAAGCTGCTCTTCTGACTCTTCTGAGGAGCATTTTCACCATGAGACAATGTCATCATAATAAGAACAGAGGTGTTGTGTGTCAGTGGTCAAGGAATCATCTTGATTAACTAAAAGTAACAACTGCAAGGAGGGTGCTATTAGTGTCAGAGCTTCAGTGATGTGGAATGTGAGGTGAGGGCAGCTTTAGGAAACCTTCATGTCCTTGTTCTGTGGGACATCCATGTCCCTTGATCTGTGGGACAGCCCTGATGACCTGACTCAGGGCCCATTAGGATCGCTAGGCCACTGGGTGAACACTATGCAGCTGTGGTGATGCTGCCATAGCTGGATGATGAGGATTCCATGGGAATCCCCCTCAGCAAGCCAAGTGACAAAAACCCAATGTACTTCATTGATCTGGTTCTACTATGGTTACCATTGTTAGACCTAAAGTGAACAAACAATGATTCAGTTTTAGATATAATTCAGGTTTTAAGTGATACACTGCTGACACAGATTTAGTGAGTCTCCCAACTGTCTCCAGGGGAACAGCAAGCTAGAATATGGGCAACTAGTGACCTTGGCACCAGCAGAATCCTGGCTGAAACCTTGAGGCCTCATCTGTGTTGCATCCTTCAGGCCGAATGGTGTCCCAGCCTGGCTCAGGGGCAGTGGGTCATGGAGAGACTTTCCCCTGACCATCATCAGCCTGAACCTTGGATGGTGCAGTTCATTACCCTCTGGAAGGCCACAGTGGCCACCATAGCATCCCAGATGATTCCAGAGGAAAATAACAACTGCCATCTGCCTTCAATATCTTTGTGCCTGGTGCACAAATGCTCTCTCTGGAGACACAAAATCAGACTTCTACAGTTTTATCTGTTTCTTCTGCAACATGGAAACAAAAGTTTAGGAGACAGAAACCCAGCTTCATTCATGTATGGGAAATGATTGATCCCTTAGGCTCTCTCTTGCTTCCCCAGGGACATGGCAGAGACTGCAGGGGAAGTGCTTCCTGTTATCTGCAGGTGAGCAGAAGGAAATGGAAACTCAGGGAGAGCCAAAAACACCCAGGGCTATGCTCAGGGTTAACAGTGACTACACAAGCACAACTGTGTGCCAGGGTCCCTGGAAACTCCTATCTTCCTGACCCAGTGACAGCCTACTCTGTCCAGGACAGAGCCTGTTATTGATGGTTGCAGAAGTTCTTCTGAGGTCCTGCAAACAGGGCATTTCCTATGCATTCCAGGATAAGGCCTTGGGACACTTCTCTGTATTGTGATTTGGAATATGAGGGTCTCAGCTCCTTCTTGCTTTGAGTCTGCAGAATTTATGCAGCTGTGGCTTCTCCTGCACCCACAGCAGGGCTCAGGGCTCCATGGAGGAGGGGACTTGTGGACACTCAGGCTCTCCTGGAGTCAGTGTCCTGTGCCCATTCACAGAATCCAATATATTAACAATGTTTTTTGTGTCTCTTTTTCTGTTTGCTAGGACCTGAAAGTGGAAATTTTGAAATCAGCTAAAATGAGAACATACCTGAACATAAATTCACTAATTATGTGCTTCAGGCATTTTTTCAGAAATACCATTCAGAATCCTCTCAAAGATTATTTGAAACAGGCTTTTCCAGAATAGGCCTGAGCATAGGAGGCAGATTTTGTTACATCACAAACTCATGATCCTTTATTTAGACCCTGAAACCTTTCCCAGACAAATAATGTGACTTGCGAAGATGACAATGACCTTCTACAGCCTTGTGAAAGTCCCCCAGTACATTTCTCACTATATAATCAACAAGCAGCTTCTCCACTCTTTCTGCAAACTCCACTGCTGCCCCCTAGTGGGGAAGCCAATCTGAGCTTCCTGCTCCTGACCTCCTTGCCAGTTCACCTCACAGCTTAGACTTTCTTTTTCTAAAAACTGATGCAACCATATCGACTTCTGTGTGCACCAAGCAGTGAGCCCTTTGTTGGTGTTAATTGCTTTCATAGAAAGGTTCTTGTTCTCAAAACAGGCAGCCTATGGAGTTCAGATCACTAGAGGAACAAGTCCCAGGAGATCACTCCTCATGGAGTCTCTGCAAGTGCTTCCAGGAGGAAATGGACCAACCTAGTCCCTGCCCCTGCACCACAGCCAAGGGATTCACAGAGCTGCTCATCTAGGCTTTTATCTCCCAGGCAATGAGACTCTATGTGTCAAAGTATGAAAATCCATCTGCTTCTCCATGGGGATAGGAAAGGTCCTGAGCTCTTCTGCCAGCTCCCCTGGCTCTGAGGATGCTGCACCCAGCACACTATGTTTTCATGAGGAACGCAAGTGGGTCACAGGAGGGCCTGGGTCAGTCCAAGGTCACCTGCAGAACTGTTGTGCACACACCTCCCCCAGCCTTTCTTTCTGTGGACTTCATGGACACAGCAATAATGACCAGGGAGGACTCAGGTATTTTATACTTGAGTGGTAGCTGAAGTCCCCTCCCCTCTGTCATGTCCTATTCCCACACAGTGCAATCACAGGAAGGTAACCCTGTCATGTTCCTCATGACTAAAACACTCAAGATTACTCTAGGTGAACTGGACTGGCACAAAATAATTATACAGAAGCAGAGAAATACCTTTTACTTTGGGTACTGTGATGGCTCTTCTGACGGTAGTGGTCCTTGGAAACAAAAAAGAAAAGGAGAGATTGAGCACCTGCTGATCCCTTTTATTGAGGAGAAGCCATTCAAATAGGCAAGGGATCAGGTTTCAGGGGGTGGAATCTAGCTTCCTGATGTCTGCTGTCAGTAGGTTGACTGACACCTAGGAAGGCCACACCCTAGGGCAGAGCAAGAGAAGGGGACACACAAAGGGTATTTTTATTGGTTGTTCAAATCATTACAAAGCTCTTGAAATATAATGTTTCATACATTAGATTCAAGTTGGTTATGAACTCCCATTTTTACCCCAAATACAGATTGCAGAATCACATCTGTTACACATCCACATTTTTACATAATGCCCTATTAGTAACTGTTGTATTCTGCTACCTTTCCTATCTTCTACTATCCCCCTCCCCTCCCCTCCCATCTTCTCTCTCTACCCCATCTACTGTATTTCATTTCTCTCCTTTCATGGAACTTTCTATACCAAACAGGGCAAAGGAGTAGGATTACAAAGGAACAGGTGAGCGTAGCTGAACATGCCTACACCTGAAGACATTTTCTACTTCCCAGGCTGGGAAAATGCCCAAGTCACCACAAAAATGAATTGACTGGTCAGAGCCCCTTGCTTCAGGACTGGAAGACATGGGTCATTAAGAGTGGCTCCCCACATAACCCCACAGGAAAACTCACACAGATTGTGCTTTGGGCAGGCTTTCTAGTAGAGGAAAAGATTGTGCTGCAGGTCCCCTGAGCGTGGTCTCATATTGACCATTGATGGGAAGCAGGTGGACCAGGATCTATTGTCCCTCATCCATGTGGGAGAAGGTTCCCACCCTACAGGTTCTTCTCAGTTAAGTGGCCCAGCCTTTGGGGTCTGTGGCTCAGACTCATGGTTGCTCACATTTATAGTTCTGGCTCCTGAGAGGGGATGGGCATGATCTAGAGCCCAGCTCTTCAGGAGCTGAGGACTCTTACTACCGGTTAAACAAAAGAAGGTGAAAATCAGTGCTTCATATGGATTCTGGTTTCCAGCTGCCCTCAGAATGGAGAAGTCAGTCCTTCTTTCCTTGGATCATGTGAGGGTGAGGTGAAGAACTGAAGCAGGTTTCCCTATAGAGAGCATGCCCCTCATAACTGCAGTTCACCTTTGGTCATGGATATTACTGCCCTGTTCTATCCCATCTTCAAGGCATTTCACATATGCCCATTTGCCGCCTAGTGACTTCTGTAGCAAATGGTCCAATGGGGACTCCTAGCTGCTGTGGAGCCAGGTCTCCTCAGGCTTCTTCAGCCTGGCATGGCAACCTCTGATTCCTTGGATCTCGTGGTCCTGTCACTCTTGAATTTGCTGTGCAGTGGCCCTATAGAATACCCTCACAGAGGATGCAGTGTCCTTCAGGACTGAATTCTACTCCTGCATCCAGCAATGTGGTCAATCTGCTGCCATAAAGAGGGACCCCACTGGGCAGCTTCACATCAGAAATGGACTTTCCCATAACTGTGGGATCTCAGGACAACATCAAGGCACCAGCATGTCATTCTGCTCCCTCTTGGCTCTCAGTTCACTGTCCTCCTGTGTCACATGGCTTTCCCTGGTGTCTCTGGGACCTTATTTCTCCTCCCTATAGGGACACTAGTCACACTGCATTAGACCTATACACACAACCTCACTTTATAAAATTGCTTGTGTCTCATTCTCACCAAGATTGTCACTATTTCATCAGGATATCACACATGTCGTTCAAGGGAAAAAAATGTTTACACTCAAGACAATATAGTGGTTGTTATGGTTAAGGAAATAACCTATTTTACATTTGTTATTTCAAGGTGATGATTTCCATTTTTAACACAATAATATTCCATAGCAGACAGGGGAAAAAGAAATTGTGGGAAGGTGTTGGTGACACAAGACTTCATATTGCACTTCTACACTTAAGCATACCTGTGAACACACACACACCCATGTTTGTATGGATGTCACTTGCACATGCCCCTGTGTGTGTCCTGGAGCTGCCGCCCACTCTCCTGAGCCAGAGGCTAACCAGGCCCTGCAGGTGCAGCAGCCACAGCACCAGCCCCCAGGGAGGGCAGCCTTCAGGTGCAGCAGGAGCAGCTGCAGAGCTCAGAGGATGCTGGACTCCAGGCTGGGCTCAGGGGGAAGAGTGAAGAGCCTTGGAGGAGGCCAGGCTGGCCTGAGCCAAAGCATGGACATTTGTGTGCAAAGTCAGTCCAAGGCATAGCCAGGAGGTTCAGAGAGACATTTTGTTACTCCTTGCTGAGGGCTCAGACCCAAGAGGACTTCCAGCAAGTGTCCATATTGTCCTCCACAAAACAGAATGGTGTTGCCCTCCTGATTGCCAGAATAATAGTAAAATCCCTCCCAACCACCCTGCACCATGTGCTTTGGGCAGGCTGTTCCTGTGATGGCTCTTCTGAACTTAGTGGTCCTTGAAAAAAGAGATAGTGAGCACCTGCTGATCCCTTTCTCACTATATAACCAACAAGCAGCTTCTCCATGGATAGTGAGAGGGACATCACTGGGCAAAAGCACAAGGAAGTGCCCTGGGGGACCTGCCTCCGGATCCAATAGGGCACTTCCTCCTGCCTTTGCCCAGTGATGTCCCTCTCACTATCCATCAAAAACATGGGGAGAGGACTCACTTCTGGTAAAGTGAGAACACACAGGGTCTCACTCAGGGTCTGTGTCCAAGGAGACAGGTTACTGTCCCTTACCAACTCACCAAGAATATTAGCAGCAACCAGCCTGGCACCATCAGGACTGGGCCTGGCTGCTGAGCCTCTACTGTCTCCTGCTGCCCTCTGCACACTCTGCCTGCCTGGGAGGGCTGTGCAGCATGGACACAGGCCATTCTGGGCCCCAGCAGCCACACTTCCAAGGAACTTGAACTTCTTCCTGTCACCACTAGGGGGCAAACTTCCACTCAGATGCTGCTTGTGCACAGGGCTGCTGACAGTCTGAGGACCCTCAGGGGAGCAGGTTGGGGACAGCTGTGAAGTCACACCCTCTCTTCCCTCCCATCTCTTCTCCCTGGATCCTGGGCTCCTCCAGTGTCTCTCCTCTGCCCTCCTGCCTGGGTCTTCTCTGTCCTCTCCCCTTCTACTCTGTGTTCACAACTGTCACTCCTCACTTCCCACAAGGCTGTCCTCATATGGGTCACAATCCTGTTATCCTGCACATCCTGGCCCTTGGCCTGCCTCTGACTCCACTCTTTGGATTCTCATGGAAGAGTCAAATGCAGTGCCTGGTGGTCTTTAGATACAAGAAAGTAGAGCATCAGGTGTTCAGAGCTGTATGTGTTTCTGCCATGGTCCACTGTGAGCAGAGTCCCTGCATCATGTCAGCTGTGACCTGCCAAGCCACCTCTGTCTGCCCAGTCAGAGGGGTGGCAAGTAGATTCTGTGGATGGGTTTGTCCTGTGGCCATACAGTCACTGAGCCAGCTGTTCTGCCTTGTGTAGGGGAAGTCAGCAGGAGGAGCTGCCATTGCCCAGCTCTGAGCACAGAAATTCTGACCCCTTGGGGTCAAGAACAACTGCTCATCTGTATGACACCTTCTCCTATCTGTAACCATAGCCCAGTGGGTCACCCAATGTCATGAGCAATGGGAAGGTCACTTTTCCAGGCAGCAGGACAACAATGTGCAGGTCCTGAACTTCATGGTGCTCATGCTCAATCCTAAGAGTGGAGAGGCAGCCATGGGTTTAGGCAAGAGATTCCAGCTTTACTTGCTCAGGCTTAGGGTGTCTGAACTTAGAGTCTCATGGGTAGGTTGGTACACACCTATAGTCGTGAACACCTTGAGACTGAGAGAGGATTGCAGGTTCAAGGCCAACCCAGGAAAATTATAGAATCACTGCATATAAATAAAATAAAACGGATTTGTTTGTAGCTCATTGCTAGCCTAGCATGTAAGAGACTCTGTGTAGATCACCAGAACTGAAAAAGTAACAAAGAAAAAATTAAAAAATAAAATAAAATAACACATTAAAGCAAAATTCATGGTATATTTATGTAGACACATATACTCATACTAGAGATGCAGAGTAAATACAGGTAGATCCACATAAATTATCTCGTAAATATAATGTATGCACAATGAAATATTCCTTTCATTCATTTTTAAGCAAATTGGACTCTAGCTGAGATGAAGCTCTGGTGAGTCTTTGCTAACCCTCACAGCTTAGGGGGCTGACTGTGTCCTGTGGCCCCAGGGAACTATGTTCCCCCAAGCAAATCTAAGTGGCCCTGGTCTGACCTGGGACACCTAGACACACTAAGCGTGTGTTGATTGACCAGGAGGAGCCTCCCTGCAGCTGTGCCCAGCCTGCCCAGCCCTGCTGATTTGCATGTGCCCACAGCACAGCCCACTGCCCTGAGGACTTCTTAAGTAGCTGCTCACATGCTGTAGAGGAGTCAGTCCCTGTCAGGACACAGCATGTCCATGAGGGTCCCTGCTCAGCTCCTGGGGCTCCTGCTGCTCTGCCTCCCAGGTAAGGTGGGACAGCACTGTGGATTTACTAATTACAGTGTGGTCAGTGCTGCCTGGCTACTCAGAAAAGTCCTCTTGGATCCTCACTACTTACAAGGATATTACATTTTATGTTTCCAATGTCAGGTATGAGATGTGATATCATGATGACCCAGTCTCCATCCTCCTTGCCTGTGTCTCGTGGAGACAGTCAAAATCACCTGCAGGGCCAGTGAGGACATTAGCAGTTATTTACACTGGTATCAGCAGAAACCAGGGCAAGCTCCTAAGCTCCTCATCTGTCGCGCAAACAGTTTGGAATCTGGGGTCCTCTCGAGGTTCACTGGCAGTGGATGTGGGACAGATTACACTCTCATCAGCAGCAGCCTGGAGCCTGAAGACGTTGCTGATTATTTCTGTCTACAGTATGACAGTTACCCTCCAACAGTGATACAGACCATGACAAAAACCTCCCAGGAAGCAGAAGTGTGAGGCTGGACTGCCCCAGCTGCTCCTCCTGCTGCCTGCCCCTGCTGAGGGCACTGCTCAGAGGCACCAGGCCCTGAGCATTACAAGGGGGGTTTGTCAGAGGATCCAGGTGGCTGCTCTGCACCCTGACCCTTCAGCTCAGCCCCAGCAGGCTATGAGCTCCCTGATATGATAAAAAAAATAATTTAAGACCTGAAGAGACTGAATTAGGCAGTATCAGGAATTTTGCAGCAAAGTTAGGCCTCTCCATGTATTCCACATGGGAATATTTTAGACTTTATTTTTGAGTGTATTTTATGTATCCAGGAAAATTGGGGTGAAGTACAGGATTCTCTTGTGTCTCCCCTGCACCCAAATCCCTTCTGGCACCTCCCCCAGACACTGTTGCTTTTGTTACAATTCATCAACCTCTGCCCAAGTCTGCAAGTCACATCAGGGTCGCTTTGTGCATTCTGTGAAAATAGACAAGTGGACAGGGATGTGTCTCCAATCTTGGGCCTGGCACCGTGCAGGTCTCACCCTCATAGTCTCTGAGCTCCAGCTGCTCCTCACTTCCCCTTAATCCCTGTGTTAGGGGCTGGGATGAGTCACAGCTGTGATGTGCTGACCCTCCCCAGCCACAGCAGATTCCAGACCTCAGCCAGGGACAAAGCTCAGGACAACCCCCCCCTGCAGAGCCCCAAGTTCACCATCCTCCTGGCCCACCTCCAAGTGAGTCTGTTCTTGATATAAAAATAATCCAATAAACCTGTTTTTATTAATAAAAGACAAATCTAAGCAGCTCTCATCTGGGCTGGGAACACACTAGTCACAGGTGAACCTAGAGCCCCAGGACTCCTAGAGATGTGTGCTCTGAGCAGGAAGCTCAGGGTCCTGGGAAGGTTCCTTTCTTCCTCAACACCTGCAGAGGCTGAGGGGAGAGGCACAGGGAGTGCTGGTGACTGGAGCTGCAAAACCACTAGGACCACCTGTGCTGCTTCTCATGGGGTTATGGGTGAACCTGCCCAAATGTTGAGTGCTGCCTCTGGGCCTGAGAGACCCTCGGAGCTGCTGAGGGTCTCACAAAGGCTCTAGAAATTTTCAGGGTGGGGAGCATGAGGATTGGTTGGCAGCTCTAGACCAGGAACCCCAGGATACTCCCTTCTATGGTATCTGTACACCATATAGGGGTATTCAGGCCCCTTCTTTCTTTGCAAAAACTACAGGTTTGTCATCTCATGTGGGTCACATGGTCCAGGTGTCCACCTCCCTAAGACCAGCATGTGTTTTAAATTCCTGAAGAACTGGTAAACTTTTGTCCTTAAGCAATGTACTATTACTTGAGCAGAGGGGTCACCTGAGTTGCCTGTAGAATCTTGCCTATGAAGAAAGAAGAGGAATAGCTTCATAAATTGGGGAGAAAAGATCCACGCTCAAGACTGTTTAACCCCAGACAATAAATCCCACATCTTGATGCTCCAGGCTGTCACTAGATAGCAAGCACAGCAGACAATAACAATCGCAGAATCCTGATCTAGAAACCCCAAAACAGCAACAGTAGGTGCCTGCTAAGTTAGTCTTTTCATGATGGTGAGGAGCATTGTCACCATGGAGACCACAACACAGAATCAAGAGCCCCTCATGTTCTGTTAGATAATCTTGGAAGGTCTGATCTTGTTTAGGTTGAATTCAGAACTACTAGGAATATGCTGTGGCTGTATCAACTGCACAGATGTGCCCTGTGAAGCAAGGCTGAGGATCATCTTCATGTGACACAAACTGTCAGTGATGGAGCCCTGTCTCACACAGATGGCCTGATTCAGGCTCAGCCTGACAGCATTAGGCCATGGGGTAGACACTGTTCAGCTGCAGTGAAGCTCTTATAGCTGAATGGTGCTGGTTCCAGAGAAAGGAGGAGCAGCCTCAGTGCAGGAGCTCTCTTGAGATGCAGGGAAAGGTCAAGTTCTGACTCCTCATTCCATCCTGATGCTGCCCTGCCATGCTGCAGAGCACTGTGCACAAGTGGAGTAGAGAGTGACCTTGGGTGGCAGCTATTCCTTTCCTTATGAGTTTGTACAAGCAGCATGTCAGGGAAACTAGGTGACTGGTGAGGCAGGAGGACCTGGGAACTTCATGACAACAAGAGCCTGCACTAGCCTCTGCTGCTTCCAGGGCTTCCCTCAGTGAGCCTCCCCTTATCCAAGGGAGAAATGCTGAGATTAATTGGGAGAGTCCTGCAGGACTCTGTTCTGGAAAAGCCATAGGCTCCAGGAAATGGCAGCAGTGTCCCAGCCAGTGAGTCTTCAAATTGGAGAACAGCATGGACATGTGGACACGACTGGTCTCACATGTATGTCAACACACATATCTACACTGTATGATTTATATGAAAACAATTTCAAGTACTGTGCATGCTGATGTGCCCTAGGCCTGATGCACACTCATGCTATATATTAACCTAGAAGACTTACATTCACATTGTTGATGCATCCTAACACTCACATATTCATGAGAATTGGTGAGTGTGTTGGATATGCATGTGCTGTGTTTTCTGGTGTTAATTTCTTTTTACTTGACTTTATTCCTTTACCTAGTTGTGTCATTAAGATAGCTAATCCTGATTTTCTAAATTAATTTGTCACACTGGAAGGATATAAATATATTCTCCATATAAAATGCCAAGCTAAGGAATTTTCAGACTAGCTGTCTACATGATAACCCCTGAGGAGAAGTCTGAAAGAAGTCTGCTAACTGGGTCTCTGCTGAGTTCCTCACAATGCCCATCAGGATGTGCTGAGGCTAACACCATGATAGAGTGGTAAAGTACCATGGCACACCTTGGGTGCTGACACTGTCCTGATTCTCTGTCCTGTTATAACTTGTTGGACAGGAGGATGTGGGAGATTCTATTTCATCACATTATCATGGATGTGAGCTATAAGCAAGGGCAGCTGATATAACTTCTTCTGCCACAAGTTCCATGGTGATGGAGCTCCACTAAGCCTAGGCCAGCTTCAGTTCTTGTGCTGGTAACTTCTAGAATGCTGGGGGACTTGATCTTCTGGAGGAAGAAGCTCTAACATCTGAATAGATGAAGATTGCATTGGGAACTGATGGAGCATCAATAGCTAATTCCCCGTGATTTAAAATAGCTGGGGAAGCAAATGCATTGGACTCCTTTGGGAAAAGCAGAATATAGGACATGAGGCTCAGAACAGAAAAATGTAGCCTGAGGAGCTGCTCAGCCTGAGCAGGGAAGATTTTTGACCAGGCTCTCACCACCCCATGTGACCTATGCTGAGGAGCCCAAGGAAACCCAGCTGGATCCTCTGTAGATCAGAACCAGGAGCTGAAGTCCCCCACATTGCCCAGGGAAGAAGATGGGATCTGGTCAGACATGCAAATCACACAAGATGGAGAGGAGTAGATTTTAGAGGGTCATTGAATAAAGACCTTCCTGCCTGCTGGGAAGCACTGGGATCCATCTCAGGGACCTATTGCCTGGAGCCTGAGGAGCCAGAGCTAGAGCCAGGCCCTTGTAACCTGGCCACTGGTGGTTCTTGTATCACCCTCTGGGGCCAAATAGAGCTGCTCATACTTCATCTCACACAGGGTGAGTTTCTCCTGGGCCTGGAGGATAAATTAGTAAGGAGCAAGGGAGAGGTGTGATCTGGTCACCTCCTCCTGGCCAGGACAGGTAACCCTACCCCCATAGAGATGACCAGTCTTGGGAAATGAAGAGAGAAGTGAGACCACAGCATCCATTTCCTTTCCTGAAGGACTGCTCCGATGTCAGCTGGGCAGTTTATCAGGGAGATGAGTCATGAGGAAAGAAAGATGAAATTCTGTAGCCCAGGAGGGAGATCTGCCCTCAGGCTGAGCCCAGGATTCTCCTGCTGGGACCACCTGGGTGTTCAAGTGCAGACAGGAGGAGGCAAACTCTCTGCCCCTAGGAGCCCTTCTAGCCCTGCCCAGCTGCTTTGCATGCCCCACCCACACTGCTTTCCTGAGCCATATGAGTGACTGCTTAAGGCTCTGGGGGGCTAATTGTTAGGTGGGACCAGGAGGGAGCCATGGCAGCCCCCAGTCAGTTCCTCTGTTTCCTGTTACTCTGGCTCCCAGGTGAGGGATCATGGGATGGTTCTGGATGTCTGTGAAACCTCTATCATTGTGCTTGGTTCCTGTGTCTTTGCACCTCTCTTTAGCAAGCCCAGTGATTCAATCTCAGGGCACTGCAATGTCCTGGCTCTACTTTGGAGACTGGGGTATGACCCAGACTGCACAGGTGACCTTTCTGTTCTTTTTCCATCTCAGATACCATAGGAGTAATTGTGGTGACACAGACTCCAGCCTCTGTGGCTTTGTCTCCAGGGGAAAGAGCCACCCTCCCCTGCAGGGCCAGTCAGACTGTTGGCAGCTCCTTCTCCTGGTGCCAAAAGAGGCCCTGGTAGGCTCCAAGATGCCTAATCTAGAGTGCATCCAGCAGGGCCAGTGGCATCCCAGCCCAGTGGCAGTGGGTCAGGGACAGACTATACCCTCTCCATCAGCAGCTTGGAGCCTGGGGATGCTGCAGTTTATTATTGTGTGAAAGGACATACAGATTACCACAGTGGTTCAGTCCCCAACAAAAACCTCACCAGCCCCACTGCCACCATCTTTCCCTGGGGCACAGAGGCTGCCCCCAGAGGCACCTAATCAGATATTTAGCACTTTTCTCTTTCCCCACACCTGCAAAGTTTGTGTAAGTGAGAAAATAAAACTTAATTCAAGTCTGAAATGTTCATAGTCTCCTTTACCCTCTTTTGCTTACCTGGAAAACATATGAGAGATTAAAGATGATGGGAACACTTGGTATTATTTCCCTACTTCACCAGGTGAGGATGGTGTCTCCAGAAGAGTCATAATATCCCAAACACAGGTGGAGTTAAAGGTGAATCTCTAGGTGTAATTGATTTTTAGATATTTATTTCCTATTGATTTGACATCAACAACATCTTTCTAAATCTGTCAATGCATACACACTGTCAAACAAGTCTCCAAAAATAGCTTCAGATTCTGCTCACATTTATTTCATAACAAAGCCAGGATAAGATGGGGGAATATTGAACACTTTTTTTTTTGCTTCTGTCCACACAAAGCCTCTCAGTTATTCCTGCTTCTCCACCTATAGAGAGTCCAGGTTTCCAAGGAGGTGGGAATTGGTGGAAGGTCAGACTTTCTGATGAGCACATTCCTGCATCCTTCTTAAGGAGCTAACATCTGAGTGATTTGTCAGTGATTTGTCTTTTTCCTGTCACAATCCTGCATCTCAATGTTTGACACTGAATAATGAAGAGTTTGAATACAACTGTAGCTTAACACATCTGAACATAAATTTCTTAAATAGTCAATCACTTAGAGAGTTATTTAGGAATAAACTCCAGATCTTATTCAAGCACAATTTTCAATAAGTTATTTCAACAATGAAATGCCAAGAAAATTCCAGCTGTCCTAGCCAATAAACCTTTTTCTTCTTTTATTCCTCCCTTTGGCCAATGAACTTTCAAAGTTGCAAGCTCAGTATCTCACATGCAGAACCTAATAAGTACTCCTTTTTAAAAGGAATGAACTACATGCAATGAACTTTCCTCTTAGTAATGCCTTCGTAATGTCCCAGATATTTTGATATGTTGTATCTGCGATGTCTTCTGCAACCCACTGTTCATTCAATAGTTATCATTTAGTCTCCAGGTGTTAGAAATCATTAATAAAAATAGAAGTTACTCTAATTTTATTCCATTATGATCTGACAAAGTGCAGGTCAGATCTTTACTTTTCTGTGTTGCTTAGATTTGCTTTTTGCAATAATATATAGTCTATTTTAGAGAAGGATCCACTTGCTGCTGAGAAGAAAGTGTCTTCACCCATTGAAGGATAAAATAGTCTATGTATATCAGTTAAATGTAAGTTATTGAGTGTATTAATGAGTTCTATAGTTTCTGTTTGGCTTTTGTTTGGAAGATCTATCCAGTGGTAAAAGAGGAGTGTTAGAGTCACCCAGAATTATTGTGTTGTGGTGTGTCTGACTCTCGAACTTGAGAAGTGTTTGTTTGAATATAGATGTTCCATTGTTTGGGGCATAAATATTTATAATTGTTATGTCTTGTTGGTGTATGGTTCCCTTAAGTAGTATGAAATGTCCTCCTTTATCGCTTTTGATTAACTTTCACTTAAAGTCCACATTATTTGAAATAAGGATGGAAATCCCTGATTGCTTTCACAGTTCATGTGAGTGGTATGTTTTTATCATGAGGAATGTCATTGGGATTTTGATTGGAATTGCATTGAATCTGTATAGTGCATTTGGTAGTATGGTCATTTTGACTATATTAATTCTGACTATCCAAGAACAAGGGAGCTATTTTCATCTTCTGTGTCTCCTTTAATTTTTTTCTTTAGTGTTCTGTAGTTTTTATTGTAAAGGTTATCCACCTTTTTTATTACTTTGATTCCCCCCTTTTTTTTTGTAAATGGGGTAGTTTTCCTAGTTTCCCTTTCAGAGGTTTTGTCACTGATGTACAGATTCCCTTTGATTTATGGGTGTCTATTTTATATCCTGCTATTTTGCTGAATTCATTTACTAGTTCATTTTCTCGTGGATTGTTTTGGATCTTCTAGGTATAGAGTAATGTCATCAGCAAATAGTGATAGTTTGAGTTCTTTTCCTATCCATATCCTTTTAACTTATTTCATCTAATTGCTCTGGCCAGTGTTTCAAGAACTATGCTGCATAGAAGTGGTGAGAGAGGGCATCCCTGTCTTTTTCCAGTGAATGCCTTCAATTTTTAGAGTGAATGCCTTCAATTTTTATCCATTTAGAATGGTATTGGCCTGGGCTTAGCATAGACAGTCTTTATGATGTTGAGATACGTCCTGTTATCCCTAGTTTTTCTAGTGTTTTGAACATGAAGGTGTGCTGTATTTTGTTGAATTCTTTTTCTGTATCTATTGAGATGACCATATGATTCTTACCTTTAAGTCTATTGATGTGATGAATTAACCTTTATTGATTTCTTTATGTTTAACCAACCTTGCATCCCTGGGACAAACCCCACTTAATCATGGTGCACAATCTTTTCAATATGTTTTTTTATTCAATTTGCCAGAATTTTATTCAGAATTTTTGCATCTATGTTCATTAGAGATATTTCTCTGAAGTTTTCTTTCTTTGTGTCTGTCTGATTTTAGAATCAGGGTAATTTTGGCCTCATAGAGTGAGTTTGAAAGTGCTCCCTCTTTTTATATTTCATAGACTAATTTCAGGAGTTTTGGTGTTAGTTCTTCTTTGAAGATCTTGTATGCATCAAGTCCTGTTTTTTTTTTTTTTTTTTTTTGGTAGGCTTTAAATGGTGTCTTCTAATTCGTAGCTTGAAATGAAATGATCTTTTTAATTTGTATATATTATACTCACTCAGTTTGGGTAAATTATCATTCTAGACATTTGTTGATGTCTTCAAATATTTTCTGTTTTATTGGAGTCCAAATTTTAAAAATTTTTAATTATCTTTATTTCTCTAGTGTTCATAGTAATATTTCCTTTTTCATCATGGATTTTAGTAATTTGAGTTTTTATCTTTCTCTACACTAGCATTGAATAAGGGTTTATCAAATGTACTTATTTTTTCAAAGGGCCAACTTTTCATTTTGTAAATTTTTTAAAGAGAGGGAATTTTTTATATTTATTTTCTCTTTTTTAGTTCTCAGCAGACACAACATCTTTGTTTTTGGTGCTGAGGATAAAACGCAGGCCGCATGCATGCCTGGCCAGCGTGCTACCACTTGAGCCACATCCCCAGCCTCATTTTGTAAATGTTTAAAAAATTATTTTTAAAAATTATATGGCAATGGAATGTATTACAATTCTTACTACACATGTACAGCAAAATTTTTCATATCTCTGTTTGTATATGAAGTCTTCATTCATGTACTTTGAATAATGATGTCCATCACATTCCTTCATTTTTGCTAACCCCCTGCCCCTTCCCTTCCCTCCCACCCCTCTGCCCTATCTAGAATTCATCTATTCCTCCCACATTTCCCTCCCTACCCACTATGAATAAGCCTCTTTATATCAGAGAAAACATTTGGCATTTGTTTTTGGAGATTGGCTAATTTCACTTAGCATCATCTTCTCCAACTCCATTCATTTGCTTGCATATGCCATGATTTTATTCTCTTTTAATGCTGAGTAATATTCCATTGTGTATAAATGCCACATTTTCTATCCATTCATCTACTGAAGGGCATCTAGTTTGGCTCCACAATTTAGCTATTTTGAATTGTGCTGCTGTACACATTGATGTGGCTGTGTCCCTGTAGTATGCTGATTTTAAGTCCTTTGGGTATAGACCGAGGAGTGGGATAGCTGAGTCAAATGGTGGTTTCATTCCCAGTTTTCCAAGGACTCTCCATACTGCTTTCCATATGGGGTGCACCAATTTGCAGTCCCACCAGCAGCGTATGAGTGCATCTTTTCCCCACTTATTGCCAACACTTATTGTTGTTTGTCTTCATAATGGCTTCCATTCTGATTTGGAGTGAGATGATATTTTAAAGTACTTCTGATTTGTGTTTCTCTGATTGCTAGAGATGATGAGCATTTTCCCATATATTTATTGATTGATTGTATATCTTCTGAGGAGTGTCTATTCAGGTTCTTAGCCCATTTGTTGATTGGGTTTTTTTGTTTTTTTCATCTATTGCGGTCTTTTAAGTCCTCTGTCCTGGACCACAGCTGCTTAATTTGCTTCCTCACATTGTGAAGCTTCCAGCTTCTTGGACTGAGCTGTTACCAGTTTATCAGTGTTTCCATCCTGCAGGCAAACATTTGGTGATTATTCCTCCCATGATTGTATGAGTAAATATAACAAGCTCCCTTCTGTATGCACATGTGCATTTCTTATATATTGAATTCTCTTTTTTCTGAAGAACCTTGAAATATCCAAGCATATTCTCAACAAAATATCTGAGTCATATGGCTTGTCTAGTGTTAATTGTTTGAAAAACCCCTTATAGTTATTTAATGTCTATTCAAATTTATATTCCTGACAAGGATGCCCTAGTGTTTATTTTTCTGCATATCCTCTGCACTATGTATTCCTTACCAAAATTTTGAGAATGGTTCACAAACCTGTGGTTATATCTCATTTGGAAATAACCTGAGATCATAAAACTTTCAGAAAAAATGAGAAAAATTCTTTTCCATTGGTGTTGGCAATGGTTTTACATAGAAAATGCTGAGAATGTCCAAAGAAAGAAAAAGAGATGGGTGAGACTATATAAAGCTAAAAATGCTTCTAAGCAGCAAAGTAATCAACCAATGCAATGTAAAAGTAGACTTGTGTTAAAGAAAATCGTTGCTAGCCACATGCCTGATAAAAACTCAACATCTAAAATATATGAAACTTACACAACTCACCAATTAAAAAAACCCTATTAACCTAATTTAAATATGGTAAAATAGTTAGATTCTGCCCTAAAAAATAAACAAGTGTGTAATGACATATGAAAGTTACTCAAGATCACTAATTAGGCTACCTAAAATGATAATTTACTTTAGTTTTTTTCTTCATTTATCTCACAGGATTATGCGTGCATATTATCCATCCTGAACAGGGCATCCTGAGACGTTGACCAATTCACAAAATGCCAACTTCTCATTTCCCCACATTATGCCTTCTCATTATTCCACCATAACTGCCAAAAAAGTCTCGAGCCTTCAAAACAACAACATATAGATAGTTTGCTAGATAATCATCAACTTTGTAAATTACTTCAGAATTCAATAGAGTACATTAGTAGATCCAGGTGTGAAAAAATATAAAATACACCTATAAATTATCATTCAACTTAATTGCAAATGTTTTTATGAACAGCTGAAAAGCTGACCATGGGAGCACATGCCACTAGTCCTGGCTACCTGTGAGGCTACAGCAGGAGAAGGATTTAGGCTAAGAAATTTGAGGCCAACCTGGCAAAAACCCAGCTCCAAAAATCAAACCAGCAAAACAAAACAAAACAAAACAAAAATACAGTAATCACATTTTTAAAAAAGCTGTTTTTACAGATGATTTCTACAAAACATGTACTAAGGAATAAGTTACAGTAATTAATGAGCACGTCTAAAAATAGAAGACAATTGACCAATTCTTTCTGTAAGGCCAGAATTATCAGATAACTCATCATAAGAATGAAAATTGCAGACCAAATTTCTATAGATGTTGACTTAGATATACAAAATCCCTAGTAAAATGAGAATAACAACAAAAATATTTGACTTCTGACCAAGAAGGACAAAATGGTAAGTTTATAAAAATCATTTTGATAGAGAAAAGTTTTAGGCAAATCACTTACCAAATTACTGTAAAACCTATGGCCAATCTAGATCAGAGGAAAATTCTTGTTCAATCCCCTAACGGGCAACTATGAACTGCTGTCATATTAAATGGTGAGAATCTAAGTGTTTCACATTTTAGTTTTTTAAAAAAATTTATGGTTTTCTGGCTTCTAAATATTGTTCTGAGAATATTGAACAGGACTTTTTACATCCAAAGTCAAATAGCATATGCAGATGATACTATTTCTACAAAGTTTCTAAGCAATTTCCATGCACTAATGAAACATAAGAATTAAATTAGTTCAATAATGTCATAGGTTAAATGGTCAACATTCAATCATGTAAATTATATACACTAGCAATGAGCAGTGTTAAATGGAGGCTCAAATCCATTCACAAATATAGGAAAAATAATTTAAAATTAAAATATTAACAAAAAAAATGTTCACTGCAAAGTAATATACATGAAAGTAAAATACAAAAAAATATTAAAACAAAATGGGAAAACAGCTAATATTCAATGATCAAAAGTTTTATTTTTATTAAAACAAAATATGCCACAGTGGGTCTGCATATTCAACATATTTAAGCCACTATAAAAAGTCATTTTGTAAAAAATTACCCAGCTGACTCTAAAAATCATAAAAATGCAAAAGAAATTAAACCAATATTAAAGTAAAAAGTTGTGTGACTTTTATTGAAAATGTGCATTGCAAACAAAATACATTGTGTAGGATATTAAATTATGGTAAATATTTTCTACATTTATTATGAGTAGTACTCCCCATGCATGAAGTGAGGGTCTGTGTTAACCTAGGCAAGAATTAGGCTGGGGTTGACATTTGTCATCACTGTTACTACCTGCTGAGCTTGAGAGAATTTCTATGCTTTCATCATAACTTTCTTTTGCCTCCCGGATATTCTGCACCTTTTCTACCATAAATTTTATGTCTCTTGTATTTCACCCAAGAATTTCCCAGTGGGTTCCTGAAACACTTTGAGTTGAGTTTTGTGCATTTTGTTTTATGAATTTCCAGTTTTCCAAGTACCATTTGTTGAAGATTTTATCTTTTCCAAAATGCATGTTTTGACACCTTTGTCTAACATAAGATAATTGTAATTTTGTGGGTTAGTCTTCCTGACCTCTATTTTGTACCTTGGTCTACCAGTAGGTTTTGGTGCCAATAACATGCTGTTTTTGTTACTATTCCTCTGTAGCATAGTTTAAGGTCTGGTATAGTGATGTCACCTGCTTCACTCTTCTTGCTAAGGGTTGCTCTAGGTATTCTAGGTATTTTCCAGATGAATTTCATTATTACTTTTTTTTTATTTCTATGAGAAATGCCATTGATATTTTGATCAGAATTGCATTAAATCTGTGTAGTGCTTTCGGTAGTATGGTCATTTTGATAATGTTAATACTGTCTATTCAAAAGCAAGCGAGATCTTTACATCTTCTAAGGTCTTTTTTGATTTCTTTCTTTAGATTTCTGTATTTTTCATTGTATAGACCTTTCACCAAGTTGATTCCTAAGTATCTTTTTTTTAAGTTATTGTAAATGGGGTAGTTCTCTTTTCCTTCTCAGGATTTTATCACTGATATACAGAAATGCCTTTGATTTATGGGTGTTCATTTTTATATCCTGCTACTTTGCTGACTTCATTTACTAGTTCTAGAAGTTTTCTTTTGAAGATTTTTGGGTCTTCTAAGTATAGAATCATATCATCTGCAAATAGTGCTAATTTATGTTCTTATTTTCCTACACATATCTCTTTAATTTTGTTCATCTGTCTAATTACTCTGGCCAATATTTCCAGAATTATTTTGAATAGAATTGGTGAAAGAGTGCAGCCCTGTCTTGTTCCAGTTATTAGAGGAAATGACTTTAATTTTTCTCCATTTATACTGATGTTTGCCGGAGGCTTAGCATAGATAGCCTTTACAATGTTAATGTTCCTGCTATCACTAGTTCTTCTAGTGTCTTGGACATGTAAGGGTGCTGTATTTTGTCAAATGCTGTTTCTGCTTCTATTGAGATGATCATACAATTCTTGTCTCTGAATCTATTCATGAGATGAATTATGTTTATTGATTTTCGTATGTTTCATCCCTGTGATGAATCCCATTTGATCATGGTGCACAATCTATTTGATATGTTTTGTATTAGATTTGCCAAAATTTTATTGAGAATTTTTGCATCTATGTTCATTAGGTATTGGTCTAATGTTTTGTTTCTTTGATGTGTCTTTTCCTGGTTTGGGTATCAGGGTGATATTGGCCTCATAGAATGAGTTTGGAAATGTTGCCTCTTTATTTCCTGAAATAAATTCAAGAGTATTGGTATTAGTTCTTCTTTAAAGGTCTTGTAGAAATCAGCTTTGTATCCAGCCACTCCTGGGCTTGTCTTAGTTGGTATGCTTCTGATAGCATTTTCTATTTCATCACTTGATATTGGTCTGTTTAAATTGTGTATATCTTCCTGATGCAATTTGGGCAAATCGTATGACTTAATTTGTCAATGCCTTCAATATCTTCTGTTTTATTGGAGTATATGTTTTAATAATAATTTCTAATTATCCTCTGCATTTCTGTAGTGTCTGTTGTGATATTACCTTTTTCATCACGTATGCTGGTAATTTGAGTACTCTCTCTTTTTCTTCATTAGCATGGCTATGAAATTTTCAATTTTATTTTTTTCAAAGAACCAACTTTTAGTTTTGTCAAAATTTTTTTTAATTGTTTCTTTTGTTTTGATTTCATTGATTTCAGCTCTAATTATATATTTCCTTGTACTGCTTTTGCTGCTTGTTTGTTCTTTTTCTAGGGCTTTGAGATGTAGTGTGAGGTCATTTATTTGTTGACATTTTATTCTTGTAAGATATGAACCCCATACAATGAATTTTCCTCTTAGTACTGCTTTCACAGTGTCCCAAAGGTATTGATATGTTGTGTCTATGTTCTCATTTACCTCTAAGAACATTTTAATCTCCTCCTTGATGTCTTCTGTAACACATTGTTCATTCAGTATTATATTGTTTAGTCTCCAGGTGATGGAAAATTTTTTATTTTTTATTATATCATTGGTTTCCAGGTTTATTCCATTATGAACTGATAAAATGCATGGTTGTATCTTTACTTTTTTGTTAAGAGTTTCTTTGTGACACATTATAAGGTCTAATTTAGAGAAGGATCCATGTGCTACTGAGAAGAAAGTTTTTCCACTTGATGCAGGTTGAAATATTCTATATATGTAACTTAAGTCTAAGTTATTAATTGTGTTATTGAGCTCTTTCATTTTTTTATTCAACTTTTGTTTGGAAGATCTATCCAGTGGTGAGAGGGGTGTGTTAAGGTCACCCAAGATTGTTGTGTTGTGGTCAATTTGACTCTTGAACTTGAAGAGTTTGTTTGAGCATAGCTGCACCATTGTTTGGAGCATATAGATTAATGATCGTTATTTTTTGTTGGTGTGTGGTTCCCTTAAGCAGTATGTAATGTCCATCTTTGTTCCTTTTAATTAACCTTAGATTGAAGTTTCCTTTATTTTATATGAATATAAAGACCCCTGCTTTCTTCCGAAGTCCATGTGAGTGGTATAATTTTTCCCAACCTTTCACCTGCAGTCTGTGTGTGTCTTTTCCTATAGATAAGTCTTCTGTACGCAGCATATGGTGGGGTCTTTTTTTTTAATCCAGTCTGCTCAACTGTGTCTTTTGATTGATGAGTTTAAGCCATTAGCATTTAGGATTATTATTGAGAAGTGGTTTTTATTTCCAGGCATATATCTGTATTTTTGTTCTTTAACCCGACTTTCTTCTTGGATTAGTTTTTCCTTTATGGTATAGCCTTCCTCTGTTGATTTTCATTGTTTTTCATTTCCTCTTCAGGGCATATTTGCAAAGGATATTTTATAGTGCTAATTTTCTAGCTATAAATTCTTTTTTACTTTTGTTTATTGTGGAAGGATTTGATTTCATCTTCAAATCCAAAGCTTAATTTTGCTGAATACAAGACACTTAGTTGGCACCCACTTTCTTTCATAGCTTCGTGTATGTTGTTCCAGGATCATGTAGTTTTCAGGGTCTTGGTTGAGAAATCAGCAGAGATCCTAATTGGTTTCCCCCTATATGTGATCTGATTCTTTTCTCTTGTGGCTTTTAAAATTCTCTCATTATTCTGTATGTAGGTAATTTTCATTATGATGTGCCTTGGTGTGGATCTGTTTTGATTTTGTATATTCGGCATCCTATAGGATTCTAGTATTTGACTTTTCCAATTCATTCTTCATGTTGGAAAAATTTTCTGATATTATTTCAGTGAGAAGATTGTTCATTCCTTTGGTATGGACCTCTATGCCTTCCTCTATCCCAATAATTTTTAAATTTGGTCTTTTTATTTTAAACCAAAATTCTTGAATGTTCTGATCATGGATTCTTACCATCTTCACTGTGTGGTCAACCTTATTTTTTCAGGATTATATATTTTGTCTGCATTGTCTGTGATTCTGTCTTCCAAGTGATCTGTTCAGTTGGAGATGCTTCTGATTTAGTTTTTAATTTGGCTTATTGTTTCCTTCATTTCAAGGATTAAATGTTTTTTTTTCAGAATCTCTATCTCCTCATTGAAGGAATATTTTTGCTTCCTTTATTTGCTTATGTAGCTCTTTATCAAAATAATCCTTTGCTGCCTGCACTTGCTCTCTTACATCATCCTTTATTTAAAAAAAAAATTATACCCCTCCACTCTTTGTCTATCATTTCTTCTGCTGTTTTGACCATGGCTTCTAATAATAAAGCATCTTTGAGCCACATTTTTTTCCATTGGTTTTTAATGTTGTTCATGCATCTTACCTTCTAGCTCTGTTTTCAAGGTGTTACAGTGTTTACCCTGTAGGCTTATAGTGTCCTTGCAGGGTTCCAATACCTCTACTTTAAGGGAGAGAACAATATTCACAGATTCATATACAAACAATATGCAGCCTTAAACCAAATAGCTGCTATTAAGGTTTTTATTGCTCTTTTCCCACAATATACAAAAATGGCAAGTTCAATCATTATCTACAACATAAACAGTAGGTTTGCAAAAGGGTCTGCAGTTTCTGGTGTGGACAAAGAGAGAACCAGGGTAGGATGAGATGTTGTGGGTGTAGGAGGTGAGGATATAGAGTTATTAGGTCTATGGAAGAGTGAAAGAAGAGTGCAATGTTGGATAGTATCAGGAGAGTAGAGAAAAGTGATTTGGGGGAAATATATAAGGGGAAGACAGTAGTGAGAACAAAAAAAAACATAAAAAATAAGAAATACAAAATGTAAAAATAGGAGATAAAAGAATATACAACACAAGTGTAATATACTTCCAGACCTCCCAGGCCTTAGTAGCCTAATCCAAGAGAAATTCTTGCTTTACAAATATTGGGAATTTGAGGCAGGAAGAAGAGGAAGAGAGAGTAAGGAGAAAAAAAAATCTCAAAGGAAGATACAAGGATTTTTTATTGTTGGAGTTCAGTATCTTGCCTTTTTTTTTCCTCCTACTAGTTGGATTGTCTGTTGTTTGCTGGTGTCTTCACCCTCAGGATGGTGAAGGTTGTTAGGGTGGGAGGGTTGGTCTTGGGGATGGAGTTCTTGGAAGTGGTGTGTAGTGCTTGCCAGATGCACCCCAAAGGTCTCATCTGGGGCCCACCTTTAGACCTCACAGTTCCTGGTCACTAATTTAGTCTCTGAAATCTATCTCACTTGCCCCTCCCTTTCTACTTTCCAATCAGAAAGCTCTCTACCCAGAGGTCTTGTGGGCTGTGCTCTTGGTGCTGCAGACCTTTTGTGGCGAGCTGTTGAGCAGACCAGGACCAGGCTTTGCAAGCTATGGACTGGCCATGTGGTTGCAAGCAGTGTGCGTGGTTAGTGGCTGCTGGAGAGAGGGGGAATTTGGGGACTATAGGTACCTTGATTTTTTTCTAGGCCCCAGTCGGTGTCCGAAGCTGAGAGTTGCCCTAATTTAAGATGGTGTCAAAGGTGTCCCAATTTGGAAGTGGCTGCTTTCAGAGATATGATGTTGGTTGTGTCAGGCCAGGTGGTGGCATTGGGTGACATGTTAAGAGATCCAGCTACGTGGCATTCAGTTTTGTGGCTCAAAACTGTCTCCAGATGCAGGCTACCACATCTAGGGGACTATGGCAGTGGTTGCAGTATCGCATGATGGAGAAAAATGGGGGAAACCCATGTTGGTAATGGGGAACCACACAGGAGTGCTGACTGAGGATTCTGTGGAAGTGGCCATAAGGATTTCTGAATAGATTGGCAGCTAAGAGTTCTGTTAGGGTGCTAATGCTGGTGGTCCTGCTTGTTCATGGTGACTTGAGGACCTGTGTGGGCTTTGTGGCCAGCATTACTGCATGGGAGCAGCAGTCAGGGGGTCCTCTAATAACACTCAGAGAAACAGTATTTCCACTGCTTGAATCTCAGGTCACAGAGCAACACAGCATGCAGCCTCCCTCTATTCCACATCTTGAATTTCACCCTGTTTTCTGCAATTTAAGTTAACCATGTGACCAAATGCTCATGTTAATGTGACAGATGCTAAAGCTGGGTAATTGTTGTCAAAGTTGTGCAAATCTTTTCCAAAGTATGGTTAAAGTTTACTAGCTTATTGGTTTTTTTTTCTTTTTAAAGCAAGACTTTGGGCAGACAACTCCAACTGAAGTATTAATATCTCATGCTTCTTTCCTTAATTGCAACTTATCATAGATGTGAATATGATATTCTACCCTGAGGAAAGAGTCCTTGTTTTGTTTTGACTATGTCTCATAACTTATGCCATAAAAAATACTCTGAAGATAAATGTGACCATTTATAAATTTGTGGTGCGCTACCCTGATCTAAATACAGGGATATCTGATACTCATATATATTTCCTGATAACAATTGGTTTTGTTTTGGAGATGAGTGGATTCTTTTCTGATTCTGTCTTCTAAAATGAGAACAGGAACCTCGCTGGCTTGTGTATCTCTCATCTCCTTTGGCTGGTAATGTGTTTGTGGCAGACTACAGATTTGTTCTCTTGGTTTCTGACTTGTAAGGAATAGAGTTTTGTTGAGATTCTCAATAGTATCTTTGCCTTTGTCAAAGGGGTACTGCAACTTACTTGTGTTTCTTGCTGTCTCACTTTTGTGGTTTTCCAAAATGAGGTACGAGATAGAAGTGGTTTAAAGTGGATATTTTTAAGGTAGGAGTTAAGTACTGTTAGAAGTGACAGATGAGCTCAGAACAATAACAAAATTCAAGATCAATCAGTTGTTTATGTGCATAAGAAAATAAATAGCAAACATAAAATTAAAGACAGTTCTAATGACCATAATATCAAAAGCAAAATGCTTGGAAATTTTTCAAGAAATGTGAACACTTGAACATTTAACATTGCTTGTTTTTAGAAAATATAACATCATCACTGGGCCACTTCCTTGTTTGTGAGGACCTTAACTTCATAGAAAAAAGACAGGAATTAAAAACTTCCTCCTGTGATCCTGAAGATAGGATCTAGGTATGTTCTACCAGTGAGCTCTATCATCATCCTGTTCTTATTTTTCTTTGAGATATGGTCCTGCCAAATTAGTGAGGCTAGACTCAAAGTTGTAACCCCCCATACTCGGCTTCTGGGGTTACATGTGTATTCCAACACAACCCATGTCAGGGATTGCAGTCTTTTTTTTTTTTTCTTTCTTTAGAAACTAGCCACAGAATGGCAGAGTTCAGAACTATCTCCCTTTTCTCGCATGAATAAATAACTAGACAGGTTCTCTGCCACTAAGATCCGGCCCCAGGGATTACATTTTTGACTTTCATATTACAGGTTGGCTCAGGATAGTATCAAGGTTTGCAAATGTGCACAATATCCCCATTTTTGTTAGTAGAAGGTAGAGGCCACAATGAGAGAGAATGTCTATTGTTATCGTTTGAAGTGGAACATCAAATGTGGATTCACCTACAACTTAGTATTTCAAGATTTCCCAGATATTTAAAAATATAAGCAAGAGAAACATGAGGTCAAGGCTCTGAGGGAGGGCGACTAGATATTTCAAATTGTAAGGCAGCAGACTAAGAAAATCAATTCTAAGCTAGCTGGGTATGGATAGTAGAGTCCCTCACATTTAGCTGTAAAATCTCAGAGGACATATAAGAAAATAAACCATGTACTGGGTACATTTTTAAAAGGTGGTAGGACTTGGTCAGAAGTCATCATTATCACACCCCACCCACACACCCACACCATTACTTTTCTTTTACCTCTTCCCCACTTGAGCAGTCAAGCCACATTCACTCCTCAAGGTGCGTCCTTCCATGAAGAGAAATGACTGAGCAATAGTACTCTGGGGATCACAATAGGAAGATTCTTGCCCTGCTTATGACAGAAACTAGCACAGGAGTGACAGAGTTCAGGGCCACCTCTGTCTCTCTTTTTCTCTCACAAAAGAAAAATAACTAGAGATTTGTGAACTTGGGAGTATTGGGCCAAATATTTGGAACACTAAAAATACAAATGTTCAGCAGCCTAATGTCTTATATCTTTTTAATCTTTGTTTTTGTTTTTGGTGCTGGGAATTGAGCCCAGGGGCACTCAACCTCTCAGCAACATCCCTGATTTTTTTTTTTTTTTTTTGTATTTTAGAGAAAGGATCTCACTGAGTTTCTTGGTGCTTTGCTAAGTTGTTAAGCCTAGCTTTTTGTCAGAGACACTGGGATTACAGACATGCACCACCACACCCAGCTAATGTTTTATTTCATTATCTGCACAGGAGCAGTTTTTCATGTAATATAATCTACTGAACACTCTAGTTCCAGTGTCACTCAACCACAAAGCCATTTCCCCAGTCCTTTTTAATTTTTTTATTTATAAACAGAGACTCACTGAGTTATAGGTCCCTACTAATTTGCTAAGGCTGACTTTGAACTTGTTAATTTCCTGCCTCAGCCTCCCAAGCCATTGGGATTGCAGATATGTGTCTCCATAACCAGTTTATTCATTCTTTTGTAGTTGTTTATTTATTTTGTTACATAAATTCAAGTTGAATAACAGTATGTTTAATGATACAGATATAGAGAAAAGACACTGATGTAGGTAAGCAATTGCGCATATCCATCAGAAAGTATGTTATATATTCACCACAGTGTATTACTCAGCCATCAATACAAACAAACTCCTCTAATGGTCAGCAAAATAAATGGAATTGGATGATGTCATGCTAAGTGAAGAAATACAAAAAAGTGCCATATCTCATATATGTTAACTAAAATAAAATCATGTAAAAATAAAATAGTGATTAGAAGGAATGAGAAGTGTGTGGGGGCATCCAGGGCAGAAGAGGGTATTTTGATATTATAAATACATGTATATGAATATATAAAAAAATCACACTGAATCCCATTATTATGTGCAATTGCTATGTGAATGATAAGCTATATTTTTTAAGAGCTGAAAAGAAAAACAATGTTCAATTATGTTGAACCCAATTTGAAGATACTTCTATAATATCTAATCATTTTTAATCAGGACAAATATTACAACAATAGAGTATCTGTTTGGAAATGAAAAAAATATAAGATAGCCTCTTGCTTTCATTGTGTGTAATTGTTAGAATACTCATTTCTCAGAATCTTGGTTTAAAGTTTCCATGATTTTTTTTTTTTTTTTTTTTACCGAAAAGTGAATTAAGGGGCACTTGACCTCTCAGCCACATCCTCAGACCCATTTTATATTTTATTTAGGGACAGGGTCTCACTGAGATACTTAGAGCCTCACAGTTGCTAAGGCTGGCTTGAACTTGAGATCCTCCTGTATCAGCCTTTTGAGCCACTGGGATTACAGATGTGCACCAGCACGCCCTGCTTCCATGGAGTTTTGATGATCTTTTTAAAAAACAGTAAAGCCATGCATGCCTGTTTTAAATATTTCCTAGATCTAAATCTTTTATTTGGCATTTTGACCTAAAAAAAAATCACAGGAGAACAAATTTAAGCTTTAAAAACAATGTTGCAGTCAAATAATTTTGACAGGAATAAATAGGTTTTGATACACAAACTACAATGTAATTTAATAATTATATATATATATATATGTATATATATAATATCATCAGATATTATATATGTATATATTTCAGTTTTTTAGTTTACATAAATAATAACTTTCAGAAAAACTGAGAATCAGATTTGAAGTGTTGAGAGTCATAAAATTGGATGACCATGTACAAGAAGAGAATAAAAGTTAGTTGTTATGCATGCTACAAGTATAAATTGTCCTTATTAGTTCTTACCAGAAAAATAAAATAATTGCCCATTTCACAAACAGTGATAAATAATGTGTAAATGTAGACACAATGCAAGGGTATATCAATTATTATCCAAAATTTCTGGGAGAAAGTGATGTTTATTTTTTAGTTATTCATAAGCTAGTTTACTTAAAACTTGATCTAATAGTTCTGAGTTTTTTGTGGAACATTCATTGGCCATATCATGTGACCCTTAATATGAGAGCTTAAAAAGCACTTTTCTATCAAGACACAAAAATATGTCTTCTTAATCACTGCAGAATGCCTTCAAATGTAAAGGGAGGAGAGGAGAGAGAAAAGGTACTAGAGATGAAGAGTGATCAAATTATTTTTTGTGAATCTGTGAATATTTAATAATTAATTCTACTATTATGTATAATTAAATGCATCAGTAAACATTTTGTTTAAAATAATTTTACTTAAAAAAAGAGAAATACAGGAATGGGAATTCTGTCAATCAAAATAATTTGTAATCACATCTAATTCTTGTGTAAAGAAATTGGGTGTAACATTATTGTTATCACTACAACATACTTACTATGATCAGAATCTATTTCTGACGTGGTTGGAGCCAGGTTTCTCTGTACTGATGTTATTGTAACTTCCCTCAATAACTGTGGGTGTTCAGTTAATCTCGAATTTTAGTCTATTTTTCACTTCTCTCATTCAAGTAAAGCTTAAATTTTCAGATTTGTTCTCTATATTGTACACAAATCCATCACAAAAGCTAAATAGGTCATGGCTTTTCTTGGAGGTAATTTTTGTAGCTTCTGTATATTGTAGCTTAACCAAGAGCAGGTGATGTGAGAACCTTGAATTTCAGTCCAAGAGTATTCTCTCCTTCTCACATTAGTGTCTATAAAAGGAATCATCATTGCTGTTAACTTTGGCTGACTAATGTAGGGGAAGCTCATAACTAGCCATGGTAGTATCCACATATAGGGAGAACAGAGAGGGACTGAGCTGGCCAGAATTGATTCACAGGCTCTTATCCATACTTCTGGTTGATAGTGTCAGTAACTACTAAAGTCCAGAAATTGATTACCCACAGGTGGAAGGGTAATGTTATTTAAAAAATGGAAAAAACAATGTCGGGCTGCCCCAATGGCAAATATCAATTACTATTTTCATCCACAGCTCTGTTTATAATATCAGACATAACTGTATTTTATGGGTTACAGCACTGTTAGTTACACAAATTATCTTCATGAATGCCCATCAAATCTTAACAGGTATCTAAAAGAAAGTGATTTTTAAAATATTTTTATTTGTAAATGGATGAATATTTTTATTTTGTTTATTTATGTTTATGTGGTGCTGAGGATTGAACCCAGTGCCCAACACATTTGACAAAAGCATTCTACTGTGAGGAAGTGCTCTGAATGACCACATCTTTCATTACTGAAGCACAAGACTCTGACCAGTCAATACATTTCTTTTTGACTTGGGCTTTCTCCCAGCTCTGATAGCAAGGCTGGTCTTCAGGTGTAATCATAATCAAGGACATTGAGCTACACTCACTTATTCCTTTGTAACCCTACCCCTTCCCTCATTTAAATGGCTTCTTCCCAATGAAAGGATTCAGAACATACACCTCTCTCTCTATCCATGGACCCCCATAGGTCAAAGGAGCCATCACAGGACCTAAAGAAAAAATGTATTTCTCTGTATCTCTGTAGTTATTTCATGCAGTCCAGTTCACCTGGAGTCATCTTGAGTCTTTAGTCCTTAGACCTGACAATTGGAGGCCTGTACTGGGTCTCCAGCGTAAATTTTACAAATTTAAAGAGTATGGAATCTCTTCAGAAGTTAAGGGCACTTAAGATTTCAGAGTATTTTAGATAGAATTGTAGAAAGTAAGTGAATTAGAAGAAAAATCTGTGATGTTAAACTTTTTTAAATATCTGGGAATATTTTATCTTTAGAAAGGCTAAAAAATTGCAATTTTAGAGACCCTAAATAAATTTAAAGAATTATTAATATTATTAATGGGATATGTTAAGTTCAGTCGTCTCTCATGAGAAAATTGCTTTTATGGACTTTTTTGGATTGTTTTTGTGAATCTTTATAGTTTTTAAAAAAGGTAAAGATTTTGGGGGGTTTATATGCTAGAAATATGTGCTTGGAGAATGTAAGAGAAAAAAGAGATAATGATGATGATGTTGATTATTATTATTATTATTATTATTAATTATTATTTATGGTGAGACTTGATAACAAAGATTTTCTACTTCTAGAGAGGAAATTTATTTTTTTACTTCTTATTTATTTTTTGCTGTTTTATAAAGTTGCTCTAACAATTTATATTAAACCTTTTTACCACATTCTTGTCCTCCCCTTTCAGAATGGTTGTAACTCAGCCTCTGTGAACAAAAGACTTTAGCTGCTTTTCCTAAGGGTCTGTAACAAGACCCACAACCAGCAGTGCTTTTAACCATTAAACAACCTGGCCTAGATGCCAAATGGAACTTGCCCTAAGATCTGATAGTAACACTGCCATCTGCCAATAATATTCACTTTTAAAGTGCCCATGTGCTGCAAGGAAAAATAAAAGAACAAGGGAGCACACACTGCAAGCACAGGTGATAAAGACAAAGCAAGCCACTGCCCACTAGTCATATAAATACAAACAAATCAAATGGAATGAAATCTTGCTCTGGAAGCCTTTTCCCCAGACAATGGGCAATCAGCTCCAAGCTGTTTACATCACCACAGTAACATCAGAAAGCGAGGCTAGCCAATTAGTCTTCTTGGTCTCTGCTTCCACATTTGTGGGGGCTTCCCATTGGTCCTTCCCCTGTCACTCAACCAGGACATCTTATCTTGCCTCCAGTCACTAACCTGTACTTTCAGTTTCACACAGATCTAATACTAAAATTACATAGAGCCTACATTTTTATGAATTCCCACCTGTAAATCCTAACAGAATGTATCTTTTTTAGGCAAAATCTAATTCCACAGCTTTCTACATTGCAGCCCTAAGCCTGACTTGCTCTCAAGACTTAATAACTTGATTGTTTTTTATCACTCAACAGCTTCCTATAGGATCTTCCATTTTCCTCTATATGTTTGTGATACTAAATAATTTTCTATTCATGAGAGGTATCAAACATATGCTTCTTTGTATTTTACTTTCAATTTTGAAGGTTAAAAGAAAGTATTTGTTTACCACAATAAATAAAGCCAGCCATGGCCCTGTGATGAGCAAAATTTCTATTCTCATCACTGATTATATAATTAGAAGAAATAAGTAAATGTATACACAAAGATCTTTGTATGTGACCTTACAAATATATAAAAAAAGTGCACCAATACAGGGAGAATTAAAATGGACTCAAATGTCTTTTAAAAAAAAACATGTTTAATAAAAGTTAATACAATTATAAATTATGCCATTATTCTCAATACATTTTTTTAGGTATTTGGATAACCAATAGTTGATAATCCAGAAAACAATTTGCATACATATCTAATTATTTAGTTAATATATATTTATCTAATCATTTTTCTTCAACAGGAAATATATAAATATATATGTATATATATACATACATATGTCTATATATATGTATGTATATCTGATACATACATATATATATTTAAAATTAAACTATATTTTATTTCTCTTTATCAATGTGCAATAATTTGTTTAAATTATAAAATTTTCAGGTATCATTCCACAATATAACCTTTAAGACTTCTAAAATAAAAAGTAGATACTTCCACAGAGAGGAAACAAACACTGGAGGTCCTAAAAAGAAGAAAAAAATCATCTTTGATTAAAACAAGATTTTTATATTCTAAATTTTAATCATAAAATTATTTCCCTAGTTAGAAAAATCTATATCATTATATTTGCAGATTACATAGAAAGTTAAAATAATTTAGAAACAGAACTGCATATAACTGAGCTGATTATAAAAATATAAACTAATTAATTCCAGGATATTTCAGTTTATTTTCCTGATTTTTATTATGCTGATATAAGCTAAGATTTTTTTTTCATATTTTGACATGATAAAGACCTATTAAAATGTTAAGTTTATTTTCTTTAAGGAAGGTATTTATTGCCTGATGATTCTTACTGTTTAAGACATGGGTTAATTTTAATAAATAAATTCACTTTTTTGATTAAACCCTAAATATAAAAAATGACTTAGATTCTAATTTTGACAATTCTTTTTGAAGACTAATTTGATTAATTCAGAGTCACTCCTGATTCTTGCATATTACCTCTGTTTGTTGGATATTGTAAGATATTGGAGAATATATTTTTAGAACTGATGCTCTCCAAATTAAAGTCTTATGTAAGCTTTAATCAATAAAAATTCCAAACTTTGTTGTAAATTCATTAGTAATATATAAGTTCTCTGAGAGGACCTATTATCTATAAAAATATGGTAATATGTATATACTACTTCCTACACTGGGAAGTTACCTTAATCATATTCTCTTAGAACACAATTAAGAGACACCTATTCAAAGTATAATATTCTAAGAGATAAAGATATTTTGTAACCTTCTCTCAAAAAGAGATTGAAGGTTACTTTTAAATTGTCAAATTACACATAATATCAAAATAATTCATCTATTCTATATATGAAAAATTAGATTGATTGATAAATGATGTCTTATTTTCATAACTAGTCTCAATTACTATTAACAGAGAAGACTTAAAAAATTGCCTACTGTAAACTAAAATTGAAGGAAACTTAATATAGACCAAAAGAAATTAAAAGAGACCTTCAAAAACCCAAACTCATACACTGTATCTTTCAAAATTTATGTCAGAAGTCTAAAATTATCTACAGAGATATTATTCTGTTACTTAGATAAACATTTTTTTTTAAGATTTTTCTTAACCATGTCCCGGTAACACACAATAGGGACAAGTCTGACAGTCTGGAGAACAAAGAGTTCCCTGGGACATATTGGTATAAAATAGCAAAAGAAAATGCCTAAAAATAATAATTTATTAACCCTTTAGAAAAATTTTACTGTTTTCATAGAGAGACTTAAATAGACAATACACACTTTTAATTTATATGGGATAACCCATTTTCAAAAGATGAGTTTACCATCCAGTTAGCCATAGATATTCCAAGAAATTTAAACAGATTAACAGAATTCTAGTCAATTTTCAATATTACAGCATAATTAAATAAAGCCTAAACAAAGAACAAAAGGCAAACTTACAGACAAAAGAATTAAAATGCTAATCTTATGCCAAGAAAAATAAGTTTCTTAGTTAAAAGTTTTACTCCTCTTCTAAGGTAGGAAACAATTTTTAGAGACCTCAAACATTGAAACAGGGCCTTATTTCAAAACACTTTCAACAGTTTTTCACTGAAAAAAAATAGTGTTAAAAATAGTTACCCCTAAAATATTAAACAGGCAGCCAATAATAAATCAGCTCAGCAGCCGATCACTAATCTCAATAAGAAATCTAACATTATGAATATTTTTTCAACCTTATAGTATAATAAAATATGCTGAATACTTGATATTTTTAAAACTGATAAGGCCACAAATTATACATAATTATTGAAGCTAATTTCGCTACATTAAGTATAGTTATTTAATATGATCATTTAACTGTTTATTTATAAAGAAAATTGTTTTAATAAAAATACCTCAATATAATTGCTATTTCAATGCCATAAAATTCTAATTAAATAATTGTCTAAAACAATACTATTACCTTATTTTTTCCCATTGATATTTGAGATACTAACACACCCTACTTACTAAGTTTCATAATAATAATAACAGTTTTTTATGGATTGGTAGACAAAATATTATTCATTTTTCTAAATCATTTTTATTAATTGTATTAATTATATACTCTATATTATATAATAATATATAATTATAATATCTTCTTTAGGTTTATTTAACATGTGTACTTCCTATTTTGGATAGATTGTTATATAATTTCTCATGCCCCTAATAAAGACCACTGCTTCTAAGTTAAAAAATCTGTCACAAACAACATTCCAAATAAGATAATTATTTGAGTTAATCTTGAGCTACTTTCAAAATAAAAATGTTTATATACAACTTATTGTATTCTTGACCTTAACAGAATTATCGAAAGTAAAAATAAAGTTATACATTTAGTAAAACCTAAATATATTTGTCATGGTCCATTTAAATAACTTTTGTCAAATTCCAGGACCAACTACAGATGATAAATCTTATTATTTAAATACATGTACTATTATCTATAACTTAAGCTAATGATACTATGGCTGACACCAGGCCTTTTCTCAATTTTATTAAGTGAGGAAAAGGGAAAAAACAGAACCTCATAGGACACACTAAATCTTACAAATATTACAATTTTTTAAAATTATGATACTGAGAATCCTATTATACTGAACATGAATCAGTAAATTAATCAGATTTCAAAAAGTAGAGTTTGACCCAGTAATTGTGAAAATGACTGAAAAAACATGACACAGAAAATTGAATCTCCCAAATGCAGAGTTAATAGACATGCAGCCTCATGGGTTGATCAGGAAAGTAAAAATTATTAACAAGTTATATGAACTTATTTCTCAGGCTCACCTTTAATGTGAAAGCCCTCCTACATAATCTGTACTAACTCTAATGGTCAGTTATTTGTATATATTGTTCCTATTACCATAAGGATGTCTAGGAGTATCTTTTGAGAAAAATACAACAAATAAGAAATCTAAGACAGCCAATCATGCTAGTTCTTAGAAATGAAGACTATGTATCTGAAAAAAATTGTCAAAATAGGAAGATTATGGAAATAGAACTTTTTTTATAGGTCAATTATTTTCATAAAATATCAACCAATGTATTGTTTCACTAATCATTTTACAATTGAAATGGCACCATTCCTAAGTGAATAGATTTAGCATATGTCTTGCCAGTATGACATAAGTTGTCTAAAAATACTGGGTATATTTTAGACTGGTCTCTCAGAACTGAAAAGATGACTATACAGGGATGCCATGATGCCAGAGTTTTATTGGTGATACCCCAACCTTCAGCAAGATAGCACCAAAAAAAGATGTTTTGTTGTTTGATTTCTACCTTCAGAACATTTACATTACTGACAGACCAGATAAATTCCTGTAGCCTGTAAGAATACAACTTACCTTATTTTACCACTAGTTATTGCCACTAATATTTTAGAGATATAATATGCTGAAGTTAATGTTCAGGCTTTTAATGAGGTGCATACCAATAAACAAGACCTAGGCAAACTCTGAATTTGATCTCATAATCCTTGAAGTTACTATTTATAAGTACTATTCCTTGCACTACAATTCAGCTTTTGTGGCTATGTTTTTAGACTTAGAAAAGTGAATTTTCTTAATATTTGACTCAAATTACTTCCAAGATTCTTCATAGTCAGATAGTGATGATGGAATGATTGAAATTAAGTTAAAAAGCTCTAGAAGCCATTGTGATAAATAATGTGAATGAGCTCTTTGCTCTATGGCTTGTGGAAAATATGGCAGGTTAAATAAAAAATGTCCATTTTACTATGGCCAAATGCAATGCTTCAAAAAAATTGGGGAAAAAATTAAAAACCTTCTGATGTGTGTTTGGCAGAGTAATAATAATAACCTGGATCTTTCAAGTTGATTATGTTCTTGAAATGATATGTTTGCTACTAATTCCTTTCCTGTTTCAGGAGTAGGTCATGATGATCTTGGATCAAAAATCCAGTGACTGAAAGATATAATTCCCCAGTTGACTTTTTAAATTTATATTAAGAAAAGGGGAATAAGTGGAAAGCCACTCTGAGTGACCACACATTCCAACACTGAAGCACAAGACTCTGACCAGTCACCACATTTCTTGGTGTCTTGGGAGTTCTCCCAGCTCAGATAGCAAGGCAGGTCTACATGTGTCCTCATAACCCACAGGGTTAAGTTACACTCACTTGTTCCTTTGTAATTCTACACTTTTCCTCATTTGAATGGCTTCTTCCCAATAAAAGGATTCAGCACATGCTCCCTTTTTATTTCCACAGACCCCATTATGTCAGAAAAGTCGTCACAGGATACCCCCAAAAGGTATTTATCTCTGTGTGGTAATTTCGTGAATTCTAGTTTACTTGGAGTGATCTTGAATGTTTATTCATAAGATGCGACACTCTACCACTGAGCCACAACTCCAGACCAGCATTATCATTTTATAAGCTACATGTTGGATTTTTTTTTCCACTAACTGAACTCAGAGGTATTAACCTCTGAGTAACATCCTCAGTCATTTTTAATATAGACAAAATGTTTGACTAATTTGCTAAGTTGATGAAGCTGGCTTTAATATCATGATTTTCCTGCCTCAGCCTCTCAAGACACCAGAATTACAGACATTCGCTACTGTGCCTGGCTTTAATATGGATTTTCTAAAAAGCCATTTCAGATCATTTTCTTTCCAGTATGAATGTAGTAAAATGACATTAAAGCAAAAGTTCTCAGTATTTCAGGAAGTACTGGCTATGGTATAGGAAGATAACTTGTCACTGATGTTTGAATTATGGTTGAATAAATTTTCTTGAATATGTAAGATACTGGTTTCCCCTCTAATTTTTTTTTGTTTACCATTCTCCAGTTCACAAGGTCTTTTCCCTTGTTCCTCATTGGTAAGTATGTGGGATATACAGTCTTCCTGAACATTGACTAACTTTAACTCTCTCTATAGGGTTCTTTAAATAAATGTCCCTTTAGTTGTCCTCCCTCCCTTATTGTGTTGTAGAGAAAAGGCCTTCACTGGTGATCAGTGTTTGTCAGGCAAGATAATATCCACTCACTTTATTTCTTTCATAATCAGGTGTTACCTGCTGGTGACCCTTTGTTCTGTTTCCTTTTTTTTGATATTTGTATATCCTCAGTGAGTTGACAATTAAAATTGAAATACTTTATTTTGAAAATGTACCACTGCACTTTCTACTTCTCACAAAAGGATTACCAAAACCTCATATGTAAATACAGGGAGATAAAGACAGAGTTGTGGTTGGTCATTAATTATTAAAATGAAGGCATCTATGTCACTGAGTGAGATCCATCCAGGCATAGCTCATAGCTGAGGTATGATAATCCCCAGTGTTTTCTATTTGTTTTAGTAGACAGGCATTGCTTTTCTCAAACATGGTTACATTTACAGGGCAATTTACTATATAGAGGAGTGTTCCCATATGCCTGCTCTACACACATATTTTCCTATTATTTACATCTTGCATATTTATGTTAGATTCATTATCATTACAGAAAAAATATAATGGTAACCAAGACCTTATTACTAATTGGACTACTTGGTTTTTATTTCTGAAAAAATTGATAAAATATACTGTTGAGTGTCCATCATTATTCCATATAATTAACAGGGTCAAAATGTGAAAGTTCTCTGTTCTTCATCTCTGCACTGTCTTCTATTGCCCCTGAATCTCTGTAATCATTAATACTTTATTGCCTTTTTTTTTTTGCATTTTTCAGAGTGTCACATAGTTGAAGTCACACAGGTAAGGCATTTAAAACCAGCTCTTCTTTAAGCAGTATGCATTAAATGTGCCTACATTTCATTTCATATTCGTTAGCCCATTGATTTTGTATTTTGAACAACACACCATTTAATGGAAATGATACTTTTTAATTAAAAATATGTAAGTGGTTACTGAAGGATATCTAGTTTGCTTCCTGTTCTGGGAAAATGTGAATAAATAAAGTATGAATATTTTTATTTTTGTGTAATCATGGAATGGAACTCATTAACTCATGCACACTAGGGAAGTACAGTACCACCTTGCTGTATCCTCAATTTAAGACCTTATAAAAATGTGCATGCAGGTTTTCATGTAGGCATTAGATCGCAAGACCATTAGATAAATATCATCAATGTGGTTGTGACAATTGTGATTAAGACTGTGTTTAGCTTTGTAAGAAAATGCCCAACTCTTTCAAAGTACAATTTTTTTATCCTGCTAGGAATGAATGAGAGTTCCTGTTGAACCTCCACTTACACAAAGCAGTGGGTATTGCCAGATTTTTGGATTTACCCATGCTTTTTGATGTAATTTCTAGTTCTAGTAATCCAGCTGCTGAAGAGGCTGAGACAAGAGGATGACAAGTTCAAAGCCAGTCTCAGCAAAGTTGCTAAGCAACTCAGTGAGACCCTGTCTCTAAACAAAATACAAACCACAGATTGGGATATTGCTCGGTGATCAAGAGCTCCCAGGTTCAATCTTCTATACAAAAATAAATAAATTAAATTAAAAAAAGCAGTATCTTAGTGTGGCCTTGGTCCTCATGATGTGAATCGTGCAGCTTGACATCCTATGACATAGAATTCTAAGCACGTTTTCCTATGTTTATTTTTTGTCTCTGTATACTTCTGCCTCTTTTCCTTTTATTTTTGGATTGCTTGTAGTGATGTTTATCACAGCAGCTAATACTTATTGACTATTTATATGCCAGACATTGTTTTTGGTGAGTAACTAATTTCTCTTTTCCCTCACATTATCCTTATTAAGTGGTATAATTATGATCATCATTTTATGAACAAAACATTTGGGGTCCAGGCTGGTAAAATAATTTACTCAAGATTTTACTGCTACTAAATAACAGAGATATATTGGATCCCAGGTAATCTACATCTAGTACAAATGTCCTAATTATTATACTCTGCTCCACTTTGGAAATGAACAAGTGATACTAATCAATGCATTGATACTAAGCCCCACATTAGCCTTTGTCATATGCTAACTAATCACTGCATATCACTGCAGACAATAGTATGACTAAGAGATGTTTATGTCCCTGCTTAATAGCAGAAAGAACTGGGAGTACTAAAATCTCATTTCAAATAAGCTGCATGGTTCACAACATGAGGACAAAAAACACATTGAAGATATTGCTTTAATATGGAATCTAGTATTCAGATAATCTTTTTTTTTTTTATACAGGAGATAGAACTCAGGAGCACTTGAGCACTGAGCCACATCCCAATCCCTTTTTGTATTTTGATTAGAGAGAGGGTCTCATTGAGTTGCTTAGCACTTAACTTTTGCAGAAACTGGTTTGAACTTGACATTCTCCAGTCTAAACCTCTCAAGCAGCTAGATTACAGGCTTGAACCACTGTGCCTGGCTCATATAATGTTTTATTAATCTCTGTCAAAATGTATTTTCTACAAATTTATTTTGAACCTGTCAATAGGTATACAAGGTTCCCAAGAATCCACTCCCCCCTCACTTTTTGTCTTTGGTTTTCTCATCTATAAAACTGAGCAAACCAGATAATGACTCTCTTATTGCAATAGGGTCCTTTTTTCTATTCTTTTGTTGTTATTGTTTGGTTCATATATTTGTATATAATGGTGGAATGTGTTGTTATATATTCTTACATGCACACAGTGTAACAATATAATTTGATAAATATTATTCCCCAGCACTTCCCTCCTCCCTCATTCTCCCCATTTCATTAATCTACTGTTCTTTGCCAAGGAAAGAATATGGCCATAGGTAGTATTATCTAAAACTCTAAGGTCAGCCCAACATGACTTATTTTTGCAAGAGCAAAACAGAGGGGTTAGCTGTCTGGATTGTAGATTTCATTACATCTACTATAGAGAAAAAAATGGGCAGAGTAGATATGGATATGCTGGCATTTCAGGTTATGGTTAGCTCTTAAATTGATGTCAGAATCAATAAGGTTGGAATTAATAGAGAAAAACTTATGTAAAGCTCCTTCACAATTGGCCACTGCTAAAGATGGTGGCTTAGTGACCAAAGCTCAATTTGCCTGATGTGAGGCCTAACTGTTAGCAGTGAGAGGTGCATACAATATGTTCACCATCATAGGTCCAGGAATGAGGTTGCCACCAGGCAAAGGGGCCAGTCTGGTGGCTTGGTCAAAAAGATATTTAATATCACCAAGGTTACTTTAGGTGAGGTCAATTTGCATTGTTGAAATTTTGCCTTCAGGGTTTTTCTACAGAGTTAGTTTCTTCATCTTATTTTTGATGGTTTTGAGGGTCCATATATTGACTTTTATCGCAAGCATCGAGATGGGATGAGGCTCCTGTTAACAAATACAAATCCTCAAACTCATGGTTAGGAGGAGCCCTGGACCACCCCATGCATTAGTTGTAGGATCCTTCCATGAGATCATAGATCCCTGAGAGGGGGACCCAACTAATACAATATTTTGACATTGAAATAAAAATTAAAGCAAACAAGGTTTTGTTCAAGGCATCAAGAGTGGATTTGTATAGTTTTCTTCCTCTATTTTGTAGCATGGTCTTTAATTTCTCATGCATTATTTCTATGATGCCTTGAGCCTGAGGGTTAAAGGAGATCCAAGTTATGTGGCATATTTACCAATCTTTGCAAACCACCTGAAAAGTCTTGCTAGTATAGACTGGGTCATTGTCAGTTTTAATAGACATAGAAATATTCATATTTCCAAAACATTTAAGTAGATGGGAGATGGACCTCTTTTGTGATTTCTCCTGTGGAGGCTGTGGCCATTACTCAGTCTGAATAGGTATCAATTACTACATGAATATACTTAAATTTTTAAAAAGTGCATAATGATTGGAATTAATTGGCCATAAAGCATTAGATTTTAACTCTCTGGGATTTACTCTAGCAGGTTGTAAACCATTAATGGGAAGAAAGGATGCACACTTTTTGCAGTCTCTGTACTAGGTACATATATGAATCTACGCCGGTGAATAATATCATCAAGTAAGTTAACAAAAGTGGGGATTCTAATTAGAATAAGATATATTCCATTCTTATATAATTATACCAAAATACATCCTACTGTCATGAATAAGAGACCCAATAATTTAAAAATGCTTATTTTATTTTTTAATATCTTTAGTTTTTTTAATGTTGTGCCAAGGATTGAACCCAGAGCCTCACAAGTACTAGGCAAGCATTCTACAACTGAGTGACAACCCCAGCCCCTTGCTTATTTTAAATATATAAATGCTTCTTAAACTTAAATAAAAAATTTATTTATTATAATTTCAATAATTTTTCTGCAATGAAGTAGAGCAATTTTCAATAACATAGCAAAAATATATTTTTTTCATGATAACGATTTTCTTTTTTCCATTCAAATCTCGACTGATGGTGTTCTGAGTTAATTGTTTTAACAAAAATATTATCCAAGTGCAGTTTCAATCAAGTCACATTTGCCTATTCATGAAGGTACATAAACCAAAACCATCAGGAATTTGTTTGATTTAGATGAAGAAGGAAATGAGAACTAGATCATAAGAGTGGAGATGTTTTGCACACTGGTTAGCAACTATCTAAATACAGCCATTGGTAGGAGAGTGACTTTAAATTTGAAAACATGGGGAAGATTTTGTAAAGAAGAAACAATACCCCGGGTGTTTCAGTGCCTCAATGAATATGATGTAAGTGAAGTCATATAAAGAATGTCATATAACAAATATTCCAGCATCATACAAAACACAAGTTTTCCAATTTTTCTCACACTTGTTTATAGGAGATGGTTCTTTTTTTTATCCATTAGTAATAGATATTCTAACTGCAACGTTACAGATTGAATTTAATAAGTTCTGAGTTAGATAGGATCTGATTTAAATGAAGGTCATGTGGATGAACAAAAATATTGTAAACTTTTAAAATTCAGCACCTGAAATGTAAAACAAAGACTTAGAAATGAGCATGTTGGGATCATTTCCCTATAAGATTCCTATATCGTTTTTAAGAATATTTTTATTTGTAGATGGACACAATACCTTTATTTTACTTTTATGTGGTTCTGAGGATTGAACCCAGTGCCTCATGCTTGCTAGACAAGCACTTAACCACTGAGCTAAACCCCAGCTCAATATTTCTATTTCTGCTTAACCAAACATGAAATACACCGTTTATGGTAAATAATTTTTATGTAAGCAAAAGTACTTCGGATACTGTAGATACAAGCAAAATTAGACACCATCTTTAATTTTAAGAAATTTGCAGGGAAGATTGAATATCAAACAAATACTGACCATTAAATAATATAACTTATGATACAAACTAAAACAATGTATACAGGCTCAAAGACAAGGATAAGATCTGAGAAATTTCATGAGGTAAACAGAAGTAAACAAAAATATTACTCTGAAGAATGAAGTATGTTTGAGTTACTTACTTCTTATTTCCTTTTCTTTCTTTCGTTTTTTTTTTTTTTTTTTTTTTTTTTAGCTGCAACAAGGGCTTTCTTTGTGGTAAGCCATTGAAGCTCTTGATGTGAAATTAAGATCAAGAATAAAATCCTGCTTTACATAGAGGGTAGTACATTGACTGAAAGGATGTTAATAAAAATCCTGCTGCAATCAAATACTCCTAGTTTTCTTCTAAGAATCCAGATAAAGATGAACAAATATATCAGTTGTATTTCCATAAGAAATACCTTCTATCCTCAAGCTGGCATTGAAATCTCAGCAGACACATTTCTGCTTTGCCTTTACATTGTCACTGTCTTTGTGGAATCCAAACCCAGGATTACTGACCTCTCAATCACCCACATGGCTCTAACACACATCCTAATGCTTCTTACACAGGGACTTTTGATGTCTACAGATTTTGGAGAAGTGTAGGACAGTTCATGTCAGTTCAAATGCAAAGTGCCTGTCTTCCTGGCCAAGATCATGAGGGGATTCTCCATGTGCACCACCCACATGCTGGGTCTTCTTTAGGACATCACCATCTACCTCAGTGGCTCCTAGTTGGCCTGCTTCAAATTAAAAACCACAAATACCATCCAGTGGCTAATTGTTTTCTTATTAATCCTCACCATCTCCACCTATTCCAATCCAGTTTTTTTAATACTGTGGCCAGACCAAATAAAATGCAGCCTTGTCTTCTATTTCTCACTGACCACTATTCCTTTCTGCTCATGAACTACAAGCACAGGATCCTCTTTTTTTGCACTGACGGCATTCAGTGATCTCCAGTTTTGAGGCTGTATGGTTCTTTCAAGCAGATACATAATAATAATCTTTCATAGATGTAAACAACAATCGTGTTTTTTCAAAGCTCCAGATTTTCTTCATAAATTTCCTGAGGAAAAAAAGAGTGATTCACACCCTTCTGCTGCCTATCCTGTGTTTTGACATCCAGTATTGTTTAAACTCCATCATCTTACTGTTAATAAGCATAGTGTGAGCAAGTTATCCCATCTTGAGATGTCTTCAAAGGCTTGGTGCCAGTGGTGATGGCATGCTCAGTCTTTTTGTGCTGATCTATGCTGACACTCAAGTAATTAATCTATGCAAATTAAATGGAGAAAAACGTCTGCTTCTGACAAAACTGATCAAAACCAACTTTATCATTCTTATTAAAATAATATCTATTTCAGAAAATTTTACCTCTTATAAAAATCAGTAAAATAGAATTAAAATTTTCTATTACAACAATGTTATCTAAATAGATAACAAATAGCTTGTGCATAATTTTTTTTCTGTATATGGATCAGTTTTTTCAACATTTGCATTAATTTTCACTGTATCTTACACCATTTGTGTAACAAAGTTTTATGTACTTTTTATGTAAATTTTTTATGTACTTTGTGTCTTAGACACTCGTATTTGGTCTATGTTTTTTGTCTTCCTGCATTAAAGTTTCTGATATTTCTTTCAGTGAAGTTCTATTAGAGGAATATTGATGCTTTTCACTTTTTGTCTATTAATATGCACATGCTCATATCAAAGCTACTCAGGAGTCTGCAGTAGTATTGCAATTTTGTGGAAACCTTGGGTAACTTAGTGAGACTCTGTGAACACAACAGGTGTAAGATGGATCTTATTGGTGGACCACCATAGAGGTTCACTTCCCTATACAAAACTACTACAACAACAAACTGAACAACAGAAATACAATATATACCATGAAAGAGTACTTCATGAACAAGAGATTGCCAGCATTATTTTAAAAATAGAAGTGTTGGGCACCATGTGAACCAATTAGAAGCCACACACACTTCTGTTCAGAATATAAAAAAATAGTATTGTAGGTATAGAAAAGAATTTGATGATTACTAAAATTTTAAACAGAATTACCACATTACCTACCAGTTTTATTTATAGCTATATTTTCAAGTGAACTGAAAACAGATATTCAAACACTTGAACTTTAATATAAATGACATCACCATTTCCACTAGAAGATATATGAAAATCCAAATTTTCATTAAGAATGAAAACAAATGTGTCTGTCTATTTATATGTATCCTTGTCTGAATAAGCACATGTACATATATATTCATATTCATATATCTATATCTCTTTATAGTATCCATATATGTTTGAATATTATTCTGCAATAAAAACTAAATATACAAGTGACCATGTTGACAAATCTCAAAAATATTAAGAAAAGTATACAAAAACCCACACATGAAATTTCACCTGTGCTATAACTACATTTATATTAAATATTCAAAATTTGTAAATCATAGAGTTAGAAAGGAGAGAGTTTGTTTCCAGGGGCTTGGAAGGCATTTAAGTGAGTTGTTGATTAACTGATTATATAATTTATTTTTAGTAATTAAAATGTTTAAATCAAAATAATTGTGGTAATTATACCACAAAAGTATAAATGTCACTACTTAACTTATTTTTGATGGGCTCTTATGAAAATCCAACCTCAATAACACCAATAAGAAAAAAAATCTTTAAAACATGAAGTCTATACAATTATAGCTAGAGGTGACAGAAATGAACTATGAAACTGGTTATAACTTTCTTATCCTTGTATTGGAACACATGACTACAGTAACTGCTTTATGTGGAACTACAAAATAGAATCCTAAATACAATGAGTTATATTCTATGTATGTATATTATGCCAAAATATATTCTATCATCATGCATATCTAAAAAGAACAAATAAAATAAAAAGAAACTGTGGATTTATAGTCACCCACATGTACTTTGCATCACGAAACTAAAGCATGGATGGTAACACTGGACACTAGAAATCAAGAGCCTTCTCTGTGTCAGGCAGTATTCTTGATTCATTATTCACTTTGTCCTTATATTTCAAGTATCATGAGTCCTGATTGGAAGACTTCTGATCTTACAGATGAGTAAACTAAGGGGATTATTGATTGTTTCAAGATCACTATGTAGACTAAGGCTCTGACAATTAATTTGTGTGATTTCCAATTTACTGTGTCATGTATCCGAATACAAAGTCAGGTTTTTATGTTTGTTTTGTTTTGTTTTTTGTTTTTGTTTTATTTTTGCCCCCTCCCCCCGAGGAGAAAACAAGATGTAGAAATACAACAGGGCACCAAAAACCATCTGCATAAACTATCAATGTTAAAAACTTGATTGTGGTCATTGTTACACTAGTAAATAGGTATCTGCAAACACGATAATGTATGAATTATATATGTATAGTTTATTGTATTTCAGTATTACCCTAATACAATTGTTTTAAATTTGAATGAAAGAAATAAATATATTCCTCAATAAAAAAACTATATATTTAGAAAGCATAGGAAAAGATGCTGAATATTATATGTTATTAAGAAATTACAGATCATCCACTGCCATGAAGGTCAAGCTGTGCAGTTTTAGTGGGTACAATATATACCCCATATACAGGAGTCGCTATGCAAAGACTGACGGAAAGGTTTTCCAATTTCTTAATGCAAAATGTGAGTCGGATTTTCTATCCAAGAGGAATCCTCAGCAGATAAACTGTACTGTCCTCTACAGAAAAAAGCACAAAAAAGGCCAGTCAGAAGAAATTCAAAAGAAGAGAACCCAACTTGAAGCCAAATTTCAGAGGGCCATCACGGGTGCAACCCTCGCGGATATCATGGCCTAGAGGAATAAGAAACTAGAAGTTAAAAAGGATCAATGAAAGCAAGCTCTTAGGCTGCTAAGAAAGAAGATGAAGATGAAGAAGAAGAAGAAGAAGAAGAAGAAGAAGAAGAAGAAGAAGAAGAAGAAGAAGAAGAAGAAGAAGAAGAAAAAGAAGAAGAAGAAGAAAAAGAAGAAGAAGAAGAAGTAGTAGAAGAAGAAGGCTAAGCAGGCATTAAAAAGATGGCAGTGGCTGCTGCTAAGACTCCCACAAAGGCAGCACCTCAGAAAAAGACTGTGAAACCTGAGAAGTTTTCTGCTCCCCGAGTTTGTGGAAAATGCTAAATTGGCAGATGAGATTTTAAAATAAAGATTTAACCCTTTTAATTAGAGAAATGTTAAAATAAGGCAATAAAGATGTATGATTAAATGCTAGCTTGGCTTCAATGTGTTTAAGACACACTACACAGACTGAAAGTAGTGGAATCTTGCATAGATTTAATCCAAGTTGACTATTCAAATGCTCTTTTCCTTTCATTTCTCTATTCATGACAGGCACATTTGGTTTTCTTATTGGGTTTGACTTATACATTGAGACTCCCCTTCTCTGACTATTAGCTATTACATGATTTGATGGTGCCAAAAATTAGCAGCTGTATTAATCTCTTGCTCGCAGAAAATAGCATCCCCATTTCTATTCTGGCTATATTATTCTGTCTCTGAAACCAGGGACTCTGAATAAGAGTATATTTTACCTATTCACAGAGTCGTTTGTTGAGCTAGGACTTTTGACAAAGCTTTGCCAAATAAAATTGCTCAGTAACCTTATGATCAATAAATGTGTAATGTGATATTAAAAATATTATAATTTGTGAACAGGTTGTACTCTATAGATGTCTTTATTATCTGCCCACCTGTGCTGAGTTGCAAGGATAAAACCATGCATAAGCCATGTCTTAAACAAGCTTTCTCAAGGTAAAATTATGGTGCATATCAACATTTTCTTCATCCTCAATTATCCAAGTTAATGGATTACTAATTTTCTTGCTGGTGCATGTTTAATTCAGGCATTATTCTAATTGTTGGGTATAATAAATAGGATTGGGGAGAAAAAAAGAAATTACAAATTAATTACACTTATAAAAATTTATAAAATTTTATACCTGACAATATCAAAAGCTATCAAAGATAGGGAACAAGAGGAACTCTCATACATTGCTGTTGAGATAGCAAAATTGGACAGCAACTCTGAAAGACAGTTTGGTAGCTTCTTAAAAATCATAATATTAAGTGTTTAATATAGCCCGCTAATTGTATTTCTGTGTTAATTCGATGGAATTGAAAGCTATGTCCACATACAAGTGTCCAAAAAACCCAGATACAAAGGTCCACAGCTTCTTCACTCATGATTGCCAAGAAAATAAAGCAGCTAAGAGAGATTTCAGTAGCCATTTACCTGTTATTAATGTAAACACTTTGATACATCCAAACATTGGAGGGTCACTCAAAAAAATTAATAAAATGAAATTTACTATCAAACATGAAAATACATGGAAGCATCATTAATACATATTGCCAGAAAGAATATATTGTCTGAAATGCTATATTTGTGTGATTTCAAATTTATGATATTCTGGAAAAGTCAAACATTAAAAATAGTAAACATTGCCAAAAAATCAGCCAGAGTAGATGTTATAGAGGTGAAGAACATGGACTTCTGGCCTGGTGAATCTACTCTGTAAGATGCCATCATGGTGAAAATTGACATTATTTTTTTCTCAGTGCTTTAAAAACTGTAAAATTATTTTTAGTATATAACTAAACTATTTATTGCCATTAATAATTATTTAGTACCATCACTATTGGCAAAATATTTTGATTTTGTACTTACATCAAATGTTTTTCAGTAATATACAAAAAATAGTAGAAACTCTGAATAGGAAAGGCATATGGGAACATTGTCCTATATGATTCATTTTTCTGTAAATCTACAACTCTCTTTGAAATAAACTCTGTTCATTAAAACAATCGAAGAAGTCTTGGTGATTTTCCTAGCCTCAAAAATTTTTGGCCATAGAACTGGCCCTCAACAATAAAATTTGTACTGAGAATTAATAATTTCCAATAACCTTTTCTTTCTTTTTTCTTTCTTTCTCTTTCTTTCTTTCTTTCTTTCTGTCTTTTTTTTCTTTCTTTCTGTCTTTCTTTCTTTTATTTATTTTTTTGTATTTTTTCAGTGAAGTGTTTCTGATCTTTTCCAACAAGAAAGTCAAGAAAATCTGTTTTTTCTATTTTAATTATCTTTTTAGAGAACAGTGAACATAAGCTCTTAGTGAATAAATTAGTACCTTACATTAAAAAGATGCTTATACATCAATAAAATAATTATTTATCAATCTGCTCCATAGATAGTAAATCATTAAATACTAAGTAAAAGATGTTCTAAACTTATTATATTAAACTCATATTCATGAGAAAATTATCTAATTTTTAAGTCCACCTTACTTCCAATATGCTACCTATAAAATGAGATTACTTTCTTTTTCTTACCCAACATATTTCTGGTTGAAATAAATGAAGATGGTCCAAGTAAAGAGGTTTGCTGATACACACTAAGGGGCAGATAAATTGTGGGTGATATTACTGAGAAACACAGTCCTATTGATCAGATGAATAATAGGCATTTGGTAATATTGAGAGATCCATAATCTTTCTCCATTTTTTTAAAAAAACTTAACACTTCGCATTTTGATCTTCCAATTCTGAGCTATGGTAGTTACTATCATTAACCTACCAGAAACAGATAACATGGTCTGTGAGTTATATCTTTCCAGATCAAGTTTCATTATGCTCACAACAATATTTAGTGCAGTTGGACATAATCAGGGCCAGTCAGGACCTTTCCTTACATTTCTCAGACAAGGTTAACAGAAAAGAGGTTCTCATTTTGGTTTCTAGAACGGGAAAGAGAAAATCCTGCATGATTGGCATCAATGTTTTTTTTTTTTCACAGTTCTTAAACTACCTGCTTATGGCTAAGCTGGGCTGTACAGTAGCTGAAGAAATTATCATCAAGCACAGATTGGTTCATAATGACAATGTATATCTGCTAAATATTCAATATGATGATAGTGAGAGAATGAGAAGATAGACTATAACGGAAAGGGGAAATTGAAAGAAAACCTGGCTCCCTCAGGAAGAAGGTGCTTTAACCTATCTCCATTCCCAAATGAGAAAAACCATTAGTCAAATTTATTCCTTCCTTTCTCTCTTGTCTACTATTTTCCTTCCTCATTTCATTGGTTATTTTCTTCTTATTTCTCATTTTCCATCTCTTCCTTGATTTCTTTCTAAGAGAAGATGTCTCAGTTCACTCTTCATATTTACTTTTCAGAAACTAGTAATTTAGAAAAAAAAGCTCTATGGGAGGCATATCCATTTATATAGGGTGTCATCACTCTAAATTGTTTTCAATTGAAAAACCTGAAAAATATATTGTAAGAGTATACACACTCACATGAAACATTAGTTTGGGGTTTATAAAAATTTATATTCTTATACACCAAACCATACATATCTGGGGTATAGTGAGAGGCCTTACATTGTTTTGCTAGGAACAGAACAAAAACAAAACTAACAAACAAACAACAACAACAACAACAACAAAAAACGCACGACAACAGCAATAAAAAAACAAATTATTTTCTATCATATTACTGACTTTTCTGTAATAAAAGCAGTTTATGATAATTTAAAGTTATTTTGTCTTTTCTTGAAAAAATATTTAAACCTTCAAATGAATTTTTACTGATTTTTTGCCCAAATAACAAAGGATGATTTTGTTCACTGAAAACTTTTTGCTTGTATTATTGTATATAATAGTTGGGTTTGTTTTTACATAATCATACATGCATGGGATATAATTTAGTCCATTTCAGGCTCCAGTTCCTCCCCTTCTCTCCCTTCTCATTCTCCCTATTATCCTTCTTCTACTTTTAAAGTAAGCATTTTCTCTAGAATTTTTTTTTAATTCGAAAAGAGAAAGGTAATTTGATCATCAGAATACAACTTTGCCCCAAATATCTCAATCCATACATTGATATCAGGATGGCCAAAGCTTGGAAAAAAAAGAAAATTATTCTTGAAGAAAACTCAAAGCCCTGGGTACCTACTTTGTACCCATGAGTCTTTCAGGCACTGAGTGATTATTCTAGATGATGCACCAGAGTTAATGAATACTGCAGCATTATTCAAAGTGTAGCCATTAATCTGAGAAGACTTTCTTTCTGTTATTACTGAATTTATTCAGTAATAAGGGAAATAGTCATTTTCCCTTCTCAGTCATAGATGTATGAAGGACAGTTTAACAAGTTTAACTTGACAGTTTTTTCTACCACAGCCTGGTTTATTAGTTTCCCTTGAAATAAAAAGTTTTTATTGATTTTATTAAAAATATGTGTGTAAACTGTTGCTTTCTACTCTGTTCTCAGCAGCAAGAGAACTGATGTTCTATTTGCTTAACTTTATTGCTTTCTACAAAACATCTCTAGGCTTAACATTTGGATTTCCAGCTAAATTGAGCATGATGTTTATGATAGTGCCTCCCTTATTTCCCTATTTCTTAACACTGTGATCAAATCTTGTATTCTCCTACTTTACAAACACCTAAATATTTTAGTGTAGTAATTATCCCAATGTGCGCATGCACACGAGCCTACACACACACACACACACACACACACACACACACACACACACACACGAAAAATGTTGATTCTACTTCTCATGGAACTTAGCTTTTAATTCAGATGAATTTCATGATCTTCATCCTGCTCCCATGGGACTCTTTCACTTCCCTTGACTGATCCTCATGTGTTTTATTTATTTCAAAGCTTTTTACCTTTATTTCAGGAGTATTAAGTCAAGAGTATGAATAACACTAAATTCCATTAGAAATAAATTTGATAATATTTGAGAGAGTGTTAAAATATTTTATCCCATCATTTCATACTTCCATGTAGAGACTCTGATAGAAATTATAGATACTTTAAATGTCGTTTTGATCAAAAATTTAAGATGTGGGCTTAAAACCTTAAGTAAAATATCCAAATTGGAGTCATGGCTGTGTTATTTAATGCAGTTTTAGTAAGTGACCACAAAAATCTGGAGACACACACACACCCACATACACACATTTTTAAACAAAGGAGTCTTGGAGGTGTTAGTCCTCTCCTGGGGAAAATAAAAAAATGTTTAAAAATATATTGTTTTTTGATGACTAACATTTGTCAAAGCAAGCTAACGTTAGGGTAGTCATTTCTCCTCTAAAGCATGAAGTCTTTAGTATACTACATTAATTCTCCCAAGCCAGTCTTTATCACAAGCCTAACAACTAAGATAAACCCAGTATCATAGGAATTCTCAGCCCAGTTCTACAAGAAGTTAAAAAAAGAATAAACACCAATTGTTGTAAAATTATTTTATGAAATAGAACATAGCAAAACCTTCTAACCTCCTTCTATGAAACTAATATCAACCTGATGCAAAAAACAGTTAAACACAAATCAAGGATACAATATTTCAGACCAGTATTCCTGATGAACAGAGATGTAATAATTCTCATTAAAATTATGGCAAGCAATGTACAAAATCATATTAAAGATATTATAACATAATCAGTGAGGTTTGTCCCTGGGATGCAGGGTTCGTTCAACACATGGAAATAAAGAAACATTTTTTAAATAAATAGATGTAAAGGCAAGAATCAGAAAATTATCTCAATAATTTCAGGAAAAGCATTTGACTAAATGCATGGTCAAAACACTAGAAAACTATGTATAGTAGAGATATATCTTAACACTAAAAAAGCTGTCTATCCTAAACACAAGGGAAACTTATACTGAAAACAGAAAACTAGGAGAACAAAGGATTACAAACAGGAATGTGGACCCACAGCAAAACAAAAACAAAAGAACAAAAGGGCAGGGGGGAGGGGTGTCAGAAGGACAGAAGGGGGTAGCCAGAACAAAGAAAAGGCATAGTATTTTTTCTTCTTCTTCCCATTTCTTTCAAAAACAAACACAATAAAACACACGTGCACACACAACTGTTTGTTCACTATTTGAAACATAAATAGTGCAAAATTGAACACTCTGTTCTTCTCTCTTCCAAAGGCAAAAAAATAAAAAATAAAAGGAAAAGCAGGCTGGAGGCTGCTCCCCAAGAGCCCGCTTACACAGCAGCAGCCAGGGTGCTCAGGTTTGTGCAACACAGAGAAGCTTGGGCAACAGGGGCAGCTCGAGGGGGAACAGAGGCAGCGTGAACGGGGCGTCATGTGCTCGACCCCTAAGGAGCAGGGAAGGGGTCCAACTTGTCAGAGTCCAGGGTGCCCTCTCCAAGTTCTGGGAACCCCCGGGGATATCCCCGGGGACCATGCCTTCTCCATGTCCTGGGCATCCTCAGGGAGAAGGTCGTCAGGGCCACAACTTCTCCAAGTACTAGGAGCCCAAGCCCCCCCACCAACTCGCCCCTCAAGGAGGGGGTCATGCATGAATCCCAAGCTCAGGCTCATTATGCGGGCGCCTGGTGCTGGTGCAGAAGCTGGCAGCCACTGTTGACGTGGCTGAGGACTTTCTGCTTGACCTGGGCCACCTGCTCGCCCAACAGGCTCACATGGGAGGCCAGCTCCATGTTCTGATTCTTGAACGTCTTCACGTTCTCCTCTAGGCACGAGATTAGCTCCAGATTATGTTTGCTGTACTTGGAGGCTGCGATGCTGTTGAGTAGCTGTTTGGGCTTCGCCTTGATGCGGTCCTGCATATCCATGTGGATGGGCGACAGCGGCGGGCTCTCACCAAAGCTTCGCACAACTGGCATCATCTGAGGCTTGTCCTTGAGCATGGCCAGGCATAGAGGCCCCAGTGAGCCAGGGGTGGCATGGTGGGAAGTGAACGGGACAGGCAGCAAAGGCGGGCCTTGCAGCGCCCCCAGCACTAGTGGCGCCACCCGCATAGCTGCTCAGGTTTGCTTAGACCGGTGCCTCTGGCGCGCCCCTGGCCAGGGCCAGCTCTCTGCAGTGTGTGGGTGCCTCCAGCACTAGTGGCGCCACCCGCATAGCTGCTCAGGTTTGCTTAGACCGGTGCCTCTGGCGCGCCCCTGGCCAGGGCCAGCTCTCTGCAGTGTGTGGGTGCCTCCAATGCCTTGACAGAGGGTTCTCCTGCAGGTGGCTGCGCCAAGCTGGTTCTGCTTGTGCATATCCTCCAGAGCCTTGACAATATCTTCATGAACTTCTGCTCCTCGCTGCCACCACCTTGGAGTAGAGGAAGTGCGTGCTCATCAGCGTGGTGGTGACCAGCCAATTGGACTGGATGATCAGGCACTCCAGCTCAGGAGAGGCGAGCTTGAGCAGCTTCACTTCAGCGTGGAGAGCAGGCCACGGGGGGCACCACGCTGGGGGCGCCATCTGCACGCAGGGGGCCCATAGGTGGTGCTGCTGCTTCTGGCCGCGCCATCAGGGGCCTCAGGGGAACAGGCGGCCTGCATGCTAAGTTGCCGCCATTGCCACTGGCGCAGTGCCTCATGGCCCTAGAAAGGTGTTTCCATCCTCAGCCTCCGCCACCAGGCTGGCCCAAGTGGTGGTGGGGGAGTGGCCTGGCCTACCTGAGGATCCACGCCCCCCACCACCTTACACTTGACCCTGCTCCCGCACAGGCAGCTGCAGCTGTGCCTGGACCTCCAATGGCAGAGGCTCCTAGGAAACGTTATTCTTAAGGGAGAAAAATTTAAAGCATTCCCTCTAAAAATTTTAAAAAAAAAGAAAAGAAAAATAATGCCCCTTTTTGCCACTTCTATTCTACATCATCATTGAAAAACTATCCAAAACAATTAGATCAAAGAATTAAAGATAAATGAAGAGAAAAAGAGAAACTCAAACTACCATCCTTTTCTAATGACATGCTTCTATATTTAGAAAATCCAAAAAATTGACCTGAAAACTTTCTTGACTAATGAATAAATTTAGCAAAATAGCATAATATAAAATAAACACCCATAAAACAAATGCATTTCTATAATTAGGCAGTGAATCCACTGTAAAAAAAATTAGGAAAACCACTCAATTAACAATAGCCTCAAAAAAGAAAAAGAAAGCATAAAATAAAATACTTCAGAATCAACCTAAAAATCAGGAAAAATACTTCTACAATAAAAACTAAGGAACACTAAAGGTAGAAATTTAAGATCTTAGAAGATGTAAAGATGTCCCATTCTCTTGGAAAAGCAGAATGATCAGTCAAAATGGTCATTCTAAAAAAATAGTTATACAGATTCAATGCAATTCCTTTTAAACTCCCAAAGACATTCTTCATAAAACTAGTAAAAGCAAACATAAAATTAATTTGAAAAAATAGGAGAGCCACAATAGCCAAGCAGTTCTCAACAAAATGAGTGAATCAGTAGGCATCACAATACTAGACCTTAAACTATACTACAGAGAAATAGTTGAAAAATAAAAAGGTATCAAAAGACATCTAGACCAATCTATACTAGACAAAGATGCCAAAAACATAAATTGGAGAAAAGATAGCCTCTTCAACAATTGGTGCTGGTAAAACTGGAAATCCATATGTAGAAAGATGAAATTAAAACTCTGCTCAAAAAATCAACTCAAAGTAGATCAAAGACTTAGACATGAGAACTGAGACCCTGTGCCTAACAGAAAAAAAAAGAAGGTCCACATCCTCAATATGTTAGCTTAGGATCTGAGATCTTGAACAAGACTCCTAAAACACAACCAGTAAAATTAGGAATCAATAAATAGAATGGATTCAAACTAAAAAGCTTATTCTCTGCAAAGGAAACAATCTATAACATGAATAGAGAGCCTACAGAATGGAAAAATAAATCTTTACCATGCACACATCAAATAGAGCAGTAATCTCTAAGATATATGAAGATCTCAACAATCTTAATGCCAAAAAAGAGAAATAACCCATTAATAAATGGACTAAGGAAGTGAACAGACACTTCATACAAGAAGAAATACAATTGATCAAAAAACATATAAAAACACCATCATCTTTAGCAATTAGAGAAATCCAAATCAAAACTATTTCAATATTTCATTTCACTAGAATGTAGTCATAATGGCAATTATCAAGAATACAAGCAATAATAGTGTTAATGAGGATATGGGAGAAAAAGTACACTCGTACATTGCTGGTGGCCACATCAATGTAGAGTAGGTCTTTTCACAATGTCTAAACTAGGGAACCAACCTAGCTCTCTTCAACAGAAGAATAGATAAATAAAATGTGATATATATATATATATATATATATATATATATATATATATATATATATATACACACACATACATACATACATACACACCCACACGTGTGTGTGAGTGTGTGTGTATGTATGGGTGTGTGTGTATGAAATGTTACTCAACCCTAAAAAGAATGAAATTATGCCACTTGCCAGAAAATGAATGGAACTTAAGAATCCCATGCTAAGCTAAATAAACCAACAGAAAAATTCAAAGAGCTAAATATTTTATCTGATATGCAGATGCTAATTCACAATCAAAGGGACTAGGGAAGATTAAATGTACTTTGGATTAGAAAGAATAAAGAGTAGGGAGGAAAAGAGATATGAGGTTTTGAAGGATAATGAAATGGATCAGATAGTATTACCCTGCATGCTTATACAATTACATGACTGGTGTAATTCTACATCATGTACAACAAGAAAAACATGAAGTTATACTCCATTTATGCATGCTGTGCCAATGAATTATACTGTTATGTATAGATAATTGTAACAAATGCAAAAAAGATAGAATCAAACAAAATGTAAACTATAAAAATTCAAACACTGTTGTACTGAAATAGAAGACAATGTACAGACCAATGCACAGAAAAGAGAATAAGGATAAGCCCAGACATTCACTTCACAATCATCTTTGAGGAGGGGGTCAATAATACAGAATGGATTAAGGATAGTCTCCTTAACATATGGTGCTGAGGACACTCTATGTCCACATGGGGAAGAAAGAAAATCAAAACTTTTCTTATACCATATCAAAACATCAAGTCAGAGAGAAAAAAAATATAACAGTGAGATGAGAATCTGTAAAATTCCCGGAAGAAAATATTTGAGTTCCATTTACTAATCTCTTACCATCCTACTAAGGTGACAAATATGATCTTTACTCTGATTTGATCACTACACAGTGTTGCATGTATCAAAATATCATGCTATACCACACAAGCAAATGAAGTTGTTATTTTTCAATCTAAATTTAAAAAAAAAAGAAAGAAGAGCATAAGTTTGTGAGCAAAATATAAAAGAAAACACAGAAGAAACACTTCACAACATTGCTTTAGGAAATGGTCCTTTGGTTGTGATAGTAAAATGACAGAGGACAGAACCATAAACAGACAAGTATAATTTTTTTTAATGGTTGTTCACAACATTACAAAGCTCTTGACATATCATATTTCATACATTAGATTGAAGTGGGTTATGAACTCCCAATTTTACCCCAAATGCAGATTGTAGAATCACGTCGGTTATAATTTTATTAAACCAAAAGCTTCTGCACAGCACAATAATGCATCAACAGGGAAAAGATTTAACGATTAGGATGAGAAATTACTTACACAACATCTGAGAAGAGTTACACACACTCCTCCAAGAGTTACACACAAAAAAATCCCTATAAAAAACCAATACATGATCTGGGCACATTGGGACATACCTTGAATACCAGTGGTTTGAGAAGCTGAGGTGGCAAGATCACAAGTTAAAAACTAGCCTCATCAAGTTAGCCAGGCACTAAGCAAGAAACTGAGTGAGACTGTGTCTCTAAATTATAAATAAACAAACAAACAAACAAACAAATAAATAAATAAATAAATAAATAAAATAAATAAATAAAAACTCTGGGGAAGTGGCTCAGTGGTTAAGTGCTGTGGGTTCAATCCCAAGTGGAAAAAAAATAAAGGAAACAGAGTAGCATGTTGTTTCCAAAGAAATGTGGTTCAGGTAAAATGGGTGCTAATCTTCAATGGATATAAAAGTTTAATTTTATAAGATAAACAACTTCTAGACATTTGCATAATACTTGCTAAGGAGTAACTTGACCTGAATGTACTTTTTCTAGCCCCACAGTAAAGATTTCATTGTAGTCTCTCTTTTCTAAAGAACTTAGCGCAAGCACAGGTATATTTAATATAGGGTGAAGCTTTTAAACCTTCCCCTTTTTTTCTTTAGTTTACTGATCACTGGCTCTGTCCTGCTGTTTGTAATAGGAACAGGTGAGCCTTCCCAGAACAGGGCAGGAGTAAGTATCTGGAGACAACTGATGATCCCAGAAATGATGTGTAACTGAGGGAGGGAGAGGTGGGGGCTCTGACTCAGAGGTAAAGAAATGTGAAAGAAGAAGAAAGTAAAAAGAAGATTGTGGACAGTTATTGGGAAGGTTTTTTGATAACTCTGAGAAGAACAAGGGTAAAAATCTTTGACTTGCTTTATTTCTTTAAATGTTATAAGAGTACCTGACGGAGGATATTATGTTTAGAGACACTGCCACCCTCTTGAGGTCATGAGGCATTATTAGGACTTAAAAACACATTTGGTAATATGGGTAAAGTAGAATTATATACAGAATCTGGATCTTTACTATTTTTACTAAGATGCTGACCATGCCTATATTCTCCAAACTGAAATCTCTAAAATATCTTCATTGTTTGTAAAATTATCCTTCCTTCTTTTAAAAGATAAGTTGAAGAGCCTAGCTGACCTTAGACCTTCTGGTCGGGAGAAGATGGACACCATGATGGGTATGAGTGTGCTCTGTGGGACTCTGAGGCAGGGAGGGCTGGGTCCATGTGTGGGTCCCTCCTCCCTGCCTCTTACCCATGATGTACCAATGTTCAGAAACCCCAAACATCTCAGTGAGTTTATACATCTTTCTCTCTCTTTATTTCTGTTTTTACTTCCAAAGCATAAACTACCCCCTTGCTTCTGTAATGTTTCATCCTCCTACAAGAGTTACCAATTCAGAACTGTTCTTAAGACACAAGGACAGCCTGTCCTGAACCAGAAAGTGACTACAGATCACCCCTCACAACTCAGAGGGCTCACTGTTTCCTGTGTCCCTAGGGAACCATGTTTACCTTAAGAAAATCTGAGCTGCCCTTGTCTGACATGGGACACCTGGACACACTAAGCCTGTGTTGATTGACCAGGAGGAGCCTCCCTGCAGCTGTGCCCAGCCTGCCCAGCCCTGCTGATTTGCATGTGCCCACAGCACAGTTAACTGCCCTGAGGATTTCTTAAGACCCTTCTCACACCCTGTGCAGGAGTCAGTCCCCATCAGGACACAGCATGGCCATGAGGGCCCCTGATCAGCTCCTAGGGCTCCTCATGCTCTGCTTCCAAGGTAAGGAGGGAGAGAACTTGGGATTTACTAATTACAGTGTGGTCAGTGCTGCCTGGATACTCAGGAAAGTCCTCTTGTAACATAACAGTGATAAGAATATTTCTTTTTAAGTTTTCAATGGCAGGTGTCAGAAGTGACATCACAATGACCCAGTCTCCATCCTTTTTTCCTGTGTCTCATGGAGACAGAGTCACCCTCACCTGCAGGTCCAGTCAGGGCATTAGCAATTATTTACACTGGTACCAGCAGAAACCAGGGCAAGCTCCTAAGCTCCTCATCAGATATGCAAACACTTTGAAATCTGGGGTCCCCTTGAGGTTCAGCGGCAGTGGATCTTGGACAGATTTCACTTTCACCATTAGCATCCTGGAGCCTGAAGATGTTGCCAATTATTACTGTCAACAAGGTAGCAGTTTCCCTCTTACAGTGACACAGGCCATGACAAAAACCTCCCAGGGAGCAGAAGTGTGAGGCTGGGCTGCCCCAGCTGCTTCTCCTGCTGCCTCCACCTATTGAGACCACTCCTCAGACGTAACCAGGCCCTGAGCACTACAAGAAGAGTCAGTCAGAGGAATGGGGGCTCTTCTGCACCCTGACCTTTCAGATCAGCCCCATCAGGCTATGAGCTCACTGTATGATAAAGAAAGTAATTTAAGATCTGAAGAGACTGAATTAGGCAGTATCAGGGGTTGTGCAGCAAAGACAGGCCTCTCCATGTGTTCCACATGGGAATATTTTAAGAAATTTATTTTTAGTATACTTTAAGACCCCAGCAAAATTGAGGTGAAGTACAGGGTTCTCCTATATCCCCTGTGCTTCCAGAGCCTCTCCATCACCACCACCAGACTCTGTTTGTCCTGTTACAATTGATCAACCTCTGCTCAAGTCTACAGGTCACACCAGGGTCATTTTGAGCATTTTGTTGAACTAGACAAGTGGACAGTAACATGTGCCCTGAAGTGTGACATGGCACAGTGCAGGTACCGCCCTCACACTGTCTGAGCTCCAGCTGCTCCTAACCCCCCTGTATGCTGTGGACCTTCATTATTTTCCATCCTGTAGTTTCACCTGGGCTGACATCTGCCTGGCACTCACAGCATGAAGATGTTTAGACTGGCCTGTAACCCTGAGTGCTGTGCACACAAACCTTCTCCAGGGTTTTTTTTTTTTTTTTCAAATTTTTCTTCAAACTTGGTATTGAATCCAGACCCGCACTACCACTCAGCTACATTCATGGTTATATTTGTAATTATATCTATCTATCTATCTATCTATCTATCTATCTATCTATCTATCTATCATCTATCTATCTATCTCTATTTGTGTATCTATGTCTCTATTTATTCATTTATTTACTTATTTATTTATTTATTTATTGAGACAGTATCACTGAAAGTTTTTAGGTCCTTGCTAGGTTGCATGGACATTAACCCTAAGTCTTTTGGCTTGTGGACCTGGGTTGCACCTGCTGTCATCTCTTGGGTTAAGAGACCTGCAGACATGGATTGGGAATGCACCTTGTCTCTCTCCTTTTTAGTTTTGTGGCCTTTTGGACTGAGATCCAAACAGAGATGGGCAAGGCAATGCTATTGACAGCCTATTTTGACAGATTACCAGGCCTTGGAGGAAAAAAAGTGGGTATATTAGGGACAATTCACTTTTGGAAGAGGTATGGCCAGATATTTAAAAATGGGTCAGAATTTAAAATAAGTCCTTTCCAAATAAATGATTATTTAAAGGTTATTACTGAGCAGAGACTGCTGATAATTAGCATGAACAAACAAAGATTCTACATAGTCATCTACTCCCCCATTTAGGCTCTTGAACCAATGTCATGGAGGTACCTCCCTGGACTCATACAATATCAGTATCTTTTCACCCAGTCATGTGACCACTGGCACTTGAAAGCATCCAACTCACCAAGAGAGCTGGACACTGATGACCCCCATTATTACAGCCACACCATGAGACCAGACTAACACTCGACATCCACCTGACCTTAGTGGACATGACCAACACTGGAAGGCTGGGAAGGTTCTCCTCTGTGCCTTTGGGGTCAGTCCTGTGTCAGCCAGAAACATGTGGAGATCTCCTGAGAGCTTTCATGAGTGCTATAATTCTTCCATAATACACCATTCAACCAAGCAACTCATTTACAGAAAAATAATCAACCTAGTGCTTTTGACCATGATATTATCATAAAGGCAGATACAGTGGTGCTAACAAAGAGAAACCCACACAAATCAAGCTATGCTGGCCCTGGGCCCTGTGAGGTTGATTTTTTGTCCTGCCTGGTGTGGAGAAGGATCAGCAACACTTACCCTGTGTGATTCTATTTCTCCCAGACATGGAATATTAGCTCTTCAGAATTGCGGGATCATCACCACCCTCTATATTGTGCCCATGGAGCACCTTGAGAACTTGCGGGATCATCACCACCCTCTATATTGTGCCCATGGTGCACCTTGAGAACTTCTATGTGCTTACTTTGGTTTTCTGGGCAAAAGTTCTTGATCCAAAAGTTTGTCATGGTCACTCTTCCATTAGACTGAGTGAAATGATGAGCATATCGTCATCAGATCCCATAGGACAAGGGACTAATTGTGAAGAAAGGGTCCCATTTTTGAGGCTAGGACTATAGATCCTGGTGATCAATGGCTAATAGGAATCTATCTACACATTTTAAGAAAGTGACTGAAAAATGTGTCAATTCTGAAAGAGATTCAGGAATGGTCCTCCCAATAACATTTTCACTGGTGACAGCTGGTACATCAGTTCAGCAGATGTCAGCATGGAGCTTCAGGTGATCTAGGAGGTGGCCAGCACAGTTCCAGGCAGCATGATGGGGCATAGGGAATGTGACCTTCACAGAGAGATAGGGAGATGTGACCTCTAGCCACAGCCTCCTGGTCAGCCTGAGGCTGAGAATCATGGGGTCCAGTCCCTTCCTTCCTCCCTCACTGTGATTTCATAGTGTCACATGGATATAACAGAAGCCATCCTGGCTGCTTAAGCTAAGGTCTGATCATGGCCTTGGACTAGGATCAGGAGGCAGGAGGAGCAGGTTTAGGGTACTTGCAGCCCTAACCCCCTCACCCTGTCTGTGTTTGCCGAGGTCAGGAGACACAACCTTGTGTGTGGCAGGTGTGTCTGTGAAGCTCCAAGCTGCTCTGCCCACCTTCTCTCCTCCCAGCAGTACAGCCCAGCCAGGGGTGGGCTCTGAGGCCTTCACCTTAGAATCCTCCTGCACTGATCTAAGTTAGGTGGGTTTAGGGGAGCCCAGAAGTGATAGAGCAGCCCCTGCCCATCAGGTGAGAGCAGGTGGGCTCCAGGGAGCGCAGGCCTGTTGGGGGTGGGACCCTTAGGTGTGTGGTTACCACTGCTAGGGCACACACACACAGAAACTCATACACACACAGACATACACACAAATACCCACACACACACAGCCACACACAGAGATATACTCTCACACAGAAACTCATACACACACACACACACAAATACACACACACACAACCACACACAGAGATACACACAGACATACTCACACAGACACACACATATAGACACACAACACACAGACACACAAACGTGCACAGACTCACACACACACACACAGAAACACACACTCCACTCACAGAGACACATGCACACAAACACACACAGACACACACACACAGACACACACAGCCTCACGCACAGAAACAAACACACACACACATACAGACACAGAGACACATTCACAAACACTCGCACACACACATAGACATACACACAGACATACATACACAGACAAAGCCACATACACACACAGACACAAAACGTGCACACACTCACACATACTCACAGACACACTCACACACAATCACACTCAGAAACACACTAACACACACACCCACAATAGCCTGAGATTAAGGTTGGGAGAGAAATCATGAACATGGCCCATAATGGTAGCATAACCTTCCATTTCTCTCTCATTTGAGGACACAGAGGTGCTACTGTGATGACCCAGGCTCCTCCCTCTTGCCTCTCATCCATCTACCTCCTGCAGGAACACACAGAACCTTCTACAAACAGATGGATACATTGATTCTTGCAGAAGGCAGGAGAGTCTATATGGCTTCTGATCTTATGGGGTTCCAGTTGACTCTGGGTCTCAGGCAAATTCAATGACAGAGGGTCAGGTGCAGATTTCTTGCTGGACCTCAAGAGAGTGGGGGCTGAGGAGGCTGGAGTTATTGCTGTGTGCAAGCTATAAAAATTAATTATAAAAATTATGGTATAAAACCCCACAAACCTCCTGGCTGGGCCCAGCTGCCATGTGTGCTGTTTTCAGGGGAGAGGCACTGCAGACTCTCTGTCTGTTGGAGAGAAAGATCCTGGGATCTCAGGAGTACAGAGAGTAGTCATAGTCTCTGGACCATGAACCTAGCTTACAGCTCAAGCTCTTTTTAAGACCTTGTCAGAGGGGCAGGGCAGGAGCAGGAGGCAGAGTGAAGGGTCTTTGGGAGCCTCTGGTAAACCCAACATGATGGAAGGGGAGCTTAATGACATCTCACACTGGGGCTTTCTCCCATCTGGTGCCTTCACCAGTACCAGGCACAGAATCAGGTGCACTTACTTGTGATTTTCTACCTTGTCTGTGGGCTGGCTGGTAAACTGTTCTTTCTAGCAAATCACTCAGAACTCAGACAGGGACAAGTGCAGGGCTCAGGTCTCAGATGAGGAAACTATGGACAGCTGTGATGATTGCCACAGTGTGTGACCATTGCATTAAAGAAAAGGGATCAGAAAACACACAGCACACCCAAGCCCTAAAGAAGCTTCTATGGAACCCTCAGGTAACCAGCTCATTTCTAAACCGCCATGGATTCTGGGGAACCTAGGAGGGGAAGCACATACTCAGGCACCTGTATCCCCAGGAAAGATCAAAGCCTTTACCCAGCAGACCCCGAGCCTTAGATAATCAGTGAAGGGGTTTCACATCAGAATTAAAAGACTGGGGCAGGTGGAAAATGTTTAATTCAAATTCTGCAGTTCAATAGAGATGGCAAGGCACACAAAGGATCAGGGAAACGTGGCCAATTCAAAGGAACAAAAATCTTTAAAAACCACCCCAGCAGAAAAAGACATCAGAGTGACATGATATCACCTTTTAATGTCTGCCTTAAAGAGGCAGCTTGGAGGCTGAAGATGCCACTGTCCATCACTATTGCCATGGCATGGGGAAGACTCTGTGCCTGTCAATTAGCATCCTTGTGGCCACAGAGATTGTGCTGATGCTGCTTTTAGAACTGTGCTGTCTCACGTAGAGCAACTAGCCACAGTGACTCTATAAATTCAGAATCATTTAAATTTTACAACGAACATTTCCTTTGCACTTGGTTATATTTCATGCTTCATCTCACAGGCCATGTGTGGCTAACAGCTGCCATATGGGACAGCACAGATATAGATCTCTTCATCATGGCAGGAGATTCTATTGGCCCATGTTGGTCTAAAAGATTCACAAGGTCTTTCATGGTGCTGCAGCTCAGAACACAAAGCTCCTCATCTACTGGGTAGCATGAGGTTCTTCCCCCAGTTGGTGTAGGAGTTGTGGCCTAGGGTAGGCTCTGGAAGGCTCCTAGGATCATGGGAATGGGGCTTCATGGATAGATCTAGACCAGGAGAACATGGTTCCAGCCACCTCTGATAGTATGCACTGCAGCCCTCAGGAATCTTAGTAAATCCACACCTGTGGCATCTCACCTGTATCACAGTGTACAGATGTATTCTATTGTCTTAGGACTATTTCCTTTTCTGACCATGAAATTGTCTGTTGATCTTGTGCCCTCAAGTTGATTCTGCATCAGAGGAGGGATCATTTTCTCTTCTCAGTAGAATCCCTCTGGTGACTGAAGGAATAGAATGAGCTTCAAAAAGCCACCTTGGTACCATTTCTGACCCTGTAAGATGCAATACTAATAATAAACCAGTAGGGGTCAGAACAGACCACAATTTGCAAAGAGAAGCTTGATCTTGGAAATACTAGGTAAGTTATAGAGTGATATTGTCCTTGACCTAGAGGGAGATCCCCAGGCTTGAATGGGGACTCTGTGTGGCCTGGAGCATTTAGAGGACCTACCTGGGGTCTGAGGTGTGGGACAAAGCTCTCTATGTTGGTGCTCTGAGACTGGATGCATAGCCCTGCCTTTGCAACCCTCCACATAGTCACTAAGTCCACTTCTTTAGAATTAGTAAAACTGTCCCAATTCATATTTTGATGCCTCATCTCATTGTTGGTGTGTATGCAAAAGTCGTCTATAAGAAGGAATGGAGGTTAAACAAGGTCATCTAGGTGAGGCTGATCCCACAAGAAGCATGTCCTTCTGAATAAATGTCCAGGGAACTCTCTGTCTAGGGAGCTCTCTCCATCCCTCTCCGGTCACAAGGTGAAACCTGTGAGGACAGACAAGAAGGGAGCCCTATGAAGACAGCCGAAGACAGAGGGGTCATCTTCTGCCTCTTGACTTTGCACCTTCAGCCTGCAGAACATTGAGAAGACACATTTTTACTATCTGAGCCAATGAGACCAAAGAGATGTGTCTTCTTATAACAGTCCCTGAAAAGCAACTGTGTCATTACAGGAAGGTGTGCCTTTCCTTGACACCTCTCTCTCCCTCTTGTTCTCTCTCTCCCCTCTTCCTGGCTTCCTGAGGTGAGCAGCTCTGCCCTGCCACAGAAGCTTTGTCATGGGGTGCCAAGGTCTGTGGCACACAGACCCCAGCCAAAGTGCCACGGTCTGTGGCATGAAACCGCTGAAGCAAATAATCAAGATCAGTCTTTTCCCCACAAGGTGCTGTGCGGAGGTGTTGCTCACAGTGGTGAGTAGCTGATGAGCACACCTGCATCTTGTTAAATACAGCTTTTCCTCCTAGGTGTGCAGGACAGTCAACTGCTCTTTATTTCAATAATCTCAATGTGTCTGGTGTTGCCACCTGCTGAACTACTTTTTTTTTTTTTTAGTAAGACTTTTTATTTTTTTTGATTTATTCTTTTTATTGTTGGTTGCTCAAAACATTACATAGTTCTTGATATATCATATTTCACATTTTGATTCAAGTGGGTTATGAACTCCCATTTTTACCCCGTATACAGCTTGCAGAATCACATCAGTTACACTTCCATTGATTTACATATTGACATACTCATGTCTGTTGTATTCTGCTGCCTTTCCTATCCTCTACTATCCCCCCTCCCCTCCCCTCCCCTCCCCTGCCTTCTCCTCTCTCTACCCCCTCTACTGTAATTCATTCCTCCCCCTTCTATTATTTTTTTCCTTTTCCCTCACTTCCTCTTGTATGTAATTTTGTATAACCCTGAGGGTCTCCTTCCATTTCCATGAAATTTCCATTATCTCTCCCTTTTCCTCCCACCTCTCATCCTTGTTTAATGTTGGTCTTCTTCTCATGCTCTTCTTCCCTTAGTTACTCTCTTCTTCTTAGTTACTCTCTTTATATAAAATAAGACATTTGGCATTTGTTTTTTAGGGCTTGGCTAGCTTCACTTAGCATAATCTGCTCTAATGCCATCCATTTCTCTCCAAATTCTATGATTTTGTCATTTTTTAATGCAGAGTAATACTCCATTGTGTATAAATGCCATATTTTTTTTTATCCATTCGTCTATTGAAGGGCATCTAGCTTGGTTCCACAGTCTTGCTATTGTGAATTGTGCTGCTATAAACATCGAAGTAGCAGTGTCCCTGTAGCATGCTCTTTTTAGGTCTTTAGGGAATAGACCAGACCGAGAAGGGGAGTAGCTGGGTCAAATGGTGGTTCCATTCCCAGCTTTCCAAGAAATCTCCATACTGCTTTCCAAATTGGCTGCACCAATTTGCAGTCCTACCAACAATGTATAAGTGTACCCTTTTCCCCACATCCTTGCCAGCACTTGTTGTTTGACTTCATAATGGCTGCCAATCTTACTGGAGTGAGATGGTATCTTAGGGTGGTTTTGATTTGCATTTCTCTGACTGCTTGAGATGGTGAGCATTTTTCCATGTACTTGTTGATTGATAGTAGGTCCTCCTCTGAGAAGTGTCTGTTCAGGTCCTTGGCCCATTTATTGATTGGGTTATTTGTTATCTTATTGTCTAATTTTTTGAGTTCTTTATATACTCTGGATATTAGGGCTCTATCTGAAGTGAGAGGAGTAAAGATTTGTTCCCATGATGTAGGCTCCCTATTCACCACTCTTAATGTTTCTTTTGCTACGAAAAAACTTTTTAGTTTGAGTGAGTCCCATTTGTTGATTCTAGATGTTAACTCTTGTGCTATGGGTGTCCTGTTGAGGAATTTGGCTATGACCCCACAGTATGTAGGTCATAGCCAACTTTTTCTTCTATCAGATGCCACGTCCCTGATTTGATATCAAGCTCCTTGATCCATTTTGAGTTAAATTTTGTGCATGGTGAGAGAAAGGGATTCAGTTTCATTTCGTTGCATATGGATTTCCAGTTTTCCCAGCACCATTTGTTGAAGATGCTATCCTTCCTCCATTGCATGCTTTTAGCCCCTTTATCAAATATAAGAAAGTTGTAGTTTTGTGGGTTGGTTTCTGTGTCCTCTATTCTGTACCATTGGTCCACCCGCCTTTTTTGGTACCAGTACCATGCTGTTTTTGTTACTATTGCTCTGTAGTATAGTTTGAAATCTGGTATCACTATACCGCCTGATTCACACTTCCTGCCTAGCATTGTTTTTGCTATTCTGGGTATGTTATTCTTCCATATGAATTTCATGATTGCTTTCTCTATTTCTACAAGAAATGCCCTTGGGATTTTGATTGGCATTGCATTAAACCTATAGAGAATTTTTGGTAATATCCCCATTTTGATGATGTTAGTTCTGCCTATCCATGAACAGGGTATATTTTTCCATCTTCTTAGATCTTCTTCAATTTCTCTTTTTAGGGTTCTGTAGTTTTCATTGTATAAGTCTTTCACCTCTTTTGTTAGGTTGATTCCCAAGTATTTTAGTATTTTTCAGGATATTTTGAATGGAGTGGTTGTCCTCATTTCCATTTCAGAGGATTTGTCGCTGATATACAGGAATGCCTTTGATTTATGCGTGTTGATTTTATATCCTGCCACTTTGCTGAATTCATTTATTAGCTCTAATAGTTTCTTTGTAGACCCTGTTGGGTCTGCTAGGTATAGAATCATGTCAGCTGCAAATAGTGATAATTTAAGTTTTTCTTTTCCTATTTTTATGCCTTTAATTTCTTACGTCTGTCTAATTGCTCTGGCCAGTGTTTCGAGAACTATGTTGAACAGAAGTGGTGAGAGAGGGCATCCCTGTCTTGTTCCAGATTTTAGAGGGAATGCCTTCAATTTTTCTCCATTCAGAATGATACTAGTCTGAGGCTTTTAGATTGCTTTTACAGTGTTCAGGTATGTTCCTGTTATCCCTAGTTTTTCAAGAGTTTTGAACATAAAAGGATGATGTACTTTGTCGAATGCTTTTTCCGCATCTATCTAGTTGATCATATGGTTCTTATTTTTAAGTCTATTGATGTGGTGAATAACATTTATTGATTTCCATATATTGAACCAGCCTTGCATACCAGGGATGAATCCTACTTGATCATGGTGCACAATTTTTTTTGATGTTTTTGCATCCGATTCGCCAGAATTTTATTGAGGATTTTTGCACCTAGGTTCATTAGAGATATTGGTCTGTAGTTTTCTTTCTTTGAAGTGTCTTTGTCTGGTTTCAAAATCAGGATGATGTTGGCCTGGTAGAATGAATTTGGAAGTTCTCCCTCTTTTTCTATTTCCTGAAATAGCTTAAAAAGTATTGGTATTAGTCCTCTTTAAAGGTTTTGTAGAACTCTGCTGTATACCCATCCGGCCCTGGGCTTTTCTTAGATGGTAATCTTTTGATGTTTTCTTCTATTTCTTCAATTGATATTGATCTGTTTAGGTTGTCTATATCCTCCTGACTCAATCTGGGCAGATTATATGACTTAAGAAATTTATCTATGCCTTCACTATCTTCTATTTTATTGGAGTATAAGGATTCAAAATAATTTCTGATTATCTTCTGTATTTCTGAAGTGTCTGTTTTGACATTGCCTTTTTCATCCCGTATGCTAGTAATTTGAGTTCTCTCTCTTCTTCTCTTCGCTAGCATGGCTAAGGGTCTGTCAATTTTATTTATATTTCCAAAGAACCAACTTTTAGTTTTGTCAATTTTTTAATTGTTTCTTTTATTTTTGATTTCATTAATTTCAGCTCTGATTTTAATTATTTCTTGCCTTCTACTTCTTTTGCTGTTGTTTTGCTCTTTTTTTTTCTAGGATTTTGAGATGAAGTATGAGATCATTTATTTGTTGTTTTTTTCTTTTTTTAAGGAATGAACTCCAAGCAATTAATTTTCCTCTTAGAACTGCTTTCAATGTGTCCCACAGATTTCGATATGTTGTGTCTGTGTTTTCATTTAACTCTAAGAATTTTTTAATTTTCTCTTTGATGTCTTCTAAAACCCATTGATCATTCAGTAACCTTTTGTTCATTCTCCAAGTGATGCATAATTTTTCCTTCCTTCTTTTATTGTTGATTTTCAGTTTTATTCCATTATAATCAGATAAGATGCATGGTATTATCTCTTCTTCTTTATATTGTCTAAGAGTTGCCCTGTGACATAATATATGATCTATTTTTGAGAAGAATCCATGTGCTGCTGAGAAAAAAGTGTAACTGCTTGATGTTGGGTGGTATATTCTATGTATGTCAATTAAGTCTAGGTGTTAATTGTGTTATTGAGTTTTATAGTTTCCTTATTCAACTTTTGTTTGGAAGATCTGTCCAGTGGTGAGAGAGGTGTGTTGAAGTCTCCCATGATTAATTTATGGTGGTCTATTAGACTCTTGAACTTGAGAAGAGTTTTCTTGATGAACATAGCAGCACCGTTGTTTGGGGCATATATATTTATGATTGCTATGTCTTCTTGGTATATGATTCCCTTGACCAGTATGTAGTGTCCCTCTTTATCAATTTTGATTAACTTTGGCTTGAAGTCTATTTTATTTGATATGAGTATGGACACTCCTGCTTGTTTCTGCAGTCCATATGAGTGATATGATTATTCCCATCCTTTCACCTTCAGTCTATGTATATCTTTTCCTATCAAATGTGTCTCCTGTAGGCAGCATATTGTTGGATCTTGTTTTGTGATCCATTTAACTAGCCTGTGTCTCTTAATTGGTGAGTTTAAGCCATTAACATTTAGAGTTATTATTGAGATATGGTTTGTTCTTCCAGCCATATTTGTTTATTAATGCTACTAAACCTGCTTTGTTTTTCTCTTTGATTATTTCCCCCCCTTTACTGTCCTACCTCCCACTGTTGGTTTTAACTGCTGGTTTCCATTTCCTCTTCCTGTAGTGTTTTGCCAAGGATTTTTTGAAGAGATGGTTTTCTAGCTGCAAATTTTTTTAACTTTTGTTTATCGTCGAAGGTTTTAATTTCATCTTCTACCCTGAAGCTTAATTTTGCCAGATACACGATTCTTGGTTGGATCCCATTTTCTTTTAGTGTTTGAAATATGTTATTCCAGGATCTTCTAGCTTCCAGAGTCTGTGTTGAGAGATCAGCTGTTATCCTGATTGGTTTACCCCTAAATGTAATCTGCTTCCTTTCTCTAGCAGCTTTTAAAATTCTCTCCTTATTCTTTATGTTGGGCATCTTCATTATAGTGTGTCTAGGTGTGGATCTCTTATGATTTTGCACATTCGGCATTCTGTAGGCTTCTAGTATTTGGGATTCTGTCTCATTCTTCAAGTCTGGGAAGTTTACTCGTATTATTTCATTGAATATATTGCTCATTTATTTGGTTTGGACCTCTATACCTCTCTGTATCCCAATGACTTTTAAGTTAGGTCTTCTAATATTATCCCATAATTCTTGGATATTCTGCTCATGGTTTCTTAGCAGACTTGCTGAGCTATCTATGTTCTTTTCAAGTTGAAATATTTTGTCTTCATTGTCTGATGTTCTATCTTCTAAGTGATCTACTCTGCTGCTAGTATTCTCAATTGAGTTTTTAAGTTGGGTAATTGCTTCCTTCATTTCTAGGATTTCTATTTGTTCGTTTTTTATTACCTCTATCTCCCTGTGAAATTGATCTTTTACTTTCTGGATCTGTTTATGTAGTTCTTTGTCAATGTGATCTTTCATTGTCTGATTTTGTTGTCTCTTGTCTTCATTGAGACTCCAGATCATCTGAAGCATGTATATCCTGAACTCTTTATCTGACATTCCATCTGTTGATGCTATTACCTCTTCTAAAGTTGAGTTGACCTACATTGTTTGTGGTCCTTTCTTTCCTTGTCTTTTCATACTGCTCGCATTTCTTTCTGCTTGGTGAAACTTGTGTGTTTTGAAATTTTCCCTCTATTTATTTATATTGCTCTTTTATAGTTGAAAAATATCCCTTGCAGGGCAGGTAGTGGCTGTGATCCTCCTCCAATTAGGGTGATCTGTCTGCCACGCTGGTGGGCTGCTAGGTCTGCTCTGCCAGTCGGTCGAAGGTCCGCCTACCCAGCAGGTGCATGGGGCAGCTCTGTCACTCCGCAGGTTGCTGGGCTTAACCTCCCGGTGGGTGGCAGGTCCGCCTACCTTGCAGGTGGGGAGGGGAGGGGGCGGCTCTGCCCCTCAGCAGGCCGCTGGACCTGTCCTGCTGGTGTGTCGCAGGTCCGCCTATCCTGCAGGCACGTGGGGCAGCTCTGTCACTCCACAGGTTGCTGGACCTGACCTGCCCATGGTTCACAGGTTGGCAGGTGCCCCTACTTTGAATTACAAATCATTTGTCTCTTAAGGGAAAGTTTTGTTGTAACACATACTTGTTTCTCTTTAATGGGCTCCATGATTTTGCCTTGGCTTTTGCTAATCCCACTGTAAAAACAAGAATTATTTTTGCATACTGAATATATGTTCATCATTTTCAGTTTACTTTGTGAAATTTCCCCCTGATCTCAGATTGGATAATACTTGAAATATCATCTCCACATATTATGAATTAATGTCTTTTTGGAAACATAATGAGAGCTGAGATAATAGTGGCTATAAGAGGGTACTGTTGTCTGTTGTCACCTGTCCATGATCACCATCACCTTGGGGAGCACAGATCACAGAATCCATTTTTCTATTATAGGTTCCTATAGAATTGCTCAACTGAGGCACTTGTATGATTCAGACACCAAAGTGAATAATTCTACACCCACAAGCACCTATTGTCAAAGGCATAGAAAGAGAAGATATCAGTGGAATCACCAGATGAGGAGGTACAGGAGACTGAGAGGAGCACCTGCAGTTTGGACCTCTCTGGAAGACTCTGAGAATACAAAATTAGGAAGTCATTTTGTGTGTGTGTGTGTGTGCCAGGATTGAACTCAGGAGCACTCAACCACTGAGCTACATCCCCAGTCCTATTTTGTATTTTATTTAGAGACAAGGTCTCACTGAGATGCTTAGCACCTTGCTTTTTCTTGAGGCTGCTTTGAACTCACAATCCTCCTGCCTCAGCCTCCCAAGCCAATGGGATTACAAGCATGTGCTACCGTGCCCAGCACAAATTAGGCAGTTTAATTTCCACATTTTTTATTAGTGCTTTAAAGTTGTACATAATAATAAGATTTTTTGTTACTTATTGATACATGGATACATTATAACAATATAATTTGACCAACATCCCTCCCTGGCATGTTATAGTTATTCAAGTGATTCCAGCTTGAAATAATCAATATACCAGTTTGGTATCTTTTGAGATGATGTGTCTAACTCCAAGGCAAAGCCAGGAATTGGGCCCTCAGAACCGCAAGGCTTCTGTTAGTCAAACAAGGTTAACAATATGAACTCAAAGGCCTGACTGGCTCTGAACAGAAGCTCTGTCCAGCCCCTCCCCGACCCCTCCTTGGAGAGTGTGGAGAGGTCTCTTTTGCAAGGTGCAGGCTTGATCCTGGATGGTGACCAGGATACCTCAGAATCCCCTGCTCAAAGCCCAAGTCACTTTTATAAGGCAGTCTTGTGCTTTAAACAATGGGCAATGACTGGATATATGGCCACCCTAACATGGGTTGGGTAGCTTAGGCTGATTAGCACATCTCCCTCTGTTACAGTTTGCCCACCCTGAAGCTGTGAATCAGCTGTGAAAACCAGGTCCTCTCACCCCGTTTACTCTTCCAATTCCGAGATTGTTTCTTTTTTTTTGTCATTTTTTTATTGTTGGTTTTTCAAAACATTACATAGTTTTTGATATATCATATTTCACATTTTGATTCAAGTGGGTTATGAACTCCCATTTTACCCCGTATACAGCTTGCAGAATCACATCATTTACACTTCCATTGATTTACATATTGATATACTCATGTCTGTTGTATTCTGCTGCCTTTCCTATCCTCTACTATCCCCCCTCCCCTCCCCTTCCCTCCCTTCTTCTCTCTCTACCCTCACTACTGTAATTCATTCCTCTCCCAACAACAATAAGTGCTGGCGAGGATGTGGGAAAAAGGGTACACTTGTACATTGTTGGTGGGACTGCAAATTGGTGCAGCCAATTTGAAAAGCAGTATGGAGATTTATTGGAAAGCTGGGAATGGAACCACCATTTGACCCAGCTATCCCCCTTCTCGGTCTATTCCCTAAAGACCTAAAAAGAGCATGCTACAGGGACACTGCTACATTGATGTTCATAGCAGCACAATTCACAATAGCAAGACTGTGGAACCAACCTAGATGTCCTTCAATAGATGAATGGATAAAAAAAATGTGGCATTTATACATAATGGAGTATTACTCTGCATTAAGAAATGGCAAAATTATAGAATTTGGAGGGAAATGGATGGCATTAGAGCAGATTATGCTTAGCGAAGCTAGCCAAGCCCTAAAAAACAAATGCCAAATGTCTTCTTTGATATAAGGAGAGTAACTAACAACAGACTAGGGAAGAAGAGCACAAGAAGAAGACCATAATTAAACAAGGAGAAGAGGTGGGAGGGAAAGGGAGAGAGAAGGGAAATTGCATGGAAATGGAAGGAGAACCTCAGGGTTATACAAAATTACATACAAGAGGAAGTGAGGGGAAAGGGAAAATTAGGCAGTTTTTATAGACAGAGGAGATATCAGCAGAATGACCAGGTTATGAGGTATAGGAGGCTAAGAGAACCACCTTCAGTCTGGAGTTCCCTAAAGCACTCTGAAAATACAGAATTAGGCAGTCTTTACCTACACTGACAGATTAGTTCAATATTATGGGTAGAAACAGAGAATCTCCTATTTCTAAGACCAATATCTCTAACAGCAAGACCTGCTAATACAATTAATATCTGTAGTGTGATCTTCAATTCCTGTATTAAAACCAGTCCTGCTTTGAGTATCTATTAGCTGTATAAATCACATGTGATATCACTGTGTGGACTCCCAATCTTCACTACTCTGTGTCATTTAAAAAATAAGGGGAGACACACTCTGGTCTTCTCCAATGGACCTGAGGGGAAGGAAATATGGTGAATACACAAAGAGGTACCCTCTCCCCTTCCAGACAATGTGCTTCAGAGCCTGGCTGCCTCTGAGCAGTGCCTTCAGCAGGTGGAGGCAGAAGAAGGAGCAGCTGGGGCATCCTAGTCTTACACTTTCCCAGGACATTGATGTCATGGCCTGTGTCACTTTGGGCAACAAACTGCTATGCTATTGACAGTAATAAGTGGCAACATCTCCAGGCTCCTGGCTGCTCAAGTTGGATGTTAAATCTGTTGTGGATCCTCTGCCCCTGACCCTGGATGGGACCTCATAGTGAAAAATAGTTCCAGAATACATCAGGAAATTGGAGGTTTCCCTGCTTTCTATTGATATCAGTGTCAATAACTAAGGCTCTGACTTGCCTGGTGGGACATTGTGATTCGGTCTCCTTAAGCTGTAGACCTGGATTGTGATTATCTATATCCACATTTTGTGTTCCTTGTATTTACAGACTATAGCTCCTTCTCTGTATTCTTTAGTAATCAGATCAATGTCTTCAGTAAGATAGGTCCCCTCTATGCCAAAATGTCTCATTGACACCCTTGGATCTACAATTGTTTTCCTCCATTTATTAATAATTCCTACTAAATTCTTCCATTTATGAAGACTGTGTCATCTGGATGTCACATCTGGCATCTGAGATTGAAAACATAAAAACCAATATCCACATGCTGAGCCTTGTTATGAGAGAATGTGTTTATAGACCAAGTACATTGGACCCCATTGTGCTGGGTAAATCCTCAAGTGTTAAAACTTCCTGCTTGCTGAGGGCCACAGCCAAGTCAGGATGATTCATTGCATTTTTGCCAGAAGTAGTGGTTGAGAGGTGATGCCAGCGAGCCATTAAGATGATTACATTTGAGTTCTCATAGAGTTCCTGTTGAGTTCTGGTTGAGCCCTTGTGGGGATTGCTGAAGAGTTTGAATTGGTTGGGGAAGTGTCAGAGGAGAAATTTCCGTGTGGTGTGTTTCTGGAGGAGCTGCTTGGGTGGCATTCGGGAGAGTTCCTGGGGAGCATGTGTGTAGTGTGCTGGTAGAGTTCAGAAATAAAGTTTGTTCCTGCTTCAGTGGCTCGTGATTTGTGCCCAGCCAGACTGTGGCACCTGCTTTAAAATAAAAGTAGCAGGGTCCACAGGAGTCATATGGGCACCCTTATGTCCATGCAATGTCCTGACTGGAACCAACTTCTTCACAGACTGTGACCACACAAAAAAGTCCTCTGGGAGTGGGGCTGTATTGTGGGCACATGTAATTCCACAGGGCTTGGCAAGGTTTGGCACAGATGCTGGACTAGCTCTTATCACTCTTTCAGCAAAAATTCAGTGTCTGCCCATTTTCCTGGGCATCACATATTCTCAGAGTATTTTCTAATTTTGGGGGGAGGGGGCAACAAACAGCCTCAGTCTTGCCCCCTCTGCATGGCCTATTAGTTCCATCTCCTCTAGCTTTAGCACATTCTGAGCTTGCTAGACTATGACAGGAATTGTCCATTAGGACACAATTCCACCATATGCATGAGTGTTCTAGCTCCTTTCCTTGGTTCCCATGCATATCACTGAGGTCAGGGCAGCTTCCTCTATACTCTGATTCCCTGAAACTATGGTTTATAGAGGGAAGCAATAGGAAAACATGGGGAGCCACAGTCTATTTTGAAGAGTGTCACCTACCTGACCCAGCTGTCATGTACAGCTAAGCATCTTTCTTCCTCATTTCTGAAGGTTTGGTCCCACTGCTTCCATCAAGGCCATCCAAGATCACGGATTTCTCCCTTCCCATTTGAGCACTATGAGCTTTTGTCCTAGGTGCTCATGATTACACATATTCATGCCTGCTGTCCCTGGATGGTCAGGTTCATGCTTCTGCTCCCTATAGCCCCATAACTCCAGTCACTGTCTTCAGAGATGGAGGTCCTTTCTCTACCAAGTGCTCATTGATGCCCTTGAATGTCCTGTGATTTCTAAGTGTGCATTTTTGTCATCACCAAATATCTAGTAGTTCCTTAAAGAACCCCATTCTAATGGTTGTTTTAGGACTGCAGGACTCAAGCAGGGTGAGGGAGAAACATGCATAAGTGCAGTCTCATTTGTTCTGAGGTTGCCACTAATTGGGGTTACTTGTACCTTTGACTCACTGTGGGCACCCAAGAAAGAGGAAAGGGCAGAGTACTCAGAGGGATGAGGTTCCTATGTAAGAAATAGACTCCAGGAATGGTTACTGGGACACTCTATGCGGTACAAAGTTGGAGATGGCCAATTAGTGGTAAGAGTGCAGCAGGTGTGTGGCTGTGTTGGGAGGAGTGGGGACAACCTCCAGATCCCATATTTCTCTTCATTTCCTACTGAACTCTTTTTCACTTGCTTACCTGCTTTTCTATCACTTTACCCTGCCTAAATCCAGGGGCCATGAGGGCAGCCATTAATAACTCTGCTCCATTCTGAACTAGGAGATGAAAAAGATTAGAATGTGCAGTTATTAGGAACTTTGTAGATTCAAGGGTGTCAATGAGGAGCACTGCAGAGAGGGAACCTCCCCTTTTGAAGACTTTGATTTCATTACTATATAATACAGAGGAGGAGCTGTAATCTGTGAATCCAAGGAAGATTAAATGTGGATATACATAATCACAAGCAGAGAAGAGAAGTTCACTCTTATTCCTCTGGTGGACAGAGACACTTCCTGACTTTGGATGACTTGGATGTATGTAGAGAGACACAGCATTCATGGACAAACTCTTGTTTAGCTGGAGATGAGAAGAAGAGTAAGTGAGGACAGATCCTGCTCATTCTTATAAATTGTGACTCTCCCACATATTTACTTTGATTTTATCATTCACAGAGTAGGCACAAGGGAAATGGACCAAAGAGGAGCTGGTCTCATCTCACTAATATCTGTGAGGGCTCAAGCAACCTTCATTTAACTTAAATGCAGTTAATGGATTTCTGTCCTGACTGACAGACCCTTTGCATTTAAAATGGAGACCAAGAAAGCACATGGCCACCTTCCAGAGATCAATTATTACTCTACACTGAGGGCACAAGGAGGATGCTATCCTTTGTCACCCAAAACACATTATCCACTGACAAGTCCATGGTGATCTGTTTACTCTAGAGACACTTGGGTAACCTGGACCTGTGCTGAGTGACTGGCAGGAGCCCACCCTGCAGCTGTGCCCAGCCCTGCCCAGCCCTCCTGATTTGCATGTGCCCACAGCACAGCCCACTGCCCTGAGGACTTCTTAGTATGCCGGTCACATCTTGTGAAGGAGTCAGTCTGAGACAGGACACAGCATGGCCATGAGGGCCCCTGCCAAGCTTCTGGTGCTCCTGCTCCTCTGGCTCCCAGGTAAGAAGGGACAGCACTGGGGAGTTAATCAGCCTACTTTTTTTAGGGTTGCTGGCCAAACATAGAAGTGTCTTTTAATATGAATATTTTTTGTTTGTTCATATGTTTTCAATGTTAGGTGTGATATGTGACATCCAGATGACACAACCTACCTTCTCCCTGTCTGCATCTCTATGAGACAGAGTCACCATCACCTGCAGGGCCAGTCAGAGCATTGGCATAGGTTTAGCCTGCTACCAACAGAAACCAGGTCAAGCTCCTAAGCTTCTCATCTATCATGCAAACAATTTGGAATCTGGGGTTCCCTCGAGGTTCAGTGGCAGTGGATCTGGAACAGATTTCACTCTCACCATCCCCAGCCTGGATCCTGAAGATTTTGCCACTTATTACTGTCAACAGTATAACGGTTATCCTTCCACAGTTATATAGGCCATCACAAAAACCTCCCAGGAAGCAGAAGTGTGAGGCTGGGCTGCCCCATCTAATCTGCCTGTAATGTCCTAGGGTCTGGTAGTCAGAGAAGCTGACACAAGAAACCGGAATCCTTGCTGCTCACCCAAAATCCATAGAGAATATTCTACTGAAATTAAAGAGTGCCCAACCCTGGGGTCCTCAGAGCTGTGAAGAAGGCCTGAGGTTGTGCTCTGAAGCTGCCCATGGACTCTAGTACTCTCCAGGTGATTCTCCCCTTTGCCTACCTCCATGTATCACCTGCAGGAGACAATGAATGATGCACTTTTATGACTTCCCAATGTCAAGGAATTGCCTTTAATGAGACATTCTATAGGAAATCAATAAACACCCATATTCTGATCCTGAAATTCTAAGAATATTACCTTATATCAACAAAGGGAGGTGGGATTATAGTAAAGATTCAGGACATAGAGATTTTCCTGAATATTCTGCAGGAGAGCAGTATAATCACTAGGGCCTTTAGAGTGGGAAGAAGGGACAGTCACAGTCAGTGGATGGGTCTATTTTGGTCTTGAGAGACAGAGGGAGGAGCCAGGAAAATGAAGTGAGAGAACCTAGGAGCTAGAAAGCCTGGAGCTGAATTCTGTTCTCAGGAGCCTGCAGAAGGCTCCCAGCCCTCCTTCCCTGGTTTCAGCTCACTGGGAATCTGAGCTTCAGGACCATGAGATAACCAGCCTGGTCTGCTCTAAGCCCAGGAGGTGATGGTGGTCTTTGGAAGCAGCAGAAGGAACTGATGCAAGGGAAGGGACAGAGACACCCTGGCAGCGGCCATCCACTGCCCCACTAAACATTGTCACATTCCTGTCATTTGGTTTTTACATTGACATGAGGCAGAAAACCTTTATTGTAAGAATGGATCTTTTCAGAGCTATTCTAAGGTAGAAATACGTAGATGAATTTCCATCACATGGGGTCTGTTCACAGCACCTGAAGAGAGAGGAGGTTTCGTTTTCTCTGTGCTCATTGGTCTCCATCTCAGAGGTACAGATTAGATCCACAGGGGAGAGTTAGAGGGGAGTACTGAGTCAGAAATAGGGGCAGAGGGCAGGAGGGAGGGTCAGAGCAGTGCAAGGCACATCCCTGCCCACATCTGAAATGAAGGCAAGTAGGGCAGAGAGGGCTACAGGGCTATGTTTTGCAGAAGAACTTGCAGAGGCCTGAGTTTCAGGTGAGGTCAGCAGGGAGTGGGCAGAGGCAGAAGGAGCTGAGATTTCCTGCCTTCAGTTTGGATCCTCTCCTCCCACCGCACAGGCCACACTGCACCTTTGAGAAGACTGTCATGTGAAAGAAATGCACCTAAATTCAGACAGACCTGGCTTCAGAGCCAGTCCCAGCCCTCACAGTACATGTGACATTGTTGACCACTGTGCTGGGATGACTAGTTGCCTCCTCTGTGGAAAGCCACAGAAAAAATATCAGAGATATCAGAGGGGTCCTGGGATAAACCAAATGACTCACCTGAAATATGATGGTATAAACACACAGTCACAGAGTCTGTGTTAAGTCCCTCTGAATATCTCAAATTGAGGACACTGTGTGATGTCCCAGTAGTGAGATATCTTCTTCAACTGGCAACCCTCACTGTTCATCTACAGAAAAAAGGAGCCTCTCTGCACTGTGGGGTTACATGTGCTGTATTTTTTATTACAGGAAATTCCAGTGTCCATTCCTGTGGAGCACTAGGATGTTGATGAGGACACTGACAGCCATAGCCTGGTATTCGCTGGGCCCCATGTTGTGAGTTCCCAACACGTGCTGTAAACACTTAGCAGAGATTGCAGGTCACAGCAACATTACTACCATGCCCCACAGTTCTACGGGCCAGAGTCCCAGTGGCCAACACCAGGTGTAAAGGTGACAGGGGACAGTCTGTTCCTCCATCTCCAGCTCTGGTGGCTGTATCCCATGACTCTGTCACACACTTTATCACCCTTGACTTTCATCCTTCCATCTATGTTAAGTGACATTTTTACCTGATTTTTATGAGGCCATTGGGCCTGCATTTTGGGCTGCCTGGTTAACATCGGATAATCTCTAATATTCAAATAGCCATAGTTTCCATTTGCAAAAAAACTTTTTCCATATAAGGTATTTATAAAGCCTTCATGGAGTAGGACCTAATACCATGGCAACCACACTCAATCACAACCCACTCAAAACCAACACCGATGTGCATACACAGCCTCCATCCCTCCCTCCCACTGGATTTCCCTGCTTCACCCCTGCCTTCAGCAGGAAAGTCCCTTCCCTTCCTAGTGTATCCATCCCTCTGTGCACACTCAGGCTCACACAGGAGGACCTCGCTTGGGATTGACTTAACAACCTTCTCTGTCACAATCATCATGCAGAAGGAAGTACAGATCTGAAGTGGCTCTTACCCATCTGAGGATCAGCTGTCTCTCTGGAGGCCACTTTTGGTCTCTACAGACACATGGAACTTCTATTGACATGTGGCCCCCAGGCCTCTGAGAGGGTTTCAATGGCCCTGAGTCAAACAGTATCTACCTGTGCTTAGCATCCTAACCCTTCAGCTCACTGTGGACAATAGTGTGGGTGGGGGTTGAAGGACGTGAGTAAATTTCCCAAGCTATGGTAGTGTCTCCCTTGGTCAAGTTAATGGGTTGTTTTGGAATACTTTAAGAATGTATTTTTCTGGGCATATACTAGTTTAAGGGTTGGAGGTCATTCCTGAATTATGAGCAACATGGTCACTTTGGCTAAAGAAAATATTTTTTTCACAGAAGCTTCCTTGCACACATCCATGGTTCCCAGGTCAATGGCAGTGGGTCTTGGGCCAAGTCATGATTGCCAACCCCAGTGAGGAGCCTGGGGCTGCTGCACAGAACTTCTGTGGGGGGACACTCAGTGGGTCCTGACTTTGTAGAGCAGGCCTAACAGCAACACTCACATAGTGTCAGCCCTCTGCTCACTGGAACTGTAACCTCCATTATAGATATTGCTCTGAGTAACCAGAAAGAAAAAATGTGACAGCTAATCATGATGTCCTCAACAAACTTTATCAGTGACCAAGAACCTAGAGATATTGAGAGTCATCATGGCTAGTGAGAGTGGCCCATGTTCCTCTTCATCCCTCAACTAGATCCTAGAGGAACAATACCTATGCAGGAGAGCCCCTGTCCCCATCTCTGAGAGCTGACCTAGAGGCTGCTCCTCACAGGTCCCAGAATATTGCCTTTCAGATGCTCCAGACATCCCCAAATGATGCAGCTTGTGAACCAAAGAAAATGACTTCGGCTGTTGTTTCTCTAACAAGACACCTGCTCTTGCCTCACCCCACGACAACTGGGGCTGGCCAGACATTACCTGGTGAACCTCAAGCACTTCCCACAGAACACTGTAACCTCTTCTGTTGAATTTCCTTTCTGTTTGAGATGCTCTGTGGAGAACCGTTCTGTGGCTGTTCTACTGTAGGGGTGTAGGTCATTTGGGGAGTGATTTACATCCATTAATGATAGGATTCTATACCATCCCAACAAATAATGCATGTGAAGTTGTGATCACTGTCAGATAGAGAATGCAAGGGATGGCCTGGTGCAGAAGGACACAGGAATTTGTTCCCACTGAGGGGAATGCTCTTTGCCAGGTCTGAAGATATCACTAGAAACAAGAAAGAAGAAGTGCATGAGCCTGGAATGTAACTGCTACCTAGGGATTTAAATAAACTCCCTGGTGTGGGTCAGGCAGGGTATCTGTCTGCTCAGTCCAAACTAACTGTGTCCCCAGAGGCCCCAGAGGCAGAGGGGTCATCATCCTGGGTCTTACTCAGAGCAGGGAACAGTCAGTGCTCAGCTTCCAGGCAGGTCATTTTCCTTGTCACTGAATATCAGAGCTGAGAGACCCCAAGTAGTATTTCAGTAAGTCAGGCTGACCTGAGTACACTGGTGTGGTTAGGTGAGTGAGGTGACATTGGACTATGCAGGAAATAAAAATACCTATTCTAAAATAATTTTTGAATGATAAAAAGTAAAAAAAAATATAGTGAGAATCATTTATTGATGAAATCAAATATAGTCATGGCCTTCAGAGAATTCAAAGATATTTTAATTTGTGAAAAATAGACAATTTTTTTAGATACAGAATAAAAATTAATAGACTTATTGTTATATATATATGTTTTTGTTTATGTTGATATATATATAATATATATATATATATATTTTTTTTTTCTTCTGTTTTTTGTTTTTGTGGTTTGCGGGAACTTGAAACCAGAACCTCTTACATGCTAAGCAAATGTTCTATCATTGATCTACATCTGAACCTATATCTAGATACATTTTCAAAGATATTTTAAAATTCTAAAATATTCTGTTGCTACCCAGTGATCATAACTTGTGTGGGTCTCTAAAGTGAGAAGATAATCATAAACTCTAAGGACAACAAAGGAGCTGGTGACTAATCACACTGTCCCAGTGTACACAGCAGGCAGGACTGGATCTAGGGATCCTGTCAATCAGCCTTCTGCTCTGCAGTCCAACTCATTTCTGAGAAGAGGGTCAGATGTCCTTACACTGTCTACACTCCAAACAGTGGGGAGGCTGGGGATGTGCTTTCTGCTCTCTGTGAAGCCACCCCAATTCTCACAGAGTCACAGTCCCAAACACAAAGCCAGGCCCTCTGTTGGAAGGAAGATGTCCTGATGTTACTGTGCCTCTCCTCATGCAATTTACCTTCTCAAGCTCATTCCAGGAGACACAAACTTCTGACTCCCCTCAGAATTCATCTCCATGGTCTGGGAATATCTTTGGCATTGGTGCAACTCTTACTTTTTATGGGAAGTAGACAAAAGAATGTATTCTGGTTTTTGCCTCATTTTTGATGATAAATGTAGGCCTGAGATTCTATCTATCCCATCTTAACCTATGCAAAAATTTTTTGTGTCTGTGATCTATTTCAGTGACCCAGGGTGCCATGAAAGATCAATAATTTTGGTTTATAAAAGAATCCTTTTTTTTTTTTTTTTTTTTTTGCAGTGTAAGAGAATTTGAGAAAAACACTCCTTAAACAACCAACTAGTGGCATCATTTTTGTGTCATGTCCCTTGGCTTCTGTCATGATGTTTCAATTTTTTCCCTGGGTCTTCATTATTCCCCAGCTTGAGAAATCTTGTAGGATGACACTCTGTACCCTCCACCCAGGCTGTCACATGAGCAATCTGAAACCTGGATCAGCCCAGGAGCTGTGTCTCCAACAGGGGCCAAGCATGAGAGAAGCAGCTGTGATAATTAAACTTTCATATAACTTAACTGTAAAGTCAAAATTTAATGTAAAATAATTAATGTTTTCTCCATTTTGCTCAATTTACTACAAAATTTCAAGAAGGACTAGAGAGTTTGTTTTCATTTTTATGCTCATAACTAATCTCTCTTGGAAAATTGACATAAAACACACAAATGGGTCCAGGAAAATCAGAGCCTCTTTGTTTTTGAAAACCAGAGCAATTTTTCTAATAGAAATGATGCCAATGAGAAAATTTAATAACCAGGTCTTTATTACTTAACTTTCTCCTGTTTTCTTTTGACTTTCTGTACAGAAAACTTCTTATTGATCTTTTTCTCTAAAACTGACCTATATCCAACCTGCATCATCTCTCACCTGCATGACTAAAATTTTTGTAATCCTTGAAGGTTCTTCACCACTACCATAGGCACCTCCAGTACATGACCTTAAGAGGATAGAGATTGGCCATGGGAGGGTGGAAAGCCATAATTAGATTTCCAGTAGCAGCAAAGATGGAGTAACTGTACAGATTACTGTACCTCGTATTGCAACTATAACCCTGGGATGAATGTAAGAAACCTTGGCTGTGGTTATAAAAGGGAAGGAAAATGAGAACAACCTACTACTGGTGATCTTCTGAGGGACTGCAGCCATGTTCACTGGTGATTCTTTGTTACAGTGGACAAACTACCCCTCCTAAAAAACCAAGAGAGACTCTCCTTCCAGTCATAGGACTAAAGAAGAGCTACTAAGGGATGAAGAAGAGAACTCACTCATTTTTCAAGCTTCCCTTACCATTTCTTTTGATAATTATCACAAAAAATAGCATAGATTTTTCAAATCAAAATTATTTATTAGGAACTAGAGTGTTCCCAGATGGACTGAAGTTCAGACTCAAGAGAGTCTTGTGGAAAATATGTATTCTTCATGTACAAAGTTACCTGATAGATCAGCATTCTTCAACTTAGTATAGGGCATTTGCATTTTAACAGCACCCCAAGTGATTCTTCTGTTGTATGAATATGAGGTAGCAAACTAGTATTTAAAGAAGCACTTTCACCACATTTATATATATATAATATACATATTTATATATTTATGCCAGTGTTTTTTTTTTTGAGGTAGTATCTTGCTAATTTGCTTAGAGCCTCTTAAAGTTGCTTAGACTGGCCTTGAATCTACCATCTTCCTGCCTCTGCCTCCCAAGTAACTGAGATTACAGGCATGACCACATGTCCGACTCTATCTACCCATATTTTTAACACGGTTAATTACTTAGAACTGTGAAGCACACATAGGAGACTATAACCAAATTTAGTGATTATGTGTCCTACAAAATTGTAAAGTAAGACCAGGCAAGATAAGGGTGGAAAACTGACCGGAGTGCTTGAATTTCAAGTCTGGATGTGTCCCATGATTGACAGACAAGTCACAGGCATGAGGCACTTGTGGACAAGTTAACAGAGCAGGCTGAGGGCAGTGACAGAAATCACCACAGGCTATACCCACTAAGAAGGCCTTCACAGAGAAAGTGGGACATGAGAATACTTGTGACCTAGAGAAATAGAAAGGAGGAAATATCCAATTCTGAAACAGAGTACCATGCAAATGCAAGAATCAGACCAGAAGTTGCTGACTGGAGGGGCTGCTGGACAGGGGTAGTTAGAGAGGCTGACTAGGTCTGGTGGAGACAGCTGGAAAATAGGGTCCTGCGCATTGAGCCTGGAAAGCTCTCGGGTGAGGGAGCCATGGGGCAAGGTGAGATCACCAAGAGTAAAATGTCAAAGGCTGCGTCATCAAGCACAGAAGAGGAATTTCTCTGTCAGGGCCTGAGCACCCTGGCCCTGGGCCACGAGATGCAGTGGGAGCCTCATGTTGACCAGAAATGTGAATCCAACTGTATGGAGATGTCAGGCAGGCAGGTGTCCTGGACACCTAACAGCAAGTTCCCGACAGTCACCACAGAGAGGCGGGCCTAGGCTTCCTGGTGCTCCACACTCAGGGCAGCTGCTCTACTCAATCTTCCCCAGACTTGCGTATTCTCCCATGATCGTGCTAGCATGAGGCTTTGATGAAATGAGGAGAAACAGCACTGAGCAGGATGGAAGCAGTGTGTACAGCTGAGACTCGCTGACTGAGGTTCTGGGGAGGACATTTGTGGGATGCCAAAGCACTGTGGCAGGAGCAGAGAGCACAGGGACAGCAGGAACCTTCCAGGTCTTTAGCCTGGGGCTGCTGGTGGTGAGAGTGAAATCTGTTCCTGACCCACTGCCATTGAACCTACATGGGGGCCCCAGGGCCCTGGGTGCGTGTCAGCAGTTAACATCAGGTCTCTGCTCTTCCTATTCTAAGTTTTACTTCTGGTTGGACACAACACTGCCTGGAGGGGCTAGGCTTGTGGCTCAGAGGTCAGTGCTTGCCTAGCATGCATGAGGTACTGGGTTTGATCCTCAGCTCCACATAAAATAAAATAAAGATCTTGTGTCCATCTCTAAATAAAAATAAATATTCAAAATAAAAATACTGGCTGAACTTGCTAGTTATGGTGACCCCCTCTCAGGTAGACACTGCCAGGGAGCCTGGAGCCTGATCATCACAAGGTCCCCACAGGTCCCTGCAATTAAGAACATACATGGATCACACACCTACTACCAGTGTATTAAAATATTTCTCAAATGTAGATTTTTTGATTCTTAAAAAAGAATCAGGTTGGTTTATATGATTTTTTTTGTGCACATTGCAGTCACTGTGTCCTTTTGTAAAGATCACACTTGTGTGAATCTCTCAGCTGAGCCCCTGATTACCATGCAAGAAGGATCGGGGCTGTGTCACCATCTTGCTGGTGCTCACCATGTGTGCTAAGGCCCTTCCTCCAGGAAAAGTGTGTTTACAGAGCTCTGAGCAGCTTGCCTTGAACCCCTGCATTCTGACAAACACCAGAGTGTCAAAGCAAAGTCCACATGTTGAGAAGCCTGAGGAGAGGTGTCAGAGGGGACAAAATAGGGCCAGAGCCAAAGGAGAAGGGGCCACATGACAAGAAAACCACCAGAAACCTAGGTGCAGCTAAAGTTTTCATCAACCTTCCCAAATGACATGTTCTCACAAATGTCCGCTTTCAACTCTTTTGCAGTTGGGAGAAATGAGTCATTTTACATCACACTCTCAGTGCAGGTGAGCACATGACTTCCAAACATTATTGAAATACTTACATGTGGTGTAGGTGCATGGAATATGCTCCTGTCACTGGACACAATGAGAACAGAGAGCACAAGCTCTGTCTCCATCCCAGGTCACTTCTGAACTCCAAATACACACTTCAAGTTTCTCTTTGGCCACTATAAGGCACTGGGACACATCCGCCCAGCCCTCTGTTGCTTCCCTCAGCACAGACCCTTCTCAGAACAGGAGCCACCACCTGAGTGAGAATCACTCTTGTCAGTGCTCTTCAGGTCACCTGGCTTCTCATTATCAACCCGTGTCCTCCCCAGTCCCTCTGTCACTGATGGACCTAAGGCGCCAATGGCTCCTCCTGGGGTAACAAGTGACAACGTCAGGTCCCAACCTCTATTAGGACAGGTCTTCATTTATCCCTACCTAAGATGAAAGCTGTTTATAATGTTGTGCACCCACAGCCTCCTGACCAGTGCTGGGCCCAGGGACTTGAACACTTCAGGCAGAAACCCTGGCCTCATAAAACTTTTATTTTAATGTGATGGACAGACAATAAAATAGCAAATAGCATTTTTTACACTGCTGCTTTGACACCTTGCCCTGGAGCAATGACCTCACTCAGGGCAAGTTGGGCACTGAGTGTCCAGGTCCTGTCCTTCAGCATGGACAGACTCAGAGGAAGAGAGAAAAAACCAGTGCAGTTGAACTCCTGTGCTTCCTGAAAAACAAAGTCACATGCAGCATCATTAATGGGCCTTTGTCCCTTGACCCATCTGTTTATGATGGACATTGCCTTTCACTCCATCCTGCTCCTGCTTCAGAGTCCACACAACACACAGGCCAGTGCCAGAATGTGTGCTATGTCACCATCTAGGAGGTCAAACTGGACCCACTTTTAGCAGAACATCTTTTACTACATCGAATATTTATTTTTGGTGGAGATCACTCTGTTCTTCCTTAATCTTTTCTATCTGTTTTTTTTTTCTTAAAACCTGAGATTTTTGCAGACAAAGCAAGCAGTGAGTCATTCTCATTGTGTCCCCTGATCTGTACTCAGTACTCCTTAAACTCTGATCTTCTCCTTGTGGATTCTTCAAGTCAGAGTCCCAGTTAGAGGTGGGAGAGCAAACATGTACTCTCCTGTTCCCAGCACCTACATTCCTCTTTCCAGCTCTCAATTGCTGATTGGCAGAATTATAGATTTGGGGGACACTCACTCTAATCTTATGCCAAAGATGCAATGGGGGACAGAAGTTTCACCTGTCAGAGAGACTATCTCTGTGCTGGTCCAATGGCCAGATAACACAGGTAGTGAGTAGGCTGGCCTGCATAAGTCATCCTCCTGAAAACTAGCTGTAGTCACATGAGAAGGGCCTTCACTCCTTCTGAGTGCAGTGTCCCCACTGATATAGGGACCTTCTGGTAGGTCCACATTCTACCACCTCCTAATATCACCAGTTTTGGGACCAAAACTCTAGTTTCATCCCTTGGAAACAGACAATAGCAGATGGCCATAAGAACGGGTCAGGGTTATTGCAAAATGATAAGAAAAACCTTTCTCTTTTTCAATGATAGATGTTTCATCTTTGAAAAACTTTGAGGAAACTTCAAACATTCAGATATTTATAAACAGCACAAAGTTCTTCTTTCCCAGTGAAACCGTTTGAGAGTCAGCTTAGACCTGATGGCCCACCACATTTTCTATGTGCCTCCTTCCGATGACATCTCCTACACAAGCCAACACCACAAGGAATCTAGAGACCTGCCTTAGCACTTTGTGCCTCCAGTTATCAAGTCCACCTCAAATCCTGTCACTGTCCCCATCTGCCTTTGGTCAGGACATGCTGCATTCCCAGTTCACATGCAGTCCTCAGTGGCAGATCTCCAGACTCTTTCAGTCAGGAACAGTTGCAGTGTTCCCCTGAACATCAGGACCTTGTCACAAGAGGACACAACAATTGCCCTTATAGAACATCCACCCTGTAGTAATTGCTGTCCCCTCTTGATTACATTTCACTGTCAGTCTGTGGTAGTGTACCTGTTGTGCTGATATAAGAAATAATCACTGACCAGGGGTGTGAACAGTAAAAATGCATTCTCTAGGAGTTGTAGGATCCATAGATAGAGAGGAAGGCACCAGCATGCTGTTCTCAGAGGCCTCTCTGTGTTCCAGAGAGTCTTCCTTCTGTATGTCACATGGTCTTCCCAAGGTGTATTTGAGTTCTAAGTTTCTCTTTCTATGAGGCCACCAGGCACACTGAATTAAACCAGACAGAAGACCTTCCTTTACATAATTACCCTTTCAAACACGCTGTCTCCAATCTGTCACACCCTGTGTCACTGGGGTCACAACCCCTACATTTCAGCCTATACTACACAGGAATGTCCAGAAGCAAAGCCATGAACATGATTCAGGTGGTGTCACCTAAATTCTCTGCTGCACATTGTTCTTCCTCCTTCACAATTAGAAGGGATTTGTGGTATCAATCCCTTCATATTCATGAAGTATCAAATATCCTTGATTCTTCATGAATATCCCTTTCTTCATTAAGGTAGAAGTATCAATTAATAGATTTTTATTTTATTCAGTGGTTTATAACATATATTCTTCATTGATTTTTTGATGCTAAAATATTTCCAGTGTAGCTAGTTGGAGTCCCATTGAAATTGGTTTCTGTTTTGATAGGCTATGACCACCTTGTTCTTTTAGTGTACCCTTAGTTCCCAGATGAATCAGTCTCCATGTCCATTTTCCTATTGTAGATTCTGTAATAGACATTTCCTCAAGGATTGATGGTTCTTTCTACAAAATAATAATGGTATTTAGAAACCATGTATGTATTTGAGACTAAAAGACTATTTTAGACTAGGGAAATTATCTATTTATGTATGTACTAACAGACATAATTAAATATGTATATTTAGTTCTGAAAGGTGTTCATGTCTTACTCTACCAGAATTGTGAGTATACAGTGATAACTTTTATTATGGTCTAAAATTGTAGGTTTTATTGAATTAGTGTCTTTCAAGTAATTAACTCCTTTCTGTAACACTGAGTTCTTGGATCTAGTTATCATAAATGTATTGGCATTTTTAATCAATTCCTGTATTATCACCTTTTTTGCTACTGTGAGAAAAGGATCTGACCAGAACAATTTTATGGGAGGATAATTTTACGTAAGGGCTCATAGTTTCAGAGGTCTCAAATAACTGCATTCCTTGGGACTTGAGGAGAGGTGGAACAACTTGGGAGGAGTGTGTGACAAAGGGAAGCAGCTCATATGATGCTCACCAGAGAGAGAGAGAGAGAGAGAGAGAGAGAGAGAGAGAGAGAGAGAGTCAGTCCACTTGTCTGATATAACATATATACCCTAAAGTCATGCCGTCAATGACCCACCTCCTCTGGCCACACCCTATCAGTCTACATTTACAACTCAGTTAATCCCAACACAGGATTATTTCACTGATTGGCTTAAGAGTCTCACAACCTAATCGTTTCTCCTCTAAACTTTCTTGCATTGTCTTACAGATGAGCTTTTGGGAAACACCTCACATCCAAATTATCACTATCCCCCTGTTCAAAACCAGTCCCCAGCTGTCATCCTTACTTATCCCTCCTTGCACACACTCTCTCTAATGTACCCACCACCTGCTCCACTCTGACATACCTCTTTGGCCAACATCACATCTGTCTCCCTGCATGAGTGTCTTCCTCATCATGCCAGGGTTCTATCCTATACAGGCTCTCATATCCCTCCTAGTGTCCTCCTTGTCTCACCCCGCTTGGATACCCATACCTTGACAACTCTACCCACTGTATATGGGGACACTCTCAGGACCCCTCTGGGACTGCAAGTGCCCATGCAGGGCTTCACACACCCACATGTTTCCCTTGCATCCTGCCGGGTTTCCACTCTTCTAAACCAGGCACTGAGAACTGAGTTCTCTTAGGAGCTGACTGACATTTGAGATGTGGATTATGCAGTTTAGGGAACACAGTAGAATATCATGGAAACTTGGAGGACTTAGGGTCTCTATTTCTGAAGGCAATGACTTGGGTTGCCAGAGGACAGAGAATAGGAGAAATGCCCTGAGCAGCCAGGGAACACAAGTCATGCACACATATTATCTCAACCTGAGCTGGAGAGGAGCTCATAGTCCTCAAATGGGAGGAAAAATAATCCCTGGCTTTGGGTGGAAGTAGTTGGCCAAGCATTCATAAATGGAGAAAGAGAACTTTCTTAGCTGTAGTCATGAGACTGAATAAAAGCAGATGACACTCTCCATTATAAAGTGTGACTCCCCATGTTTTCTTATTGCCTCTCTTCTTCAAATCATGAGTATTAGGGACTGAGAGCAAAGAGAAACCTTTTCTATGTCAGTGTTTTCTGTAAGTGCAATGGAAAGTACCTGGTAAACTGTTCTGCAGTGTCTGGGATTGTGCCATCATGGACAGCCCCTGTCACAGATGGAAGAAAGCAAGTACTGAACTTGGAAGAGATCAAAGTAACAAGCTACTCAGGGGTACTAGACAGAGGTGTTTTTGTGGCCCCAAAGAGAAGCAGATTATCTGTGTTGCCCTGGAACATGGGATAAGGGGTGATGGTTTTGTGCTGAATGACTGAGAGGAGCCCACTCTCCAGCTGTGCCCAGCCTGCTCAGCGCTGCTGAATTTCATCTTTACACAGCTCATCCCACTGCCCTAAGGACTTCTTAAGAGTCTGCTCACACCCTGTGCAGAAGTCAGTCCCCGTGAGGACACAGCATAGCCATGAGAGCACCTGCTCAGCTCCTGGGATCCCTGCTGCTCTTCCTCCCAGGTAAGGAGGGATAGTGCCCCTCAGGGCACCCATTGTCCTGAGTAATGGGATGGTCACTGTTCCCAGGCAGCAAGAGCACAGGGGCAGGCCTTGAGCTTCATGGTGCTCAGTTTTCTAGAGTAGAGAGGGAGCCACAGGTTGCGGAACAGGTGTTGGCTGTAAATGCCCAAGCTCAATGTAGCCAACCTGAGGTAAGGCAGATGTGGTGCCACAGCACTGCAATTCCAGCTAATGAAGAGGCTGAGCAAGAACAACTGCAGAACTGAGGCTAGTCTGGCAACTGATATACAGGCTCAAAAAAAAAAAAAAAGCTTGCAGTGTAAGTCCTCCATTGCCTGCCAAGCAGCAGGTCCTGACTGGATCACCAGAAGTGAAACCAACCAATAAACAAAAGAGCAAAGAGCAATTCCATGAAAAAATAAATCATTAAAGTAAGCAAAGTAATATGTACATGTATACAAACATTTGTATTTCTGATGCATATTTATATGGATATATCAGTACAATTTGTATTTAAATAGTATATTCATGGCATGTAGTACTCCTTTTATTTACAAGCATGATGAAACTGTGGGTGAGAATAGGCTCTGGGGCGGTTTGCTGACCCTCCTCTTTGGCAACACCAGGGTCTTTGTATCAGGACTAGTGAGCTCAGCACTGAGCACAGCCACCCAGAGAGCCAGGCCCAGTGCTGAATCCTTGTCTTCTCCTCACCCTCGCTGTGGGCTCTCTGCTTGGCTCAGCCCCCAGGGTGTTGAGCACCTTTCCTCCCTGCATCCCTGCATGGCAGCCTGAGGGCAGGGCCTGTGTCCTGCCAGGCCCACAGTGTTATTTCTCCTACGATCATGTGCTTCCTCACATCCCAGGTCCAGAGCCCACAGCTCTTGGAAAGCACCAGCCTGAGCTCAGCCCTGGGTCACCCCTGCTGGAGCCTCTTCAAGTTAGTCCACTGCCTGAAGGACTGAGCTGGATCTTAATGCACAAGCCTCATTTCTATAGTTGCAAACCAAGGTTGTCATGAGGAAAATCAGAACATGCTTCCATTTTTATTCTTAGTGCCTCACTTACTACAACCCTTCAGAAAAAAAATATTGCATTAGGATTTCACTTTCCTACTGAATCTCACTTAGAGCCATAGTGAGGTTTATGGGGCAAAGCTCTCCACCCTGCACAATGTCCAGTCCCCACCTCCAGTTTCCTGAGCACCAGCTATGTACTGCTGTGCATGGTGAGGAAAGGTGAGCCTCTACCATCCCAGGCAGGAGCAGGGATGAGGACACATCAAATCAACTCAGGGGCCTATGACAGCAGAGAGGGGTGGGCATGGTCTCCGGGAGGATTAAAATTTCTTATGAGCAGAGTGGAGCTGAAGCCCTTGGCCACTCTTCTCCATGACCCAGACATAAAGGATGTGACAGTGAGAGCCACTCAGCCTTCCTTGGTCCAAGAGTCATAAAGCCCAGGTTTGACAGCTAATATGCTGAGGATGACAAACACAGATGGAGTGAACCTGAGTACTTTCTGTTTTCACTGAATTTTGCAAATCCCCATATATTGGACCTTCTGGGTTTATTTCTTAAACCTTCCCTACAGTGATGCAAGAAACTAAAACTTCCTTCCCAACTCACTCTTACTTCTCTAGAAAGGACACGTGGGGGGGAAGAGCCTGTCTGGGCTTGAGCCCTGCTGCTCTAGAAACAGAGGGAGCATCCTATGTTAGCGTTGGAGAGACTGAGGCAAGAAGGGCTGGATTCACAATGGGACTTCTCTTCTGACCGCTCAGTCAGCCTAAGCCACTGTCAACTGAAACCCCAAATATTCAAAGACTTACAAGTTCAACTTTCTTTTTATCTTCATAGCTCTATTTATACCCTTTGTCTGAAATATTCTCTCTTTCATTCTAAGTTCCTCCCTTCTCAAGAGTATACAATAGAATTGTTCTTAGGAAATATTAGAGCTCGGTGCAGTTGTACATGCTTGTACTCCCAGCTGCCAGGGAAGTTGAGGAAGGAAAATCTGAAGTTCAAAGCCATCTTCAGAAATTTAGCAAGGCCCTAAATAAATTATAAAGACCCTGTCTCAAAACAATATATATATGGCTCGGAATGTTGCTCAGTGGTTAAGAGCCCCTGGGTTCAATCTGTGAAACTCCAAAAAGAAATGAAAAAGAAAGAAAGAAAGAAAGAAAGAAAGAAAGAAAGAAAGGAAGGAAGGAAGGAAGGAAGGAAGGAAGGAAGGAAGGAAGGAAGGAAGGAAGGAAGGAAGGAAGGAAGGAAGGAAGGAAGGAAGAAAAAATAAGGGAAGGAGTTACGAAGGTAAGGAAAGAAAAAGAAGGAGAGAAAAGGAATTACTATAAACCATTTTCAGAACCATAAAGACAACAATAGGTGACCACTCAGAGGACAATGGAATGAATCTTTCCTGTGTACCCTAAGGGAAACATTTTATGCAGGCAAATTATACTGTTCCATTCTCATCTGGGACACCTGAAGACATGGGACCTGCAGTGAGTGACAGATGAGCCAGCTCTTTAGCTGTGCCCAGCCTGCTCAGCCCTGCTTATTTGCATGTGTCCACAGTACAGCCCCCTGCCCTGAGAACTTCTTAAGGGGCTGCTTACATCCTGTGCAGGAGTCAGCCCCTATCAGGACACAGCATGGCCATGAAGGCTCCTGCTAAGCTCCTGGGGCTCCTGCTGCTCTTCCTCCCAGGTAAGAAAGGACATCACTGAGAATGTACTCAATGCACTGTTGTCACTGCTACAAGCCTCTTCCCAGAAGACCTCATAAGGCATGTCTAAATATGTCCCTTTTTGTTTTATTTTCTTGTTTCCAATATCAGGTGCCAGATGAGACATCCAGATAACTCAATCTCCATCCTCCCTATCTAACTCTGTAGGAGACAAAGTCACCATCACTTTCCAGATAAGTCAGGGCATTAGCAATAAATTTCACTGGTACCAGAAGAAACCAGGGCAAGCTCCTAAGCTCCTCATTCATTGGGCAACTAGTATGGGATATGGGGTCCCATCTAGGTTCAGTGGCAGTAGATATGGCAAAGACTTCACTCTCATCATCAGGAGCCTGGAGCCTGAAGATGTTGCCACTTATTACTGTGTACAAGGCTAAGGTTCCCCTCACACAGTGACACAGGCCATGACAAAAACCTCCCAGGGAGCAGAAGTGTGAGGCTGGGCTACCCCAGCTGCTCCTCCTGCTGCCTCCACCTGCTGAGGGAACTGCTCAGAGACAGCTGGGCTCTGAAGGGCACTGAGAGGTTTTGGTATAAGTAACCAGGAGCTCTTCTGAAGCCTCACTCTTTCCTCTGCTCAGAACTAGTAGGCAGGCATAGAAATGCATCACCTTCTTTAAAAAAGGACATGGATCTCTACAACAGAGGACATGAGTTATGGCATTGGATTAGATTCATGCAGCACAGATGAAGTTGCTATAAGTATTCCAAGTAGAAAATTTTTAAATGAAGATGATGAACGTCTAAGTGACAATTTCCTGTACTTTTTGGATGGAACTAATAATTGTATGCATTTGTGGGTTGTAATGTGAGGTTTCTATACCTATGTACATTGTGTGACGATGTGGAAAGTCCAAGTCAAAACCATAGCAACACTGTATTTCTTTTCCCTTTTTTTAGGGGGAAGGTGCTTTGGGGGTATCAGCAATTAATCCTAGGGGGCATCAACCACTGAGCCACATCCCCAAAACGATTTTGATTTTATTTAGAGACAGGGTCTCATGGAGGTGCTTAGCATCTTCTCATTGATGAGGATGGCTTTGAACTGGCTTTGATTCTCCTGCCTCAGCATCCTGAGCTTCTGGGATTACAGGCATGTTACACTGTACCGAGTAGCAATGCCTGCATTTATATTAATTATTAATTTTTATTTTTTTAAAGCCAGAGATTGAACCATGGGTCAGTTAACCATGGAGCCACATATCTATCCCTTTTAATGTTTTACTTTAAAAGAGGGTCCTGCTATGTTGCTTAGGGCCTCACAAAATGCTGATACTGGCTTTGACCTTAGATTCCTCCCAGCATACTCTTTATATGTCATTTGTAAAAGAGCTGTTTTTAAGGAAAACATGATGAAAGAAATGAAGGAAGGAAGGAAGGAAGGAAGGAAGGAAGGAAGGAAGGAAGGAAGGAAGGAAGAAAAAAGAAAGAATAGATAAAGGCCAGCAAGCTTGTATCAAAGGAAATAAAATACACAGAAAGATGACCACTATCTATATGGCCAATTTCCATTTACTGAGACTTGGGGTCCCATTGTTCATTCAATTCTCCTCTAGGAAGTGAACATTAAGATGCTGCATTTAACCCAAATTTGAAGAAGTTATTGGAATCTTTTCATGCATGTCAGCTTAAACCTTTATAATATCCAGATATTTTTGTTTTAGAAGATGAAGAGGCTGCCCACACTCTCCACAACCATCTGCAGCCACCAGCCTGGTCCCATGAGGCCATTTAATGCAGTGAAGCTGAGATTCAGCCAGAACTGAGAAGTTGGGGACCAGTTCTCCTGTGCTGTCACCAACTCTGTTCCCCTGTAATATTCCAAGGTAGCTGTGGATGACACAGGTGTGGGAAATGGTCACTGCCTCTTGAACCAAAGCTCTGGAGATTTTATGTTCTCTGAAATAAAAGGAATTATTTATCATTTTCAAATGCTCATCAGGAATGCATCAGTCCTGTGACAAGCTCCTGTAACAGTAAGTGACAAAGCTTCATAGCAGTGGGAAATATTCCCACATGCCTAGAATCCAAGGTCTGTTTAGGATGAAAATTTGGGGAAGAAAAGCACTTGTTTACATGGAGACTGTATTGCCCATTGAGAAGAGGGGAGAGATTTCCCCAATAAGGGAAAGGTCTGGGAAGAAGAGGGCAGTCTTAAGAAGAAACCCTTGCTGCTTATGGATTGGGTGGTTCCCAGTCAGGAAAGTTCACAGAAGTACCAGCTACAGGGACTGTGAAAAGTGCCCTCTGTGCTATGTCTGCTCATGGCCTCCTGCATGAATCCTACAAAAATTCAACAGTCAAAAACAACTACCCTCTATACACTGAAAATGAACAATATGAAAAAGACATTTTAGAAAAATTCAACATACATTATCATTAAAAAAAGAAATGCATAAGAATATGCTTAGCCAATGACATCAAAGGCTTCTAAATCAAAAACTACAAAATGCTGATGGAAAAAAATGACAATAACATAAACAAAGGAAATACAACCCACATGCATAGATTGGAAAATCTAATTTTGTTGAGATAAACATGCTCTGCTCACTTATTTACACATTGACTGCAACCCCTATCAACATTACTGGTTGTGTAGATTTTCCATGTGTGGGATCCAAACACCTGAGAAAACAACTTGGAGGAGGACAGTTTCATTTTAACTCATGGATTCAGAGTTTCTGTTTGTGGCTGGCTGACACCATTGCTCTGGGCCCTGGTAAGGGAGACCATCATGGCAGAAGGGTGAAGTCAGACTTGCCACAGGAAGAAGATGGAGAGCCCTGCTGTTGTGGTTTGGATGTGAGGTGTCCTCCAAAAGCTCACTAGGAGACAAGGTGAGAAGGTCCAGAGGAGAAATGATGGGGTTGTGAAAGTCTTAACCCAATCAGTGATTAATCCCCCAGAGGGATTACCTGAGTGGTACCTGGAGTGGTATTTGTGGCTGTGGAGGAAGGAATGGGGACATAGCTTTGAGGCATATATTTGTATCTGGGGAGTAGAGTCTCTCTGCTTCCTGATCATCATGTGCACTTCTTCCCTCTACCACACTCTCTGCCTTGGTGTTCTGCCTTACCGCGAGCCCTGAAGAATGAAGCTGGCTGTCAATGGAGTAAGACTTCTGAACTGTGAGCCCTCAATAAATTTCCCTCTTCTCTAGTTCTGGTTGGTCCTTTAATCACAGTGGCAGAAAAGCTGAGTAAAAGCCCAGAATGAAAACCCCAAAGGCACCACCCCAGTGACCTCAGTCCTTCAGCAATTGAAAAATCAGCCTCTACGGCATAGCAAAGCCTGTCCAAGGAAGGGACCTTTGTCTTTGGAAAGACCCACAGAGCACTCCTAGGCAAATTCCAACCCTGCTATGTTGTTTATCTACAAATAACAAGAGATATCTGCTTACCAGGTGTCCCTGACTCAGTCAGGCTAGGCGGGGACCCATACTAATATTCTAGCAGCCACCAATCAGCATTAGACAGCGAAATACCTGGGATGCCAGATGACCCTCCCAGTAGTTTATGGTATTGGGAAACCATGTATTTCAGCAGGAACACCCCTCTTAGCCTAAACCAATCAGTTTGAATGAATCCCTCTCTTGTAGTAACCAATCACCCCTACCCAGCTTGTTCCCACCAGTGAATGTGCTAATCAGGTTTTAGAGTTGTTATTTGATTTTCCCATAGTGTGTAATAATTTGCTAAGAGATGCTATGATGCATATGGGGGTCCCTGACTTCTCCAAAGAGTGTATAAAACTGCTGCAAACACTGGGATCTGGGCCTCTCAGCATCACCAGTTTTTGTGTGCATGTGGAAGACAAAGCTAGCTCACAATAAACACCTCTTTGCTGCTTACATCGATCTTGGTCTCTGGTGATCTTTAGGGGGTCCCGAATTTGAGCATAACACCACACCATACCTGCCCGTGTTACCACCATGTTAATCCATTTCAGTGGATTAACCCACTTTTTGTTGCACCTCTCATGATAGGATCATATCACCTCTGGACATTCTTGCATTTTCTCACACTTGAGCTTCTGGGGGCACCTGCTATCTAAATCATAAAAATGTCAACACTATCTGGACGAAATAGAAAAATTCCCCTTAATTTTCATGGGGAAATCATCAGGGAACTTAATATTAAATGGATCTTGAAAAAACACAACAAACTTGAATGTCTCAATGCTGTTTTCTTTCAAAATTTGCTTCATGCCTCATATCAACACTCTCTGGTGCTGGTTCAAATGCACACGTACGAACCATGGGATACACAAAATAATTCCTGTGTGGAAAAATTTCATTTCATTGGGGAAAGCAAGCCAACAAATTAGAAGTGGACACTGTTTGAAAAACAGTGATCAGAAAACTGAATATCCACTGGAAAAGAAGGCGGATGGACCTTACCCCAAAACCTCCACAAAGATTGATTCCAAATTCATAAAAGATCTAAATTTAAATTCAAAATCAATAAAACTTCACACAGAAAACCAAGAAGGATGCTTCATGGCTTTCAACTTGTCAATGAGTTCTTGGAAATCACATCAAAAGTGCAGGCAGAAAAAGAAAACATGATAAATAGGATTTTTCAAACAAACGCACACACACATGGGCACACATGTGCACACACACACACAAACACACACACTCTGAATCCACATCTATGTGCACTGTGGACAGAGTAAAAAGGAAGCCAGAGACTGAGAGAAATAGCATAAGTGATGCATTTGTTAGGGGACAGATGCTCACAATACATGAAGAGTTTCAGTTCTATAACAAACCCAGTTAAGTTGGCAACGTATCCAACAGTGCATCAGAATCACAAAGTCCTAATAAATACATGAACAATGTGCAGCATCACTCATCTTTAGGAAACTCAGATTGCAGCCTCTGTGGGATCCCATGGCACCTGAGTTAGCATGACTTCTTCAAACTTCACCTAATCACCAGGCTTAGGCAGGGTGTGGGTTACTTGGAAGCCTCTGGTATGGCTGTGAGTATAATGGTACAGGCACAGTGGACACAGACTGCTGCTCTTGCAGTGTTGAACTCATAACCAGCATAGTCTCCTGCAAATGATCTTCTGAGAAATCCCCAGAGGTGGGAAGCTGGGCCTTGGGCACATTTTATACCCCTGTTCACAGCATCATCCACAACAGCCAAAGGCAAATAGAAAAAAAAAATACCATGCATGGCTGAGGAATCAGCTACAACAGTATGCACATGAGGCAGAGCATCACTAAGCCTTGAGAGGAAGAGAATCCTGGTACATACTACACCTGGGTGAGAACTAGATACAGAGATTGAGAAATACTCTGCAAGTCACAGGAGGTCGTCCTGTGACCCCACTTTTATAAGAAAATTAACCTGAAATTCCAGAGATAGCTATGATAATTGTACAACATTATTTACACTAGATGTGCTACAATGTGTATCCTTAAAATGTTTAAAACATCAAAAGTTCTGTTATTTTCAACTCATCATAATAATTAAAAAAAACTTAAGGTGAGTAATGATACTGCTCTGTGTGTGGAGCAATGGTCTGGTGTTAAGTAACTCTTACAGTTACTTAATGCATTTCAGATGATTTGCATAGCATTTTGATCACTCACGCAAAACACAACACCATCCTTCCCTTTGGAGCTTCTATTATAGTGGTGCCAACCAATATTTGTGCACTATTGACATGCAGCAGGTGCTGTCTTCAAAGCTCAACACCTGGTAAACTAAATAGGAGGTCATCTACCCATTTTGAAGACCCAGAGAGAAGTGGCTTGGAGACACTTTGAAGGGGCAGATTTATAGCAGCTGGGTTGATAGTCACTTACTTCATAACTGTGGTGGTCAGGCTTCTGTATCCACTTACTTTGGTTATAAGGTGCCCAAGGATCTGGCATACCCTGGCTATGCCCATGAGGGTTTTAGATCAGATCAGCCTTTGAATTTGTGGGCTGAGTTAAGCAGACTGCCTTTCATCATGTAGGAGGACCTCAAAACTGGGCCTAATAGAACAGAGTCCACTTTCCTGGGAGTAGGGAAGGACCCCTGGGCCTGACTGGGCCCACATTGGTGTTGCTCTGCTGAGGAACCATCCCAGAAACAAGGGTTTCATGGACCTGGAATCTGCTGACATCAGGCTGGATCCCACCACTGGGTCTTCTGGTTCCACTGCTTGCCCACTGCTTATTGGGACTGCTCAGTCTCCTGAAAACTGTGTATGAAATTCTAATAAGATGACCCACACCTGTGACTACATACACAGTTCTCTTGCTCCCATTGCTTTCCTTTTCTGGAGAACCCTGACTGACCACACACAGATGCACTGAGGGTTTCTGAGGTGACTGACTGATAGCAGGTGCACGTCAATGTGATTCCTCTGGTGACCCTGGCCTTCTGAGACTCAGCCTCTGACTCAGGGAACAAGTATCTTGATCCACTAGGTGGCAGAACGTAAGCACTTATGGGCCTTACCTCCTATTCCAGGAATTCCCTGGGGATTCCATGCTTCATCTATTCTGATAGAGTAGTTCACCAAAGCTGTGTTTTACTGGACCATCTGCAACTTCAAAGATACGACATTTAATTTCCTATTTCAGTAAGTTGACCACCTTAAGTTTTACATTCAAAAGCAAAAAAAAAAAAAAAAAAAAAAAAATGATAATAATCCATGTCTTCTTAAGGAAGTAAGGAAATAGACGTGCTGGCCTCATATTTATCTTATATTTCTAGGCTCAACCATAATAGTACAGTCTCTGTAAAATGAAAAGTCCATATAGATGTGCTGGGCCACCCACCTTCTGTGTGTGTGAGCTATGAGCACTGAGAACATGATGGTGGACTGAGAGTGCCTCTGGTTGGGCTGCAGCAATCTGTGTCCTTTCCTCACTCTGCCCATGACCCCCACACAGCACCTGGGATGGGTATGGCCTCCAAGATTTCAGTCAAGCTGCTGACTTCAGACATAAGCCAGGCTCAGCCTTCAGATTTCTACCTCCTGCCTTATTTGAAAAGAATATTTGATTGAACCTCCTTTTTTGTGCCCCCCTATAAGCATAAATAATCTAAGTGCAAGCTCTCTCTTTTCAAGAAACTCCTAAGGTAGAGAGCCATCCTGGATTTCAAAAAGGTATTTTTGTGTGTGTTGTGTGCTTCTTTCTCCGTTTTCTCAGTTATGGATCTAGCCAGACTTGGTGAACCCAGCAGAGGTGGCCAGCCCAACCAGCTGGTGATATAGATGATTTTGATGTTCAGAAAGAATTATATTATAATGAATTTTATATGTTAGTGAATATAGACAATAGATTTTTTGCATTCTGTATTTCTTTCCATAAAAGGATGTAAGGTCATCTCCTGAATAGGAAAAACACACCCAGCATACATTTTTGTCTGAGGCTCGGCTGGTGATGCCCACATAGAAACTCCTTCCAATGCACCTTTTTAGCCAGGTCCAGGAGCTTGTTACACTAAAAGCTGAAGCACATACCCAAATGCACCTCCTGAGGCAGTGGCCTGAGGTATCCAGGACGTAGGTGGATACTCACTTCATTTTCCTCTGGAGTGTGTCAGTAGAGCATCCTCCTGGCTCAGGCCTTCAGATGGGGAGAGTGGCTGGAAAGAGTTTGCTCCATGTTGTGTCTACTCAGGGCCTCCTGAGACTTGGGAGGCTTCCATAGACACTGGGAAAGGGAGTCCTCTCACCTCCCTCTCTGAGGATATCTGCAAAAACAGGCAGGGACAGGGCAGGGACAGAAGGCCCAGAGTTCACAGCCTCCAGGCTGTATCCAAACGAATCTCCAAAGCTCCTGCTGCTTCTTCCTAAGTTACAAAAGTTTTGCTTCACTTAATTTTACATGACTATAATGAAACACCATGGCAATTAACATACAAGGAGGACAGTTTAGTCTGGCTTCATTTTTGGAGGTTCCTGTTGAAGGCCGATGGCCCCACTGTCTTGACCTCTGGGCAGGGACAACACATCATTAGAGGTTTTGAGACAAAGCCAATCACTTACCTCAGGAACCAGGAAACAAAGATTAGAAGGAAGACAAATGATTGGGGTCACAAAGTCCCTTCCTCAAAGTCCATGGCACCTCCCAACTGCACCACCTTTAGCTCATGGTCCTGTGGGGACACCTGGTGCTAACAGTAGCAGATACAGATGGGAAATGTACATAGACAGTGCCCAACAGACCTTGGGACAGCCTGGCTCACCAGGTATTCATTTACTCCCAGGATCCCCTGTGATTCCCATACCATGGGTCTGACAGTGACGTCAACCTTGACATAGCAGCTTGGAGGCTGAGGATGTCACTGTCCATCACTATTGCCATGGCATGGAGCATAATGTATGCCTGTCAATTAGCATCCTGGTGGTCACAGAGATTGTGCTGATGCTGCTTTTAGAGCTGTACTACTCAGCTCATGTGGAGCACACTAGCCACAGGGACAATGAACATTTCCTTTGCACTTGGTTGTTTCCCATGTTGAATCTCCCAGGCCATGTGTGGCTAACAGATGCCACATGGGACAGCTCAGATGCAGATCTCTTCATCATGGCAGGATATTCTGTTGGCCAGTGTTGGTCTAAAAGTTTCACAAGGTCTTTCATGGAGCTGCAGCTCAGAGCAAAAACCGCCCCAGCCACTGCACACAAGCCTGTCCTTCCTCAGCTTGTAAAGCTGCTGTGGTCCATAGTCTGCTCTGAAAGGGTTCTGGGATGGTAGGAATGGGGCTACATGGACAGATATAGACCAGAAGAAAAGAGTTCCAGCCACCTCTGACAGTATGCCCTGCAGCCCTTAGGAGCCTTTGTAAATCCACACCTGTGGCTTTTCAACTGGATCACAGTGTCCAGCCCCTATTGTCTTAGGACTATTACCTCTTTGGAATATAAAATGGTCTGTTGATATTGTGTCTTCAATTGATGTCTACATCAGAGGTGGGATAATTTTCTGTTCTCTACAGAATCCTTCTGGTGATGGAAGCAATAGAAGCAGCTCCATCAGGAAGAAAGAAAAGACGCCAGGAAGCCCCATTGGTACCATCTCTGATCCTGTGGGATGTAATACCAATAGTCAACCAGTAGATGTCAGAACAGACCACAGTTTGCAAAGAGAAGCTTGCTCTTGGAAATGCTAGGTAAGTAATAGAGTGATACTGTCTCTTACCTACAGGGAGATGCCCAGGCTTTAATGGGGACTCTGTGTGGCCAGGAACATGTGGAGGTCCTGCCTGGCGGCTGAGGTGTGGTCAAAGCTCTCTGTGTTGGTGCTCTGAGAGTGAATGCTCAGCCCTGCCTTTGTACCCCTCCACATAGGCATGAAGGCCACTTCTTTAGAATTAGTAAAACTGCCCCCATTCATATGTTGATTCCTCACCTCATTGTAGGTGTGTTTGAAGAAGTAGTCTATAAGAAGGGATGGATGTTAAACAAGGTCATCCAGGTGAGGCTGATCCCACAGGAACCATGTCCTTCTGAATAGAGGTCCAGGGAGCTCTCTGTCCAGGGAGCCTCTCTATCCTTCTCAGGCCACAAGGAGAAGCCTGAGAAGATAGACAATAAGGGAGCCCGCAGAAAAGAGCCTACGACAAAGGCTGCAGAACATTGAGAGGACACGTCTTTTCTATCAGAGCCACTGAGACCAGGGTGATGTGTCTCCCTATGACAGTCCCTGAATATTACTTCAGAATCTCAACCTTCCCTGAGCAGGAGCAGCCTCAGGATCAACCTCATGGACATGGACCTGCTGGGCTCCTGTCTCTCCTGCTTGTCTGATTCGTGAGGAAGGAGGACCCTCATCCTCAGTGTGTGATATGTGATGTTTCTTTGCACATGATGTTGTCCACCTGTTTTGTGTCTGATCAGAGTCACAGCACATGGAGTGAACATGTGCTTGCTGTTGATAATTGAGTGTATTCATGTTACTTCTGACTTAGAGGCTAGTGGAATCCTAAAATGGATCATATCTCTAGCTTCCCTCCTTCTGTCCCATAAGAGAGGATCTCTGTTTTCTCTAGGGCCTTGTCCGGGGCTGCCTTCCTGTTGGGGTCCGAGAGAACACTGCGTGTGTAGGTCAGCAATCATCCCAGGAGCGTTCGGGGCATTGGCGGCAGTTTCAAAAATAAAGTTTGTTCCTGCTTGTGAGGCTCGTGATTTTGAGGAGGGACTTCCCCAACCAATGGGAACTCTCCAGGGCCTGCCTGAGGACCAACAGGGTCCCAGCCTGGCAGCAGCACAAACCAGGTCTTGCTCCCATCTCCTGCTGGCTCTCAGTGCCCTGACCATGGTGCCTGTTCCAGTAGCTGTGCGGTTTTCAGGGCATGGGCCTCCTCTGTCACCTCCAAGACATCAATCTCACCCACCTGCTGCTCCATCAGGAGGCTGCTGAAGGTCTCAGGCCATCCCAGGAGGCAGGCTCGGGTCAGCACTGACAGCCCCCTCTTCCACCCCTCTCTCCAAGTGGCTCTGGGACAATGACCAATCCTGTAAATGTCCCCTCATCTGTGAATGGAACACTAAAGATTCCAAGGTTGCCTTCAGCTGGACTATATCATGGACCATGAGATATACACACAAATTTGAGAAAATCTTCAGGGCTGTTTTGTGTACCCCTGAATATCTTAGAATGAAGACACTACATAAGATATTCCTAGTCAGTTTTCATTCTTAATTGAAAGTCCTCAGTGTCACCTAATTCTCTGGAACCTGATCTTGCTCTAGGCCAAGCCTTCTCCTGGGTACCACTAAGGCCTACAGTGCAAATGTAAGCCTTTTTCAACACACAAGCATCCCTCAAGGACCCGAGTGCATTTGCCATGAGTGGAATCATAAAATGAATAGGAGCTTTGTTTCCAGGACTCCACTGGAGGCGGAATCCTGGCTTTGGCCATGCCAGACAAAGTCACTGACCTCCTCATGTTTCTTTGCTCTCTTCCTCTCCTGAGCATCCACATGCCCTTGCCTCATAATCATTTCAATCAGAGTGGAGTTATGCCCTCTTCCCTACTACTTACATTCCAAATAACTGTCTAATCTGTAGCTGTTGTGTGATATTTTATAGAACATGCACTGGGACACACCTAGAGGTCTGACCTAAGGTTGATCCTGAGCCTGAAGGAACCAAAATGCTCAAACCTAATAACCTTACAGTTATTAGACCCATAACTGTAAGCTCAACCCCCTAAAATCAAGAGCTGGAGTGCTGACCATGAAATAAGAACACAGAAAACAATAGTACAAACTTTCAAAGATACAACTGCGTCCAATCAAGACCACCCAGGACATCATTGATTCCCCATAGCCCATAGAATCCCACTGCACAGGCCAGCAAGAAGTGTAGGTGTAAGCTGTCCTCCTGTCTCTGTGTGGGCTGATCTGCAGTGAAGTCCTTACCTTTTCTAAAACCCCAAGCCATGTTGTGCACATGCCTGTCTTCTCCCTGTGAGGCAGTGAGCTCTGGCTTGGCATCATACACACTGTGTGCAGAAGTGCATTTGTTCCACCAGGGAGGCCTTTTTGTATCCACTCTGTGCAGCATTAGAAAGTCAATGAGATTATAAATGACCTCAGACCCTTCAGTCTGGGTTTTCTAAGCCCTATTTGTGTCAGCTGATTAGGGCTATCCTGACACAGTATCAAAAAGCTGTTGGCTTAAAACAGCAGAGAGACACTTGGGGTTTTGGAGTGCAGAAGAATGGGTCGCTTTCCATGGAACATGCCCAGGGCACTGGTGGCAGAGCTCCTTCACAAGCCCACATTTTCTTCACTTTCTGGAGGCTGCAGCTCCCCTGGCTGAGGCCACAACCCCGCAGAGACTATGTCCCTGTTCACATGGTCTTCCCTATTCCATGTTAAATCTTCTGCTCTCTTATGAGAACACGTTTAGGATCCATCTGGTTAATTCCAGATCATCTCCCCATGTGAATATCCTCCATCACATCTTCCAGGCACTTTCCATACAAGGCAGGCCAGCATAGGGGAGGATATGCCCTGGTGGCCCCACACTCAGTGACATGAATGGTGAAGAACCAAGTCTTCATGTTCTCAAACCACTGTCTCCCTACCTGCACCCTCAGTTTTTCTCCTTCATGGTCACCAGTAACCTCACTTCTCCAAGGGTCTCTGCACCTTGGAGGAGCCCACATAGAAAGAGCTGCTGAATGACCTGCCTGCCACCATTTCCATGCAGAGGTTGGACACAACCAGCATGGCCCTCCACCATGGGGGAGATGTGGGCCTTACAGAGGAGATCCTGGATTGTTTCTACCTGGACCCTGGATTGTTTTCAAGGCTGAAAAGCCCTCAGGACTCAGAAAGTGAGCAGGTGACCCCTAGCTAAATTGGGACCCACCTCATGGGTGGCACATATGTTGTGGGCAAAGTGATGTCACTACACTTCCAAAGTACAAAAAGACTACAATGTTGGTTGTATTTTCTTGGTTAATTTCATGAAGTAATTTGAAATGCTTTAAGTGCTTGATTAGAATCAGATTTCTAGTCCTGCCTCATCTTATCAGATGGGGGAAATCTCCAATATAGGAATATAATACCAAAAGTTTATGGTCTGGAACTCCAAAATTCATCACCTGTCCACCCATCCTTCCTGTGCCCTTAGCTATTCTGGGGACTGTTGAAGATCCATGCCTCACATAGTTCTTCCTTTATTCCACTCAAGGTGAAGTTCAGGGATTCACTGGACTCTCTTCTCACAGAGTCCCATGATGAAGAAGGTCAGTGGACTGAGTCCTCCTGGGATACCTAGGTGTTGGGTTTCTGTCTGCTTGGCATCTACTTGGAGAAGCTGCCCCTCACTGTCATGGCAGCAGAGTGCACAGGGACCTCTCTACAGGTGTCTGGCAGGCTCTGGGTGACCTCACTCTATCTTCTGGAAAGGAGCTTGGGTGCTGGAAGCACCTTTGTCCCACACAGTGCAGCCTCCAAGGGATCAGAGGCTCATGCATCCCCTGGCCACCTTCATAGAGAGGCAGGTAGAGAGAGCGTGCCAGCCCTGCATGACCCTAGAGAGTAGCTCTGCTTTAGGCCAACAGTTATGCAAATGAACTCCATCGCCAGCTGTGCCTCTTTAACCCCTGGACATGAGTGCCAATTTCAGAGCATGTGGACTTACAACAGGTGCCCAGCCCCACTGCCTTGTTCTTGGGTCCAGAGCAGCAGGTTCTGTGGACACTGCAGGATGAACCTCTTGGTCCACCTCCTCTGCCTCCTGGTGGTAGGGTTTCAGGGAAAGCACATTCAGGTGGAAGACATTAAGCTGGGAATTTGGCTGTAAGCCTAGGGATACTGTTTGTCAGTGTGCTTTGGAAATGACAGTGTAATATGTTGAGTTGTTTTCACTACTGGGAACCCAAGGCCAAGGCCCAAGGTGACAGAGAGGCAGAGACAGGAAGCTTTGAATCTTCCTTGGGCAACTCTGAGGAGGTGGGGGCACTGTTTTTCTAATAATCCTTTGAGAGTAGGAACTCATGGTGCACCCTGGATGCTATGTCCTTGCAGGCTGCAGGGTTAAGATCACCCTGACTCAGTCCCCAGCGACCCTGGCAGCCTCTTCAGGTGCCTTTGTCTCCATCAACTGTAGAAGCAGCATGGCGGTAGGTACCTCCAAGGCCTGATACTGACAGAGACCACAGAAGGCTCCCAGGCTGCTCATCTTTGGGGCATCTGCCAGTGCTTCTGGAACCCCTTCCCATATCCTGGCAAGTGGCTCAGGTTTTGACTTCTTCTTGTTTATCCATGGAGTGAAAGCTGAAGATGTTGGGGTGTTTTACTGTCATCAGCACTTCAGCCAGCCTCTCACAGTGACTGAGCCCAAGCAGAAATGTCCCCTGTGTGTTCCAGACCCTGCCCTGGTGCAGACACCTGCTCCCTGCAGGGGGCGAAGCCTGGGATTTGTGAAGAGGCCTTTCTGCAGCTCTGCATGTTCTCAGAGCTGTGCTTTCTGACCTGCTGAAGCAGGGTCAGGGGACAGTGTGCAACTCACATTCCACCCCAGGGGAGAGGTGCCAAGGGATTTATAAATGGAGGTTTCCATCATTGATCACTGCATAATAGAGCCCCTGATCCTAAGACTGAATGATGGTTCACTTCTTCCTGAGAGGCTGTGACATGGCCAAGGGTCCTCTGCAGCTGTGCCTGGCTGCTGCATGCAGCTGTCCACAGCAGGTTAGCTGGGCAAGAGCCTCATGGTGACCTCATCTACCTGCCTCAAAGTTGAATTTGCTTTCAGCCAGGGTTCCTGGGTTCTCCTCTTAATGACAGGCCAATTGAAGGAGTTGTGGGTGACTTCAAATGTTTTTTGTTTGTTTGTTTTATTTTGTTTTCTGTCATTGTTCCTGAGTTCTTCTGCACAGCACCAGAGGCAGAGCACTCCTCCCCATAAGAAGGAGCCTGCTTACAGTACTTAGCTAGCTCCCTGCTGTGCCAGGGCCAGGCTGCCCACAGGTGTGGGGGTGGGGGTGGCTGTTGGCTGGGTGCTTCTCCTGCATGTGGCCTTTATGCTTAATTAACTACAGAGCAACATCTGCAGACCTTTTTATTTTTATTTATTTATTTATTTTCGAGATAGGGCTTTGCTAAATTGTGGAGGCCAATCTTGAACTTCTGATCCTCCCGCTTTAGGCTTACATGTTGCTAGGATGACAGGTGTACACCACTGCACTTGGCTTATTATCTGTATTTTTCATTGATATTTTTAGTTGTAGGTGGACACAATATCTTTATTTCATTTTTATATAATGCTGAGAATCAAACCCAGTACTCATGGGTTCTAGGAAAGTGCTCTACCACTTAGCCACAACATCAGCATGTGGGATCTGTATTTTATAAACTGTTTATGTTGTTATTATCTACAGTTAACGTAATATATATTTTACTTCATGCTATAAATTCCAAATAAAAGAATAAGTTAATAATATATTAATTTAGTAACTATATCTTACATGCAGACAGACAGTTTATCTGTGTGTAGGACATGTACTCCCTATTTCTCTAACCATCATGGATCTGGCTCTGACAACACTGAGATAGAAGTTTTGTTCACCTTCTTCTTGGTGTCAGTCTCCAGGACCATGGAGCATGTTCTGACCTCAGCTGCCCCACAGAGCCAGACTCAGGACTGAGCTCCTGCTCTTGGACTCTCACCTTGGCTGTGGGCTCAGAGCTCCTCTCAGCATCTAGAGCTGTGGGGTGTTTTCCCCCCCCCAGCTCCCCTTCCTGGCAGCTCAGGCCCTCAGCCGCACTGCCCAGGAGAGCTACTTACTCAGCCCAGGGCCACAGCCCAGCCTTCAGGCAGTGCCAGCCTGAGCTAGACCTGTGGGAGCCCCTGTTCCAGCCTCTTCCAGTTAGTCCAGGGCTTGAGTCTGCTCTGCAAGTAAATGCAGGGCCCCATTCCCACCATGGTAAACCAAGATGGTCACCTGAAACCAGGGTCTGCAGTCACTTTCATTCTGAGGAGTGATTCACTGAGCACCTGCTCTGTCCTGCTGTGCATGGTAAGAACAAGAGAGCTTCTTCCAGTCTAGGACAGGATCAGGAGTTAGAGGGCACCTGCCACCAGCTCAGATATGAGACACAAGAGGGTAAAGGAACAGACAGCTCTGGGGAATTCTTGACCCTTGGGATTAGGGAATGTGGAGGGATTCACTCTGCATTTCTCCCTGGAGTGGCTGGGGACACATTAAGCTTAGAACACCTGCAGGAGCTCCCAGCAGGCCCAGGCCATGAGCTCTGTCTTTTTCCTTGTGAGCTGGACTCCTCCAGGGTTCAGGCTGTGCTAAGGCAGCTGCTGGAGCTGGAGGAAGAAGAAGAGGATTATGAAGTCATCAGGTTGACTCCACTAGTCAGCCCCCATGCTGATGGGCATGGGAATGTGATGAAGTGGCAACAAAGGGGACTGATATGGGAGTCCCCAAACCAAACCAGGACCACTGAGTCCCTGGTATAAAAGACATCCATGGAGATCTCCAAGAGGCACATTCCCTAAGAAAACTTGGTATTATCTTTGTGCTTCTGCAGGACCTTGCCGGATATAAATGTAGTTCTTCTCTAGAGTCCTTCCAAACGCTTTTGAATAAATTCATGTTCTTCTAATGCACTTCTTTCTTTTAAAACTTTATTTCACAATTACATAATTTCAAATGAAACCCAAGGTATCCTCCCACCAGGAACATGTGAGAGCATATTAATGGCCTGATGTTCTCGTCCGTAACACTTCACTACATATTCTCTACAAGAAGCTTCTTCTATGTAATCATCATTATAGGTATGAAATACTTTGCTCAATCCAGACCTTAAGTCTTCTTCAAAACTGGACAGTTGTCTTGAAAATATTCTTAGTAACAAAATGTCACCAGAGGGAAACAAACTCTCTAAAATGCATATTGGTGCTGCCTTGATCTGACCTGAAACACATGGGGACACTTGGTCAGTTTTGAGTGACTGAGAGGAGCCAGCCGTGCAGCTGTGCCCAGCCTGCCCAACCCTGTTGATTTGTATGTGCCCACAGCACAGCCCACTGCCCTGAGGACTTCTTAAGAGGCTGCTCACACCCTGAGCAGGTGTCAGTCCCAGTTAGGACACAGCATGGCTATGAGGGCCCCTGCTCAGCTCCTGGGGCTCCTGCTGCTCTGCCTCCCAGGTAAGGAGGAACAGTACTGGGGATTTACTAATCACAGTGTGGTCAGTGCTGCCTGGGTACTCAGGAAAGTCCGCTTAGAACATCAATACTTACAAGAATATTTCTTTTTATGTTTCCAATATTAGGTGTCAGATGTGACATCACGATGACCCAGTCTCTATCCTCCTTGCCTGTGTCTCATGGAGACAGAGTCACTATCACCTGCAGGACCAGTGAGGGCATTAGCAGTTATTTACACTGGTAGCAGCAGATACAAGGCCAAACTCCTAAGCTTCTCATCAGATATGAAAATACTGTGGAATCCAGGGTCCCCTCAACGTTCAGTGGCAGTGGGTCTGGGACAGATTTCACTCTCACCATCAGCATCCTGGATCCTGAAGATGTTGCCCCTTATTACTATCAACAAGGTAGCAGTTACCCTCTCACAGTGACACAGGCCATGACAAAAACCTCCCAGGCAGCAGAATTGTGAGGCTGGGCTGCCCCAGCTGCTCCACCTTCTGCCTCCACCTGCTGAGGGCACTGCTCAGAGGCAGCCAGGCCCTGAGCACTACAAGGAGGGTCAGTCAGAGGATCCAGGGGGGCTCCTCTGCACCCTGACCAGCTCATCTCCAGCAGGCAATGAGCTCACTGTATGATAAGGAAAGTGATTTAAGACCTGAGAGACTGAATTAGGCAGTATCAGGGGTTGTGCAGCAAAGATAGGCCTCTCCATGTATTCCACACGGGAATATTTTAGACTTTATTTTTTAGTATAGTTTAAGTATCCAGGAAAGTTGGGGTGAAGTACAGAGTTCTCCTGTGTCCCCAGTGCTCCCACAGCCCCTCCATCACCACCCCCAGACTCTGTTGCTTTCGTTACAATTCATCAACATCTGCCCAAGTGTACAGGTCACACAAGGGTCACTTTGTGCATTCTGTGGAACTAGAAAAGTGGACAGTGACATGTGTTCAACAATGTGACCTAGCACAGAGCAGGTCCCACCCTCACAGTAGCTGAGCTCCAACTGCCCCTCCCCCTTCTCTCTGCTTCAGACCTTCATAATTTTCCATCCTGTAGTTTCACCTGAGCTTAGTGACAGGGGTTTGGCACTCACAGAACAGAGGATGTTCAGACTGGTCTGTCACTCTGAGTGCAGTGCACACAAACCTCCTCCAGGGGTTTCCATGAAGTGATAGGTAGGTATTTTCTTTCTTTCTTTTTTCATTTTAATATATTTTTCAAACTTGGTACTGAATCCAGGCAGGTGCTACCACTTAGCTACATTCACAGTCCTAGTTTTAATTTTGAAACTGGATCTCCATGAATTTTTAGATCCTTGCTAAATTGCTGAACCTGGCCTTAAACTTGTCATTGTCCTTCCTTAGCCTCCTTGTTTCTGGGGTTACATGTGAGCATCATTACACCTAACTTGATCACTGTGTTCTCTTCTGTGCTGAGTAATATTATATTTTCTGGCCTCTATAACAGTATTGATCCATTCCCCTACTGAAGGGCAGGCTTGTGTCCTCTAGGTTTTCAATGCTGAATACAGGTCCTGTAAGTTTTTAGGTACAGAATTTTATTTAATTTTAGATGTGTACGTTCATCATCTTTAGTTTCATATCAGAACGCCTAGTGTTATAAGAATCTTTCACACTGTCTTGCACATCCTGTCTTTATCTTGGAGATATCTTGTGGACACTTTCCAGAATACTCAGCTGCTGGGAGTGGCTTGTGACTGCAGCCAGGTCCAGCTCAGCAGCAGGAATAGTGCCTGGGCTCCCCTCCTGCTGCCTGTGGGGTGCTCCCTCCTAGACTTGGCCATTCATCAGGGGAGCTGTTTTCTCATGTGTTTTAATTTGCATTTCCCTGGTGACCTGGGGTGTCACAGTGATGTTTGGACAGATGTGCACAATGTGCAGTGGTCAGATCCAGCTCTCAAAGGCTTGCCACCTAGTCCTTTTTTTATGGTCCTTCCTCATCCTGTGTTCCAAGGTCCCTGTTTCTGGCATGTCTCTATTCTCTATAGAACCCCTCGCAGCCACTTTGGGGTCAGCTACACACTCTCTTCATGTTTCCTACAACTGAAGGCTCTAAAGTTTATGTTGATTCCTGGTTAACTTTTCCCAGGATTTAGAGTTCTGGGTCCACAGTCTTTTCCTTCAACACTTGAAACTGTGAACTTTCCTTTGTCCTCCCTATTTCCAGGGGAGAATTTCTCTGTTCGTTCCAGTTTCTTCTCCCATAAAGCTAAGGAGTCTCTTTTCTCTCTCAGCTTTTAAGGTCTCTGTCTCTGTCTTCAGAAGGTGGCAGTGTCACTATGGTGTGGGCTAGCAGGCACCTCCTGGTCATCTGAGTCCCTGTTCCCTGGCCCACAGGTGTGTTCCAGGAGGAATGCACCACAGCCCTCCAGGGGGCACTGATTAAAAACTCCATCTTCCTACAGGTTTCAGGTGACATTTGGTCCTGATGTAAAGAAATCAGATATCCTGAGGTGGCTTAGTACCAACAGCACAGTAGAGGTGGTGTTAGAGAGATGTGGCTATTGTTATGACCCCCATCCCTGCCTCCACTCGATCAAAGATATATTGTGCAAATATGGTGGTAGTGAGTGGGACAGACCAGGGAATTTTCCCAGAGGAGAGAGGCTTCTAGCTCACATTGCCACTTAGCTCTCCTCTGTGGCACCTTCTCTGCTCTTCCACAGAATCCATAAATTCTGCACATGCAGAACCCACTCCACAAGTCCATCCTGATCTCAGGATCACTGTGTCTGATTTTCTGTCTTCTCCTCCAGGCCCTCAGCCAAGCAGCTGTCCAGGGTCCATGCACAGATCTTTGACCAGGGCACCCTCTCTCCACACGCCATATGTTCTTCATAAATATCTAATACCTTGATGTAATATTACAGATCCACCCATTGTCATGAACCATCCATGCGTTGTATGTGGGTCACTGTGCATGGAAGCCTGGTGGATAAAATAATCTGGTGTCTGGGAATGACCAGTGGATATTTACTCAGGTCAAATATCCAGAGACATTGTGAATTTCTATCCCACTCTGCCATGGCCCACATAGCACCTGAAATGGGTGTGACCTGCCAAGGTGCCAATCAACCGCATGACTGCAAGACAACAAGAAGCACCTTATACCTGCTTTTGATGTACCCCCTTAAATAAACCACCTGAGCCATCTTTCCTTTGTCTAATTCCAGCTCTTATGTCTACTGAGTGTATCAGGGGCTCAGCTTTTTTAATATATTTCTAACTCTTTGTCTTTTGTTCTTCCCCAATTATTTTAGACTTTAAGTTTTCAGGTGGCTTACACCCTCTTTGGCAGGAAGAAGAACCCCCCAAGGAGATGCTGGGTGTGACCACTGTGAACCCATTATTCTGGCTACACTCTGGAAGCATATACTGTACACCTTACATATGCCATTTTATGAGGCTAATCCATTCAGGTCAAAGTTTAGTATGTTGCCCCCTCGCTTGACCTTATCTAATTTAGACAATTCCTGTGATTCCTGGAGCAAGATCATGCAGAGGTGCCAGGGTAAGGCAGAAACTTGTTAGTGGCATCAGGATAATGTCCATGAATGATAACTTGGACATGTATCTGCTGATCACTGACAGTATTACCTGCATCTTAACATAAAATAATCTATCTACTTGTTCACTCTTCCAACTATGATTTTTAGCATAATAATATCAGCATCAAAAATACAGATATAGGTCTCAGGAAATGAGATTTCATTAATGACTTTCACTAATTACTTTATATAAAAATCATTTTTTGAACAATCACTTTTCAGTATAACACAGATTTAATTCCAAACATAGCAAAAACATAATATTAACGATAATATTTCTACAGTATGCCTCTTGCAAGATATGCTCACACATTATCTCTACAGAAAAGTTTCACATTGGAGAACTTCATATGTTATACTCTGTAGTTGTGTGTCATGATTGTTGAGACCAAATATAAAATAACCTGAGTGAGAGGGAACCTTCTGTGGAGCACTCAGGGCTGCCTGTGTGTGAGATCTATGCATGAGATGTGAATATGCTATTTTCAAGTTCTGCTCCACTTACTGTAGGAAAGTGCCCAGACCTTCCTGTCTTCTTTTATGGTCAGAGCTCAGGAGACACAGCTGTAACTAGCCACCTGGTCCTGATGTCAGATGGCTGCATGAGTCAGTCCTCAGCCCTCAACCTCCTTCCCAGGATGGACCCTCCCTTCAAGCACCACCCTCAGCTGACATTTTACATACAAGCTGAAAGTAAAGTAACCGCAACACTCAGAGCAACCAAGAGATCTTTATTGCAGCAGTGCAACAGAGGAAAAGAAAGAGAGAGAGAGAGAGAGAGAGAGAGAGAGAGAGAGAGAGAGAGAGAGAAAGAGAGAGGAAGCATGCACAAGAGAGACACAGAGAAAGCAAGAGAGAGCAAGAGAGAACAAGAGAGAGGCCCAGCAGAAGAGAGTTTTTATAGCCCCAATATAATGAGATCTCTTGGTCTGCAAGCTGCCTTGTTGGTGCACAAGGGGGTTAAGTGTTCGGCCTTGAGTGGCAGGCTGAGTGTTCAGCCTTGACCAGGGGGGCAAAGTGCTGAGCCTTGACTGGGGGCTTGGGTGTTTGGGCTTGAAGCAAACAGGTGATAAAGAATCAGATGGAGGGTTAGAGAAGCCAGGTAATCCTGTAGCTAACTTTTTTTGTCATGCCCTGTAGACAGCTTACTCGGCCTGTCCTGTACCTAACATTCTTCCCTTTTTGTTTTTCTAAGTGACATGGGGGATGGTGTAAAGTTCTTTGGCCACTTCCTGCTTAATCGTGGACAGCGTAGGGCTTAGAAGGGAAAGTGGAGGAATGTTTGGCATATAGGACTGAGAACACCAGGGCAGCCAAAATAACACCCAGTGGCTATATACAACTACTTTGATAGGGGTAAAGTCCATAAAAGTTCCTTGAAGCTATAGGTTGTTGATGGCATCAAACCAGTACTGGATGGAGGAGATTCTTTGTATCAGCCACTGTCCTGTAGCAGGGACTCTAGGAAGTATTGGAGGTGGCTTGGTTGAATCCAGTAATGTTAAGGGTGACAGCCCAATTGCAGCCAGTGGATGGACAATTGCCTTCACCCATAAACTGAGAGTTGGTGATGTCATCCTGTTCCATGCTGCTTGGATTTAGAAGCACCATCTGTGGTTGGGATAGAAACTTGAGAGAAAATAATGATTAGTTAAAGAAGAAGAGGGTTGGCGAGAAATTTTGAGTTTGACGTGCATGGTGGAAGTCCAAAACTGGACATTTAAAACAGGTGCCTTTTTAAGGCAGGAGGGATAGTAGCAGGGAGAGTGTCTAAAAGCTTGGTCACCATTGGGTTAGTAAGTATGACTGTATGGGGTCCCTTCCAGAGAGGTTCCAATAATTGAGAATGTAGTTCCTGAAGTAAGACTGAGTCATCCAGTTGAAGAGGGTCCAACTCAGTTCCTGGTTGTGCTGGGGATGAGGCAACGAATGGCACAGGAAGGCACTGGTCTGTGTGTTCCCTGAGAAGTGAGAGCTGGACCGTTGTCTGACTGGATGGAGGTGGGAAGTCTGAACCTGGAAATGATCTCCTCAATGAGGATGAAGAAAATGGTGTCAGCAATTTCCCTGGATGTAGGGAAGGCATCTACCCAACTTGAAAAAGTATCAACCAATGTAAGTAGGTAATGAAGATTTTTGTGCCTAGGCATGTGAGTGAAGTTGATCTACCGGTCTTCCTCTGCTGGTGGCTCCTAATCTGATGTGTGAGGAGTTCAGTTTTGTTGCTTCCTTGTGGGGATACTGTAGAGCAGACAGAACAAACAGAGAGGACCTGTTGGAGAGTAGTTATCATTCCTAGGAAGTTAAAGAGGGGTTGTAAAATCTGGAAAAAGGGTTAGAGAGGGTTTTAGGTGGGGGCAGAGTCTCTGGAGCTAGAGGAATTGGTCATGAGTTCTAGATCTCCGTCTTGGGAATTAGGGGCTGGTAGTCTTAAAGAAGTAGTTGATGGTAGAAAGGTGGTACAAAATAGAGGACACAGAGACAAATCCACAAAATTACAACTACCTTATATTAGACAAAGATGTTAAAACCATGCAATGGAGAAAGGATAGCATCTTCAACAAATGGTGTTGGGAGAACTGGAAAATGCAACAAAATGAAATTCAATCCCTTTCTCTCATCATGCACAAAGGTCAACTCAAAATGGATCAAGGAGCTAGGAATCAGACCAGAGACTCTGCATCTAATAGAAGATAAAGTTGGTCCTAATCTTCATCACGTGGGGGCAGGCCCCAAATTTCTTAATAAGACACCTATAGCACAAGAGTTAAAACCAAGAATCAACAAATGGGATGAATTCAAACTAAAAAGTTTTTTTTTTCTCAGCAAGAGAAATAATATGCAAGGTGAATAGGGAGCCTACACCCTGGGAACAAATATTTACCCCTCAAAGATCAGATAGAGCTCTCATCTCTAGAGTATACAAAGAACTCAAAAAGTTAAACAACAAAAAAGAAAATAACCAAATCAACAAATGGGCCAAGGACTTAAACAGAAACTTCTTAGAAAAAGATATACAATCAATTAACTAATACATGAAAAAATGCTCACCATATCTAGCAATCAGAGAAATGCAAATTAAAACTACTCTACATACCATCTCACTCCAATAAGAATGGCTGTCATTATGAAGTCAAACAACAATAAGTGCTGGCAAGGATGCGGCAAAAAGGTACACTCATACATTGCTGGTGGGACTACAAATTGGTGCAGCCAATTTGGAAAGCAGTATGGAGATTCCTTGGAGAGCTGGGAATGGAACCACCATTTGACCCAGCTATTCCCCTTCTTGGACTATACCAAAAAGACCTAAGAAGAGCATACTACAGAGACACAGCCACATCACTGTTTATAGCAGCACAATTCACAATAGCTAGAATGTGGAACCAACCTAGATACCCTTCTATAGATGAATGGATTAAAAAAATATGGTATTTATACACAATGGAATATTACTCAGCACTAAAAAATAATAAAATAATGGCATTTACAGGCAAATGGATGGCATTAGAGCAGATTATTGTAAGTGAAGTTAGCCAATCCCTAAAAAACAAATGCCAAATGTCTTCTCTGATATAAGGGGGGTGACTCAAAATAGGATAGGGAGAAAGAGCATAAGAAGAAGACTATCACTAAATAGGGAAGAGAGGTGCGAGGGAAAAAGAGGGAGAAGGGGAGTTACACAGAAGATGGAAGGAGAACCTCATTGTTATACAGAATACATATATGATGATGTAATGAGAAAAATTAAAAAAAGTGTTTCACATTAGATTGAATAGAGAGAAAGGATGGGAGAGGAGGGAAGGAGTAGGGAGGATAGGAAGGGCAGCAGAATAGAATAGACAATTTGATTGATGTATGTACATTCCATATATGTATTATAAGTCAAAATGCATTCTACTGTCATGTATGACTAAAAAAATAAATAAATTTTTTTTAAAAAAGAAGTAGTTGATTGACTGGTTGGTAAATTTGTGTATCTGATCTTGCAGGAACTTCTGTAGGCAATTTGATAGATATGGTCCTATTAGGGAAAACATAAAGAGGACCAATAGAGGTTCTTTGAGGGGGAGAAGCCAAGGCCATACTTGACTGAACATTCCCCATGGAGACTGTTGGCTATTTGCTGTTTACTCTTTTTGTTGTTCTTGTCTTTCATTACTCCCAGGAATGACTGTGTTTTGGCTTAACTGTTTTTGGTAGGCATTGAAGATAAAGCTGGTCAAAATTGACTTTGTTTCTATCTATTTTTAAGAGTCAGCAGAATTCCTGTAAGGGTCACTAGTGGGGGAACTTGAAAGCAGCTTCTTAGTTCTGCTAGTGCTATTTGCGTTAGGATGGGTCCAGGTCTTGCTTGACCACGTGGCTTCCCTTGGAAGCATCAGGGATGTCTCCTGTCTCCAATGACCCTCCTATTCACAGCAAATGCAGTGATTAGCTTTTCATTCTCCAGTGGTCTCAAAAATCTCCCTGATCAGGAGGTTATGTGGCCCAGAGTTGTGAAGTGCTTTAGAAAAGTTCCCATTTCCCTAGATTCAGACTGACTCAGAGGGCCAGAGCCAAATATTGGTTTTCTTGGCCATTTTAATTTAAGTCTTGATTGTAAACATCCAGCAAAGTCAGTTTCACCTTAAATAAAGAATACTGGGCTTTAGCTGAAGTCTGGCTTACTTTGGAGTCATTCTGACATGTAGTAAGATGGGAGGCACAGCCTTATCTCAGGTAAAGCAGGGCTCTTTATAAATCTTAGGTAAAGTGTTCTAGTATTGAAGCTGATCTTTGTTTTTAAATATCATTTTATAAAGTTTATATATTGTTGCTTGAGGTCACATGAATACTAGCTAATACAATATGATATTCCATTTAAATTGTACCCAGTGTATAGAACTTTATATTAATCTTATGGATAACAGGTCCAGTAATAGAAAATTAAATGATATAAATAAATTTCCAATATGTTATTTTATAAGCCTAAAATTACCATGCAACCTTTTTGAGAACACCAGCTTGATATACTTTTTTTAAAGCTTCTATCTTAAAGACTATATACCTGAAAAATATGAACACATTTAATATACAAAGAAAAGTAATAGTATCACAATTACATTGATGTTTTTATATTAATCAAGTTTAGCTCTTAAAGAAATAACATATTACCAATATTGCAAAATAATAGTTGTTGTTTAACCATAGTGGTATAATGCTTAATTCCTTCAAGATTACTTGTTCAAAAACCTTACATATATAGCCAACGTACACAGACCTTCTTTATTGCTTGCTTAAACCCTCTTATTTATAGACTCTCTTACCCTCAGCTCTTTTGAGCTTTGGGCTAGCTGATAAGAGGATGTGGTGGGACTGGGTGTGGGCACTGACAGGAGAAGAGAGGAGTGAGTGGGTGGAGGGATATCTTTAGTACCTACTACCTCATGCAATGGGGAAACAGTCTGAGGAAGGGAAGTCATGTAGGTTTTTTATCTAGTACTTGGAGGGGAAAAAGCAGGTTATTGACATGGGTGAGACGGTGGAGGGGCTGGGGCAGAAGGTTGAGGGTGATGATTCATTCCAGCCAGGCAATAGGGTGAACGTTCATTAGCAGGGTCAAAAGTAGTGGATGAGTCCAGAAGAGGAGAAAGTTTGGGATCGGTAGTTGGGGGAGTTGGTTTGCAAGCTAGAAGATTTTGTAGAGGTTTTAAAGAGGTGCAGAGAGCAGGATTGGAATGGAGCTAGAAGAAAGCCTGGACATAGCAGCTCTTTACCCATTTTTTTCGAACGTTCACAGTAATTGTAGATATCCCATGCCTTAGAATGCAGGGATCCAGGGACCCAAAATGGGGCCATCTGATATGGTTGTCTAAGGGATAGATAAGTGGCCCAGGCCTGGGTGCTATATTTGATCAATTTGGGGGGTTTGATGTCTGTTGTCAAGGATAGTGGTTTGAGATTATTCAAGAGGCATTGTAGGAGAGAGTTGACCAGCAGAGAGGACACATTAACCCATGTCGCCAACATAGTATAAGGAGGAGGGAAGAGGACGCAAACGTAGTATATGGGAGAGAGAAGGAGAAACAAATGTAGTATAAGGGAGAGGGAGGGAGATACAAAGATAGTATAGGAGAGGAGGAAACTGATTTATTGGCCAAAGGGGCGTCCCTGCTAGAGCCAAAAATCAGGAGTGCCTTAGAAGGCTTTTCTGGACCCCTCCTGGAGAGGCCGGAGACTCCCAGGGCTGGAAAAAGTGGAAAGAGAGAGACAGGGGAAGAGAGAGGAAGGGGAGGGTAAGCATCTGTCTAGCGGTCGAGTCTTGAAGGTGCGAGGACTAAGACTTTATGAGAGCCACAGAGACCATGAAGTTCTGGGTGGGGTGTGATGTTTGATTCTTCGTTGTGTGTCCCTGGAGGTTATAGTTCTTTGAGGGAGACTTGCAAAGCCTATGCTGGTAAACTACAGGCTGGAAAGGGAAGGGAATAATTTTTAACCCAGGAGTCTAATGTGCCCAAGGAAGGAGTCCCTGAGGGTCACTCTGGCCTTGAAGGCCGTCGTGGGGTGCTTTCCTCCCCACAGATGGGCAAAGAGGTTTGCTAGACAATCAACAGCCAAATCCTTCTGACACCACTATTGGGTTTAGGGCTCCAGGAAGGAAAAACTCACCAATCAAAGGCCAGTGGTGGATGGAGTTCTGGCGGTTCAGAAAATGGGTTCAGGCCTTCCGGTGAGTGGCAATTCCAAAGGAAGAGGGACCCAAAAGTGGGTTTAACCTCTCCTGGGTTTCAGCACCAATGAAAGAAAAGTGACCAAAACACTCAGAGAAACCAAGAGATCTTTATTGTAGCAGTGCAACAGAGGAAGAGAGAGAGAGAGAGAGAGAGAGAGAGAGAGAGAGAGAGAGAGAGAGAGAGAGAGAGGAAGAACATGCAAAAGAGAGACAGAGAAAGCAAGAGAGAGCAAAAGAGATAGAGAAAGAAAAAGAGGCCCAGCAGAAGAGAGTTTTTATAGCCCAAATCTAATGGGGTCTTTGGGTCTGCAAGCTCCCTTGTTGGCACACAAGGGGGTTAAGTATTAGGCCTTGAGTGGCAGGCTGAGTGTTCAGCCTTGAGCACGGGGGCAAAGCGCTCAACCTTGAGCAGGGGCTTGGGCATTTGGTCTTGAAGAAAACACGTGATAAAGAATCAGACTGAAGGTTAGAGAAGCCAGGTCATCCTGCAGCTAACTTTGTTTGGCATGCCCTGCAGACAGCTTACTCAGCCTGTCCTGCACCTAACACAAACTGTCTTTGTATCATTTCCAAACATCTTTGTTGCTCTTGTAAGTTTCCTTTTCATTGTCCAGTTGATCTTTTCAACTGTGAAAGTTGTACCTGGAGTTTAGTTGAGATCACCATATTTTTATGTAATATAAAAGCCAGGACCTACTCTTGTGCTTGAGGGTTTTCAGCTGCATGGCAGAGTTTACAGGAATAAGTGAGAGCCCTCACACAGGCAGGTGCCCCTGAACCAGTTTATGACCCAGGCCCTGATGTCCTCATGGTCCTGGGGACCAAGACATGCAGGAAAGTGACTGCAAAAGGGAAAGGGAGCAGAATAATTTAAATCCCTGTTGAATTGTGTGTGAAGTCTGCTGTGATGTGTGGTGTATGGTGTGTGTGGCTTTCCTCTGTATGGATCAGCGAAGGCCCAGGGGCATCTGGAGATGCATCTGAGAGCAGAGGAAGGAGCCCACAGCCAATGGGGGACAGCAACAACAAGACTGGAATGGGCTCTTGGGAAAAGCAGTGACCTCAAGAGCTCAAAAGAACATTGTTCATCAAAAAAAGGAAAAAAATATATATGTAAATATATATATATATATATCTTCTGCAGTGTGCAAAATCAACCAGGCCTACAGTGATTGATAACTTTTTCAAATATTTCATATAAAAATCATTAGTTAATTGGCCACACTCTACATCCTGGATTAGCCGACTTTCAACAGTGCTGTGAAGACATAACTGTGCATCATTTTCTTACTTCCCATCTTCATATTCCCCCTCACATGGGACTTTATGATCTGTCTTCAGGGCTGAGAAACAAACTGTTTTCTCTTTCAACTTGACCTCCACAGTGTCTGCTGTCCTGAGATGTTCCTGTGTAGGTGACCTTAAACACCTTCCCTTCCCCCTCCTAATTCCATGTCTTCTGTCCCTGTGTTAGTGGCTGGGATGAGTCACAGCTGTGGTGTGCTGAACCTCCCTGGCCACAGCAGACTCTGGACCTCAGTCAGGGACAAAGCTCCTGACACACCCTCACCTGAAGAGCCCCAGGGTCACCATCCTCCTGGCCAACCTCCAAATGGATCTGTTCTTGATACAAAAAATGTCAGAAAACTTGATTTAAAAAGATAAATTGAAGCTGCTCTCACCTTGGCAGAGGACATCCCAGTCCCACATGACCCTGAAGTCCCAGGACTCCTACAGGGAAGGTGGGGGTCTGAGCAGTGTCCTTAGGAGGCCAAGAGTAGTCCCTCCCTTGACCAGAACCTACAGAGGCTGAGAGGAGAGACCCAGTGTCTGGTGGCACCTGGCATTGCAGCACCTCTGGGACCTTCCTTGCTACTCGCCTGGAGCCCTGGGTGACCCCACCCAACTGCTGAGTGCTGGCCTGGGCCTGAGAGCCCCTGGGAGCTGCTGAGGGTCATATAATTTTCTAATTATCACACTCTTCACCTTAGACATTTACCACTTATTTTTTGCGAGTCTTTAAAAGCCCTGGGCATCTGTCAAGAGAAGGCACAGATTCTAGACATGGAGGTGCTGTGGTCCCCCCCAGCCATCAGTGTTATCTGCCACAGAAGGTGGAAACCTCTACCTATGATAAAAGTGGTATATTAGCCCAGATACTGACAATCTTCATGATAAGTGGGCATTTCTCAGGGACACACTTGTTGCTATTGGTTAAGTGGACTTGAGGGACAAAAGCTTCATAGTCATTAAGACTGAATTCTTGTGGTTGGTCATGTGTTTTTGATGATTCCAACTATCAATCAAAAATATGAAGCAGAGGTTTTGATTTGGGGCTCAGAAATCTGATTGATTTTTAAATTTCTGTCTACCCTGCATTCTTCATCTCTTGTAATTATATTGAGGACATCTTAAAATATTTTATTTATCAAAGTGCATTGATGGTAACTGAAATGGGTCAACAAAGTTGTCCTTGAACCACAGAGAAACTGCACAGCTTGGACCCTGAGCACCATGATTCTCTGGTTACTCCATTGCCACCTAGAGAAGGTTGAGAAACAGAATATTGTGTGGCTTATAGATTCCAGCTATGGTGGCAGATTAGCCTTGTGTGAGTTTATGAAATTAAAATAAAATTAAAGTTTAAATTGAATCTTTCAGATGCACTTGCTGTGTCTCAAGTGGTCAATACACACTGGTAACTAGTGGCAACAGGGTTTTCTGTTGGCCAGTATTGGTATAAAAAGGTGGTTTGACCATCTTTGATGTTGTAGCTAAGAGCACAAACCTCCCATCAGCTGGTCACAAGCCTGTGTGACCTCCGGGCCTTCTTAGTAGGCACAGGTGGTGTAGTCTTGAGTTGGGATCTTTTTGAGAGGGCAGGAAGGAGGCTGCACTGACAGGGAGGCCAGAAGGCCTGTGCTCCCCCACCCTGCCTCCACACCTGCATCCTCAGGAGCCTCTCTGAAGCCACAGCCTTGACCTCTCACGTGCACCACAGATTCCAGCCCTTAACCCTCTTCTCAATTATCACTTTTGAATCCCTGGTTATCTGTTAGTCATTTTTCCTCAGCTACAAGAAAGATTATTGATATGAGCTGGTCATCTGTGTTCCTTACAGAATCTGTCCCAGTGATGGATGCAATAGGGTCAGCTCCCTGAGCAATAGTGAACATTAGCAGTGAAGACTCTTGGGACCCAGAGTCTAAAATCCTAACCATGTTATGCCTAAGATCGACCAGTAGGTGGCAGACAAGCCACAGCCAACCAGTCACCTTGTCTTAGAAATATCAGAAAACAGAGAGTGGACCACAGCATACAGCAGGGGCCTCACAAACAGAGTCCACCTAGCAATGCTCCCACCATCCACAGTCACATCCTGGGTGCTCTGAGTGACTGTATTTTACTGCACCTTATTCTATGGCAAGCAGAGCCTTTCTAGTCATAATTTCTCATATCCAAAAAGCTCAAAAATCTGAAAGTTTTTGGATGAATTACAGTGGGTTTTGGAGTCTTGTATGGAAATTCTCAGTTAGTAAATGATGAAAAGTTTCCAAAATCTAAAAAACACTGAAGTCTAAAGCACTTTCAGTTTCCCACATTTAGAAAAAGGACCTTCAATGTGTGTTCTACTTTCCATCATTAAAATGTTTGATCACGATCACATACAAACAGGAACACCATAGACCAAGATTATGTATAACTGCAATGCCTTGAAATTTAAAAACATTCTAAATAAATTTATGAGCCCCAAATTGATAAACCAACCCATTTAATAAAACTCTGTTTTAGGTAATGTGCTTCTTGTGCATTTTCAGAGACCCTAGAAGAGAAAGCTGAATAAATTCTAGTGCAGCAGACCCCAAGTAGAGGTGAGTGGGTTTTTCTTTTTTTTTTTTGAGTCATTTGACAAATATTAGAGAGAAGGTTAAAAGACAAATCAAGTGTCCTATGATAAGGAAGGGTGGAACAGTCTTATCTCTAATTTTAGAGACCATGTGAGATATTGTATTGATAGAGACCTCAGCCTCACTGTCTCTGTCTCCAGGGGAACAGCAAGCTGGAGTGTGGGCAGCTCGTTACCCTGGCACCAGCAAAACCCTAGGCAGAGACCTGGAGGCCTCATCTGTGCTGCATTATGCAGTCCCAGTGGCATCCCAGCCTGTCTTAGGGGCAGTGGGTCATGGAGAGACTTCCCCCTGTCCATCAGCAGCGTTGAACTGGGATGCCACAGTTCCTAACTCTCAGTAAGCCTCAGAGGCCACCACAGTAACCCAGATGATTCCAGAGGAAAATAACAGCTGCCATCTTCCTTAAATCCCTTTCTGTCTGGTATATAATTACTGTCTCTAGAGACACAGAGTTAGACTTCTGCGTTTTCTATTTCCTTTGCCCCTGAAAAGGATGTTTTAGGAGAGAGAAAACCCACCTTCATTCATGTATGAGAGATGCTTCATCCCTTAGACCTTCTTTGCTTCTCCAGGTACGTGGCAGAAGTTAAACAGGATGGGGGAGTATTTGCTATTACATACAGGTGAGCAAAAAAAAAAATGGAGGCTCAGGGAGAGTCATAAACCCCAGGGCTATGATCAGGGTTAACAGTTACTATAAAAGTACAACTGGGTGCCAGGGTCCCTCCATACTTCTCCTCTCTTCCTGACCCAGTGATGGCCTCTTCTGTCCAGGACAGAGTGCTAATGATGGCTGCAGCAATTGTCCTCAGGTCCTGCTAACAGGGCATTTCCTCTGCATTCCAGGATAAGACCTTGGGACAGTTCTGTGTCTTGTGACCCTCAAATGTGGGCCTCCAGCTCCTTCATGTTTTGTGTATCTGCAGAAATCGCCCATATGTGGCCTCTCCTTCACACACAGAAGGCTCAGGGCTCCGTGGAAGAGGGGATTTGTGGACAGGCAGGCTCTCCTGGAGCCAGTTTATTATGCCCATTTCCAGGATCTGGTATCCTAACAGCATGTTGTGTGTCTCTTTTTCCTTCTCACAAACCCGACTTCTTCTCTTTGCTAGAATCTGAAAGTTGAAATTGTGAACTTAGCCAAGACAAGGACATACCTGGACATCAATTCACTAAGTCACAAAGTGCTTCAGACATTTTTCAGAAAATGCATTCAGAGTCCACTCAAGCATGGTTTGAAACAGGCTCTGACAGGACAGACATGGAATAGGAGGCAGCTTTACTAACATCACCATTTCCTGATCCTTCATTTAGATCCTGACACCTCCTCCATAGGGAGCATGTAACTGTGTAGAGGACAATGACTTTCTACACCCTGTGAAACTCCCCATACACATTCTCACCTTCCAATCAACAAGTAGTTCTTCCATTCTCCCTGCTGCCAACCCCACTGCTGCCCCCTAGTTGGGAAGTGGATCTGAGCTTCCTGCTCCTGACTCCTTGCCAGCTCAACTTGAGCAACTGGCAGATTATTTTTATAACTCAGGTCACCATATAGACTTCTGTGTGCACCAGGCAGTAAGCTCTGATTTATTGCTAACTGCTTTCTTTTTTAAAAAAATATTTAATTGATTTTATTTTAAAAAACATGGCAGTGAAATGCATTACAATTCTTATTACACATAGAGCACTTTTTTTCATATCTCTGTACATAAAGTATGTTCACAGTCATTCATGGCTTCATACATGTGGCTTTCATGGAAAGGTTTCTCATTCCAAGAACAGGCATCCTTTGAGATCACAAGAGAAACAAGTCCCAGGAGAACACTCCTCAAGAATATCTGCAAACACTTCTTATGGGACAACCAAGAGAACTCACAGAGCTCCCATCTTGGCTTTTATTCTCTAAACAATGACATCCCATGATTCAAAGCAATGCAGCCCAGTTCAGTAACTCCTCTGAGGGGACTGTAAGGGCCTGAGCTCTTCTGTTAGGTTCCCTGGGTCTCAGAGTGCTGCACCCAGTGCACTTAGTATGTGTTCGTGGAACCACAAGTGAGTCAGAGGAGAGCCTGTGTCAGTCCAAGACCACCTGCATAACTGCTCTGCACACACCTCCAACAGCCCATATTCCTGTGAACTTCATGTATATAGAGCAATTATACACATGGAGCTCAAAGTAGTGTGCTTGGCTAAACTCCCTCTCCTGTGTCATGTCCTATCCCCATAGAGTGCAATTATGGGGAAATGATGCCACAGAAAACACATAGGATAATGTGTCATGAGCAGGCTGGTCTGTCCTGCAGGGGAAAATATTGTGCACTGGCTCCCCACAGTATGCTCTGGCATTGACCACTGATGGGAAACAGGAGGAAAAAGATCCAGTGCTCCTCATCCAGGTGGGAGAAGGTGCCCACCCTTCAGGGTTTCCCAGATCAGTGGCTGAGCCTTTGGGGATCTATGACTCAGAATCTTGGTTGGTCACATTCACAGTCTTCTCCTGGCTACAGAGAGGGTATGGGAATGGTCTAGAGCCCAGCTCTTCAGGAGCTGAGGACATCCTTTTAAAATTAAGAAAGAGAAGGTGGAAATGAGTGGATTCATACCTCGGGCTGTGCTCAGGATGGAGAAGTCCTTCCTTCCTTCCCTACAGACAAATTTACTCACATAACTGCAGTGCAGCTGTGACCAGGACATGGACATTAGTGTCCTGTCTCATCCTATCTCCATGGCATTTCACATGTGCCCAGTCACCCCCTAGTGTCTTCTGTAGCAAATGGCCCAGTGGAGACTCCCCAGCTACTGTGGAGCCAGGTCTCTTCAGCCTCCTTCAGCCTTGGGTGGCAGCCTCTGCTTCCTTGGATCTCAGGGTCCTGTCTCTGTTGAAGGTGCTGCGCCAGTGGCCCTGTAGAATATTCTCAAAGAGTATGGAGTGTCCCTAAGGACTAACTTCTCCTGCATCCAGCATTGTGGTAACTCTACTGTCATAAAATACACCTCCCCCCAACACCACCACTGGGATGCTTCAAAAGATATGGACTTTCCCATGACTGTGGAATCAAAGGCAGACATCAGGGCACCAGCTGGGCTGTTCTGCTCTCCCTTGGCTCTTAGATGGCCATCCTCCTGTGTTTTCCATGGCTTTTCCCTGGAGTCTCTGAGACCTAATTTCTCTTCCATTAGGACATCAGTCATATTTGATTAGACCTCAAAATCAAACCTCACCCTTGCATAATTATGTCTTCTAACACACTATGAAGTTGTGCAGGCCACAGCCCCAGCCTCTGAATTTTGAGGGACACAGCTCAGTCCATAGTGGGTAGGCCGGAATGTGTAGAGGAATACTCTGCTCTTCTCATGGCCTCCTGCCAGGTGGGGCATGACTTCATGTCCTACACCTCAGTGATTCTCTTGGAACCTGGGATCAGGGTGTCACCAGAGTTCTCCAATGATTGTTTTTTGCTTTAAAACTACTAAGATTTTCTCCTTGGAAATATTATTATACGCTAATGAGTTCATAAGTTCTTCAATGGTCAGAATATTGTGATCATTAATTATTTTAACACTTCAAATTCTCCAAATTTGTCTATTTGCTGTCACATACAAATTGTCTTCTGTTATATTTTTCTATGACCTCTCATTATTTCACTGCATCCTGTGTTTCAAAATGATCCTAGTTTCTCTTTTTCCTACCCTATATTCTAAATATAACATTTCCCAGAAATTCATGGTTCCATTAGTGAATAGTTGTGTTAAAAATTATAGGTTCTTTTTGAGAGAACAGGATGATTTCTTCAAGATGGTATGGATTTTTTCATTTATCAAATCACCCCTTAACAATACACAGTGATAATTGCTCATGTTCTATTGACAAAATCCATGATTTTCCATGATCACAAGCACATGATTCTAAAACACAGACTTTGCTTAATAATTCTTCTGTCAAATAAATTTCTTGTTTTTCAACAGTGAATCTCTTTTTCTACAGTGAATCTCAATTATTGATTGTGAATTTACTTGCTTGAGCCATACCACTGTTTAAAACTGAGCTGTAGATGATGATTTTGTGAACACCTACAGGCTTGATCAGGGCACAATATTCAGGGGTTGGGAACATGGTCAATTTTGCTGAAAAAAATGCTCTGCTTTCTGCTGCCACAGGCAGGATGAGGGTTGGAAGGGAGAGGACCCACCTCTGAAGATACTGGACTATGAGGCCAGAGAGAGTGGGAGTGATAACCTGAGCATGCAAGGGACATCAGGTGTGGGCGTGGGCAATCAGAGGCAGACCTAGGAAGAGTGCTGTGCCTCTCATGTAGGAGTGAAAAATATTTTATTTTGGCTTGTCTTGATAAACACAGTGGGACAGAGGAGGGATAAACAGAGGAAAAGAGTTTAAGCAGCTGGAGAAGGAAGATGAGGGAGAAAAGATCCTGCCCTTCTTTGTCATGGCCCACAACATCTGTCAGAGATGGAAGGAAGCACAGATGAAACCTGAGGTCATCGAAATGCATGTCACATGCAGGACTCAACAAAAACACAGCCTTCAGCCCCAGAGAGCAGAGTATTTTATGCCAGCAATTCTGAGCTTCCCTGTCTGACCTGGGACACAAGAACTGGAGCCTGTGCTGAGTGATTGAGAGGAGCAACCCTGCAGCTGTGTCCAGCCTGCACAGCCCTGCTGATTTTGACAAAAAGACATGAACAGAAATAAAGGTTTAAAAAATGGCAAAGAGAAATTTTTCTTCTTCTGTAATTCTGCTGATGTAAATAAATTAACCTCCCATTAAAATACTTAGATTGGCAACATTGATTGAAACTGTATGTCTACATGCTGTGTCCAATAGTCTCACACTAGGTCTTAGAACGAGCAGAGCTTGACAGTGAAAACACAGGAAAATATCATAGGCAAATATGACAAGAGACAAAAAAGGAGTTATGCTCTTCTCTGACATCTGTAAGTTTGTCAAAATTGCTTTAGAGATAAAGAAGGAAATTATATAATGAAAACAGAGTCAAATCACCAAGAACATAGAACAGCCACATACATGTGCACTAAACATCAAGGCTCCAAAACACATTTAAAAACAGGGAAAGTTAGGTCCCTGAGACACAAAGAGCAGACAAGTTAGTTGGTCACACAGCATAATGTTAGTGGCTTCATAGACTCAATCCGTGGCCAACTGGCTCCATACCTCTGGACTCTGGGTGAGGCAGAACATCATGGCAGAGGACATGACAGAGAGAGGCAGCATAGGACATGACAAGGTCTCAAGGGGAGGGGGGAGAGGGGGCACAGGCAGAACTAGTGTTTCAGGATGTGCCCCTGTGCCTCACCTGCCCAGCTTTGCCCACCTGTCTACGGTTAACACAGGATCAGTACATTCAAACTAAGATGGACTGGTTATAGCTCTTGAAATCTGAATATTTTACCTTTGAAGAATAGAAGAATCTGGGGGACGTCTCATATCCTTATCATAACCTGGCTCTCCTGACCTCCAAAAGCTCATGTCCATATCACAGTGCAAAATGTATTTACTCCATCTTCAAGGGTCCCATAGTTTTGCCAGTTCCTGAGATATCTCAAGCCCCATTTTTCATGGACACAGTAACAATTTCACCGAAACCTAAAAGTCCACAGTCTCATAAGAACCCCAAGGCAAACTCTTGGGGAAAAGCCAAAAGCAAAACCATTGTTCAGTGTCAGAGTGTCAACATTTCCATTTCAAAGGGGAGAAAAGAAAGAAGGGATGGTGCCAAAGCTGGACTGCAAAACCCAGTTAGACAAACCCATCTTGCAGCCCACTATCCAGCACCTGGGCATGTGGCACAGTTAAGTTCTGTCCAAAGGGTTGACACAGGGCTCTGACCCTGTGGACTTGTTGGCTGCAGTCCACATGGCCTCCCTATCCACTTGTCTCTGCTGGATTCAGAGTTTCTCTCAGCAGATGTCCCATGCTGTTGGCATCTCAGTCTCAGGGACTCCACTGCAACGCCACCTCTATTATCACATCTTGACACCTTGTCTTCTCAGGGGCTGTTGCAGGGATTCAGCCCTGATGCACCCTGCCTGGCCTTCAGGGCCTCCTTGAAAATCTCAGTGGAACCTCATTACCCCCGACTCCTGCATCCTGCATTCCTGCAGAACCAGCTCCATGTGGTCGAGGCCCATGTCTGCCACCATCTTGAGCTGTCACTAAGAGACCACAGATATACCACCCTCTGAGTGCCTTGGTGGCTAAGCATAGGAAACTACTTCCTAGGAGCACCCATGGAAGCAGGATGCCCCCTGGTCTCTTCGCAAAGAAAATTCAACTTGTACACCCTTAAGACTGAGATGGGTGTGACCTTGCAAGATCCTGAGATGTTTCAAGCCCCCTGTCCCATTTTTCATTGGTACAGCACTTGTCATCACTTGTGCTGAGCACCTGCTGTGCAGATTCAAGACCTGAGCCAGGAACCAAGCTCTTGACCCACCAAACGAAGGTCCCTTACAATCAACATCCTCCTGCTCCTGCCCAAGCTCATTGTTATAGATAAAACGTCATCTTACCTTCTCCATGAGAGGGCAGCATCCTGTCCTGTGTGCATCTGGTGATCTGGGACTCATTTAAGGGCCCATCCAGTGTGGGAATCCAGGTTCACTGGGGCTGCAGGGTCAGGTCCCTTCCTTTCCTCAGCACCCTCCAGAGGCTGGGAGGAAGGGCCAGGGCAGCAGTGGGGGTTGGATCTCGGGAACCTCTGTAACCTTCTGCACCACTCCTCAGCTTTCTCTGCCCAAAGGCTGAGTAGGGAAGCTCTTCCTGGGAGCCCTGGGAGACCCTCAGCAGCTCTGGAAGAAGTTTTGAGTGGAAATCATAAGGCTGGGTTAGCCTCTCTAGATCAGGAGCCCACAGCCTTCCTCATCAAAGCCCCCAAAGGGTACAGGCCCCTTCTCTTCTCTGTCACAACCCCAGCTTTGGCATCTTCTGTGGGTTACACACCTAGACCCCAAGTGCCCTGAGACCAGTATGTTTTCTGAATTCCTAGTGAATTTTTCTCTCTGGTTTGACAACTTAGTAAGGTAAGGGATTCCTTGAGTTTCCCAGGAAAACTGGCCTAGTGATGGATGGAAGAGAATCAGCTTCATGAATGTGATGAATGTGGAAGAGAAATCCACAGTCAGGGCTTTGGGTCCCCAGACCCCAAATCCCCCAACTTGCTTTGTCACAAACCTACCACTAGATGGCAAATAGACCCCACATAGAGCAAAGCCTCAGCATCACTGAGAAAGCAGGAGAGATCCTGTCCCAAGAGGATCCCTAAGGCTTGGGGTCTGTGTCCAGTTCCCTGCTCATGGCTGCTGGGGCTTTGTGCACAATGGGCCAAGTGTCCCCACAGTCCAGTCCCTGGAAAATTTCTATGTTACTTTGTGATCTCTCTTGATCACAACCTGATAAGAATAGCTCTCTCCTTGACACCAGTCTTAGAATCAGGGTGGGTCTTTGTTCCTCTGTGATGGAAGATAAAGCACCTGAGAAGAGCCAGACAAATACAGAGAGCAAGTTTGACTTCAGGAAAAGAACAGAGATGGCAGACTTTTCTGGAGTGAAGTAGGGGCCAGATCTGACATCTGCAGGAGATGAGGTGTCATGCTTTAATCATAGAACTGCACCCTCTTTATTCTTGTATACATTCACCAACTCTCAATTTAGTTAATTTACCATATTATCTTTTGAAATTCAGAAAGAAAAAAAATAGACATCTTATTTAAGGAACTAAGGGCATGGAACTGACAAATTGTATAATTTTGTAATTATAGGCTCAACTCTTAAGACGATTTTTATGAATAATATTCAATAACTGTATCTGTTTATCAGATGAAATGACAGATTTTAAATTAGCAGTTACAATTTGCTTGTATTTCATATTCTATTGGAGTATTATAATTATACATAATGATGGGATTCATTGTTACCTATCCATTCCTGAACATGACATAACAATGGGATAAGGCCAATATGATTTCCATTATTTTCATATTTTAGTGGCCATCGTCAATATACATTTACAAAACTATATTTATTCCTGCAAAACAAGTCAGGTGCTGTGATGTTCAAGGGTCAATTCCCATACCCCAGTGTCTGAGTCTCACCTGGTGACACCCAAATTGAAACTCATACCAATCCACCCTGCAAAATGTTTCAACATTACCCTACAACTGTCACACTGAGAAAACAAGCATATTCTTTGATTCAAATCCTGAGAAAATACCTGTAGCACTCTAGAAAATGCATGGAATCTTCCTCCTCTTAACTATGGACAATATTAATGATGCATTATCCTAGTTTGGGGTTTTAGGTGGGGAAAGGAACTGAAGAGTGCCATGTCTATTCAGGGCCTCCTGAGACAGGATACTGGGCACTCTACACACACATCCTCTGAGATGGTATTCCTTGTTGTCTGTACTCTCAGCTCTTTGTGATTTCCCAGGCTCATCCCTGACCAGTTCTGGCTTCCTAGTGTCCTCTTTACTGAGGAGCTGGCCTGGGGCAGAGATGGTGTTTTGTCAGCTCCCTGGCCAGGCTGGCAGCCCACACAGCATTGTGTTATCCTGAGTCCAGGACATCTTGCAAGGTTGATCTGAGTATGGAGCTGAGGAAGAGGACTGTAACAGAGGTCTATGTAATGGCCCTCTTCTCTAGGCCCCAGCTGAATCTGCTTTGCATATCCCTCCCCAGAGAGCCCCCACCTCTCACAGGCATTATTAATGGACCCCCAGGAGAGGGGACAGGTCAGCGGGAGGGAGAGCAGGCACTCCTAGCAAGATGAGATTCCTATCTCAGCTTCTGTGCTTTCTGCTGCTCTTCATCTCAGGTGAGCAGAGAAAAAGGACGTGGTGCTCTGAGCCACCTTCGCATGGGCATTGCCAGAGGGGACCCACTGAGCATGTGCCTGAGACAATCTTTCTCCAAAAGAATGGATTCCTCACCCTAAATGTTTCTTTACAATAGTGAAGTATGAATGCTTTGCCTGGGTTAAATTGATTGTGTCCCTACCTTAAAAAGTCTTATGAAATTGCAGGTGTGAAAATGGGCACTGCCCTCACCCAGTCCCCAGCTCTCCTGGCTGTCTATCCTGGGGAAAGAGCAACCATCACCTGCACAACCAACCCCAAGGAGAACTCCAAGTTTTCTTGGTACCAGCAGAAACCAGGCCAGGCCCCTAAACTCCTGGTGCATGGCACATCCACCTTGGCTTCAGGAGTCCCAGCACGGTTCAGTGGCAGTCATTTGGGAGCAGATTTTACCCTCACCATCAGCAATGTGGAGACAAATGATGCTGGCACTTATTACTGTGTTGAGTGGCCAGGAGACCACAGTGACATAACCCTGAACAAAAACCCTCACAGCTGTGAAGAGCAGTGGCACCTCATGATGCATGAAGCCCAGGGTCCTGGGTGTAACTGCCGTTACTCTGAGGCACTGTGTTTGTCCTGTCACCTGCAGAAACACCTTCCAGTGGTACCCAATGACACAGCACTGCTCTTCCAGAAGAAAGGTGGTGGATCTTGGTGACATGCCTGGAGGATTCCAGGAGGAAGGTCAGACATGGAGCACGAGGTGTGCTTTGACTGAGCAGCTGCCCTTCCATAGCAGGTCTACATGGAGCCATGAGAATACAGCAGACATCATGACTGAAACCTTCCTCTCCTATGGGGAATCTGATTCCTGAAGGGAGACTGTCATAAATAATTATATTCATAATTAAGGGTAAATTCTAAGCTGAAGGTGCCCTTGAGAGAACCTGCAGCCTCACTCCACACAATGCAGGGTCAGGCACCAGAAAGAGGTTGAAAAGAAAAGAGGGGTTATGCCCCTCAACCAGAAGAGCCCCAGCCCTCTCCTACTCAAGATGAAAATCACCTCCCAATATAACTTTGACAGGAAGCTCAGCATTAACTCATGGGACTTGGGGGGACATTTATCCAAACCAAAGCTCAGATTAGAGGTTGTGTCCTGTGCCACTCAGAGGAGCAGAGCAGTGAGTTCAGCTGGTCTTGCTATAGAATAATGTCTCCTCTTGTGTAAGGGACAGAAGATGAGGGCCAGAGGACCTGAAATCCCAGAGTGTCTAGGTCAGAGTTTTCAGAAAACAGGAGGGACAAGTTTGTGACACAGAAAAATTTCTGTGAGCACTGGGTACAGGATTCCCGAGTTAGGAGACCTGGTGTCTCATCTACTGTGCCCTCCAGACAGCACAGGAGCAGCTGGGCCACCAGCAGAAGGTTTGTGTTCAGGCTGCACCCCTGTGGGAACAGCACAAGTCCCTTGGATACAGTAATGCACTCCAGCTTCCTCAGCTCCTCCTTGTGGATCATCAGTGTGAAGTCTGTCCCTGATCCACTGCCAATGACTCTGCCTGAGACCCCAGAGACCTGTGTGGACACATACTAGGCCTTCTGGAGCCTGGCCTGGCTTTTGTACAGCCCAATAGACATAGGTGTTTCTGTCACTGTGTAGGAGGCTCTGACTGGACCTGCAGGAGATGTAGGCTGGCTGTGCAGGGGTGATGGGCAAAGAGAGGGGAGTGTGGGTCAGCACAACATGCCCACTGATCTTAAAGTAATGACACTTTAATGCAAGGTTATGTACATCATTAGCCATTTTCATGAGTTGTTTCCATGAGCTTTAATTAGTTTTTGTGTGCATTATTTTGATTCTTTCCACCCAAATGTTCAGTTTCAAACAGAAGCCTGTTAGCTAAGGTGTATTTATTCTCTAAGATTCTTCAACTTCATTTCCCTCTTTTTCTGTCTTCACCAGAGCAGAGCTCTTTAGTAAGCCTCACCTGGCCCATCTAGAGTGCAAGACCAGAACATCTCCATGTGGATTCCCAGGGTTCACGCTCCTCCCCCTTCTCCTTTCCCATTTCTTTTGTCCTCACCAGGGATCCAGAGCAGCAGCAGCCCCAGGAGCTGAGCAGGGAGCCTCATTTTGAGAAACTGAGCTGAGGAGTCCTGGTGAGTCAAGGCGAGTTTAGAGCTGAGCTTTTAACTCAGCCTTGCAGGAAGGTCCTTCTCAGGGAGCAGCATCCAAATACCCAGGTGGGTGCTCTGGGGTGGAGGACCCAATGGTGTGAGTGAACACCTGTCCTGTCAGCAAGTTAACATGGCAGGTCCTCTCTTAAGAAGCTAACAGAAAAATTCTGGTTCTCTGAGTGGGAGAACACACATGATTTACAGTTTCTTCCTATTTTTCCTTGGAGATTTCCAGTTTTTATTACTTTCCCAGGAACATATTAGTTTATTTTTTAATAATTCCAAGTTTTCATAATCCTGTGGGAAATGTTACTTCTTTGTTCACGTTAGTATGAACCATCAGGGCGTGATTACTTTTAGTGACATAACACACACAGAGCAAAGAGCAGACACTTAAGTGTGAACCTGAATGGATTTTAAAGTACAGTCCTGATCTTTGAGGAGCTTCAGGAGATACCATTTCTCCCTCTGCCTCCTGCTGCCTTCTCCCATGAACAGCTTCCCAAGGTGGCTCTATTCTGAGGTCTAGCACAACTGCTTAAGACTTCTTGAACTTGAACTTCATGTGAAATTCAGTGTTGCCTTGTGTTCATAGCCTCTCTTATTTTTCTTACCATCTTAAATCCTTCTGTGCTCTCTGTGGCCTCTAGATCTGTCTGTGGTCATTTGCTGGGGTCCTACAGGAATTCCTCTGGGGATTCAGGATAGGCTCTCTGTTTGCCCAATGGCAGCTCTTCATTTGTGCTGATTTGCCTCTATTATTAAGGTCTGTTTAGGGGTGTGGAATTCTGCTCTAACTTTCCTTTCAACATCCTTCATTCCACTGTGATTCAGTGTTCCTTGGTCACAGTGACAGTTGGCCAATGGCTTTGTGACTGTGTGCATTGAGTCAGATTTCACTGGTTTATTTAGTATTTTCCCTCAGTTCTCCCTTTCAGAATTTTAGCTGTAATGTGTGGTGTTAGAAGTCTTATCCTGTTTATTCTGACATGTTGCTGTGATATACACCTGAATCATCTGGAGGGGTCTCACTCCCTGTCCACCCAACCCATATCCAACCATATGATCACCAGCTGCCTGAATGTGCTGCTACCATCCTTTTGGGGACACTGCAGGTTCCCTGCGCTAGGTGTGAAAGGTTGGGTTCCAGAAGACAGGCCACAGACTCCCCTACTCTTACCCTAAGCTCTAGGGCTTTAAGGGATGAACTTCTCTATCTACTTTATTCCTGAGATAATTTCCAAAGAACAGAGCCATTTTTAATGATTTTAATGATTCATCTTCAGTTTTCTGCTTGTTTTCTTTGTCTGTTGTGCTCAGAGAATGCACCAATTTGCTCTTGGCTGCAGAGCTGGCTGCACCTTCCCAAGTGAGTTTAAAGCCTGTCATTGCCTCCCTGAAGGGGACGGGCTGAGAAACTTCGTGCACCACACAAATACCTATGAGCCTGGAATTGGGCTGGGTGCAACTGGATGCAGAGTGCTAGTGCAGAATGTGCAGGATCCGGGCTACTTCAGCAGTACCTGGATGGGAATCCAGGGTTTGGGCTCAGTGCTTTCCTGTCACAGACAAACCGAACCCTAAGCACATGCCAAATTCTAATCTGGAGATGCTTGCACTCAGAGGTGTGCATAGCAGTTTCTACAAGCATTCTATATAAGTAATAGGATTGACAAATCAGTCCACACATGAGATGATGGACAGGACCCATGCAAACACCAGGGTTTCAGAGAGGAATTGCAGGTGGGGAGAGGAGGAAACACCAGGAGAGCGGGGTTTACTCAGAAAGGCTCCTGCTCCCTCAATAGCATAGTTAAATTTATTCTGAAATAATTTTAGATGTGGAAATTTTAAAATATAAACCCAGAAGATGGGAAGCAGCAGTCAGCCAGAGGGAGGTGAAGGGCTCCTGGTCTGTCCACAGCAGGGCTTCAGCCCTTACAGTCTGCTGATTTATTAGCAGCCACAGAAAGGGAGCCTGAGGCTGCAGACACAGGACTGGGCAGGAGAGGGACCTGCTGATTACCTGAGGTGACCACTACACACTGCACCTGTGCTCTGGCCCCTCACACACTCCTCCATGACTGCACACAGTCACTAGGTGCCAATCAGACATGAAACAATGGAAACAAATCCCCCCTGTTCTCTTCTTCAAGCTTCTCCATGCTCCCCTTTCACAAAACCACATATGATGATGGAAAGGGACAATCAGCATGGTCACAGTGCTGCTGAGGAGTCAAGTCTGGGATTACATCCCAGTGATTTTCCGCCCACTAATGCCATTTTTATTTTCCTGGATCTAATTTCAAATTCCTTTCATTTATGGGGGGAGGGGGCCAGAGATTAGTCGTCGTGTGTTTTTATTTTCCTACCATCTCTGATTTTTTGTTGTTGTTGTTGTTAGTTTGTTTGTTCTTTTCTTTCATAACCTTGTCACTTCCAAAGTGTACAGATAGGCTATCTTTTAGAATGTCCCCTTGACCAGGTTTTTCTGGTTATTTTTTCCTATTGATCAGATTCACATTATATATGTTTATGGGGATGTTTCAGAAGGAATGCTCTCCTCACAGCATCATATCAGGGGTTACACATGACAAGGTGACATTACTGGGGAGGATAAACAATGTGACTATGAAGCACTCTTTGTGAGGGAGATGAGGTCAGAAAACCTTCCTGGTCACAGCTTCTCTAGTATTAGGAAGAGTCTTCCTCTAGCTGAGCCTGTGGTTTTAAGATTCAGTTCTGTTTGAACTTGCTCTCCAATAGAGAAGAGTGAAGAAATAAATTGTTTTCACTCAAATGACAAATTATTCCATGATAGACACTAATGGCTGAAATAGAGTAAGAATCAGAAGAATGGGCTCATTAAACCATGGGAGAGTCCACTAGAGAACAGCCGTGGCTGAGTCACAGATTTGGGTAAATGAATGGACATTTCCACCACTTGGTACCTGCTGAAGTCAAATGGACAGATGGAGTAGGTACATAGCTTCTTCCAAGGGGATGAGGGGTGGAACTGCCCTTGGTTACACTGGGTGCATCTTATATGGAGTCAAACAAGGATAATAAACCATCACTGCTGAAGAGAAATGGATGTGGCTGGTAAGCAGTCCAGGGGAGGAAGTCGAGGTCACAGGCCACACAGACACAGCTCTCCCCAGTCTTCCTCTTTGGAGACACACATTTGCTTCCTTCAGTGCAGGCATCCCCCTGAGATCTAAAATATTTTATCTCCCTGAAGAATGGGTAGCTCCACATATATGGCACTTGTTTCTGGAATTCTGTGGTTTTCTTTTTTTTCAATTTCTGATTTGACCATCAACAGGATTTTGCCATTAGATTTTTAGTGGCTGAAGAAACAGAGGGGAGGTAAGAGGTTCTTCTAAAATTTAACAGCAAAGAAGAACCACCAGATATTCAAGGAAAACTAAACTTATTAAGGGGAAGTGGCAATGTGTCTGGGACAGTGGTAAAGAGCAGAGCACTGCAGTACTACAGCATAGGGAGGGGGACACCAGTTCCTTAGAAGAGAAAATGGAGGAAGGCTGAAATGTCCCTTCTCTCATATTTGTAGCTTAGATTTACTTGACACACTGTCTGAGACAAAGTCCTGAGCTGGCAGCCACTTTCTAAGGGTCTGTCTGCTGCCCTCCTGGGCTCCCCGCTATTTCCACCTCAGCCCAGCTTGGCCCTCCTTTGAGCACCCTGCCAGAGGGGAGGTTTGTGTTTGTCCCTTCCCTTTGGAGGTCCTGTGAGTGTCCTGCTCAAAGTAGAGTGCAGCATCTGTAGCCCTCAGTCCAACTATAAGTCATAAATGTAACCCAGACCTGCTTCCACAGAACCAGCCTGGCACCCCAGGATCCCTGTTGACAACCCAGGAGCTGGCTGAGGGGAGAGTGTGGCTTCTGCCTGAACTATCTCACAGAGGTGCTTCCAGGACTGTGGCTTGGGGAGAGAGGCCATGCAGGGCAAGGAGATGCTCCCTCCTGTGGGTGAAGTCTGGAGGGATGCAGACTGAGTCAGCATGGCAGCCCCCTCAGAAATACACAGAACCAAGAATCTCCCCATTATAAAATGTGAACAGGCTACAAGACAAAAATCAAGACAGAGAAACATGATGCATCATATTCAAATAGTTTTCACATAAATATAAAGCATTGTATAAGTCATTCCTAAGATTTTAAGAAACTGTCAGCTTGAGTCAATGTCTAAAAGGTAATCCATACATGTTTTTCTTAGTTGTTCTACAAACTGAATGGAAATAGCCAGCACAGTTCTTATCCTTCAAGCCACTCATATGTAGATAGGATCCCATACACCACAGAGCACCAGAGCCAGAGGACCTGCTGTTGGTCTGGGGACTATCTGGCAACGTGGTTTCAGCTAGAGTGAGAAAGATCAGTGCTGAGCTTTATTTTTAAGCCTGAGTCAGAAGCAGCTAAACAGCCCACATTCTTCTCTTGTAAAGAACCTCGAATAGGTATTGATTATTCTGATTCCAACCATAGGCTCCCACCACAGGGAATTCAGTGTGGCTCCTGTGCAGATGCCTGGGCATTGTCCATCCTAAACAGGACCTCAAAGATCAGTGTGGGAGAAAAAGGGTCTCAGGCTGTCATTTGTCATTGGGACTGAGGTACATCTCCTGTGCCTGATTTTTTTAATGTTGTCATAAACCTCAGCAAATGCACGGTTTTCCATTGTCCTTTTCCTCATTGAGAGGATGTTTCCTCAACTGCTGAGGACTGAGGAAACTCAGACACCTCTTCCTGTCTCTGGAGCCAGGAGGGGACTATGTACATGAACAGATGTGAATGTGAGCTTCATCCCAGAGCTGTGACCTATCACCTAGAGATGTTGCACTTTCTTCACCTGAATGAGGAGTGCCTCTCTCCTGGTTCTCCTAGGCCTTCATCTTCATGACCAGGTCACCCTCGAGGGACATATTCTATCATGTTACCCGTATGAAACAGACCCTCCTGCTAATAGCAATTATGTTGGGTATATTTTCTTTGGATGTCATTTACTATGTCTGCACCATTTGGGGGATAGTATATGGCACAGAGGAAGGGAGTGTGGCCAGATGTCCCCCTGTTACATACAAGAGCCTTCCCTGGGTATGATTTGCTCTGTGTCCATGGAGTCTGTTAAAAATGGCTTTTGGAAGGTGTATGCATAAAATTCTTTGGCAGGCCTAAGGCTGACCCAGTTCTCTCTTTATTCACTTATGTTTTCTTACATTCTGCACGTATAAGTGCAGAGTGTGCTGGGAACTCACATCCTTAGGTAAGGGGGAAGCAGACTGGCAGAGTCCAGGCTATTCATCCCCCCATAGGAAGAAATGGCTGAAATGCTTTGCACATGGAGATGCATCACCAGGAGCATAAATCACAAGGTGAGATACCTTTCTCAAATAAGGCACATTCTCCTCAACCCCTTGGTCACTAGCAGATCTAAGGTTCCCTGGTGCCCTTTGCAGCTAATAAGTTTAATAGCTTTAGCTCCCAAATTGCTCTGGTATAACAATTGTTCAATTTTCCCACACCCAACAAAAATATGTATAAATTATATAAATAACAGCATCATTATTTGCAGACAACAGTCACAAATAACAGTATCAATCAGAAATTTTGCAGCATAGGTACTCTAAATGATTTAAATGCCCCTTCCCTCCCAGTGCTTTCATCCTGAAGCACAGAATAGACAGTAAACAAGGCAATGCCATTTCTGCTGCTTCTGCTCTAATCCCTCTAGACTCCTACCATGAAACCTTCTCTCAGAAAGGAATTGGACGTTCTCTTAATTTTTTCCATTTTGCATTCTAGATATGACATTAAAAAGTATCAACTACTGTGCATACTGGGAAATTACATATGATCAACAAAGGTGCCTCATTTTCATGCATTGTTGGGTCTGACCTCAATCCTATCATGAGAGAAGATCTTAAGAAATCATGTACTAAGAAAGAAAATTTAAGGGGACCCTGCCAACTTAATACGGATAAGAACAAATTCAGGAAGACATTAAAAAGATCCAAATACATATATTATAATGTTTCAAGACTCATGCCAGGTGTTTGACCTCACCTGAAAGGATAGTGTACTATTACTTAGCAAAACTTTAGCCTCCAATGGGAAGGAGGCCAACCTAAAAGCAATGTGGGGAAGACTTACGTCTTGCCCATGCCCCAAAAACATAGACTAGGGGTTAGCAATTTTGGTTTTCTGGAGCATGAGAAATTCCCTGGGACAAACTGGGATCTGGGTGATGAGCAGGATGCCTGGAAAAATAATTTGGTGGGCCTTCCAAAAGGTCCTGTTCTTTTAATGGAGGGATTCAGGGAGACAGTGCATGACACCCTAAATCCTAAACCTATGAATGGCTGCACATTTTTAAAGCTGTAGGAAACTCCACCCATGTCCCTGATCTGTGGGACAGCTGTGTCCCCAACCTGATAGCCTCACTCAGGAGCCAGCATGACAGCCAGGCCACTGGTGGACACTGTGCAGCTGTGGTGAAGCTGTCACAGCTGGATGATGGGGACTCCATGGGAACATGGAGTAGCATCAGTGCAGGAGCTTCCTGGAGAGAGAGAAAAGTCAGAAGAGCAAGAGTTCACCTTCTGGAGGATGTGGCAGATTTACAGGTGACAAGTTGTCCTCCTGTTAAGGAGACAAGGCCTTAGCAGCTGGCAGTGTGCAGTGTGCAGGTAGGATCATCACAGAGCACAGAGGATCCTGGGAGTCAGAGCTCCTGCCTGCTGGACAGCACCACCATCTGCATGAGACATCTTGCGCCACTAAACCAAAGAGGTCAAAGCCTGGCCCTGATCGCCTGTGCACTTGAGATTTACCAGTACCCACTGCCAGGACTAGAGAGTCTTGTTCTTCACTAAATCTCACAAGGGTGAGGTTTCTTTCTCCTCCCATCCCTCCTTGGGTTCAGAGCCATATCTGTGCCTGAGCCAGATCCCTGGGGAGCTGTACCTCAGTAAAAGCCAGAGGGAGCCAGGGAGCCTCATTCAGCTCCTCTGCCTCCTGTTCCCCTGACTCCCAGCTGAGGGGAACATGGGATGGTTCTGCATGTCTGTAAAAACGCCTTCAATGCTGTGGGCCTGTGTCCTGGCACCTCGGTGCAGCAAGCCCAGTGGCCAAAACCCAATGTACTGCACTGATCTGGTTCTACTGTGGAGACTGTGGTTAGACTTAAAGTGAAAAAGTGATGATTCAATCTTATCTCCATTTTTAGGGACCATGTGAGATATTGTGCTGATACAGACCTCAGCCTCATTGTCTCTGTCTCCAGGGGAACAGTAAGCTAAAGTGTGGTTATCTCATGACCTTGGCACCAGCAGAAACCTGGGAAGACACCTGGAGGCCCCATCTGTGCTGCATCCTGCAGGCCCAGTGGTGTCCCAGCCTGGCTCAGGGGCAGTGAGTCCTAGAGAGACATCCCCCTGTCCATCAGCACCCTGCAGCTGGGATGCCACAGTTCCTTACTCTCAAGAAGCCTCAGGGGCCACCACAGCAGCCCAGATGATCCCAGAGGGAAATAACAGCTGTCATCGGCCTTCAGTATGTTTCTGCCTGGTTTGTAACTGCTCTCTCTAATGACACAAAGTTAGACTTCTACAGTTGTCTGTGCCCTCTGCCCCCTAAAAAGGAGATTGTAGGAGACAGAAAACCTACTTTATTCATGTATGAGAGATGCTTGGTCCCTTAGACCTTCTTTTTCTTCCCCAGGTACATTGCAGTGGTTAAACAGGATGGGGGAGTATTTGCTTTTACATGCATGTGAGCAGGAGGAAATGGAGGCTCAAGGAGACCTATGAACACCCAGGGCTATGCTCAGGGTAAGAGTGAGTACCCTAGTACAACTGTGTGCCAGGTTCCCCACGTACTTTTCCTCTCTTCCTGACCCAGTGATGGCCTCCTCTGTCCAGGACAGAGCCTGCTAATAATGACAGCAGCAATTGTCCTCAGGTCCTGATAACAGGGCATTTCCTCTGCATTTTAGGATAAGGCCTTGGCGCAGTTCTGTGTATTGTGGCCCTCAAATGTGGGGTTCCAGCTCCTTCAAGCTTTGTGTCTCTGCAGAAATTGCCCAGCTGTGGGTCTTCTCCACACACAGCAGGCTGAGGGCTCCATGGACATAGAGGAATGGAGGGCTGGGTTCATGGGTGGGTTCCTCCTCCCTTCCTCTTACCCATGCTGTGCCAATTCCAGAAACCCCAAACATCTCAGTAGGTTTACACATCTTTCTCTTTCTGTCTTTATTTCTGTTTTTTGTTTCCAAAGCATAAACTATCCCCTTGCTTCTCTAATGTCCCTTCCTCCTCAAAGGGTCACCAACACATAACTGTGCTTAAGACACAAGGACAGCCTGTTCTGAACCAGAAAGTGACTACAGATCACCCCTCACAGCTCAGGGGGCTCACTGTGTCCTGTAGCCCCAGGGAACCACGTTTCTCCAAGCAAATCTGAGGTGTCCTAGTCTGACCTGGGACACCTAGACACATTGTGCCTGTGTTGATTGACCAGGAGGGGCCTCCCTGCAGCTGTTCCCAGCCTGCCAAGCCCTACTGATTTGCAAGTGCCCACAGCACAGCACCCTGCCCTGAGGACATCTTAAGAGTCTGCTCACACCCTGAGTAGGAGTCAGTTTCAGTCAGGACACAGCATGGCCATGAGGGCTTCTGCTCAGCTCCTGGGGCTCTTGCTGCTATGCCTCCCAGGTAAGGAGGGACAGCACTGGGAATTTACTAATCACAGTGTTGTCATTGCTGCCTGGCTACTCAGGAAAGTCCTCTTGGAAAATCACTACTTACAAGGATATTACTTTTTATATTTCCAATGGCAGGTGTCAAATGTGACATCACGATGACCCAGTTTCAATCCTTATTGCCTGTGTCTCTTGGAGACAGAGTCACCATCACCTGCAGAACCAGTCAGGGCATTAGGAGTAATTTACATTGGTATCAGCAGAAACCAGGGCAAGCTCCTAAGCTCCTCATCAGATATGCAAACACTTTGGAATCTGAAGTCCTTTTGAGGTTCAGTGGCAGTGAATATGGGACAGATTATTCTCTCAGTATCAGCAGCCTGGAGCCTTAAGATGTTGCCATTTATTTCTGTCTAACAGCTACAGTGTCCCTCCTACAGTAACACAGGCCATGCCAAAAACCTTCCAGGAAGCAGAAGTGTGAAGATGGGCTTCTCTAGCTTCTCCTCCTGCTGCCTCCACCTGCCTAGGGCACTGCTCAATGGTGCCTAGGTCCTAGAGCCTCATAGAGGATTTGGGGAAAGATCCAGGGTGGCTCCTCTGCACCCTAAAGCTTTTCTTCAGCTCAGCCCCAGCAGATGACCATGATAATGACCTCACTGACATATTACAGGACAGAATTTAGACCTCAAGGGCCTTAAACAGGCAATAGTTAGTGACATGCAGCAAAGACAGGCCTATCCATGTATTCCACAGGGGAATATTTTAAGACTTTGATTTTCAGTGTAGTTTTACTTCTCAGCAAAACTGGGTGAAGTACAGAGTTCTCCTGTGTCCCACTTCTCCAACAACACTTCAATCACCATCCCAGAATCTGTTGCTTCTGGTACAATTCATCAACCTTTGCCCAAGTCTACCAGTCACACCAGGGTCACTTTGTGCATTCTTTGGAAGTAGACAAGTGGACAGTGATGTGTGTCTAATAGTGTGGCTAGGCACAATGCAGGTCCCACTCTCACACTGTCTAAGCTCCAGCTGCAACTCACCCCCCCTCCTCTGCTTCGGACCTTCATGACTTTCCATGATGTAGTTTCACTTGGGCTTAGTGACCCCCCATTATTCTATCCACATCATGAGACCAGGCTGACATCCGACATCCACCTGACCACAGTGGACCTGACCGACACTGGAATGCTGGGAAGGTTTTTGTCTGTGCCTTTGGGTTCAGTCCTGTGTCAGCCAGAAACATGTGGAGAGCTTCTGAGAGCTTTTATGGATGCTATAATTCTTAAATAATACACCTTTCAACAAGAAATTCATTTAGAAAAAAATAATCAACCTAGTGCACTTGACCATGATATTATCATAAACACGGGTGCAGTGGTGTTAACAGAAGAGAAACCCACACAAATAAAGCTATGCTGGCCCTGGGCCCCATGGAGTTGATTCCTTGTCTTGCCTTGTGTGGAGAAGGCTCAGTGACACTCACCCTGTGTGGTTCCATTTCTCTCAGACATGGAATATTAGCTCTTCAGAATCACGGGGTTATCCCTACCCTCTTTTTATGCCCATGGAGCACCTTGGAAACTTCTATCTGCTCACTTTTGTTTTCTGTTCAAAGGTCTTGATCCAAAGTATTGTCATGGTTGCTCTTCCATTAAACTGAGTAAAATGATGAACACATGGTCATCTGATCTCATAAGACAAGGGACTAATTGTGAAGAAAGGGTTCCCATTTTTGAGGCTAGGGCTATAGATCCTGGTGATCAATGGCTAATAGGAATCTATCTATGCATTTTAAGAAAGGGATTGGAAAATATGTCAATTCTGTAAGAGCTTCAGGAATAGTCCTCCAATGACATTGCCATTGGTGACAGCTGGTAGGACAGTTGAGCAGGTGTCAGCATAAAACTTCAGGTGATGCAGGAGGTGGCCAGCAAAGGTTTAGGCAGCATAGTGAGGCACAGGAAATGTGACCTGCATTGAGATACAGGGAGATGTGACCTCTAGCCACAGTCTCCTGGTCAGCTTGAGACTGAGAATCATGGGCTCCAGTCTCTTCGTTTCTCCCTGTGATGTCATAGTGTCACCTGGATATAACAGAAGCCTTCCTGGCTGCTTGGCCAAGGTCTGATCATGGCCATGGACCAGGATCAGAAGGCAGGAGGAGCAGGTTCAGGCTAGTTGCAGCCCTAAACCCCTCACCCTGGGCCTGTGTTTGCCGAGGTCAGGAGACACAACCATGTGTGTGGCAGGTGTGTCTGTGAAGCTCTAAGCTGCTCTGCCCACCTGCTCTCCTCCCAGCAGCACAGAACAGCCATGGGTGGGCTCTGAGGCCTTTACCTCAGGGTCCTCCTGCATTGATCTCAGACAGGTGGGTTTAGGGGAGCCCAGCAGTGAAAGAGCAGCCCCTGCCCATCAGGTGAGAGCAGGTGGGCCCCAGGGAGAGCAGGCATGCTGTGGGTGGGACATTAGTTTTATGTTCACCACTGCTGGGACACACACAGACACACACACAGACACACTCACACACAAAGACACACACCCACAGACACACAAACATGCACACACACACATACACACACACTCACACACATATGCAAACAGACACACACTCACAGGCACACACACTCACACTTACACAGACATTTACACACACACATACACACACACTCATTCACACACACATACACACACACTCATTCACACATACATACACATACAAACTCATACACATACACACACAAACTCATACACATACACACACAAACATACACACTCACATAGATACACTCACACACTCACACACATATGCAAACAGACATACACACACTCACAAGCACACACACACACTCACACACACATTCACACACACATACACACACACTCATTAACACACATAGACACACACACTCACATAGACACACACACTCACACACACATATGCAAACAGAAACACAAACACTCACAGGCACACACACACACACTCACAGCCAAACACACAAACTCACACACACACACTCACACACACACATACACACACTCACAGCCCAACACACTCACACTCACACACACACACTCACACACACACACATACACACACTCACAGCCCAACACACTCACACTCACACACAGACACACAAAAACACACCCACACCCCCACACACACACATTTAGTGACACCTTCCTCTACAGGGCACTTCCTGTGCTTTTCAGTCTGTGTCACTCTACTTGAGGGCAAGCTGAGCACCCCCTCTCTTAATATCCAGAATCCAAAGGGCTCCACAATATGAGACACTGGATGGTTCCAGGGGGGTTGGAATTAGAAATGGGGATGCTCAACTGATAAAGTTGACTCAAAGTTTCTAAAATATAAAAACCATTGAAATATGACACCCTCCTGGTCCCCCAGATATCAGGTAAGGGACATAGAAAAACAGGGAGTTCCTGCAACATAGTGTCAGTTCCCTGAATCTGTTTAGGGGGTCCACTCATCTTGACATGACTTCCATACGGATTTAAACTTCCACAGTCAGAGCTTGCCCTCTACTGCAGGCAGCAGCAAGGACTTTTTTTCACTGGCTTTTCTCCAAACATACAAGATATTTTAAGTGACTTTGTTCAAAGGACAGAACTCATGTCCTCTTGGTGTCCTGTACACTGCTGCATCCAAGATAAACTCTGAGATAAGAGCTCAGCTAAAACCTGGCCTTGACTGACCAGGACTCCTCAACTCAGCTTCACAAAATGAGGCTCCCTGGTCTGCAGTGGGGCAGGACTGTGGTCCTAGGAGCTCACAAGGCTAAGACAGGAGAATCACGAGCTAAGTAACTCAGTGAAACCCTGTGTCTAAATAAAATAGAAAATAGGGCTGGGATGTGGCTGTGTGGTCCAGTGCCCCTAAGTCCAATCCTGATACTTCCCCCCCCAAAAAAAATGTATGGCTCCTTTGTCAGCTCCTGGGGCTGCTGATCCCATGGATCCCTAGTGAGGACGGAGGGATGAGGAAGGAGAAGGGGAGGAGGGTGAGCTCTGGGACCCCACTGACCCCCATGTTTGCTTTTTGTGTGTTACAAATGTGAGTTTTCTCTCCAGGATGGACATGTAGGGTTGTAATGGATAAAACTGATGAAGATTTATGAGGTAAACAATCTTGGTACCAATGGTCACTGGGAGATATAAAGAGAGGGGTTCTGCAGGTGAATTTGGGAGACATTGCACCTGGTAATTCTATATCCCAATAGAAGATGAATATTTTTTAAACATGAACCAATTTCAGTCCCCTCCATTGCCCCCCCACATACATAAACACACACAACCCAAGGACACACACACACACTCACACACAGATACACACACATTATAGCAGATTGAGATTAAGGTTGGGAGAGAAATCATGAACATGGTTCATAATGGTAGCATAACCTTCCAATTCTCTCTCATTTGAGGACCCACAGGTGCTACTGTAATGACTCAGGCTCCTCCCTCCTGGCTCTCACCCATCCACCTCCTGCAGGTCCGCCCAGAGCCTTCTACAGACAGATGGATACATTGATTCTTGCAGAAGGCAGGAGAGTCTACGTGGCTTCTGAGCTTTTGGGTTTTCAGTTGTCTCTGGATCTCAGGAAACTTCAGTGGCAGAGGGTCAGGGACAAAATTCATGCTGGACCTCAGGACGGTGGAGGCTGAGGAGGCTGGTGTTATTTCTGTGCGCAAGCTATAGAAGTTAAGTATAAAAATTAAGGTATAAAACCCCACAAACCTCCCTGCTGGGTGGCCCAGATGCCATGTGCAAAGCTTGTCAGGGGAGAGGCACTGTAGATTCTCTGTCTGTTGGAGAGAAAGATCCTGGGATCTCATGGGCACAGAGTGTAGTCAAGGACTCTGGACCATGTACCTAGCTTAGAGCTCAAGCTCTTTTTAAGCCCTTGTCAGAGGGACAAAGCAGGAGCAGGAGGGAGTGTGAAGGGTCTTTGGGAGCCTTTGGTCAACCCAGCATGAAGGAAGGGGAGCTGAATGACAGCTCAGGCTGGGGATCCCTTCCATCAGTGCCTTCACCAGGACCAGGCACAGAATCAGGTGGTTTGTGACAACACAATAGTATGTGTTTTCTTTAGCATTTATTTTGGTGTAAATCTCCTCTGCACATGGCTGTACTTGAGCAGGGCTTTGATGACCTCCTCTCTTTCACCCTTCTTTGTACTTATTTTATCTCTGGCCCATGTCCATCTCCAAGTCAGTGTTGTGCTCAGTATTTTACACCACTCTCTGAGGGAAGCTGTGCATAGTGAGGACAGATGAGCCTCTCCCAGCCCAGGCAGGAACAGGAATTGGGACAATGAGATCAGCTTAGGAAGCTATGAGAGCAGAGAGGGGTGGGTGTGGTTTCTGGGATGATTATGATTCCTCATGCGCAGAGTGTATCTGAAGCCCTTGGCTACTCTTCTCCATGGCCCAGACGTGAGCCTTACTTGGCCAGGAGAAATGAAACCAAGGTTTGAATGTCTAATGTGCTGAGGATGGGAAAACACAGAGCAAACCTGGGTCCTTTCTGATTTCACTGAGATATTGCAAATCCCCATGTGCTCCAACCTTCTTAGTTGACTTATTTCTTAAACCTCCCCTGGAGGGAAGAAAGAAACTAAGATTTGCTTCTAGAATCATTCTACCTTCTGTAGAAAAGACACTTATGTGAAAGAGCCTTCCTGGGCTTGAGCCCTGCTGCTCTGGAGAGAGAGGCATTGACTGTGGTAAGTGCTTTGGGGAAAGTGAGGTCAAAGGGCTGGAATCATGATAGCTCTCTCCTCCTCTGGTGTCTGAGTCAGGCACAGCCAATGTCCAGAGAAACCCCAACAGCTCCAAAGCTTTAAACATTCAACTCTCTTCCTGTCTTCAGCGCTCTGTTTATATTCTAAACATAAAAATTTTCTCTATTTCCTATTCCTCCCTGCTCCAAGGTTCTTGTCATACTCCAAGAGTATTGTCATTGAGAAACACTACATGGTGGCACATGCCTGTAACCCCAGTGGCTTGGGAGGCTACCAAAGAGAATTATAGGTTCAAAGCCAGACTCAGCAAAAGCAAGGAATCGAGGAATTTAGGGAGTCCCTGTCTCTAAATAAATACAAAGTAAGGCTGGGGATGTGACTCAGTGGTTGAATGCCCCTGAATTCAAATCCTGGTACCAAAAAAAAAAAATAAAGAAAGGATTTAACGCTAGAGTTGGTTGTAGTTATGTATGACTGCAATCTCAGGGACTTGGAAGCCTGAAGCAAGAGGATCACAACTTCAAAGCACGCCTCAGATACATACATGCTTTCCAAAGGCAAAATATATTTATTTTAACACTGGTTGTCCCTACTGCTTTAGTAAAGGATGGACCTAAACATCCATGAACGGTTATTTTTTCTTTTTTTCTTTTCTTAACATGAATATATATATATATATATATATATATATATATATACACACACACACATATACACACACACACACACACACACACACACACTACACATACTGGGGATGTTGCTGTATGGCTAAGCACCGTTTGTATATGGTACAATCCATGCTACCCCAAACAAAAGAAAAGAAAGGGAGGAAGGAAGAAAGAAAGAAAAGAAGGAAGGAAGAAAGAGGGGGCTGGGAATATAGCACAAGCCATGTGTTCAATCCCAGCACCAAAAAAGGAAGAAAGGAATAAAGAAAAGAGAAACAATATAAACCATTTTCAGAACCATGAAAAGAGCAATTGGTCATCACACACAGAACAATGGACAAAATCTGTCTTATGGCCCCAAGAGGGAAACATGTTTTCTGAACCAAAGCTATGCTGTCCTAATCTGACGTGGGACACCTGGGGACATGGACCTGTGATGACTGACATGAGCCAGCCCTGCAGCTGTGCCCAGCATGCTCAGCCCTGCTGATTTCCGTATGCCCACAGTACAGCCAACTGCCCTGAGGATGTGTTAATAGGCTGCTCACACCCATGCAGGAGGCAGTCCCCATCAGGACATAGCAATATATATATATACAATCCATGAGGTCCCCACTCAGCTCCTGGGGCTCCTGCTGCTCTGCCTCCCATTTAAGGAGAAACAGTACTGGGTATGTGTTCAGCACAGTATGGTCAGTGCTGCCTGGGTTTTCAAGGAAGTCCTCCTGAAACATAAATAATTATAAGGATATTTATGTTTATATTTCCAATGTCAGGTGCCAGATGTGACCTCACGATGACCTAGTCTCCATCCTCCTTGCCTGTGTCTCTTGGAGACAGAGTCACCATCAACTGCAGGGCCAAGCAGAATATTAACAGTTGATAAGCTTGGTATCAACAGAAGCCAGGGCATACTCCTAAACCTCTGACATATAAGGCATTTAGTTAGAAATTTGGGATCTCCTTGAGGTTCAATGGCCGTGGATCTGGGATAGATTACACTCTCACTATCATCAGCTTGGAGCCTCAAGATATTGCCACTTATTTCTGTCAACAGAATGACAGTTCCCCTCCCACAGTGATACAGACCATGACAAAAACTTCCCAGGGAGCAGAAATGTGAGACTGGGCTGCCCCAGCTGCTCCTCCTGCTGCCTCTACCTGCTGAGGTCAGTGCTCAGGGGCACCAGGCTCTGGAGGTCTCTAGTAGACTTTTGTAGGAAATACCATGGAGACTCCTCTGCACCCCACCCTCTTTCCTTCTCAGCCCCAACAGGTGAGACATGACCAATTTGGATTACTACCTTAAATTTGAAATTCATGGACTCACAGTCTAACTCACAACTTTCAAGTACTGAGATCTTTGCATGAGAAGGGCCCCTGCTCCCCAGAAGCCACAGCTCCTCTGAGTGAAGGTGGAGCCTGCAGATTCCTGCAGTGGCCCAGGAGCACCTCAGGGACACTCACACCCAAACTATAGCACAGACAATAATGTGCAAATAACTGTTGTGATTCCCACACGCAGCAAAGAAAACAGAGAAGGTGCTGGGGTGTGGATCAGTGGTTAAGTGTCCCTGGGACAAAGCCCTGGTACCAGCAGCAACAGCAATATCAGCTCACTTTGCTGATTTATCCTTGAATCCTCCTCCTGCCCATGTATCCCATAGCAGGTGCCAGCACCTCCTCTCTGTGGTGCCTTGGCCTGGGCAAGACCCATGACAGTTCTCCCTACTCATCCTCTGATGGCTCCCAATCTTACCTTAGTTTCTCTGGTGGCAAGTTATCATATGCTTTTGACATGTGTCTATCAAGTTTCCTCAGTCCTGATACACTCCCAGGTGAACTTCTCTGAGCCCTCTAATAAGGAGCAGGAGACCAACCATCACTGCAGTAGTTTATAAACTGGAGTTTCCTGGCTTCTGCAGGCAGGTGAGGTCAGCACAAGCTGCAGCCCCTGGAGCTTGAGAGTGTGGCTGCTCTTAACAGGGCCATGCTCGCCAGCCTTGCAAAGACCCAGAAAACTATGCTCACATCTTGGACTCAGATCACTCCTCTGTACCCATTAAGAATATGTCCATATGCTCTTCTCAGACATCTGCAAACCTCAAGTAATATATCAATTTTCCCCATTACCATGGATGCACTGGTAAGGCAGTGCACCCTCTTTGTGCCATTTGAGGACAGTCTACCTTCTTTCCCTGTGGCATTAACATATGTGTAAAATCAATGAGGTCACAGGGGTCAAGTGATGCCATAAGGAAAGGGAAGAATCTTGGGACCCTGGGACACTGTGTGTGCTTTAAGTGGAGCCTCTGCATCTCCTCAAGTCCAATCTCAATGTACCACTTCCATCTTAATGTAAGCAGAGCTGGGCCCAGCTGGTGCTGCTCTGTGCTGAGTCCCCACTCACTATGTGGTGAGCAGCTCAGTCACTCAGTCACTCAGTGCCCAGGGCATGGGGCAAGGTTTCAGGGATGCCTTGGGGTTGCTTTTAGAATAGTCAATAGTTCTTTCTTTCTTTTTATTTCCTGGGGATGTCTGCTTTTCTCTAGTGCTCTGCAGGTCTCTTCTGTGACTCTTATTTTGGAGTTTTCAGAGGTGAACATACTTTCTTTATCTATTACAAACACCCCTACACCTAACAATGAGCTGGGCCCCATGGCCACACAGCAGGTCTCCTTGGTCATGGCACAGGGCTGCTGTAGAGTGTCCTACTCTGGACCCCTCAGCACAGACAGGCTTCCCAAGTAGCTGATGAGTGTTTGGTGCAGCTCACCAGCATGGAGGGTGCCATCTCAGCTCTGCACAGAGCCTAGCCAGCACTGAGCTTTCTTATTTCTGGTTACAAGAGCAATGAGAAATCCCTTGTTTTTCCCTTAAAGGGGAGGAGGCATCAGGCTTCATACATCTGGGCCCCCAAATCTTTTCAATGTGACAGGCCCATCAGTTGCTGTAGGTCTGCAGCCCACCCTCTAGAGAGAATGATTTTTCTCTGGACACCAGAGTTCTTGCCATTTCCTGCTCAACATGTTCAAGCACTCTGAGGCCACCCATGCAGAGTCACATGGGGCAGTGCTGCCTGGTGTCTGTGTGCCCACAGTCACTTCAGACTGTGACCTGGAAAAAGAGAATTATCTTTGCCTGAGCTCAGGTCTGAGGTCTGAGCTGCTAAGGATTCCAGGAGACTACAGGTTCAGCCAGAGGTTTGTGGCAGGTAATGTCAGCTCTGTTGCTGGGCCATGTATCTTGTCCCTGTTTCTGTCTGAACAGAGGCACTTGGCTATACCATACTCTGTTTCTGAACTTTGCAGGCACAGCTGGTATTTAAAGCCTGTCCTACCCCAGCAGAGTTGAACCAGGTCACTGCACAACATTGTCATCAGTACCATCTGTCACTTTTCAAATAGAAAAATGTTGTTGCAGATACATTCCCCTTTCCTTTCAATAGATGTACATATAGTGTCCTTTACAAGTTTTCCCTGGTGGCTAAATTTGCTCATTTAGTAAATAAAGCTCAGAAACGTGGATGACCTCATGTTGCTAGGACATGGTGAGCATGGCTGTGGGAAGCTCTGCCTAAGCTGGGACCCAGAGGGAGCCATGGAAGACCCCAGTCAGCTCTGCTGCCTCCTGTTAATCTGGATCCCAGGTGAGGGATCATGGGATGGTTCTACACACCTGTTAAACCGCTATCATTGTGGTTGGGTACTGTGTTCTGGCACCTCTGTTTAGCAAGCCCAGTGATTCAAGCTCAGGGTGCTGCAAGGTTCTGGCTCTACTGTGGAGACTGGGGTATGACCTAGACTGTACAGGTGACCTTTCTGTTCTCTTTCCTTCTCAGGGACCACAGGAGAAATTACTCTGACACAGACTTCAGCCTCTGTGCCTTTGTCTTCAGGGGAAAGAGCCACCCTCACCTGCAGGGCCATTCAGAGTGCTGGTACCAGAAGAGGCCTGGGCAGGATCCCAGTTTCCTCATCTAGGGTGTATCCAACAGGGCAGGGGAATCCCTGCCTGGTTCAGTGGAAGTGGGTCAGGGACAGACTACACCCTCCCATCACAGCCTGTAGCCTGGGGAGGCTGCAGTGTGTGACTCTGCAAGGCCACACAGGTTACCACAGTGGTTCAGTCCCCCACAGAAACCTCACAGTCCCCTCTGCCACCCTCCCCCCTAGAGTACAGCAACTGCCCCCAGAGGCAACCAGTCAGATTCTTTGCACTTTCCTTTTCCCACTGCACCTGCAAAGGTTGTGTGAATGAAAACCAAGCTTCATTCAGGTTTGAAAGATTCATGGTCTCCTAGGACCTCTTTGCTTCCTGGAACAAATGTGATTAGAGACTATGGGGACACTTGGTGTTATTTCCCTATTTACCAGGGGAGGATGGAGTCTCCAGAAGAACTATAAGATCCCAAGCACAGGCAGTTAAAGGTGAATCCCTAAGTATAGTTTTGTTCCCAGACATTTATATTCTCCTCATTTTGACCTCAACAGTATGTGGTTAAATCTCTCCAAGCACAGACACTGTCAACAGTGGTTTCATAAGTTGTTCCCAGGTTCTGCTCACATTTAAGCCAGGGTAAGAGAGGGGATATCCCACATTCTGATCCTGGGATGTGGATGCAACAACATCATTTTTGCTCTGTGTGTAGTACAAGGAGGCTCTCTCTGCTATTCCTGCTTCTCCACAGATAGAGGGTGCAGGGTTCCCAGGAGGTGGGAATTTGTGGAAGGGTGGATTTCCCAGGACCATCCCATGGAGCTGAAATCTGAGTGACCTGTCCTACCTTTCTTTATCCTGTCATAATCTTGCCTCCTGGTGTCTGACCCCAAATGGGAAAGAGTGTGAATACAACTCTAGCTAAACACACCTGGACATGATTTTCTTAAATAGTAAACCACTGAGGGAGATGTCTGGTAAAACCCTTCAGAATCCATTGAAGGACATTTTGCTATGGTTTTCCATCAGTAAAAATGCAAGACAATGCCAGCTGTCCTGGCAAAAGAACTTTAGAAGTCACAAGCTCAGTATCTCACATGCAGAACATGGTAACTGCCCCCAGAGAATTATATTCCTGTGAAGATGCACCATCACATCCTCCACCTGCATGAAGAGCCTCAGACTCCATTCTCACCTCCCAGTCCATGGGTAGATCTGTGTGTATTCACTTTGTATTGATTGTATGGATGTCACCTGCACAATGCCCTGTGTGTGTCCTGGAGCTGCTGCCCACTCTCCTGAGCAGGACCCTCACCAGGCCCTGCAGGTGCAGCAGCCACAGCACCAGCCCCCAGGAAGGACAGCTTTCAGGTGAAGCAGGAGTAGCTGCAAAGCCCAGAGGAGGCTGGACACAAGGCTGGGATCAGGGGACAGTGCAGTGCCTTAGAGGAGGCCAGGCAGGCCTGAGACAAAGCATAGACACTTGTGTGCAAAGTCAGTCCATGGCATATCCAGGATGTCCACAGAGACATTTTGTCACTCCTTGTTGAGGGCTCAGGCTACAAGGACTTCCAGGGAGTGGCCACCTAGCCTTGCAAAACAGACCCTAATGTACTGTGATGCCTTCCTGAGTGCCAGGATCCTACTAAGGTTCCTCCTGCACCCTGACACCACCTACTGCCTCATCATCCTCCGAGTCACTTCCTCCTGCCTTTGTCAACTATCCATCAGAAACCTGGAGAGAGGACTCACTTTTGGCAAAGTGAAAACACACAGGGTCTCACTCATGTTATTCTTTCTTTCTGTGTCCCAGGTCAGAGATCACTTTTCCCTGAAGGCCTAGCAAGAGTATTAGCAGCATCCAGCCTGGCACCATCAAGACCAGGCTTGACTGCTGAATGCTGACTGCCTGCTGCTGCCTTCTGTACACCCTGCCTTTCTGGTAGGGTTGTGGGGCAGGGACACTGGTTACTATGACCACCAGCAGCTACAATTCCTTCAAAGAACTTGAACTTCTTCCTGCCCTCACTAGGGGACAAACCTCAACTCAGATGCTGCTTGTGCACAGGGCTGCTGACAGTCTGAGGACCCTAAGGGGAGCAGGTTGTTGACAGCTCTTAAGTCACACCCTCCCTGCCCCTCCCATCCCTTCTCCCTGTACCTAGCTACTCCAGTGTCTCTCCTCTGCCACCCTGCCTGGGTCTTCTCTGTCCTTTCCCCTCCTGCTCTGAGTTTACACCTGTCACTCCTCATTTCCCACATAGCTGTCCTCATGTGGGTCACAACACTGTTCTCCTGCACATCCTGGCCCTTGACCCGCCTCTGACTCCACCCCTTGGATTCTCATGGGAGAGTCAAACATGGTGCATGGTGGTCTTTAGAGAGCAGAAAGGAGAGCAGCAGATGTTCAGGGCTGTACGTGTGGCCAACATGGTTCACTGTGAGCAGAGTCCCTGCATTATATGAACTGTGGAGCTTCCAGAGGCACTTGTGTCCTTCTAGTCAGAGGAGTGGCCACCAGCATGTGTGGATAGCTTTGTCCTGTGGCCATGCAGTCACTGAGCCAGCTCTTCTGACCTGTGTGGGGAAGCAACCATACAAGAGCTGCCCATTCCCAGCTCTGTACATTGAAACTCTATTTGGTCCACAGAACAACTGCCCATCACTATGGCACTTGCTTCTCTCTGTCACTGGAGCCCATCACGTCCCCCAGTATCCTTAGCAATGGGAAGTTCACTGTTCCAGGAAGCAGGAGGGCCCTGTGCAGGTCCTGAACACCATGGTGCTCATGCTCAGTCCTGAGAGTGGAGAGGCAGCCTTGGGTTTAGGCAATAGATGCCAGCTTTACCTGCCCAGGCTCAGGGTGTCTGCACTTAGAGTTCTATAGGCAGGGTGGCACACACGTATAATCCCAGATACCTTGAGACTGAGGGAGGAGGACTGCAGGTTCAAGGGCACTCCAGGAAAACTATAGAACACAGTATGTAAACAAAGGGAGCTGACTTGGATGTAGTTCATTGTGGCCTAGCACTTCAGAAACCTGACTGCATCACTGCAGCTGAGTAACTAATAAATAAGTAAATAAATAAATAATCAAATTAATAAATAAATAAATATAAAAGCATACGTTTAACAAAAAGTCCAGAAACATCAATGTTCATACACATATTCATATTAGAGTTACAGAATAAACACAGACATGCTCATAGGATTTATATTTTAAATATTATATATGCGGCATGGAGTATTCCTTTAGTTTTAAATTGAACTCTGGCTTAGAAGAGGCTCTGGAGGTCTTTGCAAACCCTACTCTGTTAGCAGTTTCTCTGCCCAGGACAGTGAGCTCAGCACTGAGTGTAGAGCCAGGGGAGAGCTGACTCCTGGTCTCTGAACCTCTCTTGGCTGTGGCCTCTCTGCTTGTCTCAGTCCTGGGGAGTGGAGCACCTTCTTCCCTTGGATTCCCAGCTGGGCAGCCTGAGACCAGGGCCTGTGCTTCCCCTGGTCCTCAACACATTGCCCAGGAGAACCTCCTCCTCAGAGCCCAGGGCCAGAGCCTGCAGTTCTCAGTCAGCTCCACCCTGAACTCAGTCTTGTGTGAGCTCCTGCCCCAGCCTCTCCCATCTATGTCATCAGCAAAGTCCTTCCTTCCTCAGGTGCTCTGCACACATTCCCACAATTGTTTACCTGCAGGTTGTGACTTGATAAGGAGAAACTTGACCTGAATATACTTTTCCTAGCCCCACAGTAAAGATTTTATTATAGTCTCTCTTCCCTAAGGAACTTAGCCCAAGCACAGGAATATTTAAAATAGGGTGAAGCTTTTAAACCTTCTCCCTTTTCCTTTAGTTTACTGATCACCAGCTCTGTCCTGCTGTTTGTGGTAGGAACAGGTTAGACCTCCCAGACCAGGGCAAGAATAAATATGTGGAGACAACTTATGATTTCAGAAATGATGTGTAACTGGGGGAGGGAGGGGTGGGGGCTCTGACTCAGAAGTAAAGAACTGTGCAGCATCCACCAGGCTTTTGGTTCAGTCATCAGGACCAATTGTGCAGCAATTAAAGAAAAAAAAAAAAAGAAAGAGAAGAAAAAGAAAAAGAAAACAAAAGAAAAAGAAGAAGAAAGTAAAAAACAAAGTTTGTGGACAGTTATTGGGAAGGTTTTTTTGATAATTCTGAGAAGAACTTTCTGGAAGAGTTACAAGAGGACCTGATGGAGGATATCATGTTTAGAGACACTGCCACCCTCTTGAGGTCATGAGGCATTATTAGGACTTAAAAATACATTTGGTAATATGGGTAAAGTAGAATTATGTACAGAATCTGGATTTTTACTGTTTTTACTAAGATGCTGACCATTCCTATATTCTCCAAACCGAAATCTCTAAAATACCTTCATTGTTTGTAAAATTATTCTTCCTTCTTTTATAAAATGGTTAAATTGAAGAGCCTGGCTGGCCTTAGACCTGGTCGGGAGAAGATGGACACGATAATGGGTATGAGTGTGCTCTATGGAATTCTGAGGAAGGGAGGGCTGGGTCCATGGGTGGGTCCCTCCTCCATGCCTCTTACCAATGCTGTGCCAATGTTCAGAAACACCAAACATATCAGTAAGTTTATATATTTTCCTCTCTGTCTTTATTTCTGTTTTTACTTCCAAAGCATAAACTACCCCCTTGCTTCTGCAATGGTTCTTCCTACTCAAAGAGTCACCAATTCAGAACTGTTCTTAAGACACAAGGACAGCCTTTCCTGAACCAGGAAGTGACTACAGATAAGAAGGCTCACTGTGTCCTGTGTCCTTAGGGAATCATGTTTACACTAAAAAAATGTGAGCTGCCCTTGTCTGACCTGGGACACCTGGACATACTGAGCCTGTGTTGATTGACCAGGAGGAGCCTCCCTGCAGCTGTATTTAGCCTTCACAGCCCTGCTGATTTGCATGTGACCACAGCACAGCCCACTGCCCTGAGAATTTTTTAAGAGCTTTCTCACACCCTGTGCAGAAGTCAGTCCCCATCAGGACACAGCATGGCCATGAGGGCCCCTGCTCAGCTACTGGGACTCCTGCTGCTCTGCCTCCTAGGTAAGGAGGAGAGTACAGAAGATTTACTAGTCACAGTGAGGTCAGTGCTGCTTGGCTACTCAGGAAAGTCCTCTTGTAACATAACGGTGATAAGAATTTTTTTTTATATGTTTCCAATGGCAGGTGTCAGATGTGACATCACGATGACCCAGTCTCCACCCTCCTTGCCTCTGTTTCTCAGAGACAGAGTCACCCTCACCTGCAGGGAAAGTCAGGGCATTAGCAATAATTTACACTGGTACCAGCAGAAACCAGGGCAAGCTCCTAAGCTCCTCATCAAATATGCAAACACTTTGAAATCTGGGATCCCCTCAAGGTTCAGTGGCAGTGGATCTGGGACAGATTTCACTCTCACCAGCAGCAGCCTGGAGCCTGAAGATGTTGCCAATTATTACTGTATACAAGACTACAGTTCCCCTCCCACAGTGACACAGGCCATGACAAAAACCTCCCAGGGAGCAGAAGTGTGAGGCTAGGCTGCCCAGCTGCTCCTCCTGCTGCCTCCACCTGCTGAGGGCACTGCTCAGAGGCATCCAGGCCCTGAGCACTACAAGAATGGTCAGTCTGAGAAACAGGGGGCTCTTCTGCACCCTGACCACTCAGCTAAGCCTCAGCAGGCTATAAGCTTACTGTATAATAAAGAAAGTAATTTAAGACCTGAGGAGACTGAATTAGACAATATCAGATGTTGTGCAGCAAAGAAAGGCCTCTCCATGTGTTCCACATGGGAATATTTTAAGACTTTATTTTTTAATATACTTTAAGACCCCAGCAAAATTGGGGTGAAGTACAGGGTTCTTCTGTGTCCCCTGTGCTTCCAGAGCCTCTCCATCACCACCCTCAGTCTCTTGCTCCTTTACAATTCATCAACCTCTGCCCAAGTCTACAGGTAACCCCAGGGTCATTTTGTGCACTTTGTGGAACTAGACAAGTGGACAGTGACATGTGTCCAGGAGTGTGACCTGGCACAGTGCAGGTACCACCCTCACAGTGTCTGAGCTCCAGCTGAGCCTCACCACCCTCTCTACTGCAGACCTTCATGATCTTCCATTCTGTAGTTTCACATGGGCTGACATTTTCCTGGAACTCACAGCATGAAGATGTTCAGACTGACCTGTCACCCTGAGTGCTGTGCACACAAACCTCCTTCAGGGGTTTTCACTACAGCATAGAGAGTTGTTTTCTTTTCTTTTTTTTTTTTTCAAAATTTTCTTCAAACTTGGCATTGAATTCAGATATGCACTACCACTCAGCTACATTCATGGTCATATTTGTATTTACATCTATCTATCTATCTATCTATCTATCTATCTATCTATCTATCTCTATTTGTGTATCTATCTATGTCTCTATTTATTTATTTATTTTTTTTATTTTTTGAGACAGTATCTCTGTAAGTTTTTAGGTCCTTCCTAGGTTGCATGGACATCAACCCTGAGTCTTTTGGCCTGTGGACCTGGGGTTGCACCTGCTCTTTTCTCTTGGGTTAAAATACCTGGAGACATGGATTGGGAATGCACCTGGTCTCTCTCTTTCTGAGTTTTCTGGTCTCTCTCCTTCTGAGTTTTCTGACCTCTTGGACTGAGATCCAAACATAGATGGGCAAGGCAATGCTGTTGAAAACCTGTTTTGACAGATTACCAGGACTTGGAGGAAAAAAGAAGTGGGTATATTAGGGACAATTCACTTTTGGAAGAGGTATGGACAGATATTTAAAAATGGGTCAGAATTTAAAATAAATCTTTTCCAAATAAATGACCATTTAAAGGTCATTACTGAGAAGAGACTGCCAATAATTAGTATGAACAAACAAAGATTCTACACAGTCATCTACTCACCCATTGAGGCTCATGAACCAATGTCATGGAGGTCCCTCCCTGGACTCCTATAATATCAGTCTCTTTTCACCCAGTTTATGTGACCAATGGCACTTAAAGTCATCCAGCTCACCAAGAGAGCTGGACACTCTTGATCCTCCTTATTATAGCCACACCATGAGACCAGACTGATACCCGACGTACACCTGACCATAGTGGACCTGACTGACACTGGAAGGCTGGGAAGGTTCTCCTCTGTGCCTTTGGGTTCATTCCTGTGTCAGCCAGAAACATGTGGAAACATCCTGAGAGCTTTCATGGGTGCTATAATTTTTCCATAATACACTATTCAACCAAGCAACTTATTTACAAAAAAATAATCAACATAGTGCACTTGACCATGATATTATCATAAACGCAGGTGCAGTGGTGTTAAAAGAAGAGGTACCCTCACAAATCAACCTATGCTGGTCCTGGGCCCCATGTAGTTGATTCCCTGTCCTGCCTGGTAAAGAGAAGGCTCAAAGGCACTGACTCTGTGTGGTTCTGTTTCTCTCAAACATCAAATATTCAATCTTCAGAATCATGGGGTCATCAGCACCCTCTCTATCATGCCCATGGAGCACCTTGAGAACTTCTATCTGCTCACTTTGGTTTTCTGGTCAAAAGTTCTTGACCCAAAAGTTTGTCATGGTCACTCTTCCATTAAACTAATTGAAATGATGAACAGATGGTCATCAGATTCCATAAGTCAAGGGACTAATTGTGAAGAAAGAGTCCCATTTTTGAGGCTAGGACTATAGATCCTGATCATCAATGGCTAATAGGAATCTATCTATACATTTTAAGAAAGTGTCTTTAAAATGTGTCAATTCTGAAAGAGCTTCAGGAATGGTCCTCCTGATAACATTATCACTGGTGACAGCTGGTAGGTCAGTTCATCAGGTGTCAGCATGGAGCTTCAGGTGATGCAGGAGGTGGCCAGCACAGGTCCAGGCAGCATAATGAGGCATAGGGAATGTGACTTGCACAGGAGACAGGGAGAGGTGACCTCCAACCACAGCCTCCTGGTCAGCCAGAGGCTGAGAATCATGGAATCCAGTCCCTTCCTTCCTCACTGAGATGTCATAGTGTCACCTAGATATAACAGAAGCCATCCTGTCTTCTTAAGCTAAGGTCAGATCATGGCCATGGACTAGTATCAGGAGGCAGGAGGAGCAGGTTCAGGCTAGTTGCAGCCCTAAACCCCTCACCCCGTGCCTGTGTGTGCCTAGGTCAGGAGACACAACTATGTGTGTGGCAGGTATGTCTGAAGCTCCAAGCTGCTCTGCCCACCTGCTCTCCTCCCAGCAGTACAGACCAGCCAGGGGTGGGCTCTAAGGCCTTCACCTAGGAATCCTTCTGCATTAATCTAAGACAGGTGGGTTTAGGTGAACCAAGCAGTGAGACAGCAGCCCCTGCCCATCAGGTGAGAGTAGGTGGGCTCCAGGGAGAGTAGGCCTGCTGGGGGTGGGACCCTTAGTTGTGTGGTTACCACTGCTAGGGCACACACACACAAACACTCATACACACACAGACACACACACACATACACACACACACAGCCACACACAGAGACACACACCCTCACACACACTCATACACACTCACACACACAGATAAACACACAGACACACACAGACACCCTCACTCACACACACAGACACACACACTGACATACAAACAAAGACACACACACAGACACACATACACACAAACAGACACACACACGTTCACAGACTCACACACACACACACACTCACACCCAGAAACAGACACACACAGTCACAGAGACACACGCACACAAAGACACACACAGACACACACAGCCTCACTCTCAGACACAGACACACACATACAGAAATACTCACACACACAGACACAGAGACACACATTCACAAAAACTCGTACACACACATAGACATACACACAGACATACACACACAAACCCACATATAGACACACATACATACAGACACACATACACACAGACACACAAACACACACACACTCACACATACTCACAGACACACTCACACACAATCACACCCAGAAACACACAAACACACACACCCCAGAGTAGCCTGAGATTAAGGTTGGGAGAGAAATTATGAACATGGCACATAATGGTAGCATAATCTTTCATTACTCTCTCATTTGAGGACATACAGGAGTTACTGTGATGACCCAGGCTCCTCGTTCCTGCCTCTAACCCATCTACCTCCTGCAGGTCCACACAGAACCTTCTACAAACAGATGAATACATTGATTCTTGCAGAAGGCAGAAGAGTCTATGGGGCTTCTGATCTTTTGGACTTTCAGTTGACTCTGGGTCTCAGGCAACTTCAATGGCAGAGGGTTAGGGACAAAATTTATGCTGGACCTCAGGAGAGTGGGGGCTGAGGAGGCTGGTGTTGTTACTGTGTGCAAGCTATAAAAATTAAATATAAAAATTAAGATATAAACCCCACAAACCTCCCTGCTGGGTGGCCCAGATGCCATGTGCACTGCTTGTCAGGAGAGAGGCACTGCAGATTCTCTGTCTGTTGGAGAGAAAGATCCTGGGATCTCAGGGGCACAGAGTGTAGTCAAGGACTCTGGACCATGTACCTAGCTTAGAGCTCAAGCTCTTTTTAAGACCTTTTCAGCAGGAGCAGGAGGGAGTGTGAAGGGTCTTTGGGAGCCTCAGTTCAACCCAACATGATGGAAGGGGAGCTTAATGACATCTCACACTGGGGCTTTCTCCCATCAGGTGCCTTCACCACGACCTGGCACAGAATCAGGTGGTTTGTGGCAACACAAACTATGTGGTTTCTTTAGCATTTATTGTGGTGTAAACCTCGTCTGCACATGGCTGCGATGACCTCCTCTCCCTCACCCTTCTTTGTACTTCCTTTATCTCTGGCCTATGTCCCTCTCCAGCTCAGGGTTGGGCTCAGCATTTTAGACCACTCTCCCAGAGAGGCCTCATGTCGATACCTTTAACCAGAGTCAGTCATGGCTTCTGAAATAAAAATGGAGTGGTATGAATCTATGGATATGTTTTTAAATAATGAGCCAAATGTTAAAGAATTTCAGAACTTAAGATAGATGCCACATTAAAAAAATTATGGGTGAGTGTAATAATCTGTAAGTCAATACTTGCTCAAATGGAGAAATATACTATTACTCTTAGGGCTGTGGAACTGAATGAGAAGGTGAAAGGGGGAGGTAAAGGACCAGTCTTGTTCAGCACACAACTGTGGCCCTCATTGGATGGGGTGGGCACACTGCTGGGGTTCAGCCTTACCTAGAGAGCTAGATGGAATCTCTTCTCTTTCTCAGAGAGAATCTCAAATTTCACAGACCCTGCCTGGCCCTCAAGATTGTCCTTGGGGCTGGGGATGTGGCTCAAGTGGTAGCGCACTCGCCTGGCATGTGTGCGGCCCGGGTTCGATCCTCAGTACCACATACCAACAAAGATGTTGTGTCCGCCAAGAACTGAAAAATAAATATTAAAAATTCTCTCTCTCTCTCTCTCTCTCTCTCTCTCTCTCTCTCTCTCTATCTATCTCTATCTCTCTCTCCTCTCTCACTCTCTCTCTTTAAAAGAAAAAAGATTGTCCTTGCCCACTGCAAGCCTCATGGAAATATGGTGTGTCTTGCACTCTCCAGGAGCCCAGTGACTTAAGGGTCAGTGAAGCTTCTCTCTAAATGTGCTTCTCGCACATCACACAATCCAAGTCCACCCATTGGGGCAGGAGAGAGTTCCCATCAGGTGACCCTTTCCACAAGATAGAACTGGGGTTGAGTCCAGAGAGAATGTGCACTCAGGAGGGACCACGTGGACAATATGGAAAGGATGTTTTGCCAGGAGGTGCTGAGAGCCACAGCCGAGTCAGTATGGCCCCTGGCTTTTTGCCAACAGTATTGGTTGACAGGCGAGGCATTATTATAAACTTTGGCCACTGCTTTTGAGTTCTCATGCTACTTCGGCATTCTTGTGGGGATTCCCAGTGATTCCCCAAGAGTTCCCATTGGTTGGGGAAGTGCAGAAGGAGGGATTTCAAGAGGAGATATTTCCAGTGGCGGTTCCTGGACGAGCCGCGTGGTGTTTGGGAGGAATTGCTGGTGGAGTTCAAAAATAAAGTTTGTTCCTGCTTCAGTGCCTCATGATTTGTGTCCAGCCAGACTGTAGCATTTCACAACCCATGCAGGGAACGCCTAAAGTTTGGGGGTAAGTGAAACTGCTCGCCCCTAAGGAAAGGCAAGAGGTTGGGTGACCATTTTAAAAAAAACACTGTGTTCTAGTTTTGATTTGTTTTGTTTTTGTTTCAAGCTGCCTATCCCTAGAACTTTCTCAGGCAAACTGGGAAAAATGGTTGGCTAAAGGTTTGAAGTTGTTTGCCCCTGAGGAAGAGATAGAAATAGACCACAAATGCACATGTCAAGAAAATAGGAAAATTGATACAACGATTTTTTTGTTCTGTTTTTTTTTTTCATTCTGTTTCAGTTTTGTGTTATCTTACTGTGTTGCATTATCTTTATAATAGATTAGAAATTAGTAAAAAAAACAAAGTGAAAGAGTGTTAGGTAAATTGTTAGAGGTTCAGACCATGGAGAAAGACATTTTAGATCAAGCAAAAGAGAAGGTCTCTCGAGCTAGTCAGACAGAGGAAGAAAATTTAAAGGAAGAAAGCTTAGAGGAGAAACAGCTATTAGGGAAAAAGCTACAACAGGAGGCTGCTACTAACACCATTCCATTACCAGAGGGCGTAAATCAACAAACAGCTCCACCTATGGAGACAGTTGAGTTGCCCTCAAGTTGATAGATGGGATCCTGATAAAGGAACTCAAAGATTAGCATGCTGTGAACTTGAGCAGGCAGGAGGGCAGTGAATAAACTATGCTTTAGATTTCAAAACAGTGAAGCAGTTAATGGAGGCTGTAACAACCTATGGTCCTCAAGCACCCTTCACTGTAAGCATTACCAAATTGGACATGACGCCAGCAGATTGGGCTAGTATGTGTAAATCTGTGCTAAATGGAGGACAATATTTGTTTTGGAAGGTTGCCAATGAGCAATCTTGCATGGAGACTGCTAGGCAAAATGCAAGAGCTGGTTACACTCAAAGAAATCTAGATATGTTGTTAGGAAAAGTACCTTATGAGGGTCAATGGCAAGAAATTGAATATGATCCTGCTATATATGCACAAATTGCTGCAGATGCATTTAGGGCATGGAAGACTTTACAAGGACATGGAGATTTACAAGGTCAATTATCTAAGGTAATACAGTGAGCTAATGAACCTTACACTGAATTTGTAAATAGGCTTATTCAAACATCTACCAGAGTTTTGGGGGATACAGAACAAACAATTCCATTAATTAAACAACTGGCTTATGAACAAGCAAATTGTTGATGCAGAGAGGTCATTAGACCATGGAAACATGGAGATTTAAACACATACATTAAATTATGTAGAGACATTAATGAACAAGGGCAAGTCTTGGCAGCTGCAGTAAAACAGGCTTTAGATGCTAGGCCACAAACGTGCTACAATTGTGAACAAACAGGACATTTTAAAAAAAAATTGCCCCATAGGATGAGGGTTTAACAAAGCTAGGTATCAAGGGAGTAGAATACTGGGTATTTGCCCATGATGCCATAGAGGGAGACATTGGGCTAATGAATGCTATTCTCAAACCACCATAGAGGGTACTCTATTATCAAAAAACGGACAAGGACCAGGTGTTTACCCACGATATCATGGAGTAAGGCATCGGGCTCCATTGCCAAAAAAATGGACAGGGGGGCCCAATGCTCCGGGGCCCAGGACCACAAATAAACAGGGCACTGGAGGAACCTAGAAACACTATGGAAGAACCCAGCAACACCCTCAGGGTAGTGCCCAGGACACATTATCCATCAGATCTTTCATCAGATGAACCAGAGGGAGCACAGGGTTTGACATCTGCACCTCCGCCAGAGCAGTACTAACTCCAGAGTTGGGAGTTCAAATCATTCCCACAGGGGTAAAAGGACCTCTTCCCCAAGGAACAGTAGTCTTATTGTTAGGATGCAGTTCTTCTACTCTAATAAGACTTATGATAAGTCCCGGGGTAATTGATCCCTATTATGAAGGTGAAATAAAAATTATAGCTAGTTCTCCAAAGGGTATAACAGTAATTTCACCAGTAGATAGAATAGCACAGTTATTAATAATACCCAGCCTACATGATAAATTTTCCAGTCATACTGTAGAAAGAGGTTCCAGGGAATTAGGCTCCACAGGTGTAGATTGAGCTATGCTTTCTTTAAATTTAGATTCTCCCCCCTTGCTAAAACTAAATATTCAAGGACATGAATTTAATGGGCTACCAGATACAGGTGCAGACCTTAGCATCATATCTCGTCAAGAATGGGCAAAACATTAGCCATTACAACAAGCCACTCAAACGCTTCGAGGCCTAGGAGTGGTGACTAATCCCCATAGAAGTGCTATGGTATTAGATTGGAAGGATCCTGAAGGATGTGAAGGAACTATACAGCCATATGTATTGGATCATCTTCCTATAGATTAATAGGGATGAGATGTCCTAAATCAATTAGGTTTGACATTAACAGATAACATCAATCCAAATGCGCCCACTATTAGGGCTAGACAAGTTTCAGGAAAGGAAAATGATTAGGAGAACCAGGTATAGCAGCTCCAATTCAAATAGATCAAGGAATAAATAGACATAGACTGTGTTTTCAGAAGGGGTCACTGAGGCAATAAAAATTACTTGGAAATCAGATAGACCAGTATCATTTCCTCAGTGGCCCCTGACTAAAGAAAAGATGCAAGTAGCCCATGATCTGGTCAAACAACAATTAGTGGAGGGACATATACAACCTTCCATATCTCCCCATAGTCCTCCCATTTTTGTCATTAAAAAGAAATCTGGTAAATGGAGATTATTGAAAGATTTAAGAGCCATTAATAATAAGATGGTTATTATGGGTCCTGCTCAATCGGAGATTCCTCAATTGTCTGCTTTTCCAAAAACCTGGTATGTTTTAGATATAGATATTAAATTTTTTTTTTCAATTCAAATTTATCCTGAGGATAGTCCAGGTTTTGCATTTACTATCCCTCTACTGAATCATGAAGGTCCTGATCAGAGATATGAATGGAATGTACTCCCTCAAGAGATGGATAACAGCCCAAGTATGTGTCAAATTTATGTTAACAAAGCAATCCTGCCACTTTAAAATCAAAATCCTGAACTAAAAATATTTCACTATATGGATGATTTATTGTTAGCACACAAAGATAAAAACACATTGCTAGAATATAATTTCACACTTATAAATTTATTAAAAAATTATAATCTGGAGATAGCAATAGATAAAGTACAATTAAATTTTACAATTAAATATTTAGGAGTTCTATTGTCCTCAACCATGGTCCATCCACCCAAAATTCAAATACAAGTATATCAACTCAAATCACTTAACGACTTTCAAAAGTTATTAGGAGACATAAATTGGATAAGGCCTTATCTAGGCATACCAACAGGAGAGTTGGGACATTTATTTGATATCCTAAGAGGTTCATCAGATCCAAATTAACCCTGCATGTTAACGCCTAAAGCAAGAAAGGCATTAAAAATTATTGAAACATATATGGAAAATATGCATTTGGATAGAATTGATATAAGTTTGCCTTTATTATTTATTGTAATACCAACAAAAATATTCCTATAGGAATATTTTGGCAAGAAAGTCCATTATTGTGGATACATTTATCTTATTCTCCTAACACTATTCTTACTAGGTATCCTGAGGCTATAGGACAATTAATACTCAAAGGAATAAAAGCAGCAAAGAAAGTGTTTGGAACTTCTCCCAATTATTACTCCATATAACTCAAATTGAGGAGTTAGCTAATGAGTTAAATACTTGGGCAATAATCATGTGCAAATCTAATATTTCATTTGATAATCACTTACCTTCTAATCTTTAATTTCTTTTTGGTCATTGCATCCTGTAATTTTTCCAAAAATGACAAGAAAAACCCCTATCATAAATGCTCCAAATGTATTCACAGATGGGTCAAATAATGGTACAGCAGTAGTAGTTACCCCTGATCAAACTTTTACATTTTTACTACCCAAACAATCAGCTCAAAAGGTAGAGCTTAATGCAGTATTACAAGCTTTTTTGATGTTTAAAGATTCTGTATTTAATTTATTTTCTGATTGTCAGTATATAGTTAATGCTATAGTATCCCTTAAAGATGCTGGTAGGATTTCCCCTTCCTCTACTGTTTTCTCTTTGTTTTCCACTATACAAAGTTTAATCTGGGACAGAAAAAATCCATTCTTTATAGGACATATCAGAGCTCATACAGGATTGCCTGGAGCCTTTAGTTTAAGCAACGATTTAGCACATAAAACCACACATGACATACATATTTTCTCTACACTAGAAGAAACTACAAATTTTCATAAAAGATTCCATGTCAATGCTAATACTTTACAAAAGCATTTTAAAATAACTGAGAAAAAGCTAGACAAATAATAAAACAATGTCAAAATTGTGTGACCTTTTTACCACAAGTTAATCTTGGAGTCAATTCTAGAGGATTGATACCTAACCATATTTTGCAGATGGACGTCACACACTTGCCAGAATTTGGAAAATTATAATATTTGCATGTTACAGTTGATACTTCTTCCAGATTTTTGATGGGCTCCCTTCATGCCAGAGAAAAAACTAAAGATATTATAGCTCATTGCTTACAAAATTTTGCCACTGTGGGTGTTCCAAAACAGTTGAAAACAGATAATGGTCCTGGTTATACTTCTACCTCTATTAAATAATTTTGTTCATCATTTGGCATTACTCATATAACAGGAATCCCATAGAAACCACAGGGACAAGGCATAGTTGAAAGAGCTCATCAAACAATTAAATTGTACTTATTAAAGCAAAAAGAGGGAATTGTTAAGGGGTATATATCCCGCAAAGATAAACTTAAAATAACTCGTTTTACTCTAAATTTTTAAATTTGGATTCATCAGGGCTTAGTGTTCTGGAAACCCATATGTGTCCAAAAAATATACATAAGCCTATGGTACTTTGGAAGGATATTCTAACATGACAATGGAAAGGTCCTGACCCAGTGATTGTCTGGAGTCGGGGTTCTGTTTGTGTGATTTCACAGGGAGAACAGCAGCCAATTTCGATTCCAGAGAGACTAACCAAAGCGATTTCTACAGACCAAAAAGTAGAAGATTTTACTCAAATCCATAACAGCTGATATCCAGAGCTGCAGTTTGGCTATTTTTACATCTGCGACAGTGATTAACCAGGATGCTGTTTTTTAATATCTATTTTATTATTGCCTTTTCCCACATCATAAAGTTCTATTTTATTTTTTGAGCTCATACTGACCTAGGTTAATTTTTTTCTGATCAGTTTTATTTTTTGACTGTGGACTTTTAAACATTGCAATTGAGATTTTATCTGTGTAAAGCTACAAGCCATTTACTATTTTCTTATGTGTTGTACGTTTGTGTGCACACTTGTGTTTGGTGTTGTATGTCTGTGTGTGTGTATGTCCATATATTATATATGAGGAATGATCATGAAAAAATGGATCTGATTTTTTTTATTCATGTGATTTAAATGGTTTAATTTAAATTGGGTAAAAGCTGTTGAGGATTGTTTTAATATGTGAACAAATAAGAAGATCTGTTTAACAGATCTGTTTGTTTACTTTCACCTTTCCTTTTCATTATATTTAATAATTCTGTTCAGGATAATGTAAATTGTTCAAAAAATTGTTTTCTTTGTGCCTGGTAATGTTACATAATTTTTTTTAGCATCATTGCCAGAATTCCTATCTTCATCCCAGTGCTGGTGAAGACAAAGATAAAGCCAAACTACAGCTTCTTTGATAGTTGTCACAACAAACTGTGTAAACTGATACATCAATGAATAGTAACTCAAGAAGTGATGCTCAATCAAAAAGTCGATCTACTTTGGGAGGAAATGGATATATTTATGGATTTCTCTGCTTTGAACTGGTTGTAGAACTTGCCTGGACTATGTATCACTTGTATGCATTGTGAACTATCTGTTGGTGCAGCAAATTGTGGTAGTGCTGGCGTATCTTTGCAGATGGTGTCATCAGTGGTGCAATTTTTCCAGAAAGAGCTGTCATTTGGCTTGGTGTCATGGCATTTTGTATCCTCCTCCCTTCTGCAAGTGATGGTCTAAAATTGATGGTGTCACCAGTGGTACAATTTTACAAAGAAATCCTCAATTAGCTTAGTGTCATGGCATTTTGCATCCTCCTCCCTTCTACTAGTGATGGTCTAAAATTTGGGGGCCAACAGAGGTGAGTCAAAGAACCTCACCACCCCCACTAGTGCAAAGGCCTATCCATAAATATGGCTGTATGCTGGACCGATAGTCAATGACAGGTATGATCCAATCACAGTGGTACCAACCTAAGACAGGAGGCTGATGCCTAGAGCTCAGCTCATCTGATGATGGGTAAGGACCATATGTTGTATTGGACAACTTAACAGGCATGGTCCCTAAGCCACATTGCTTGTTGTGTAATTAAACAGAAGGGGGAAGATGCTGAGAGCCACACCCAAGTCGGTATGATCCTTGGCATTTTGCCAACAGAATTGGTTGATAGGCAAGTCATTACTATCTGCCTTGGCCGCTACTTTTGAGTTCTTGAGTTACATTGGAGTTCTCTTGGGGATTTCCGGTGATTCCCCGAGAGTTCCCATTGGTTGGGGAAGTACAGGAGCAGGAATTTCTGGAGGAGATATTTCCAGTGGCAGTTCCAGGACGAGCCACGTGTGGCATTTGGGAGGAGTTGTTGGTGGAGTTCAAAAATAAAGTTTGTTCCTGCTTCAGTGGCTCATGATTTGTGCCCATCCAGACTGCGGCAAGGAGGCAAAGCTGAGCTGCGAAGATGAGCAGACATACAGGAGTCCAAGGCCATGTCAAAGATACACATAGAGATGGTCAGTGCAGAATTACATGAGAGAAGGCCCCACAAGAACTTAGTGTCTGGCAAATTTCCCCCTTCCCCCTGACCTTAGCTAATGCCCACAGGAGAAACCAAGCCTGCAGTTGAGGACTCAGCTATGTCAATCAACCTCAAAGCTCAAAGAAACTCCCAAAGCCCAGTCAGGTCCTCTTCTCTAGGGCAGCCCCTCTACCAGGGGCACACCAGAGTGCTGAGGACACTCAAGATGTTAAAGAAGAAACAAAAATACAGGTAAACTTAAGCTCACTTAAAAGTCCTAACCTGTCTCAGGACTTGTAGGTCTCCTTTTCATTTCTCCCAAGGCTTCTGAGTGTGACAAACTTGAGTGTAAAGTGGTTATTTTATGGTTATTTTCTTCAGTCCTTAGTGCAGTGATTCTGATGGTCTGCTGAGGCCTGCTACACCCTAAGTGAAAGTGGAAGTTCATTTTGTATACTGAATATAATGTATGGGTTTCAGCTTTTGTACTGAGTTTTAAACATTTAGATCTAGAGACAGAAAAACCTGTATCCTACATGGAAACAAATGGTGAAAATAAAGAAAAGCCTAAAGAAATGATGATGATTGAAGCCAAGCTCACATGACTGACAGGGAGGCCTCCATATCCCAGGGTGAGGGCAGGGACAAAATGTTTCATTTTATCTGTTTCAAATGGTTTTCTACTAACTACAGTGATCTATGAACAAGGGTGTTAATATTGTATAATATAAATTTTTTTAAAAATGTACTAAATTAACAAATTATCCTACTTAGGAAAATATACTGTGCTTAGGGTTTAGATTTCCAACTTAACGTATTCCATCAAGAATGCAACTAAAGTTAAAGTAAGTAATTTGTTAGTGTAATGTAAAAAAAAATATTGCAGTTAGAAAACTCAATCTTTCAAATTGAAAAAAGGTCTCATTAAATATTTTTTAATTTAAATCAATTTCATCAATAAATAGCTTTTTTTAATTGATGACAGGGTCAGAGTGACACTATTTAAATGAGAATTTCTGGGAATTTTTTCCCTATTGTAACATAAAAATGAAATAAATTAATAAAACTGCAAACTAAATGGGAAAACCCGATAAAAATTCTGATTACATTCCAAATTATTCTGAAACACAAAAGTTAAAGCCTGGTCAAGAAAAGACCAACTGAGTTACAGCAGGAATCACCTGGACCTTTGTGTACCTTTCCCTACCCCAAACCCTGCAGGAAGAGCAGGATAGAGAACAAAGGGCCCAATTCTCTGATCCCTCCCATGGTCCAGGAGGAACAGAGTAGCACTTACTTGTGACTTTCTACCTCATCTGTGGGATGCCTGGTGGACTGTTATCTCTATCACATGCCTCAGAACTCAGACAGGGACAAGTGCAGGGCTCAGTTCTCAGGTGAGGGAACTATGGACAGTTGTGGTGGGCACCACAGTGTGTGACCATGGCATGAAGGAAAGGTGATCAGGAAAAACACAGCACACCCAGTCTCTAAAGAAGCTTCCATGGAACCCTCAGGTAACCAGCTCATTTCTAAACCACCATGGATTCTGGGGAAACTGGAAGGGGAAGCACATACTCAGGCAACTGTATTCCCAGAAAAGATCAAAGCCTTTACCCAGGCAGACCCCAGGCCTCAGATAATAAGTGAAGGTGTTCCACATCAGAATTGAAAGACTGGTGTAGGTGAATGTTTAATTCAAATTCTGCAGTTCAACAGAAGATGGCAAGGCACACAAAGGAGCAAGGAAACGTCAGCCATTCAAAGGAACAAAAATCTTTAGAAACCACCCCAGCAGAAAAAGACATCAGAGTGACAGCACATCACCTTATAATGTCTGACTTCAGAGGCTGCTTGGAGGCTGAGGTTGCCACTGATTATCACTACTGACATGGCATGGGGAAGACTCTGTGCCTGTCAATTAGCATCCTGGTGGCCACAGATATTGTGCTGATGCTGCTTTTAGAACTGTGCTGTCTCATGTGGAGCAACAAGTCACAGTGACTCTATAAACTCAGATTCAGCTAAATTTTACAATGAACATTTCCTTTGCACTTGGTTCTTTCCCATGCTTCATCTCACAGGCCATGTGTGGCTAACAGCTGCCATATGGGACAGCTCAGATGTAGATCTCTTCATCATGGCAGGAGATTCTGTTGGCCAGTGTTGGTCTAAAAGATTCACAAGGTCTTTCATGGTGCTGTAACTCAGAACACAAATCTCCTCATCTACTGGGTGGCATGAGGTCCTTACCCCAGTTCATGTAGCTGTTGTGGCCTAGAGTAGGCTCTGGAAGACTCCTGGGATGATGGGAATGGGGCTTCATGGATAGATCTAGACCAGGAGAACAGGGTTCCAGCCACCTCTGATAGTATATGCTGCAGCCCTCAGGAGTTTTAGTAAATCCACACCTGTGGCATCTCACCTGGATCACAGTGTCCAGATATTCCCTACTGTCCTAGGACTATTTTGTATTCTGACTATGAAATTGTCTGTTGATCTTGTGCCCTCAAGTTGATTCTTCATCAGAGGAAGGATCATTTTCTCTTCTCTGCAGAGTCGCTCTAGTGACTGAATCAATAGAATGAGCTCCATCATGAAGAGGGAAGAGACTCCAGGAAGCAACCTTGGTACCATTTCTGACCCTATAAGATGTAATATTAATAATAAACTAGTAGGGGTCAGGACAGACCACAAATTGCAAAGAGAAGCTTGATCTTGGAAATGCTAGGTAAGTAATAGAGTGATATTGTCCTTTACCTACAGGGAGATCACCAGGCTTGAATGGGGACTCTGTGTGGCCAGGAGCATTTGGAGGACCTGCCTGGGGTCTGAGATGTGAGACAAAGCTCTGTATGTTTGTGCTCTCAGACTGGATGCCAAGCCCTGCCTTTGAACCCTCCACATAGTCACTAAGGCCACTTTCTTAGAATTAGTAAAACTGCCCACATTCATATGGTGACGCTCACCTCATTGTTGTTGCATATGCAGAAGTCATCTATAAGAAGGAATGGAGGTTAAACAAGGTCATCCAGTTGAGGCTGATCCCACCCCAGACCTTCTGAATAGATGACTAGGGAGCTCTCTGTCCAGGGAGCTCTCTCCATCCCTCTCAAGCCACAGGGAGAAGCCTGTGAGGACAGAAAAGAAGGGAGCCCTAGGAAGATAGCTGATGACAGAAGGGTCATCTGCTGCTCCTTGACTTTGGACCTTCAGCCTGCAGAACATCGAAAAGACACATCTTTACTATCTGAGCCAATGAGACCACGGAGATGTGTCTCCTTATGACAGTCCCTGAAAAGCGACTGAGGCATGACAGGAAGGTGTGCCTTGTCCTTGACACCTCTCTCTCTCTCTCTCTTGTTCTCTCTCTCTCCCATCTTCCTGGCTTCCTGAGGTTAGCAGCTCTTCCCTGCCACAGAAGCCCTGTCATGGGGTGCCAAGGTCTGTGGCACACAGATCCCAGCCAAGGTGCCACGGTCTGTGTCATGAAACCTCTAAAACCAAAAATCAGGATCAGCCTTTTCCCCACAAGGTGCTGTGCGGAGGTGTTTTCTCACAGTGGTGGGAAGCTGATGAGCACACCTGCACCTTGTTAAAGGCAGCTGTTCCTCCTAGGTGTGCAAGACAGTCAGGTAATCTCTATTTCAACAATCTCAATGTATCTGGTGCTGCCACCTGCTGGCCTACTTTGAATTACAAGTCATTTGTCTCAAGGGAAAGGTTTGTTGTAGCACATACTTGTTTCTCTTTAATGGGCACAATGCTTTTGCCTTGGCTTTTGCTAATCCCACTGTAAAAATAGAATTATTTTTGCATACTGAATTATTTTCATCACTTTCACTTTAGTCTGTGAATTTCCCCCTGATCTCAGATTCATGGATAATACTTGAAATATTATCTCCACATATTATGAATCAATCTCTTTGTGAAAACATAATGAGAGTAGGGATAATATTGTCTATAAAAGGGCACTGTTGTCTGTTGTCAACTGTCCACAATCACCATCACCTTGGGGAGCACAAATCACAGAATCCATTTTTCTGTTATGTGGTCCTATAGAATTGCTCAACTGAGGCACTTGTGTGATTCAGACACCAATGTGAAAAATTCTACAACCATAAGCACCTATGGTTAAAGGCATAGACAGAGGAGATATCAGTGGAATCACCAGATGAGGAGGTACAGGAGAATGAGAGGACCATCTGCAGTTTGGACCTCTCTGGAGGACTCTGAGAATACAATATTAGGCTGTTTTTATTTGTGTGTGTGTGTGTGTGTGTGTGTGTGTGTGTGTGTGTGTGTGTGCCAAGATTGAACTCAAGAGCTCTCAACCACTGAGCCACATCCCCAGCTCTATTTTTGTATTTTATTTAGAGACAGAGTCTCACTGAGATGCTTAGCACCTTGCTTTTTTTTTGAGGCTGCTTTGAAATCACAATCCTCCTGCCTCAGCCTCCCAAGCCACTGGGGTTACAAGCATGTGCTACTGTGCCCAGCACAAATTAGGCAGTTTTTTTAGACAGAGAAGATATCAGCAGAATGACCAGGTTATGAGGGATAGGAGGCTAAGAGAACCACCTCCAGTCTGGAGTTCCCTAAAGCACTCTGAGAATACAGAAGTAGGCAGTCTTTACCTACACTGATAGATGAGTTCAGGATTATGGGGGGAAACAGAGAATCCCCTATTTCTAATACCAATATCCCTAACAGCCAGACCTGCTAATACAATTAATGTCTGTACTGATAACTTCAATCCCTGTATTAAAGCGAGTCCTGCTTTGAATGTCTGTGAGCTGTATAAATGTCATGTGATATCACTATGTGGACTCCCTTCCTTCACTTCACTGCATCATTTAGGAAATAAGGAGAGACACACTCTGGTCTTCTCCAGTGAAGCTGAGGGGTAGGAAAGATGATGAATACACAAAGAGGTACCCTCTCCCTTTCGAGACAATGTGCTTCAGGGCCTGGCTACCTCTGAGCAGTGCCCTCAGCAGGTGGAGGCAGCAGGAGGAGCAGGTGGGGCATCTAAGTCTTACACTTTCCAGGGACGTTGATGTCATGGCCTGTGTCATTTTAGGCAGGAAACTGCTATGCCGTTGACAGTAATAAGTGGCAACATCTTCAGGCTCCAGGCTGCTCATGCTGAATGTTAAATCTGTTCTGGATTCTCTGCTCCTGACCCTGGATGGGACCTCATATTGGAAAATGGTTGCAGAATACATCAGGAAATTGGAGCTCTCCCTGCTTTCTATTGATATCAGTGTCAATAACTAAGGCTCTGGCTTGCCTGGTGGGACATTGTGATTAGGTCTTTTGAAAATGTAGATCTGGATTGTGATTATCTATATCCACATTTGGTGTTTCTTGGATTTACAGACTATAGCTACTCCTCCATATTCTTTAGTAATCAGATCAATTTCTTCAGAAAGAGAGGTCCCCTCTATGAAAAATTCCTCCTTTACACCCTTGGATCTACAATTGTTTTCCCCCATTTATGGATAATTCCTACTAAATTCTTCCATTTATGAAGACTGTGTCATCTGATGTCACATCTGGCATCTGAGATTGAAAACAGAAAAACCAACATCCACATACTGAACCTTGTTATGAAAGAATGCATTTATAGTCCAAGTACATGGGATCCCACTATGCTGGGTAAATCCCCAAGTGCTGAAACTTCCTGCTTTAAAATAAAAGTAGCAGGGTCCATAGGAGTCATTTGGGCACCCTTATGTCCATGCAATGTCCTGACTGGAACCAACATCTTCACAGACTGTTACCACACAAAGAAGAAGTCCTCAGGGAGTGGGGCTGTACTCTGGGCACATGCAATTCCACAAGGCTTAGCAGGGCTTGTCATAGATGCTGGACTAGCTCTTCTCACTCATTCAGCAGAAATTCAGTGTCTGCCCATTTCCCTGGGCATCACACATTTCTCACAGAGTATTTTCTAATTTTGGGGAGAGGGCAACAAACAACCTCAATCTTGCCCCCTCTCCATGGCCTGTTAGTTCCATCTCCTCTATCTTCAGCACATTCTGAGCTTGCTAGATTCCATATATGACAGGAACTCTGCATTAGGACACAATGAGTGTCCTAGCTCCTTTTTTTTTTTTTTTTTTTTTGGTTCCCATGCATATCACTGAGGTCAGGGCAGCTTCCTCTTTACTCTGATTCCCTGAAACTATGGTTCATACAGGGAAGCAATAGAAAAACATGGGGAGCCACAATCTATTTTGAAGAGTGTCACCTACCTGACCCAGCTGTAATATACAGCTAAGCATCTTTCTTTCTCAACTCTGAAGGCTTGGTCCCACTGCTTTCATCAAAGCCATCCAAGATCATGGATTTCTCCCTTCCCATTTGAGCACTATGAGCTTCTGTCTCAGCTGCTCATGATTACACATATCCATGCCTGCTGTCCCTGGATGGTCAGGTTCATGCTTCTGCTTCCTTTAGCCCCATAACTCCAGTCACTGTCTTCAGAGATGGAGGTCCTTCTTTTACCAAGTGCTCGTTGATGCCCTTGAATGTCCTGTGATTCCTATGTGTGCATTTCTGTCATCACCAAGTATCTAGTAGTTCCTTAAAGAACCCAATTCTAATGGGTATTTTAGGACTGCAGGACTCAATCAAGGTGAGGAAAAAATGTGTGTGAGTGCAGTCTCATTGGTCCTGAGGGTGCCACTAATTGGGGTTAGTTGTACCTTGACTCACTGTGGGCATCCAAGAAAGAGGAAAGGGCAGGTACTCAGAGGGATGAGGTACTCAGATGTAAGGAACAGAGTCAAGGAATGGTTAGGGGGACACTCTATGGGGTACAAATTTGGAGAAGGCCAATTAGTGGTCAGAGTATAGCAGGTGTGTTGGTGTGTTGGGAGGAGTGCGGACAACCTCCACAACCCATATTTGTCTTCATTCCTTGCTGAACTCTTTTTCACTTGCTTACCTGCTTCTTTATCACTTTACCCTGCCTAAATCCACGGGCCCTGAGGGCATCCATTTATAACTCTGCTCCATTCTGAACTAGGAGATGAACAAGATTAGAATATGCTGTTTTCAGGAACTTTGTAGATTCTAGGTTGTCAATGAGGAGCATTGCAGAGAGGGAACCTCCCCTTCTGAAGCCTTTGATTACTATATAATACAGAGGAGGAGCTGGAATCTGTGAAATCAAGGAAGATTAAATGTGAATATAGAAAATCACAAGCAGAGATAATAAGGTCACTCTTATTCCTCTGGTGGACAGAGACACTTTCTGACCTTGGATGACTTGGATGTATGTAGAGGGACACAGAATTCATGGACAATCTCTTGCTTAGCTGGAGATGAGAAGAAGAGTAAGTGAGGAAAGATCCTTCTCATTTTTACAAATTGTTACCCCCCCATATTTATTTTGATTTTCTCATTCACAGAAAGGGCACAAGGGAAGTAGACCAAAGAGGAGCTGGTCTCATCTCACTAATAACTTTGGGAGCTCAAGCAACACTCATTTAACTTAATTGCAGTTAATGGATTTTTTTTCTGACTGCCAGCCCCTGTCAGGATGAAATGGACACAAAGAAAGCACATGGCCACCTTCCAGAGATCAAGAAATACTCTACACTGAGGGCACAAGGAGGATGCTGTCCTTTGTCACCCAACACACATTATCCACTTCCAAGTCCATGGTGATCTGTTTACTCTAGAGACACTTGGGCACCCTGGACCTGTGCTGAGTGACTGGCAGGAGCCCACCCTGCAGCTGTGCCCAGCCCTGCCCAGCCCTCCTGATTTGCATGTGCCCACAGCACAGACCAATGCCCTGAGGACTTCTTAATATGCCGGACGCACCTTGTGAAGAAGTCAGTGTGAGCACTGCATTGCCATGAGGGCCCCTGCTAAGCTCCTAAGGCTCCTGCTGCTCTGGCTCCTAGGTAAGGTGGGAGAGCACTGGGGAGTTAATCAGCCTCCTGTTTTTAGGGTTGCTGGTCAAACATAGAAGTGCCTTTTAAATGAATAATTTTTTGTTTGTTCATATGTTTTCAATGTCAGATGTGAGATGTGACATCCAGATGACGAAGACTACTTTCTCCCTGTCTGCATCTCTAGGAGACAGAGTCACCATCACCTGGAGGGCCAGTGAGAGCATTTGCATAGGTTTAGCCTGGTACCAACAGAAACCAGAGCAAGCTCTTAAGCTCCTCATCTATCATGAAAACAATTTTGAATCTGGGGTTCCCTCAAGGTTCAGTGGCAGTGGATCTGGCAAAGATTTCACTCTCACCATCAGCAGCCTTGAGCCTGAAAATTTTGCCACTTATTACTGTCAGTAGTATTACAATTCCCCTCCAACAGTGACACAGGCCATGCCAAAAACCTCCCAGGGAGCAGAAGTGTGAAGATGGGCTGCCCCAGCTGCTCCTCCTGCTGCCTCCACCTGCTGAGCGCACTGCCCAGAGGCACAAGGCTATGAGGGTCAATGGGAGCTTTTGGTAGGAAGAGCCAAAGAGGATTCTCTGTACCCCGCTTTTTGCTCCTCCTCAGCCCAAGGGAAACAGACATGATTATGCTCCCCTGAAATCAATGAAAGCCTTTGTTAGACACAGCGAATTTGGTTATGGTTTCCACTGGATTCATACATCAACACAAAAGCCCCTGATGGTGTCCCAATTGGGAATTACCTAGGTGAGAAAACAGACATCTTATCCTCCCTGTAATGTCCTGAGGTCTGGTAGTCAGAGAAGCTGACACAAAAAACAGGAATCCTTGCTGCTCACACAGAATCCAGAGAGAATATTCTACTGAAATTAAAGAGTGCCCAACCCTGGGGTCCTGAGAGCTGTGTAGAAGGCCTGAGGTTGTGCTCTGAAGCTGCCCATAAACTCTAGTACTCACCAGCTGATTCTCCCCTTCCTCTGCCTCCATATGTCACCTGCAGGAGACAATGAATGATGCACTTTTATGACTTCCCAATGTCAAGGAATTGCCTTCACTGAGACATTCTATAAGAAATCAATAAACACCCATATTCTGATCCGGAGATTCTAAGATTATTACCTTACATCAACAAAGGGAAGTGAAATTATGGTAAAGATTCAGGACCTGGAGATTTTCCTGAATATTCTTCAGGAGAGCAATATCATTGCTAGGGCCCTTGCAGTGGGAAGAAAGAACAGTCAGTCAGGAGATGGGACAATGTTGAGAGGTCTTGAGAGACAGAGGGAGAAGCTAGGAGAAGGAAATGAGAGAACCTAGGAGCTGGAAAGCCTGGGGCTGAATTCTGTCCTCAGGAGCCTGCAGAAAGCACCCAGCCCTCCTGCCCTGGTTTCAGCTCACTGGGAATCTGAGCTCCAGGAACCTGAGATAACCACCTGGGCTTCTCTAAGCCCTGGTAGGTGATGGTGGTCTTTGGGGGCAGCAGGAGGGACTGATGCAAGGGAAGGGACAGAGACACACTGGCAGTGGCCATCCACTGCCCCACTAAACATTGTCACATTCTTGTCATTTGGTTTCTACTTTGACATGAGGCAATAAATCTTTATTGTAAGAATGGATCTTTTCAGAGCTTTTCTGAGGTAGAAATACCTAGATAAATCTCCCCCATGTGGGGTCTGCTCACAGCACCTGAGGAGAGAGAAGGGTTTTGCTTGCTCTGGGCTCATTGGTCACCATGTCAGGGGACAGATTAGAATCACAGAGGAGAGTGAGAGGGGAGGACTGAGTCAGAAATGGGGGCAAAGGGCAGCAGGGAGTTTCAGGGCAGTGCAAGGCACATCCCTGCCCACATCTGGAATGAAGGCAGGTAGGGCTGGAGGGTGACAGGGCTGTGGTTTGCAGAAGAAACTGCAGAGGCCTGAGTTTAAGTGAGGTCAGCAAGGAGTGGCCAGAGGCAACAGGAGCTGAGATTCCCTGTCTTCAGTTTGGATCCTCTCCTCCCACAGCACAGGCCATGCTGCAACTTTGGGAAGGCTGTGGCCATGTGGGAAAAAATGCATCTAAATTCAGACAGACCTGGCTTCAGAGCCAGTCCCAGCCCTCACAGTACATGTGGCATTGTTGACTCCACTGTTCTGGGATGACTGGTTGCCTCCTCTGTGGAAAGCCACAGCAAAAATATCAGAGGGGTCCTGGGATAAACCAAATGACTCACCTGAAATATGATGCTATAAATATACAGTCACAGAGTCTGTGTTAAGTCCCTCTGAATATCTCAAATTGAGGACACTGTGTCATGTCCCAGTAGTGAGATATCTTCTTCAACTGGCAACCCCCACTGTTCATCTACAGAAAGAAGGAGCCTCTCTGCACTGTGGGGTTCCATGTGCTTTATTTCCTACTAGAGGAAATTCCAGTGCCCAGTTTTGTGGAGCACTAGGATGTTGATGAGGACACTGACAGCCATAGCCTGGTGTTCCCTGGGCCCCATGTTGTGAGTTCCCAACACGTGCTGTAAACACTTAGCAGAGATTGCAGGTCACAGCAACATTACTACCATACCCCTCAGTGCTGCGGGCCAGAGTCCCAGTGGCCAACACCAGGTGTAGAGGTGACAGGGGACAGTCTGATCCTCCATTTCCAGCTCTGGTGGCTGTACCCCATGACTCTGTCACACACTTTATCACCCTTGACTTTCATCCTTCCATCTATGTTAAGTGTCTCTTTACATTTTTACATGATGTTTATGAGGTCATTGGGCCTGCATTTTTTGTACGCTTGGTTAACACAAGATAATGTCTAATATTTAAAGAGCCATCTGCCACAGTCTGGCTGGGCACAAATCATGAGCCACTGAAGCAGGAACAAACTTTATTTCTGAACACCACCAGCATACTCCACACATGTTCCCCAGGAACTCTCCTGAATGCCATGCACAGGACTCCTCCAGGAACACACCAACAGGAAATCCCTCCTCCAGTACTTCCCCGACCAAAAGGAACTCTCCAGGAATCCCAGGGAGAACTCCAAAGTAGCAGGCTGAGGCAGACAGCAGGGGGTCTAATATACAGAGCTTAACATAACCATTATCATCTCAATGGCTTGCTGGTGTCAACTCTCAACCACTCCATTCTGGCAAAAATACCATGAATCATTCTGACTGGGCTGTGGCCCTCAACATCCATTATTTCCATTTGCAAAGGCACTTTTCCCATATAAGGTGTTTATAAAGCCTTCATGAAGTAGGACCTAATACCATGGCAATCACACTCCATCATAACCCACTCAAAACCAACACCCATGTGCATTCACACCCTCCACCCCTCCTCCCCGGGGATTTCCCTTCTCCACCCCTGCCCTCAGCAGGAAAGTCCCTTCCCTTTCTAGTGTATCCACCCCTCTGTGCACACTCAGGCTCACACAGGTGGATCTTGCTTGGGATTGACTTAATGACCTTCTCGGTCATAATCATCATGCAGAAGGAAAAACAGATCTGAAGTGACCCTTACGCACCTGAGGATCAGCTGTCTCTCTGGAGGCCAGTTTTGTTCTCTAAAGACACATGGAACTTCCATGGTAATGTTGCCCTCAGGCCTCAGAGAGGGTTTCAATGGCCCTGGCTCAAACAGGACCCACCTGTGCTTTACATCCTAACCTTTCAGCTCACTGTGGACAATAGAGTGGGTGAGGGTTGAAGGATGTGAGTAAATTTCCCAAACTATGCTATTGTCTCCCTTGGTCAAGTTAATGGGTTGTTTTGGAGCACCTTAAGAATGTATTTTTCTGGGCATATCCTAGTTTAAGTGTTGGAGGTCATTCCTGAATTAGGAGTACATCGTCACTTTGGCTAAAGAAAATATCCTTTCACATGAAGCTTCCTTGCACACATCCATGGTTCCCAGGTCAGTGGCAGTGGGTCTTGGGCCAAGTCATGATTCCCAACCCCAGTGAGGAACCTGGGGCTGCTGCACAGAACTTCTGTGGGAGGACACTCAGTGTGTCCCAACATTGTAGAGCAGGCCTAACAGCAACACTCACATAGGGTGAGCCCTCTGCTCACTGGAACTGTAACCTCCATTATAGGTATTGCTCTGAGTAACTGGAAAGAAAAGTGTGACAGCTAATCATGATGTCCCCAACAAAGATTGTATTCTGTTTTTGCCTCATTTTAATGATAACTGAAGGCCTGAGACTCTATATATCCCATCTTAACCTATGCAAGAATTTTTGTGTCTGTGATCTATTTCAGTGACCCAGGCTGCCATGAAAGATCAATAATTTTTTTTTTTTTGTAGAATCCTTTTTTGTGTGTGTGCAGTGTAAGACAATTTGAAAAAAACACTCCTTGGACAACCAATTAGTGGCATCATTTGTGTGTCATGTCACTTGGCTTCTGTCATGATGTTACAATTTTTTCCCTGGGTCTTCATTATTCCCTAGCTTGAAAAATCTTGTAGAATGACACTCTGCACCCTCCACTCAGGCTGTCACATGAGCAATCTGGGACCTTTATTGGCCCAGGGGCTGTGTCTCCAACAGGGGCCAAGGGAGAAAGAAGCAGCTGTGATAATTAACCTTCCATATAACTTTTAACTGTAAAGTCAAAATTTAATGTAAAATAATTAATGTTTTCTCCATGTGCTCAATTTACTACAAAATTTCAAGAAGAACCAGAGAGTTTGTTTTCATTTTTATGCTCATAACTAATCCCTCCTAGGAAATTGACATAAAACACATGAATGGTCCAGGAAAATCAGAGCCTTTTTGTCTTTGAAAATCAGAGTAATTTTTCTAATAGAAATGATGTCAATGAGAACATTTAATAAACAGGCTTTTACTACTTAACTTTCTCCTGTTTTCTTTTGACTTTCTGTACAGAAAACCTCTTATTGATCTTTTTTCTCTAAAACTGACCTATATCCAACCTGCATCATCTCTCACCTGCATGGCTAAGATTTTTGTAATTCTTGAAGGTTCTTGACCACTACTGTATGTATCTCTAGTACATGATCTTAATAAGAGAGAGATTGGCCATGGGAGGATGGAAAACCACAATTAGATTTCCAGTAGCAGCAAAGATGGAGTAACTGTACATCTTACTGTACCTCATATTGCAACTATAACTCTGGGATGAATATAAGGGTGAACGCCCCAGTGTGCTGCAAAGAAGACCTTGGCTGTGGGTGTAAAAGGGAAGAAAAATGAGAACAACCTACTACTGTTGAGCTTCCGAGGGACTGTAGCCATGTTCACTGGTGATTCTTTGTTACAGTGGACAAACTACCCCTCCTAAAAAAACAAGAGAGACTCTAATTCCAGTTGTAGGACTAAAGAAGAGCTACTGAGGGATGAAGAAGGGACCTGACTTATTTTTCAAGCTTCCCTTCCCATTTCTTTTTGGTAATTATCACATAAAAATAGCATAGATTTTTCAAATCAAAATTATTTATTAGGAACTAGAGTGTTTCAGGATGGACTGAAGTTCAGAGTGAAGAGAGTCTTGTGAGCAATATGTATTCTCCATGTACAAAGTTGCCTGATAGATCAGCAATATGTATTCTCCAACTTAGCATAGATCATTTGCATTTTAACAGCACCCCAAGTGATTCTTCTGTTGTATGAACACGAGTCAGCAAACTAGCATTTAAAGAAGCATTTTCACCATATTTCCATATATATATATATATATATATATATATATATGCCAGCTGGTTTTTTTTTTGAGGCAGCATCTTGCTAATTTGCTTAGAGCCTCTTAAAATTGCTGAGGTTGGCCTTGAACCTACCATCTTCCTGCCTCAGCCTCCCAAGTAACTGAGATTACTTGCACCACATGTATGACTCTGTCTAACCATATTTTTAACACAGTTAATTACTTAGTACCGTGAAGCACACATAGGAGACTATAACCAAATTTCATTATTATGTGTCCTACAAAATAGTAAGGTAAGACCAGGCAAGATAAGGGTGAAAAACTGACCACAGGGATTGAATTTCAAGTCTGGATGTGACCCATGATTGATGGACAAGTCACAGGCATGAGGCAATTGTGGACATAGTTTACAGAGCAGGCTGAGGGCAGTGACAGAAAGCACCACAGGCTATACCCACTGAAAAGGCCTTTGCAGAGGAAGTAGGACATGAGAATACTTGTGACCTAGAGGAATAGAAAGAAGGAAAAATCCAATTATGAAACAGCATATTGCAAATGCAAAACTCACACCAGAAGCAGCTGACTGGAGGGACTTCTGGACAGGGGTGGTTAGAGAGGCCACTAAGTCTGGTGTAGACAGCTGGAAAATAAGGTCCTGCACATTGAACCTGGGAAACTCTTGGGTGAGGGAACCATGGGGCAAGGTGATATCACCAAGAGCAAAATGCCAAGGGTCATATCATCTGGCACAGGAGAGGAATTTCTCTGTCAGGGCCTAAAAATCCTGGCCCTGGGCCACAAGATGCATCGGGAGCCTCATGTTGACAAGAAATATGAATTTAACTGTATGGAGATTTCAGGCAGGCAGGTGTCCTGGTCACCTAACAGCAAGTTCCCGACAGTCACCACAGAGACACAGGCCAAGGCTTCCTGGTACTCCACACTCAGGGCGGCTGCTCTACTCAATCTTCCCCAGAGTTGCACATTCTACCACAACTTTGCTGGAGATGAGGCTTTGATACAATGACAAGAAACAGGGCTGAGCAGGAAAGAAGCAGTATGTATAGCCGAGACTAGCTGACTGAGGCCATGGGAAGGACATTTGTGGGTGGCCAAAGCACTGTGGCAGGAGCAGAGAGCATAGAGACAGCAGAAACCTTCCAGGTGCTCAGCCTGGGGCTGATGGTGGTGAGAGTTAAATCTGTCCCTGATCCACTGCCACTGAACATGCATGGGGACCCAGGGTTTTAAGTGGGTGTCAAAAATTAAGGTCATGTCTCTACTCTTCCTAGTCCAAGTTATCCTTCTTGTTGGACACAACGCTGCCTGGAGGGGCTAGGCTTGTGGCTCAGAGGTCAGTGCTTGCCTAGCACTCAGGAGGCACTGGGTTTGATTCTCAGCTCCACATAAAATAAAATAAAGATCTTGTGTCTATATCTAAATCAAAATAAATATTTAAAATAAAAATACTGGCCAGACTTGCAACTGATGGTGACACCCTCTGGGGCAGACACAACCAGGGAACCTGGAGACTTATCATCACAAGGTCCCCACAGGTCTCTGCAATCAAGAACATACAAGGATCACACACCCACTACCATTGCATTAAAATATTTCTCAAATGTAGATTTTTTGATTCTTAACAAAGAATCAGGTTTGTTTATATGATTTTTCTTTGTTACATTGCAGTCACTGTGTACTTTTGTAAGAATCACACTTGTGTGATCCTCTCAGCTGAGCCCCCGAGCAAAATGCAGAGGAGGATCTGGACTGTGTCACCATCTTTCTGGTGCTCACCATGTGTGCTCAGGCCCTACCTCCAGGAAAAGTGTGTTTACAGAGCTCTGAGCAACTGACCTTGAGCCCCTGGATTCTGACAAACACAAGAGTGTCAAAGCAAAGTCCACATGTGCAGAAACCCGAGAAGAGGTGTCACAGGGGACAAAATAGGGCTAGAGACAAAGGAGAAGAAATCACGTCCCAAGGAAACCACCAGAAATCCAGGTGCAACTGCAGTTTTCTTCAACCTTCCCAAATGACATGTTCTCACAAATGTCTGCTTTCAACTCTGCTGCAGTTGGGAGAAATGAGTCATTTTACATCATACTCTCAGTGCAGGTAAGCACATAACTTCCAAACATTATTGAAATATTTACATGTGGTGTAGGTTCATGGAACATGCTCCTGTCACTGGACACAATGAGGACAGAGAGCACAACCTCTGTCTCCGTTTCAGGTCACTTCTGAACTTCAAATTCACACTTCAAGTTCCTCTTTGGCCACTAGAAGGCACTGAGACACATCCGCCCAGCCCTCTGTTGCTTCCCTCAGCACAGACACTTCTCAGAACAGGAGCCACCACCTGAGTGAGAATCACCCTTGTCAGTGCTCTTCAGGTCACCCGGCTTCTCATTATCAACCCGTGTCCTCCAAGGTCCAACTGTCACTGATGGATCTAAGGTGCCAAAGACTCCTCCTGGGGTAACAAGTGACAACTTCAGGTCCCAACCTCTGTTACGATGGGTCTTCATTTATCCCTACCCAAGATGAAAACTGTTTATAATGTTGAGCACCCACAGCCTCCTGACCAGTGCTGGGCCCAGGAACTTGAACACTTCAGGCAGAAACACTGGCCTCATGGAATTTTTATTTTAATGTGATGGGCAGGCAATAAAATAGCAAATAACATTTTTACACTGCTGCTTTGGCACCTTGCCCTGTAGCACTGACCTCACTTAGGGCAAGTAGGGCACTGAGTGTCCAGGTCCTGTCCTTCAGCATGGACAGACTCAGAGGAAGAGAAAAAAAGCCAGTGCAGTTGAACTCCCGTGCCTCCTGGAAAACAATGTCACATGCAGCATCATTAATGCACCTTTGTCCCTTGACCCATATGTTTATGAAGGACATTGTCTTTCACTCCATCCTGCTCCTGCTTCATAAGTCCACACAACACACAGGCCAGTGCAGGAATGTGTGCTATGTCACCATCTAGGAGGACAAACTGGACCCACTTTTAGCATAACAACTTTTACTACATCGAATATTTATTTTTGGTGGAGATCACTCTGTTTTTCCTTAATCTTTTCTATCTATTTTTTTTTCTTAAAACATGAGATATTTGCAGACAAAGGGGGAAGTGAGTCATTCTCATTGTGTTCCATGATCTGTACTCAGTACTCCTTAAACTCTGATCTTCTCCTTGTGGATTCTTCAAATCAGAGTCCCAGTTAGAGGTGGGAGAGCGAACATGTACTCTCCTGTTCCCAGCACCTACATTCCTCTTCCAAAGATCTCAATTGCTGTTTGACAGATATATAGATTTGAGGGACACTCACTCTAATCTTATTCCAAAGATGCAATGGGGGACAGAAGTTTCACCTGTCAGAGAGACCATCTCTGTGCTAGTCCAATGGCCAGATAGGTCAGGGAGTGGGCAGGCTGGCCTGCATAAGTTATCCTCCTGGGAACTAGCTGTAGTCACATGAGAAGGGCCTTCACTCCTTCTGAGTGCAGTGTCCCCACTGATATAGGGACCTTCTGGTAGGTCCAGATTCTACCACCTCCTAATATCACCAGTTTTGGGACCACAACCATTTCTTGGGAACAGACAATAGCAGATGACAATAAGAACAGGTCAGGGTTATTGCAAAATGATAAGAAAAACCTTTCTCTTTTTCAAGAATAGATACTTCATCTTTGAAAAACATTGAGGAAACATCACACATTCAGAAATTTATGAACAGCACAAAGTTCTTCTTTTCCAGTGAAACTGTTTGAGAGTCAGCTTAGACCTGATTGCCCACCACATTTTACTATGTGCCTCCTCCTGATGACATCCTCCTACACTAGCCAACACCACAAAGAATCTAGAGACCTGCCTTAGCACTTTGTGCCTCCAGTTATCAAGTCCACCTCAAATCCTGTCACTGTCCCTATCTGCCTTTGATCAGGACATGCTACAGTCTCAGTTCACATGCAGTCCTCAGTGGCAGGTCTCCAGACTCTTTCAGTCAGAAACAGTTGCAGTGTTCCCCTGAACATCAGGACCTTGTCACAAGAGGACACAACAATTGCCTTATAGAACATCTACCCTGTAGTAATTGCTGTCCCCTTTGATTACATTTCACTGTCAGTCTGTGGTAATGTACCTGTTGTACTGATATGAGAAAGGACCACTGACCAGGGGTGTGAACAGCAAAAATGTATTCTCTAGCAGTTGTGGGATCCATAGGTAGAGAGGAAGGCACTAGCAAGTTGTTCTCCTCAGAGGCCTCTCTGAGTTCCAGGGTATCCTTCTTCTGTGTGTCACATGGTCTTCCCCAGGTATATCTGAGTTCTAAGTTCTTCTTTCTATGAGGCCACCAGGCACATTGAATTAAACCAGACAGAAGACCTCCCTTTACATAATTACCCTTTCAAACACGCTGTCTCCAATCTGTCACACCCTGTGTCACTGGGGTCACAACCCCAATATTTCAGCCTATACTACACAGGAATGTCCAGAAGCAAAGCCATGAACGTGATTCAGGTGGTGTCACCTAAATTCTCTGCTGTACATTGATCTTCCTCCTTCACAATTAGAAGGGATTTGTGGTGTCAATCTCTTCATATTCATAAAGTATCAAATGTCCTTTATTCTTCATGAATATCCCTTTCTTCTTTAAAATAGAAGTATCAATTAATATTTTATTTTATTTTATTCAGTGGTTTATAACATATATTCATCATTGATTCTTTTGATGCTCAAATATTTCCAGTGTAGCTAGTTGGAGTCCCATTGAAATTGGTTTCTGTTTTGATAGCGCTGACCACCTTGTTCCTTTAGTGTACCCTTAGTTCCCAGATGGACCAGGCTCCATGTCCATTTTCCTAATGTAGATTCTGTAATAGAACTTTCTTCAAGGATTGATAGTTCTTTTTACAAAAGAATAATGGTATTTAGAAACCATGGGTGTATTTGAGACTAAAAGACTATTTATTTTCGACTAGGGAAATTATCTACTTATGTATGTACTAACAGACATAATTATTTATATATATTTTATTCTGAAAGGTGTTCATGTCTTACTTTTCCAGAGTTGTGAGTATACAGTGATAACTTTGATTATGGTCTAAAATTGTAGGTTTTATTCAATTAGGGTCTTTCAAGTAATTAACTCATTTCTGTAACAATGAGTTCTTGGATCTAGTTATCATAAATGTATTGGCATTTTTAATCAATTCCTGTATTATCACCTTTTTTGCTGCTGTGACAAAAGGATCTGACCAGAAAATTTTTATGGGAGGATAATTTTATGTAAGGGCTCATAGTTTCAGAGGTTTCAAATAACTGCATTCCTTGGGACTTGAGGAGAAGCCGAACAACTTGGGAGGAGAGTATGGCAAAGGCAAGCAGCTCACATGATGATCACCAAGCAGAGAGAGAGAGAGAGAGAGAGAGAGAGAGAGAGAGAGAGAGAGAGGAGAGAGAGAGTCCACTTGCCTGATATAACATATATATATACCCTAAAGATATGCCCTCAATGACCCACCTCCTCTGGCCACACCCTATCAGTCTACATTTACCACTCAATTAATTCCAATGCAGGATTATTTCACTGATTGGCTTAAGAGTTTCACAACCTAATCGTTTCTCCTCTAAACTTTCTTGCATTGTCTCACACAATAGCTTTTGGGAAACACCTCACATCCAAATCATCACGATCTCCCTGTTCAAAACCAGTCCCCCGCTGTCATCCTCACGTACCCCTCCTTGCACCCACTCTCTCTAACATACCCACCACCTGCTCCACTCTGACATACCTCTTTGGCCAACATCACATCTGTCTTCTTGCATGAGTGTCTTTCTCATCATGCCAGGGTTATATCCTATGCAAGGACTCCTATCATTCCTAGTGTCCTCCTTGTCTCACCCCTTTTGGACACCCATACCTGGACAACGCTACGCACCATATGTGGGGACTCCCTCAGGACCCCACTGAGACTGCAGGTTCCCATGCAGGGCTTCAAACACCCACATGCTTCCCTTGCTCCAGGCCTGGTTCCCACTCTTCTATACCAGGCACGGAGAACTGAGTTCTCTTAGAAGCTGACTGGAATTTGAGATGTGGATTATGCAGTTCAGAGAACACAGTAGAATATCAGTGGAACTTGGAGGACTTAGGGTCTCTACTTCTGAAGGCAATGACTTGGGTTACTAGAGGACAGAGAATAGGAGCAATGCCCACAAAAGTCATGCATATATATCATCTCAAGCTGAGCTAGAGAGGAGCTCAAGGTCCTCAAATGGGAGGGAAGATAATCCCTGGCTTTGGGTGGAGGTAGTTGGCTAAGCATTCATAAATGGAGGAAGACAACTTTCTTAGCTGTAGTCATGAGACTGAATAAAAGTAGATGACACCCTCCATTATGAAGTGTGACTCCCCATGTTTTCTTATTGCCTCTCTACTTCAAATCATGAGTATTAGGGAATGAGAGCAAAGAGAAAGCTTCTTTGTGTCAGTGGTTTCTGTAAGCGCAATGGAAAGTAGCTGGTAAACTGTCCTGCAGTGTCCGGGATTGTGCTATCATTGACAGCCCCTGTCACAGATGGAAGAAAGCAAGTACTGAACTTGGAAGAGATCAAACTAAAAAGCTACTCAGGGGTACTAGACAGAGGTGTTTTTGTGGCCCCAAAGAGAAGCAGATTATCTGTGTTGCCTGGAACATGGGGTAATGGGTGATGGTTCTGTGCTGAATGACTGAGAGGAGCCCACTCTCCAGCTTTGCCCAGCCTGCTCCGTGCTGCTGAATTTCATGTTTCTATAGCTCATCCCACTTCCCTGAGGACTTCTTAAGAGGCTGATCACACCCTGTGCAGGAGTCAGTGTCCATCAGGACACAGCATGGCCATGAGGGCTCCTGCTCAGCTCCTGGGACTCCTACTGCTCTGCCTCCCAGGTAAGGATTGACAACACTGGGAATGTGCTCAGCACAGTGTGGTCAGTGCTAATGAGATCTTCAAGGAAATCCTCTTATAACCCTATTAATTGTGCATATATTTTTTTCATGTGTCTAACTTCAGGTGCCAGATGTGATATCACAATGACCCAGTCTATATCATCCCTATCTAAATCTCTAGGTGAAAGTGTCACCATCATGTGCCAGGCAAATCAGTTTATTAGCAATTACTTAAATTGGTATCAGCATAAACCAGGTCAATTTTTTAAGCGTCTCATCTATGGTGCATTCAGTCTGCAATCTTGGGTCCCCTTGAGGATCAGTGGCAGTGGATCTGGGACAGATTTCACTATCATCAGCAGCAGCCTGGAGCCTGAAGATGCTGCCACTTATTTCTGTCTACAAGATACAGTGCCCCTCCCTCAGTGACACAGGCCATGAAATAAACCTCCTAGGGAGAAGAAGTGTGGGGCTTGGCTGCCCCAACTATTCCTCCTACTGCCTCCACCTGCTGAGGGCACTGCTCAGAGGCAGCCAGGCCCTGAGGTCACTGGGAGGTTTTGGAGGAAGGGAGAGTTAGTGTCCTCTGCATCCCCTCTTGAGATTACAACTGCACTTCTGATTGAATAGATTATCACATCTCAGGAGCATGGGGGTTCATAGAGCATGGAGAAGCCGTGTTAGGTATTCTGGGTTGGAACTTCATACTATAGGAATAGTGAGGAAATTTAAGTCTTTCATTGTCTGATTGTATGGTGGTCAATGAGGCAGGGAATAAATGCAGATCCTGGAAGGTACTGATTCTATGGTTCACCACTGAAGCCTGAGTCATCTCCTGCTAACATCCAATCCATATGTATCTCAGTAGTGAATTGAGAGCCTAAACTAAACTTTTTGGAAGTTCTGGGGATGTGATCATTTGTGAAGCTTGTGCTAGAATTGGGAGACTTCCTGTTGTTCCCCCAAAGGTGAGGTCCAGTCAGAACTGAGAGGAAGAGGACCAGAGCTCCTATGTGACCATCACCTCTGTCTTTCAAATTCCTCCCAATTGTGCTGAGGATGCTAGAGAAATGGACAGTGGTCATTGCCTTTTAAACCAAAATGCTGAACATGGCAGTTTCTCTGACGTGAAAGAGATTAATGATCTTCAGGACTGCAGCAGATTCTGGACTGGCTCCTGCAGCCAAAAATGGGGCCTCTGTAGCAGCTGTGGATGTACCCTCTTGACCATAAAGCCAAGGAAAGGTTTCAATGAATGTTTTTTGGGAAAAATCCTAGTGATTTCTCTGTTGCCCCTCTGCTGGCTATAGCCACAAAGAGCAAGATTACAAAAAAAGTGAACACCCTAGGATAAGAAGGCAGTACAAAGGAGCAGCATTCTTATGGGTTGGGTGGGTTCACAGTCAAGAAATTCACAGTAACTAGGACTTAGTGGCCCTGGTGTTTGGCTACATGATTTACACACAGGATCAGAAACATGGAGCAGTCTCCTCGGCTTTATCCTATAGCTATCACTTTACTATGTCTCCTGCTCCCTCCCTCCCTACCTGATCCTGTCCTTATGATTAATTTAGCACATCTCAGAAAAATTATTTTCTCATGCTCCAGAAATAATGACTGGAAGTGGTCAATAAAAGTGCAGTGGAAGAGAAGATGAGCTGAATGGCCTGGACCCCAGGTACCATGACTCCACAGTCACTCAGCTGCTTACAGAGAGTTTGGGACAGCAAAGGGTCATGTGGTCCTTGAACTCCAGGCCTGGTGGCATAATCCTGACTCATGGATCTCACATCTCCCTGGAAACTATGCCCCACCAGCTCATGTAATCTCAGCCCTGTACAGTGTGAAAAATCAGGTGCAGTTGTCACATCTAAACAAGCCAGGAAACAACACCACACTGTTTTTGAAATGTCCATGAAAGAAGATTTCACTCTCACCAGGTAACCACCAGTAAAATCCTCAGGGTGTCTCTGCACATGTGGCCATAAAAGGGGGCTCATGAACGGCTGGCTTATCCTGGGAATCATGTCCTGAGTCCCTGAGGGGCCCAGCTCTTGCTGCCTCCTGCTGCCCTTTGCACACCCTGCCTGCCTGGGGGGCTGAGTGGAAGGGACACAGGTCACTCTGGCCACCAGCAGCCACACTTCCTTCAAGGCACATAAACTTCCTCCTGTCACCTCTAGGGGAGAAATCTCCCACCAGATTCTGATTCTGTGAGGGACTGCTGGCAGTCTGGTGACCTCTCAGGGGAGCAGGTTGGGGACAGCTCTGAAAGCACATCATCTGTCCCCTCCCATTTCCTGTCTGTTGGTCCAGGGCTCCTCCCCTGCTTTCCTGCTTGGGCCTTCTCTGCTCTATCCCCTCCTGCTCTGAACTCACAGTCATCTATACTTTCACATGGCTGTCTTCCTATGGGTCACAGTGCTGTTCTCTTGCACACCCTGACCCTTGGCCTGCCCTCTGACTGCACTCATTGAAATTTCATGAGAAAATAAAAGATGGTGATTACTTTCTTTAGAGACCCTAAGGAGAACAGCAGATGTTCTGAAGCAGCATGTGTGGCTTACATGGTCCACTGAGAGCAGAGGCTCTCTGTGTCATGTGAGCTGTGGAGTTGCAAGGGACACCCATCCAGGCCTCTATCCAGTTAGAGGTGTGGCCATTAAAAGCTATGAATGGCTTTTTCCTGTGACCTCAGTAACTGAGCCGGCTGTTCTGCCCTGTGTGTGAAGGACAGTTGGGACGAGTAGCTGATGCCCAGCTTTGGGCACAGAACTTCTGTCCCATTGGGGCCCAGAACCATTACCCAACTCTGTGACCCCTGCTTCTATGTATAACTGGAGCCCCTCAGGGCAGCCATTTTCCTGAGCAATGGGATGGTCACTGTTCCCAGGCAGCAAGAGCACAGGGGCAGGCCTTGAGCTTCATGGTGCTCAGTTTTCTGGAGTAGAGAGGGAGCCACAGGTTTTTGGAAAGGTGTTGGCTGTAAATGTCCAAGCTCACTGTAGCCAACCTAAGGTGAGGCAGACGTGGTGACACAGCACTGCAATTCCAGCTAATGAAGAGGCTGAGCGAGAACAACTGCAGAACTGAGGCTAGTCTGGCAACTGATATACAGGCTCAAAAAAAAAAAAAAAAAAAAAAAAAAAGGAAGCTTGCAGTGTAAGTCCTCCATTGCCTGCCAAGCAGCAGGTCCTGTCTGGATCACCAGAAATGAAACCAACAAATAAACAAAAAAGCAAAGAGCAATTCCATGAAAAAAATAAATCATTAAAATAAGCAAAGTAATATGTACATGTATACAAATATTTTTATTTCTAGTGCATATTTGTATGGATATATCAGTACAATTTGTATTTTATATAGTATATACATGGCATGTAGTACTCCTTTTATTTCCAAGCATGATGAAACTGTGGGTGAGAATAGGCTCTGGGGGTGTTTTCTGGCTCTCCTCTTTGGAAACACCAGAGTCTTTGTATCAGGACTAGTGAGCTCAGCACTGAGCACAGCCACCCAGAGAGCCAGGCCCAGTGCTGAATCCTGGTCTTCTCCTCACCCTCACTGTGGGCTCTCTGCTTGGCTCAGCAGGGTGTTGGGCACCTACCCTCTCTGCATCCCTGCATGGCAGCCTGAGGGCAGGGCCTGTGTCCTGCCAGGCCCACAGTGTTATTTCTCCTAAGATTATGTGCTTCCTCACATCCCAGGACCAGAGCCCACAGCTCTTGGAAAGCACCGCCTGAGCTCAGCTCTGGGTAACCCCTGCTGGAGCCTCTTCAAGTTAGTTCACTGCCTGAAGGACTGAGCTGGATCTTAATGCACAAGCCTCATTTCTATAGTTGCAAACCAAGGTTGTCATGAGGAAAATCAGAACATGCTTCCATTTTTATTCTTAGTGCCTCACTTACTACAACCCTCCAGAAAAAAAAATATTGCCTTAGGATCTCACTTTCCTACTGAATCTCACTTAGAGCCATAGTGAGGTTTATGGGGCAAAGCTCTCCACCCTGCACAGCGTCCAGTCTTCACCTCCAGTTTCCTGAGCACCAGCTCTGTGCTGCTGTGCATGGTAAGGAAAGGTGAGCCTCTGCCAGCCCAGGCAGGAGCAGGCATGTGGGCACATGGAATCAAATCAGGGGCCTATGACAGCAGAGAGGGGTGGGCATGGCCTCTGGGAAAATTAAAGTTCCTTATGAGTAGAGTGGAGCTGAAGCCCTTGGCCACACTTCTCCATGGCCCAGACATGGAGGATTTGACAGTGAGAGCCACTCAGCCTTCCTTGGTCCAGGAGGCATAAAGCCCAGGTTTGACAGCTAATATGCTGAGGATGACAAACACAGATGGAGTGAACCTGGGTACTTTCTGCTTTCACTGACTTTTGCAAATCCCCACATATTGAACCTTCTGGGTTTATTTCTTAAATCTTCCCTAGAATGATGCAAGAAACTAAAACTTCCTTCCCAACTCACTCTTACTTCTCTAAAAAGGACACATGGGGGAAAGAACCTGTCTGGGCTTGAGCCCTGCTGCTCTGGAAACAGAGGGAGCATCCTGTGTTAGTGTTGGAGAGACTGAGGCAAGAAGGGCTGGATTCACAATAGGACTTCTCCTCCTCTGACTGCTCAGTCAGCCTACGCCACTGTCAACTGAAATTTCAAATCTTGAAAGACTTACAAGTTCAACTCTTTTTTTATCTTCATAGCTCTGTTTATACCCTTTATCTGAAATATTCTCCCTCTTATTCTAAATTCCTCTCTTCTCAAGAGAATATAATAGAATTGTCCTTAGAAAATATTAGAGCTAGATGCAGTTGTACATGCTTGTATTCCCAGAAGCCAGGGAAGTTGAGGAAGGAAAATCTCAAGTTCAAAGCCAGCTTCAGCAATTTAGCAAGGCCCTAAATAAATTAGAAAGACCCTGTCTCAAAACAATATATATATGGCTCAGAAAGTTGCTCAGTGGTTAAGAGCCCCTGGGTTCAATCTGTGAAACTCCTAAAAGAAATGAAAAAGAAAGAAAGAAAGAAAGAAAGAAAGAAAGAAAGAAAGAAAGAAAGAAAGGAAGGAAGGAAGGAAGGAAGGAAGGAAGGAAGGAAGGAAGGAAGGAAGGAAGGAAGAAAGAAAGGAAGGAAGGAAAGAAGAAAAAAATAAGGGAAGGAGTTAGAAAGGTAAGGAAAGAAAAAGAATGGGAGAAAAAAATTACTATAAACCAATGTCAGAACCATAAAGACAGCAATAGGTGACCAATCAGAGGACAATGGAATGAATCTTTCCTGTGGACCCTGAGGGAAAATTTTATGCAGGCAAATTTATACTGTTCCAATCTCATCTGGGACACCTGAACATATGGGGCCTGCACTGAGTGACAGATGAGCCAGCTGTGTAGCTGTGCCCAGCCTGCTCAGCCCTGCTTATTTGCATGTGTCCACAGCACAGCCCCCTGCCCTGAGAACTTCTTAAGGGGCTGCTCACACCCTGTGCAGGAGTCAGTCCCTGGCAGGACACAGCATGGCCATGAGGGCTTATGCTCAGCTCCTGGGGCTCCTGCTGCTCTCCCTCCCAGGTAAGAAAGGACATCACTGAGAATGTACTCAATGCACTGTTGTCACTGCTACCAGCCTCTTCCTTGAAGTCCTCATAAGGCATGTCTAAATATGTCCCTCTTTGTTTTATTTTCTTGTTTCCAATATCAGGTGCCAGATGAGACATCCAGATGACTCAATCTCCATCCTCCATATCTAAATCTGTAGGAGACAAAGTCACCATCACTTGCCAGGTAAGTCAGGGCATTAGCAATAATTTTCACTGGTACCAGAAGAAACTGGAGCAAGCTCCTAAGCTCCTCATTTATATGGCAAGTAGTATGGGATATGGGGTCCCAAAGAGGTTCAGTGGCAGTGGATATGGCAAAGATTTCACTCTCACCATCAGGAGCCTGGAGCCTGAAGATGTTGCCACTTATTACTGTGTACAAGACAACAGTGCACCTCCCACAGTGACACAGGCCATTACAAAAACCTCCCCGAGAGCAGAAGTGTGAGGCTGGGCTGCCCCAGCTTCTTTCCTGCTGCCTCCACCTGCTGAGGGCACTGCTCAGAGGCAGCTGGGCTCTGAAGGGCACTGAGATGTTTTGGTAGAAGTAACCAGGAGCTCTTCTGAAGTCTCACTCTTTTCTCTTCTCAGCACTAGCAGGCATGCATGGAAATGCATCACCTTCTTTAATAAAAGACATGGATCACTACAATGGAGCACACGAGTTATGGCATTGGTTTAGATTCATGCAGCACAGATGAAGTTGCAATAAGTATTCCAAGGAGAAATTTTTTAAATGAAGATAATGAGAGTCTAAGTGAAAGTTTCCTGTATTTTTTGGATAAAAGTAATAATTATATATGCATTTTTGGGTTGCAATGTGAGGTTTCTATACCTATGTACATTGTGTGACGATGTTGAAATTCCAAGTCAAAACCATAGCAACACTGTATTTCTTTTTCCTTTTTTAGAGGGAAGGTGCTTTGAGGATATCAGCAATTAAACCCAGGGGTACTCAACCAGTGAGCCACATCCCTGACCCTATTTTGATTTTATTTAGAGACAGCGTCTCATGGAGGTGCTTAGCACCTTCCCATTAATGAGGATGGCTTTGAACTCTTGATCCTCCTGCCTCAGCCTTTCAAGCTTCTGGGTTACCAGCATGTTACACTGTACCAAGTAGCAATTCCTGCATTTATATTAATTATTAATTTTTATTTGTTTAAAGCCAGAGATTGAACCATGGGGCACTTAACCATGGAGCCATATATCTAGCCCTTTTAATGTTTTGCTTTAAAAGATGGTCCTGCTATGTTGCTTAGGGCCTCACAAAATGCTGATACTGGCTTTGACCTTGGATTCCTCCCAGCATACTCTTTATATGTCATTTGTAAAAGAGCTGTTTTTAAGGAAAAGATGATGAAAGAAATGAAGGAAGGAAGTAAGGAAGAAAAAAGAAAGAATAGATAAAGGCCAGCAAGCTTGTATCAAAGGAAATAAAATACACAGAATCATGACCACTATCTGTATGGCCAATTTCCATTTACTGAGACTTGGGGGTCCCATTGTTCATTCAATTCTCCTCTAAGAAGTGAAATTTCAGATGCTGCATTCAACCCAAATTTGAGGAAGTTATTGGAATCTTTTCATGCATGTCAGCTTAAATCTTTTTAAAATCCAGACGTTCTTGTTTTAGAAGATGAAGAGGCTGCCCACACTCTCCACAACCATCTGCAGCCACTAGCTTGGTCCCATGAGGCCATTTAATGCAGTAAAGCTGAGATCCAGCCAGAACTGAGAAGTTGGGGACCAGTTCTCCTATGCTGCCACCAACTCTGTTCCCCTATAATATTTCAAGGTAGCTTTGGATGACACAGGTGTGGGAGATGGTCACTGCCTCTTGAACCAAAGCTCTGGAGATTCTATGTTCTCTGAAATAAAATAAATTATTTATCATTTTTAGATGCTCATCAGGAATGGAGGAGGACAGTTTCATTAGCTCATGGATTCAGAGTTTCTGTTTGTGGCTGGCTGACACCATTGCTCTGGGCCCTGGTAAGGGAGAGCATCATGGCAGACAGGTGAAGTCAGACCTGGCACAGGAAAAAGATGGAGAGCCCTGCTGTTGTGGTTTGGATGTGAGGTGTCCTCCAAAAGCTCACTAGGAGACAAGGTGAGAAGGTCCAGAAGAGAAATGATGGGGTTGTGAAAGTCTTAATCCAATCAGTGATTAATCCCCTGTAGGAATTACCTGAATGGTACCTTGAGTGGTATGTGTGGCTGTGGAGGAAGGAATTGGGACATAGCATTGAGGCATATATTTCTATCTGCGGAGTAGAGTCTCTCTCTGCTTCCTGATCATCATGTGCACTTCTTCCCTCTACCACACTCTCTGCCTTGATGTTCTGCCTTACTGCGAGCCCTGAAGAATGAAGCTGGCTGTCAATGGAGTAAGATTTCTGAACTGTGAGCTCTAAATAAATTTCCCTCCCCTCTTGTTCTGGTTGGTCCTTTAATCACAGTGGCAGAAAAGCTGAGTAAAACCCCTGCTCACCAGGGACAGAATGAAAACCACAAAAGCACAACCCCAGTGACCTCCTTCCTTCAGCAACTGAAAAATCAGCCTCTACCTCAGAGCAAAGCCTTTCCAAGGAAGGGACATGACCTTTGTCCTTGGAAAGACCCACAGAGCACTCTTAGGCAAATTCCAACCCTGCTAAGTTGTTTATCTAGAAATAACAAGAGATATCTGCTCACCACGTGTCCCTGACTCAGTCAGGCTAGGTGGGGACCCATACCAATACTCTAGCTGCCACCAATCAGCATTAGACAGCGAAATACCTGGGATGCCAGATGACCCTCCCAGTAGTTTATGGTATTTGGAAACCATGTATTTCAGCAGGAACACCCCTCTTAGCTTAAACTTATCAGTTCAAATGAATCCCACTCTTGTAGTAATCAATCACCCCTACCCAACTTGTTCCCACAAGTGAATGTGTTAATCAGGTTTTAGAGTTGTTATTTGATTTTCCCATAGTGTGTGATGATTTGCTAAGACATGCTATGATGCATGTGGTGGTCCCTGATTTCTCCAAAGAGTGTATAAAACAGCTTCAAACCCTGGGCTCTGGGCCTCTCAGCATCACCAGTTGCTGTGTGCACGTGGAGGACCAAGCTAGCTCACAATAAACACCTCTTTGCTGCTTGCATGGATCTTGGTCTCTGGTGGTCTTTTGGGAGTCCAGAATTTGAGCATAACACCACATCATACCTGCCTGTGTTACCACCCTGTTAATCCATTTCAGTGGATTAACCCACTCTTCTTGTTGCACCTCTCATGGTATAATCATATCACCTCTGGACATTTTTGCATTTTCTCACACTTGAGCTTCTGGGGGACACCTGTTATCTAAATCATAAAAATGTCAACACTATCTTGATGAAATGGAAAAAATTCCCTTAATTTTCATGGGAGAATCATCAGGGAACTTAATATTAATTGGATCTTGGAAAAACACAACAAACTTGAATGTCTCAATGCTGTTTTCTTTCAAAATTTGCTTCATGCCTCATATCAACACTCTCTGGTGCTGGTTCACATGCACACCTATGATCCATGAGATACACAAAAGGATTCCTGGGTGGACAACTTTCCTTTCATTGGGGAAAGCAAGCCAACAAATTAGGAGTGGACACTGTTTGAAAAACAGTGATCAGAAAACTGAATGTCCACTGGAAAAGAAGGAGGATAAACCTTACCCCAAAACCTCCACAAAGATTGACTCCAAATTTATAAAAGATCTAAATTTAAATTCAAAATCAATAAAACTTCACACAGAAAACCCAGAAGGATGCTTCATGACTTTAAATTTGTCAACGAGTTCTTGGAAATGACATCAAAAGTGCAGGCAGGAAAAGAAAACACAATAAATAGGTTCTTCACACACATGCACACACACAGGCACAAACATGCACACACACACACACACACACACACACACACACACACTGAATCCACATCTATGTGCACTCTGGACATTGTGAAAAGGAAGCCAGAATCATAGAAAAATAGCATAAGTGATGCATTTGGTAAGGGACAGATGCTCACAATACATGAGGAGTTTCAGTTCTATAACAAACCCAGTTAAGTTGGCAACATATCCAACAGTGCATCAGAATCACAAAGTCCTAATAAATACATGAACAATGTGCAGCATCACTCATATTTAGGAAACTCAGATTGCAGCCTCTGTGGGATCCCATGGCACCTGAGTTAGCATGACTTTTTCAAACTCCACCTAATCACCAGGCTTAGGCAGGGTGTGGGTTACTTGGAAGCCTCCGATGTGGCTGTGGGTATAAAGGCACAAGCACAATGGACACAGCCTGCTGTTCCTGCAGTGTTGAACTCATAATCAGCACAGCCTCCTGCAACTGATCTTCTGAGGAAGCCTCAGAGGTGGGAAGCTGGGCCTTGGGCACATTTTATACCCATGTTCACAGTATCATCCACAACAGCCAAAGGCGAACAGAAAAAAAGTACCATGCATGGCTGAGGAATCAGCTATAGCAGTATGCACATGAGGCAGAGCATCACTAAGCCTTGAGAGAAAGAGAATCCTGGTACATACTACACCTGGGTGAGAGCTAGATACAGAGAGTGAGTGAGGAGTACACTGCCAGTCACAGGAGAATGTCCACTGAGTGACCCCACTTTTATAAGAAAATTAACCTGAAATTCCAGAGATAGATAGCTATTATAATTGTACAACATTATTTACACCAGATGTGCTACAAGGTGTATCTTTAAAATGTTTAAAACATCAAAAGTTCTGTTATTTTTAACTCATAATAATAATTAAAAAAAACTTAAGGTGAGTAATAATACTGCTCTCTGTGTAGAGCAATGGTCTGGTGTTAAGTAACTCTTATAGTTACTTAAAGCATTTCAGATAATTTGCATAGCATTTTGATCACTTACACAAAACCCAACATCATCCTGCCCTGTGGAGCTTCTGTTATAGTGGTGACAACCAACATTTGTGCACTATTGACATGCAGCAGGTTCTGTCTTCAAAGCTCAACACCTGGTAAACAAAATACGAGTTCATCAACCCATGATGAGAACCCAGAGAGAAGTGGCTTGGAGACTTTTTGAAGGTGCAGATTTATAGCAGCTGGGTTGATGGTCACTCACATCATAACTGTGATGGTCAGGCTTCTGTGTCCACTTACTTTGGTTATAAGGTGTCCAAGGATATGGCATACTCTGGCTATGCCCATGAGGGTTTTGAATCAGATCAGCCTTTGAATTTGTGGGCTGAGTTAAGCAGCCTGCCTTTACTCATGTGCGAGGATCTCACAACTGGGCCTAATAGTACACAGTCCACCTTCCTGGGAGTAGGGAAGGACCCCTGCTGCCTGACTGGGCCCACATTGGTGTTGCTCTGCTGAGGAACCATCCCAGGAACAAGGGTTTCATGGACCTGGAATCTGCTGACATCAGGCTGGATCCCACCACTGGGTCTCCTGGTTCTACTGCTTGCCCACTGCTTATTGGGACTGCTCAGCCTCCTGAAAACTGTGTATGAAATTCTAATAAGATGACCCACACTTGTGACCACATACACAGTCCTCTGGCTCCCATTGCTTTTCTTCTCTAGAGAACCCTGAATGACCACACACAGATGCACTGAGGTTTTCTGAGGTGAGTGACTGACAGCAGGTGCGGGTTAGTGTGATTCCTCTGGTGACCCTGTTCTTCTAAGACTCAGCCTCTGACTCAGGGAACAAGTATCTTGATTAACCAGGCAGCAGAACCTAAGCACTTATGGACCTTACCTCCTCTTCCAGGAATTCTTTGGGGATGCCATGCTTTAACTCTTCTGATAGAGTAGTTCACCAAAGCTGTGTTTTACTGGACCATCTGCCACTTCAAAGATATAACTTTCAATTTCCTATTTCAGTAAATTGACCACCTTAAGTTTTACATTCAAAAGCAAGAAAAGAAAATAAATTATGTCTTCTTAAGGAAGTAAGGAAATAGACGTGCTGGCCTCTTACTTATCTTATGTTTCTAGGCTCAACCCTAATAGTACAGTCTCTGTAAAATGAAAAGTCCATGTAGATGTGCTGGGCCTCCCTCATTCTGTGTGTAAACTATGAGCACTGAGGACATGAGGGTGGACTGAAGGTGCCTTTGTTTGGGCTGCAGCAATCTGTGTCCTTTCCTCACTCTGCCCATGACACCCACACAGCACCTGGGATGGGTGTGGCCTCCAAGATTTCAGTCAAGCTGCTGACTTCAGACATCAGGATCCTGGCTCAGCCTTCTGATTCCTACCTCCTGCCTTATTTGGAACGAATATTGATTGAACCGCCCTTTGTGTGCCCTCCTATAAACATAAAAAATCCAGGTGCAAGCTCCCTCTTTCCTAAGGTAGAGAGCCATCCTGGATTTCAAAAAGCTATTTCTGTGTGTTGTGTGCTTCTTTCTCCATTTTTTCAGTTATTGATGTAGCCACACTTGGTGAACCCAGCAGAGGTGGCCAGCCCAGCCAACTGGGGACATAGATGATTTTGATGTTCAGAAGAAATTATATTGTAATGAATTTTATATTTTGGTGAATATAGACAATAGATTTTTTTTTGCATTCTGTATTTCTCTATATAAAATGATGCACGGTCATCTCCTGAATAGGAAAAACACACTCAGCACACATTTTTTTCTGAGGCTCAACTGGTGATGCCCACACAGAAACTCCTTCCAATCCACCTTCTCAGCAAAGTCCAGGAGCTTGTTACATAAAAAGCTGAAGAAAATACCCAGATGCACCTCCTGAGGCAATGGCCTTAGCTGTCCAGGACGTAGATGGACACTCATTCCATTTTCCTCCGGAGAGTGTCAGTAGAGCATCCTCCTGGCTCAGGCCTTCAGGTGGGAGAGTGGCTGGAAAGAATGTGCTCCATGTTGTGTCTACTCAGGGCCTCCTGAGACTTGGGAGGCTTCTGTGGACCCCATGAAAGGGAGTCCTCCCACCTCCCTCTCTGAGCATATCTGCAAAGGCAAGCAAAGACAGGGAAGGGGCAGAAGGCCCAGAGTTCACAGCCTCCAGGCTATGTCCACACAAATCTCCAGAGCTCCTGCTGCTTCTCCCTAAGTTCACCAGTTACACTGCACTTCATTTTACATGAAAAAATGAAACATGGTGTTTTAATGAAACACCATGGCAATTAACTTACAAGGAGGACAGTTTCGTCTTGCTTCATTTCTGGAGTTTCCTGTTCAAGGCCAGATGGCCCCACTGTCTTGACCCCTGGGCAGAAACAGTACATCATTGGAGGTTGTGAGACAAAGCCCATCACTTACCTCAGGAACCAGGAAACAGAGAGGAGCAGAAAGACAAAGAGATTGGGGTCACCAAGGTCTCTTCCTAAAGGTCCATGGCACCTCCCAGCAGCACCACCCTGTGGTCAAGCCTTTTGTTCTTGGTCCTATGGGGACACCTGGTACACACAGGAGCAGATACAGATGGAAAATGTACCTGGACAGTGTCCAACAGACCTTGGGAAAGCCTGGCTTATCAGGTATCCATTTACTTACAGGATCCTCTGTGGTTCCCATTCCATGGGTCTAATGGTGATGTCAACTTTGACATAGCAGCTTGGACACTGAGAATGCCACTGTCCATCACTATTGCCATGACATGGGGCAGAATGTGTGCCTGTCAATTAGCATCCTGGTGGCCACAGAGATTTTGCTGATGCTGCTCGTAGATCAAAATGTGCTACTTAGTTCACGTGAAACACACTAGCCACAGGGACACTTTAAACTCAGATTCAGTTAAATTTTCAAGGAACTTTTTTTTTGCACTTGGTTCTTTCCCATGCGGAATCTCCCAGGCCATGTGTGGCTAACAGCTACCACATGGGACAGCTCAGATGCAGATCTCTTCATCATGACAGGAGATTCTTTTGGCCAGTATTGGTCTAAAAGTTTCACAAGGTCTTTCATGTAGCTGCAGATAAGAAAAAAAAAAAAAACCGCCCCAGCCACTGGGCACAAGCCTGTACTTCCTCAGCTTGTATAGCTGCTATGGTTCATTGTCTGCTCTGGAAGCGTTCTGGGATGGTAGGAATGGGGCTGCATGGACAGATCTAGACCAGGAGAACAGGGTTACAGCCACCTCTGACAGTATGCCCTGCAGCCCTCATGGGCCATTGTAAATCCACACCTGTGTCTTCTCACCCGAATCACAGTGTCCAGCCCCTACTGTCCTAGGACCTAATTTCTCTTCTGAATATAAAATGGTCTATTGATATTGTGACTTCAATTGATGTCTGTATGAGAGGAGGGATAATTTTCTGTTCTCTACAGAATTATTCTGGTGATGGAAGCAATAGAATGAGCTCCATCAGGAACAGAGAAGGGACTGCTGGAAGCCTCCTTGGGACCCAACTCTCACCCTGTGATATGCAATAACAATAAGCAACCACTGGGTGTTAGAATAGACCACAATTTGGAAAGAGAAGTTTGCTCTTGGAAATGCTAGGTTAGTAATAGAGTGATACTGTCTCTTACCTTCAGGGAGATCCCAAGTCTTAATTTTTCTCTACTGACACTCTCCGGATGAAAATGGAGTGAGTGTCCATCTATGTCCTGTGTGGCCAGGAGCATGTGGAGGACCTTCCTGGGGGCTGAGGTGTGGACAAAGCTCTCTGTGTTGGTGCTCTGAGACTGGATGCCCAGCCCTACCTTTGTACCTCTCCACCTAGTCACTAGGCCACTTCTTTGCATTAGTGAAACTGCCCCCATTTATATGTTGATGCCTGACCTCATTGTGGGTTTGTTTGAAGAAGTGGTCTATAAAAAGGAATGGAGGTTAAACAAGGTCAAGGAGGTAAGGCTGATCCCACAGGAACCATGTCCTTCTGAATAGAAATCCAGAGAGCTCTCTGTCAAGGGAGAATCTCCATCCCTCTCAGGCCACAAGGAGAAGCCTGTGAGGACAGACAAGAAGAAAGCCTAGGAAGAGAGCCTGCAACAAAGTGGTCATCTCCTGCCCCGTGATTTTGGATCTTCAGGCTGCAGAACATTGAGAGAACACATCTTTACTATCAGAGCCACTGAGACCAGGGTGATGTGTCTCCCTGTGACATTCCCTGAAGATTACTTCAGAATATCAACCTTCCCTGAGCAGGAGCAGTCTCAGGACCAATCTCATGGACATGTACCTGCTGGGCTTCTCTCTCTCTACTGCTCCTCTGATTTGTGAGGAAGGAGGACCCTCATCCTCAGTGTGTGACATGTGATGTTTCTTTTCACATGATATTGTCCACCTGATTGGTTTCTGATCAGAGTAACAGCACATGAAGTAAACACATGCTTGCTGTTGATAGTTGAGGGTCTTCATGTTACTTCTGACTTAGAGGCTAGTGGAATCCTAAAATGGACCATGTCTATAGCTTCCCTCCTTCTGTCCCAGAAGAGAGGATGTCTATCCTTTGCAGGGCCTGCCTGAGGACCAACAGGGTCGCAGCCTCACAGCAGCACAAACCAGGCCTTGCTCCCAGCTCCTGCTGGCTCTCACTGCCCTGACCATGGTGCCTGGTGCATCTGGATAGATGCTTCTCTGCCAGTAGCTATGCTGTTTTCAGGGCATGTGCCTCCTCTCTCACGTTTAAGACATCAATCTTACCCCAGCTGCTGTTCCACCAGGAGGCTCCTGAAGTTCTCATGCTATCCAAGGAGGCAGGCTGGGGACAGCTATGATAGCCCACTTCTCTATCCCTCTTTCTCTGTGGCTCTGGGAAAATGACCCATCCTGTGAATGTCCCTCATCTGTGAATGGAACACTAAAGTTTCCAAGTTTGCCTGCAGCTAGACCATACCATGGACCATGAGATATATACTGAAATTGGAGAAAATCCCCAGGGCTGTTTTATGCACCCCTGAATATCTTAGAATGAAGACACTAAATAAGATATTCCTAGTCATTTTCATTATTAACTGAAAGTCCTCATTGTCACCTGATTCTCTGGAGCCTGCCCCTGCTCTAGGTCAAGCCTCCTCCTGGGCACCAATAAGGCCTACAGTGCAAATGTAAGCCAGCCAGTCACTGACCTCCCCATATTTCTTTGCTCTCTGCCTCTCCTGAGCATCCATATGCCCCACCCTCCTAATCATTCCAATCAGAGTGAAGTTAAGCCCTCTCCCCTACTACTCACATTCCAAAAAACTGTCTCATTTCTAGCTGTTGTGTGAAGTTTTATAGAACATACCCTGGGACACACCTAAAAGTCTGACCTAAGGTTGACCCAAGCCTGGAAGAACCCAAATCTCCAAACCAACAGAACTTTAGATCCAGAACTGTAAGCTTGGCCCCCTAAAATCAAGAACTGGGGTGCTGACCATGAAATCAGAACACTGAAAACAATAGTAAAAACTTTCAAAGACACAATTGCATCCAATCAAGAACACCCAGGACACCATCGACTCCCCATAGCCCTTAGAAGCCCACTTCACTGTCAGCTGGTGATGTAGGTATATGCTGTCCTCCTGTCTCTGTGTTGGTTGATCTGCAGTGAAGTCTTTCCCTTTGCTTCAACCTTAGGCCATGGTGTGCATGTGACTGTCTTCTCCACCTGTGATCAGCAAGCTCTGGCTTGGCCTCATACACACTGTGGGCAGATGTGCCTTTGTTCCACCAGAGAAGCCTCTTTCTATCCACTATGTGCAGTCTTAGAAAGCCAATGAGATTACAAATGACCTCAGCCCCTTCATTCTGGGTTTTCTAAACCCTGTTTGTGTAAGCCAATTAGAGCTGTCATAACACAGTATGAAAAGCTGTTGGCTTAAAACAGCAGACAGTTTTTCTGGGTTTGGAGTCCAGAAGCCTGAGTCTCTTTCCATGGGACAGGCCCAGAACACTGGTGGCAGGGCTCCTTCACCATCCCGCACTGTCTTCACTTTCTGGAGGCTGCAGCTCCCCTGGCTGAGGCCATATCCCTGCAGTGACTATGTCCCTGTTCACATGGCCTCCCCTCTTTCATGTTAGATCTCCTGCTGTCTTATGAGAACACCCTCAAGGCCCATCTGGTGAATTCTGGATCTCTTCCCCATGTGGATATCCTTCATCATATCTGCCAGGCACGTTCCATATGAGGCAGGCCAGCATAGGGTAGGACCTGCCCTAGTGGCCCCACACTCAGCGACCTGAATGTTGAAGAACCAACTCTCCATGTTCTCACACCACTTTATCTCCCTCCCTGCACCCTCAGCTTCTCTCCTTCATGGTCACCAGTGACCTCACTTCTCCATGGGTCTCTGCACCCTGGAGGGGTTCATATAGGAAGAGTTGCTGAATGACCTGCCCTATCACCATTTACATGCAGAGGACAGACACAACCAGGAAGGCCCTCCACCATAGGGGAGATGTGTTTTTTTCAGAGGAGAGTCCTGGGTTGTTTCTACCTGGACCGTGAATTGTCTTCAAGACTGAGTGGCCCTCATGACTCTGGAAGGGAGCAGGTGACATCTGGCTAAAAGGGGACCCACCTCATTGGTGGCACATATGTTGTGGGCCAAGTGATGTCACTACACTTCCAAAGTATAAAAAGACTACAATGTTTGCTGTATTTTTCTTAGTTAATTTCTTGAAGTAATTTTAAATACTTTCAGTGTTGAATTAAAATCAGGTTTCTAGTCCCACCTCATCTCATCAGATGGGGGAAATCTTTAATATAGCAATATAATATCCAAGGATTCTGCTCTGGAACTCAAAAAGCCAGCACTTGTCCACCCATCCCTCCTGTACCCTCAGCTATCCTGGGGACAGTTGAAGATCCATGCCCCCACTTAGTTCTTCCTTTATTCCACTAAAGGTGAAGTTCAGGGACTCACAGGACTCTCTCCTCACAGAGTCCAGTTATGAAGAAGTTCAGTGCGCCCAGTCCTCCTGGGACATCTACTTGCTGGGCTTCTGTCAGCTTGGAATCTACTTGGAGAATCCACAGAGCTGCCACTCACTGTCATGGTAGCAGAGTGCACAGGGACCTCTCTGCAGGTGTCTAGCAGGCTCTAGTTGACCTCACTCTATCTTCTGGAGAGGAGTCTGGGAGCTGGCAGCACCTTTGTCCCACTCAGTGAAGCCTCCAAGGGTCCAGAGGCTCATGCATCCCCTGGCCACCTCCATAAAGAGGCAGGTGGACAGAGCCTGCCACCCCTGGAGACCCCTGGAGAGTAGCTCTGCCTCAGGCCATCAGGTATGCAAATGAACTCCATGGCCAGCTGTGCCTATTTAACCCCTGGACATGAGTGCCAATTCCAGAGCACATGGAATTACAACAGGTGCCCAGCCCCACTGCCTTGTCTTTGGGTCCAGAGCAGCAGGTTCTGTAGACACTGCAGAATGAGCTTCCAGGGCCAGTTCCTCCGCCTCCTGGTGGTGAGGTTTCAGGATAAGCACATTCTGGTGGAAGACATTGAGCTGGAATTTAGCTGCAGACCTAGAGATACTGTTTGTCAGTGTGCTTTGGAAATAGTGGTGTAATATGAGGTGTAATATGGTGAGTTGTTTTCACTACTGGGAACCCAAGGCCAAGCCCCAGGGTAACAGAGAGGCAGAGGGAGCGAACTTTAAACCTGCCTTGGGCCTCTCTGAGGAGGGTGGGGCACTGTTTTTCTAACAATCCTGAGAGAAGTAATTCATTGTGCACCCTGGATGCTGTGTCATTGCAGGCTGCAGGGGGAAGATCACACTGACTCAGTCCCTAGAGAACCTGGCAGCCTCTCAAGATGACTTTGTCTCTATGACCTGTAGAAGCAGCATGGCAGTAGGTACCTTCATGGCCTAGGACCAACAGAGACCCCAGGAGGCTCCCAGGCTGCTCATCTTTAGGGCATCTTCCAGGGCTGCTGGGACCTTTCTCAGATCCAGGGAAGTGGCTCTGGTTTTGACTTCTCCCTGTCCATCCATGCAGTGGAAGTTGAAGATGTTGGGGCATTTTACTGTCAGCAACACTTCAGCCAGCCTCTCACAGTGACTGAGCCCAAGCAGAAATGTCCCCTGTGTGCTCCAGAACCTGCCCTGGTGCAGACATCTGCTCCCTGAAGGAGGCACAGCCTGGGATGTGTGAAGAGCCCTTTCTGAAGCTCTTCAGGTTCTCAGAGCTGTGCTTCCTCACCTGCTGAAGCAGGGGCAAAGAACAGTGTGCAACTCACATTCCACCCCATGGAAGAGTTGCCAAGGGATTTATAGATGGAGGCTTCCATCATCAATCACTGCATAATAGAGCCCCTGACCCTCAAACAGAATGATGGTTCATTTCTTCCTGAGAAGCTGTGGCATGGCAGGGGGTCCTCCATAGTTGTGCCTGGCTGCTGCATGCATCTGTCCACAGCAGGTCAGCTGGGCTGGAGCCCCATACTGGCCTCATCTACCTGCCATTCAGTTGGAGTTGGCTTTCAGCCAGGGCGCCTGGGTTCTCCTCCTAATGACAGGCAATTGGAGAAGTCGTGGGTGACTTCAAACGGATTTTGTTTGTTTTATTTTGTTTTTTTTGTCAATGTGCCTGAGCTCTTCTTCCCATCACCAGAGACAGAACACTCCTCACCAAAAAAAGGAACTTTTCACACTCCTGGGCTAGCTCCCTGCTGTGCCATGGCCAGGCTGCCCACAGGTGTGGGGGTGGGGGTGGCTGAAGGCTGGGTGCTTCTTCTACAGGTGGCCTCTGTCCCTCCCTCCAGTGGATAGCACCAGTTTTCACATTCTAAGAGTAGAAGTTGGTCTGTGCTGCAAGTTCAGCCCTGGGTTCTTGGGCAGTGCAGCCTTCACACATTCTACAGGTCAAACAAGTCCAGGGTTTGGGGGTGCTCCCGCCTCTTCAGTTTTGGGTAGTTTAAAAGTTCTCAATATTTTCCTTGGGGTTGGGGGAGGTGTATGGGGAATGAAACTCATGGGCACTCAAGCACTAAGTCACATCTGCAGCCCTGTTTCATAATTTATTTAGAGATAGGATTTTACTGAGTGCCTAGTGCCTTACTTTTACTAAGGCTGCCTTAAAACTTATGATCCTCCTGCCTCAGCCCCCAGAGCAGCCAAGATTACACTCATGCACCTCTGTGATGAGCAAGAAAGATCAATATTATTTAAATATTTGAAGGTCTTGGAATGTAGCTGGGTGATAGAACACTTGCCTGCATGCAAGAGACCCGGGTTCAATCTCAACAGTGCAATATTTTAAATATTTCATAAAATCAATAGAGAAGCCATCAAATTCTGAGATATTATTTAACAGATGTTTTTTTTCCTCCTTCTTTTCCTTTCTTCCTGAAGTTTCAGGAATGGACCCTGAGCTTTTTATGCACTAGGCAAGACCTCTGCCATTGATCTACACCCCAACCCTTGAGGGGAGAGTCTCGATTACTTACTCCATCTCCTTCTTTATATTGCTCTTTTAATATTGTCTGTTTCTTCATGACTTAGTCTTTTTGCTTGGTTCTGTCAAGGATTTTATCCATTTTTTTCTAGATTATTCTATTTATTGGCAGAAATCTGTTCAGTATATTTTCTTACAATCCTTTGAATGGCTGTTACTAGATGTAAATTTTCTCTTTTATTTTTAATTTCATTTGACACTCTTTTTCATATAGTCTACCCAACAACTGCCAATTATATCTATCTTTTCCTAAAACCAATATTTACTTGCTTCTTTTCTATTATTGTTCTCATCTCTCCACTTTATTCTGATGTATGTAATGGCTGTTCTTCATGGTAACACGGGGCTTAGCTGGTCCACCTGTTCCTCCTCTCACTGAGTGTAAAGCCAGATGTTTGGACCTCTCTCCTTTTTCAATGAAGGCAGCTACTGCTGTAAAACTTCTTCTTTCAACAGCCTTTGCTCCACTCCATAGGCTCAGGTGTGTTGTTAGTATTCTCATTTGTCTCAGCACAAAAAAAAATTATTTCATTTCTTCTTTGACTATTTGGTTCTTCAGGCCCATATTTTAAAATCTGCACTCATTTGTGATTTTGCTAAATTTTTTTCTGTACTGAGTTCTAGCTTTATGGCATTGTGTCAGGAGAAGACACTTGGTGAAGACACTTCTTAAGTAGCCATGATGTGTTTAGTGGTCTAACATATGCTCTGGAGAATGGTCATGTTTGACTGAAATGAATGTGTGTTCTGTTGCTTTTGGAAATGAGGTCTGATAGATGTCCATTGGGTCCATTTGTCTAGAATGGTAGTTTCTGTCTATTCACTGCTGAAAGTATGGGACCCATGTGCTCTGGTATCATTGTATTGCTGTCTTCATTTCCCTGTGAATCTATTAATGTTTTCTCTCTATAATTAGGTGCTCCAATTTGGGTGCATATACACTCATAATCCCAGCTTCTTGATGAACTGGCTCCAGTGTCTTCTGTAATGACCTTTCCCTTCATTCCCTCTTCAGTTTTTGCTGAATTCTAGTTTACCTACTGTGACTGCAGTGATCTTTGCTCTCTTATGGTTTCTAAAGATTGCTTTCTGAGAAGAGTAGCTATTGGAAAGTGTATTTTAACCAAAATAATGATGATCCTCAAGAGCTCCTGTGAGTTCAGGTTGTATAAATTAGTGTAACTGAACATAATAATGTGTTACAGTACAAATCCCAACCATATTGATAGATGATGTAAAATATTTGTTAATTTTTACATGCATTAATAATTTTTAGTTAAGAAATATCTCAGTGTCTTGGAGGAAAGAGAATCAGAAGGCAGAGTGACTACAGAGTTTTACTGTGAGGATAGAAAGAGAGTGCTGTTAATGAGCATTCAAGAACCCTCTCAGGCAAAGAAAACACACCATAAACTATGAGAGTGCTATCAGAAAAATAATGAGAGAAATGGTAAAAAAAATTAATATAGAAAAAAAAAGTTAAGAAACAAAATTCATTAGTCTCCCAAACAAGGGATCACACTGACAATGAAAATATGCTCCAATAATGTGGGTCTTTTCTGGTGCACTGTGCCCCCAACAGATATGCTATGGATTTGCTCAAAGAAACCCCCTGCCCAGGGCACCAAGTATCTCCTCTAAGCCACACATCAACATAGAGCCACCTTTTCCATCATTTCTAGAAGATGATATTCCATGGGATTTTGGGAAAATGATCACAGCTTCATATTAAGGATTAAGTCATGAGATCAAGTAGCTTCTTTTGTTTACTCTTTCTTAAAAGGACGATGCCTCATTCTAACTACAAAATCTTACACCCTCTGTACAAATATGAACCTGAATAATTAGGGAAGTTTTTCTCTCACAAGGTCAAGAAATTTCTCTGGGACTGCGTGTGTACATCACCAGGAAGGTAGCCCCCAGAACACCAGCTCTGCAGCTGCCAGGCTGAGTCTTCTCAACCCTTGCTGATCTGCATGTTTCCCCAGAGCCCATTTGTGCTTCTTAAAGTCCCTGTGAACAGGCTTCTTGGTGACCCTGGGCAGCAGGAGCTTCCAGCAGAGACCATCTAACTGTCTGACCTGGCCACACACTTCTGTCTTCAGCTGCTCCTGCGTCCAGGTGAGGGGGGAGCACAGGGGACAGCCTGACTTGATGGACTTCTCCTAGTGTGAGATGCTCCCAGGGTTATTTGCATATCTGTCCCACAGTGCTCTTAGGTTAGGGGACCAGGAAAGCCAGGTAAACTGGAGAAAATGGAGTGGGACACACTTGACAACAGGAATGCTGTTTCTTCCTTCCCAGCTTCCAGTGGGACCCTGGGGTGATGCAGTCATCAGACTCCCTGACTGTGTTTCAAGGAGACAGCACCTCCACCACCTGCACTGCCAATGATAGCATCAGTGAGTCTCTAACCTGTTACCAGCAGAGATCAAGCCAGGCTCCCATGATTCCCATCTATGAAGCTGATAAGTGATTATCTGGCATCCCAGATGGCTTTGCTGGGGTACAGTCTCAGACAAAATTTACTCTCAAAATCGTCAGGGTAGAGGCTGAGGATGCTGCCAGCTCTGACTGCCAGCAGGACTCTGCAGTCTTTCCACATAGTCACAGCCCTGTGCACAAATCCTCCACCAATGGATGGTACCCAAGCTGCCCTCTGCCCTGTGGTATGCTCAGAGGCACAGAGTCTGGTGGAAAGGACTGGCCAGGCTTATGGTAAAGGCATGAAAGGGACTTCAGACTCCTGAAAGCAGGCCATCCCACTATCATCACCATGAGAGACACTGAAAAGCAGCACACACTCTACAACCAGTGGCCGGGGACTGAGATTTGGAGATTGCTGGGTGTTGAAACCACACTAAGGGCTCATGTGTCTAGTGTGACTGACCTCTAGTAATCCTGCATAGATGTGGCTTTGGAGGTTCTCAGAGCTCAGCTTGCTTCCTGTGTTTGCAGGAGGAGGTGGAAACCGACTCTGAGGCTCTGGCTCCATAACTCCCACTCAGGCCTTCATTTAAAACCAGATGCAATTAAATCCAGAAAAGCACACATGCTGCCAATAAGTGAATGTAAAGTGACAAGCTGGGTGAACATGAACTTCCTGCACCCTCTTAGCCACTGCTCCATGGGGGATACAGGTGTCCCAGCCTCTCACAGGCCCTCCTGTCCCTCCCAAACACCCAGCCACCTCCACTTCTTATCAGCATAGGTCAGGTCTCCTGGAACTTCCTGCCAATGCACCTCCTGGACTTTCCCTTTGACATCTTGCTCTTTTTAATCAATAGGTTCTTGAAATTAACTTGTGTGGTGGGCGAGGTTGCAATTTAATCCTTTTCAGTGAGGACAGTTCCCTATTATATATGAACATGTCAGTCATTCTTCATGTTAATGACTTGGCTTAGTTTTGACACTGATGGTAATTTTTTAGGAACATTCTGGAAAGATCCATTGTAAATGTATGCATTCACTTCTCTTGGGTACATTCCTATAAATGGGAGTGGTGAGTTAAAAAGTTGGTTGGCACAGTTTAGCTTTAGTGAACACTAAAATAAAATAGTGATATGATTTCTAAAATAGTGAGCTTATTTGCAATCTCCCAACCTGCACTATGCTCAAATGTTCCAGCTGCTATAGAACCTTTCCAATAATATTTGATAGTGTTATACTTTGTGAAATTGTGTCCATATTGGTAGATCTTGAAATGGTACTGTGGTTAAAATATACATTTCTTTGATGAGAAATGATATTGAGTAATTTTGCATATGTGTTTTCTTTAGCCATTTAAGTAATTTTTTTAAATAAATGGTTTGTGATCAAATCAAAACATACAAACATTTATAATTTTCTCTATTTTCAATAGTTCTTTATACATCTTGAAAATTATGTTTTATCAGTGTATAAGCCAGGACTCTCCAGAGAATCAGAATACATGTGCATGCACGCACACACACACATGCACACACACACACACACACACACACGTGAATACACATAGACATGCATGTACATATAGGAATATATATCTCTATCTATCTATCATCTATTTATCTACATTAGAATGTTACATTGAGTCACAAGATCATGCAGGCTGAAATGTTCCCCAATGTCTGTTTTCAAGTAGCAGAACCATTGAAACCAGTAGATTCTCAGTTCAAAAATCTGGAAATCTCAGAAAGAGAAACTACAATATGCTCCCATGTTTGAGTTTTTAGGTCTGAAGGCAGCCAATGGTGCCTTGGTGCTGGGTTAAGTTCCCATTCAAAAGCAGAAAATCCTGACATTTGATGCCTACAGGGAACAATGGTCCAGTGGACTAGTGCACATGGAAAGGAGGGAAGATGGAAAGAGAAAAGATGAGAGCTTCTCCTACTTTTGTCCTCTCATTTGGGCTCTGTTTTTTCTACTCACTTTTCTAAACCACCTGCCTATTATTCTTGGAACACTCTCACTCTTGAAACACACATCCAGAAGTGTACTTTACCTATGCTTTAAACATCCTTCAATGCATTCAAGGTGACACATTATTTGACAACCACAGTTAGTAATATGCACTGGGATATCGTCTCCCAATTGCTTGGCAATTGGCTTTTTATTTTTAAAATTTAAAATATTTTATTGAATGGGAGTTCATAATCCACTTAAATCAAATGTATGAAATATGATATGTCAAGAGCTTTGTAATATTTTGAACAACTAATAATAAAATAAATAAATAAAATAAAATATTTTTTTGACAAGAAAAGTCAAACCTTTGTATTTAGAGTTTCTGCATCATTGGATTCAATCAATCATAGATTGAATATAGACGGAATTTGTACCAATATTTTCTTGATATTAGCTTCTAAACAATATATCAGAACCATTATTTACATAAAGAGATGATTTAAAGCATATGGAGGGTGAAATTTTCTCCATCAGAATAATTAGTCCATCAGCTTTAAATTCACTCTCACAGATAGTCTCAAAACATGTGCAAAATGTTGACTTCTTTGCAAGAGAGAAACACAAGTTATCTCTATTCCATCTCAAATAGTCTACTTTCTCTGAAAACTCATGAGCCTAGTCTTTACTCTCCACAGTTCTATCAGCATTCTGGTCTTTTTACTTTGTGCAGAATCACACAGTAAATGCTACTCACAACAATGTAAAGTTTTACAGCTTGCATCTCTAAAATTTTCAAATTTCTTCCCACAAGTTCCAAATATTTTCAAAGAATCTGAAACACTTGACCAGTTTAGTCACAAAAATGACCCCCATTTTTGGTACCAATTTTTGTTTTGGTCAACCTAAATATTCCATTGCTGTGACCAAAATATCAGACAAGAAAACATAGAAGAGAACACATTTATTTTGACTTGTGGATTAAGAGGATTTAGTGCATAGATGGCTGACTCCATTGTGCTGGTCCTGAATTGGGGCAGGACAAGTTGTTGGAAGGGTATGGAACAGGACAGAAGCTCAGTACATGGGAATAAGGAGCAGGGGGAACACTTCTAACAAGGAACAAAACACAAAGTCAAAAGTCATATCTCCAGGGACCTACTTCCTCCAGCCACACCTTACCTACCTACAGTTACCACCATTTAATCCGCACACATGGATTTATCCACTGACTAGGCGAAGATTTTCCTAACTAAAAAATTTTACCTCTAAACTTTCTTTCATTGTCTCACATTTGAGCTTTTGGGGGACACCTTATATTTAAATTATAAAACTGATATTGAGCACCTTCAAGTATGTGTTGATTACTTGCACATCTTCTTTGGGAAAATGTCTGTTCAGATCATTGGTCCATTTTTATTTGTTTTTGTTGTTGTGATGAGTTGTTTTGTTTTTGTTTCCGATGTTTGCTGTTGAGTTGTGTGAACAACTTAAATATCTTGGATATTGACTCTATTGGATTTGTTTGTAAGTATCGTGTCTCATTCTCTAAATTTCCTCTTCCTCTTATTATTTTTTTTGCTGTACAGAAGTTTTAGTCCCATTGTCAATTATTGTTTTTGTTGCCTGGGCTTTTGTTGTAACATTTGGGAATCACTGATACACCAATGTCAAGGATCTTTCCTCATATGTTTTCTTTTAGGTGATACAGTTTCAAATCTTATATTTAAATCTTTAGCCCAATTTAGTTCAATTCTGTATGTTTTGTTGCACGAGGTTCCAGTTTCATTCTTTGCATGTGTGTTTGCATTTTTCCCAACACTATATATGATGAGACTTCATTTCCCTGTGTGTGGCTAGTGCTTTTGTCAAGACTGGTGGGCCATTGACATGTGGCTTATTTCTGGGTTCTCAGTTTAGTGCCACCAGTCCATTTATCAGGCGGTTTTCCCAACACCACAGGGTTTGCATTACCACAGTTTTTTTTTTTTTTTTTTTTGAGTTACAGTTTGAAATCAGAAAGTGGGATCTGGAAAGACATTGCTTCCAGGTTCTTCTTCTTTCTTAAGATTACTTTGGCTCTTTAGGGTCTGTTGTGACTCCACACAAATTTACATTAAAATACCTTTGGGCTTTGGATAAGGATTGCATTGAATCTCTACATCACATGGTGTAGTTTGGGCATCTTTCAATTCACCAACGTGGGATAGCCAAGTATTATTATTTATATTTTTTATTTGTAGATAAACACAATACCTTTCTTTATTTGTTTATATGGTGCTGAGGATTGAATCAGTGCCTCCACATGAGAGGGAGGTGCTCTGCCACTGAGCTTCAGTTATTTTTGTCTTTGATAATTTCTTTAATGAGTTTTATTAAGTCTAATGTGTCAATGTTCTCCTATGATGATTCTATACACGTTTTTTTTGTTTGTTTAAAATGTTATCTGCTTAAGGCTGGAAATCATCTTCAGCGTTCCCTGGGATCTGCATTAATTTAGATCTTACCTGTGGACTCTGATCCTCTGTTAATTCACGGGTTTATTTATAAGGTATGTGTGAGAACTTTTTTCTAAAGTCAATTTAATTTTATCTTTATATCCAATTGCTCTTTGCAAATGTTTGAAAAAATGAAAAGAAATTTTTATATTCCTCTTTACTACTTTTTTAGAAATCAGCTCACACTGTACCTGGGAGCCATTGTGGACTCTCAAGTTTTGTTGTTGTTGTTGTTGTTGTTGTTGTTTGTTTGTTTGTTTTTGTATATCCACTGTAGTTGACCCTAGAGTACACTCTTATTGAAAATCTATAAGCCTTTCTATTCTTTCTTTCTTTCTTTCTTTCATTTATTCATTCTTTCTTTTTCTTCCTGCTATTTTGTGGAACAACCCCAGGCACTCTATATTCTAGGCAAATGTTTTTAATGTTCTATCACTGAGCTATATTCCCAATAACAGGTTTCAAAATAAGAGATTATTAATATTTTTCCCCTTTAAATTTTCTGTGGTCAATTTATTTTTTTATAAATTCTATCATAGGTTCATCAATTTCAGTGAATCATTTGTAGATTTTTTATTTGATTTGAGTATGTATGTGTGTTTGTGTGTGTGTGTGTGTGTGTGTGTGTGTGTGTGTGTCTAAATTATGGGTTAAACAAAATCTTAATATCATCAAGTTTTCTACTTTATGAACATGGTAAAGACTTTATTTATACAAATATTCTTTAATCCGCAACATATACTGTATATACTGACAATGAGACCAGAGACTGTAAAATTATTACATGCAGAGATTTTTAGTTAGATATTATAGAATATGTACAAATTTTCGTTATTAGTATATAAATATATTTTATTTTTTCTTTAAAATGTGTGTATTTTATATCTTTGCTTTGTCTTGTGGAATTTGGCAGGACCTCCAGTGTAATGAAACTGAAAAAAAATGGACACTTTTAAAATCAGCAGAGGCTCTGGTGAGTCTTTGCTGACCCTCCTCTCAGTTCCAGTAGGGTCTCTTTCCAGGACAGTGAGCTCAGTACAGAGTGAAGCCACCCCACAGGGCCAGGCCCAGCACTGACTCCTGGTCTCTGCACCTCCCCTGGCCATGGCCTCTCAGCTTGGCTCAGCCCCAGTGTGTGGAGCATTTTCCTTTTCTGGACCTGTTGCCCAACAGCCTGAGGGCAGGACCTCTGCTACTCCAGGTGCTCAGCCCCACTGCCCAGGAAAGCTGCATCCTCAGAGCCCAGGGCCAAAGCCTGCAGCTATAGGGCAGCTCCTCCTGAGCTCAGCCTGGCTGAGCCCCTGCCCAGCCTCTCTCATCTACAGCTATGGGCCAGGCTACATGGGTAGTGACCACAAAGACTCCATTTTACTCTGAGACTCCACCTCCTGTAAGAAGTGCTTCTGCCTTGGAAACCCCAGCCTCTGTGACCATCCACAGGGGCTGACACAGCAGTTTGGCAACACAAAATGGCAATTCTTATACAATGTAAAGTCGTTGTCTTTTTGGTCCCCATGTTTCCTGGGCTATGTGTCCTGTCAGAGAATGGTTGTCTGGATGTTGGTGACCATTTATTAACCTGTGCTCAACTAGTGTGATTTTGACCCACTTCCCTGTTGCTTAAGATTTTAGATCTTGTGATGTTTGCTTGTGGTTTTGAACCAGAAACAGCCACTTGTGATTAATGTGTTGCCATTGTTTATTTACGGTATAAAAAGAGGACTCAAACTCTGGAAGTGGGTCCAAGGGTGTGGACTTGCCACCTGCCCCTTGGCCCTGCCAACTCTTGAATACATGTCCTGTCTTCTCCTTTAAGTTTTATGGGGTGATTTATTGCAATCTCGCCATGACACTACTACACATTCAAAGTCCTTCCTTCCTCTAAAGCTCAGAGCACATTCCCACAATTGTCCACCTGCATGTTGTCACCTTGCTAAAGAGAAACTTTACCTGAATGTACTTTTCCCAGCCCCACAGTAAATATTTCATTTTAATCTCCCTTCCCTAAGGAAGTTACACAAGCACAGGGATATTTAAAATAGGGTGAAGCTTTTAAATTTCCCCCTTTTTCTTTAATTTACTGATCACCAGCTCTTTGCTGTCGTTTGTGGTAGGAATAGGTCACTCAGAGGTAGAGAACTTGTGCAGCATGCATAAGGCCATGGGTTCAGTCATTAGCACCAAGGGGGAAATTAAAGGGAAAAAAACAAAAAAATAAAAATAAAAAAAGATTGTGGACACTTATTGGGAATACTTTATGATAACTCTGAAAAGAACAAGGGTGGATAAATTTTACTTGCTTTTTTTCTGGAAAAGTTATAAGAGGACCTGATAGAGGACATGATTTTTAGAGACAATGCAGCCCTCTTGAGGTTATGAGGCATTACTAGGACTTAAAAACATACTTTGTAATACTGGTAAAGCAGAATTATATACAGAATCTGGATCTTTACTATGTTTACTAAGATGCTAACCATGCCCTATATTCTCCAAACTTTAATCTCTAAAGTTTGTAAAATTTCTCTATTGTTTACAAAATTATTTTCACTTCTCCTAAAAGATAGTTAAGTTGAAGAGTCTTGGTGGCCTTAGATATTCTGGACAGAAGAAGATGGGCACCATGATGGGTATGAATGTGCTCTGTGGGTATCTGATGCAGGAAGGGCTGGGGACATGGGTAGGCCTTCCTGCCTCTTACCCATGCTGTGTCAATGTCCACAAACCCCAAACACCTCAGTGAGTTCATACATCTTTCTCTCTTGCTGCCTTTATTTCTGTTTTAACTTCCAAAGCATAAACTATCCCCTTGATTCTGTAATGCTTCTTCCTCCTCCTCCAAGGGTCACCAAGATAGAACTGTGCTTAAGACACAAGGACAGCCTGTCCTGAACCAGAAAGTGACTAGAGATCACTTTCAGCTAAGGGGGCTGACTGTGTCCTGTGGCCCCAGGGAACCATGTTCCCCCCAAGCAAATTGGAGCTGCCCTGGTCTGACCTGGGACACCTGGACATACTAAACCTGTGTTGATTGACCAGGAGAAGCCTGCCCTGCAGCTATGCACAGCCTGCCCATCTCTGCTAATATGCATATGCTCACAGCACAGCCCACTGCCCTGAGGACTTTTTAAGAGGCTGCTCACACCATGTGCAGGAGTCAGTCCCCATCAGGACACAGCATGGCCATGAGGGCCCCTGCTCAGTTCCTTGGGCTCCTGCTGCTCTGCCTCCCAGGTATTGGTTTCAGTACTGGGAATTTACTAATCAAGGTGTGGTCAGTGCTGCCTGGCTACTCAGGAAAGTTCTCTTGGAACATCACTACTTACAAGGACATTTCTTTTATGCTTTCAATGTCAGGTGTCAGATGTGACATCACAATGACACAGTCTCCATCCTCTTTGCCTGTGTCTCCTGGAGACCAGAGTCACCATCATCTGCAGGGTCAGTCAGGGTATTGGCAATAATTTACAATGGTATCAGCAGAAACCAGTACAAGCTTCTCAGCTCCTCCTCTATTGTGCACACTCTTTGCAATCTGGGGACCCCTCAAGGTTCAGTGGCAGTCGATCTGGGACAGATTTCACTCTCACCATCAGCAGCCAAGAGCCTGAAGATGCTGCCACTTATTACTATCAACAGAGTTGGGATTACCCTTCCACAATGACACAGGCCATGACAAAAACCTCTCAGGGAGCAGAAGTGTGAGGCTGGGCTGCCACAGCTGCTCCTCCTGCTGCCTCCACCTGATGAGAGTACTGCTCAGAGGCAGCAGGGTCTGAAGGGCACTGGGGGGTTTGGTGGAAGGGCTCAGGGAGCACCTGTGCACCCTTATTCTATTTCTTCTTCCTGAGCCCCCCAGGCACTGACCTGACAATACATCTACTGATTTAATTGGGGACATGTCAGTTCAGTTTTGGGACTATGGTCTCAGTCACAGATTTCTCAGAGTTTCAAAAACGTATCTGAATTTTCCCATAAATATTGACTGAAATGCTCATAATATCCAGGGTGTGATTGATGTAGAAATAGAAGAGAAGCTGTCCCTCCCTCCACAATACCTGCAGGCTCAACCTGGTCCCAGGAAGATATTCAGTGGACTATTCAGTAAGACTCAGCAAGAACTGTGGACTTGAGAGCCATTCTCCATGTGATCCTCACCTCCGTCCTCCTGATATAATCCAAGGGTTCTGCAGATGCTGAGGCAGGGAAGAGTGCCAGTGTGTGTGACAGCAAAGTGCTGGAGGCATGTATTTCAATGAAATGAAGGGCATTCAACTTGTAGAGGTCCTTCTATAGACAGCATCATGTCCTTGAATTAGCTCCTGCAGTGACCAGTGACAAAGGTCCACAGCAGAAGGAAACACATCCAGTGGACATGGTATTGTTGTTATGGAATTTGGGGAAGAACAGGGGGATTTGTTTGCCCTGAGCCCACAGAACTATGAATGAGAGGGTGACACTACATAGCATGGAGAGCCCTGGGGTACCGGGTGGCCTTCAAGACAAGCTCTTGGTCCTTATGGATTGTGTGGGGTGAACAGGAAAGAAGGTTCCTGGTGAGTGGGACTCGGTTGCTATGTCCCCTGGGAGTTTGTTCATGATTTTAGCAAACATTAAAGGATACAGAAGATGCTTTTGCTGGTTGTGTCCAGTAGCTGTTAACTGATGACTCCCTCATCTCCCGTGCATCCTGCAGCCTTGGTAATTACATTGATGACATCTCACAATTTCCATTGATCACACCCCACAGATCATAACTGGAAGAGGTCACTGTTGAGAGCCACAGCTAAGGGGCCCCAGCAAACTTCCAGCTGATTGGCTCACCGTGGCCCCAGCAAACTTCCAGCTGCCAGCTGATTGGCTCCTCTGTGTTGATGCTCATTGGGCTGTTTCCCCACCCTTTCAGACTATTGAGTTGCTCATTGGGGGACTCTTTTGACTCCACCCATGTGACCCAGCCAATTGACCTCAATAACAGGAGGACTGGGGGATTGAGAGGCTCTTGGGAAGCCGGAGGTGGCAGTTGGGCTCTGAGGGAATTCCTGAAAAGCTGGTGTGGTGCGGTGTGTGTGTTCTAAAAATAAAATTTATTTCTGCTTGATAAGTGGCTCATGAATTGTGCCCAGCCAGACTGCAGCATTTGGGTACCCACATGGGGAACGAATGAATGTAAGTAATAAGGTAAACTGCTCGCCTCTGAGTGCAGGGTGAGAGGATGGGTAGCCATTTTAAGATTCTTCTTTGGTTTTGTTTCACTTTTGTTTTAAGTTGTATGTCCATGGACATGAGTGAGATGGAAGAAAAACCACTCACATCTAAGGAAAAACTATTTGCATCTGAGGAACAGATAGAAAGAAAGAACAGAAGGACATTTCAGGAGAATAGAAAGGCTGATATAATGATTTTTTTGTTTTTCTATTTTTGTTTCATTCTGTTTTGGTTTTGTTTGGTGTAATCTTGTTGGGTTGTATTATAGTAGAAATATGGGATCAAAAATTAGTAAAAAACCAACCAAAAGATTGATAAGTAAATTCTTAGAGGAAGAAGGCATCTCAATAAAATCAAAAACAGTCAGGGCATATGTTGATACAATACAAAAATGTAGCCCATGGCTTTTTAAGGAGGAGTTGTTAAATATATCACAATGGAACCATCATGGTGAAGATTTAAAAAGAATAGAAAAGAAAAGCCCAGGAACTCTGCCAGGTGGCACATTGCCATTGTGGACATTCATATCTTGTTTGCTTAGTCCAAAGCCTCCAGTTCAGACATTGGTAGAGGAAGGAGAAGACATATTAATTCAAGTAAAAGAGAAGGTCTCTCAAGTTAGTCAGACAGAGGAAAAGATTCAAGTAAAAAAGAAGCTCTCTCAAGTTAGTCAGACAGAGGAAAAAATTTAAGTAAAGAAAAGGTCTCTTGAGCTAATCAGAAAGAGGAAGAAAGTTTAAAGAAGAAAAAGCGATCAGGGGAAAAGTTAGAACAGGAGACTGCCACTAACAACTTTCTATCACCAGAGGGCGTAAGTGTCCAACCAACAGCGCCACCTCCATATGCTGGGAAGCCCCCAACCCCCATAGTTGATAGATAGGAGAAAGGACCTCAATATTAGCATGTCCTGTATTTGAGCAGGCAGGAGGGTAGCGAATTAACCATGCTTTAGATTTCAAAACAGTGAAGCAGCTAAAAGAGGCTGTAACAACCTATAGACCTCAAGCACCCTTCACTGTAAGCATGGTGGAATCCATTACCAACTTGAACATGATGCCAGAAGATTGGACTAGTATATGTAAAGCTGTGCTAACTGGAGGACAATACCTGTTATGGAGGTTGACAATGAGGAATTTTGCAAGGAGACGGCTAGATGAAATGCAACAGCTGGTTATCCTCGGAGAAATCTAGATATGTTGTTAGGAAAGGGATCTTATGAGGATCAGCAGCAACAAATTGCATACGATCCCGCCATATACTCACAAATTGCTGTTTATGTGGTTAGGGCATGGAAGACTTTACAAGAACATGGAGGTTTACAAGGTCAATTATCTAAGGTAATACAAGGAGCTAATGAACCTTACGCTGAATTTGTAGATAGGCTTATTCAAACAGCTACCAGAGTTTTTGGAAATACAGAACAAGCAATGTCATTAATAAAACAACTGGCTTATGAGCAAGCAAATCATTGGTGCAGAGAGGTCATTAGACAATGAAAACATGAAGATTTAAACACATATATTAAATTATGTTGCGACAATAATGAACAAGGGCAAGTCCTGGCAGCTACAGTACAACAGGCTTTAGATGCCAGTCCAAAAACATGCTACAATTGTGAACAAACAGGACATTTTAAAAGGAATTTGCCCCATAGGAGGAGGGTTTAACAAAACTAGGTATCAAAGGGTAGAATACCGGGTATTTGCCCATGATGCCATAGAGGGAGACATTGGGATAATGAATGTCATTCTCAAATCACCATAGAGGGTACTCTGTTATCAAAAAATGAACAAGGATCAGGTGGTTATCCACGATATCATGGAGAAATGCATTAGGTTCCATTGCCAAAAAAAGGACTGTGGTCCCAATGCTCCAGGGCCCACAACCACAAATATACAAGGCACTGGAGGAACCCAGCAACCCCATCAGTGTAGTGATCAGGACACATTATCTATTAGATCCCTCACTAGACAAACCAGAGGAAGCACAGGATTAGACATCTGTGCCTCTGCCAGAAGAGTACTAACTCCAGAGATGGGAGTTCAAATGATTATCACAGGGGTAAAAGGACCTCTTCCCAAAGGAACAGTAGGCTTATTATTGGAACACAGTTCTTCTACTCTAAAAGGACTTATGGTAAGTCTTGGGGTAATTGATGCCGATTAAGAAGGTGAAATTAAAATTATAGCCAATTCTCCAAAGTGTATATCAGTAATTTCACCAGGAGATAGAATAGCACAGTTACTAATAATACCCAGCCTACATGATAAATTTTCCAATCATACTGTAGAAAGAGAGGATTAGGCTTCACAGGTGTAGATTGGGCTATGCTTTCTTTAAATTTAGATTCTCGCCCCATGCTAAAACTAAATATTCAAGGAAATAAATTAAATGGGCTATTGGATACAGGTGCAGAACTTAGCATCATATCTCATCAAGAATGGCCAAAACATTGGCCATTACACCAAGCCACTCAAATGCTTTGAGGCCTAGGAGTGGCAACTAATTTCCATAGAAGTACAATGGTATTAGCTTAGAAGGATCCTGAAGGATGTGAAGGAACTATACAGCCATATGTACTGGATCATCTTTAGATAAATTTTGATGAGAAGATGTCCTAGATCAATTAGGACTAACAATAACAAATAACATCAATTCAAATGCATCCACTATTATATCTAGACAAGGTTTTAGGAAATGAAAAAGATTAGGAGAACAAGAACAATGTACAGCAGCACCAATACAAATAGATCAAGGAACAGAAAGACATGGATTGGATTTTCAGGAGGGGTCACTGAGACAATAAAAACTATGTGGAAATCAGAAAGACCAGTATGCATTCCTTAGTGGCCCCTGACTAAAGAAAAGATACAGGCAGCCCATGACTTGGTCAAACAACAATTAGTGGAGGGACATATACAACCTTCTGTATCTCCCCATAATACTCCCATTCTATTATCAAAAAGATATCTGGTAAATGGAGATTATTGCAAGATTTATGAGACATTAATAATGAGATGATTATTATGGGATTTGCTCAATTGGGGATTCCCAATTTTCTGCTTTGCCAAAAACCTGGTATATTTTAGTTATAGATATTACAGATTTTTTTTCAATTCCAATTCATCCTGAAGATAGTGCATGTTTTGCATTTACTATCCTTGCACTGAATCATGAAGGTCCTGATCAGAGATATGAATGGAAAGTACTCCCTCAAGGGATGGCTAAGGGGCCAACTATGTGTCAAATTTATGTTAACAAAGTAATCCAGCCACTTAAAAATAAAAATCCTGAACTACAAATATTTCACTATATGGTTGATGAATTATTAGCACACAAAGATAAAAACACATTGCTAGAATGTTATACCACACTTACAAACTTATTAAAAAATTATAATCTAGAGATAGCAATAGATAAAGTACAATTAAATTTTCCAATCAATTTTTTAGGAGTTCTATTATCCTCAACCATGGTCTGTCCCCCAAAATTTCAAATACAAGTAGATCAACTCAGATCACTTAACGACTTTCAAAAGTTATTAGGAGACATAAATTGGATAAAGCCTTATCTAGGCATACCAACAGGAGACTGGGGACCTTAATCTGATATCCTAGAAGGTCCATCAGATCCAAATTCACCCCGAATGTTAATGCCTGAAGCAAGAAAGGCATTGAAAATCATTGAAACATATATGGAAAATATGTATTTGGATAGAATTGATACAAGTTTGCCTTTATTATTTATTGTATTACCAACAAAAGATATTTCTACAGGAGTATTTTGGCAAGAAGGTCAATTATTGTGGATACATTTATCTTATTCTCCTAACACTATTCTTACTAGGTATCCTGAGGCTGTAGGACAATTAATACTCAAAGTAATAAAAGCAGCAAGGGAGTGTTTCGAATTTCTCCCAATAAAATTTTACTCCATATATTATGGATCAAATTGATGAGTTAGCTAATGGTTAAATACTTGGGCAATACTCATGTACAAATCTAATGTTTCATTTGATAACCACTTATCATCTAATATTTTATTGTCTTTTTGGTCATCAAATCCTGTAATTTTTTCAAAAATGACAAGAAAACACCTATCATGAATGCTCCAAATATATTCACTAATGGGTCAAATAATGGTATGTCAGAAGTAGTTACACCTGATCAAACTTTTACATTTTTAGTACCCAAAGAATCAGTTCAAAAGGTAGAGCTTAATGAAGTATTACAAGCTTTTGTGATGTTTAAGTGTCTGTATTTAATTTATTTTCTGATAGTCCATATATAGTTAATGCTATAATATCCCTTGAAGATGCTGGTAGGATTTCCCCTTCCTCTACTGTTTTCTCTTTGTTTTCCAGAAAACAAAGTCTAATCTGGGACAGACAAGATCTATTCTTTATAGGACATATCACGGCACATACAAGGTTGCCTGGAGCCCTTAGTTTGGGTAATGATTTAGAAGATAAAACTACACATGACATACATATTTTTCTACACTAGAAGAAGCTAAAATTTTTCATAAAAGGTTCCATGTCAATGCTAATACTTTACAAAAGCATTTTAAAATAACTAAGAAAAAAGCCAGATAAATAATAATAAAATGAAAAAATTGTGTGACCTTTTTACCACAAGTTAATTTTGGAGTCAATCCTAGAGGAGTGATACCTAACCATATTTGGCAGATGGACGTCACACACTTGCCAGAATTTGGAAAACTAAAATATTTGCATGTTAAAGTTGATACTTCTTCCAGATTTTTGATAAGCTCCCTTCATGCCAGAGAAAAAACTAAAGATATTGTAGCTCATTGCTTACAAAATTTTGCCACTGTGGGCGTTCCAAAACAGTTAAAAACATATCATACTCCTGGTTATACTTCTACCTCTTTTAAACAATTTTGCTCATCATTTGGCATTACTCATATAACAGGAATTTTATACAATCCACAGGGACAAGGCATAGTTGAAAGAGGTCATCAAACTATTAACATGTACTTATTAAAGCAAAAAGAAGGAAATGGGAATGGGTATATATATCCCCCAAAGATAAACTTAATATAACCCTTTTTACTCTGAACTTTTTAAATTTGGATTCATCAGGGCTTAGTGCTGTGGAAAGGCATATATGTCCAAAAAATGTACATAAGCCCAAGGTACTTTGGAAAGATATTCTAACAGGACAATAGAAAAGTCCTGACCCTGTAATCGTCTGGAGTCAGGGGTCTGTTTGTGTGTTTCCACAGGGAGAACAGCAGCTAATTTGGATTCCAGAGAGATTAACTAAAGCGATTTCTACAGACCAAAAAGAAGATGATTTGGCTCAAATTCATAACAGCTGATATCCGGAACTCCAGTTTGGCTATCCTTATATCTGTGATAAAACCAGGATGCTTTTTTCAATATCTACTTTATTATTGCCGTTTTCCACATCATGAAGTTCCATTTTTGGTTTTTGAGCTCATACAGACCTAGGTTAATGTTTTACTGATCCGCTCTATTTTTTGACTACAGACTTTTTAAACATTGCAATGGAGATTTCATCTGTAAAAGTTATATGGCTTTTACTACTATGTTATGTGTTGTATGTATTATATTATGTGTGCAAACTTGTGTTTTATGTTGTATGTTTGTATGTATGTATGTCCATATATCATATATGATGAGCGCTCATGAAAAATGGATCCAGATATTTTTTTTTCTTATTCACATTATTTATATGGTTTAATTTAAATTGGGTAAATAGCTTTTGAGGATTGTTTTAATATGTGAACAAATAAGGAGGTTAACAGATCTTTTTACTTTCACGTTTCCTTTTCATTATATTTAATAATTCTGTTCAGGATAATGTAAATTGTTCAGAAAATTGTTTTCTTTGAGTGCCTGCTGGCATGTTACATAATTTTTTCTTTTGCCATTATTGCCAGAATTCCTATCTTCATCCCAGTGCTGGTGAAGACAAAGATAAAACCAATCTACAGCTTCTGCAATAGCTATCACTGAACTGCTTGCACAACTTGCCTGGACTATGTATCACTTGTATGCAGTGTGATCTATCTGTTGGTGCAGCGACTTGTGGCAGTGTTTGGGTATTTTTTCTGATGGTGTCATCTGTGGTACAATTTTTCCAAAAGGAGCCATCAATTGGCTTGGTGTATCCTCCTCCATTTGCTTGTCATGGTCATTTAGCTAAAATTTGGGGGCCAACAGAGAAAGAACAACACTCAACTGCTAGTGCAAAGGCCTATCAATAGGTGTGGCTGTATGCTGGACCAGTAGTCAATGACAGGTAAGATTCCATTGCAATGGTACCAACCTAAGACAGGAGGCTGATGCCTTGAGGTCAGATCATCTGATGACGGGTAAGAACCACATGTAGTATTGGACAACCTAAGGCAGGCACAGTACCTAAGCCAAATGCTTGTTTTTTAAACAGAGAGGGGGAGATGTTGAGAGCCACAGTCAAAGGGGCCCTAGCAAACTTCCAGCTGATTGGCTCACTATGGCCCCAGCAAACTTCCAGCTGCCAGCTGATTGGCTCCTCAGCAGTGATGCTCATTGAGCTGTTTCCCCACCCTTTCAGACCACATAGCTGCTCATTGGGGGACTCTTGTGGCTCCGCCCACATGACCCAGCCAATTAGCCTCAAGAGCAGGAGGAGTGGAGTTTGAGAGGCTCCTAGGAAGTCAGTGGTGGCATGTGGGCTCTGGGGGAATTCCTGAAGAGCTCATGTGGTGTGGTGTGTGTGTTCTAAAAATAAAGTTCGTTTCTGCTTGATAAGTGGCTCATAAATTGTTCCCAACCAGACTGTGCTCCAAACAAAGATTCGCCAAATTTCCTGGTCTCCAAGAAACATGACTCTATGGTCCCTCCAATGCCAGCTAGGGTGTGTTGACTGGCAAAATATTGTGTGGCATCTGAACTCCAGATCCCAATTTTTGGGCAACTATCATCTCACTAGGTATCATTTACAAATGTAACTAGGTCCTTCAGAGTGCATCAAAGTCACAGGTGATTTTTCTATCTAAACAAGCACAACTGTAGCAGAATGTATTTCAAATGTACCAGGCAGTACACAGCACTCTAAAACCACCAGGTAGATAGGAAATTCACAGGGTGCATCTTCACACATGGCCACAGGAGTACCCAAGTGCACAGCAGGGATGGCAGAAAGCCCTCAATGGTGTCCCTGAATATCAGAACTCAGAAGGACCCTGGGGTTGTAGCCGTCACTACTTCACCACCCCCTGTCACACTCACTCTTTTAATTGCAGAGTCATTTCACCTCCTCTCACTGCCTGTTGTTCTAGTAGACTCTCTGTCTATAGGGCAATGACACCCAGGAAAGACTCAGAGAGTACTTAATGGTAATTGGTGAAAACCAATACTTCTAACACAGCCAAGGAGAAGCAGCAGCTGTGTGGGTCTGAGCAGATGCCTTGCTAGGGAACTGCACTTGAGATGTAGTGAAGGATTAGGAATGAGGACTAGTTCTCTGGAGTTTTGTCTGTTCTGTTCCCTCCTACTCTGAGTTCACACCTGTCAATCCTCACTTCCCACATGGCTGTCCTCATGTGGGTCACAATCCTGTTCTCCTGTACATCCTGGCCCTTGGCCTGCCTCTGAATCCACTCTTGTATTCTTATAGGAGGGTCAAAAGTGGTGCCTGGTGGTCTTTAGAGACCAGAAAGGACAGCAGCAGATGTTCAGGGGCTGTTCATGAGGCCACCAATTGTCTAGTGTGAGAAGAGTCCCTGTATCAAGTGAACTCTGGAGGTGCCAGAGGCATCTCTCTCTCTCCAGTCAGAGGAGTGGCCATCAGCTGCTGTGGGTTGGTTTGTCCTATGGCCATGCAGTCACTGAGCCAGCTCTTCTGCCCTGTGTGGAGAAGCAACGCTACAGGAAATGCCCATGCCCAGCTCTGGACACAGAAATTCTATTTGGGCCCCAGAACAACTACCCATCTCTATGACACTTGCTTCTCTCTGGCACTGGAGCCCGTCACATCCCCCAGGGTCCTGAGCAATGGGAAGGTCACTGTTCTGGGAAGCAGGAGGACTATGTGCAGTTTCTGAACTTCATGGTGCTCATGCTCAGTCCGGAGAGTAGAGAGAAAGCATGAGTTAAGGAAAGAGATGCCAGCTTTACCTGCCCAGGCTCAGGGTATCTTAACTTAGAGTTCCATAGGCAGAGTGGCACACTCCTATAAGTCCTAGACACCTTGAGACTGAGGGAGGAGGACTGTAGGTTCAAAGCCACCCCAGGAAAATTATAGAACAAAGTATGAAAACAAAAGGGGGCTGATTTGGTTGTAGTTCATTGTGGCCTAGCATGTGAGAAACCTGACTGCATCACTGCAGCTGAGAACCTAATGAATGAATGAATGAATAAATAAATAAATAAATAAATAAATAAATAAATAAATAATCATACATTTAACAAAAATTCAAGAAATACCTATGTTTATAAACATATTCATACTAGAATTACAGAGTAAACACAGACGTGTCCATAGGATTTATATTTTAAAAATTACATATATGGCAGGTAGTATTCCTTTTAGTTCTAAGCAAATTAAACTCTGGCTGAGATGAGGCTCTGGGGGTCTTTGCTTACCCTCCTCTCTGGTCTAGCAGAATCTCTGCCTCAGGACAATTGGCTCAGCATGAGTGCAGAGCCAGGCGCAAACTGACTCCTGGTTTCTGAAACTCCCCTTGTTATGGCCTCTCTGCTTGGCTCAGCCCCAGGGTGTGGAGCACCTTCCTCCCCTGGCTCCCCTGCCAGGCAGCCTGAGGGCCGAGTCTCTGCTTCCCCAGGTCCTCACCACATGCCCAGGAGAACCTCCACTTATGAGCCCAGGGCCAGAGCCTGCAGCTCTCAGGCAGCTCCAGCCTGAGCACAGCTTTGTGTGAGCTCCTGCTCCAGCCTTTCCCATCTACATCACCAGCAAAGTCTGTCCTTCATCAGATGTTCTGCACACATTCTCACAATTGTCCACCTGCAGGTTGTCACCTTGCTAATGAGAAACTTGACCTGAATGTACTTTTCCCAGCCCCAGAGTAAAGATTTCATTGTAGTCTCTCTTCCCTAAGGAACTTAGCACAAGCACAGGGATAATTAAAATAGAGTGAAGCTTTTAAACCTTCCCTTTTTTCTTTTAGTTTACTGCTCACCAGCTGTGTCCTACTGTTTATGGTAGGAATAGGTGAGCCCTCCCAGACCAGGGCAGGAGGAAGTATCATGGAACAGCTGATGATCCCAGAAATGATGGTTAACTGAGAGAGGGAGGGTTGGGGCTCTGCCTCAGAGGTAGAGAACTGTGCAGCAAGCACTAGGCCTTGGGTTCAGTCATCAGCAACACAGGGGTTAAATAAAGATAGAAATGAGAGAGAGAGAGAGAGAGAGAGAGAGAGAGAGAGAGAGAGAGAGAGAAGGAAACAAAGTAAGAAAGAAAAAAGAAAATAAAAAAATGATCATGGACAGTTACAGAAAAATATTTTTGAAAACTCTAAGAAGAGCAGGGGTAAAAACTTTGACCTTCTATATTCTTGAAAAAAAAGTTGTAAGAGGACCTGATGGAGGACATGATGTTTAGAGACACTATAACCCTCTTGAAACCATGAGGCATTAAGACCAAGATTTAAAAACTCCTGTGGTCAACTGGTAAAGTAGAATTACATAAAGAATCTGGATCTTTGCTGTTTTTATTTAGATGCTAGCCATGTCCTATATTCTCCAAACATCAACTTCTAAAGTACTTTCACTAGTTTGAAAAATTATTCCTACTTCTCCTAAAACATATTTAAGTTGATGAGCCTGGCTAGCCTTAGGCCTTCTGGTCTGGAGAAGATGGGCACCATGATGGGTATGAGTGTGCTCTGTGGGACTCTGAGGCAGGGAGAGCTAGGTCCATGGGCGGGTAACTCCACCTGCCTCTAACCAATGCTTTGCCAATGTCCAAAAACCCCAAACACCTCAGTGAGTTTATACATCTTCCTCTCTTGCTGCCTTTATTTCTGTTTTTACTTCTAAAGCATAAACTACCCCTTTGTTTATTTAATGCCTTTTCCTCCCCCAAGGGTCAGTAACACAGAATTGTGCTTATGTCATGGGCTAGGCCACATGGGCAATGAGCAAACACACTTCATTTTGCCCTGAGACTCCACCTCCTGTAAGAAGTGCTTCTCCCAGGGAACCCCGGCCTTTATGTCCATCAACAGTTGTTGGCACAACAGTTTGGCAGCATAAAATGACAATTCTTATACCATGTAAAAATGTTTTTTCTTTAATTCCTATTTTTCTTGAACAAAGTACCCTGTCAGATTAATTGTCTAGATGTCAGCAACATTTTTTTTAAACTGTACTTAAGTAGGGAGGTTTAGGCCCACTCCTTTTTCTGCTTATGATTTTAGATCTCATGATGTTTGTTCATGGTTTTGAAACATAGCAACAGCCACTTATGTTTTAATGTGATTTTGGACTAAAAAGGTTGTACTCAAACCCCAGGAGGGGGTCGAAGGGTATAGACTTGCATCCTCACCCTAGGCCTTCCAGCTGGTGGATCCAGACCACAAACTGGTGAATAGTATTTCTGTCTCCTGCTCTAAGATTGACTGGGTGATTTATTGCAATCTTACCTTAACACTTAAAACACAAGAACACTTGTCCTCAACCAGAAAATACTACAGATCCACCCTCAAAACTCAGGGGGCTGACTGTGTCCTGTGGCCCCAGGAACCATGTTCTCCCAGGCAAATCTGTGATGCCCTTGTTTGACCTGGGACATCTGGACACACTGAGCCTGTGTTGATTGACTAGGAGGAGCCTTCCCTGCAGCTGTGCACAGCCTGCCTAGCCCTGCTGATTTGCATGTGCCCACAGCACAGCCCACTGCCCTGAGGACTTCTTAAGAGGCTGCTAACACCCTGTGCAGGAGTCAGTCCCAGTCAGGACACAGCATGACCATGAGGGCCCCTGCTCAGCTCCTGTGGCTCCTGCTGCTCTGCCTCCCAGGTAAGGAAGGACAACACTGGGGATTTACTAATCACAGTGAGGTCAGTGCTGCCTGGCTACTCAGGAAAGTCCTCTTGCAACATCACTACTTAGAAGGATATTTCTTTTTATTTTTCCAATGTCAGGTTTCAGATGTGACATCATGATGATCTAGTCTCCATCCTCTTTGCCTGTGTCTCCTGGAGACAAAGTCACCATCACCTGCAGGGCCAGTGAGGACATTGGTGATTATTTATACTGGTATCAGCAGAAGCCAGGCCAAGCTCCTAAGCTCCTTATGGATCTTGTAACTGGTTTACAATCCGGGGTCCCTTCAAGGTTCAGTGGCAGTGAATTTGGAACAGATTTCACTCTCACCATCAGCAGCCTGGAGCCTGAAGATGTTGCCACTTATTACTGTCAATGGCATAACAGTTCCCCTCCCACAGTGACACAGGCCATGACAAAAACCTCCCAGAGAGCATAAGTGTGAGGCTGGGCTGCCCCAGCTGCTCCTCCTGCTGCCTCCACCTGCTGAGGGCACTGCTCAGAGGCAGCCAGGCCCTGAGCACTACAAGGAGTGTTAGAGGATCAGAGGTCTCCTCTGCACTCTGACCCTTCAGCTCAGCCCCAGTAGGCAATGAGCTCACTGTATGATGAGGAAAGTTATTAAAGACCTGAAGAGACTCAATTAGGCAATTCAGGGGTTGTGCAGCAAAGGCAGGTCTCTCCATATGTTCCTACATGGGAATATTTTAGACATTATTTTTTAGTGTAATTTAAGCATCCGGGAAAATTGGGCTGAAGTGCAGGGTTCTCCTGTGTCCCCTTTTTTCCAACAGCCCCTCCATCAACACCTCAGACACTGTTGCTTTTGTTACAATTCATCAATCTCTGCCCAAGTTTACATTCACACCAGGGTCATTTTGTGCATTCTGTGGAAATAGACAAGTGGACAATGACGTGTGTCCAAATGTGTGGCCTGACACAGTGCAGATCCCTCCCTCACACTATCTGAGCTCCAGCTGATCCTCACTCTCTGCTGCAGACCTTCATGATTTTCCATCCTGTAGTTTCACCTAGCTGAGTGACAGGGCCTGGCACTCACTGCATGTGAAACCTTCAGACTGGCTCTCACCTGAGTGTCATGCATGTAAGTTATCTTCCTTCCTAAATTTTCATTACATGATAACTGTTTTCTTTTTTTTATGTATTTAATTTTTTTCTTCAAACTTGGTACTTAATACAGGAATGTGAAAGCACTTAGCTACATTCACAGTCCTCTTTTTTGTTGTTGTTATTTGTTTGGTTTGATGATTTTTTTGTTTGTTTGTTTGTGTTTTGTTTTGTTCTGAGTTTTTAGTTCCTAGCTAAGTTTCTGAACTTGGCCTTAAACTTGTGATCCTCCTGCCTCAGCCTCCCAGTTGCTGGGGTTAGAGGCAAGAATCACTGCATACTTCTCTATAGCTGTGTTCTTTTCTGTGCTGAGTATGACTTTACTTTCTGGCTCTTGGACAGTATTGATCCATTTCCCTCGTGAAGGGCAGGCTTTTGTCCTCCAAGTTTTCAATGCTGAACACAGTTCCTATAGGTTTTACTGTGCAGGTTTTTGGTTTCGTTTTCTTAGATTTGTATTGACACACAACACATGTTTAACATATGTGTTAAACACAGGGAGCATTATTGCTGCATGTTTGGTAGCAGAATGCCTAGTGTTATCAGAATCTGTCACTCCATCTTGCATGTCCTGCCTTCACATTGGAGACAGCTTGTGGGCACTCCCCAGAACTCTCAGCTAGCTGGTAGTGGCTTGTGACTGCAGCTAGGATCAGGTCAGCTGCAGGAATGAGGCCTGGGTTCCCCTCCTGCTGCCCATGAGATGTTTGTTGCCTCCTGGACTTGGCCATACCTCAGGGGGTTTTTCTCATGTGTGTTAAATTGCATTTCCCTAGTAACCTGGGGTGTCACAGTGATGATTGAACAGATGTCCACAATGTGCAATGGTCAGATTCAGCTCTCAAATTCTTGTCATCTGTCCCTCCTTTATGGTCCTTCTCCATCCTGGTGTTCCAACATTCATGTTCCTATCACACATTATTTCTTTATATAGCACTTTGCCCCCACATTGGGGTTAGCAATGCATTATTATCTTTGTTTTTCTACAGCTGAGGGGCTCTTGATTTTACCTTGATTTGTGATGTACATTTCCCTGGATCTAGAGCTCTAGGTCAACATAATTGTCCTTCAGCACTTGAAAGTGTGTCCTTTCCCTTTTCCTCCCTGTTTTCTGGCAAAGAATTCTCTGGTGATTCTAGTTGCTTCTCCCATAAAGCTAAGGATTCTGTCTCTGTCTTCAGAATCTGGCAGTGTGGCTGTGAGGGGAGCTGAGAGGCACCTCCTGGTTTATTCTGAGTCCCTGTGCATTTGCCTTCTCAGGGTTCTCCCCAGGTTCTCTAGCTGGGTGTGACCTTTGCTGTCTCTCCTGCTGCCTCCTTCCTCTGTCTGCTACATTCACCTCCTCAGCTCCAGACTGGGCTTTCATTGCGGTGGATGCATTTTTCAGTTCTGAAACCTTTATTTTTTGCCTCTGCATAGTTTCAATATTCTTTTTGATGCTTTCTGATTGTTTTTCATTTCTTTCAAACACATTTGCAGGTGCTCTTTGATGCACTTTTATGGTGGCTGCTTAATAATCCAATTCATATAATCCTTAGATACATTTAAACTCAGTGTTAATGTAAACTGACTGAATTTTCTCATTAACATGAGTTTACCCAGGTTTTCATATAATGAAGAATGTTTTCTTTTTTTACTTGATATTGGGTCCCCTCATAGGCCTAAAATTCTTAATTTGTAGGAATCTCCTATTTAGTGCCAGTGATTTGACTTCTGATCTACAGAGGGCAACAGCTCACCTGAAAGAAAGGTTTCTTATCCTGCTAGGCCCAGGAAGCACATTCTCCTTGGAAGCACTTAGTCCTCACAGAGTTCTGAATTCAAAGCAAATCCTCTTAATCACTTGTGGTCAGTTTCATATCAGTGGGATAAAATTCCAACAGTCATCTAACTTAGAGGAGTAAACATTTATTTAAGTACATTGGTTCAGAAAGTCAGTCCATGGTAAGCTGACCCTATTGCTCTGGGCCCAGGTGGGCAGAACATCAGGGCAGAAGGGTGTGGAGGAGGAGAGCTGCTTCACCTTTAGTTGCCAGAAAGTGCAAGGAAAGAGGGGAAGGGGCCTCAGGGAGGATGTACCTTTCAAGGCTCAACCCTAGTGACTACCTCCTCCAGCCACACCCCCCTGCCCTCAGTCACCACCCAGTTAGTCCACTCATGCCAGGAAGGACTGAATAACTTCAGCTCTCCTAGTCTTGTCAGTTCACCCCTGAGTATTTCTGCATTTACACGGTAGGGGTAGGGGGTCACCTGAAGTTGAAAATAAAGCACAGTCTATAAAAGTGCACATGCAATGACATCAATATAGCTGTTTTTTTTTTTTCTAGAGGAACTTTTTTTCTTAAAACAGTGACTAATGGTCTGGAACCAAATACCACACATGGCACATGATCTGAGGAAACTACATCATGGAGCAGAAAACTAATAAGTCCTCTCTGTGCCCTTTCCTTTCCCTCTTTCCATCACTAGCCTGCCACAGCAAAGCTGTAGCCTTGCTGAGCCCTGTTTGCAGGGACAGGAATTAAAATATCCTCCCTATTTATATTTCTTCTGATTGTTCCCAATTTCACTCTATCTTCAATTGAAGACAGTTCTCATCTGCTTTTGACAAGTGTATATATTCTCAAGATCACTTGGACTCTGATTTCTGTCTTCTCCCTCCATGCCCTGAGCCAACCTGCTTTCCAGGAATGCATGCACACATCTTTGATAAGGACACACATATTTCCACACAGAGCTTGACCATACACTCTTCTTAAATATGGGCTTAATAAAATATATCAGAGCCACCCATCATTCTGGCTATACTATGGGGGCAATCACCTTATCTGTGCCATATTATGATGCTAATGCATTCAAGTCAAAGCCTATCCAGGCCCCTTACCTCTTGGCATTAACTGATGAGGAAAATATTTGTGGTTGTCAGAGTGAGCTCATGATGAGGTGTAGGGTAAGAGAGAATCATGATACTGGAAACCTGGTCTGTGTACATGAATTATAACTTTGCTCTGAATCTGCTGATTCCCAGAGGTATAAACAGCATCTTAGAATAAAGTGTTTTCTATCTCTTCTTTCATTTTTTTCAAAATGATATTTGGCATAAAACCCCAACTTTGAAAACACAAATTTGGATCACAGTTGATAATATTTGTTAATAATTTTCACAAATTATTTTATAAAGTTATATCACTTTTTAGTAATTTTTTTTAGCATTGCACAGATTTTGCCTGAAACATTGCAAAAAAATTAATAAAATTATGTTTCTATACTGTGGCTTCTGATGGATACACTCACCATTTATCTTCACACAAAAAAATTCATATAGGAGAACATCACACTTATAGCCTGGAATTGTGACAAGAGAATTAAATTCAAATGTGAAAATAAGTTGAGTAGGGGGAGCTTCTATAGGACACCAGGTGTGCATGTGTGTGAGCTCTGTGCACTGGATTGGAAGCACGATATTTTTAAGTTCTCTTCCATGTACTCTAGGTCCATGTAGAACACTTCCCAACTGTATTCAGGTAAAAACTCAAGGAACGAAAGTTATAATTAGTCACCTGGTCTTGAATATGCACCTCAGTCCCAAATGCCTTCCCAAGAATGACCCTTGCATGAAGCATCACCCTCCTGGGGTCTTTCCCTCCTGTATTTGGGGTACATTAAAACTTTACTGATATTTTACACACATGCTATTTTTGTATCCCTTCAAAAAATCTGTGTTGCTCTTGTGACTTACTTTTCCATTTCCCAATAGATATGTTCTCAACTGTGAAAGTAATTGTACCTGAAGTTTAATGGAATTTACCATTTTTTTCAATATAAAACCCAGACATTCTCTGATGTTTGAGGATTTTCAGGTTCATGGCAGAGTTTTATGGAACAAGTTATAGCCCTCACATTGGGTCAACTGCACTTGAGCCAGTGTGTGATCTAGGCTTTGATGTCCTTGTGGTCATGGGCACCAAGCCATGAAGGAACCAGTGGCTGCAAAAGTGAAAATGGGAAGAATCATTTCAACCCTGATGAACTATGGGTGGGTCTGCTGTGATGAGTGGGGTGTGGAAGATGTGGCTCTTCCCCTCTGTGGATCAGGGAAAGCACAGGGACATCTGGTGATACATCTGAGATGGGAGGTGGATACCCGTGACCAATAAAGGAAAGCAAAAGCAAAGACTACAAGGTGCTTCTGGGAACAGCAGTGGCCCCAAGATCCAAGATCTCAGAAGAATATTTTTCATTGAAACTCATATATATATATATATATATATATATATATATATATATATATATTTTTTTTTTTTTACTCCTGCATTGGAAAAATCAACCAGACCTACAGAGATAACCTTTTCAAAATGATTCAAATAAAAATCAGTAGTTAATTGACCACACCATGGATGAGCTGATTTTCAAGAGTACTGTAAAGACATAACTGTATATGATTTTCTTTACTTCCCATCCTCTTCTTCCCCATCACATGTGACTTTCTGATATACCTCTCGGGCTGGAAAAATAATTGTTTTCTCTTTCAACTTGACTTCCACAGTGACTTCTGTCCCGAGAGGGTTCCTGTGTAGGTGACCTTGGATACCTTCACTTTCCCCTTCTGTTTCCATATCCTCAGTCCTTGTGTTAGTGGCTGGGATGAGTCACAGCTGTGATGTGCTGAATCTCCCTGTCCACAGCAAACTCCAGACCTCAACCAGGGACCAAGCTCCTGATACAACCTCTCCTGCAGAGCCTCAAGGTCACCATCATGATGGCCCACCTCCAAGTGAGTCTCTTTTTGATACAAAAAATAATGTAAAAAAAACTTGATTAAAAAAAGAAAAATCAAAGCTGTTTTTGCCTGGGCAGAGGACACCCCAGTCACACATGACCTTGGAGCCCCAGGACTCTTACAGAAAAGTGTGGGTCTGAGCAGGGTCCTTGAGGGGCCTGAGTAGGTTCCTCCCTTGCTCATCACCTGCAGAGGCTGAGGGGAGAGGCCCAGTGTCTGGCTGTACCTGGAACTGCAGCACCTCTGGGACCTTTCCTGCTACTCCCCTGGGGTCTAGTTTACCCAACTCAACTACTAATGCTGGCTTGGGCTTAGAGCCTTTGGGAGCTGCTAAGGGTCATTAAATTTTCTAATTATCACACTCCTCAACTTAGATATTTACCACTTATTTTTGGTGAGTCTTTCAAAGCTCTGGACATTTGGCAAGGAAAGGCACAGACCTAGACATGGAGGTGCTGTGGTCCTCCCTAGCCATCACTGTCATCTGCTATAGAATGTGGGAAGCTCTACCTATTAGGCCCTTGACTCTCTGGGACCCCAGGGTGAGGGTGGAGATGCCCTCAGTGCTCACCCCTCCTAGGGGCTTCTCTTTCCTCCCTGTGGGCACAAGTCTTAGCACAGGTGCTGGAGCTCCACAGGATTCTCTCTCCTTGGTCCCTCCTGAGCAACCCTCCAGGAAAAAAGGATTGGGCAGTGTTAATGGCATATGTCCTTCAGGAATGACACTGATGAATGGGGTTGACAGATGGTAGACCAGGTGGTAGAGAACTTTTCACACTGTGATCAAAAGACCTGAGAAGAACAGATTCAGAGGAGGAATATTTGCTCATGGTTTCAGTGTTCAGTTCATGGTCAGCCACTCCACTGCCCTGGGCCTGAGATGAGGCAGGCATCTCGGCTCCTCCAGACACTCTGTCTGTTTCTGAGTTATTTCTGGAATTGGGATGTGTCTTCCTTGACATTTGTCAAATGCTTATACTGGATTATGTGGTTCCATAGCCTGAGTCAGGGATTCCCTTAGAGACTGGAATACTGGGGTAATCCAGGGGCCACCCCTAACTGTGCCTTTGCAAACAGCAGGGGGCACTTCAGTGACACTGAAGGCTTCTTTTGACAGAATGTCACACCCAAGAGTAAACACGACTAAAAGTCTGGAGACAAAATTTAAAAAAAAAAATGTCTGAACCTTTTTAAATGGCCATGATTAGAAATAATGACCTTCGAAGTGGATACAAATCATCTGATCTCTGCTCAGCAGGAGGCTCTCAGTCACCAACTTTCCCAAAACAAGGACCCATCAGCCACCCTCCCAGCCTTTCAGTGAGGTTCCTGCAAGAACCATCAACCAGAACTCACAGAGCTCCTGATTCTTCTGAACATCCAGCCACCATGCAGAGTGAGTCCTCATCTACCCCACATGGGAACCAGGTCAAGGACTCTAGAGGGTTATTAGGGATCACACACTGTACTGTGGGGAGCACAGATGCACACTTACTTGGCCTCAGACACTGAATTCAATGCAGTTTTGAAGAAAGCATTTAAATCTTCCTGTCATCATCAGGTTGAACACTCATAAAATACAGGACACACCTGAATTAGAGAGATAAGGAGGCTCCCCTCTCCACCATCACAGCAGGCCTGCCCTGGTCCTCTGAGGCATTTTAATGGAAGCTGAGATCTTAACTGAGGCCTTGAGGCTAGTTCTCTCTGTCTCCATCACTCTGTCCTCCTGATGTGTCCCAGTGAAGCTGCACATGCCTAAGGGAGGAAAAATGGTCACTGTCTGTTGATTCATACCTCTGCAGACTCTAGTTTCTTAAATATAAAATGGACCATCTGCATTTTCAGAGGCTCTTGAAAAAAACACCAGGTGTTAGAACACCAGATGTGGACAGTGGCCAGGCTTCATACCACCTAGTAGCAGGTAAACTCACCCTGAAAACTAAGGACATTTTTAGAATGAAAGTTCAGAGAGGAGGCATAGATTGCTTACATAGGGAATATATTGAGTGTGGATAAAAGTGGTGAAACAGCACAGATAGTGACAATTTTCATGATAAATGGGCATTTCTATGGGACCCACTTGTTACTATTGGTTAAGTGAACTTGGTGGACAAAATTTTCACAGTCATTAAGATTAAATGTCCTGCGGTCGGTCATGTGTTTTTTGATGATTCCAATTATCAATCAAGAATATGGAGCAGAGGTTTTGATTTGGAGCTCAGAAATCTGATTGATTTTTAAATCTCCATCTTCCTCCATTCTTCATCTCTTGTAATTACTTTGAGGACATCTTGGAATATTTTATTTATCACAGTGCTTTGAGGATGATTGAAAAAGTCAACAAAGTTGTCCTTGAACCACAGAGAAACTGCACAGCTTGGTCCTTGAGCACCAAGATTCTTGGTACCTTCCTTGCTACCTAGAGAGTGTGGAGCAGCACAATATTGTGTGTCTGGTAGATTCCAGCCATGGTGGATGATTAGCAATGTGTGAGTTTATAAAACTAAAATAAAATTAAAGTTTAAATTTAATCTTTCAGATGTACTTGCTGTGTCTCAAGTGGTCAATACACACTTGTGACTGGTGGCAACAGGATGTTCTGTTTGCCCATGTTGGTAAAAAGGTTGATTTGACCATCTTTGGTGTTGTAGCTAAGAGCACAAATCTCCCCATGGCTGGTCACAAGCCTGTGTGACCCCGGGGCCTTCTTAGTAGGCACAGGTAGTATGGTCTTGAGTTGTCCCAGGGATCTTCCTGAGAGGGCAGGAACGAGGCTGCACTGACACGGAGACCAGGAGGCCTGGTATCCCCTGACTCTGCCTCCACAGCTGCATCCTCAGGAGCCTCTCTGAAGTCACAGCCTTGGCCTCTCACATGCACCACAGAGTCCAGCCCTTAACCCTCTTCTCAATCATTATTTTTGAATCCCTGGTTGTCTGCAAGTCATTTGTCCTCAGCTAGAAGAAAGACTATTGATATGAACTTGACATCTGTGTTCCTTACAGAATCTATCCCAGTGATGAATACAATAGAGTCAGCTCCCTGAGTAATAGTGAAGATTAGCAGTGCAGCCTCATGGGACTGAGTCTAAAATCCTAACCATGTTATGCCTAAGATCGACCAGTAGGTGGCAGACAAGCACAGCCAACCAGTCACCTTGTCTTAGAAATATCAGGAAACAGAGAGTGGACCCACAGCACACAGCACATGACTCACACACAGAGTCCATCTAGCAATGCTCCCACCAGTCCATAGTGACTTCCTGAGTGCTCTGGGTGACTCTGTTCTACTGCACCTTATTCTAGAGCAAGCTGAGCCTTTCTAGTCCTAATTTCCCATATCCAAAAAACTCAAAAATCTGAAAGTTTTGGGATGGATTCCAGTGAGTTTTGGATTATTGTATGGAAATGCTCAGTTAGGAATGATAAAAATTTTTCAAAATATAAAAAGTATTGAAGTCTAAAGCACTTTAGGTTTCTCACATTTAGAAAAAGGATATTCAACCTGTGTTCTAATTTCCATCATTAAAATGTTTGACCATGAGCACACACAAACAGGAACACCATAGACCAAGATTATGTATAACTGTAATGCCTTAAAATTAAAAAAAAAATTCTAAATAAATTTATTAGCCCCAAATTGATAAACCACTCCATTCTCTAAAACAATGTTTTAGGTATTGGGCTTCTTGTGTATTTCCAGAGACCCTGGAAGAGAAAGCTGAAGGAATTCTACTACAGCAGATCTCAAGTGGAGATGGTGGGTTTTTCCTTTTTGTGAGTCATTTGACAAATATTTGAGAGAAGGTTAAAAGACAAAACAAGGGGCCCCTAAGCAGGAAGACTGGAACAGTCTTATCTCCAATTTTAGGTATCATGTAAGATATTGTGCTGACACAGACCTCAGCCCCACTATCTCTCTCTCTCCAGGTGAACAGCAAGCTGGAGTGTGACAGCTTGTGATCTTAGCACCAGCATAAGCCTGGGCTTACACTTGGAGGCCTCATCTGTGCTGCATCCTGCAGACCCAGTGGTGTCCCAGCCTGGCTCAGGGGCAGTGGGTCATGAGGAGACTTCCCCTTGTCCATCAGCATCCTGGACCTGGGATGCCACAGTTCCTTACTCTCAGGAAGCCTCAGGGGCTACCACAGCAGCCCAGATGTTTCCAGAGGGAAATAACAGCTGCCATCTGGCTTCAATCCCTTTCTGTCTAGTACATAACTGCTCTCTCCAGAGACATGAAGTTAGACTTCTGCAATTTTCTGTGTCATCTGACCCTTGAAAAGGAGATTGTAGGAGACAGAAAACCCACCTTCATTTATGTATGAAAGGTGCTTGGTCCCTTAGACCTTCTTTTGCTTCCCCAGGTACATGGCAGAGGTTAAACAGGATGGGGGACTATTTGCTATAACATGCAGGTGAGCAAGAGGAAATGGAGGCTCAGGGAGAGTCATAAACAGGGCTATGCTCAGGGTTAACAGTGACTGCACAAGCAAAACTGTGTGCCAGGGTCCCTGCATACATCCCCTCTCTTTTTGACCCAGTGGTGGCCTCCTCTGTCCAGGAGAGAGCCTGTTAATGAAACAATTGTCCTCAGGTCCTGCTAACAGGGCATTTCTGCTACATTCCAGGATAAGGCCTTGGGACAGTTCTGTGTATTGTGACCCTCAAATGTGGGGCTTCAGCTCATTCATGCTTTGTGTCTCTGCTGAAATCGCCCAGCTGTGGCCTCTCCTCCACACACAGCAGGCTCAGGGCTCCAGGGAGGAAGGGATTTGTGGACAGGCATGCTCTCCAGAAGCCAGTTTATTGTGCCCATTTCCAGAATCTGCTAGCATAACAGTGTGTTTTGTGTCTTTTTTTCTTCTCACAAACCAGACTTCTTTTCTTTGCTAGAACCTGAAAGTGGAAATTGTGAACTCAGCTAAGGCAAGGACATACCTGGACATTAATTTACTAAGTCACAAAGTGATTCAGGCATTTTTCAGAAAATGCATTCAGAGTCCACTCAAGCATGGTTTGAAATAGGCTCTGACATGGACATGGCAAAGGAGACAGCTTCTCTGACATCACAATTTCATGATCCTTCATTTAGATCCTGACACCCCCCCCCAGAGGGAGCATGTGACTTGTGTAGAAGACAATGACTTTCTACACCCTGTGAAACTCCCCAAACACATTTTCACCTTCCAATTAACAAGAGTTCTTCCACTCTCTGTCTGCCAACCCCACTGCTGGCCCCTAGGGGGAAAGCCGATCTGAGCTTCCTGCTCCTGACTCTGCCAGCTCACCTCTTAACTGGCAGTTTATTTTTATAAGAACTCATTTCAGCATATAGACTTCTGCATGCACTATGCAGTGAGTCCTGATTTGATGCTAATTGCTTTCTTTTAAAAAAATATTTAATTAATTTTATTTTTAAATACATGGCAGTGGAATGCATTAAAATTCTTATTAAACATAGAGCACATTTTTTATATCTCTGTATATAAAGTATATTCACAGCCATTAATGTCTTTATACATGTGGCTTTCATGGAAAAGTTCTCATTCCCAGAACAGGCATCCTTTGACATAATTAGAGAAACAAGTTCCGGGAGAACACTCCTCATGACTCTCTGCAAACACTCCCTGTGCGACAAGTAAGGGAACTCACAGAGCTGCCATCTTTGCTTTTATTCTCTGAGAAATGACATCCCATGATCCAAAGCACTGAAGCCCAGTTTCTCCTCTGAGGGGACTGGAAGGGCCTGACCTCTTCTGCTGGGTCTCCTGGGTCTCAGGGTGTTGCACACAGTGTACTCAGTATGTGTTCATGAGAACCACAAGTAAGTAACAGGAGAGCCTGGGTCAGTCCAAGGCCACCTGGAGAATTGCTCTGCATACACCTCCCACAGCCCATCTTCCTGTGGACTTCATGGACACAGAGCAATTTTACTCATGGACCTCATAGTAGTGCGCTTGGCTAAACTCCGCTCCCTTGTGTCATGTCCTGTCCCCATAGAGTGCAATTATGGGGAAATGATGCCACAGAAAACACATAGGATAATGTACCATGAGCAGGCTTGTCTGTCATGTAGAGGAAAATATTGTGCATTGTGTCCCCACAGTGTGGTCTGGCATTGACAACAAATGAGCAGCAGGAAGAAGAGGATCCAGGGCTCCTTTTCCAGGTGGGAGAAGGTGCCCACCCTTCAGGGTCTCCCAGGTCAGTGGCTTAGCCTTTAGTGTCTGTGACTCAGACTCTTGGTTGCTCACATTCATAGTCCTGGCTCCAGAGATGGGATGGGCATGGTCTAGAGCCCAGATCTTCAGGAGCTGAGGACATCCTCTTAAAATTAAGAAAGAGAAGGTGGAAATGAGTCAATTCAGACCTCCATCTGTGCTCACAATGGAGAAGTCATTCTTTCCTTCCTTACAGACAGCTGTACTAACATAACTGCAGTGCCCCCTGTGACCAGGACATGGACATTACTGCCCTGCCCTATCCTGTCTTCATGGCATTTCACATGTGTCCAGTCGCTCCATAGTATCTTCTGCAGGAAATTACTGAGTGGAGACTCCCCAGCTGCTGTGGAGCCAGGTCTTTTCAGCCTCCTTTAGCCTGGGGTGGCAGCCTCTGCTTCCTTGGATCTCATGGTCCTGTCTCTGTTGAAGATGCTGTACCAGTGGCCCTGTAGAATATCCTCACTGAGGAGGCAGTGTCCCTCAGGACTGAATTCTGCTCCTTCATCCAGCATTGTGGTCACCCTGCTGCCATAAAATAGCCACACCCCCACCACTACTGGGCATTTTCAACAGAAATGGACTTTCCTATGCCTGGAATCTAAGGCAGACATCAGGGCACCAGCTGGGCTATTCTGCTTTCCCTTGGCTCTCGATGGCCGCCCTCCTGTGTGTCAAGTCTTCTTTCCCTGGTGTCTCTAAGACCTAATTTTGTCTTCCATTAGGCCACCAGTCATATTGGATTAGACCTCAAACTCAAACCTCACACTTGCATAACTATGTCTTCCAACACACTGAAAAGTTATGCACATCACAGCCCCAACCTATGAATTTTGAGGGAACACAGCTCATCCCATAGTGGTGGGCAGGAGTGTGCAGAGGAACGCTTTGCTCTTCTCATGGGCTACTGTGAGATGGGGCATGGCTTAATGTCCTACATCTTATTGATGCTCTTGGAACCTGGACTCAGGGTGTCCCCAGAATTCTCCAATGGTTGTTTTCCCCCTTAAAACGAATAAAAATTTGTCCCTTGGAATATCATTATACACTAATGAGTTCATATATTCTTCAATGATCAGAATGTTGTGATCATTAATTATTTTAATATTGCAAATTCTCCAAATTTGTCTACTTGCTGTCACATACAATTTATTATGTTTTTCTATGACCTCTCAATATTTCACTGCATCCTGTGTTTCAAAATGGTCCTAGTTTCTCTTTTTCTGAATAAAACATTTCCCAGAAATTCACAGATCCATTAGTGAATAGTTGTTTTAGAAATTATAGGTTCTTTTCAAGAGAAGAAGATGATTTCTTCAAGATTGTATGAATTTTTCCATTCATCAATTCACACCTTAATCACACACAATGATACTTGCTCATGTTCTATCGACAAAATCCATGGTTTCATATGATCACATTTAATTACATTCTAAAACACTTTGTTAGACTTTGTTTAATAATTCTTCTGTCAGATAAGTCACTTGTTTTCACTTGTTGAGTCTCTTAGGTCTAATTACTGATTATGAATTTACTTACTTGAGCCACACACACTGTTTAAAACTAAGCTCTAGATAATGCTTTTGTGAACACCTACAGGCTTGATCAGGGCAGAATATTCAGGGGTAGGAAACATGGTAGATTTTGCTGAAAGAAAATGATTGGCTCTCTGCTACCACAGGCAGGATGAAGGTTGGAGGAGAGAGGACTGCCACCTCTGAAGACACTGGATTGTGAGGCCAGAGAGAGTGGGAGTGATAACCTGAGCATGAGGGGAAATCAGGCGTGGGTGTGGGCAATCAGAGGCAGAGCTAGGACTGTTGCTGTGCCTCTTATGTAGGAGTGGAAAATATGTGATGTTGGCTTGTCTTGATAAACACAGAGGGATGAAGGAGGGATGAACAGAGGGAAAGTGTTTGAGCATCTGGAGAAGGAAGATGAGGGAGGAAAGATTGTGCCCGTCTTATGAATCAATGGTAATTTTCATATTGCCTTTCTACTTTACCATCAGGAACTCAGAGCAAGCAGTCAGCCACTCTGGACTCATAAATGGTCTCAGATGCCAAATGAAAGTATCTCACAAGCATTCCTGAAGCCTCTGGGGTTGTGCCATGGCCCACATCCTCTGTCAGAGATGGAAAGATGCACAGATGGAATTAGAGGTCATCAAAAAGCATGTCACCTGCAGGACTCAACAAAAACACTGCCTTTTGTCCCAGAGAGCAGAGAATTTTCTGTCAGCAATTCTGAGCTTCCCTATATGACCTGGGACTCAGGACCTGGAGCCTGAGCTGAGTGATTGAGAGGAGCAGCCCTGCAGCTGTGCCCAGCCTGCCCAGCCTTCCCAGCCCTGCTGATTTGCATGTGCCCATAGTACAGCCCATTGCCTGAGGACTTCTTAAGAAGAAGCTTACAGAAGTCAGTCCCCCTCATGACTCAGCATAGCCATGAGGGCCCCTGCTCAGCTCCTGGGGCTCCTGCTGCTCTGCCTCCCAAGTAAGGAGGGACAACATTGGGGATGTGCTCAGCCCAGTGGTCAGTACTGCCTAGCTCTTCAGGGAAGTCTTCTTGAAACATGATTAATTACAAGGATACTTACATTTATATTTCCAATGTCAGGTGCCAGATGTGACATCATGATGACCCAGTCTCCATCCTCCCTGTCTGCATCTTCAGGAGACAGAGTCACCATCAACTGCAGGGCCAGTCAGAGTATTAAGAGTTGGTTAGCTTGGTATCAGCAGAAACCAGGGCAAGCTCCTAAATGCCTTATATATAAGGCATCCTATCTGCAATCTGGGGTCCCCTAGAGGTTCAGTGGCAGTGGATCTGGGACAGATTACTCTCTCACAATCAGCAGCCTGGAGCCTGAAGATGTTGCCACTTATTGCTGTCTACAGGGTAGTAGTTGGCCACCCACAGTGATACAGGCCCTGACAAAAACCTCCCAGGGAGCAGAAGTGTGAGGCTTGGCTGCCTCAGCTGCTCCTCTTGCTGCCTTCACCTGCTGAGGATACTGCTCAGGGGCACCAGGCTCTAGAGATCTCTGGTAGACTTTGATAGGAAGGGCCAGGGAGGCTCCTCTGTGCCCCACCCTCTTTTCTTCTCAGCCCCAACAGGTGATATATGACCATTTCCTCCAGGTTTAGTGAGTAACTATCACTTTATGAGAGGAGTCCAGCTCTCTGTATCAGTTTGGATTCCTACCTCAAATTTGAAATACATGGAATCATAGTCTAAGTGTATCTTTCAAAATCCACAGCCCCTCTGAGTGAAGTTGGAGCCTGTAGATTCCTTCACTGGCCCAGGAGCTTCTTGGGGACACTGACACCCAAACCATAGCACAGACAATAATGTGCACATAACTGTTGTGATTCACACATGCAGCAAAGAAAACAGAAAGGGTGCTGGGGTGTGGATCAGTGATTAAGTTCCCCTGGGACCAATCCCTGGTACCAACAGCAAAAGCAATATCACCTCACTATGCTGGTTTATCCTTGACCCTCCTCCTCCCCAGGCATCCCATAGCAGGTGCCAGCACCTTCTCTCTGTGGTGCCTTGGCCTGGGCAGGACCCACAATAGTTCTACCTACTCATCCTCTGAGGTCTCCCAATCTTACCTTACCTTCTCTGGTGGCAAATTATCATCTGCTTTTGACATGTGTCCATCAAGTTTCCTTGGTCCTGATACACTCGCAGGTGAACTTCTCTGAGCCCTCTAGTAAAGAGCAGGAGACTCTCACTGCAGTAGTTTTGAAACTGGAGTTTCCTGGCTTATGGGGCAGGTGGGGTCAGTACAAGCTGCAGCCTCTGGAGCTCAGGAGTGTCTCTGCTCTTTACAGGGGCCATGCTCGCCAGCCTTGCAAAGACCGCAGAAAACTATGCTCACATCTTGGACTCAGATTACTCCTCTGTCCACATTAAGGTTATGACCATGTACTCTTCTCAGACATGCTAACCTCAAGTAATATGTCTGTTGTCCCCATTACCATGGCTGCACTGGGAAGGCAGTGCACCTTCTTTTTGCTATTTGAGGACATTCTAGTTTCTTTCCCTGTGACATCAACATATGTGTAAAACCAATGAAGACACAGGGGTAAAGTGATGCCATAAGGAAAGGGAAGGCTCTTGGGACCCTGGGACACTGTGTGTGTGTTAAGTGGATCCTCTGCATCTCCTCAACTCCAATCTCAATGTACCACTTCCATCTTAATGTAAGCAGAGCTGGGCCCAGCTGGTGCTGCCCTGTGCTGAGTCCACACTCCACATTCAGTGAGCAGCTCAGTCACTCAGTCACTCAGTGCCCAGGGCATGGGGCCAGGGCTCAGGGATGCCTCAGAGCTGCTTTCAGAATAATCAATAGTCTTTCTTCCTCCCTATTCCCTCTCTCCCTCCTTTTCTTCCTTCCTTCCTTCCTTCCTTCTTTCCTTCCTTCCATCTTGCAAATGAGAAATGCAGTGAGAGGATTCAGTTTTTGATTTTTAATTTTGTTGGCTGTTTCTCTATGGTGCTGGGGACAGAACCCAGGCCTCCCCTATGCTGTTAGTGCTCTCACAGTGACCTGACCCCGTGTCTCCTTCTCCCTACTGACAGTGCTAGGGATCAAGGTGCTTTGGTCCTGGCATAATGACAGCTGTGTGGATGGTGGGATAGAGTTGAGGCCACACTCACAATCTGGGATAGTTGATTTTTGGCAAAGATGGCAAGACCACACAAGGAAGGAAGTGTTGCTGTGAACAATAGACCTGGGATGTTTGACACCTGCATGCAAAAGGATGAAGCTAGGCCCATGTGTGCACCATGTGTGATAATTACACAGCATGTCACAAGGCCTGAACTCAAGATAAAAAACCGTAAAATACCATGACACAACAGAGATGCGAATCTGTCACTTTGCATCAGGCAGCAGTTTCTTAAGCCAACCAAACAGCACAAGCAAATGAGACATCAGGAAATGGAACCCCTAATCTCCCTACTGTGCACTTTGAGGAAGGTGCATAGATGATCCTTTGAAAAGGAGAGAGGAGTGTACACCCTGTGTCTGACAGGAGCTGCTTGCATGAGTACCGGGTTCTTACTGGTGGCCATTGGAAGAGGCCAATGGACAAGGGCTGGCAACTCCCCATAGGCTCTGGAGCTGTGGAAAACCTGATTTAAAGACAGAGGCCCTGTCCTCAAGGAGGAGGATAGGGAGGCATAGAGGAAGTAGAGCTCTAGTCACAAGGTGCTCAGTGGGCCAAGGATGGTGGAGAGCTGGGCTCACAGAGAGGGACCTTCACAGAGGGACATTCACAGCCTTCATTTCACAGCTTGGGGTGTCCTTGTGCAGGACGTTTTCTACTGCTTCCACTAAAAAGAAAGAAATGATTCAAATGTTTATACACACATTCATACTAGGCAGATCTGGAACAGGACTTGAGGGTCCAGAAATGTCTTTTGTGTCAACAAAACCAGTATTTCCTCATATTTTGGAGGGACATAAACTCAGAATATATGTGTCACACATTCTTATATTTTCTATATTTATCCATCAAATTGTTTGGACTAAGAATTTTTTTTTAATTGGCTGAAATGAACTTAGAGATTCATAGTAGCACTTTGTGGTAAACTGGGAAACCACAAAAGTGCAGGTCTGTGTGAACACTAATGGTCAAGGTCACTTCATTGAGAACAACATGTGCTCCCCCAGGTTGTGTCTGGGAGCCTCTGTCTGCCCTGGTGATGCTCCAGTGTGGTTCTGGATCTAGTCCCTGTTTTCTGAGTATTCTGGGCATGGCTTCTTGACATCTTTCCTGTATGCCCATCTTTCTATTCAAGATCACATACTTTGCCTTCAAGGCTTGACAAATCTAACTTCAAAGTGGCCTGAATGATTGGTGACTGTTTTATTGAATTTAAATTTGATTTATTGGGTCATTTGCAGGGTTTCCTTTGGTTCTTTTCAGAGTCTCTGGGTCGTCAGTGAAGAAGTCTTTCACTTCCTGTGTTTTCTAACCTCACTCCTGGCATCTCCTTTTAGCTCACTGGACACCTTAGTCTTGAGTTGTGTAAATTTTATCTCTGATGTTCTCCACAGTGGTGTTGATAGCGTCAGGGGTTGGAGTGCCCTGGGCTGTTTATTCTTTGATGGGTTATTTGTTCCTTTGATTTTTCATTTTCATCCATCTATTGGGAGGGCTATTGCTTCCTCTTTGAAGCAAGACACTGTTTCATGAGCTTCTTTCCCTCCAGGCCCCTGGGTTGAGCAAATATCCAGATATTGATACTTTAACTCAATGGGTGGCCTCTGCTGTTCCCAGTATCAGCTGATTTTTGAAAGATGCCACAGAGTGGAGCAGATTCTATGCTTATAAATTATAAATGGTGCACTGTCACATGTGAATCCTATTCACAACTGATCTTATACACTCTGAATTAAATTTTAAATTGAATTTTTCAGTTGTTTTATTTTGAATGTTCAATGTCACATGTGGCTAATGGCCAGCAAGTAAGACAACTTGGATACACAGTTCACCACCATGACAGAATCAATGTGAGTGTAAAGATTAATGTGTTCATTCCTGGTGTTGTGGCTAGGAGCACAAAACTTTGAGCCATTGGTTACAAACTTGGGGGTGTCAGGTCCCTCCTGGTTGGAACAGCTGCTATGGTCTAGGTGTGGCTCTGGAAAGATCCTGCATGGCAGGAAGGACTGACTGATACACTGACAGTGGACACCAGGAGGCCTTGGGTCCTCCCTCCCACCTTACACCCTGCAGTCCTCAGTGAACTTTCTGTTGTCACACCTTGTCATCTCTCCTGGGTCACATAGCTCATCCTAAACCCTAGTCTCTTTTAGACCCTTGGTTGTCAGTTAGTCTTCAGTCCTTGACTAGCAGACAAAGTTCCTGACATGAGGGGACAGCTAATTTTCTCGCAGAACTCAATATCCTGGTGGTGGTACAGTGGCATCAGCATCTTGAATGACACTTAAGACTCAAGTAAAGCCTCCCTGGGACCCAGCCTCTAAAATCCTGAGGATGTTTTGTGAGTGTAAAGATTAACGTGATCATTCCTGGTGTTGTAACTAGGAGCACAAAATTTTGAGCCATTTGTCACCAGCCTGGGGGTGTCAGATCTTTCCTGGTTGGAACAGCTGCTGTGGTCTAAGTGTGGCTCTGGGAAGCTTCTGCATGGCAGGAATGACTGACTGATGAACTAACAGGTGGACAACAGGGTACCTGGAATCCTCCCTCTCTGCTTTACACCCTGCAGTATTCAGTGAACTTTCTGAAGTCACACCTTGTCATCTCTCCTGGATTACACAGCTCATCCTGAACTCTCTTGTGACTAATTTCTTTTTAGACCCCTGGGTGTCTGTTAGTCTTCAGTCCTGGACTAGCAGAAAAGATTCCTGACATGAGGGGACAGCTGTTTTCCCTGCAGAACTCAGTATCCTGGTGGTGGTACAGTGGGATCAGCATCTTGAGTGACACTGAAGACTCAGAGTGAAGCCTCACTGGGACTCAGCCTCTAAAATCCTGAGGATGTTATGCCACAGAATGACCAGTAGAGGGAAGACTAAGGACAATATACTGGGAGAGCTGCCTATTTTCACAATATTAGGAAAATAGCAGAGTGTTGTTTCCTCTTATCAACAGGGAACCCCTCCGTCTTCACCAGTGTGTCTGTGGTGAGAAGAGACTCATTGGAGAAGCTGGCAGAGGCTGCCTGCTGGGGAAAGCTGCTCTGTGCTCTTGGCCTGGAAGCCCAGCCTGGCCCCTGCCTCTCTGTCCCCAGAGCCTACATGATATGAATGAATCCTGTTCTCTGATTTTATAGGCTGAAGCCTGACCCCAGTGTGGCTGTTGGTGGAGAAAAAGACAGTTAGGAGTCATGAGGGTCAAGTGAGGATATATTGTGTCTCTGTGGACCTGGGACCTGTCTGGCCCCTGGCTCCTGCTGGTGCTCTGACTCTGGTGGGGAGGGAAGACCCTGCTTCCCCCTCAGTGTTGTGCTGAGCACAGGGCTTCTTGCTCAGGAAGTAGTTCAGCTGGTTTTCTTTCTGTCATAATCTCACCAAATTTAATAAGAGCCTGTTTGGGAATCTTGTGTGAAGTTTTCATGATCATTTCCCACCTACTGTGACAGCCAGTTGAGATCAAAGCCAAACTTCTTAATCCCTGGGACATGACCTACTTGGGGATACACATGAGGTCCTATGAGATCTGATGCAGAGGTGCTAGGGTCAGAGGGTGAAGTGACATGGGACTTCAGGATGCCTGTCCATGTATTCCAAGTGGATCCTATGACTGTGGTGAGTCCAGTCCCCAAAGTGCTTAGATCATAAAATTGGGCAGTGCTGGGCCCAGCTGGTGCTGCCCTATCCTGAGTCCAACAGTCCCCATGTGGTGAGAGGCTAAGTCACTCAATCACTTAGTGCCTCAGGGCATGAGGCCCAAGCTCAGGGATGTTCTGGAGGCTGCTTTTAAAACTGGGAGTAATTGCTTCTTTCTTCTGGATCCCTGGGGATGGCCTGCTCTTTTCTAGTACTCTGCAAGTCTCTGCTGTGACTCTTTATTGGAGACTTGTCAGAGGCATACACACTGTCCTCATCTAGTACAAGCCCACATGGGCCACATGACTGGGCTCCTGGGTCACAGCACAAGCCTGCTGCAGAGTGTCCTGCTCTGTACCCCTCAGCACAGACAGGCTTCCCAGGTAGCTGATGAGTGGTTTGTGCAGCTCACCCAGCATGGAGGGTGCCATCTCAGCTCTGCACAGAACCCAGCCAGCACTGAGCTACATGTTGGGGTGTTTGTTAATCACTTCTTTGCTCCAAAGAGAATCTAGTGCATAGAGTTTTCTGTTTGTTTGTTTGTTTTTAATTTGAATTTTAAATAAATTTTGCCCATTCTTAGTTTTTTCTCTATAACATTATGGTGATTTTTGTAAGCACATAGTCATATTCTTGGGGTGTTTCTTGTGGGTTTTCAGGCTCAGTGACAAGATGGTGCTGACTCAGCTTTAGCTCTTCTAATTGTACCTGTAGGGGACATAGCCAGCATCACCTCGGGCCACTGAGTACACTGGCACTACCAGACACCTCATCAGCCTGCAGTAGCTCCTCTCAGGTGTGCTTCTCCATCCCTCTCAGGGTCCCAGAAGTGCAGGGCAGGGGTCTGGATCAGGGTCCCCTCCCAATCATCAGCCTGCACTTGGACATGCTGCAGCTCATTTCTGCCCGCACAGCCACAGTCCTCCTCACCTGGCTGCTGTGAGAAAACACCTGGCTGAGCCTGCAGAGCAGAGACCCTGGGGAACTCCTGCTCTGCCCCTAAGCCTGGCATGGCCAGCTGGGCAGTATCCTGAACAGAGCCCAGGGGCTAACCTCCCCCACAGCTGAAGCAGGAGTCTCTTCTATACCTGCCTCTGCACCAGCTGCCATTCTGCACACTAGAAAATGGTGCTGCAAGTGACTTCTTTACGTTATATAGATGTCCTTTATAACTGGGGTAAAATTATATTGCTTTTCTTTCCAGGCTGCAGGTGCCAGTTTGTTTCAAAAGGATATTAAAAGAGTATGATTGTTAGGCACAGAGTGTGGCTTGGAGCTAAGGTGACAGCACATTCCATGGATGCCTGCATTGGTTTCCATGTATTAAGAAGTGGTACATGGACCCCCTGAAGCCTGGAAATTTCCTTCAGATTCACATCACCTGAAGGACCTTTGACCAATTGAGAACTGGACTGAGACTTCAGGAGACACTAAGTACTTGGGCCTTGTTGTAGGAAAACTGACGGAAAGTCAGCAGAAATGTGGACACCTCGTGACAGTCTCTGCAAAGCAAACTCTCCCAGAAGGTATATCAGCTGGACTAAGGCAGGGAATCAGAGTGCTTTATTGCCAGCCTTGGGCAGGACAGGGCTCCAGGCTGGGGAGTTGAGATGAAGACTCCTCAATCCTCAGTTTGACTCCATCATAAAAGATGACTGCACAAGGAACAAAGCACTAAGAGAATATGAATTTGGTAGCTCAAGGAAAGGTGGAGAAGCTCAAGGGCTTCTTCTTCTCATATCTTCCTTAACTTGAAGCCCAGGTGGGTCCTTCTAACCCTGTGAGTGGATCCTTGCTGCACTTCAGAGACTTTCACCATCTTTCCTTCCATCATCTACATACATTAATGCCAATTTGATAATAAAATCCCTTTCTCTCACCATTTTTCATTACCAAAGCAAACATCCTATGTCTAATATTTTAATTTAAACCTTCAGCAACTCTGATCACTTAATTGTGTTTTCTACATGCTCATCACAGGAGCACATGTTGAGGCCCATCCTCCCTGAGGTTCAGGTCTAGGCTTCTCTAGAGGGTGTTTCCTGGAGGAGTGGCAACAGCCTCAGAAGCAAACCCTAGGAACTGCAGCAGTGGCTTAAGGCCCAATCAGAGGTCTGGAGTTTGGGCAGCAGGCTGAGGTGGACCCCTGACAGCAGGAAGGCCATGAATGCTTCTGGTATTTTCTCCTCCCACTTCCACCCATCAGCAACCTTTTCCATTACCACATCCCTCTGTGACTGTGATGGTTCTTACTTCCTCCCTGTCAAGAGGACCATTGTGATGTCATTGTTCTCATGTTGATAATCCTGGGGGATCTCCATATGCCAATGTCAACATCCCCATCGAAACTTCCAAGTTCCTTATGCCCTGTAATGTAGCACCTGTAGTTTCCACATAGTAGAAATGGGTGTCTCAGAGGGAGATTTATCCCAATGAAAACACTACATTATTAAAAATGATATTTGTATATTGTGGCTCCTATGATCCTACTGTTATGACAGCAATGGCTGTAATATCCCCAAAACTGTCTTGCCATCAACTAGAATCAAGTTGCAAGGCAGATTAATAAAGCAAATGATCAAGAAGAGATCTGAGGCTCAGAGTCCTCTGTCTGTGGGGGGAGAGAGAGAGGGATTCCTATTTCACAGGATCTCAACTGCACTCCACAGTAGGATGCAATTTGTCAGAGTCTCCATTTGTAACAGTTATCCCTTCACCTACTGAATAGCCCTCATTGATCTAATGTTCATTTTCTTTCTCTCTGTCTTCTCCCCTCTCCCCCTCCCTAGCAAGATTAGGGAGACAGTATTATCTTTTCTTCCCATGGTTAATTGCCCTGGAACACATCTACTACAGGAAGGAGACGCCTACTGAGGACCAGGAAAGTGAATAACTCCCAAGTTAACAAGTGAATCCTAACAGATCATCAGGGTGCCCTGGGACCCTCTATCAGAGCACACCTGGAATGTAACCCTTGAAGACTTCCTTTACAACACCCCATCCCTCCTGATCAGAAGAGTCATGGCCTTCGGGACTCCTTTGCTAGCAAAGCAATAAAACTTCCTTTTCCTTTTTTTCAAAACTGTGTCTTCATTATTAAATTGGCATTAATTGGCATTGGGAACAGGGACCAACTTTTGGTTGCACATTCTTTTGGGGATCTAGAGAAAAAGAATCACCACTAAATACAATTTAGCCAACAATTGGTAAAGGGAAATTCAATGCATATGGAACTGCCTTAATTTTTCTACCCATCAGTAAAGGAGGAGTGAGCGATTCCCTCAGAGATGCCAGCCATGCAGGAGATGTGCTTCCAGCTCAGGATGGGGCCAGGACAATGCATCCTGTGTGGTCAGCATACTGATGAGGGGCAGGAAACATTGGCAGGGAAGAGGAGAGTGAGGAGAGAGGAGAGGACAAAAAAGCCCTTCTGAGGTTGGCTGCAGCTCAAGCCCCTGTGGAAAGGCATAGGATGCCCCTTGGATATTTCCAATGACATGAGGAGCTAGGGTGTGTGACCCTCCTCTTGCTGTCACCCCCTATGCTATCCTGGAGACCCTCATCTCAGGCTGTGTGTCCACTGTGTGCAGGCAGAGCACACTGCCCAGCTCCAGAGAGCCCAGTGAGACATAGATGTGGCTCAGAATTCAGCAGAAGCACAGGGAGGGAAAGGCCCAGGGTCTGGCAGCCGTAGGCACAAATTCCTAATCCTAAAAGAAAAAGCTGTGTCCTCATTTCAAGCTTCAGGAGATCTCTTTGGAAGTGGCTCTGCCTAAGCTGTTTTGTAGCAAGTGCTCTTGAAGTTTAGGCCCCTGGAAAACCAACAGGAAGTTCCTGCCCAGGTGCACCACTGTGAATGGGCCACCTGCAGTCATTATCAATACTGTCCCTGGTTCTCAGGTCCAGGGTAGGACTAGTGGTGGGAAGAGCTGGCTGCACTTCTTCTGATGATGAACTGGGCTGTATGACCAGGGCAAAGCCACAGAGATGAAATAATTTTTTTCAAATCTTTATCCAAGTTTTACCTGTCCCAAGCTGTTTCCTTGCATGCATCTGCCCTGGATTGACAGGAGGCAGAAACTGTTTCCTGAAGAAGCACACAGGGAGGGTAGAATTGGGGACAGAATGATGTCCTCCCTGCTAAAGGGCTAAGTAAGAAAGAGGCACATATGGTGCATGTCAGGGATATGTGTTGAGTGGCAGTGACCTTTCCTGTGATGGCATCTGGTATCACTAACGAGCCCTTCATGTGGTGAAATACAGGAAATAACACAACATTGGACATAAGGGGAGCAGATGGGGAACCCAAATCAAAAATAAGGTGCAGTCCACATAGTCCCTGGGCAGGAAAGTCACCTGTAGCTCTCGATGAGAAGGAACTGGAGTTACAGTCACCGAGGTTCATGGTGTTGTCCTTCTGCACCTGCAGTAAGTTGCCTGAGTACATCATAAAATTATATTGTATACATTTAGCATGCTTCCATAAACATTCTCTTTTGTATTTAAATAAATAATATTAAGGTAAAGTCTCAATTATGTTATAAAAACAACAGATTGTTTTCCCACTGAGAATTATTTGACAGTAAGTCAAAATACTAATCTTCTACCCCCATAAGAAACATAATTTCTGTAATATTTCTGTTTCTTTGGCCTGACCTGGGACACCAAGGAAAACTGGGCCTGTGCTGAGTGACTGAGAAGAGCCTGCCCTGCAGCTGTGACAAGCTTTTCCCAGCTCTGCTGATTTGCATATGCCCACAGCACAGCCCACTGCCCTGAGGTCTTCTTAAGAGGGTGCTCACAACCTTTCAGGAGTAAGTCTCAGTTGGGGCACAGCATAGCCATGAGTGCCCCTGCTCAGCTCCTAGGGCTCCTTCTGCTCTGCCTCCCAGGTAAGAAGAGACAGTGCTGAAGATTTTCTTTGCCCTGTGTGATCAGTGTTATCTGGCCCTTAAGGGAAGTCCCTTTATAACACATTTAATAGAGTGAATGTTTGCTTTTGTATTTCCAATGTCAGGTGATAGATGTGACACCACAATGACCCAGTCTCCATCCTCCCTCTCTAAATCTCAAGACAGAGTGGCGATCTCCTGCAAGGCAAGCCAGAGTATAGGTACTGCTGCAGCCTGGCATCAACAGGAAGCAGGGCAAACCCCTAAGTTTCTCATTTATTGGGCAACCAGTTTACAAACTGGAGTTCCCTAGAAGTTCAGAGCAAGTGGATCTGAGACAGATTTCACTCTCACCATCAGCATCCTGGACCCTAAAGATGCTGCCACTTATTACTGTAAACTAGATTATACTTACCACCACACAGTGACACAGGCCATGACAAAAACCTCCCAGGGAGCAGAAGTGTGAGGCTGGGCTGCTCAAACTGCTCCTCCTGCTGCCTCCACCAATGAGGGCACTGCTCAGAGGCAGCCAGTCTCTGAGGTCACTGGGGCATTTGGTGGAAAGGCCCAGGGAGGCTCCTCTTTGGCCTTACTCATTTTCTTCCTCCTCAGCTTCAGAAATGAAGGTCTGACAATGTGTCTACTGATGGAATTAGGTGCATATCAGTGCACCTGTCTGGAGTGGGATGGTGGTTATGGCATCAGACACAGAGTTCCACAGAGTTTGAAGAATGCATTTGTATTTTCCCATATTTATTGGATTAAACCCTCATAATATCCTGGATATGATTTATTTAGAATGGTAGAAGAAGCTGTCTCTTCCTCCACAATCATCTGTGGGATAAATATGGTTGTCCCATAAAGCTAACGGATGGACTGACTTGAGATGCATCCAGAACTGAGGACTTCAGGGCACTTCTCTGTGCGACCATCACCTGCACGTTCCTGATACATACCAATGGTTCTGCAATGCCTGAAGCGAGGAAATGGGCAACCACCTGTCAAAGCAAAGCACTGGAGACGAGTTTCTCTGAAATTAAGGGGTGTTTTGTACTTTTACAAGTCTTTCTCTGAGCATCACCATGTCCTGGAACAAGCTTCTGCAGGGACCAGTAGCAAGGCTCCACAGCAGCAGGAAAACTGTCCAGGGGACATGGTTTTGTTGTAAAGGAATTTGGGGAAGGAAAGATGGGGGCACCTTGCTGGAAACTACACTTGAAAGAAGATCCTAATTGTGAAATAATAGGAATGAGGACTAGGTGCTTGTATTTGGTCTTTTCATTCATGGGTACCAGGGGACCAGGATCAAGGTGCTCCACATCCAGGCAGAGGAAGTACAATACTAGCAGGTTCCTCTATGACCAGGACTGAAGCTTTGGATACCTGCAGACCAGACTCACTTTACTCAACCACATTTCCTCATGGCCCCAAGACAGGATGGACAGGCTTTAGCTTTCCATCTCTTCCCAATGGTAGCCACCATGTCTCACTGACTGAGGAGTAAAGGAGAAACATTGCATTCGGTTATATGAATACTGCTGATGATATTCAGAACCAAATGGGCAGAAATCCTCTGCCTTTTAGCCACATTTATTGTCTCACAATCAAGAGTTTACCTTGAGACTTGGATCAGATTTTGTACTAGGACTTGTGCATAAGCAGGAATTGTTAAGATTATGGGGACTCTTGCAGGGAGATTAAATGTATTTTTAATGGTGAAATGGACATGAGTTTCAGGGGTACAGGGCAGAATGCTGTTGTTTGAATATGAGGTGGGCCCTAAACAATAGTTAATGCAGGAATGTTTAGATATAGAATTTTGAGATTATGAAAGTGGTAACCGCAGCAGTAGATTAATCCATTTGGTGTATTTATAATTAAATGGACTAACTGGGTGGTGACTCTGGGCATACTGGGCATTCCTGCAGGAAGTTAGGCCATTGAGGACATGTCCTTGAGAAGTCTACCTTGTCCTTGTAGCTTCTTAGTAACCATGAGATGAGCAGCTTCTCTTCTCCATGCCTGTCTGCCATAGGCCACATTTTAGACCAGAGGAATGGAATCAAATCAGATAACCGTGAACTGAATCGAACCTCTGAAGGTGTGAGCCCCAAAAAACATTTCCTCACAAGAAAGAAGTAAAAGTGAAAAATGTTTAACTCTTCCATGAGTATTGTCCAGTCCAAGCCTCAAACCTCATTCAGCTAACTTAGATCCTGAGCTCCCTCCTATGGCAATGTCCAGAGGTCCACATGCCCCAATTACACCCAGCCCAGGCCTTCTCTCTCGGGTGGCCTCCAACCCCAGCTGCCCCAAGTTCAACAAGCTTCCACCCTAACAAGTTTGGAAGTTGCTTTAGTCAGTTATGTCACTTCTGGAACCAGAAATCTGAGAAGGACAACAAGAGGACAAGTTTATTTGAGCTCACTGTTCCGAGGTCTGAGTTAATAGACAGCCAAATGCATTGCTCTGGGCCCCATTTGAGGCAGAACATCCTGGCAGAAACATGACAGGGAGAAATTCACTTAGGACTTAGGACATGGCACCATGAAGCCGAGAGAGGGGAGCACTACACATAAGGGGCAAAATCTATCACTCAAAGGCACGACCCCATTGAGCATCCTTTAGCCACACCTTGCCTGCCTACATTAACCACCTAGTTAATCCTCAGGGGATTAATGCACTGATTATGGATTAGGTGACAACTCATAATCTGGTATTTCATCTCTAAACATCGTTGCATTTTCTCACACATGAGCTTTTGGGGAGCATCTTGTATCCACATCATAACATTGTGCCCAGACCCCCCCACAGGTGGGCTCATACCCACCTCACAGTGTGAAATACATTTAGACCATTGCAGGAGTTTGCATACTCTTAACAGTTCCTGAATTGCTCAAGTCCAAGTTCAATGCAAATTCTCATTGTGAGCCCCTGTAAAAATCAAAATCATTTTACATGTATCTAATATACAAAAGCACCAAGTAAGCATTTCCATTCCAAAATAAAAAAGAAGAAAAATTTAAAAAGGAAGAAAGTCACAGGGCATACAAAGAAAAATTGGGACGAGTATGCCAATATACAGATGGGTAAATTAGTCCTGTAGCCCCACATCCAACCCCTGGGGCACATGGCACTCTGATATTCTCTCCAATGGGCTGTGGAGCTCCATAGATGGCTTTGTGGGTGCAACCCACATGCTTTCTCTCTGGTCTTGTTTCTGCTGGATCCCACATTTTTCCTCAGCAGATGTTCTGTGTTACTGGTGTCTCTCAGTCTCAGGGATCTCCAATGGACGTTCCACTCCTTCCACTTTTCCAAACATTGCCTTCTCAGAGACACCCCACAGGGACTCTGACCTTGGCACACTTAGTCTGGCCTCCCAGGACTTCCTTTGAAATTAGGTGAAAGCTTCCAGAAACCCCTAGCTCATTCTTCCTGCATTCCTGTAGAACCAGCACTGTCATATCACATGACTAAATCCATCAGGGTCACAATATGTGAATTTGGGGACTAAAGACACAGATAGAGAAAATACCTTTTCTTTGGGTTCAGTGACTGTTCTTCAGCAACAGCTCCCATAAGGGGGACAAGAAGGCAAGAAAGCGAGCTGGGAGGATGGGCTGAACTCTTTTATTGGGGAGAAGCCATTCAAATAAGGCAATGAGTCAGGTTTACAAAGGAACAGGTAAAGGTAACTCAACCCCTGTGGGTGACGCCTATAGCTGGAGCCATGCCTCATTATCTGAGTGGGCAACACCCAAGTTCCTGCAACCTGGCACTGCCAAGCCAGACTGAAGGCAATAATTGGTCAGAACATGGTGAATCAGAACTTGAAGGCATCTGCATCCAGGGAAGCTCACGACCCAGAACCACTGTGCTGATGCCAATGTCTGCCACGCTTTTTAATGGTAGGCAAGTCTCCAGGAACCATGGCTGAGGAGGTTTCTGAGTGTCTGGGGAGGTGACATGGTGAAACAACTCCCTCCACCATCCCAACCCCCATGAAAAAAATCTGATTTCTATATTCAAACAAAAGCTGTATAGAAAATGTGTTTGACAGATACTCATTAAAATAATGATAAAAAACACAATATTCATTCTTTTACTCTATAAAAAATGCTTACATGCAGGACAACATCGTCTTATTGATGGTTAAGGAAACAATCTATTTTGCACTGCTAGGTTACTCAAAGGTAATGATTTCCATATTTAACATAAACATACTCCACATCTGTAAGTGGATAACAAAGAAAATATAATTTATGGGAAGGTGTTTGTAGCACAAGTCTTCAGACTGTACTTAAACCCCTATGCACCAGTGTGAAAAAATATATCCAAAATTCTGTTGTCATCTGCATAGTCTCTTGTGTGTTTCCTGGAGCTGCTGCCCACTTCCTGAGCAGAAAGCTCACAGGCCCTGCAGGTTCAGCAGCCACATCACCAGCCCCGAAGAAGGGCAGCCTCCAGGTACAGTAGGAGCAGCTGCAGAGCCCAGGGGATGCTGGACACCAGGCTGGGCTCAGGGGGGGAAAGAGCAGAGCCTTGGAGAAGGCCAGGAAGGCCTGAGACAAAGCATGGGCATTTGTGTGCAAAGTCAGTCCAGGGCATGGCCATGAAGTCCACAGAGACACTTTGTTGCTCCTTGATGGGGGCTCAGGCCCAGGAGGACTTCCGCCTACAAAACAGACCCTAAGGTATCGTGCTGCCCTCCTGTATGCCAGGGTGCTAGTGAGGTCCTTCCTGAACCCTGACACCACCTACTGCCACCTGATTCCCCAGGGCACTTCTTCTTGCCTTTGTCCACTGATGTCCCTCTTACTATCCATCAGAAATGTGGAGAGAGGACTCACTTCTGGTAAAGTGAAAACACACAGGGTGTCACTCATGTTAGCCGTTCTTTCTGTGTCCCAGGAGAAAGGTAACTGTTCCTTACTGACTCAGCAAGAGCATTAGCAGTATCCAGCCTGGCACTATCAGGACCAGGCCTGGTTGCTGAGCTCCTGCTGCCTCTTGCTGCCCTCTGCACACCCTGCCTGCCTGGAAGGGCTGGGGGCAAGGACACAGGTCATTGTGGCCACCAGCAGCCACACTTCTTTCAAGGAACTTAACTTCTTCCTGTCCCCACTAGGGGAAAAACCTCCACTCAGATGCTGCTTGGAACAGGACTACTGATAGCCTGAGGACCTTCAGGGGAGCAGGTTGGGGACAGCGCTGAAGTCACACCCTCCCTTCCCCTCCCATCACTTCTCCCTGGATCCTGGGCTCCTCCAGTGTCTCTCCTCTGCTCTCCTGCCTGGGTCTTCTCTGTCCTGTCCCCTCCTACTCTGAGTTCATATGTGTCACTCCTCACTTCCCACTTGGCTGTCCTCATCTAGGTCACAACCCTGTTCTCCTGCATATCCTGTATGTGTGACTGCCATGTCCACTGTAAGCAGAGTCCCTGCATCATATGAACTGTGGATCTGCCATAGGCACTTGTTTTCTTCTAGTATAAGGAGTGGCCAACAGCATGTGTGAATGGCTTTGTTTTGTGGCCATGCAGTTACTGAGCCAGCTCTTCTGCCCTGTGCTGGGAAACAACCATTCAGAACTGCCCATGCCCAGGTCTGGACATAGAAATTCTATTTGGACCACAGAACAACTGCTCATCTCTATGACACTTGTTTCTCTCTTTCACTGGAGTCCTTCACATCCCCCAGTGTCCTGAGCAATGGGAAGGTCACTGTTCCAGGGAGCAGGATGACCCTATGCAGGTTCTGAACTCCATGGTGCTCATGCTCAGTCCTGAGAGTGGAGAGGCAGCCATGGGCGTTTAGGCAACAGATGCCAGCTTTACCTGCCTAGGGTCAGGGTGTCTGAACTTAGAGTCTCATGGGCATGGTGACACACACCTGTAATCCTGGACACCTTGAGATTGAGGGAGGAGGACTGTAGGTTTAAGGGAACCCCAGGAAAATTATAGATCACAGTATGTAAACAAAAGGGAGCTGATTTAGATGTAGTTCATCGTGACCTAACATGTGAGAACCCTGACTGCATCACTGCAGCTGACAAACTAAAAAATAAGTAAATAAATAAGCAAATGAATAAATAAATATAAAAGCATATGTTTAACAAAAAGTCAAGAAATACTTATATTCATAGAATTATTAATACTAGAGTTACAGAGTAAACACAGACTTGTCCATAGGATTTATATTTTAAATATTACATATGTGGCATGCAGTATTCCTTTAGTTGTAAATTGAATTTTGGCAGAAATGAGGCTCTGTGGATCTTTACTGATACCCCTCTCTGGTCTAGCAGGTCTCTGCTCAGGACAATGAGCTCAGCACTGAGTGCAGAGCCAAGTGAGAGCTGACTCCTGGTCTCTGAACCTCCCCTGGTCATGGCCTCTCTGCCTGGCTCAGCCCCTGGGAGTGGAGTACATTCCTCCCCTGGCTCCCCTGCCGAGAAGCCTGAGGGCAGGGCTTCTGCTTCCTTAGGTGGTCACTACACTGCCCAGGAGAACCTCCTCTTCAGAGCCCAGGGCCAGAGCCTACAGATCTCATGCAGCTCCAGCCTGAGTTCAGCCTTAGGTGAGCTCATGCCCCAGACTCTCCCATCTACATCATCAGGAAAGTCATTCCTTTATCAGATGCTCTGCACACATTCCCACAATTGTCCACCTGCAGTGTGTCACTTGCAAAGGAGAAACTTGACCTGAATGTACTTTTCCCAGTCCCACAGTAAAGATTTCATTGTAGTCTCTCTTCCCTAAGGAACTTAGCACAAGCACAGGAATATTTAAAATAGGGTGAAACATTTAGACCTTCCCTTTTGCCTTTAGTTTACTGCTCTCCATCTCTGTCCTACTGTTTGTGGTAGGAACAGGTGGGCCTTTCCAGACCAGGGCAGGAGAAAGTATCAGGGGACAACTGATGATCCCAGGAATGAAGTGTAACTGAGGAAGGGAGGGTATGGGGCTCTGACTCAGAGGCAGAAAACTGTGCATCATGCACCAGGCTTTGGGTTCAATCATCAGCACAAAAGGGAGAAATTAAAGAAAAAAAATAAAAGAAAAAAAAGAAAGAAAACAAAGAAAAAGAAGAAGAGGAAGAAGAAGAAGAAGAAGAAGAAGAAGAAGAAGAAGAAGAAGAAGAAGAAGAAGAAGAAGAAGAAATAAAGAAAGAAAAGAAAGAAAGAAAGAAAGAAAGAAAGAAAGAAAGAAAGAAAGAAAGAAAGAAAGAAAGAAAGAAAGAAAAGAAAAGAAAAGAAAAAAGAATATTATGGACAGTTATTGGGATGGTTTTTTTGATAACTCTGAGAAAAACAGGGGTGAAGAACTTCGACCTGCTTTATTTCTGTTATAGTTACAAGAGGACCTGATGGAGGATATGATTTGTAGGGACATTGGTGCCCTCTTGAGGTCATGAGGCATTACTAGGACTTAAAATCACATGTAGTAATACTGGTAAAGCAGAATTATATACAGAATCTGGATCTTTGTTATTTTTATTAAGATGCTGACCATGCCCTATATTCTCCAAACTTCAATCTCTAAAATACCTTCATGGTTTGTAAAATTATTCTTCCTTCTTTTATAAGATAGTTAAGTTGAAGAGCCTGGCTGGCCATAGACCTGCTGGTCTGGAAAAGATGGGCACCATGATGGGTAAGAGTGTGCTCTGTGGGACTCTGAAGTACGGAGGGCTGAGTCCATGGGTGGGTCCCTTCTCCCTGCTTCTTACCTATGCTGTGCCAATGTCCAGAAACCCCAAACACCTCACTAAGTTTATACATCTTCCCCTCTTGCTGCATTAATTTCTGTTTTTACTTCCAAAGCATAAACTACCCCCTTGCTTCTGTAATGCCTCCTCCTCCTCTGAGGGTTAACAACACAGAACTTTGCTTAAGACACAAGGATAGCCTGTTCTGAACCAGAAAAAAAATACAGATCGCCCCTCACAGCTCAGGGGGATGACTGTGTCCTGTGGCCCCAGGGATCCATGTTTACCCGCAAGCAAATGTGAGCTTCCCTGATCTGACCTAGGACACCTGGACACACTGAGCCTGTGTTGATTTACCAGGAGGAGCCTCCCTGCAGCTGTACCCAGCCTGCCCAGCCCTGATGATTTGCATGTGCCCACAGGACAGCCCGCTGCCCTGAAGACTTGTTAAGAGGCTGCTCACACTCTGTTCAGGAGTCAGTCCCTCTCAGGACACAGCATAGCCATGAGGGCCCCTGCTCAGCTCCTGGGGCTCCTGCTGCTCTGCCTCCCAGGTAAGGGGAGACAGTACTGGGGATTTCCTAGTCACAGTGTGGTCAGTACTGCCTGGCTACTCAGGAAAGTTCTCTTGTAACATAATGGTCATAAGAATATTTTTTATGTTTGCAATGGCAGGTGTCAGATGTGACATCATGATGACCCAGTCTCCATCCTCCTTGCCTGTGTCTTGTGGACACAGAGACAACCTCACCTGCAGGGCCAGTCAGGGCATTAGCAGTAATTTACTCTGGTACCAGCAAAAACCAGGGCAAGCTCCTAAGCTCCTCATCAGGTATGTAGATGCTTTGAAATCTTGGATCCCCTCAATGTTAAGTGAAAGTGGATATGGGACAGATTTCACTCTCACCATCAGCAGCCTGGAGCCTGAAGATGATGCTGATTATTACTGTCTACAAAACTAGAGTTCCCCTCTCACAGAGACACAGGCCATGACAAAAACCTCCCAGGGAGCAGAAGCTTGAGGCTGCCCCAGCTGCTCCTCCTGCTGCCTCCACATGCTGAGGGCACTGCTCAGAGGCAGCCAGGCCCTGAGCACTAAAAGGAGAGCCAGTCAGAGGAACGGGGTGGGGGGGGCTCTTCTGCACCCTGGCCCTTCAGCTCAGCCCTAGCAGGTAATGATTTCACTGTATTATAAAGAAAGCAATTAACCACCTGAAGAGACTGAATTAGGCAGTATAAGGGGTTGTGCAGCAAAGATAAGCCTCTCCATATAGTCTACATGGAAATATTTTAGACTTTATTTTTTAGTATAGTTTAAGTATCCAGGAAAGTTGGGTTGAAGTGCAGAGTTCTGCTGTGTTCCCCATGCTCTCTGAGCCCCTCCATCACCACCCCAGACTCTATTGCTTTTGTTACAATTCATCAACTGCTACCCATGTCTAAAGGTCACACCAGTGTCACTTTGTGCATTCTATGAAACTAGAAAATTGTATAGAAACATGTGTCCAACAGTGTGGCCTGGCACTGTGCAGGTCCTGCCCTCACCCTGTCTGAGCTTCAGCTGCTCCTCACCCCACTCTCTGCTGCAGACCTTCATGATTTTCCATTCTGTAGTTTCACCTGGGCTGTCAGACACCTGCCTGGCACTCATAGCATGGAAGATGTTCAGCCTGGCTTGTCACCCTGAGTGCTATGCACACAAACCTCGCCCAGGAGTTTCCACTACAGCATAGAGAGTTGTTTTCCTTTTTTCTTTTTCAATTTTTTCTTTAAATTTGGTATTGAATCCAGAAACGCACTACCACTCAGCTACATTCATGGTCATATTTGTATTTATCTCTATCTATCTATCTATCTATCTATCTATCTATATATATATATATATATATATATATATATATATCTGTCTATCTATCTATCTATCTATCTATCTATCTATCTATCTATTTTTTACGACACGATCTCTCTAAGTTTGTAGGTCCTTTCTAGGTTGTATGGAAATCAACCCTGACTCTTTTGAACTGTGGACCTGGAGTTGCACCTGCTGACCTCTCTGGGGCTAAGAGACCTGGAGACCTGGACTGGGAATGTACCTGGTTTCTCTCCTGAGGTTTGCAGCCTCTTGGCCTGGGATCCAAACAGCGATGGGCAAGGCAACGCTGTTGACAACCTGTTTTGACAGATTACCAGACCTTAGAGGAGACAAAGTTTGTGGATTATGAACAATTCTTTTTTGGAGGAGGTATGGCCAGTTATTTAAAAATGGGTCAGAATTTAAAATAAGTCCTTTCCAAATAAATGATCATTTAAAGGTCATTACTAGAGCATCAACTGCCAATAATTAGCATGAACAAAGATTCTACATAGTCATCTACTCCCCCATTTAGGCTTATGAACCAATGTTTTGGAGGTTCCTGCCTGGACTCCTCTAATATCAGTCTCTTTTCACCAAGTTCATGTGACCGCTAGCACTTGAAGGCATCCAACTCACCAACAGGGCTGGACACTGTTGACCCCCGTTATTCTATCCACACCATGAGACCAGACTGACAGCTGACGTCCATCTGACAATAGTGGACCTGACTGACACTGGAAGGCTGGGAAGGTTCTCATCTGTGCCTTTGCTTTCAGTCCTGTGTCAGCCAGAAACATGGGAAGATCTACTGAGAGCTTTCATGGTGCTATAATTCTTATATAATACACCATTCAACCAAGCAACTCATTTCCAGAAAAATAACCAACTTAGTGCACTTGACCATATATTATCATAAACGCAGGTGCAGTGGTGTTAACAGAAGAGAAACTCACACAAATCAAGCTATGCTGGCTCTGGGCCCTGTGGAGTTGATTCCTTGTCTTGCCTGGTGTGGAGAAGGCTCAGAAGCACTGACCTCTGTTCTGTTTCTCTCAGACATTGAATATTCGCTCTTCAGAATCACAGGGTCATCCCCAACCTCTCTATTGTGCCCATGCAGCACCTTTAGAACTTTTATCTGGTCACTTGAGTTTTCTGGTCAAAAATTTTTGACCCAGAGGTTTGTCATTGTCATGCTTCTATTAAACTGAGTGAAATGATGAACACGTAGTCATCAGATCCCATAGGAAAAGGCACTAATTGTGAAGACAGGGTTTCATTTTTGAGGCAAGGACTATGCACCCTGGTAATCAATGGCTAATAGGAATCTATCTACATGTTTTAAGAAAGTGACTGGAAGATGTGTCAATTCTGGAAGAGCTTCAGGAATGGTCCTCCCATGACATTGCCACTGGTCACAACTGGTAGGACAGTTGAGCAGGTGTCAGCAAGAAGCTTCAGGTGATGCAGGAAGTGGCCAGCACAGGTCCAGGCAGCATCTTGAGACACAGGGAATGTGACCTGCTAAGAGAGACAGGGAGACATGACCTCCAGCCATAGCCTCCTGGTGAGCTTGAGGCTGAGAATCATGGGGTCCAGTGCCTTTGTTCCTCACTGTGATGTCATAGTGTCACCTGGTTATGACCGAAGCCATGCTGGCTGCTTAGCCAAAATCTGATCATGGCTGTGGACTAGGATCAGGAGTCAGGAAGAGCAGATTCAGGCTAGTTGCAGCCACAAACCCCTCACCCCTGGGGCTGTGTGTGCCGAGGTCAGGAGACACAGCCACATGTGTGGCAGATGTGTCTGTGAAGCTCTAAGCTGCTCTGCCCACCTGCTTTTCTTCCAGCAGCACAGCACCAGCCAGGGGTGGGCTCTTAAGCCTTCACCTCAGGATCCTCCTGCGTGGATCTCAGACAGGTGGGGTTAGGGGAGCCCAGCAGTGAAAGAGCAGCCCCTGCCCATCAGGTGAGAGCAGGTGGGCTGCAGGGAGAGCAGGCCTGCTGGGGATGGGACCCTTAGGTGTGTGGTCAACACTGCTAGTGCACACACCCACTCACAGACACCCAGACATACACAGACACACACTCACACACACTCACACACATAGACACACAGAGACACATAGACACACTCACACACACTCACAAAGACACACACATTTTCACACAGACACACACACACTCACACACACACACACAGGGACACACACTCACACACTCACACACACAGACACACATACTCACTAAATCACACACTCACACACACACTTACAAACACACACAGACACTTATTCACACACAGACACATATTCACACAGACACACAGAAACATACACATACAGATACACACATACAAACACACATACACACATACACACACACACTCACACACAGACATACACAAATAACACAGACACACATACTCACCCACATAGACACACACACTCACACTCATACAGACACACACACAGAAAAACACACACATAAACACATATACATTCACACACAGACACACAGTATCACACACAGACATACACAGAGACGCACTCACACATACTCACAAACACATACACACACACTCCAACACAGACACACACAGACAAGCACACATTCACACACACTCACACACACTCACACTCACACACACTCACAGACACACATCCTCACACACTCACATAGCCACACACATATACACACACACTCACACACAGACACACACACACACACACACTCACACACACAACCCACAGTAGCCTGAGATTAAGGTTGGGAGAGAAATCATGTACATGGTTCAAAATTCTAGGCATAACCTTCCAATTCTCTCTCATTTGAGGACCCATAGGTGCTACTGTGATGACCCTGGCTTCTCCTTCCTGCCTCTCACCCATCAACCTGTTGCAGGTCCACACAGATCCTTCTACAGACAGATGGATACATTGATTCTTGAGAAGGCAGGAGAGTCTATTTGGCTTCTGACCTTTTGGGCTTCCAGTTGACTCTGGGTCTCAGGCAACTTCAGTCTCAGGCAGAGAGTCAGAGACAGATTTTATGCTGGACCTCAGGAGAGTGGAGGCTGCGGAGGCTGGTGTTATTGCTCTGAGCAAGCTGTAAAAATTAATTATAAAAAGTAAATTAATAAAACCCCACAAACCTCCCTGCTTGGTGGCCCAGCCGCCACATGTGCTGCTTGTCAGGGGAGAGGCACTGTAGATTCTCTGTCTGTTGGAGAGAAAGATCCTGGGTTATCAGGGGTACAGAGTGTAGTCATGGACTCTGGACCATGTATGTAGCTTAGAGCTTAAGCTCTTTTTAAGACCTTGTCAGGGGGGCAGGGCATGAGCAAGAGGGTAAAGGGTCTTCAGGAGCCTCTGGTCAACGCAGCATGATGGTAGGGGATCTGAATGGCAGCTCAGGCTGGGGCTCCCTCCTATCAGTTACCTTCACCAGAACCAGGCTCAGAATCAGGTGGTTTGTGGCAACCCAAAAGTATGTGTTTTCTTTAGCGTTTATTTTGGTGTAAACCTCTGCACATAGTTGGACTTGAGCAGGGCTGTGATGACCTCCTCTGCTTCACCCTTCTTTGTACTTCATTTATCTCTGGCCCATGTCCTTCTCTAGCTCAGGGTTGTGCTCAGCATTTTACACCACTCTCCCAGGGCAGCCTCATGTGGATACCTTTGATAAGATTCAGTCATGGGTTCTGAAATAACAAGGGAGTGGTATTAATCCATGTTATATTTTTAAATAATGAGCCAAGTGTGAAAGAATTACAGAACTTAAAATAGATGCCACATTCCAAATACTATGGGTTGGTGTAAGAATCTGTAAGACAATACTTGCTCAAATGGAGAAAAATTCTATTACTCTTAGGGCCCTGGCACTGAATGAGAAGGTGAAGGGGGGAGGTAAAGGTCAAGTCTTGCTCAGCACACAACCATGGCCCTCATTGGCTGGTGTGAGCACACTGTTGGGGTTGGGCTTTGCTATTCAGCTAGATGGAATCGCTTCTCTTTCTCAGAGAGAATATCAAATGTCACAGACACTGCCTGGCCCTCAAGGTTGTAATTGCCCACTGCAAAACTCATGGAAATGTGGTGTGTCCTGCACTCTCCAGGGGCCCATGACTCAAGGGTCACTAAAGCTCCTGTACAAATGTGCTTCTGTTACATCACACAATCCTATTCCACCCAGTGGGGGCATGGGAGAGTTCTCAGCAGGTAACCTTTCCCACAAGATAGACCTATGGTGAGTCTAGAAACAATGGTCACACAGGAGGGACCTGTGGACAAGATGGATAGGAGGTTGACGAGAAGGCAAAGCTGAGTTGGGAAGATTAGAAGTCATACAAGAGCCCAAGGCCATGTCCCTGACACACACAGAGATGGTCAGTGCAGAATCACAGGAGAGGAGGCCCCTTGAGGACTTGGCATCCTTCCACTATTGCCATCCCAGACTTAACAAATGCCCACAGTAAAAACCCAGCCTGCTGTTGAGGACTCAGCCATGCCAATCAACCTCACAGCTCAAGGCAACTTTTAAAGCCCAGTCAGGTCCACTTACCTAGGGCAGCCCCTCTGCCAGGACCGTGCCAGAATGCTTGGGACACTCAGGTTTCATATGTTAAAAAAGAAACACAAAATACAGGTAAACTTCAGCTCACTTAAAAGTCCTAACGTGTCTCAGGAGTTGTAGGTCTCGTTTTTATTTATTCCAAGGCTTCTGAGTGTGACAAGCTTGAGTGTAAAGTGGTTATTTTATGGTTATTTTCTTCTGTCCTCAGTGCAATGATTTTGATGGTCTGCTGAGGCCTGCTACATCCTAAGTGGAAGGGGAAGTTCATTTTTTAACCGAATATAATGTATGGGTTCCAGTTTTGTTGTTCAGTTTTATACATGTAGATTTGGAGACAGCAATACCTGTATACTATGTGGACATAAAGGGGGAAAATAAAGAAAACTCTGAAGAAATGATGATGGTAGAAGCCAAGCTCACCATGACTGAGAGTGAGGGGCTCCATATTCCAGGGTAAGGGCCGGGCCATGACGCTTGATTTCGCCTCTTTTAAACTGTATTCTACTAACTATAGTGATCCATGAACAAGTGTTTTAATATGCATAATAGATTTTTAAAAAGACTTGTATTAAATGAACAAATTATCCTACTTAGGAAAATATACTGTGTTTGACGTTTCCACTTTCAACATAACATACTCCATCAAAAATACAACTAAAACTAAAATAAATAATTTGTTAGTTTAATGTAAGGAAAACATTGCAGAGCAGTTAGAAAACTCAAACCTTCAAATTGAAAAGAGTTCTCAATAAATAATTTTTTATATCTTAAATCAATTTCATGAATAAAAAGTTGTGTTTTTTTTTTCCAACTGATGAGTGTGTCATGCTAACATTATTTAACTAAGACTTCTGGGAGTCTTTTTCCCTATTGAAACAGAAAAATGAAATAAATTAAGAAAACTAAAAACTGAATGGGAAAACCTGACAAAAATTCTGATTACACTCCAAATTCTTCTGAAACACAAAAGTCAAATCCTGGTGAAGAAAAGACCACTTGAGTTACACCAGGAATCACCTGGACCTTTGTACACCTTTCCCTACCCCATCCCTGTGGAAAGAGGCAGGAGAGAGAACAAACGGCCCAATTCCCTGATCCCTCCAGTGGTCCAGGAGGAACAGAGCAGCACTTACTTATGACTTTCTACCTCAACTGTGGGCTAACTGGTGGACTGCTATCTCTATCACATGACTCAGAACTCATACAGCGAAAAGTGCAGGGCTCAGGTCTCAGATGAGGGAAGTGTGCTCAGCAGTGGTGGGAGCCACTGTGTGTTACCACTGCATGAAGGAAAAGGGATCAGAAAACACACATTATACCCAAGCCTTAAAGAAGCTTCCATGGGACCCTAAGTATAACCAGCTCATTTCTAAACAGCCATGGATTCTGGGGAAATTGAGAGGGGAAGCACATACTCAGGCACCTGCATGCCCAGGAAAGATAAAAGCCTTTACCTTACCCAGGCAGACCCCAGTCCTCAGAGCAAGCCCTGATCATCAATGAAGGGGTTCAACATCAGAATGCAAAGATTGGGCAGGTGAATGTTTATTTCAAAGGCTGGATGTCAACAGAAGATGGCAAGGCACACAAAGAAGTAGAGAAACATGAGCCATTGAAAGTAATAAAAAACTTTAGAAACCACCCCAGCAGGAAAAGACATTAAAGTGACAGGACATCACCTGTCTAATGCATGCCTTACAGAGGCAAATTTGAGGCTGAGGATGCCACTGTTCATTACTATTGCTGTTACCGCTGTTGACCGGTGACGAGTCCTTGCTTCCCCAATGTTGAAGAATAAAACCAAAGAAGCATGCCAAGGCAAGGTCAGAGTAGAAATTAGAAGTTTAATAAAGGACAGCAGAAAAGACTTCTCCCTGAAAAAGAAGGAAACCCAAGAGGTGGAATCCATGGAAGGGCTGTTGTCTCCCCTTTTTATAATTCTTTCACAGATGGAATGTAGGTGGGAAGGCCCGAGGGGTAGGACACAAGTGGACTTAATTATCACCTTTTGGGATGGGTTTATCACTTCTCTGGGATAGGCTATCTCCAAATCTGTTGGGGCTGTTTCCTGGGTTTCATTAACATTCCTTTGGAATGGACATTGGCCTAGGGCCTTTTCAGGACTTCATTGACATTCCATGAGTTGTCCTGCATTTCCTGGAATCATTCTCAGCATGGCCTCCATTTTAGATTTCACTTGGTATTAGACCCGATTTATCTAACTACACTGACTACCTAACTTTAAATCTGGCTTTATTGCCATGGCATGGGGCAGACTGTGTGCCTGTCAATTAGCATCCTGGTGGCATAAGAAATTGTGCTGATGCTGCTTTTAAAACTGTGCTGTCTCATATGGATCACAGTAGCCACAATGACTCTATAAACTTAGATTAAGTTAAATTTTACAATGAACATTTCATTGGCACTTGGTTCTCTCCCATGCCTAATCTCACAGGCCATGTGTGGCTAATGGATGCCACATGGGACAGCTCAGATATAGATTTCTTCATCATGGCAGAAGATTTTGTTGGCCAGTTTTGGTTTAAAAGATTCACAAGGTCTTCCATGGAGCTGCAGCTCAGAACACAAACCTCACTAACCACTGGTGGCCTCAGATCCTTCCCGAATTGGTCTAGCTGCTATGGTCCAGATTTTGCTCTGGAAGTCTCCTGGGATGATGGGAATGGGGCTGCATGGACAGATCTAGACCAGGAGAACAGGGTTCCAGCAACCTCTGACAGCATGTCCTGCAGCCCTTAGGAGCCTTTGTAAATCCACACCTGTTGTATCTCACCTGGATCACAGTGTCCAGATGTGCCCTACTGTCATAGGACTATTTTATTTTCTGAATATGAAATTATCTGTTTGTCTTGTGCCCTCAAGTTGGTGTCTACATCAGAGGAGGGATCATATTCTGTTCTCTACAGAATCCCTCTGGTGACTGATGCAATAGAATGAGCTCCATCAGGAAGAAGAAGGGACTCCAGGAAGCCTCCTTGGTACCATCTCTGACCCTGTAAGATGCAATACCAACCATCAATCAGTAGGTGTCAGAACAGACCACAATTTGCAAAGAGAAGCTTGATCTTGAAAATGCTAGGTAAGTAATAGAGTGATACTGTCCTTTATCTACAGGGAGATCCCCAGGCTTGAATGGGGACTCTGTGTGGCCAGGAGCATGTGGAGGACCTGCCTGGGGGCTGAGGCGTAAACAAACCTCTCTGTGTTGGTGCTCTAAGACTGGATGCCCAACCCTGCCTTTACACCCCTCCACCTAGTCACTAAGGCTTAATATTAGTAAAACTGCCCCCATTCATAAGTTGATGCTCACCTCATTGTTGGTGTATTTGCAGAAGTGGTTTATAAGAAGGGATGGAGGTTAAACTAGGACCAAGGTGAGGCTGATTCTACAGGAACTGTGTCCTTCTGAATCGACGTCCAGGAAGCTCTGTGTCTAGGGAGCTCTCTCCATCCCTCTCAGGCAACCAGGAGAAGAGTGTGAGGACAGACAAGAAGTTAGCCCTAGAAAGAGAGCCTACAACAGAGGGGTCATATGCTGCCCCTTGACTTTGGACCTTCAGTCTGCAGGACATCAAGAGGACACATATTTACTATCTGAGCCACTGAGACCAGGAGATAGATGTGTCTCCCTATGACAGTCCCTGAAAAGCGACTGAGGCATGACAGGAAGATATGCCTTGTCCTTGACACCTCTCTCTCTCTCTCTCTCTCTCTCTCTCTCTCTCTCTTTCTCTGTTTTCCCTTTTCCTGCCTTCCAGAGGTGAATTAGCTCTGCCCTGTAACAGAAGCCCTCCCTCCCAAGTTGCCACGGTCAGTGGCATGAAACCTCTGAAACCAAGAATCAAGATCAGCCTTTTCCCCACGTGGTGCTGTGTGGGCGTGTTTGCTCACAGTGGTGGGAAGCTGATGAGCACACCCTCCACATTGTTAAAGGCAGCTGTTCCTCCTATGTTTGCAGGACAGTCAGCTTCTCTCCATTTCATTAATCTCAATGTGTCTGGTGCTTTCACCTACTGGCCTACTTTGAATTACAAGTGATTTGTCTCTTAAGGGAAAGGTTTTTTGTAGCACATACTTGTCTCTCTTTAATGGGCTCCATAGTTTTGCCTTAGCTTTTGCTAATTCCATTGTAAAAATAAGAATTATTTTTGCATACTGAATTATTTTCATCATTTTCAGGTTGCTTTGTGAAATTTACCCCTGATTTCAGATTCATGGATAATACTTGAAATATCATCTCCACATATAATGAATCAATTCCTTTATGAAAACATAATGAGAACTGGGATAATAGTGGCCATAAGAGGATACTGTTGTCTGTTGTCAGCTGTCCATGATCACCATCACTTTGGGGAGCATAGATCACAGAATCCATTTTTTTATGTGTTCCCATATAATTGCTCAACTGGGTCACTTGTGTGATTCAGAAATCAAAGTGAATAATTCTACACCCACAAACACCTATTGTAAAAGGCATAGACAGGAGATATCAGTAGAATCATCAGTTTATGATGTACAGGAGGCTGAGAGGACCATCTGCAGTTTGGTCCTCTCTGGAGGACTCTGAGAATACAAAATTAGGCAGGGTTTTTTGTTTTTTAATTTAATTTAATTTTATTTTGGTGCCAGGGATTGAACTCAGGTGCACTCAACCCCTTAGCCACATCCCCAACCCTATGTTTGCATTTTATTTAGAGACACTGTCTTATTGAGATGCTTAGCACCTTACTTTTTCTTGAGGCTGCATTGAACTCATGATCCTCCTGCTTCAGCCTTCCAAGCCACTGGGATTACAGGCCTGTGCTACCACGCCCAGCTCAAATTAGGCAGTTTTTATAGACAGAGGAGATATCAGCAGAATGACCAGGTTATGAGATATAGGAGGCTGAGAGAACCACCTCCAGTCTGGAGCTCCCTAAAGCACTCTGTGAATAGAGAATTAGGCAGTCTTTACCTACACTGACAGAAGAGTTCAGGATTTGGGGGAGAAACAGAAAATCCCCTATTTCTAAGGCCAATATCCCTAACAGCCAGACCTGCTAATAAAATTAATGTCTGTAGTGTGAACTTCAATCCCTGTATTAAAGCCAGTACTGCTTTGAGTATCTGTTAGCTGTATAAATCTTATATGATACCACTATATGGACTCCCAGCTACACTTCTCTGCATCATTTAGGAAATAAGCAGAGACACACTCTGGTCTTCTCTGATGGAGCTGAGGGGAAGAAAAGATGGTGAATACACAAAGAGGTAGCCTCTTCCCTTACAGGCAATGTGCTTCAGGGCCTGGCTGCCTCTGAGCAGTGCCCTCAGCAGGTGGAGGCAGCAGGAGGAGCAGCTGGGGCAGCCCAGCCTCACACTTTCCTGGGTCATTGATGTCATGGCCTGTGTCTCCTTGGGCAGCAAACTGCTATGCCATTGACAGTAATAAGTGGCAGCATCTTCAGGCTCCAGGATCCTCATGCTCTATGTTCAATGTGTTCCAGATCCTCTGCCCCTGACCCTGGATGGGACCTCATATTGGAAAAGTTGCGGAATACATCAGGAAATTGGAGATTTCCCTGATTCCTATTGATATCAGTTTCAATATCTAAGGCTCTGACTTGCCAGGTTGGACATTGTTATTAAGTCTCCTTAAGATATAGACATTGATTGTGATTATCTATATACACATTTCGTGTTCCTCGGATTTACAGACTATAGTTCCTCCTCTGTATTCTTTAGTAATCTGATCAATGTATTCAGAAAGAGAGGTCCCTTCTCTGCCAAAGCTCCTTATTGACACTCTTGGATCTACAATTGGTCCCTCCATTTATGTAGAATTTCTACTAAATTCTTTTTCCATTTATGAAGACTGTGTCATCTGGATGTCACATCTGGTAATTGAAATTGGAAACATAAAAACCAATATCCACATACTGAACCTTGTTATGAGAGAATGTGTTTGTAGACCAAGTACATTGGACTCCACTGTGCTGGGTAAATCCCAAAGTGTTGAAACTTTCTGCTTTAAAATAAAAGTAGCAGGGTCCCCGGGAGTCCTATTGGCACCCTTATATCCATGCTGTGTCCTGACTGGAAGTGACTTCGGCACAGACTCTGACCACCCAAAGAAGAAGTCCTCAGGGAGTGGGCTGTACACTGGGCACATGCAAATCTTCAGGGCTTGGCAGGGCTTGGCACAGATGCAGGACTAGCTCTCCTCATTCTTTCAGCAGAAATTCAGTGTCTGTCCGTTTTCCTGGGCATCACATTTTTTTTCCCACAGAATACGTTGTATCTTGGGGGGGGCGGCAACAAACAGCCTCATCTTGTCCCCTCTGCATGGCCTGTTAGTTCCATCTCCTTCAGCTTCAGCACATTCTGAGCTTGCTAGATTCCACCTATGACAGGAACTGTCCATTATGACACAATTCCATCATATGCATGAGTGTTCTAGTTTCTTTTCGGGTACCCATCATAACCCTGAGGACAGGGCAGCTTTCTCTTTACTCTGATTTCCTGACACTGTGGTTTATTCAGGGAAGCAGTAGGAAAACTTGAGGAGCCACAATCTATTTTGAAGAGTGATCACCTACCTGACCCAGTTGTCATGTATATCTAAGCATCTTTCTTCCTCCATCTCTGAAGGCTTGGTCCCACTGCTTCCATCAAAGCCATCCAAGATAAGGAATTTGTCCTTCCAATCTGAGCACTATGAGCTTCTGTCCTAGCTACTCTTGATTACACATCTCCATGCCTGCTGTCCCTGGATGCTCAGGTTCATGCTTCTGCTCACTATAGTCCCATAACTCAAGTCACTGTCTTCACAGATGGAGGCCCTTCCTCTACCAAGTGCTCATTGATGCCCTTGAATGTTCTGTGATTCCTAAGTGTGCATTTCTGTCATCACCAAGTATCTACCAGTTCCTTAAAGAACCAAATTCTAATGGCTGTTTCAGGACTGCAGGACTCAAGCAGAGCGAGGGAGAAACATGCATGAGTGCAGTCTCATTTGTCCTGAGGGTGCCCTTAATTGGGATTAGTTGTATTTTTGGCTCACTGAGGGCATCCAAGAAAGAATGAAGAGCAAAGTACTCAGAGGGATGAGGTTTCTATGAAAGGAACAGAGTCCAGCATGGTGAGTGGGATACTCTATGAGGCACAAATTTAAGATGGCCAAGAAGTGGTGTCAGAGTGCAGCAGGAGTGTGGGTGTGTTGGGATGAGTGGGGACAACTTCCAGAACCCACATTTCCCTTCATTCCTTGCTGAAATCTTTTTCACTTGCTTACCTGCTTGTTTATCTCTTTGCTATGCTTAAATCCAGGGGCCCTGCGGACAGCCATTAATACTCTGTTCCCTTCTGACCTAGAGGAGATGGACAAGATTAGAATATGCAGGTTTCAGAAATTTTGTAGATTCAAAGGGTGTCAATGAGAAGCATTGCAGAGACAGAACATCCCCTTCTGAAGACTTTGATCTGATTATTATATAATACAGAGGAGGAGCTGTAATCTGTAAATCCGAGGAAGATTATATGTGGATATAGATAATCATAAGCAGAGATAAGAAGGTCACTCTCATTCCTCTGGTGGACAGAGACACCCCCTGACTTTGGATGACTTGGATGTATGTAGAGGGAAAAAACATTCAAGGACAATATCTTGCTTAGCTGGAGATGAGAAAAAGAGTGAGGACAGATCATGCTCATTCTATATATTGTGAGTCCACCCCCACTCCCATATTTACATTGATTTTCTCATTCACAGTAAGGGCACCAGGGAAATGGACCAAAGAGAAGCTAGTCTCATTTCACTAATAACTGTGGGGGCTCAAGCAACCATCATTTAACTTACTTGCAATTAATGGATTTCTGTTCTATTGACAGCCCCTGTCAGGGTGAAATGGAGACCAAGGAAGCACATGGCCACCTTCCAGAGATCAAGTAATTCTCTACACTCAGGTCACATGGAGGATATTGTCCTTTGTCACCCAAAAGAAACACATTATCCACAGCCAAGTCCATGGTGACCTGTTTACTCCAGAGACACTTGGACACCCTGACCCTGTGCTGAGTGACTAAGAGGAACCTCCCTGCAGCTGTACCCAGCCCTGCCCAGCCCTGCTTATTTGCATGTGCCCACAGCACAGCCCACTGTCCTGAGGACTTCTTAATATGCTGGTCACATCCTGTGAAGGAGTCATTCTGAGACAGGACACAGCATGGCCATGAGGGCCCCTGCTCAGCTCCTGGGTCTCCTGCTGCTCTGGCTCCCAGGTAAGGAGGGACAGCACTGGGGAGTTAATCAGCCTACTGTGTTCAGGGTTGCTGGCAAACACAGAAGTGCCTTTTAATGTTAATACTTTTTTATTGTTGTTGTTCATATGTATTCAATTTCAGGTGTGAGATGTGACATACAGATGACACAGCCTACCTCCTTCCTGTCTGCATCTCAAGGAGACAGAGTCACCATCACCTGCAGGGCAAGTCAGAGCATTGGCTATGCTTTATCCTGGTACCAACAGAAACCAGGGCAAGCTCCAAAGCTCCTCATCTATGCTGCAAACAGTTTGCAATCTGGGGTCCCCTCGAGGTTCAGTGGCAGTGGATCTGGGACAGATTTTACTCTCACCATCAGCAGCATAGAGCCTAAAGATTTTGCCACTTATTACTGTCAGCAGTATAGCAGTTACCCTCCCACAGTGACACAGGCCATGACAAAAACCTCCAAGGGAGCAGAAGTGTGAGACTGGGCTGCCCCAGCTGCTTCTCCTACTGCCTCCATCTGCTGAGAGCATTGCTCAGAGGCACCAGGCCCTGAGGAGCTTTTGGTAGAAAGAGCCAAAGAGGATTCTCTGTACCCCAATACCTTGTTCCTCCTCTGCCAAAGGGAAACAGACATCAATATGCTCCCCTGAAATCAATGAAAGCATTTGTTAGACACAAGGAATTTGGTTATGGTTTCCATTGGATTCATACATCCAAACAGAAGCCCCTAATGGTGTCCCAAGTGAGAATTTTCTAGGTGATAAAAAGAGACATCTAATCTGCCCTGTAATGTCCTAGGGTCTGGTAGTCAGAGAAGCTGACAAAAGAAACAAGGATCCCTGCTATTCACCCAGAATCCATAGAGAATATTCTAGTAAAATTAAAGAGTGCCCAACCCTGGGTCCTCCGAGCTGTGCAGAAGGCCTGAGGTTGTGTTCTGAAGCTGCCCATGGACTCTGGTACTCATCAGGTGAGTCTCCCCTTCCCCTTCCTTCATATGTCACCTGCAGGAGACAATGAATGATGCACTTTTATGACTTCCAAAGTCAAGGAATTGCCTCCACTGAGACGTTCTACAGGAAATCAATAAACACCCATGTTCTGATCCTGAGATTTTAGGAATATTACCTTACATCAACAAAGGGAGGTGGGATTACATTAAACATTCATGACCTGGAGATTTTCCTGAATATTCTGCAGGAGAGCAATATAATCGCTAGGGCCCTTAGAGTGGAAATGAAAGATAGTTACAGTCAGGGGGTGGCACAATGGTGAGAGGTCTTGAGAGATGAAGAAAGGGCCAGGAGAAGGAAATGCAAGAACCTAGGAGCTGGAAAGCCTGGAGCTGGATTCTCTGCTAAGGAGCCTGAAGAAGGCACCCAGCCCTCCTGCCTTGGTTTCAGCTCACTGGCAATCTGAGCTCTAGGACACTGAAATAACCAGCTGTGCTGCTCTAAGCCTGGGAGGTGATGGTGGTCTGTGGGGTCAGCAGTAGGGAACTGATGCAATGGAAGGAACAGAGACACCCTGGCAGTGGCCATCCACTGCCCCACCAAACACTGTCACATTTCTGTCATTTGGTTTCTACTTTTACATGAGGCAGAAAACCTTTTACCCTAAGAACAGATCTTTCCAGAGCTCTTCTCAGTAGAAATACCTAGATAAATCTTTCCCCATGTGGGGTCTGCTCACAGCACCTGAGGAGAGAGGAGGGTTTTGCTTGCTCTCTGCTCATTGGTCTCCATGTCAGGGGTATGGATTAGATTCACAGGGGAGAGTGAGAGGGGATGAGTGAGTCAGCATTGGGGGCAGAGGGCAGGAGGGAGGATCAGGGCAGTGCAAGGCACATCCCTGCTCACATCTGGAATGAAGGCAAGTAGGGCCGGGAAGGCTGCAGGGCTTTGTTTTGCAGAAGAACCTGTAGAGGCCTGAGTTTTATGTCAGGTCAGTAGGGATTGGGCAGAGGCAGCAAGAGCTGAGATTCCCTGCCTTCAGTTTGTATCCTCTCCTCCCACCTCACAGGCCATGCTGCACCTTTGGGAAGACTGTGACCACGTGGAAGAAATACATCTAAATTCAGATAGACCTGGGTTCAGAGCCAGCCCCAGCCCTCACAGTCCACATGACATTGTTGACCACACTGTCCTGGGATGAATGATTCCCTCCTCTGCGGAAAGCCACAACAAAAATATCAGAGGGGGTCCTAGGATAAACCAAATTACACACCTGAAATATGATGCTATAAATATACAGTCACAGAGTTTGCATTAAGTCCCTCTGAATATCTTAAAATGAAGATACTGTGTGATGTCCCAGTAGTGAGATGTCTTCACTCACCACTGTTCCTTCTACATAAAGCAGGTGCCTCTCTGCACTGTAGGTTCCATGTGCTGTATATCCAGCACTTTTTCATCCAGCGTCCATTCCTGTGGAGCAGTAGGATGTTGATGAGGACACCTGCAGCCATAGTCTGGTGTTCCCTTGGCCTCATGTTATGAGTTACCAACACCTGCTGTAAACAATTACCAGAGATTGGAGGTCACAATGAAGCCAGATTTAAAGTTAGGTAGTCAGTGTTGTTAGGTAAATCGGGTCTCATATCAAGTAAGATCCAAAATGGAGGCCATGTTGAGAATGAATTCCAGGAAAAGCAGAAAATCTTTTGGAATGTTAATGAAGTCCCTGAAAAGCCCAAGGCCCAGAGCTCAACCCAAAGAAGTGTTAATGAAACAGCTCCCAGTAAACTTGAAGATGCTGACTCAAAAGTCCTTTCTGCCCAGATTATTCCTTTGGCTCACCTGTGCCCAACCCTTAACATAACAAAGGACAGGAATGTGACAGGAATAAAAGAACACCCAAACTATGAAATACGGAGACAACCACACTTCCACCGATTTCACTTCATGGGTCCGCTTATTTCTTGGGAGAAGTATCTTCTATGTCCTTTAATAAAGTTCTACTTTCCACTCTGACCTTGCCTCAGCATGCTTCTCTGGTATTATACTTCAACATTGGGGAAGCAAGGACAACAGCGGTAACAACAGCTACATTACTACCATGCACCACAGTGCTGTGGGCCAGAGTCCCAATGGCCAACACTAGGTGTAGAGGTGACGGAAGACAGTCTGGTTCTCCATCTCTAGCTCTGGTGGCTGCACCCAATGAATTTCTCTCACCCTTTATAACCCTTGACTTCCATCCTTTCATCCATGTTAAGTGTCTCTCTACATTTTTACCTGATTTTTATGAGGCCATTGGGCCTGCATTTTGGGCACGGCTGGTTAGCACAGGATAATCTCTAAAATTTAAATAGCCATAATTTCCAATTGCAAAGGCACTTTTCCCATATAAGCCTTCATGAAGTAGGACTTGATACCATGGAAACCACACTCAATTACAACCCACTCAAAACCAACACCCATGTGCATTCACACCCTCCATCCCTCCTCCCCCTGGATTTCCCTGCTCCACCCCTGCCCTCAAGAAAAAAGTCCCTTCCCTTCTTGGTGTATCCATCCCACTGTGCACACTCAGGCTCACACAGGAGGACCCTTACTCAGGATTGACTTAATGACCTCCTCTGTCACAATCATCATGCAGAAGAAAATACAGATCTGAAGTGGCCCTTACCCACCTGAGGATCAGCTATCTCTCTGGAGGCCAATTTTGGTCTCCACAGATATGTGGAACTTTCATGCTCATGTGGCCCCCCCAGACCTCAGAGGGGGATTGCCATGGCCTGACTCAAACAGGACCCACCTGTGCTTTGCATCCTAACCCTTCAGCTCACTGTGGACAATAGAGTGGGTGAGGGTTGAAACTATAGTAGTATCTCCCTTGGTCAAGTTAATGGGTTGTTTTGGAGCACCTTAAGAATATATTTTCTGGGCATATCTTAGTTCAAGGGTTGGAGGACATTCTTGAATTATGAGTGCCATGGTCACTTTGGCTAAAGTAAATATCCTTTTACATGAAGCTTCTTTGCACACATCCATGATTCCCAGGTCAGTGGCAGTGGGTCTGGGGCCGAATCATGACTCCCAACCCCAGTGAGGAGCCTGGAAGTGCTGCACAGAACTTCTGTGGGTGGGACACTCAGTGGGTCCTGACATTGTAGAGCAGGCCTAACAGCAACACGTACGTAGGGTCAGCCCTCTGCTCATTGGAAGTGTAACCTCCATTATAGGTATTGCTCTGAGTAACCAGAAAAAAAAATGTGATGGCTAATCATGATGTCCCCACAAACTCTTTCAGTGATCAAGAACCCAGCAATACTGAGAGTCATCATGGCTAGCGAGAGTGGCCCATGGTCCTCTGCACCCCTCAACTGGATCCTAGAGGAGCAATACCTATGCAGGAGAGCCCCTGTCCCCATCTCTGAGAGATAACTTACAGGCTGCTCCTTACAGGTCCTAAAAAGTTGCCTTTCAGATGCTCCAGACAGCCTGGGTCCCCAAATGACACAACTTGTGAGCCAAAGAAAATGGCTTGGGCTGTTGTTGCTCTAAAAAGACACCTGTTCTTGCCTCACCCAGAGACAACTGGGGCTGGCCACACACTACTTGGTGAATCTCAAGTACTTCCCAAGGGACTCTGTGACCTCTTCTGTTGAATTTCTTTTCTGTGTGAAATGCTGTGTGGAGAAGGGCTCTGTGGCTGTCCTACTGTAGGGGTGTAGGTCATTTTCGGAGTGATTTCCATCCCTTAATGATAGGATTCTATACCATCCCAACAAATAATGCATGTGAGATTGTGATCACTCTCAGATAGAGAATGCAAGTGAGTTTTTTAAAAGCAAGGGATGGCCTGGTGCAGAAGGACACAGGAAGTTGTCCCCACTGAGGGGATTTCTTTTTAGGAGGTCTGAAGATGTCACCAGAAACAAGAAAGAAGGAGTGGCATGAGCCCAGAATGTAACTGCTGCCTAGAGATTTAAATACACTCCCTGGTGTGTGTCAGGCTGGGTCTCCATCTGCTCAGTCCAAATCAACTGTGTCCCCAGAGGCCCCAGAGGCCCCAGAGGCAGAGGGGTTATCATCCTTGGTCTTATTCAGAGCAGGGAATAGTCAGCACTCAGCTTCAAGGTAGGTCATTTTCCTTGTCACTAAAGATCAGGACTGAGAGACCCAAGTTCTCTCCCAGCAGGTCAGGCTGACCTGAGTACACTTGTGTGGTTAGATGAGTAAGGTGATGTTGGAGTAGGCAAGAAATGAAATACCTGTTCTAAAATATTTTTTGAATAATAAAAAGTAAAAAGAGTATAGTGAGAGTCATTTATTAAAAGAATCAAATATAGTCATGGCCTTCAGAGAATTCAAAGATATTTTTAATGGACAGTTTTTTTAGATTTAGAATGAAAATTAATAGACTTATTGTTTTATATATGATTGTGTTTATATTGATATATGTAATATGTATTGTTTCTTTTTCTTTCTTCTATTTTTTGTTTTTGTGGTTTTGGTGGAATTGAAACCAGAACCTCTTATATGTTATGCAAATATTTTAACACTGATCTACATCTGAACCTCTAACTAGATACATTTTCAAAGATATTTTAAAATTTTAGAATATTCTGTTTCTACCAAGTGATCATAACTTGGGTGGGTCTCTAATGTTAGAAGGTCATTATCAACTCTAAGGACAACAAAGAAGCTGGTGACTAGTCACACTGTCCAAGTGCACACAGCATGTAGGACTGGATCTAGGGGTCATGTCAATCAGCCTCCTGCTCAGCAGCCCAATTCAGTTCTGAGAAGAGGGTCAGATTCCTTACACTCCCAACAGTGGGAAGGATGGGGATGTGCTTTCTGTTCTCTGTGAAGCCATCCCAGTCCCCAGAGTCACAGTCCCAAACACAAAACCAGGCCCTCTGTTAGAAGACCGATGCCCTGATGTTACTGTGCTACTCCTCATGCAGTATACCTTCTCAAGCTCATTCCGGGAGAGAGAAAACTGACTCCCCTCAGAATTTATCTCCAGCATCTGGGAATGTCTTTAGCACTGGCCCAACCTGTATTTTTTATGGGATGTAGATAAAAGACTGTACTCTGTTTTGTGCCTCATTTTTGATGATAATTAAAGGCCTGAGACTTTATATAATCTCTTCTTAACCTATGCAAGAACTTTTTATGTCTGTGATCTATTTCCTGACCCAGGTTGCCATGGAAGGTCAATAATTTTGGTTCATAATAGAATCATTTTTTTTTTGCATTGTAAGAGAATTTGAAAAAAAACACTCCTTGGACAACCAACTAGTGGCATCATTTGTGTGTCATGTCCCCTGGCTTCTTTCATGATGTTACAGTTTCTTCCCTGGGTCTTCATTATCCCTCAGCTTGAAAAATCTTGTAGGATGACACTCTGCACCCTTCACCCAGGCTGTACCATGAGCAATCTGGAACCTGGAGTGGTCCAGGTGTTGTGTCTCCAACAGGGGCCAAGCGAGAGAGAAGCAGCTGTGATAATTAAACTTCCATATTTATGTTAACTGTAAAGTCAAAATTTAATGTAAAATAATTAAAGTTTTCTCCATGTTGCTCAATTTACTACACATTTTCAAGAAGAACTAGAGAGTTTATTTCCTCTTTTATTCTCATAACTAATTCATCCTGGGAAATTCACATAAAACACATTAATGGGTCCAGAAAAATCAGAGCATCTTTGTCTTTGAAAACCAGAGTAATTTTCTTAATAGAAATTATGCCAATGAGAAAACTTAGTAAACAGGCTTTTATTACTTAACTTTCTCTTTTTTCCTTTTGAATTTTCATACAGAAAACCTTTTATTGATATTTTTCTCTAAATCTGACATATATCCAGCCTGCTTCATCTCTCACCTGCACAACTAAAGTTTTTGTAACTTCTTGAAGGTTCTTCACCACTACCATGTGCATCTCCAGTACACGAAGTTAAGAGGAGAGAGATTGGCCATGGGAGGGTGGAAAGCTGCAATTAGATTTCCAGTAGCAGCAAAGATGGAGTAACTTTACAGCTCTTTGTACCTCATATTGCAACTATAACCCTGGGATTAATATAAGAGTGAATTGCCCGAGTGTGCTTTAAAGAAGACCTTGGCCGTGGATGTAGAAGGATAGGGAAATGAGAATCACCTACTGCTGGTGAGCTGCTGAGGGACTGCAGCCGTGGTCACTGGTGGTTCTTTGTTACAGTGGACAAACTACCCCTCCTAAAAAATCAAGAGAGACTCTCCTTGCAGCCGTAGGACTAAAGAAGAGATACTGAGGAATGAAGAAGGGACCTCACTGATTTTTCAAGCTTCCCTTCCCTTACCTTTTCTGTATTTACCACAAAATAAATACCATAGATTCTTCAAATCAAAATTATTTATCAGGAACTAGAGTGTTTCAGGACAGACTAAAGTTCAGACTCAAGAGAGTCTTGTGAGCAATATGTATTCTCCATGTTCTAAGTTGCCTGATAGATCAGCATTCTCCAACTTAGCATAGGATATTTGCATTTTAATAGCACCCCAAGTGATTCTTCTGTTGTATGAATACAAGTCAGCAAACTAACATTTAAAGGAAGCATTTTCACTACATTTCTATATATATACCACTTGCCAGCCCTTTTTAATTTTTTTTTTATTTTGAGGCAGCATCTTGATAATTCGCTTAGAGCCTCTTAAAGTTGCTGAGGCTGGTCCTGAACCTACCATCTTCCTGCCTCAGCCTCCCATGTAACTGGGATTACAAGCATGCACCACATGTCCAACTCTGTCTACTGATATTTTTAACACAGTTAATTACTTAGAACAGTGCAGCACACATAGGAGATCATAACCAAATTTCCTTATTATGTGTCCTAGAAACTAGTAAGGTAAGACCAGGCAAGATAAGGGTGGAAAACTGACCACAGGGCTTGAATTTCAAGTCTGCATGTGACCCATGATTGACAGACAAGTCACAGGCTTGAGGCAATTGTGGATACAGTTAACAGAGCAGGCTGAGGGTAGTGACAGAGAGCACCACAGGCTACACCCACTGAGAAGGCCTTCGCAGAGGAAGTGGGACATGAGAATACTTGTGACCTAGAGGAATAGAAAGAATGAAAAGTCCAATTCTGAAACAGATCACCATGCAAATGCAAAACTCAGACCAGAAATGACTTTCTGGAGAGGCTGATGGACAGGGGTGGTTAGAGAGGCTGACTAGGTCTGGTGGAGACAGCTGGAAAATATGGTCCTGCACCTTGAGCCTGGAAAGCTCTCGGGTGAGGGAGCCATGGAGCAAGGTGACAGAACCAAGAGCAAAATATCAAGGGCAGTGTTATTGGACACAGGAGAGGAATTTCTCTGTCAGGGCCTGAGCACCCTATCCCTGGGCCATGAGATGCAGTGGGAGCCTCCCGTTGACCAGAAATGTAAATCCAACTCTATGGAGATGTCAGGGAGGCAGATGTTCTGGACACCTAAGAGCAAGTTCCCAGCAGTCATCAGAGACTCAGTCCAAGGTTTCCTGATGCTCCACACTCATGGCAGCTGCTCTACTCAATCATCCCCAGAGTTGCATATTCTCCCACGACCATGCCAGAGATGAGTCTTTGATACAGTGATGAGAAACAGGGCTGAGCAGGAAAAAAGCAGTGTGTGCAGCAGAGACTCACTGACTGAGGCCCTGGGAGGACATGTGTGGGAGGCCAAAGCACTGTGGCAGGAGCATAGAGCACAGGGGACAGCAGGAACCATCCAGATCCTCAGCCTGGGGCTGCTGGTGGTGAGAGTTAAATCTGTCTGTGACCCACTACCACTAAATCTGTCTGTGACCCACTGCCACTGAACCTCCATGGGATCCCAGGGCCCTGGGTGGGTTTAAGCAGTTAGGGTCAGGTCTCTGCTCTTCCTAGTCCAAGGCTTCCTTCTGGTTGAACACAATGATGGCTGGAGGGGCTGAGCTTATGGCTCAAAGGTGAGTGCTTGCCTTGCATGCACGAGGCAGTGGGTTTGATTCTCAGCAACACATAAAATAAAATAAAGACTTGTGTCCACCTATAACTAAAAATAAATATTAAAAATAAAAATACTGGCTGGACTTGTTGCTGATGGTGACACCCTCTCGGGCAGACACAGCCAGAGAGCTGGGAGACTGATCATTATAAGGTCCTCAGTCCTGCAATCAAAAACATACAAGGACCACACACTGACTACCAGTGTATTAAAATATTTCTCAAATGTAGATTTTCTGATTCTTAACAAAGAATTAGGTTGGTTTATATGATTTTTCTTTGTGCATGTTGCAGTCACTCTGTGCTTTTGAAAAAATCACACTTGTGTGAACCTCTCAGCTGAGCCACAGAGCACCATGCAGAGGAGGATCTGGGCTGTGTCACCATCTTGCTGGTGCTCACCAGCTGTGCTAAGTCCCCATCTCCATGGAAACTGTGTTTACAGAGCTCTGAGCAGCTGTCCTTGAGCCCTCAGGGGCCTGCCAAACACCAGAGTGTCAAAGCAAAGTCCACACGTGGAGAGGCCAGAGGACAGGTGTCAGAGAGGACAAAATAGGGCCAGAGCAAAAGGAGAAGGGATCATATGCCAAGGAAACCACAAAAATCCAGGTGCAGCTGCAGTTTTCATCAACCTTCCCAATGACATGTTCTCATCAACTGTCTATTTTCAACTCCGCTGCAGTTGGGAGAAATGAGTAATTTTACATCACACTCTCTGCAGGTTAGCACAAACTCCCAAACATTATTGAAACATTTACATGTGGTTTCGGTGCATGGAATATGCTCCTGTCACTGGACAGAATGAGAACAGAGAACACAACGTCTGTCTCTGTCCTAGATGTCTTCTGGACTTCAAATAGATACTTCAAGTTCCTCTTTGGCCACTAGAAGGCACCAGGACACATCCACCCAGCTCTCTGGTGCTTCCCTCAGCACAGACACTTCTCAGAACAGGAGCCACAACCTGAGTGAGAATCACACTCATCACTGCTCTTTATGTCACCTGGCTTCTCAATGGCATCGCATGTCCTCCCCAGTACCTCTGTCACTGATGGATCTCAGGTGCCAATGGCTCCTACTGAGGTAACAGGTGACAACTTCAGGTCCCAACTTCTGGTAGCACGGGTCTACATTTAACCCTACCCAGGATGAAAACTGTTTATAACATTGTGCACCCACAACCTCATGTCCAGTGCTGGGCCCAGGGACTTGAACACATCAGGCAGAAACCCTGGCCTCATGGAAGTTTCATTTTAATGTCATGGGCAGGCAATAAAAGAGTAAATATAATTTTTTCTCTGCTGTTACACTACTGCTTTGACACCTTGCCCTGGAACACTTACCTCCCTCAGGGCAAGTGAGGCAGTGAGTGTCCACATCCTGTCCTTCAGCATGGACAGACTCAGAGGAAGAGAGGAAAATCCAGGAGGTGAATTCCTGTGCTTCCTGGGAAACGAAGTCACATGAAGCATCATTAATGGGCCTTTGTCTCTTGACCCATCTGTTTATGAAAGATATTGTCTTTCACTCCATCCTGCTCCTGCTTCATGAGTCCATACAACACACAGCCCAGTGCCCAGAATCTGTGCTATGTAACCATCTAGGAGGACAAACTGGACCCACTTTTAGCAGAACTTCTTTTACTATGTCTAATATTTATTTTTGGTGAAGATTACTCTGTTCTTCCTTAATCTTTCCTTTTTATTTTTTTTCTTAAAACATGAGATTTTTCCAGACAAAGTGAGGGAGTGAATCATTTTCATTGTGTTCCCTGAGCTGAACTCAGTACTCCTTAAACTCTGATCTTCTCCTTGTGGGTTTTTTCAAATCAGAGTCCCAGTTAGAGGTGGGAGAGCCGACATGTCCTCTCTTATTCCTGGGCACTGAATTTTCCTTCCAAAGCTTTCAATTTCTGTTTGGCAGAATTTGTGGAACACTCACTCCAATCTTATTCCAAAGATGCAATGAGGAAGTTTCACCGGTCAGAGAGACCATCTCTGTGCTGGTCCAATGGCCAGATAGGTCAGGGAGTGCTCAGGCTGGTCTGCATAAGCCATCCTCCTGGGAACTAGCTGTGGTAATATGAGAAGGGCCTTCACTCTTTCTGAGTGCAGTGCCCCAACTGAACTAGGGAGCTTCCAGTAGATCTGGATTCTTAAAGTTCTACCACCTCTTAATATCACCAGTTTGGGGACCAAGACTCCAGCTCTACCCATTGGGAACAGATAACAGCAGGTGGCAATAAAAATGGATCAGGGTTATTGCAAAGTGATAAGAAAAACCTTTCTCTTTTTCAAAAATAGAAGTTTCATCTTTGAAAATTATTGAGGAAATTTCAAACTTACAGACATTTATGAACAGCACAAAGTTTTTCTTTCCCACTAAAACCATTTGAGAGTCAGCTTAGACCTGATGGCCCACCACATTTTACTATGTGCCTCCTCCTGATGACATCCTCCTACATAAGCCAACACCACAAAGAATCTAGAGATAAGCAATAGCACATTGTGCATCTAGTTATCAAGTCCACCTCAAATCCCGTCACTGTCCCCATCTGCCATTGGTCAGGACGTGCTGCTTACCAAGTTCACATGCAGTCCTCAGTGGCAGGTCTTCAGACTCTTTCTGTCAGGAACACTTGCAGTGTTCCCCTGAACATCAGGACCTTGTCACTTTTGAAGAGGACACAGCAATTGCCTTATAGAATGTCCCCTGTAGGAGTTGCTGTCCCCTCTTGATTACATTTCACTAGTCAATCTGTGGTAGTGTACCTGCTGTGCTGATATGAGAAAGGACCACTGACCAGAGGTTTGAACAGCAAAAATGTATTGTCTAGCAATTGTGGGATCCATAGATAGAGAGGAAGGCACCAGCAGGCTGTTCTCCTCAGAGGCCTCTCTGAGTTCCAGGATTCGTACTTCTGTGTGTCACATGGTCTTTCCCAGGTGTATTTGAGTTCTAAGTTCTTCTTTCTATGAGGCCACAAGGAACATTGAATTAATACAGACAGAAGACCTCCCTTTACATAATTATCCTTTTAAGCACCCTGTCTCCAAACTCTCACACCCTGTGTCACTGGGGTAACAACCCAAACATTTTAGCCTATACTACACAGGAATGTCCAGAGGAAAGCTGTGAACCTGATTCAGGTGGTGTCACCTGAATTCTCTGCTGCACATTGACCTTCCTCTTTCACAATTAGAAGGGATTTGTGGACAATATCCTTAATGCTTCATAAATATCCTTTTCTTCATTAAGATAGAAGTATCAACTCATAGATTTGTATTTTATTCAGTGGTTTATAACATATATTCATCATTGATTTTTTTGATGCTCAAATATTTGCAGTGTAGCTAGTTGGAGTCCCGTTGAAATTGTTTTCTGTTTTGATAGGCTACGACTACCTTGTTTCTTTAATGTACCCTTAGTTCCCAGATGGACCAGGCTCTATGTTCATTTTCCTATTGTGGATTCTATAATAGACATTTCTTCAAGGATTGATGGTTCTTTTTACAAAAGAAAAATGGTATTTAAAAACCATGGGTGTTTTTGAGACTAAAAGGCTATGTATTCTAGAATAGAGGAATTATCTGTTTATGTATGTATTAACAGACAAAGACATATATATATATATATAATTAGGCAAGGTGTTCATGTCTTACTCTATGAGAGTTGTGAGTATACATTGATATCTTTTATTATGGTCTAAAATAATAGGTTTTATTCAATTAGTCTCCCTTCAAGTAAGTAACTCTTTTCTGTAACTGTGAGGATCTTGGTTCTAGTTATCATAAATGAATTGGCATTGTTTATCAATTCCTATTTTATCACCTTTTTCACTGCTGTGACCAAAGGATCTGACCAGAACAATTTTATCGAAGGAAGATTTTACCTAAAAGCTCATGGTTTCAGAGGCCTCAAACAGCCACACTCATTGGGTCTTGAGGAGAGGCAGAACAACTTGGGAGGAGAGTGTGGCAAAGAGAAGCAGCTCACATGATGATCACCAAGCAGAGAGAGAGAGAGAGAGAGAGAGAGAGAGAGAGAGAGAGAGAGACAGAGAGAGAGACAGAGACAGAGACAGAGGGTCCATTTGCCAGATACAACATATATACAATAAAGACATGCCCTAAATGATCCACCACATTTACCCACTGCCTACCAGCCAACAATTACCACTAAGTTATTCCCAACAGAGGATTATTTCACTGGTTGGCTTAAGAGTCTTACAATCTACTCATTGCTCCTCTAAACCTTCTTCCATTGTCTCACACATAAGCTTTTAGGCAACACCTCACATCCAAATCATAATGATCCCCCTGTTCAAAAGCAGTCCCCAGTTGTCATTCTCACATACCCCTCCTTGCATCCACTCTCTCTAACATACTCACCACCTGCTCCACTCTGACACCCTTCTTTTGCCACCATCATATCTGTCCTCCTGCATGGGTATCTTTCTCATTATGCCTGGGCTGTCTTCTATGCAGGGGACTCCATGTGTTCTCCTTGTCTCACCACTCTTGGACACCACACCTGGACAACATTACCCCATATGTGGGGACACCCTCAGGACCCCAATGAGACTTCACGTCCCCATGCAGGGCTTCACACACCCCCATGCTTCCCTTGCACCCTGACTGGTCCTCACTGTTCTAAACCAGGCACTGAGAACTGAGTTGTCTTAGGAGCTGACTGACATTTGAGATTTGGAATATACAGTTTAGGGAACACAGCAGAATATCAGTAGGACTGGGTGGACATAGGATGTCTACTTCTAAAGACAAAGACTTGGGTTGCCAGAGGAGAGAGAATAGGAGCAATGCTATGAGTAACCAGCGAACATAAGTCATGCACATATATCATCTTGAGCTGAGCTAGAGAGGAAGCTCATGCTCCTCAATGGGAGGGAAGATAATCACTTACTTTGGGTGGAAGTAGTTGGGCAGAGCATTCATAAATGGAGGAAGACAATTTTCTTAGCTGTAGTCATGAGATTGAGTAAAAGCAGATGACACCCTCCATTATGAGGTGTGACTCCCCATTTTTTCTTATTGCCACTATACTTCAAATCATGAGTATTGGAGAATGAGAGCAAAGAGAAAGCTCTGTGTTAGTGGTTTCTGTAAGTGCAAAGGAAAGTACCTGGTAAATGATCCTGCAGTGTCTGGGATTGTGCCATCATGGACAATCCCTGTTATAGATGGAGGAAAGTAAGCACTGAACTTGGAAGAGATCAAGATAACAAGCTACTCAGGGGTACTAGACAGAGATGGTCTTGTGGCCCCAGAGAGAAGTAGAGTATCTGTGTTTCCCTGGAACATGGAGGGATGATGGTTCTGTGCTGAGTGACTGAGAGGAGCCCTCCCTACAACTGTGCGTAGCCTGCCCAGCCCTGCTGATTTGCATGTGCCCACAGCACAGCCCACTGCCCTGAGGACTTCTAAAGATGCTGCTCACAACTTTTGCAGAAGTTAGTCTCCATCAGGATACAGCATGGCCATGAGGGCCTGGGGCTCCTGCTTCTCTGCCTCTCAGGTAAGAAGGGACAGCACTGGGGATTTACTAATCACAGTGTGGTCAGTGCTACCTGGCTCACAGGAAAGTCCTCTTGTAACACCACTACTTACAAGAATATTTCTTTTTGTTTCTAATGCCAGGTGTCATATGTGACAATCCCAATGACCCAGTCTCCATCCTCCTTGCCTGTGTCTCATGGAGACAGAGTCACCATCACCTGCAGGGCCAGTCAGGGCATTAGCAATGGATTGCACTGTTATCAGCAAAAACCAGGACAAGCTCCTAAGCTCTTCATCAGATATGCAAACACTTTGCAACCTGGGGACCCCTCGAGGTTCAGTGGCAGTGGATCTGGGACGTATTATTCTCTCACTATCAGCAGCTTGGAGCCTGAAGATGTTGCCACTTATTACTGTCTACAACACCACAGTTTCCCTCCCACAGTGACACAGGCCATGACATAAACCTCCCAGGGAGCAGAAGTGTGAGGCTGTGCTGCCCCAGCTGCTCCTCCTGCTGCCTCCATCTTCTTAGGGCACTGTTCAGAGGCACAAGGCCCTGAGCACTACAAGGAGGGTCAGTCAGCGAATCCCGGTTGGTTCCTCTGCACCCTGACCCTTCAATCAGCCCCAGAAAGCTATGAGCTCACTGTAGATAAAGAAAATAATTTAAGACCCCAAGAGACTGAATTTGGCAGTATCAGAAGTTCTTCAGCAAAGATAGTCCTCTCCATGTATTCCACATGGGAATATTTTAGAGTTTATTTTTGAGTGTAGTTTAAGTCCCCAACAAAATTAGGGTGAAGTACAGGTTTCTCTCTGTCCCTGCTGCTCCCACAGCCCCTCCATCATACCCCCAGACTCTGTTGCTTCTGTTACAATTCATGAACCTCTGCCCAGGTCTACAGGTCACACCAGGGTCACTTTGTGCATTCTGTGGAACTAGACAAGTGGACAGTGACATGTGTCCAGCAGCATGGTCTGGCACAGTGCAGGTCCCACCCTCACACTGTCTGAGCTCCAGCTGCTCCTCAACCCCCTCTTTGATGCAGACCTTCATGATTTTCCATTTTGTAGTTTCACCTGGGCTGAGTGAAAGACCCTGGAATTTACAGCATGTGAGACATTCAGAAAGGCTCTCACCTGAGTGCTGTGTATGTAAGCTTCCTCCAGGGGTTTCCATGATATGATAGGTAGGTGTTTTCTTTCATTTGTTCTTTTTAAATTTTTTCTCAAACTTTGTACTGAATCAAGGCATGGGCTACCACTTAGCTACATTCACAGTCATGTTTTTAATATTTTGATACATGATCTTTTTGAGTTGTTAGGTCCTTGTTAAGTTGGTGAACCTTGCCTTAAACTTGTTATCCTCCTATCTCAGCCTCCTAATTGCTGGGATTAAATGTAAGCATCATTGCACCCAGCTTGATGCCTGTGTTCTCTTCAGTGCTGAGTAATATTCTACTTTTTGGCTCTATAACAATATTGATCCATTCTCCTACTGAAGGGCAGACTTGTGTCCTCAACATTTTCAATGCTGAACACAGGTCCTGTAAGATTTTAGGTACAGAATTTTAGATATTTTTAGATGCGTATGTATGTTCACCATCTTTAGTTTCATAGCAGAATGCCTAGTTGTATCAGAATCTGTCACACTGTCCTTCACGTCCTGTTTCCATCTTGGAGATAGATTGTGGACACTTCCCAGAACACTCAGCTGCTGGAAGTGGCTTGTGAATGCAGCCAGGACCAGGTTAGCAGCAGGGATGGTGCCTGGACTACCCCCCTGCTGCCTGTGGGGTGCTCCCTCCTGGACTTGGCCATCCCTTGGGGGGCGTGTTTTCTCATGTGTTTTAATTTGCATTTTCCTGGTGACCTGGGATGTCACAGTGACATTGGACAAATGTCCACAATATGCAATGGTCAGATGCAGCTATCAAATGCTTGTCCCTCCCCTTATGGTCTTTTCCCATCCTTCCTGTTCCTCGTCCCTGTTCCTGCCATGTCTCTATTCTCTATAGAGCCCCTTGCAGCCACATTGGGGCTACACACTCTCTTCATGTTTCTACAATTTAGGGCTCTTGAGTTTACCGTGATTCCTGAAGAACATATCCTGGATCTAGAGTTCTTGGTCCACAGTCTTTTTCTTCAACACTTGAAATTATATCCTTTCCTTTGTCCTCCCTGTTTCCAGGGAAGAAATTCTCTGATCATTCCAGTTGCTTCTCCCAGAAAGCTAAGGAATTGCTTTTTCCTCCCAGCTTTTAAGGTCTGTCTCTGTCTTCAGAAGCTGGCAGTGTGACTGTGTTGTGGGCTGATTGGCACCTCCTGGTCATCTGAGTCCCTGTTCCCTGGCCACTAGGCTGTCTCCAGGGTTCTCTAGCTGGGTGTGACTATGGCTGTCCATCCTGCTGCCTCCTATCTCTGTCTGCTCCATCCACATGCTGAGCTCCCCACTGGGCTCTTATTATTGTGAATGGAGTTTTCAGTTCTGGAACTTTCCTTTTTCTGTCCTTTCACAGTTTCTGTTCACTGGCTGATGCTTTCTGTTTTTTTGTTTTTTTTTTCATTTTTGCAGACATATTTGTAATTTGCTTGTTTATGCACTTTTATTGTGGATGATTTAAAATCCTGTTCAAATGATCCTCATTGACTTTTTAACTCAGTGTTAATTTGAACTGACTGAACTTTCTCATTCATAGGAGGTTATTCAGGTTTTGATGAAGATGAGTGTTTTCTTTGCTACCTGGACATTTTGGGACTTGGGTCACATCACTGGGCTGGAAATTATAAATAACAGAACAGACTCTAGTACATGCCAGGGCTGTGATTTATGGCCTACAGAAGGGCAGGACCCCACCCCCCGATAATAAGTTTATCTTTTTTCTAGGCCTATAAACCTCCTTGGAAGCACTTAGGAACCACAGATGCCTGAATTCAAGGCAAATTCTTCTAATCACTAGTCTGTGTTAGTCAGTTTTTCTTTGTTATCGTAAAAATTCAGCACAAATCTAACATAGTTCAGAAAAAGTTTATTTGGGCTCATGGGATCAGAATTTCCATCCATGGTCAGCTACACCATTGCTCTGGGCCCAGGTGAGCAGAACATCAGGGCAGAAGGATGTGGGTTTGGAGAGCTGCTTCACTCATGGTGGCCAGGAAGTACAAGGAGAGAGGGGAACGGGCCTCAGGGAGGATGTACCTTTTAGGGCACACACCTAGTGACCACCTACTCTAGCCACACACCCCTACCCTCAGTCACCACTCAGTTAGCCACTCAGGCCAGGAAGGACTGATCAGGCTCAGCTCTCAAAATCTTGTCATTTCACCTCTGATTATTCCTGCATTAACATAGGATCTTTATGGGGAAAGTCTCCCATGTGTCCTGCACGGGTAGTAGGAATGAGGTTCCCCTCCATGGGATGGACTGACTGAGAAATAAAACCTAGAAAAATAGAATGACAAAAAAACTACAGGACAAAGAAAATGATTTCCAAAAGTGGGGGTGGCAGGGACATTGATCATAGGGATCAATGGAGATTCCATACTGTGGCAAAATGGAGCCCGAGCCTGCTTTATTTATATTGTGGGACATCAAAGGCATTCCATGGAATGTTTTTCTCCAAAAAAAGGTTAAAAGGTGGGCTGTCCAGTTTCCAATGGGTTATGCCCATTTTACTTGGGACCATGAGAGACCTTCCTAGCAGAGCAAAGGTGAAGGTCATGTGCTTGGGAAATCTATTTTGTGGAGGAGCCAAGGATATTTTCTAAGGATTCCTAAAATTCCCCTGGCTACATTCCCAGAGAATATCCCCTTGTGTTTTTCATTGATGGCTCCCTGAGTCACACCTCATATCCAAACCATAGCTCAGTGTAAAGAAGAGCAGAAACAATAACTTTAAATTAACTGTCTTTCTCCCACTTGCAATACATTTTATCTTAAAACAGGGACTTTTGGCTTCCAGGTCTGAAATCAAACACCACACATGGCACATTATCCTGAGTCAGTGTGTCATGGAACAGAAAACTAAGAAGTCCTCCCTGTGCCTATGCCCTTCACCCTTCTCTATCCCTGGCTCCAGAGCAAAGCTGCAGCCTCTGCTGAGCTGATGTTTACAGGGTCAGAGCTTAAAATAGTGTCCCTACTCTGCTTCTTCTGAATGTTTCTGATTTTGTGTTACATCCATTGAAGGACAGCTCTCATGTTCTTTTGACAAGTGTCTATCATCATTCCTCACTCCTGGTGTTTATCCAGACCTCCTGCTCTCAAACACCAAATGTGGAGCATAAACCTACTTGTTATAGTTGAATTATACAACCTGGCACAAGCAATAAAGAATTTTACATTTCTGGTTGAGTGCTGTCTGCCTGGTGCTGAGTTAATGAAGCTTTAGTATACACTTGAAGGTATTATGTAGTAGACTCAGGGAGACATTCTATGGCTGGGATCATGTCCTGCTACCCTGCAGGGTCTAGAGTTGCAAGACTAGAAAGTCACATGACCCTTACTTTCTAAGACATTCCTCCTTGACATCAGGGATATCTTATTAAGATGAAGTACATCTTGAGGGAGACTTTAAAAGTCTGCAGGAGGTCCTCTCCAAGTGGGTTGTTGGTGATGCTGTGTTTGGAGGACCAGTGGAAGCCACCATCTTGCATGTAATATTCCTGGTTCTGAAGTACACAATAGGTCCTGCTGTGAAGATTTCTGTCTCAATCACACCCTCTCTGAGTATCTGGATGCTGATGCTCCTCAGAGTGCCATGGGCAGGAAAGGCAAATTTGACCCATGGCACATGTATGTTACAGTAGGAGGGCACCACAGCCCTCCAGATGATGGTGATGTGAAACTCCAACAGGTGGCTGGTGACATTTGTTTCTGCTGCTGAGAAATCAGATATGTGGTGATAGCTGTGGACCAGTAGCACTAGTAGAGGTGGTGGAGAGACATGGCTCTTGTCATGACCCCCACCCTGCTTCCACTCGACCATGGATCTACTCTGAGAATACGGTGGGGGAGGCTCCTAGCATAGGTGCTAAGGGTCTAGGGAATGTCCCTTCCTTCCTCAGCACCTGCAAAGGCTGAGAAGAGAGACACAGGGGGTGCTGGTGACTGGAGCTGCAGAACCACTATTACCTCCTGCGCTGCTTCTCATGGGGTCATGTGTGACCCTGCCCAACTTCTGAGTGCTGCCTCTGGGCCTGAGAGACCCTGGGAGCTGCTGAGGGTCTCACAGAGGCTATGGAAATATTTGGGGTGGGGAGCATGAGGCTTGGCTGGCAGCTCTAGACCAGGAGCCCCAGGATACCCCCACCTTTGGTACCACTGTACCCTATAGTGTTCTTCAGGCCCCTTATTTTCTTTGCCAAAACCACAACTTTGGCATCTCATGTGCATCACATGGGCCAGCTGTCAACCTCCCTGAGACCAGCATGTGTTTCAAATTCCTGATGAACTGTTAATCATTAGTCCTTAAGCTATTAACTATTACTTGAGCAGAGGGATCACCTGAGTTTCCTGTAGAATCTTGCCTAGTGAAGAAAGAAGAGAAACAGCTTCATAAATTGGGGAGAAAAGATCCATGCCCAAGACTGTGAAACCCCAGACTACAAATCCCACATCTTTATGCTCCAGACTGTCACTAGAGAGCAAGCACAGCAGATAGTAACAATCCCAGGAACCTGATCGAGAACTGTAAAACAGGAGCAGTAGGTGCCTGCTCATAAGTCTTCTTCTTATGATGATGAGCATTGGCACCTTGGAGACTACAACACCAGAATCAAGAGCCTCTCATGGTCTGTTAGATGCTGTTGGAAGGCCTGATCCTGTTTAGGTTGAAATCAGAACTACCAGGAAGATGCTGTTGGTGTAACAGCTGCACAGATGTGCCCTGTGAGGTCAAGGGAGCCTGAAGACTATCTTGATATGACACAGTCTGTCAGTGACAGAGCCCCATCTCACCTAGATGGCCTGACTTTGGCCCCACCTGAAAACATTAGGCCATGGGGTTGACACTGTGCAGCTGTGGTGAAGCTCTTATAACTGAAATGTGCTGATTCCAGGGGAAGGTGGAGTAGCCTCAGTGAAGGAGCTCCCTTCAGATGCAGAGAAAGGTAAGGAGACCAAGAGTTTAGGTTTTCAGAGGAAGCAGCAGATAGACAGGGTGTGACAGAGTGTCATGGAGAGAAGGCCCTGAGTTGGTTGGTGACTACATTGTGTAAGATGGAGTGGGTAGACCACAGGAGGAACCTAGGCAGAGCTCCATGGTACTGCTCAGTTCTCTCATCCATTTCAGGGAGGAGGAGCAGCTCCCTGGGGCTCAGGTAGCCATGCTCCTCAAAGCAGGTGTGGTTGACCTTGCATGGCCTCTGCTGGGCCTCAGGGAGGCTAGTGCTTTGCTAGTTTCTACTGAGAATGTGGTGGCCTTAGGGCCTCAGGAAAGTGGGACAAGGAGCAAGTGAGATGTGCACCTGAAGGTCAAGTTCTGATGGACTTTCCATTCCTGCCTGATGCTGTCCTGCCCTGGTGCAGAGCACTGGGCACAGGTGGGGCAGAGAGTGACCTGGGGTGGCAGCTTCTCCTTTCCCTATGAGTTTGCCCAAGCAGCATGTCAGGGAAAGTAGCCGACTGGTGAGGCAGGAGGACCTGGGAACTCCATGATAACAGGAGCCTGCACTAGCCTCTGCTGCTTCCAGGGCTTCCCTCAATGAGCCTCCCTTATCCTAGTGAGAAATGCTTAGAGTCATTGGGAGAGTCCTGAGGCCTCTGTTCTGGATAAGCTAGAGGCTGCAGGCAATGGCAGCCGTGCCCCAGTCAGTAAGCCTTCAAATTGGGGAACAGTTTGGAAACGTAGACATGGCTGGTCTCACATGCATGTCAATGTACATATCAACACTGTATGATTCATATGTGCAACACTTTCCAGTACTGCACATACTTGTGTGTCATAGGCCTGATGCACACTCATGCTATATATTAACAGAGGAAACTTATTTTTACATTGTTGATGCATTGCTAACACACACATACCCATGAGCATTGGTGGACATGTTGGATATGTATGTGCTGTGTTTTCTGGTGTTAATTTATTCTCTACTTGACTTTATTCTTTTACCCAGTTGTGTCATTAAAATTCCTACTCCGGATTCTCTAAATTATTTTGTAACTCTGGAAGGATATACATATATTCTCCATATAAAATGCCAAGCTAAGAAATTTTCTGACTAGCTGGATACATGATAAGCTCTGAGGAGAAGTCTGAAGGAAATGTCTTAGGGAAAGCCCCAGAGGGACGGTGGGGATTTATCTTTAATGTAGTTATAAGTACAAAAGCCACAGTAGGAAAACCAGAAAGGCAAAGTGAGTACTCAGTGATGCAGAGGGACAGGGAAGGCCTGTGAGCTTGCCCATGAGGAGTGTGGATAACAGAGGGTTGAAGGAACAGGGTGGCCAGGGCCTATGGGCAGGACAGAGGGGCTGAGCAGAGGAAAGTACCTGGAGGAGAGAGCTGTGAGCAATTAGTGGACAGCAGGGCTCTGGGCCTGATGGGAGGTGAGAAAAGCATTTGTACTGGATTTCACGCTTCTCCCTGGGTGTCTGCTGAGTTCCTCACACTAGTCATCAGGACTGTGCTGAGGCTAACAGCATGATAGAGTGGTAAAGTACCATGGCACACCTTGGGTTCTGACACTGTCCTGATTATCTTTCCAATTAGAATTTGTTGGACAGGAGGATGTGGGACATTCTGTTACATTATAGTATTATGGATGTGAACCCTGAGCAAGGGCAGCTGAAGTAACTTCTCCTGCCACAAGTTCCATGGTGATGGAGCTCCACCCAGCCAAGGGCTAGCTGCAGTGCCTCTCCTGCTAACTTCTAGAATGCTGGGGAAATGATCTTCTGCAGGAAGAAGCTGTAACTTCTGAGTGGATGAAGATTCCATTGGGTGCTGACAGAGCATTGATACTAATTCCCCAGGGGCAAAAAAGGCTGGGGAAGCAAAAGCAGACATATAGGAAACATGGCTCAGAGAGAAAAATGTATCCTGAAGAGCTGCTCAGCCTGACCAGGAGGTATGGACCAGGCCTTCACCTCTCCATGTGACCCTTGCTGAGGAGCCCAAGGAAACACAGCTGGATCCTCTGTAGATTGAAACCAGGAGCTGAGGCTCTCCACATTGCCCAGGGGAGAAGCTGGGATCGGGTCAGTCATGCACATCATACAATATGGAGAGGAGAGGGTTTTTAGAGGGTAATTGAAGAAAGGCATTCCTGCCTGCTAGGCAGCACTGTGGTCGATCTCAGGCACCCAGTGCCTGGAGCCTGAGGAGCCAGAGCCAGACCCTTGTCACCTGACACTGGTGGTTTCTTGTATCACACTCTGGGGCAAAAGAGAGGTGCTCATACTACATACCACACAGGGTGAGTTTCTCCTGGGCCTGCAAAAAAGATCAGTAAGGAGCAAGGAGGAGATGTGGCCTGGTCACCTCCTCCTGGCCAGGACAGGTAACCCTATCTCATGGAAAAGACCAGTTGTGGGAGATGATGAGAGAAGTGAGACCACAGCCTCTATGATGTTCCCTGTAAGACTGTTCCAATGTCAGCTGGGCAGTTTATTAGCCAGGTGAGGAATGAGGAAAGAGGTGAAATTCTGTACCCCAGGAGGGAGATCTGTGCTCAGGTTTAGCCCAGGACTCTCCTGCAAGAACCACTGGGTGTTCAAGTGCAGAGAGAAGGAGGCAACTCTCTGCCCCAGGAGCCCCACTGGCCCCTCCCAGCTGCTTTGCATGCCCCACCCACATTGCTTTCCAGATCCTTATGAGTGACTGCTTAAGGCTCTGGGAAGCTCACTGTTAGGTGGGACCCTAAAGGAGCCATGGCAGCCCCCATTCAGCTCCTCTGTGTCCTGTTACTCTGGCTTCCAGGTGAGGGACCATGGGATGGTTCTGCATGTCTGTGAAACCTCTGTCATTGTGGTAGAGTCCTGTGTCCTGGCACTCTGTTTAGCAAGCCCAGTGATTTAAGCTCAGGGTGCTGCAGGGTCCTGGCTCTACTGTGGAGACTGGGGTATAACCTAGACTGCATAGGTGACCTTTCTGTTCACTTTCAATCTCAGGTACCAGTGACACAGACTTTGTGCTGACACAGACTCCAGCCTCTGTGGCTTTGTCTCCAGGGGAAAGAGCCACCCTCACCTGCAGGGCCAATCAGAGTGTTGGCAGCTCCTTAGCCTGGTACCAGTAGAAGCCTGGGCAGGCTCTTAGATGCCTCATCTATGGAGCATCCAGCAGAGTCAGTGACATCCTATCCCAGTTCAGTGGCAGTGGGTCAAGGACAGACTACACCCTCTTGATCAGCAGCTTGAAGCCTGGGAATGCTGCAGTTTATTACTCTCTGCAAGGCCACCCAGATTACCACAGTGGTTAAGTTCCCAACACAAACCTCACTAACCCTGCTTCTACCCTCTCTTTTTGGGGGCATAGCAGTTGCCCCCAGAGGCCCCCAGTCAGATATTTTGTACTTTTCTCTTTCCCTGCTCCTGCAAAGTTTGTGTGAGAGAGGAAATAAAACTTCATTCAGGTCTAAAAGATTCATAGTCTCCTACACCCTCCTTTACACACCTGGAAAAATAATATGAGAGATTAGAGAGGACGAGGACACTTGATATTATTTCTCTACTTCACCAGGTGAGGATGGAGTCTCCAGAAGAGTCATAGTATCCCAAACACAGGTGAAGTTAAATATCCCTAAGAGTAATTGAGTTTTAGATATTTATTTTCTTCTCATTTTAACAACAACATCTTGCTAAATCTGTCAAAGCATAGACACTGTCAATTGTGGATCCATAAATAGCTCCAGGTTCAGCTCACATTTATTTCATTTGAAAGCCAGGATAAGATGGGGGAATCTTTAACACTTTATTTTTGGTTTTGTCCACACAAAGCTTCTCAGTTATTCCTGCTTCTCCACCTATAGACAGCCCAGAGTTCCAAGGAGATGGGAATTGGTTGAAGGTCAGGTTTTCTGATGAGCATGTACCTCCATCCATCCTAAGGAGCTACCAACTGAGTGATTTGTCTTTTTCCTGTCACAATCCTGCTATCCAATGTTTGACACTGAATAATAAAGAGTGTGAATAGAACTGTAGCTCAACACACCTGCACAAAAATTTATTAAATAGTCAATCACTTAGGGAGTTATTTAGGAAAAACCTCCAGATTCCATTCAAAGACAATTTGCAATAGATTATTTCAACAATGAAATGTCAAGAAAATTCTAGCTGTCCTAGCAATGAACTTTCTCCCCCCCCCCTCTAGCCAATAAACTTTCAAATTTACAAGCTCAGTATCTCACATGCAGAACCTGATACCTACCCCCAAAGGAATATGTTCCTGTAAAGAGGCACCATGACCTCCTCCACTTGCATGAAGGGCTTTAGACTCCCCTTCTCACCTCCCAGTCCACAGGCAGCCTCTTTCCCTTCCTGGAATCCCTCTGCTCCCAGTGCTGGGGAGGCAGATGTGAGCTGAGACCTCCTTTCCTGCATGCCAGCTGGCCTCATAGGAAATCTCACTCTTTTTGCAAACCTGGGTGTCCCAATTTGGCTTCCATGTGCATCAGGGGTAAGACCTGGTTGGTGTCAATTACTTTCTTAGAAACATTTGGAATCCCAGACCAGCCCATCTCTGGAGCTCAGGTTTGCTAGCAAGACTCCTTCCACTAGTTGCTTCATCATGAATGTCTGCCACTCTCTCGAGCACAAAGTGTTTCTGTGCAACTCGTGCCATTGTGTATTTCCCACTCAGCACAAGAGATTGACATTTGTTTCTCTAGTGCTCTCTCATGTTTGGTGAAGGAAACTGGGATGTTTTTACACAGACTCTTGTGCTTGAATTTGAACCTTCGAAAAACATGCCAGGTGTTTCACCATTTTACAACAGAGTCCTGGTATTTATCATTGCTACTCTGACTTCACATTAAAATCAGCTGTTTATTATATTCTGTTACCTGGAAAATGGAAGAAACACATTTTCTTTTTTTTCTGAAGCATCAAGGAAATTATGGGTTTGAAGATGTAAAGAGCAGAGCGATGACCAGGAGCACTGACTGCAGAGCTTACTCTGGGCTCCTTCTAGAAACACTTTGACTCTAGAGCCTCAACCTCCTTCTTTGCACAATAGAGATAAGAAGTTTATTTTTCAAAGGTTCCTGTACTGAATGTGACATAATGATATTAAAGGAGACTTTCAAAAATAAATATATCTTTGTCTGCTTGTTTTTAGGTTGAAAAGCCTAATATGAACATAGCAGTCCATCCTAGTGTCTTGCAAAGCAGAGGCAGGAGAATCACAAGATAAAAGTCACCTTCATCAACAAGAAGGCACTAAGCAACTCAGGAAGACCCTGCCTCTAAATAAAATATAAAAGAGGGCTGGTGATGTGGCTCAGTAACCACTCTGCCCTTGAGTTCAATCCATGGAACCAAATAAATAAATAAATAACAAAAAATAAATGTAAGATAAGATAGCAGTCCATCTCAAATTCATAATCAAACTCAATACAATAATTATCAAAAGCACAATTGCATCTTTTTTATTTCTTTCTCTTTTTTGTATAATTGTCACTTTTTACAGTTAACAGGATAATTCAGGGACAAAATCTTGCAAAAAGAAGTTCACTGAAAGGCCTCAGTTTCTGATTTCTAATATTTTTAATTTAATTTTGTTGTTTGTTTCTCTGTGGTGCTGGGGACAGAACCCATGCCTTCCCCATGCTGCCATGCTCTTACAGTAACCTGACCCCAACCCTCCCTTCTCCCTACCACAGTGCTGGAGAGTGAGAAGTCACTGTCCCCTGCAGACCCAGTAAGAGCATTGCATCTTCCAGCCTGGCACCATCAGAACCAGGCCTAGCTGTTGAGCTCCTGCTGCCTCCTGCTGCTCTCTGCACACCCTGCCTGCCTGGAAGGGCTGTGGGGCAGGGACACAGGCCATTCTGGCCCCCAGCAGCCACACTTCCTTCAAGGCACATTAACTTCTTTCTGTCCCCACTAGGGGACAAACCTCCACTCAGATGCTGCTTGTGCATAGGGTGGCTGACAGTCTGAGGAACCTCAGGGGAGCAAGTTGGGGGCAGCTATGAAGTCACACCCTCTCTCCACTTCACATTTCTTCTCACTGGATCCTGGGCTTCTCCAGCGTCTCTCCTCTCCCTCCTGCCTGGGTCTTCTATGTCCTGTCCCTTCCTACCCTGAGTTTACATCTGTCACTCCTCACTTCACACATAGCTGTCCTCATGTGAGTCACAACCCTGTTCTCCTGCACATCCTGGCCCTTGTTCTGCCTCTGACTCCACCCATTGGATTCTCATGGGAGAGTCAAAGGTGGTTCCTGGTGGTCTTTAGAGACCAGAAAAAAGAGCATCAAGTGTTCAGTGCTGTATGTGTAGATGCCATGGTCCACTGTGAGCAGAGTCCCTACATCATGGCAGATGTGACCTGCCAGAGGCACTTGTGTCCTTCTAATCAGAAGAATGGCCACCAGCATGTGTGGATGAGTTTGTCCTGTGACCATGCAGTCACTGAGCAAGCTCTTATGCCCTGTGTGGGGAAGCAACCATACAGGAGCTGCCCATGCCCAGCTCTAGACATAGAAACAACTGCCCGTCTCTAAGAAACTTGATTCTCTCTGTCACTGGAGCCCGTCACATCCCTCTAGTGTCTTGAACAATGAGAAAGTCATTGTTCCAGGGAGTAGGTGGACCCTGTGCATATCCTGATCTCCATGGTGCTCATGTTCAGTCCTGAGAGTGGAGAGGCAACCATGGGTTTAGACATGAGATGCCAGCTTTACCTGCCCAGGCTCAGGGTGTCTGAACTTAGAGTCCCATGGGCAGGGTGGCACACACCTGTAATCCTGGACACCTTGAGACTGAGGGAGGCAGACAGCAGGTTCAAGGCCTCCCCAGGAAAACTATGGAACATAGTATGTAAACAAAAGGAAGCTGACTTGGATGTAGTTCATTGTGGCCTGGCATGTGAGAATCCTGACGGCATCACTGCAGCTGAGAAACTAATAAACAAACAAACAAACAAATAAATAAATATAAAATCCTACGTTTATCAAAAAGTCAAGAGATACCTATGTTCATACACATATTCATACTAGAGTTACATAGTAAACACAGACATAATCATAGGATTTATATTTTAAACATTACATATGTGGTATGTAGTATTTCTTTTAGTTCTAAGCAAATTGAACTCTGGCTGAGAAGAGGCTCAGGGGGTCTTTGCTGACCCCCTCTCTCTGGTCTATCAGGGTCTCTGCCAAGGAGAGTGAGCACTGAGTCCAGATCCAGGTGAGAATTGACTCTTGATCTCTGAACCTCCCTTGGCTGTGGCCTCTCTGCTTGGCTCAGTCCCAAGGTGTAAAGCACCTTCCTCCCCTGGCTCCCTGGCAAGGTAGCCTGAGGGCAGGGGCTCTACTTCCCCAGGTCCTCATGATAATGCCCAGGAGAACCTCCTCTTCAGAGCCCATGGCCAGAGTCTGAATCTCTCAGGCAGCTCCAGCCTGAGCTAAGTCTGTGTGGGCTCCTGCCCCAGCCTCTCCCATCTACATTACCAGCAAATCCTTTCTTCATCAGATGCTCTGCACACATTCCCACAATTGCCCACCTGCAGGTTGTCACTTTGCTAAGGAGAAACTTGACCTGAATGTACTTTTCCCAGCCCCACAGTAAAGATTTCATTGTAGTCTCTCTTCCCTAAGGAACTTAACACAAACACAGGGAATTTAAAATAAGGTGAGGCTTTAAAAACTCCCCTTTTTTCCTTTAGTTTACTAATCGCCAGCTCTGTCCTGCTGTTTGTGGTAGGAACAGGTGAGTTCTTCCAGACAAGGGCAGAAGGAAGTATCAGGGGACAACTGATGATCCCAGAAATGATATGTAACTTAGCAAGGGAAGGAGGGCCTGGGGCTCTGACTCAGAGGTAGAGAACTGTGCAGCATGCACCAGGCCTTGGGTTCAGTCATCAGCACCAAAGGGAGGAAGAAAAGAATGAAAAAAATTAAAGAATGAGAGAAAGACAAAAAGAAGGAAAAGTTAAAAGAAATGAAGAAATAAAGGAAAGAAGGAAGGAAAGAATGAAAGGAAGGAAAGAATGAAAGGAGGGAAAATGAAAAGAAAGGTTCCTGATAACTTAAAGAAGAACAAAAGTGAAAAACCTTGTCCTGCTCTATTCCTGGAAAAGTTGCTAGAGGACCTGATGCAGGACATGATGTTTAGAGACAATGCAGCCATCTTGAGGTCATGAGGCATTAGTAAGAATTAAAAGGCCCTGTGATAATACTGGAAAAGCATAGATATGTAAGCATTCAGAATATTTGCTGTTTTTGCCAAGATGCTGCACTAGCCCAATATTCTCTAATCTTCTATAGTATTTTCACTTGTTAGTAAAATTATTCTTATCCTAAAGGACAATTAAGAGGAAGAGCCTGGCTGGCCTTATACCTGCTGGTATGGAGAAGAGGGGCACCATGATGAGTATGAATGTGTTCTGTGGGACTATGAGGCAGGGTGGGCTGTGTAGATGTGTGGGTCCCTCCATCCCTGCTTTGCCAATGTCCAGAAACCCCAAACACCTCAGTGAGTTTATACATCTTCCTCTCTTTTTGTCTTTATTTCTGTTTTTACTTCCAAAGTATAAACTATTGCCTTACTTCTGTAATGTCTCTTTTTCCTTCAAGGGTCACCAACACAGAACTGTGCCTAGGACACAAGGACAGCCTGTCCTAATCCAGAAGGTGACTACAGAGCACCACTCAAAGCTCAGGGGGCTGATTGTGTCCCATGACCACAAGGAACCATGTTTCCCCCAAGCAAATCTGGGTTGCCCTGGTCTGACCTGGGACACGTTAATACACTGATCCTGTGTTGATTGACCAGGAGGAGCCTCCCTGCAGCTGTGCACAGCCTGCCCAGCCCTGCTGATTTGCATGTGCCCACAGCAGAGCCCACTTCCCTGAGAACTTTTTAAGAGGCTGCTCACACCCTGTGCAGGAGTCAGTCCCAGTCAGGACACAGCATGGCCATGAGGGCCCCTGCTCAGCTCCTGGGGCTCCTGCTGTTCTGCCTCCCAGGTAAGGAGGGACAGTATTGGGGATTTACTAATCACAGTGTTGTCAGTGCTGCCTGGAAACTCAAGTCCTTTTGTAACATAACACTCATAATAATATTTCTTTCTATGTTTCCAATGACAGGTGTCAGATATGACATCACGATGACACAATCTCCATTCTCCTTGCCTGTGTCTCGTGGAGACAGAGTCACCATCACCTGTAAGGCCAGTCAGGGTATTGGTGGTTATTTACACTGGTATCAGCATAAACTAGGTCAAGCTCCTAAGCTCCTCATCAGAAATGCAAAAACTTTGGAATCTGGAGTCCCCTCCAGGTTCAGTGACAGTGGATCTGGGTCAGATTACACTCTCACCATCAGCACCCTGGAACCTGAAGATGTTGCCAATTATTACTGTCAACAAGGTAGCAATTTTCCTTTCACAGTGACACAGACCATGACAAAAATCTCCCAGGGAGCAGCAGTGTGAGGCTGGGCAGCCCCAGCTGCTCCTCCTGCTGCCTCCACATACTGAGAGCACTGCTCAGAGACAGCCAGGGCCTGAGCATTACAGGGGGGTTTGTCAGAGGCTTCAGGGGAGCTTCTCAGCACTCTGACCCTTCTTCTCAGCCCCAGAAGGCAATGAGCTCACTGTATGATAAAGAAAATAATTTAAGACCTGAAGAGACTTAATTAGGCGGTATCAGGGGTTATGCAGCAGATAGGCCTCTCCATGTATTCCACATGGGATTATTTTAAGACTTTGATTTTTAGTGTAGTTTAATTTTCCAGCAAAACTCTGTGATGTGCAGGGTTCTCCAGTGTCCTCTCTGCTCCCACAGCTCCTCCGTCACCACCCCCAGACTCTGTTGCTTTTGTTACAATTCATCAACCTCTGCCCAAGTCTACAGGTCACACCAGGGTCATTTTATGCATTCTGTTGAAGTAGACAAGTGGACAGTGACATGTGTCCAACAGTTTGGCCTTGCACAGTGCAGGTCCTGACCTCACACTCTCTGAGCTCCAGCTGTTTCTCACCCCCCTCTCTGCTGCAGACCTTCATGATTTTCCATCCTGTAGTTTCACCTAGGTTGAGTGACACCTGCCTGGCACTCACAGCAGGACAATGTATAAACTGGCCTGTCATCCTGAGTACTGTGCACACAAACCTCCTCCAGGGGTTTTCACTACAGCATAGAGAGATGTTCCTTTTTTTTTTTTCGAATTTTTATTCAAACTTGGTATTAAATCTAGACATGCACTACCACTCAGCTACATTCAAGGTCGTATTCCTCTCTCTCTCTCTCTCTCTCTCTCTCTCTCTCTCTCTCTCTCTTTGATACAGGATCTCTCTAAGTTTTTAGGTCCTTGCTAGGTTGCATGGACACAAACCCTGAGTTTTTTAGCCAGTGGATCTTGAATTGCACCTGCTGTCCTCTCTTGGGCTGGGAGACCTGGACTGGGAATGCACCTGGACTCTCTCCTTTTGAGGTTTGTGGCCTCTTGGACTGAGATCCAAACAGAGATGGGCAAGGCAATGCTGTTGTCAACCTGTTTTGACAGATTACCAGGCCTTGGAAGAAACAAAGTGAATGCATTAGGAACAATTCCCTTTTGGAAGAGGTATGGCCATATATTTAAACATGGGTCAGAATTTAAAATAAGTGCTTTCCAAATAAATGATAATTTAAAGGTTATTACTGAGCATGGACTGCCAATAATTAGCATGAACAAAGAGTCTACATAGTCATCTACTCCCCCATTTAGGCTTATGGAGCAATGTCAAGAGGCTCTCCCTGGACTACTATAATATCACTCTCTTTTCACCCAGTTCATGTGACCACTGGCACTTGAAGGCATCCAACTCACCAAGAGGGCTGGACACTGTCAACCCCCATTATTTTATCCACATCATGAGACCAGAGTGACACCTGACATCCACCTGACCACAGTGAACCTGACCAACACTGGAAGGCTAGGAAGGTTCTCATCTGTGCCTTTGGATTCCAGTCCTATGTCAGCCAGAAACATGTGGTGATCTCCTGAGAGCTTTCATGGGTGCTATAATTCTTACATAATACACCATTCAACCAAGCAACTCATTTAAGAAAAATAATGAACCTAGTGCACTTGACCATGATATTATCATAAATGCAGGTGCAGTGGTGTTAACAGAAGAGAAACCAACACAAATCAAGCTATGCTGTACCTGGGCCCCCTGGAGTTGACTCCCTGTCCTTCCTGATGTGGAGAAGGCTCAGAAGCACTGTCCCTGTGTGGTCCTGTTTCTCTCAGACATTGAATGTTTACTCTTCAGAATTGTGAGATCATCCCCACCCTCTCTATTGTGCCCATAGAACACCTTGGAAACTTCTATCTGCTTACTTTGGTTTTCTGGTCAAAAGTTCTTGACCCAAAAAATTGTCATGGTCATTCTTCCATTAAATTCAGTGAAATGATGAACTTATGGTCATCAGATCCTATAGGACAAGGAACTAATTGTGAAGAGAGGGTCCCATTTTTGAAGCAGGAGGAGCAGGTTCAGGCTACTTGCAGCACTAACCCCCTCACCCTAGGCCTGTGTGTGCTGCTGTCAGGAGACACAGCCACGTGTGTGGCAGGTGTGTCTGTGTAGCTCCAAGATGCTCTGCTCACCTGCTCTCCTCCCAGCAGCACAGCACCAGCCAGGGGTGGGCTCTTAAGCCTTCACCTCAGGATCCTCCTGTGTTGATCTCAGACAGGTGGGGTTAGGGGATCCCAGCAGTGAAAGAGCAGCCCCTGCCCATTAGGTGAGAGCAGGTGGACTCCAGAGAGAACAGGCCTGCTGGTGGTCAGACCCATAGATGTAGATCACAACTGCTGAGGCACACACACACACACACACACACATACACACACTCTCACAGACACACATACACACACACACAGATACACACACATACACAGAGAAACACACAGAGACACACACTGACACAGACACACTCACACAGACACAGACACACATGCACAATCACACACTGACACACACACACTCAAAGTTCACAGACATACACATACTCACACAGAACATATACACGCAAACACACACAGACACAAACACAGACACACACTCACACACAGACACAAACAGACATACACAAACCTACAGAAACACACACTCACACACACAGTCAAACTCACACACACTCCACATACACTCACACACAGACATACACAATCCCACATACACACACACACTTACCCACAGACACACACTCACATCACGGACACACACATTATAAACTCACACACAGCTGACACCCACAGACACACACACTCACACACAGAGAGACACACACTCACACTCACACTCAAACACAATCACACACACAGAAACACACACACTTGCACCCATAGACACACACACAGACATAAACACACCCACAGTCACACACACTCACAGAAGCACACACACAGTTAGTGACACCTTCCTCCACAGGGCACTCCCTGTGCTTTTCAGTCTGTGTCACTCTACTCTAGGACAAGCTGAGCACCCTTCTCCTAACATCCAGAATCCAAAGTGCTCCACAATATGAGACATTAGATGTTTCCAGGGGGGTTTGGAATTGGATATGGGAATGCTAAGCTGGTAAACTTACTCAAAGTTTCTAAAATATGAAAACCACTCAAATATGAAACCCTCCTGGTCCCCCACATGTCAGGTAAGGGACATGGAAAAGCAGAAAGTTCCTGCAACACAGAATCAGTTCCCTGAATATTTTTAGGGGTCTCCCCATCTCAACATGTCTTCCATATGAATTTAAAAGTCCACAGTCAGATCTTGCCCTCTACTTCAGGCAGCAGCAAGGACTTTTTCTCACTGGTTTCCCTCCAAACATACAAGATATTTTAAGTGACTTTGTTCAAAGAACAGAACCCATGTCCTCTTGGTGCCCCTTACACTGTGACCTCTGAGATAAAACTCAGCTAAAACCTGGCCTTGACTGACCAGGACTCTTCTACTCAACTTCACTAAATGAGGCTCCCTGGTTTGGCACAGTGGTGTAGGCCTGCAATCCCAGCACCTCAAGAGGCTGAGACAGGAGCATCATGAGTTCAAAGCCAGTCTCAACAAAAGTGAAGCACTAAGCAAATCATTGAGACCTGCATCATATTCAAAAAGTTCAGGGTGAACATCATCAGCCACATTAACAGCTGTTCCCAGAACAGAATTCCAGAACCACCTGCTGGACGAGAATCAGCATCTTACAGTGTTGAGTAGTTTATATCCATGAGATCTGAGAGTCTAACTCTGGGACACAATTATTTCAGATAGATTTTCTTAATTTCTAGTGCAGCTTTTTATGAAAATTCCCACCTAAAACCATAATAACAAGCAGTGCATGTTGATCCTTTATATGTTGCTACAGCAAAACATTTGAGTTAGCAAGTACTGTGTAAGTAAAAAGGTGGGTTTAACTGACGGTGTTCAAGACTGAAGGTCCAAGGATGAGCAGTCCCACTGTCCTCTGGTGAGGCCCCCTGGCATATGTCACAGTGGTGTAAAAGTGGACAGGGAACCAGCTGCACACTGCAGGGCTAGGCCTGTGGTGTGGCCTCACGACAACCCACTCTGTTGAGGATGCCCTCAGTGTGTGAGAGCAGCACTGTCCTTCCAGAGCATCAGCTCCAGACCTGACCCCTTCCTACCAGGCCCCCACTTCTTAAAAAATCAATCATCTCTCATCTTGGCCCCACTGGAACCAAACCTCCAGCACCTGAGCACATATGGGAAAGCAACAAGAAACTTTAGCAACCCCATTTTACCTTTCCATTATTATGTAATAAACTTGAAACATGTTAGCATTATTACCCTTCAGCAGAGTATCAAGGGGACAGGCATTTCTCATCATCTCCATCCACTACTCACCTGCTCTGCTGGTTTGAGCCTATGGTGTGCTCCTGCACTCCTTCATGAGAATTCAGTGGATGTCCTGCATCATTATTGTGCCACAATGAATGTCACATAATAACTAGTAATCTAGTTATTAAGGAGTTAATAAAAATATTAAGTAAGTAATAATTGAATAAAAGTGTACAAAAGATAAAACTTCTGGAAATTTCTCTGTATACTCATAATATCAATTTGGTGAAATCAATCTTGAGAATCCTGAGAACTAAGTATAAATAGGCAAGTGTCTCAGAGTGTTTGATGCACAGCAGTCTCTGACTCTCTGCACCTGGCATGTTCATGAATTGATCCTCCATTGAGTGGTGACAGGCTGTGATGTAGAGAAGGTGGCCTGCTGTCCTCAGGGGCATCAAGGCTCAGGATCCACCCTGACACCTAGGTTTGGATAAGCCCCTCTGAGAGGATGGGTCTCTTGTCTCAACAGGGGCCCACTCTCAGCTCACACTGAAGACACCTTCCTTTGGACACATGCAGGAGCAGAAAGCTGTGTGTCTCCTCCTGGTCACACAGGGGTATGTGTGCTGCTGTGCTACAGGGTCCTCAGAACACAGCCTGGATCCAACTTTATGCAGCTCTATGGATCCAACTGACAGCCTCTTGCATCAGAGTCCAAACCACCAGGAAATCATGTGCCTAAGTCCCTACTCTTTCAGTTGAGCCTGATCACCCTAGAGACCCACAGGCTCATCCCCACAAGGATCCAGGAGAGTTAGTCTCACCCACCCTGAAAAACCCTGTTAATCTGTGTCCTGGGGAGAGGGATGAGCTGTGTCCACTGCTCAGGTTGATGTCCACACAGAGCATGGTGAGCTGACCACAGGAGCTTGCGAGTCTGCCTTGGGCTTAAAACTGCTGCCTGCTCTTTTCTTTCCATTGGCAATTTAGGAAAATAGTTCTGATCAACAAGGAATTTTTAAAATATTTTATTGCATCTTCAATTTCTGAGATAAAAGAACTAATCAAAATAGAGGCTTTTAGATATTTTATGTACATTAAAGAAATGTACATTTCCTGACATTTTATTATATTAAAGATTATTTTGTGAAGGCAAATTTTTCTAAACTTGATTTATTACTAATCAGATCCTACAGATTTCTTTATGCTCTTGGTTTTCCCACAATCCAGGTTTCCACAATGGGAATGGGCACATGAGTTTCCCAGGGCTGCTCAATAGGCACCTCACACCTGGCCTGACTCAGAAGAGTTCACTCCCAGCTCTGGAGGCTCATGTCTGGAATCCAGGAGCAGCAGGCCAAGCTCTCTCTGCAGTTGAAGATGGCCCCCTTCCCTTCCCCTTCTCTACTGGCCCAGGCCCTGCTTGCCTGGTAGCAGCTAAACCCCAGAGACTTTCCAGGGTCCCTGTGCTCTCCTTCTGCCTGAGGTCTTCTGCTTGTGCCACGTGTCGTCCTGTCATGTCAGCAGTGGCCTTCAATTGTCCTCTGTGCTCCATGGTGACCATTCCTTAACCACCTACCTCCAGCAGCCCTATGCAATGTCATGTCACATGGTGAGCTACTGAGTGATTGACTGTCACCATGTTTGGGGACAACACAATGAAACCATGAAGTGGAGTTAACTTTATTTCTCATTTGACACCCATTAGGACAATTCTTTAAAAAGAGCCGTGACATTGATAATTGTGCACTCTCTCCTTGATATTGGTTCTCTTCTTCTTTCTTTTCCATTCATCAACAGCATGGCTGATTAGGAGGCCCATAGTTGGAAGGAGGACCCAGAATGACATGTCTCACATCACATATCAGAAGGAACAACATCAAATTTAAAGAATGGAGCAAACCATGAGGGTGAATAAAATGTCATCCAGGTAAAGGTGACACGTTAGATTCACACCCTCCCCAGATGTTTGTCAGTCAATTATTGCTGCAGTGAAAATCAGGGTGAAGTTCAAGGTCATTTCAGTTTCTCCTCCAATCTGCCTAACAGGTCTTACCATTGGGGTTTCTCAGAGCTTATACAGATCAAGCTCCAGGTTAAACCTGCTCTATAATCTATATGTTATTATATTCCTTGAAACTGAGTGTATCTAACCCCAAATTTTGTGGAAGAGTGTGACTTATTCTTTCAATGGCTGTAAGATTCTGAGTTCGGGAATAAAGCAATTTGACACTGGCACCAATTTGCAGGAGGTGTGAAAATCTAGTTGACCCTGACAGCTGAGGGTGCTGTTTTTCTTTACTCATGTACTGGTGTGTCCTTCTAAGCTGGGGACTCATGGCTGTGGCAACCCCACACACAGACCAAGAGAGAGGCAGATTCTTACCCAAGGCAAGGAAGGAATAAGACTCCTCAGAGGACTTGCTTCTACACAGTGGGAAAACTCCTGTGGGAAGATCTTTTCCCCAAGAACCATTGGAAATTAAGAGTCAAGTATTGATTTTGAATGTGAGAGAAAGATTTTTTTTTCCCTGTCAGGTTCTTTTGACTTTTGCAAGAACCCAGAAAGAGACCATTTCTAGCACTTGTTAACATGGTAACAGGAGCCATTTCAGGAGTTTTAAAAGAGCTAAAGCAGGTGGGTTTGCAGGGAGGAAAATTCCTCTGTCAGTTTTAGTGGGTGCAGGGTGTTTTCCTTCTCCAGGCTAAATGGGAGGGAGTCAAACAGCCTGGCTATTTACACCCCAGACATTGCCCTACAAACACTGTCCACTTTCTCGTGTCAGGTGCTGTATTGGTGCTTCCTATTGAACTCACTGAGACATTGGCAAAGATTTTCACTTTCACCATCAGATCCTCTGCCCACAACTGCAGGCAGCCTGGGCTTAATCTCCTCCGTTTTTTTCCAGTCACAGAAGACATATTATTTATTCAAAGTCAGTCCATACCCCTCCCCCCATTGGTTCTCTCCACTCAGCTGCACCCACTAGGGCATTTGTATTCTGCTCTCTGGGGAGGACCTTTTTGCAAGGATGATATAAAAGCTCAGCTCTAACCTGGCCTTGACTCACCAGGATTCTTCAGCTCAGCTTCTCAAAATGAGGCTCCCTGCTCAGCTCCTGGGGCTACTGCTGCTCTGGATCCCTGGTGAGGACAGAGGGGATGAGGATGGAAAAGGGGGAGGGGGGAGCTCAGTGCTTCCTACATGTGAGCTCTGTATGTGTCAGTTGTGTGGGTGTCACTGCATAGGGTGGGGCATGTGATGTTCAGATCCATAAAAGGGATGAAGTTTCTAGAGGAAAACCAAGTCATCTACTGGTGAAGACTGGGCCATAGAGGGTGGAGAGTAGTGAGGTCAACCTCTAGATAGGCATTGTACACATAAAACTTTATCTTATATAACATTGGGTATTTCTGAATTGAAACCCAAACTATATACTCAAGAATGCACAAATAATTTAGTTGAGAAAAGAACAAAAAATAAATAATTAAAATGTTTCATAATATTATGAATAAACTTTCATTTCTGTCATTATTTCAGGATCCAGTGAGGACACTGTGATGACCCAGACTCTCCTCTTCCTCTCTGCCACCCCTGAACAGTCAGCCTCCATCTCTTGCAGATCCAGTCAGAGCCTCCTACACAGCAATGGAATCACTTATTTGTATTGGGTGGTGCATAAGCCAGGCTAGGCTCCACAGGGCCTAATTTATGGGGTTCCCAACCGATTCACTAGGGTCCCAGACAGGTTCAGTGGTAGTGGGTCAGGAACAGATTTCATATTGAGAATCAGCAATGTGGAGGCTGAGGATGCTGAGGTATATTACTGCTTGCAAAATACACATGTTCCTCCCACAGTGGTGTAGCCCTGAATGAAAACCTCCCTGGCTTGGTTGCCCAGCTGCCACCTGAGCTGTTGGTCTGGGCAGACGAATAGCAGATTGTTTGAGAGGAAGAAGCTGCAGCTGAGGGCTCTGGACCTTGAGTTCCATGGACACAGTTAAGTCACCATCAACTGCAGAAGCCCTGGCGTGGAACCAGCAGAAGGGAGACCCTGGGGAATAGAGTTGGAGTGTTCCATGTTGAAATTAAGTCAGCTGAAGAGGCCCTAAGAGCCATGCAAAAACACAGAGTTCTTCTGTCAAAAAAAGATGGGCAATATTTTTATTATAAATCTAATCCTTATTTTTTACAGTACTTTAAAGGAATAGGTATTGAAACACTCATCCTGTTGTGTTCATGCACGCACAACAAAAAGATGCAAATGATGACATTAGTAACACCCAGGGGTACTGAGTGATAAGGGAGAGTCCTATTTTAATGAGATTGAAGTCAAATTGTCACCAGCTTTTTGTTAAAGTGTTATAAATTTATTATGCTATAATTTACACCAAATTAACAAAAATGGGGGGGGAAGCTTTCATATAGACAGAAAAAAATGAAAAGGGAATTGAAAAATTATACTCCCAAAATAAACTAAAGAGAAAGGTGGTTGAGACGGAGAAGATTCAGGGATTGAAAAAGCACCAGGAAGAGAGAAAGCACAGAAGAATGGCAAAGGGAAGCTTCTCTCTGTTTGTAATTTTGCCGAATGTAAATAGGTGAACATCCAATCAAAATGTGTAGATTGGCAAAATGGATTGAAATTGTATATGTACATGTTCCTTATGTAATCTCACGTTAGGTCTTAGAACAAGCATAGCTTGATGGTAAAAACATGAAAAAAAATCAGGAAATGTAGTTGTGTTATTATCAGAAATACATAATTTTTTCAAATTTGATTGGAGAGGCAAAAATATTATACAGTGATAATGCAGTCCATTCTCCAAGGATATTACAAACATACATGCACCAAAAATCAAGGCTCCAAAACACATCTAAAAGCAGGGACAGATTTGAGGGACAAATAGACAACAATATAGTAAAAGAGCGGACCGAATTATTGTACTTTCAATAGTTCCTGGGACACTCAGACAGAGGACAAGTCAGGAAAGAGAGAACTGCAGCCATGCCACCCACCTAACAAACATGTAAGTGGATTCCTGCCACAGTCTCGCTGGGCACAAATCACGAGCCACTGAAGCAGGAACAAATTTTATTTCTGAACTCCACCAGTACACTCCACAAACGCTCACAGGAACTCTCCTGAGTGCCACGTGGCTCCTCCAGGAACCACCAACCAGAAATTCCTCCTCCAGCACTTCCCCAACCAATGCAAACTCTCCAGGAATCCCCACGAGAACTTCAAAGTAGAGTGAGAACTCCAAAGTAGCAGGCCGTGGTGGACAGGAAAGGTCTAATATACAATTGAATCAATCCAGCATCATCTTAATGGCTCGCCTCTTAACCAATACTATTGGCAAAATGCCAGGGGCCATTCCGACTCAGCTGTGGCTCTCAACATCTCTTCCCTTCTGTTTAATTAAACAACAAGCAATGTGGCTTAGAGACCATGCCTGTTAGGTTGTCCAATACTACATATGGTCCTTACCCATTATCGGATGATCTGACCTCAAGGCGTCAGCCTCCTGTCTTAGGTTTGTACCACTACAATTGGATCTTACCTGTCACTGACTACCGGTCCCGAATATAACTATACTTGTGGATAGGCCTTTGAACCAGTGGGGGGGTGAGGTTCTTTGCCTCACATCTGTTGGCCCCCCAATTTTAGACCATCACTTGCAGAAGGGAGGAAGATGCAAAATGCCATGACACCAAGCCAAATGATGGCTCTTTTTGGAAAAATTGTACCACTGAAGACACCATCTGCAAAGACACGCCAGCACTACCACAATTCGCTGCATCAACAGATAGTTCACAATGCATACAAGAGATACATAGTCCAGGCAAGTTCTGCAAGCAGTTCAAAGCAGAGGAATCTATTAATATGTCTATTTTCTCACAAAGTAAATCGACTTCTTGATTAAGCATCACTGGTTGAGTTATTTGTTATTTATTAATGCATCAGTTTATACAGTTTGTTGTGATAGCTATTGAAGAAGCTGTAGTTTGGTTTTATCTTTGTCTTCACCAGCACTGGGACGAAGATAGAAATTCTGGCAATAATGGCTAAAAAAAAAATGTAACATTCTAACAGGTACTAAGAAAACAATTTTCTGAACAATTTACATTATCCTGAACAGAATTATTAAATATAATGAAAAGGAAAGGTGAAAGTAAACAAACAGATCTGTTAACCTCCTTTTTTGTTCACATATTAAAACAATCCTCAACAGCTGTTTACCCAATTTGGGGGATATATACCCCTTTCCAATTCCCTCTTTTTGCTTTAATAAGTACATTTTAATAGTTTGATGAGCTCTTTCAACTATGCCTTGTCTCTGTGGATTATAAGGAATTCCTGTTATGTGAGTAATGCCAAATGATGAGCAAAATTGTCTAAAAGAGTTAGAGGTATATCCAGGACCATTATCTGTTTTTAACTGTTTTGGACACCCACAGTGGCAAAATTTTGTAAGCAATGAGCTATAATATCTTTAATTTTTTTCTCCGGCATGAAGGGAGCCCATCAAAAATCCAGAAGAAGTATCAACTGTAACATGCAAATATTTTAATTTTCCAAATTCTGGCAAGTGTGTGACATCCATCTGCCAAATATGGTTATATATCAATCCTCTAGGATTGACTCCAAGATTAACTTGTGTTAAAAAGGTTGTACAATTTTGACATTGTTTTATTATTTGTCCAGCTTGTTCCTTAGTTATATTAAAAATGATGTTGTAAAGTATTAGCATTGACATGGAACCTGTTATGAAAATTTATAGCTTCTTCTAGTGTAGAGAAAATATGTATGTCATGTGTAGTTTTATCTGCTAAATAATTGTCCAAACTAAGGGCTCCAGGCAATCGTGTATGTCCCCTGATATGTCCTATAAAGAATGGATCTTTTATGTTCCAGATTAGACTATGCATAGTGGAAAACAAAGAGACAACATTAGAGGAAGGAGAAGTACTACCAGCATCTTCAAGGGATACTAGAGCATTAACTATGTAGACTATCAGAAAATAAATTAAATACAGAATCTTTAAACATCACAAAAGCTTGTAATTCTGCATTAAGCTCTACCTTTTGAGCTGATTGTTTGGGTTCTAAAAATGTAAAAGTTTAATCAGGGGTAACTACTGCTGCTGTACCATTATTGGACCCATCAGTGAATATATTTGGAGCATTCATAATAGGTGTTTTTCTTGTCATTCTTGGAAAAAGTACAGGATGCAAAGACCAAAATTACAATAAAGGATTAGATGGTAAGTGATTATCAAATAAAACATTAGATTTACAAATGATTATTGCCCAAGTTTTTAACTCATTAGCTAACTCATCAATTCAATCCTAGTATATGGAGCAATGATTTTATTGGGAGAAATCCCAAGCACTCTCTTTGCTGCTCTTAATCCTTTGAGTATTAATTGTCCTATAGCCTCAGGATACCTAGTAAGAAAAGTGTTAGGGGAATAAAATAAATGTATCCACAATAATAGACCTTCTTGCCAAAATACTCCTGTAGGAATATTTTTTGTTGGTAGTGCAATAAATAATAAAGGCAAACTTATATCAATTCTATCCAAATGCATATTTTCCATATATGTTTCAATGATTTTTAATGCCTTTTTTGCTTCAAGCGTTAACATGCGGGGTGAATTTGGATCTGATGGACCTTTTAGGATATAAAATAAAGGTCCCAATTCTCCTGTTGGTGTGCCTAGATAAGGCCTTATCCAATTTGTGTCTCCTAATAACTTTTGAAAGTCATTAAGTGATTTGAATTGATCTACTTGTATTTGAATTTTTGATAGATGGACCATGGTTGAGGATAATAGAACTCCTAAATAATTAATTGGAAAACTTAATTTTACTTTATCTATTGCTATCTCTAGAGTATAATTTTTTAATAAGTTTGTAAGTGTGGCATAACATTCTAGCAATATGTTTTTATCTTTGTGTGCTAATAATACATCGTCCATAATGTGAAATATTTGTAGTTCAGGATTTTGATTTCTAAGTGGCTGGATTGCTGTGTTAACAGAAATTCGACAAAGAGTTGGGCTCTTAGCCATCCCTTGAGGGAGTACTTTGCATTCATATCTCTGACTAGGACCTTCATGATTTAGTGCAGGGATAGTAAATGCAAAATGTGGACTATCCTCGGGATGAATTGGAATTGAAAAAAAAACAATCTTTAATATCTATAGCTAAAACATACCAGTTTTTTGTCAAAGCAGACAATTGAGGAATCCCTGATTTAGCAGGTCCCTTAATAACCATCTCATTGTTAATGGCTCTTAAATCTTGCAATAATCTCTATTTACCAGATTTCTTTTTTATGAGAAAAATGGGAGTATTATGGGGAGATATGGAAGGTTGTATATGTCCCTCTGCTAATTGTTGTTTTACCAAGTCATTGGCTGCTTGTATATTTTCTTTAGTCAGGGGCCACTGAGGAACCCATACTGGTCTTTCTGATTTTCAAGTAAATTTTATTGTGTCAGTCACACCTTCTGAAAACCTAATCCATGTCTATCTATTTCTTGATCTATTTGAATTGGTGCTGCTATACCTTGTTTTTGTTCTCCTAATCTTTTTTCTTTTCTAAAGCCTTGTCTAGCCCTAATAGTGGGTACATTTGGATTGATGTCATTTGTTAATCTTAAACCTAATTGATCTAGGACATCTCATCCCCATAAATTTATAGGAAGATGATCCAATACTTATGGTTGTACAGTTCCCTCACATCCTTCAGGATCCTTCCAATCTAATATCATTGCACTTCTATGGGTATTAGTCGCCACTCCTAGGCCTTGAAAAGTTTGAGTGGCTTGTTGTAATGGCCAATGTTTCAGCCATTCCTGACGAGATATGATGCTTAGGTCTGCACCTGTATCCAGTAGCCCATTAAATTTATATCCTTGAATATTTACTTTTAGCATTGGGCAAGAATCTAAATTTAAATACAGCATAGCCCAATATACACCTGTGGAACCTAATCCCCTGGAACCTCTTTCTATAGTACTACTGGAAAATTTATCATGCAGGCTGGTTATTATTAATAACCGTGCTATTCTATCTCCTGGTGAAATTATTGAACTACCCCTTGGAGAACTGGCTACAATTTTTATTTCACCTTCATAATCGGAATCAATTACCCCAGGACTTATCATAAGTCCTTTTAGAGTAGAAGAATTGCATCCCAATAATAAGCCTACTGTTCCTTGAGGAAGAGGCCCTTTTACCCCTGTGGGAATGATTTGAACTCTGATCTCTGGAGTTAGTACTGCTCTGGCGGAGGTGCTGATGTCCAATCCTGCACTTCCTCTGGTTTGTCTGATGAGAGATCTAATGGACAATGTGTCCTGGGCACTACCCTGATGGTGTCGCTGGGTTCCTCCAGTGCCCCGTATATTTGTAATCATGGGCCCCAGAGAATTGGGCCCCCCTGTTCTTTTTTTGGCAATGGACCCTGATGCCTTTCTTCATGATATAGTGGGTAAACACCTGGTCCTTGTCTGTTTTTTGATAACAGAGTACCCTCTATGGTGGTTTGAGAAAGGCATTCATTAGCCCAATGTCTCCCTCTACGGCATCGTGGGCAAATACCCAGTATTCTACTCTTTTGATACCTAGCTTTGTTAAACCCTCCTCCTATGAGGCAATTCCTTTTAAAATTTCCTGTTTGTTCACAATTGTAGCACGTTTTCAGCCTGGCATCTAAAGCCTGTTGTACTGTAGCTGCCAAGACTTGCTCTTGTTCATTTATGTCTCTACATAATTTAATATGTGTTTAAATCTCCATTTTTCCATGGTCTAATGGCCTTCTTGCACCATCTGTTTGCTTGCTGAAAGTCTAGATGTTTAATTAATGGCATTGCTTGTTCTGTGTCCCCAAAACCTTTAGTAGCTGTTTGACTAAGCCTATCTACAAATTCAGCATAATGTTCATTAGCTCCTTGTATTATCTTAGATAATTGACCTTGTAAATCTCCATTTCCTTGTAAAGTCTTCCATGCCCTAACTACATCTGCAGCAATTTGTGAATATATAGCAGGATCATATTCAATTTGTTACCATTGACACTCATAAAGTCTTTTTCCTAACAACATATCTAATTTTCTTTGAGTGTAACTGGCTGCTGCATTTTGCCTAGCCATCTCCATGCAAAATTCCTCATTGGCAACCTTCCATAACAAATATTGTCTTCCATTTAGCACAGATTTACACATACTAGCCCAATCTTCTTCCATCATGTCCAAGTTGGTAATGGATTTGACCATGCTTAAAGTGAAGGGTGCTTGGGGACCATAGGTTGTTACAGCCTCCTTTAACTGCTTCACTGTTTTGAAATCTAAAGCATGGTGAATTCGCTGCCCTCCTGCCTGCTCAAGTACAGGGCATGCTAATCTTTGAGGTCCTGTCTCAGGATCCCATCTATCAACTATGGGGGTTGGGGGCCCCATAGAATATGTTTTCTGTACATAATTTAATATATGTGTTTAAATAGGTGGAGCAGTTGATTGGACACTTACACCCTCTGGTGATAGAAAAGTGTTAGTAGCAGCCTCCTTTTGTAACTTTTTCCCTGATAGTTCTTCCTCTTTTAAATTTTCTTCGTCTGTCTGACTAGCTCGAGAGACCTTCTCTTTTACTTGATCTAAAATGTCTTTCTCCATGGTCTGAACCTCTAACAATTTACTTAACATTCTTTTGGTTTGTTTTTTACAAACAACGCAACCCAACAAGATAATACAAAACAAAACTGAAACAGAATGAAACAAAAACGGAACAAAAAAATGTTGTATCAATTTTCTTTCTTTTTTTTTTTTTTTTTGAAATGTATTTTTGTGGTCTATCTCTGTCTCTTCCTCAGGGCTGAACAACTTCAAACCTTGAGCCAACCATGTTTTCCAGTTTGCCTGAGAAAGTTCTAGGGATAGGTAGCTTGAAACAAAAACAAAACCAATCAAAACAAGAACACATTGTTTTTTTCAAATAGTTACCCATTCTCTCGCCTTTCCTCAGGGGGTGAGTAATTTCACTTACCTACAAGCTTCAGGCATTCCCCGCATAGGTCACCAATTGCGGCAGTATGGCTAGGCACAAATCACAAGCCACTGAAGCAGGAAACAACTTTATTTGTGAACTCCACCAGCACACTTTACACAAACTCCCAGGAATTCTCCCGAATGCCATGTGGCCCCTCCAGGAACAAACAACTGGTAATCTCTCCTCAGGCACTTCCCCAACCAATGTGAACTCTCCAGAAATCCCCATGAGAACTCCAAAGTAGCTCGAGAACTCCAGGGTAGTGGGCTAAGGCAGAGAATAAAGGTCTAATATACAATTGAATCAATCCAGCATCATCTTAATGGCTCGCCTCTCAACCAATACTATTGGCCAAATGCCTCGGGCTATTCCAACTTGGCTATGGCTCTCAACAGATTTCACCTACAATGGCTTGCTGCATGATTGGTCAAGTGCACATAAAATGCTCTCCAAAATCCTGCATGTGTTAGGCCACAAAACAAATCTCAATGATGTTTTAAAGACTTAGAACATAGAACATGCATATTATTTACTCTGATCACGATGGTATGAAGTTACAATTTAACAACAAAAAATGAACAGGAAAATTCTCACATATGATGAATTATAATGCACTCATATAAGAACTGGCTCAAATGAAATGCTTTAGTGAGCTTTTCATTTCTGGGACCAAAAGACCAGACTTGAACACTGAGAGGAGGAAAGATTTATTTTGGCTCATGATTTTGGAGGTTCAGTCCATGGACAAGTGGCTCTATAGTCCTAGGGCCAAGGTGAGGCAGAACATCACAGGAGGGGAAATGGCAGAGAGAAGCAGCTCGGATCATGTCAATAGGAGAGGGATGGGGAGAAAGAGGAAGGGACACAGGAAGGTCAACTAATCCAGGGCCTACCCCAATTGCCCATCCCTTCTAGCACTGCTCCATCTGCTCACAGTTATCCCTGACACTGTCCATTCAGACTAAGATGAACTGATGATGTCATACTCTCCTAATCTGAATGGTTGACCCCTGAAGATGCCCAGGATAACAGAGGCTTTTGGGAGACATTTAACATTCAAATCTTAACAATCCACTCCTGACCTCAAAAATCCCATGTCCAAATCACACTGCAAAGTGCATTGAGTCCATCTTTGAGAATCCCATAGTCTTCACAATTTCAGCATTACCTTAAAGTCCAAGTTTAAAGTCTCTGAGACCCAAGGAAAACTCAGGGTGGTGAGCCCCTGTGAAAGTCTAAAGTAATTTACATATGTCCATCATCCAGTTGCTGAATATCACCATTCTCATTTCAAAGGGGAGGAATATAAGCACAGCAAAAGGGATGATACCAAAGCTTTACTCTAAAATCCAGTTGGGCAAAACCACGCTGAAGTCCCTATCCAGCACCTGGGCATCTGGCACAGTGAAGTTCTGTCCAAAAGGTTGACACAGGGCTCTGCCCCTGTGGAATTCCTGGTTGCAGACCCTTGGCCTCTCTTCCCACTTGTCTTTGCTGGATTCAGTTTCCCTCAGCAGATGTCTCATGCTGTTGGCATCTCTCAGTCCCAGGGTCTCCACTGTAATGCTACCTCCATTCTCACATCTCCACACCTTGTCTTCTCAGGGGCTGCTGCAGGGACTCAGCTCTGATGCACCCTGCCTGGCCTTCAGGGCCTCCTTTGAAATCAGTGGAACATCATGACCCCCGACTCCCGCATCCTGCATTCATGCAAAACCAGCTCCACGTGGGTAATATCCATGTCTGCCACCATCTTGAGCTGTCACAAAGCCTCCTGGGACCACAGATATACATTCCTCTGAGTGCCTGGGTGGCTGAGAATAGGAAATTACTTCCTAGGAGCCCCCATGCAAGCAGGGTGTCCCATGGTCTCTTTTCAAATAAAATTTAACTTTTACATCTTTAATGGTGATATTGGTGTAGTCTTTCCAATTCCTGAGATGTCCCCAATCCAGTTTTTCCATTGTTCATGGGAACAGCACTTTTCATTTCCTGTGCTGAGCACCTGCTGTGCAGAGCCAAGACCTGAGCCAGGAACCGAGCTCCTGACCCATCTTACCTGCAGGGCCTCACCACCACGATCTTCCTGCTCCTTTCCAAGTTCATGGTTTTAGATAAAAAGTCACCCCGCCTGCTCCCTGAGAGGATGTCAAGCTTTCCTTTGTGCATGTGGTGATCTGGGACTCCTTTAAGGGCAGGTGCAATGTGGTAATCGGGCATGCTGGGGCTGCAGGGCACAACCCTTCCCTTCCTCAGTACCTTGCAGAGGCTGGGAGGAAGGGCCAAGTGTGGAAGTGGGGCTGGAGCCTGGGCACCTCTGGGACACTCTTCACTGCTCCTCAGCTGCCTTAGCTGCCCTGGCCCAACTGCTTAGCTGGGAAGCTCTTCCTGGGAGCCCTAGGAGACCCGCAGCAGCTCCGGAAGTGTTTAGCATGGGAAGCATGAGGCTCGGTTGGCTTCTCTAGACCAGGAGACATCAGCCTCCTGCACCTTTAAAACTGACCCCCCTCAGGGTCACTCAGGCCCCTTTTCTTGACTCTGGTAAAACCTTAGCCTTTGCATATCCTGGTAGTTACACACCTAGATGCCAGCTCCCTCTAGACCAGTATGTTTTCTGATCCCTGGTGCAATTTTGGTCTTCTGTACTTAACTAGTTGAACAACTTACTTAGAAGAGGGATCATTTGAATTTCCTACAGAATCTTCTCTAGTGATGAATGGAAGAGGATCAGTTTTATGAATCTGGATTCCACACCCCAAAATCTCCCAATTGCTATGCCTGAACTTTGCCACTAGATGGCAAACAATCCCACAAAAAAACCCAGCCTAGGATCCTGACCTCAGAGCCCTGGGAAAGCAGCAGAGATCCCTTACCATGAGAAGCCCTCAGGCTTGGGAACTGTGCCCAGTGCCTAGGCCCATGCCTGCTGGGGCTCTGTGCACAGTGGGCCAAGTGTACTCACAGGCAAGTTTTTGATGTTTTCTATTTTGCTTTATAACCTGTAATCATCACAAACTGAGAAGAATGTCCCTCCTGTGAGGACTGATTGAGTGGGGTCAGAACTAAGGGTCAGCAGTGGGCCTGGATGAGTAAGAGGACAGGGCCACAGCTCTGAAGACGATGCAGCCATGTGTGCAGTAGGTGAGTTTTCCTCATGAATCACCTTGAGGGGACAAAGCCCACTGCAGTCTCCACTGTATTATGAAGCAGACACTGGGGACACCACATGGAGGAGGAGAAGGGAGGGAGGGAGAAGAAGCTGCAATGTCAGAGCTTCCGTCAGGCTGTCCCCAGGGTGGTAAGCTATGTGAGGGTCACTGCTCACACTACAGGGGCTCAGGTAGCCTGAGTGCACTTGGAGCTCCAATACGAGGCAACACTGGTAGAGATGGAGCCCATCTGAAGAGGATCAGCTGCTCTGAGCCTTGACTCTGGTGAACAGGCCTTCACTCCAGCGCTCCAGGCCCATGGCCCTGCAGAGTTGTTCCAGGTCCTGGAAGACAGGCAGGAACACAATCCTCACTAGAAGGCTGGAGTTCCAGAAAAGGCAAACATGAAAGAAATATGGGACCCCCACTCTCTTCACCCTCTGTGTGAAGAGTGTATGCAGGGCAAGGCCTCCACCTTGGAGCAACATCCCCATCCCACTATCTGTCTCTTTGAGAAACATTTGGATTGTTTCCAAGTATCCATAATTCAAACATGCCTTAGTGGTCAGTATTGAGTGTACAGGTCTCAGCCATGGACACTAATGGAGGGTAAGTTTGTGTGCAAATAACCCCTGGATCCAGAAAAACTCCCATTTGAATCCCATTAGCAGACGATGCAAGAAAAAGGCCATTCCACCAAGAACAACTTTCACCACCAACAGGAGGTCACTCTCCCAAACATTGGTCCCCGACAAAATTCTTAAAAATCTTCCCTCAAATTCATGTCAAAAATAACATTTTATCTTATTTGTTATTTTCATAATTTACAATGGATTTTCATACATTTATTGTATATTTTAATTTTCCTTCTTTGATTTTTGCATTCCTGGTCATGACACATTTTCTTTGACTTTTTTATTTTTATTATTGATTTGAGGTGCTCTTTGTGAACTATTGATACAGTCCTTTTTCTATATAATGAACTATGTCCTGTTAGGGCACTACTTGTGTTTACCTCTTTTTAGTGTATCTTAAAATGCTAAAATTTAACCTTTTAATATACTCTATTATCTGTATTTTTTTGGGGGAGGGGTGTACTTAGGATTGAACCTTATGATTAACTACAGAGCCACATCCACAGCCTTTTTTATTTTTTATTTTGAGACCGGGCTTTGCTAGATTGAGGAAGCAGATCTTGAACTTCTGATCCTCCTGCCTCAGGCTTGCATTTGCTAGGAAGATAGGTGTACACCACTGCACTTGGCTTATTATCTGTATTTTTTCATTGATATTTTTAGTTGTAGGTGGACACAATACCTTTATTTTATTATTATATGATGCTGAGAATCAAACCCGTGCTCACGCATGCTCAGCAAGCACTCTACCACTGAGCCACAACACCAGCATGTGTCATCTGTATGTTTAAAAAGTGGTTATGCTGTTATTATCTACAGTTTACATAATATGCATTTTATTTGATGCTATGAATTCAAATTAAAAATATAAGTTAATAATATGTTGATTTACTAATTATATCTTACATGCAAACAGACAGTTTATCCATGTGTGTGACATGTGCTCCTTATCTTTCTAACCATCATGGGCTCTGGCTCTGGCAAGACTTTGAGACAGAAGGGTTATTCACGTTCCTCTTGGTGTCAGTGTCCAGGACCATGGAGCATGTGCTGAGCTCAGCTGCCCCACAGAGCCAGGCCTAGGGCTGAGATCCTGGTCTTGGACTCTCACCTTGGCAGGGGGCTCAGATCTCCACTCAGCACCTAGAACTGTAAAGGATTTCCCCCTGGCTCCCCTGCCTTGCAGCTCATGCTCAGGGCTCTGCTTCCCCAGGCCCACAGCCCCACTGCCAAGAAAGCTGCTTCCTCCCAGCCCAGGGCCACAGTCCAGCCCTCAGGCAGTGCCAGTCTGAGCTCAGTCCTACAGGAGCCTCTGCTCCAGCCTCTCTCAGTGAGTCCAGAGGCTGAGTCTGCTCTGTGTGTAAATGCAGGGCCCCATTCCCACCATGGTAAACCAAGATGATCACCTGAAACCAGGATCTGCAGTAACTGTCAGCCTCAGGTCAGATTCACTGAGCACCTGTTCTATCCTGTTGTGTATGGTGAGGGCAGGAGAGCCTCTTCCAGTCCAGGACAGGAGCAGGGGTAAGAAGAACCTGCCATCAGCTCAGAGATGAGACACAAGAGGGTAAAGGAATGGGCAACTCTGGGCACAATCTTGACCCTTGGGATGAGGGAATGTGGAGGAATTCGTTCTGCATTTCTCCCTGGAGTGGCTGGGGACACAAAAAGCTTAGAGCCCCTGCAGGAGCCAGCTGCAGGGGCACAGCTCAAAGCAGGCTCAGGCCATGTGCTATGTATGCTTTCTTATGAGCTGGACTCCTCCAGGGCTCAGGCTGTGCTAAGGCAGCTGTTGGAGCTGGAGGAAGAAGCAGAGGATTGCAAAGTCATCAGGTTGACAGCACTAGTCAGCCCCCATGCTAATGGCTCATGGAAATGTAATGAAGTGACAGCAAAGGGGGCTGATATGGGAGTCCCCAAACCAAACCAGGATCACTGAGTCCCTGATATAAAGATGTCCAGGGGGATCTCCAGGTGTCACAGTCATCAAGTTAACTTGATATTATCTTTGTGCTTCTGTGGGACCTTGCCTAATATAAATGTAGTTCTGTTCTAGAGGTGTTCCAAATGCTTTTGAATAAATCCAAGTTCTTCCAATGTAATTTTTTATTTTAAAAAATTATTTCACAATTGCATAATTTCAAATGAAACCCAAGGTATCATCCTACCAGGAACATGCGAGAGCATATTAATAGCCTAATGTTCTCCCCTGTAACACTTCACTACATATTCTCTACAAAAACCTTCTCCTACATAATCCTGATATTAGGTATGAAATACTTTGCTCAATCCAGACCTTAAGTCTTCTTCAAGATTGGACAATTGTCCTGAAAATATCCTTAGTAACAAAATGTCACCAGAGAGAAAAAGACTAAGAGGAAAATCTGAGCTGCCCTGGTCTGACCTGAAACACATGGGGACACTTGGTCAGTGTTGAGAGACTTATAGAAGCCAGCCCTGCAGCTTGGCTCATGCCTGCCCAGCCTGCCCTACCCTGCTGATTTGCATGTGCCCACAGCACAGGCCAATGCCCTGAGAACATCTTAAGAGGCTGCTCACACACTGTGAAGGAGTCATTCCCAGGCAGGACACAGCATGGCCATGAGTGCCCCTGCTCAGTTCCTTGGGCTCCTGCTGCTCTGCCTCCCAGGTAAGGGGAGAAAACATTGCACAAGTTCTCATCCTTCCAGAAAAGTCTCTTGTGACATTATTAAATGTGTGTATATTTGTGTTTGTTTCCAATGTCAGGTATAAGATGTGACATCTAGATGACTCAGTCTCCATCCTCTCTGTCTGCATCTCAAGGAGTCAGCGTCACCATCACTTGCCGAGCAAGTAAGAATATTTACAGCTATGGAATCAGGTATCAGCAGAAACAAGAGCAAGCTCCTAAGCTCCTCATATATTATGCAACCTATTTGGAATCTGGGGTCTCTTAGAGGTTCTGTGGCAGTGGATCTGAAACAGATTTCACTCTCACCATCAGCATCCTGGAGCCTGAAGATGATGCCACTTATTACTGTTAGCAGTATTACAGTTCCCCACCCACAGTGACACAAGCCATGACAAAAACCACCCAGGGAGCAGAAGTGTGAGGCTGGGCTACCCCAGCTGCTCCTCCTGCTGCCTCTACCTGTTGAGGGCACTGCTCAGAGGCAGCCAAGCTTTGTAAGATTTTGGGTGGTTTTGTTGCAGGGGATCATTGAGGCTTAACAGTTGTTTCTCTGAGCAGCACTACGTCTGGGGAGAGTCTTCTGCAGTGACCAGTGGCAAGGATTGATTGCAGCAGAAAACATGTCCAGGCGACATGCTGTTGATGTTGTGGAAATGTGTGGAAAGAAAGCATGAATTTTTGGCCCTCAAATCACATGTACTATGAACAAAAGGGGGTGATGCTACCCAGGAGGGAGAGTTCTGGGGAAGGGTGGCCTTTAGGAGAATTTTTTTTTTCTTTTTGGTTATGGGTGGTATAGGGTTGAAATTCAAAAAAGTTCTGGTAAGGGAGACACAGTGGGAAGGTGATGTCCACCAAGGATTTTGTTCATGGTTTAAGCAAAGATTGAAGAATGTGGAAGATACTTTTGCAGTTTTTGTCCAGTAGCTGTTAAACGATGACTTCCCTCATCTTCTCATTCCATCCCCTACTTCTTTTAATTAAATTAATGACATCTCACAATTTCCATTCATCATACCTCAAAGATCATGACTGGAAGAGGTCAACAAATGTGTACTTCAACCAAAGAAAAAATGACTTGTTCAGACCCCAAGCATCGTGACTTTATGGTCCCTGCATTGCTACCTAGAGTGTTGAGAATCTTAATATCCTTAGGCTTCTGAGTTCTGGGATCCCAACCCCTGGACAGCTAACATTTAAAAAAAAAAAACTATGTTTCATTTCTAACATAACTATAATCATGCCGAGTGTCTGAAAAGCACTTGTGACTTTTTTGTCTAAACAAGCACAATAGCAAAATGTGTTTCACATGTGCAAGAATGTGTGTATTACTCTAATATGACACTGCCAACAGAAAAATTATCAAACAGCATCTCAAAACCTGGCCACATTAGGGCGCCAGTGCACAGCAGGGATGGCAGACAGCCCTCCATGTTGTCCCTGGAAATCATGAGCCCAGACTGACCTGTGGTTATTGCTGTCACCACTTCACCATCCCCTGTCAGACTAACACTTTCCATTGAGGAATCACATCACTTCCTCCCACTGCCCATTGTTCCAGCAGAATCCATGTCCCTGGGGCCATGGGCACCCAGGAAAGACTCAGAGAGAGAACTCAGTGGGTAATTGGTGAAAACTAGTACTTCTAACACATCCAAAGAGAAGCAGGACACAGCATGGCCATGAGGGTCCCTGCTCAGCTCCTGGGGCTCCTGCTGCTCTATTTTCCAGGTAAGGGGAGAAAACACTGTGAAAGTTCTCAGCCTTCCAGAAAAGTCTCTTGTGACATTATTAAATGTGTGTATATTAAATTAACATTATTAAATGTGAACAATACTACAGATGAGGGGCAAAACAACACTACAGATGAGGTCTGTGGGTTTGAGCAGATGCCTCGCTGGGGAACTGCACTTAAAAGAGGGTCCTTTTAGTGAAGGAATAGGAATGAGGACTAGGTCCCTGGAGCTTGGTATTGTCCTTGATGGGCATCAGGGTGACAGGATCAAGGTGTTCCTCACTCAGCTAGAAGGAAGTGCAGGCCCCTAAGGCCAGGGTTAAAGCTTTGGAGACCTACAGACCAGATTCACATTTCTCCCAACCACAGTGTACTTGGAGCTTCAAGATGGAAAGACTCTGGGTTACCAGCTTCTCAGAATGGTTGGTAGAATCTCTTAGTGACTAAGAAAACAAAGAGAAATAGCATATGTAATAAGATTCATATCAATCATGATATTCACACACACACAAAAAATGGACAGGCTGTGGTGTTTCACCTCTAAAGTGCAGCAACTTGGGAGCCTGTGGCAGGAGGATTGGAAGATCAACACCCGCCTTAGAAACCTAGTGAAGATCTAGAAACTTAGCAAGATACTGTCTAAAAATTAAAAATAAAAAAAATAAAACTGGTGGGGATTTGGCTCAATGGTTAATTGCCCCTGTGTCCAAACCCTGTTGTCAAAACAAACAAACAAACAAAAACCCAAATTGGTCAAAGTTTTCTTTTTTTCTTTTTCTTTTCTCTTTTCTTTTTCTTCTTTGCACATCACTGGGCTCATAAGAGTTTGGTTGTATTTTTGGACCAGTTGAAATTGTTAAGACTATGGGAACTCTTCAGGTGGACTCCATGCATTTTGCTAGTTGAGTCACACCTTGAGTTTCAGGGGTCCAGGAGCAGAATGCTATTGTGTGGATGTGAGGTGTCACTTGAAAGCTCCCAATACTCCAGGGACATTCAGAGGTGGAAGGATGAGGGCATGAAAGCTGCAATTAATCCATTTAGTGGATTTATAATTCAATGAACTAACTGGGTGGTGACCAGGCATGCTGGGCATTCCTTGAGAAAGGGTACTGGGGACAGGTTCTTGAGGAGTCTGTCCTGTGCCCCTGGCACCTTTATTTCTCTCTCTGCTTCCTGGGCACCAGGAGGTGGACAGCTTCTCTCCTGCATGCCCTTCTGCTGTTGGCCTCACTGTGGGAGCAGAGGAAAGCATTCCAACATCCATGACCTGAAGTGAAGCTCTGAAGCTCTGGGCCCCAACCACTATTTTCTCTCCCTCCCCACACAAGAAGAAGAAGGAGGAGAAGGAGGAGGAGCATGAGGAGGAGGAGGGGAGGAAGAGAAAAAGGAGGAAAGAAAGAAAGAACGAAAGAACGAAAGAGAGAAAGAAAGAAAATGTGAAAGGTTTAACTCTTCAGTGAGTATTGTCCAGTATGAGCCTCAAACCTTATTAAACTAACTGATGTCCTGAGCCCCCTTCCTATGGGCTATGTCCACATGTCAAACTGCCCCACTCACCCCAGTCCAGGCTTCTCTCTCAGGTGTCCTCCAACCATGGCTTCCCCAAAGATCGACCAGCTTACACCCTAACAAAGTCGGAAGTACATTTTGTCCCCTTTTTCACTGCTGTTACCACAAAACCTGGCAAGAACAATCAGAAGAAGACAGGTTTATTTGTCGGCTCACTATTCAGAGTCTCAGTCAATAGACAGCCATCAACACTGCCCTGGGCTCCGGGTGAAACAGAACTTCCTGGTGGAAGGGTGAGGTGGAGGAGTATTGTTTAAAAAGTGGCATCAGGGACCAAGCAAACGACACTACAGATGAGGGGCAAAATATAGCACTCAGAGCCATGCCCCCAAAGACAGCCTTCTCTGTCCACACCCTGCCTTCCTGGAGTAACCACCAATCTAATCTCCATTGGGAGATTAATGCACTGAGTAGGAGATCAGGTGAAGACTCTCATAATCCAATTCTTTACCTCTAGATAGCCTTGCATTTTCTCACATGAGTTTTGGGGGACCTCTTAACTTCATATCATAAAATTATGCTTCTGTCCCCAAAAGATCATGCCCATCTGACAGTGTGAAACATACCTTGTCCATTTCCATGAGTCCCCCTAGTCTTAAGAGTTCCAGGATTGCATGAAGTCTAACTTCAAGGCAAACTCTTAGTGTAAGCCCCTGTAAAAATCAAAAGCATGTTACATATATGTACTATAGAAAGGCACAGAATAAACATACGAATTTCAAAATAAAACAGAGAGAGAAAAAGTAAGAAAAAATAAGGGCCTACAAAAAATGAATGGGACCAAGCAATCCAGTTGGGAAAACAAACCCTGTGGCTTCTTATCCTGCCTCTGGGGTTATTGTGTTGAAATCTTCCCTCCAAAGAGCTTGGATAGCTCTGCACCTATGGCCGTGTGGGTGGTGACTCACATGACTTGTCTCTTGGCTTGTTTCTGCTCTATCCCTGCAGCTTTCCTCAGCACAGGGTCTGTGCTTCTGGCTTTTCTCTGTGGTTGACACCAAGATGTGTCACCATCTTGAACAGTAGCCCAGGGTCCAGGGACCATGACTGCCTCAGCCTCTGAGTGTGTGGGTAGGTTACCATGGAGAAACTGCTTCCTTCACTCCCAGCCCCAGTCAAATTAATCTGACTTTTATATTCCAGCAAAAGGTTGTAAAGAAATATGTTTGTTAGATTCTCATTGACATCATGTTTATTTCATTATCCAACGTGTCATTTAAAAAAAAGAAAAAAAAAAGTTTTCAATCCAGGACAAAAATGCCTTATATATGGAAATAACCTATTTTACACTGTTAGCTTATTCCAAGTTGAAGATTTCAATTTTTAAACTAACTGTATTTCACAAAGAAAATAAATTTCAAATGTGGCTGTAGATCATCTTCAGATTGCACTTCTACACCTGTGCACAAGAGGGAACACACATACATCCAAGCTTGTATGTATGTCACCTTCACAGTCCCCTGAGTGTTTCCTGGAGCTGCCGCCTACTCTTCTGAGCAGGACACTCACCAGGCCCTGAGGTGCAGCAGCCCACAGCACCAGCCCCCAGGGAGGGCAGTCTCTAGGTGTAGCAAGAGCAGCTGCAGAGCCCAGGGGATGCTGGACACCAGGCTGGGCTCAGGGGGGACAGTGCAGAGCCTTGGAGGAGGCCAGGCAGAACTGAGCCAAAGCATGGACAGTTGTGTGCAAAGTCTATCCATGGCATGGCCACAATGCCCACAGAGACACTTTGTCACTGCTTGCTGAGGGCTCAGGCCCAAGAGGACTTCCAGGGAAGGGCCACCCTGTCCTCTGCAAAACAGACACTAAGGTACTGTGCTTCCCTCCTGATTGCCAGGATGGTAGTAAAATCCCTCCCAACCATCCTGCAACCTGACACCACCTACTGTCTCCTGATTCCCCAGGGCAATTCCTCCTGCCTTTGTCTAGTGATGTACCTCTCACTGTTCATCAGAAATGTGGAGAGAGGACTCACTTCTGGTAAAGTGAGAACACACAGGGTCTCACTAATGTGTCCCAGGAGACAATCCCTTACCAACTCAGCAAGAGTTTTATCAGGGTCCAGCCTGGCACCATCAGGACCAGGCCTGGCTGCTAAGCTCCTGCTGCCTCCTGCTGCCCTCTGCACACCCTGCCTGCCTGGGATGGCTGTGGAGCAGGGACATAGGTAATTCTGGCCACCAGCAGCCACACTTCATTCAAGGAACATGAACTTTTTTCTGTCAACACTAGGGGACAAACCTCCACTCGGATTCTGCTTATGTACAGGGCTGCTAACAGTCTGAGGACACTCAGAGAAGCATATTGGGGAAAGCTGTGAAGAAGTCATACCCTCCCTTTCCTTCCCATCTCTTCTCTCTGCATCCTAGCTCCTCCACTGTCTCTCCTTTTCCTCCTTCCTGGGTATTCTCTGTCCTGTGTCCTCCTACTCTGAGTTCACACCTGTCACTTCTTATTCCCCACATGGCTGTCCTCATATGGGTCACAACCCTGTTCTCTTGCACATCCTGGCCCTTGGCCTGCCGCTGACACCACCCCTTGGATTCTCATGGCAGAGTCAAAGGTGGTGCCTGGTAGTCTTTAGAGACCAGAAAAAAAAGCAGCAGGTGTTCAGAGCTGTGCATGGGTCTGCCATGGTCCACTGTGAGCTGAGTCCCTGCATCATGTCAGCTGTGACCTGCCAGAAACACTTGTTTGTCCAGTCAGAAAGGTGGCCAGCAGCCGGCTGTGGATGGGTTTGTCCTGTGTCCATGCAGTCACTGAGCCAGCTGTTCTTCCCTGTTTGGGAGAAGGCAGATGGAGAAGCTTCCCCTGCAAACTCTGGACACAGAACTTCTGTCCCCTTGGGTTCAAGAACAACTTCTCATCTGTGTGACACCTGCTCCTATTAGTTATCATAGCCCCGTGGGTCACCCAGTGTCATGAGGAATGGGAAGGTCACTTTTCCAGGCAGCAGTAGGACCCTGTGCAAATCCTGAACTTCACAGTGCTCATGCTCAGTTCTGAGAGTGGAGAGGCAGCCCTGGGTTTAGGCAAGAGATGCCAGCTTTACCTTTCCAGGCTCAGGGTGTCTGAACTTAGAGTCCCAAGGGCAGGATGGCACACACCTATAGTTCTGGACACCTTGAGACTGAGGGCACACAGAAAAATTATAGAAACACTGTATATAAATAAAATGAAACAAATTTGGGTGTAGCTCATTGCTGGCCTAGCATGTAAGAGACTGTGTGTAGATGTCAAGAACTGACAAAGTAACAAATAAAAAATAAAAAATAAATAAAATCACACATTAAACTAAAAGTCTTGCCATATCTACGTGCAGACATATACTCATACTAGAGGTGCAGAGTAAACACAGACATATCCACATAATTTATCTCCTAAATATTATATATGTGGAATATAATATTCCTTTCATTCATTTCTAACAAAATTGGACTCTGGCTGAGATGAGGCTCTTTTGAATCTTTGCTGACTCTCACAGCTCAGGGGGCTGAATGTATCCTGTGGCCCCAGGGAACCATGTTTCCCCAAGCAAATCTGAGCTGCCCTGGTCTGACCAGGGCCACCTGGGCACACTGAGCCAGTGTTGATTGGCCAGGAGGAGCCTTCCCTGCAGCTGTGCCCATCCTGCCCAGCCCTGCTCATTTGCATGTGCCCACAGCACCGCCCACTGCCCTGAGAACTTCTTAAGAGGCTGCTCACACCCTGTGCAGGAGTCAGTCCCAGTCAGGACACAGCATGGCCATGAGGGCCTCTGCTCCACTCCTTGGTCTCCTGCTGCTCTGCCTCCCAGGTAATAAGGGACAGCACTGTGGATTTACTAATAACAGTGTGGTCAGTGCTGCCTGGCTACTCAGGAAAGTCCTCTTGGAACAGCACTACTTACAAGGATATTTCTTTTTATGTTTCCAATGTCAGGTGTCAGATGTGACATCACGATGACCCAGTCTCCAACCTTCTTGCCTGTGTCTCATAGAGACAGAGTCACTATCACCTGCAGGGCCAGTCTGGGTATTGGCAGTAATTTAAACTGGTACCAGAAGAAAACAGTGCAGGCTCCTAATCTCCTTATCTATCTTGCAACCAGTTTGCAATCTGGGGTCCCCTCAAGGTTCAGTGGCAGTGGATCTGGGCCAGATATTTCTCTCACCATCAGCAGCTTGGAGACTGAAGATTTTGTCACTTATTGTTGTCAACAAGATAGCAGTTTCCCTCCAACAGTGATATGGGCCATTACAAAAACATCCTAGAAGAAGAAGTGTGAGGCTTGGCTGCCCCAGCTGCTCCTCCTCCTCCCTCCACCTGCTGAGGGCACTGCTCAGAGGCATCAGGCACCCAGAGCCATAGGGAGGGTTTGTGTAAGGATCCATGAGGCTCCTCTGCACCCTGACACTTTCCTTCAGCTTATCCACAGCACCATGATAACAGCCTCAATGATATGTTACAGGACAGAATTTAGACTTTTAGAGACTCTAATGGCAATAGTTGGTGTTGTGCAGCAAAGACAGGCCTCTCCATGTATTCCACATGGGAATATATTAAGACTTTGATTTTCAATGTAGTTTAAGTTTCCAGCAACACTGGGTGAGGTACAGACTTCTCCTGTGTCCTCCCTGTTCCCACAGCCCCTCCACCACCATCCCCAGACTCTGTTGCTTCTGTTACAATCCGTCAACCTCTGCACAATTCTACAGGTCACACCAGGGTTACTTTGTGTATTCTATGGAAGTAGACAAGTGGACAGTGGTGTGTGTCTAACAGTGTGGCCTGGCACAGTCCAGGTCTCACCCTCATACTGTCTGAGTTCCACCTGGTCCTCACCCCCCTCTCTGCTGCAGACCTTCATGATTTCCCATCCCTGCAGTTTCACCTGGGCTGAGTGACACCTGCCTGGCCCTCACAGCATGGACGATGTTCAGCCGGGCCTGTCACCCTTAGTGTTGTGTACACAAACCTGCTCCAGGGGTTTCCATTGCAGCATAGATAGTTGTTTTCTTTCCTTTTGTATTTTTTCAAATTTTTATTCAAACTTGGTATTAAATCCAGACATGCACTACCACTCAGCTAAATTCACAGTCATATTTGTATTTCTCTCTCTCTCTCTCTCTCTCTCTCTCTCTCTCTCTCTCTCTCTCTTTATTTTTTGAGACAGGATCTCTCTAAGATTTTAGGTACTTGCTAGGTTACATGGACATCAACCCTGAATCTTTTGGCCTGTGAACCTGGAGCTGTACCTGTTGTCCTCTCTTGGGCTAAAAGACTTGGAGACCTGGACTGGGAATGCACCATGGTCTCTCTCTTTCTAAAGTTTGTGGCCTCTTGGACTGAGATCCAAACAGAGATAGGCAAGGCAATGCTGTTCACAACCTGTTTTGACAGATTACCTGGCCTTGGAAGAAACAAAGTAGGTGCTTTAGAAACCATTCCCTTTGGAACAGGTATGGCCAGATATTTAAAAATGGGTCAGAATTTTAAAAAGTACTTTCCAAATAAATGATCATTTAAAGGTCATTACTGAGCAATAATTAGAATGAACAAACAAAGATTCTACATAGTCATCTACTCCCCCATTTAGGCTCATGAACCAATGTCAAAAATGTCCCTCCCTGGACTCCTACAATATCAGTCTATTTTGACTCAGTTCATGTGACTGCTGGCACTTAAGGCATCCAACTCACCAAGAGGGCTGGACACTGTTGATCCCCATTATTATATCCAAACCATGAGACCCAACTGACCACAGAGGTCCTGGCTGTCACTGGAAGGCTGGAGAGGTTTTTGTCTGTGCCTTTGCTTTCAGTCCTGTGTCAGCCAGAAACGTGGAGAGCTCCTGAGAGCTTTCATGGGTGCTATAATTCTTACATAATACACCATTCAACCTATCAACTCATTTAAGAAAAATAATCAACCTAGTGCACTTGACCATGATATTATCATAAATGCAGGTGCAGTGGTGTTAACATAAGAGAAACCCACACAAATCAAGCTATGCTGGCCCGGGGCCCCATGCAGTTGGTTTCCTGTTCTGCCTGGTGTGGAGAAGACTCAGAGGCTCTGATCCTGTGTGGTTCTGTTTCTCTCAGACATCGAATGTTCACTCTTCAGAATCGCAGGGCCTTCCCCACTCTCTCATTGTGCCATGGAGCACCTTGGAAACTTGTATCTACTCACTTGGCTTTCTGGTCAAAGTTCTTGACCCAAAGGTTTGTCATTGTCATTCTTCCATTAAACTGAGTGAAATGATGAACACATGGTCGTCAGATCCCATAAGACAAGGGACTAATTATGAAGAAAGTTTTCCATTTTTGAAGCAAGAACTATAGACCATGGTGATCAATGTCTAATCGGAATCTACCTCTGCATTTTAAGAAAGTGGCTGGAAAATGTGTCAATTCTGGAAGAGCTTCAGGAATGGTTCTCCTTATGACATTGCCACTGGTGACAGCTGGTAGGACAGTTGAACAGGTGTAAGCATGAAGCTTCAGGTGATGCAGGAGTTGCCAGCACAGGTACAGGCAGCGTCATGGGGCACAGGAAATGTGACCTGCACAGAGAGACAGGGAGATGTGATGTCAAGCTACAGCCTCCTGGTCAGCCTGAAGCTGAGAACCATGAGATCCATTCCCTTCCTTCCTCACTGTGATGTCATAGTGTCACCAGGATATGTCAGAGGCCATCCTGGATGCTTAAGCAAAGGTCTTATCATGGCCATGGGCCAAGATCAGGAAGCAGAAGGAGCAGGTTCAGGCTACTTGCAGCCCCAACACCCTCACCCATGGGCCTGTGTTTGCGGAGATAAGGATACACCGCCAAGTGAGTGCCAGGTGTGTCTGTGAAGCTCCAAGATGCTCTTCCTACCTGCCCTCCTTCCAGCAGCACAGAACCAGCCATGGATGGGCTCTGAGGCCTTTACCTCAGGATCCTCCTGTGTTGATCCAAGACAGGTGGGATTAGGGAAGCCCAACAGTGAAAAAGCAGCCCCTGCCCATCAGGTGAGAGCAGGTGCGCTCCAGGGTAGCAGGCTTGCTTGGGGTGAGGCCCTTATGTGTTGATCACCACAGCTAATGCACACAGACATAGACACACTCACACACAGACACAGACAGACACAGACACACATGCACAGACACACAAAAACACTCACATTCACGGACACACACACACTGACTCACATTCACAGACACACACACATACTCACACACAGACACACATACTCATACACACAGACATGCACACACTCACACGGAGACACACAGACACAGACTCAAAAACACTGACATACACACATATGCACACACGGACACACACATTCACACACAGACATACACACAGACACACACAGACACACACACACACACAGACAGACATAGACCCACAGACACACACACTCACACACAGACACACACACTCACACAGTCATACTCACACACACACCCACACAGATACATACACACTCACACAGGCAGACATACATTCGCTCACAGACACACAAACACACAGACATACACACAATCATAGACACACATACTACACATACTTACACACACTTACACACATAAACACACTCTCAGACAACAGACACACAGAGACATACACACACTCTCAATCACACACAGAAACACACACACTCACACAAAAATACACACACTCATACACACAGACACACACACATTCACACCCATAGACACACATAGATAGACATACACACACACACACAGCCACACACAGACACACACACAGATACACATACTTCACATTCTGGCACACACACACAGACACACAGAAACAGACACACACACAGACACACACACACACACACACTCACACACACACTCATACACAGTTAGTGACACCTTCCTCTACAAGGCACCCTCTGTGCTTTTCATACTGTGTCACTCTACTCTAGGGCAAGCTGAGCACCCCCTCTCCTAACATCCAAAATCCAAAGTGCTCCACAATATGAGACATTGGATGGTTCCAGGGGGTTTGGAATTGGAGATGGGGATGCTCAGCTGGTAAAGAGACTCAAAGTTTTTAAAATATGAAAATACTGAAATATGAAACCCTCCTGGTCCCCCACATGTCAGATAAGGGTCATGAAAAAACAGAGTTTCTGCAACACAGTGTCAGTTTCCTGAATCTTTTTATAGGGTCCCATCATATCAACATGTATTTCACATGGTTTTAAACTTCCACTGTTGGACCTCCCACCTTCTACTGCAGGCAGCAGCAAAAACTTTTTCTCATTGGTTTTTCTCCAAACCTACAAAACATTTTAAGTGACTTTGTTTAAAGGACAGAACCCATGTCCTCTTGGTGCCCTGAACGCTGTGGCATCTGAGATGAAGTCTGAGTTAAGAATTCAGCTAAATTTGGCCTTGACTGACCAGGAATCATCAACTTAACTTCATAAAATGAGGGTCCCTTATCTGGCACAATGGTGCAGTCCTGTGGTCCCAGTAGCTCATGAGGCTGAGACAGGAGGATCACGATTTCAAAGTCAGCCTCAGCAACAGCAAGGCGCTAAGCAACTCAGTGAGACCCTATCTCTAAATAAAACCCAAAACAGGGCTGGGATGTGACTCAATGGTCAAGTGCCCCTGAGTTCAATCCCAATACCTGTCCTCCCCCCCAAAAAATGTTAAGCTCCTTTCTCTGCTCCTTGGGCTGCTGATCCCTTGGATCCTTGCTGAGGACAGAGTGGATAAGGAAGGAGAAGAGGAGGAGGGTGAGCTCTGGGTCCCCGCTGCCCCCCATGTTTGCTCTTTATTTGTGCTACAAATGTAAGTTTTCACTCCAGGATGGACATGTAGGGTTGTTATGGATAACACTGATTAAGATTTATGAAGGTAAACAATCTTGGTACCAGTTGACACTGAGAGATATAAAGAGAGGGTTCTTTAGGTGAGTTTGGGAGACACTGCACCTGGTAATTCTAAATTCCAATAGAATGTGGGTATTTTTTGAAATGAAAGAATTTCAGTCCCTTCTACTGCCATACACACACACACACACACACACACACACGCACACACCTAACAGTAGCCAGAGATTTAGGTTGGGATAGAAATCATGAATATAGCTCATAGTGGTAAGTATAACCTTTCATTTCTGCCAAAGCCAATATCTCGGCTTGGCACCAGAATCACGAGCCACCACACAGCTTCGTAGGTTCAAACAGCAATTCTTTATTCCCACTCTCACACCGCCTCCACACAGGTCCAGGGGCAATCCCGTTCTCCTGCCGTCTCCCGCACACTTCACCCACTCCAAGAGGCTATCTCCCAATCCCATTTTAATCTCACGAGAATTCAACGAGAACAAGCAGCAGGAACACCCTAATCCCAGCAATAATCTTCAATCTCTAACTTCCCTAAAACCCATTATCTTAAACTGGCAACGCCTTAAACTCAAGGAGTCGGTTACTTCCTCAAACCTGATCAGCTCTAAACCCGGATCCGCCTTGGTCCTTGAGCAAGGTCACCTTATTAAAGCATGCATGCAATGTCCCATCAAATATCATCTAAGCAGCATGGGGTACGCTTGGCAAGGAAATTTCGATGCGTCATTCCTACTTGGTAATGGCCCTCAGCACATTTTTCTCTCATTTGAGGACCCACAGATGCTACTGTGATGACCTAGGCTCCTCCCTCTTTCCTCTCGCCCATCCACCTTCTTCAGGTCCACACAGAGCCTTCTACAGACAGATGGATACATTGATTCTTGCAGAAGGAAAGAGAGTCTCTGACGCTTCTCTTCTTTTGGGCTTCCAATTGTCTCTGGGTCTCAGGCAACTTCTGTGGCAGAGGGTCAGGGACAGATTTTATGCTGGACCTCAGGAGAGAGGAGGCTGAGGAGGCTGGTGTTATTGCTTTGTGCAAGCTATAAAAATTAAGTATAAAAAATTAAGGTATAAAACCCCACAAACTTCCCTGCTGGGTGGCCCAGCTGCTACGTGTGCTGATTGTCAGGGAAGAAGCACTGCAGATTCTGTCTGTTGAAGAGAAAGATCCTGGGATCTCAGGGGCACAGAGCATAGTCAAGGATTCTGGACCATGTACCTAGCTTAAACTCAAGCTCTCTTTAAGACCTCATCAGAGGGGCAGGGCTGTAGGAGAAGGGAGGGTTAAGGGTCTTCTGCCAGGGCCATATCAGAGTGCTGGAAACACTCTAGATGTTGTAGAGGAAACACAAAAAACAATGAACTTCAGCTCCCCTAAAAGGCCCAATCTGTCTCAGGGGTTGTAGGTCTCCTTTCCATTTCTTCCAAGGCTTCTGAGTATGAGAAGCTTGAGTGTAAAGTGGTTATTTTATGGTTATTTTCTTTTGTATTTAGTGCAGTGATTTTGATTGTCTGCTTAGGCCTGCTAAATCCTAAGTGAAACTGGAAGTTCATTTTGTAAACTGAATATAATATATGGGTTCCAGATTTTGTACTGAGTTTTAAACACTTAGATCTAGAAACATCAAAACCTGTATCCTACATGGACACAAATGGTGAAAATTAAAAAAAAAAAGCCTAAAGAAATGATGGTAATTGAAAACTAGCTCACATGACTGATAGCAAGGGGCTCCATATTGCAGGGTAAGTGCAGGACCATAATACTTCACTTCATCTGTTTCAAACTGTGTTCTACTAACTACAATGATCCTTGAAAAAGTGTTTTAATATTGTATAACAGAATTTTTTTAATGAACTAAATGAACAAATTATCCTACTTTCAAAAATATACTATGGTTAAGATTTAGACTTAAAACTTATTATATTCTATCAAGAATACAACTAAAGTTAAAATGAGTAATTTGTTAGTATAATGTAAAAAAAATATTTCAGAGCAGTTAGAAAACTCAATCCTGTTTTTTTTTTTAAGCTAGGTGAGCTGTTATTTTATTTTATTTATTTTTTATTGGTTGTTCAAAACATTACAATGCTCTTGACATATCATATTTCATACATTAGATTCAAGAGTGTTATGAACTTTCATTTTTACCCCAAATACAGATTGCAGAATCACATCGATTACACATCCACATTATTACATAATGCCCTATTAGTAACTGTTGTATTCTACTACTTTTCCTATCCTCTACTATCCCCCATCTCCCCTCCCCTCCCGTCTTCTCTCTCTACCCCATATACTGTAATTCATTTCTCTCCTTGTTTATTTTCCCATTCCCCTCACAACCTCTTATGTGTAATTTTGTATAACAATGAGGGTCTCCCTCCATTTCCATGCAGTTTCCCTTTTCTCTTCCTTTCCCTCCCTCCTCATGTTTCTGTTTAATGGTAATCTTTATCTCCTTCTCTTCCTCCCTGCTCTGTTTTTAGTTGCTCTCATTATTTCAAAGAAGACATTTGGCATTTGTTTTTTAGGGATTGGCTAGCTTCACTTAGCATAATCTGCTCTAGTGCCATCCATTTCTCTGCAAATTCCATGATTTTGTCATTTTTTAGTGCTGCATAATACTCCTTGATGTATAAATGCAACATTTTTTTATCCATTCATCCATTGAAGGGCATCTGGGTTGGTTCCACAGTCTAGCTATTGTGAATTGTGCTGCTATGAACATCTATGTGGCAGTATCCCTGTAGTGTGCTCTTTTAAGGTCTTCAGGTATAGTCCGAGAAGTGTAATAGCTGGGTCAAATGGTGGTTTCATCCCCAGCTTTCCCAGGAATCTCCATACTGTTTTCCAAATTGGCCGCACCAATTTGCAGTCCCACAAGCAATTTAGAAGTGTACCCTTTTCCCCACATCCTCGCCAGCACTTTTTGTTGTTTGACTTCATAATGGCTGCCAATCTTACTGGAGTGAGATGGTATCTTAGGGTGGTTTTGATTTGCATTTCTCTGACTTCTAGAGATGGTGAACATTTTTCAATATACTTGTTGATTGATTGTATACCCTCCTCTGAGAAGTGTCTGTTCCGGTCCTTGGCCCAATTGTTGATTGGGTTATTTGTTATTTTATTTTCTAATTTTTTGAGTTCTTTGTATACTCTGGATATTAGGGCTCTATCTGAAGTGTAAGAAGTAAAAATTTGTTCCCATGATGTAGGCTCCCTATTTACCTCTCTTATTGTTTCTCTTGCTGAGAAAAAACTTTTTAGTTTAAGTAAGGCCCATTTGTTAATTCTTGTTATTAACTCTTGTGCTATGGGTATCCTATTAAGGAATTTGGAGCCCGACCCCACAATATGTAGATCAGAGCCAACTTTTTCTTCTATCAGATGCAGAGTCTCTGATTTGATATCAAGCTCCTTGATCCATTTTGAGTTAACTTTTGTGCATGGCGAGAGGAGGAAATTCAGTTTCATTTTGTTGCATACGGATTTCCAGTTTTCCCAACACCATTTGTTGAAGATGCTGTCCTTCCTCCATTGCATGCTTTTAGCCCCTTTATCAAATATAAGATAGTTGTAACTTTGTGGATTAGTCTCTGTGTCCTCTATTCTGTACCATTGGTCCACCCGCCTGTTTTGGTACCAGTACCATGCTGTTTTTGTTACTATTGCTCTGTAATATAGTTTGAAATCTGGTATTGCTATACTGCCTGATTTACACTTCCTGCTTAGAATTCCTTTTGCTATTCTGGGTCTTTTGTTTTTCCATATGAATTTTATGATTGCTTTATTTATTTCTACAAGAAATGCCATTGGGGTGTTGATTGGAATTGTATTAAACCTTTAGAGAACTTTGGGTAATATCGCCTTTTTGATGATGTTAGTTCTTCCTATCCATGAAAAAGGTATATTTTTCAATCTTCTAAGATCTTGTTCTACTTCTCTCTTTAGGGTTCTGTAGTTTTCATTGTATAAATCTTTCACCTCTTTTGTTAGGTTGATTCCCAAGTATTTTATTTTTTTTTGAGGATATTGTGAATGGAGTGTTTTTCCTTATTTCCATTTTAGAAGTTTTGTCACTGATATACATAAATGCCTTTGATTTATGCGTGTTGATTTTATATCCTGCCACTTTGCTGAATTCATTTATTAGTTCTAGTAGTTTCTTTGTAGACCCTTTTGGGTCTTCTAGGTATAAAATCACGTCATCCGCAAATAGTGATAATTTAAGTTCTTCTTTTTCTATTTTTATGCCTTTAATGTCTTTCATCTGTCTAAATACTCTGGCCAGTGTTTCAAGAACTATATTGAATAGAAGTGATGATAGAGGGCATCCCTGTCTTGTTCCAGATTTTAGAGGGAATGCCTTCAATTTTTCTCCACTCAGAATGATGCTAGCCTGAGGCTTAGCATAGATAGCTTTTACAATGTCAAAGGAAGTTCCTGTTATCTCTAGTTTTTCTAATGTTTTGAACATAAAGGAATGCTGTACTTTGTCAAATGCTTTCTCTGCATCTATCGAGATGATCATATGGTTCTTATCTTTAAGTCTATTGATGTGATGAATAACATTTATTGATTTCCGTATATTGAACCATCCTTGCATCCCAGGGATGAAAACTACTTGATCATGGTACACAATTTTTTTGACGTGTTTTTGTATTCGATTTGCCAGAATTTTATTGAGGATTTTTGCATCTAGGTTCATTAGAGATATTGCTCTGTAGTTTTCTTTCTTTGAGGTGTCTTTGTCTGGTTTTGGAATCAGGGTGATGTTGGCCTCATAGAATGAATTTGAAAGAGCTCCCTCTTTTTCTATTTCCTGAAATAACTTGAAAAGTATTGGTATTAATTCTTCTTTGAAAGTTTTTAAAAAATACACTGTATATTCATCCAGTACAGGGCTTTTCTTGGTTGGTAGTCTTTTTATGGCTTCTTCTATTTCCTCCTTTGTTATTGGTCTGTTTAAATTGTGTGTATCTTCCTGACTCATCTGGGCAAATCATATGACTTAAGATATTTATCAATATCTTCACTATCTTCTGTTTTATTGAAATATAGTGTTTCAAAATAATTCCTAATTATCTTCTGTATTTCTGTAGTGTCCGTTGTGATATTGCCTTTTTCATCCTGTATGTTAGTTATTTGAGTTCTGTCTCTTCTCTTCATTAGCATGGCTAAGGGTCTGTCGATCTTATTTATTTTATCGATAAACCAACTTTTAGTTTTATCAATTTTTTCAATGGTTTTTTTGTTTTGATTTCATTGATTTCCACTCTGATTTTAATTATTTCATGACTTCTACTACCTTTGCTGTTGTTTTGCTCTTCCTTTTCTAGGGTTTTGAGATGAAGTGTCAGTTCATTTATTTGTTGTTTTTTTCTCTTTTTCTGAGGAATGAACTTCAGGCAATGAATTTTCCTCTTAAAACTGCTTTCATTGTGTCCCATGGATTCTGATATGTTGTGTCTGTATTTTCATTTATCTCTAAGAATTTTTTTGATTTCCTCCTTTATGTCTTCTTTAACCCATTGATCATTTAGTAACATATTGTTCACTTTTCTAGTGATGCAGGATTATTCCTTCCTTCTTTTATCATTGATTTACAGTTTCATTCCATTATGATCAGATAAGATGCATGGTACTAGCCAATGTCTCTTGATTGGTGAATTTAAGCTGTTATTGTTTAAGGTTAGTAATGACATATGGGTTGTACTTTCGGTCATGTTATTTATTTATTTTAATATGGCTAGTCTTTGCTTTTTGCTTATTTTTTTTCTTCCTTTTACTTAGTTACCTACCACAATTAGTTTTGGGTGCTGCTTTTCATTCCTTTTATTGTAGTGTTTTGCTCAAAATGCCATTCAGTGCTAGTTTTCTTGCTGTGAATTCTTTTAACTTTTGTTTATCATGAAATATTTTAATTTCATTGTCAAATCTGAAGCTTAATTTTGCTGGATACAGTATTCTTGGTTGGAATCCATTTTTTTTCAGGCTTTGAAATACTTTGTTCATGGATCTTCTCACTTTCAAAGTCTGTGATGAAACATCAGCCGTTAACCTAATTGGTTTACCCCTGAATGTAATCTGCCTCCTTTCTCTCAAAAGCTTTTAATATTCTCTCCTTGTTCTGTATGTTGGATACCTTCATAATTATGTGTCTTGGAGTTAGTCTATTATGGTTTTGTATGTTTGGGGTCCTGTCGGCTTCCAAGATTTGGCAATCCGTTCCATCTTTCATTTCAGGGAAGTTTTCTAAAATTATTTCATTCAATAGATTGTTCATTTATTTGGTTTGAATCTCTACACCTTCTTCTATCCCAATGACTCTCAAGTTTGTTTTTTTCTGACATCCCCTATCTCTTGGATGGATTACTCTTGATTTCTTAGGATCCTTTTTGTGTTTACTATATTCTTTTGAAGTTGATAAACTTTGTCTTCAGTATCTGATGTTCTGACTTCTATTTGATCTAGTATATTTGTAATATACTCCTTTGAGTTTTTAATTTGGTTTATGCTTTTCTCCATTTCTAGTATTAATGTTTGATTTTTTAAAATCTCTTTCTCCTGGTAGAGCTCATTCTTTGCCATTTGAATTTGCTTATGTAATTCGTTTTCAAAGTAGACTTTCATTGTTTGGACTTGCTGTCTAAAGTCTTCTCTAAGATTCCGTTCCATTTGAGTTAGGTATGCCTTGAGTTCTTTCTCTGTCCATTTTTCTGATGCCTCTAGGTTCTCCTGTGAATTTAATTTGTGCTGCATTGTTTGTAATCTTGTTTTCCCTTTGTTTTCATGGTGCTCATGTTACTTTCCAACTCTGTTTGACTGCTGTATTTCTGTTTTCTCCTTTAAATTTGTTTTGTTTTTGTAATTCCAATATCTCTCCTTTGTGTTGGGAGACAATGTTTAGAGATGTTGGATTTAATTGTGATTTAAGGTAAATTTTTTAGTTTCATTAAAGGCCTACAGATTTTGATGGTATATAGTGAATTGAGGTTTGAACTTAGTATTTTATGTTGAGGTAGGGCGATTTGATGGTATGGAGGTTAGTATTTGTTAGCTTCTTTGGGGGGTTGCTCAAATGCAGGCAGATATTAACAAGAGAATAGACAGGAGTATTTGGGGTAGTTAAGAGCTTAGGCGGACTATAGCCCAATTCGTAGTACTCATCTATTTGCATTTAGTAAGTTGTATGTAATCTGGGTGGTCATGCTTAAGATGAAAGATGGGGAAAAGGTAAGGAAGCAAACCAAGAAAGAGAGAGGGAGAGAGGAAAGAAAGAGAAAAGAAAAAGAAATGATAAAAAATAATAAAATGCAGTAAAATAAAAATTTTAATTAAAAATTAATTTAAAAATTAAAATTAAAAAATTTAAAAAATTATAAAATTTAAAAAAGAAAGAAAAATAAAAGGGAACTGTTAGGCTTCTTCTTCTTTTTTTTTTTTTTTTTTTTTTTGCTTCCAGTAGGTGGTGCTGTGCCTTCTGGGCCAAGATTTGGCCCTTCAGCTGTAGGAAACTATCCATGTGAGGCCGCTCCCCCCCCACCCCACCCCACATCCGCTGTCTCTCAAAACCTGTTAGCTTAGGTTTCTTCCTGGTCTCTAGTCACCTCGTTCTCAGTGTAATACCTCTTGGCAGTTCAAGCTACACTCTGGGCCTGCAGTTTCCTGGATGTGGAGTGCGGCTATTCAGAACCAGCCTCTGTTGTTTTGATTTCCTCCAATAGCCCCTCCTCTGAGAGCTGGCGAAACAGGTTTCGTTTTCATGACTAGTGGGAGGGAGGGGAGTTTGAGGTCAGGTGCCTTTACCTTTTCCCATGCCTCTATTCATGCTCACTCTGTTAATCACGCGCCCCGGAAAGCTGGGGAGAGATTTTATGCGATTTTCCTGCTGTATGGGAGATGGTCTAAATGATACACACCTGTTCTATCGCTGAAGGTGTTGCAATCTGTCGAAACTGGCGATGGTGACGTCAGCTCTCCAAGATGGTTGCTGCTGGCTTCCTTGGTGGGCTGTCCGGTTTGGAGGACAGAACTGCATCGCCTTCTTCCCCTGTCTCAAACCCAGAACTCAGCCCGGAACACAGTGAGGGCACAGCTGGCAGGAGCCCACAGAATCTGCAGCACCATCTTCTGTTATCTCATGAATTTTTCTTGATAGATGATTCTGTCTAGGACTTTATCCACTTTTTTCTAGGTTGTTCTATCTATTGGCTCAGAACTGTTCATTCTATTCCCTTGCAATCCTTTGAATGGTTGTTACTAGATCAAAATATTCTCTTTTATTTTTAATTTCATTTGAAACTCTTTTTAAATTTAATCTAATCAACAATCTGCCAATTAGATCTATCTTATCATAAAAGCAATATTTAGTTTTGCTTATTTTCTATTGTTTTTCTCATCTCTATTTTATTCTGATGTTAGTAAAGTCTGTTCTTTATGGTAACATAGGGCTTAGCTGGTTGATCTAGTCCTCCTCCCCTGGGTGTAAAGCTAGCTGTTTGAATATCTTTCCTGTTTTCAATGAAGGCAGCAACTGCTGTAAACCTTCCTCTTTGAACAGCCTTTGATGCACCCCATAGGCTCAGGTGTGTTGTTAGAATTCTCATTTGTCTCAGCACAAAAATATTATTTTATTTCTTCTTTGACCATTTGGTACTTTAGGACGATATTTTAAAATCTGCACCCATTTGTGATTGTGATACAATTATTCTGTACTGAGCTCTAGTTTTATGGTATTGTGTCAGGAGAAGACACTTGATGATTTCATTCTTCTTAAGTAGCCATGACGTGTTTAGTGGTCTAATGTATGCTCAGGAGAATTGTCCATGTTTGATTGAAAAAGAATGTGTTTTCTGTTGCTGTTGGAAATGAGGTCTGGTAGATGTCCATTGGGTCCATTTGTCTACAATGATAGTTCCTGTCTATTCATTGCTGAAATTAGGGGACCCATGTGCCCTGGTATTATTGTGTTGCTGTCTTCATTTCCCTGTGGATCTACTAATGTTTGCTTTTTATGATTAGTTGCTCCAATGTTGGGTGCATACACACTCATAATCCCAGCTTCTTGATGAACTGGCTCCAGTGTCTTCTGTAATGACCTTTCCTTTAATTCTCTGTTCAGTTTTGTGCTGAAGTCTAGTTTACCTGGTATGATTGCGGTGGTCCTTCCTCTCTTCTGTTTTCTGAGAAGAGTTGCTATTTGAAAGTGCATTTTAACCAAAATATTGATCATCCTCAAGAGCACCAGTGAATTCAGGTTGTATAAATTAGTGTCACTGAACAAAATAATGGATTACAGTAAAAAAGCCCAAACATATTGACAGATGATGTAAAATATATGTTAATTTTTACATGTATTAATAATTTTTAGTTAAGAAATATCTCAGTGTACATAGAGGAAGGAGAATCAGAAGGCAGAGTGACCACAGAGTTTTACTGTGAGGACAGAAAGTGAGTGCTGTTAATGAGCATCCAAGAACTCTCTCAGGCAAAGAAAACACACTCTAAAGTATGACAGTCCTATCAGAGAAATGGTTAAAAAATTATATAGAAAACAAGAAAGAGGTAAGAAACAAAATCCATTAGCCTCTCTAACAAGAGATCACAATGGCCATGAAAATATGATCCAATAATCTGGGTCTTTTCTGCTGCAAAGCTCCCCCAGAGGTATACTATGCATTTGCTCTAAGAATTCCCCTTGCCCAGGGCACCTAGCATCTCCTCTAAGCCACATGTAAACACAGAGCCACTTTTCCCATCATATCTAGAATTTGATATTCCATGGGATTTGGGGGAAAAGATCACATGTTCATATTAAGGATTAAGCTATTAGATCAAGTAACTTCTTTTTTTTTACTCTTTCTTAAAAGGAGGATGCCTCATTCTAACTACATAATCTTACACAAATAAGAACCAGAATAATTAGGGAAGTTTTTCTCATATAAGTCCAAGAAACTCCTCTGGGATAACAGGTGGACACCAGCAGGAACTGAGCCCCCAGAACACCAGCTCTGCAGCTGCCAAGCTGCGACTGCCCCACACTTGCTGTTTTGCATGTTTCCCCAGAGTCCATTTCTGCTTCTCAAAGTCTTTATGAACAGGGCTCTTGGTGACCCTGGGCAGCAGGAGCCTCAGGCAGGGCCCATTTTACCATGGGTGACCTGGCCAAACTTTTCTGCCTTCTGCTATTCTAGTGTCCAGGTGAGGGAAGAGCACAGTAGATAGCCTGAGCAGATGGAGTTCTCTCTTCCTAGTGTCAGATGCTCCCAGGGTTATTTGCATATCTGGCCACAGTGCTCTGAGGTTAGGGGACCAGGACAGCCAGGTCTATTGGAGGAAATGGAGTGGGACATATTTGACAACAGGAATGCTGTTTCTTTTTTCCCAGCTTCCAGTGGGATCCTGGGGCTGACATAGTCACCAGACTCTCTGGATGTGTCTCAAGGACAGAGCACCTCCATCACCTGAACTGCCAATGAGAGCATCAGTGACACTCTCTCCTGATACAATCAGAGGCCATGCCAGGCTCCCAAGATTCTCATATGTGAAGCTGATAAGTGATAATCGGGCATCTCAGATGGGTTTGCTGGGGTACAGTCTAAGACTAAATTCACTCTCAAAATCAGCACTGTTGTGGTTGAAGTTGCTGCCAGCTCTGACTATCAGCAGGACTCTACTGTTCCTCCCACACAGTCACAACCCCATGCACAAACCCTCCTCCCAGGAATGGTACAGGGGGGTCACATGGTGTCACCAGCTGCCCCCTGCCATGGGGCATGCTCAGAGGCACTGGATCTGGTTGAAAACACTGGCTTGGCTCATGGTAAAGGCCTGAAAATGACATTAGACTTCTGAAAGCAGGCCATTCCACTACCACCACCACACTCAACAGCCAGTGGCCAGGGACTGAGATTTGGAGATTGCTGGGTGTTGAAACCACACTAAGGGCTCACGTGTCTAGTGATTGATCTCTAGTAATCCTGTAGAGATGTGACTTTGGAGGTTCTCAGAGCTCAGCTTGATTCCTGTGTTTGCAGGAGGAGATGGAAACTGACTCTGAGGCTCTGGCTTAGTAACTCCCACTCATGCCTTCATTTAAAGCCAGATGCAATTAAATCCAGAAAAGCACACGTGTTCCAGTAAGTGAATATAAATGACCAGCTGGCTTAACATGAACTTTCTGCATCCCTTTAGCCACTGCTCCGTGGGGGATACAGGTGTCCCAGCCCCTCACATGCCCTCCTGCTCCTCCCCCTCACCCACCCACCTCCACTTCCCATCAACACAGGTCAGATCTCCAGGAACTTTCTGTCAGTGGACCTCCTGGACATTCCCTTTGGCATCTGGCTCTTTAAAAAAAGTTGATTAATTTATTTATTTTAATGTGACAATAGAATGTATTTATGAACTTTAATACACATAGATGAAATATAACTTCTCATTTTTCTGATTGTGCACTTTGTAGAATCATATTGGTCATGCAGTCACATATATACATAAAGTAATAATGTCTGTTTCATTCTATTATCTTTCCTATTCCCACATCTTCTTCTCTCTCCCCCATCACTTTCCTCTACCTAATCTAAGGTAGAGTTATTTTTCCCTAGTGCCCCTCACTTTATTGTAAATTAGCATCTGCATAAGAGAAAACATTTGGTCTATGGTTTTGTGGAATTGGTTTATTTCGCTTAGCATGATATTCTCTGTTTTTTAAAGAGAGAGACAGAGACAGAGAGAGAGAGAGAGAGAGAGAGAGAGAGAGAGAGAGAGAGAGAGAGAGAGAGAGAGAGAGAATTTTAATATTTATTTTTTATTTTTTGGCACACACAGCATCTTTGTTTGTATGTGGTGCTGAGGATTGAACCTGGGCCTCACGCTTGCCAGGTGAGCATGCTACCACTTGAGCTACTTTCCCAGCCCTAGCATGATATTCCCTTAACTCCAACCATTGACTGGCAAAAGCCATAATCTCACTCTTCTTTAAAGCTGAGTAATATTCCATTCAATATATAAACATGACACATTTTCTTTATCCATTTATTTATTGAAGGACACCTAGTTTGGTTCAATATTTTAGCCATTGTGAATTGAGCTACTATAAACATTGATGTGGCTGCATCACTTTAGTTTGCTGATTTTAAGTACTTGTATATAAATCGAGGAGTGGTATAGCTGGGTCAAATGGTGGTTTCACTCCAAGTTTTCTGAGGAACCTCCATACAGCTTTCAATAGCGGTTGCACCAGTTTGCAGTCCCATCAGCAATGTACAAGTGAACCTTTCTCCCCACATCCTCGCCAACATTATTGCCTATATTCTTGATGATTGCCATTCTGACAGGAGTGAGATGAAATATTGGAGTAGTTTTTATTTGCATTTCTGTAATTGCTAGAGATGTTGAATACTTTTTCTTATATTTATTGATCTATTGTACTTCTTCTTCTGTGAAGTGTCTTTTCAGTATCTTATCCCATTTATTGATTGGGTTATTTGTTTTTGGGGGTTAAGTTATTTGAGTACTATATATATATATCCTAAAGATTAATGCTTTATCAGAGGTGCATGTGGTAAAGATTTTCTCCCAACCTGTAGTCTCTCCTCACATTATTAATTATTTTCTTTGCTAAGAAGTTTTTTTTTATTTGAATCAATCTCATTTATTGATAGTTGATTTTATTTCTTGCACTTTAGGAGTCTTGTTAAGGAAGTCAGATCCTAGACTGAAGCAGTGAAGATTTGGGACTATTTTTCTTCCATTAGGCACAGGGTCTCGGTTCTAGTGTCTAAGTCTTTGATCCATTTTGATTTGATTTTTGTGCATGGTGAAAGATTGAGGTTTAATTTCATTTTGCTACATATGTACTTCTAGTTTTGCCAGCACCATTTGGTGAATAGGCTATATTTTCTCCAGTGAATGTTTTTCGCACCTTTGTCTAATATAACATAACCATATTACATGAATTTTTCTATGGGTCCTCTATTCTGTACCATTGCTCTACAAGTATATTTTGGTGCCAATAACATGCCATTTTTGTTACTGTAAATGTGTAGTATAATTTAAGGTCTGTTATTGTGATGCCTCCTGCTTCACTTTTCTTGCTAAGGGTTGCTTTAGCTATACTGGGGCTCTTATTTTTCGAAATAAATTTAGTAATTGCTTTTTCTATTTCTATGAAGAATGTCATTGGAATTTAATAGGAATTGCATTAAATCTGTATAACATTTTTGGTAATATGGGCATTTTGACAATATTTCTTCCTATCCAGGAGCATGGGAGATCTTCCCATCTTCTGAGGTTTTCTTCAGTTACTTTCTTTAATGATTTGTATTTTTTATTATAGAGGTCTTTCACCTTTTCGTTAGATCAATTCCCAGTTTCTTTTAGGCTATTTTGAATGAGATAGTTTTTCTAATTTCTCTTTCAGTGGATTCATTGCTGACGTATAGGAATGCATTTGATTAATAGGTGTTGATTTTATATCCTGCTACTTTACTGAATTTATTTATTAGTTCTAGAAGTTTTTGGTACAATTTTTTTGTATCTTCAGATATAGAGTCATGTCACCAGAAAATAGTGTTAGTTTGAGCTCTTCTTTACCTATGTGTACACCTTTAATTTCTTTCTTTTGTCTAATTGCTGTGGCTGGAGTTTCAAGGAGAGAATGCGTTCAATTTTTCTCCATTTTGAATAATGCTGGCTTTGGGTTTAGCATAGATAGCTTTTACAATGTTGAGCTATGTTCCTACTATCCCTAGTTTTTCAAGTGTTTTGAACATGAAAATGTGCTGTATTTTGTCAAATGCTTTTCCTGAATCTGTTGAGATGATCACATGATCCTTGTTTCTAAGTCTATTAATATGATGAATTACATTTATTCATTTCCATATGTTGAACAAACCCTGAATCCCTGGGATGAAGCTCATTTGATCATGGTCCACTATCTTTTTAATGTTTTTGTATACGATTTGCCGGAATTTTATTGAGAATTTTTGCATCTAGGTTTATGAGGAATATTTATCTCAAGTTTTCTTTTCTTGATGTGTCTTTTTCTGGTTTTGGTATCAGGGTCATATTAGCCTCATAGAATGAGTTTGTAAGAGTTACCTTCATTTCTATTTCACGGAATACTTTGAAAAGTATTGATGTTAATTCTTCTTTGAAAGTATTATAGAACTCAGCTAGAATCCCTCTGGTCCTGATTTTTTCTTGGTTGGTAGGGTTTTCATGGCATTTTCTATTTCATTACTTAAAATTGATATGTTTAAATCATGTATGACCTTGTCATTCAGTTTGTGTAAGTCATATGTCTGTAGAAATTTGTCAATATTTTCAATATGTTTTATTTTATTGGAATATAAATTCTCAATATACTTTCTAATTATCTTCTGTATTTCAGATATGTTCATTGTGATATTTTCTTTTTCATTTTATATTTTAATAATTTGAATTTTCTCTTCATTAAAATGGCCAGGTTTACCCATTTTATTTAGTTTTTCAAAGAATCATTTTTTGACAATTTTTTTCAATTATTTCTTTTGTTTAAATTTCAGCTCTGATTTAATTATTTTCTGTATTCTACTGCTTTTGGTGTTGATGTGTTCTTTTTTTTCTAGAGCTTTTTTCTTTTAAGGAATGAACTTCATGCAATGAACTTTCCTCTTAGTGTCCCAGAGATTTTGATATGCTGTATCAGTGTTCTCTTTTATCTCTGAGAATATTTTTATTTCATCCTTGATTTCTTCTACTATCCATTTATTGCTCAATAGTGCATTATTTAACCTCAATTTGTTATAGTAGCTTGTATTTTTTATTTTATCATTTATTTCTAATTTTATTCCATTGTGGTCTGATAGAATGCAGGATATTATCTCTGTGTTTTGGTACTTACCAAGAGTTATTTTATGGCATAATATTCGGCCTATTTTAGAAAAGGAGCCATTTGTTGCTGAAAAGAAAGTATATTTGCTGGTTCATGTATAAAATATTCTGTATATGTCTGTTAAGTCTAAATTATTGATTGCATTATTTAGTTCTATAGTTTCCTTATTTTGTTTTTGTTTGGGAGATCTGTCCAATAGTGAGAGAACTGTGTAAAAGTCACCAAGTATTATTGTATTGCAGTTTTTTGGCTCTTGAAATTGAGAAGGGTTTGTTTGATGTATAAAGATGTTCTAATGTTTGGGGCATAAATATTTATAACTTTTATGTTCTGCTTATATAATTATCTTAAGAAGTATGAAATGTCCTCCTTTGTCTCTTCTGATTAACCTTGGTTTGAAGTCTGCTTTATCTGATATGAGGATGGAAACCTCTGCTTGTTGACACAATCTATATGAGTGATAAGTTTTCCACATCCTTTCACCTTCAGCCTGTGGATGTCTTTGCCATGAGGTGAGTCTCTTGAAGACAGGATATTGCTTGGTCTAGCTGTTTAATCCAATCTACTAGTCTATGTATTTTGATTGATGAGTTTAGGCTGTTAACATTGAAGGCTATTACTGAGATATGGTATGTATGCTTTTTCATCTTGATTTATTTCTGGTTTTTGAATTATTTTAGTTTCTCATTTCTTTTGATGTCCCTTTGGTGTAGATCCTCTTTTTGTTGGTAATCACTTTTTTCCTTCACTTTATCCTCATAGAATATTTTGTTGAGAATGCTCTGTAGTGTAGGCTTTCTTGTGAATTCTTTATATATATATATATATATATATATATATATATATATATATATATATATATTTATCATGGTAGGTTTTCATTTCATCTTCAAATCTGAAACTTAATTTTGCTCTCCACAGATGCTGCTGCCATGTCCAGAGATCTCTTCTCTGGGCATGGTCTATGCTACCTCAGATGCTACTTCCATGCTACCTCTGTAATCACTGCCACTGAACCCAAGGTATCCTGTCAATAAACTCCACCTGCACTGCTATGCCATTCCTGTTGCCTTTGATTCTATTGCTGCCAGGCTGAGGTATCCTGGATATCTTCTTTCTGGGTGATGTTGCCCTTACAGCTTCAACCCCCTGTTGCTGCCCCAGATTCACCTGAAGCTGATACTGGTTCTGTCTCCAGAGGTTGCCAGGTGATACTGCCCCCACAGCTCTAGTTGCAGCTGCCAATGATGCTGACAACAACCACCACCCTACTGCTGCTATGATATCCTAGAGGACTACTATAGGAAGACTCGAGGTTTGGTTGCACGAAGCTACACTGATTTTGGGACACCATCCAGGGCCTGGGGTCTGGGTGTTACCACCACAAAAACCTCTATCTGGGGATTCCATTTGGGACTTGCAGGTTCAATGTGGAGGTTTCTCTGGGTTTGGAGGAGCCTGGGGTCTTCCTACTAAGAGTGCTGGTGGCCCTTATTTACTGCTGCATCTCGGGGTTGCTCTTTTTCATGAGTGTATTTCTGGTGGCCTCTCTGCAAGTCGGAGCAGCACTGAGATATTGAGCAAGCAGGTGACTGAGCCTGAGGGATCTGAAGCCCTGATTGGTGGAATAGTGACTGGGTTTTCAATGGCTGATGTGGGTCTTGTGATTTTGAGAGATATCAGAGACAGGGCTGAGACACTGTTGAACACCGACAGAGACAGGTCGACTTTCCAGCAACATTTATTTTATTTTATTTCTTGATTCATTAACATCTCTACTATATTTGTAACAGAATTTTTTTATGCACCAGTATGTGGAGGACAATGATATATGAATGGTGTTTTGTATGTTCATTGTATTCTTATGTCTTTAATTTTTTCTCTTTGTTCCTATTCTTCTACTTTCTTGTCTATTTTCTTTCTAACTTTTCTCAACCAACAGCCAATCTCTATCAACTTCTCTTTCTTTCCTCCTGTGAATCTTTACTTCTAGCTTCTCTCTTCCTTTCTTGTAAATATTGTGTACTACACTACCTCTGTTCTCTTATTCACCATTTGAAATTATAAAACATTTTAACAAATTTTTTATTTATACTATATATAGTTATTGAACTCAACATTTTGTTTTAATGCTAGAAAGCAGTAGACACCTTAGTGAGCATTATTAGGTTTAAAGACATATTATCTACACTGGATGATGTTAATATTGGTCTCATCATTAAAAGTGAAGCACTGGAAACCTTCAGGATCACTACAGGTCTACAGTGTAGAAATTTATGCTGCCTTAAATTTATACTTCTAGATGGCTAAACACACTAACAACATATAAAAATTAAAAGGGGAATAAAGTATCCCAAACAAACCAAGATGCTTCAATAACAGAAGCCACTGATAACATAGTAGAATAATGTCTAAGAGTGAGTTCAGATTGTTTATAGTTAAATTGACATGTGTAGTAAAGAATAGCATAAGGAGTGAAATCAAAGAAAATATACAGGAACTGAAAAATCAATAAAGAGTTAGATATTGTAGGGGAAAAAGCAGGAATCCTCAAAATGAAGGAATCAGTAAACAAAATTATAAATTCAATAGAAAGCATCACCAACAGACTAGACCACTTGGAACACAGAACCGCAGACAATGAAGACAAAATAAATAATCTTGAAAGTAAGTTTGACTGTGCAGAAAAGTTGGTAAGAAGCCATGAAAAAAACATATAAGTATTATGGGATAACATGAAAAGAATAAATTTAAGTGGTATCAGAATAAATGAAAGAGCAGAGATACAAACCAAAGGAATGCACAATATTTTCAAAGATAATAGCAGAAAATTTCCCATACCTAAATAATAGAATGGAAAATCAAACACAAGAGGCTTACAGGACCCAAAATATACAAAATTATAGCAGACCCACATCAAGACACATTACAATGAGAGTGACTAACACAGAATAAAGATAAAATCTTAAAGGCTGTTAGAGGAAAATTAAAGTTTCATATAGGGAGGAACTAATTTGGATCTCAACTGATTTCTCATCCCAGATCCTCAAAGCTAGGCAGTCCTTTAATAATATATTTCAAGCTCTGAAAAAAAATTAATGCCATCTAAGAATTTTATATCTGACATCTTGCTCTTTTGATAAATATTTTCTTCGAAATTCACCTGTGTGGTGGGTATGGTAGAAGTTTGTTCCCTTTAACTAAGGATAATTTCCTATTATATGAACATGTCAGTCAATCTTCATGTTAATGAGTTGGCATAGGTTTGAGACTGTTGTTAATGTTTTAGGGACATTCTTGCAACATCCTTGGTAGACGTGTGCATTCACTTGTCTTGAGTATATTCCTAGGTATGAAAGTGGTGAGTCAGAGTTTTTCTGTGCAGTTTAGCTTCAGTGAACACTAAAATAATATAGTGTTGTTTTCTAAATTAGTGAGCATGTTTGCAGTCTACCAACCTGTACCATACAGAAAAGTTGCAATTGCTATAAAACCTTCCAAATAATATTTGATATTGTTATCTTTGTGAAATTGTATCTATATTGGTACAACCTAAAATGCTATTTATTTGATGAACAGTGAAATTGAGTAATTTTTCATGTCTGGATATTCAAGAATATCCAGACATTTTGATATTTTCCATTAGGAACAGCTAGTGATCAAATCAAATCATTCTTACCTTTATGCTTTCCTCCATTTTGATATTTTCCCTTAGGAACACAGCACACTTCTGGGTGTGACTGTGAAGGTATTTCAAGAAATTTTTGGCAGGTAGATGGAAGTGAGTCAAAGACCAAGCCTGAATATGAGCAAAATAGTAGGAGAAACCACCATCTCTTCTCTCTTCACTTCCCCACTTGACCAAGTGCACTGACCCACTTGACCACTGTTCCCTGTGAGTGCCAAATACTAGGTTACTTAGATTTTGAATGTGAACTTGCACTAGTGAACCTTCAGGGACTTTCAGACCTAGGGATACAAACAGGGGAGCATATTGTGCATTTTCAACCCCACAACCCCCACCTTCTAATACTGAGTAACTACCAGTTTCCCTGGTTATCCTGAGTGAAAATAGTCATTGGTAAACATTTCAGCCTGTGTGACTTTGTGACTCAATCTAATATTTTACTACACATAAATATTAGAGGTATATATGTAGACGTGTATTTGCTTGCATGTATATATGAATGTATTCTGTTTCTCTAGAGAACACCAACTTGTACACTGACAAAAAAAAATCTTCTTAAAGTATATAAAGACCCAAAGAACTTAAAAACATCATACTACAGGAACACAGTCACATCAATGTTTATACCAACACAATTCATAATATAAAATTGTGGAACAAACCTAGATGCCCTTCAGTCGATAAATGAATAAAGAAAATGTGGTATGTATACACAATGGAATATTACTCAGCAATAAAAGAGAATAAGCATTTTTTAATCCAGTCAAGGAGACAACATAAACTGACTATCACAGTTGGAAGTATGCATTGTAATATCTTCTCTAAGTTGATATCTTGCCAATTTGCTATCTGCTTTTGAATTTTAATGTATTTTGTTGATAAACAAATCAAATGTTTGCATTCATGGGTTCTGCATCTTTGGATTCAACCAATAATAAGTTGAACATATTTCAGAAAAAAATGTATCTGTACTGAATATGTACAGACTGTTTTCATGACATTATTCTCTAAATAATATAGTAGAAGAAAACAACATAAAGAGATAATTTAAAGCATATGAGGTATGAAATTTTTTACATTAGACTAATTATTCCATAAACTTTAAATTCACTCTCAGAAAGTCTCAATCTACATACCACATGCCTGTAATCCCAGCAGCTCAGGAGGTTGAGGCAGGAGGATGTTGAGTTCAAAGAAAGCCTCAGCAAAGTGAGGTGCTAAGCAAATCAGTAAGACCCTGTCTCTAAATAAAATCAAAATAGGCTATGGCTCTGTTGCCTCTGCCATAGCCATGAACAGCATCAGGGAGGCTTGCACCGACATGAAGCATGAGCACGACCAGTGCTTCAATGTCTAGTTTGCCGAAAAGTTCCCCAAGGGAGAAGGCTCTGAGGACCCATATGATGACCTCTTCAAGAGCTACCAGCAGTGCATCCAGAAATCAGTAAAAGAGAAAGAGATTCCTATTGAAAGACTGGAGTTCATGGGCCATGGCAAAGAAAAGCCTGAAAACTCTTCTTGATGTTAGCTGTCACCTTGAAAATGGATTCCTATGTCAGGAAATTGAAGACTTTGGATTTTGTCAACTAAGGCTGTGAATATAGCTGTAGGATTCAATGAATATAGGAGGAAATTGTTTTATTTTTCTCTATTGATGTTTTCTTCTCACTTGTAAAAGATGATGTACCACCACTCTGCTTTGAGATGATTTCTCACTTTATCTGGCATCTTCCAGAACCTCAGTGGGCTAAAACTGAAAAGTTTCTTGGGATTATGGTTGCAATACCTGGTCTGAAATTAGCTTTAAATATATTTTGTATATAAATTATTGATTAACTAGTCAAGATGAGCAGGGTTGCCTGACTTCTTGGTTTTGCTGCAAAGGATATTAGGTACATTATACTGGGGTCGTTGTTGATGAAAACAATTGGTTAGGACTTCTTTCTTCTGTTAGGGAACTAATGCTTTAAAAAGGGATCCAGAAAAACAGTTTAATACAGTTTATTTTTATAACAGTTGAAAAAGGTTGCTGGTGGCCTGGGTAAGCAAAGAGGAAGACATTTTTTAACAGACAGTTCCCTGCCTTAAGAGGTGTCTAATTAAGACATGAAAGCTTCAAGAATGTTCAAATGAACACCATTTCAGAGCTCACAGCACAGTTCTGGAATTACATTACTTGGAGTTGTTGTAGCAAAAGAACCCCAACTACAAAAATTTGTTATTGCCAGTTATCAACCCAAGTTAATGAATTAACTCAACCTGCGTATCATGAAAATGTCAAAATGTTGCATCTGGTTAAATGGAGGAGAAAGGTGCTTTCTTCATTTTCCTTGTTTTCTCACCTTGCCCTACATATAATGCCTGTAATCATTATGATTAATGAAATTTTAACATTAAAAAAATAGGTCTGGGGATGTAGCTCTGTGCTTGAGTTCCCCTGAATTCCATTCCTGGAATAGAGTCTTCCTCCTCTGAAAACTCATGAGGTCAGTCTTTACTGTTCACAATTCAATCAGCATTCTGGTCTATGAGTTTTCATCAGAATCACCCACTAAACTCTGCTCACAACAACCTAAAGCTTTTACAACTTGCATATCTCTCTTTTCAAAACTTGTGCCCACAAGTTCCAAAAAGTTTTGAAAGAATCTGAAACATGTGGTTAGGTTAGTCACAGCAACCACCATACTTCTTGGTATGAATTTTTGTTTTAGTCAACTTTTTCAAAATACCAGAGAAGAAAACTCATAGAAGGAAAAGCACATTTTGGCTCATGGATTCAGATGTCTGTGACAACAGATGACTGACTCCATAGCACTGAGGACATCATGGTGGAAAGACATAGAGGAGGAAAGCAGCTCAGGACATGGACACGAGAAAGCAGAGAGAACTCCTCTAATCAGGGACAACATATAAACCCAAAGGAGCACCCTAAGTGACCCACCTCCTTAAGCTATACCTTGTCTGCCTATAGTTGTCACCATATAATCTGCACTAGTGGATTCATTCACTGATTAGGATAAAGTTTCCATAATCCCATCATTCCACCTCTAAGCTTTCTTTCATTGTCCTGTGCATGAGCTTTTGGGTAATATCTCATATCTAAATTGTAACAGTGACATTGAGTACCCATTCAAAAATTTGGTGACCACTTATACATCTTATTTGAAAAATTGTCTCTTCATGTCTTTGGCCCATTTTAAATCATGTTTTTTGTTTTTGTTATTGATTTTTGCTGTTGAGTTTTGTGAAATATTTAGATATCTTGAATACTAAATATTATTAGAATTTTTTTGTAAATATTTTCTCTCATTCTGTAAGTTTCATCTTCCTTTTGTTATTTCCTTTGCTTTACAGAATTTTTACTTTCACTTGTCTATGATTGTTTTTGTTACCCATGCTTTTAGTGTGAAATCTGGAAAGACATTAATAAAACCAATGTCAAGGTACTCGTCCCCCATATTTTCTTTTAGATTTTACATTATCAAGTCTTATATTTAATTCTTTAATAAATTTGAGTTAAATTTTGTATATAGCATAGAACAAGGGTCTAGTTTCATTCTTTGCATGTGTGTATCAATTTTTTCCCAAAAGTATTTGTTGATGAGATTTTCTTTCTCCACTGAGTGTTCTTAATGTTTTTTGTGAAAGATTGGTTGACCATTTATCATTAGGTTCATTTTTTGGTTTTCCATTATATACCAATGGCTTATATACCAGCCACTTTTGCCTGTACCATAGTGTTTCTATTACAATTTAAATTCAGGAATTGTGATGCCTCCAGGATGTTCTTCTTTCCTGAGATTGCTTTGGCTCTTTATGTTCTTTTGGAAATCCACACAAATTTTTCTCCAAAAATACCACTTGGCTTTTGAGAGAGATGACATTGAACCTCTATCTCACTTTGAGTAATATGGACACATTTTAATTCATGGACATGGGATATCCAGTTATTTTTGTCTTCTATAATATCTTTAATTAGCTTTCATTATTGTAATGTTTCAATGTTCTTCTTCTGTTATGGTTGTGCACATCTGTTTCCTGTTTAAAACTGCCTCATTTAGGTTGTAATTTATCCCCCTCAGCTCCTCTAGAAGTTGCATTATTTTAGCTCTTACCTGTAGACTACAATCCTCTGTTAATTATGTTTACTTATAAGATATGGGTGAGAATATCTTTCTAAACTCCAGTTAATTTTATTTTTACACCCAATTGCTCTTTGCAAATTATTTTAAAAAAATGAAAAAGAAATTTCTTATGATCCTTTTTATTACCTTTGTTAGAAATGAGGTGACATTATATATATGGCTCCACATGAATTTCCAGAAGTTTTTTTGTATATGCACTGTAGTTGTACCTATAATTCACTCTTACAGAAAATACATATATATGTATACATACATATATATAACTTTACATATACATAGTTTTACATAGACTTGTGCATGCACACAAGCACGCACACACACACACACATACACATATCTACTGTACTGGGAAAAATACTCAGGCACTTTGCATCCTGGGAAAATGTTCTTACATGTTCTATCACTGAGCTATATTCCCTACAATAGGTTTTAAAATTGAAAATTATCAGTATTCTTTCTTCTTTAAATTTTGTTGTCATACTAAGTACTTTGATTTTCCTTAGAAATTCTATAATCATTTTATCAATTTCAGGGAATCATTTGTAGACATTGATTTGATTAGAGTGTATGGATATATGTCTACATCTGGGAAAAATGATATCTTAATAATATCAAGTTCTTTACTCTATGAACATGATAAAGCATTTACATAAATCTTCCTTAATCCACAACAGGTACTGTATATACTGAAAGAGCATCCAGAGACTTTGTAAAACTATTACATGTTAAGATTTTTCAGTTAGGTCTTTACAAATTTAAGTACAAAATATTGTTATTAAAATATAAAAATATTTTACTTCTTTCTTTCAAAATTTTTGCCTTTTAGATCCTTTTTTGCCTTGTGGAATTTCCTAGGACCTCCAATAAAATAAAAGTGATTAAAGTGGATACTTTTAAAATCAATCTAAAGAATAAATATTAAATATCTTCTCACTGATTATGATGTTAGTTGACACCTTATCAGGAGTATAAACAGAGCCCTCCACGATTGGTAAGGGGGGAGCACCTGAGCATCTGTTGATGAGTGTGTTGTGTACTCCACTGAGTGTTATAAAGAATGATCCAAGGATAGATTCTTGTGTGTGTGGACAGTGCTACTGACTGTCTTCATGGACATGGTGTCAGTGCCCTGAAGGCTGAGATTCCAGGTCCTGCCCATCTTTACAGGCATGGCTGTCCAGGGGGCATCACTGCTAAGGCTAACTGAATGTTGGTCTTTAGAATATTTCAAAGAATAATTTTGCTTCAGAAACTTTGGGAAAGATTGATAAGCATGGGGAAAAATGTGTTGAAAAAATTTCATGGTTCATTTAAACCAGATACCATCATGATCAGGGGAGATGGCCATACCCATTAGAGAAGGAGGAAAGAAAAAAAAAGAAAGAAAGAAAAAAAGAAATAAAGAAAAAAAAAGAAAGAAAGAAAGAAAAAAAGAAAGAAAGAAAGAAAGAAAGAAAGAAAGAAAGAAAGAAAGAAAGAAAACAGGCCCCAAACTTCTTTTATTTTTTCTTGTTACTTATATGGTTTTTTAAATTTTTTTTTGCATTCTTTATTACTTGCTCATGACAATACAATGATCTTCACATATCATACATTTAGATCACATGGGGTATGAATTCTCATTTTTCCAAGTGTACAGGTTGCAGAATCACATTAGTTATATGGCCACATATACACATACAGTGTCTATTTTATTCTGCTGCCCTTCCTATCCCCCCTCCCCACCCCTCCCTCCCATGACCTCTCCCTACCCAATCTAATGCGACACATTTCTCTTTTTTTCTCCCCCCTCATATCATCATACATGTATTTTATATAACGATGAGGGTCTCCTTCTATCTTCCATGCAATTCCCCTTCTCCCTCCCATTTACTTCTATTTCATCCCCAACAGTTTTACACTAAACCCCTTCTGGCTGATCTAAGTGTTTGGTGAGGCAGGAGGACAGGAGGGTAAACTCTTTGATCATAGGTGGAAATTCAACACAAATGTTGAGACAAGGTCCTTTTCTAACATGACCACTGGACATGGGGTGCTCAAGTGTTAACAGGAGGAGGCAAAGTCTTGGCAGCTGGAAGTTCAGTTCACCCCTCCCAACTGCTTTGCATGCCCCTCACAGCCCACCCTGCTCTCCAGAGCCATATCAGATTGTGGTCAGGGCTCTGGGAAGCTCTGCCTCAGTTGGGGCCCAGAATGAACCATGGCAGCCGCTATTCAGCTCCTCTGCCTCCTGTGAGGGACCATGGTATTGTTCTGCATTGTAAAAAGTATTTCAATGTGGTTGGGTCCTGGGTCATGGCATTTCTGCTCAGCTAGCAAAGTTTTTAAAACTCAGTGCAGATGAAACTCTCTGGCTCTACTGGGAAGACCAGGCGTATGATCTAGATTACATGGTGACTCTTCTGTTTTATTTTCAATTTCAGATGCCACTGGACATGCTCTGTTGACACAGGCTTCAGCCTCCTTGTCCTTGTATCCACAAGAAAGAGACACCCTCACCTGCAGGTCCACTGTGAGTGTTAATAGCTCCTTAGCCTGGTACCAGCAGAAGCCTGGGCAGGCTCCCAGGCTCTCATCTATGGTGCATCTAGCTGGCCCAGTAGAGTCTCAGCCTGATTCAGTGGCAGTGGGTCAGAGACAGACTTCACCACATCTATCAGCAGTTGGAGCCTGAGGAGTTTGCAGTGTACCACTGTGACTAGTGTGGTAACAGGTGTCCCAAAGTGATTCAATGTGTGACATAAACCTTCCAAGACCACTGGAGTTATTTTGCTCACACCAGCTTCTCCCTCCATCGGGAGCTTCTGTGGTGCCTGCTCAGCTGGAGCAGCTCTGCAAAGACTCGTTTCTGAAAAGTGAGTTGCTTACAGGAATTCAGCTGATTTCTGGACTTTCCTTTGATGTAATTTCACAACTAGGATCAAGAACAACTCATCTGCCAATCCTATTAGATCAGATTCACATGATTGGATGCCTTTAAAGTTATACCTGATGTCCAGTTCAATACGGCATCACTGCATCCAAGGACAAAATTATGTTTTGTAAATGTGAGATTTACCCAACCAAAGAGCATATTTAAAAAACTATCAATAGCTAGGTACATTCTTGATATTCCACCTTCTCAGAAGGCTGAGGCTGGAAAATCACAAGTTTGAGGTTAGTTTGGGCACATTTGTGAGACCCTGTCTTAAAACAAACAAAAAATAGCAGTGAGCTGGGGATGTATCTCCTTGATAGAGCACCTTTGGATTAAAATCCCAAGGCTGAAAAATAAAAACAAAACAATCATATTCAAAACATGATGTTATTTCAAGTAATCAACTGAAAACAAATTTCTGTTGCAATTTCATAAATTGATATTTAATAATAATGTAAATTCACTGCAATATGTCATATATGAGCTCACTGCACAAACCAGTAGAAGTCCTAAGTTTTACAAGTTCCATACATGCTTAGAGACCTTAGAGACACATGAATCACTCATAGCATTTGTCCTGGAACTCTGAATTCTAAGCTACTCAAAGTGCTTTGTACTAGAACAATGATTTCCACTCATCCTAAATTTATGAATCAAATCAAGTAACATTGATAGAATAAAGACACATTGTTTAAAGATTTTTTGTCCCTAAGGAAGCATTGAAGCCACTGCAAATTTTTCTGACTGTAAGGATAAACAGAAGCATGAGGACATTCATTTCTGCTACATCATTCAGTAGAGATGAGGTAGGTAGAGCTCAGATAGAGGAAGATGGTTGTGGGTCAATGTCTCCCAACTGTTGAGGAGCATCACAGAAAAATTAGGAATCCCATTTCAGGACAAATCTGTTCTTTAGTAGTTGTAAAGATGGATCAACTGGAAACATGTAAAGGGCATCTGAGAACAACAGGTCTTGACCGAGGACACAAGTACCTGCTTTGGGTATTGTAATTCCTTACCCCAAATCTCTTTTCTTTTGAAATCTAAGAGTTCTAGTTAATAATTTGTGGTGATATAATTCACACATCACTCAATGCATAACTTAAATTGTACAGTTCAATGGCTTTTAGTATCTTCAAAGAGTTTTGTAGACAACAGAATAATCAACTGCAGAACATATCCTCATGCCAAAGAAGCCTGGTACTAATTAGAGTCACTCTCCATGTCCCCATCTACACATCAGATCCATTCAAATACAAAGCCACTTTATGTTTTTATAATTTGACCAAACATGGGAATTTCAGAAAAATAAATTCACATTCTGTGTGGTCTTTAGTAACTGGATTTCTTCATATGATTCATCCTATGGTAGCATCCATGAGTTCTCCTCTTCTGTTTATGATCAAGTAATATTCCAGTGTATGTATACACACTTTTTATTTTTCCATTCAGCAAATTATGGATATTTGGTATATTGCTAATTCTGATGTTTTTGAATAAAACTGCAATAAAGACTTATGTACTTGTTTTTTTTTTTTCCTGTGATACTGAGAATGGAACCTAGGGCCTCCCACATGTTAGACAAATGCTGTATCTAAAGAATGTAGTCTAAAGATGGCATTCCCAGCCTTTGGAGTGCCAATGTTCCCGTGGACCAGTGCTTCCACTTGAGGGAGCCTAACCCAGCATGGAGATGCTGGAGTGCAGGGCACTGTAGGTTTCACTATTCAAGGAATTGCCAGACTGCTTTCCAAACAGCTGTACCATGGCCTGTTTAATAAAGAAAGATCTCATAGGATGATCTATGAGAACTACTGGAATATACCAGGTTGTAAGATTCACCCCAGAGTTATTGAGAGTAGGGAACAGGCTGAGGAGCAGAGGGAGAAGATGGGTCAGGTCAGGAAGAGCTGGCTCAAGACCTGGGTTAGGGGACAGTAAGTAGGGAGAACTTTAAAGTTCTCAGAAATGAGAAATTTCCAGAAAAGTTAGAGAGCATGTGAGAAGGAATGCCTTGTCATTATGCAGTGTGCCTCTCTGAAGGACCCTGGGTTTCTAGATGTCTGAGCCACAATGTCTAATGTAGATGACCAGGGCGCTTATGTCCACTCCTTTTACTAATTGACTTCCTGTTGACAGTCCTTACTTCTCACATGAAATAGAAAGACTTTGAAAATGCAGATACTTCATGCTCCTCTTTCTGTCCCTCACTGTATCACAGCTATGCATTGCACATAATAGGGCTAAATGCATTTTCCTAGGAGAGGGTCACTGTGAGTCCTGACCAAGACACCTGGAAAATAAGTGGGTAGCCATAAGAAGAATAGGTAATGTTTCTTACTCACTGTAGCTGTCTTCAGAAAAGCACTGAAAGCTGGAGAAGCTGAGTTCTCTCATGCTGAGGGAGGGACACCTCTCCTACAGACAGGAGGGCATGTTGCTCCACCTGGAAGATGTAAAAAAAGAACTTTTCAAAATACCACTGAAATACAAAAGGATGTGAAATTTGCTTATTTTTCATTGAGACTTAGAATTTTTGACTGTGTTTAGACTGTAGGAATCTCTGAATCAGAGAAATACTGAATCTGAAGGGAAATTCCCACAAGCCCTTGAGATGCAGAAAACTCTTGTCAATCTCCAGCAACATGCTCTTGATCGTTCCCTTGTAAAATAAGGCAAAACAACAAACCATCTCAAGGAAAACCAGGGTGAAATTGTGCAGCTTCACCATGGCTCCACCCCCAGTCTGCCACTAAAAAAGCACTTGTATGAAAATTGGACCCCCAGCCTAGGGCAGGGATTCCCACTCTCAAGGCAGCTCACCTCCTCCCTTGAGTGTGCATCTACCTCCTAAATAAACCCATGTCTGTGCCTCTTTGTGGCTCATGCTAAACTTCATTTCCATCATGTGTTCCAAGAACCATGCTGGTCCTGGGGTGAGTCCTCTTCCTCTGAAAACCCCAGGACCCTTCTCCACAGACACTTTCTCTCCTGGGACAGTGCTGCATTGTCCTCAAAATGTTTGCAAACAATATACAAATGCATTATATTTACAGTCTATGGTTAGAACCTCAAAATGAGTCTGATTTGTATTTTCTGGTAGTAATGGTACAGAAAATGAATACTTTTAATCAATCCTGTGTAAACTAGTGCCCTGAGAAGATTTCTGAATCAATATGGAGCATGTCCGTTTCATGGCATGCTGTGACTGGAGTAAAAGCATATTTGAAGTAGTAGTAGTTAGGGTAATGATAATTTTGGACAAGGAAATAAATTATTTTAGAGATGATTTTCTATCCTAACATAATAGATTTCCTGGTGAGTATGATTAAATACTTATATTAACAGGCCAAATGTAAATAAATGCTTTATAGCAAGTGGTTTTTACACATGGAAAGATGATCTTCAGAGTGTATTTTTACTCGCATTCACAAGTGTGGTCTCACATTCAAACAAATTCTACTGACTGGAATTGCAAAGTCTCCTGTGTGGGACTTGGAGCTCTGAACACACCCAAGTGAGCAGCACACTCACCAGGACCCTGCAGGAGGTAGCATCCCACAATATAAGCCCCAAGGAAGGCTCAGGCTTTGGGTTCAGGAGAAGCTGAGAGGCCCAGGGGATGGTGGACACCAGGCTGAGGTAGGAATGGTGCAGAGCCTTGGAAGAGACCATGTGGGACTGCATCATGGCACAGGCACCTCTTCTAGGTGAACAGGTCCAGGGCATGGCCAGGACAGCTGCAGAATACTTTTCTGCTTCCCACTGAGTCTCAGGAACCAAAGACCACCCCCCACCAAGAAAATTGCTACCACATTCTCCCTGAAGCATCCAGAAAGGGATCCTGCTGCCCCTCCAGCTGTGGGATGCCCAGTCATGCCATTGAGGAGAGCTTCAGAACATTTTAAAATAATTTTGCTTCTCCTGTCAAAATCTCACCTGCCACTCTAGTCTGGGAGGATATTAACTTTTACTTCATTAATTTCCTTATTTTTATTGTGTTTAATTTCATCTGGTACTTACAACACACTAGAGGTCATTCAAATACAGTTATTATATGGTTACTTTGTTACAATTTTTGGGAAATTTTTTTCCGTATTTGACTTTTTTATTGAGAATATATTGCTAGATGGATATTCACTCAATTTGCATCTCAACTTCCATTTCTCTCTCTTTGAAATACTAACCTTGGACTACTTTTTAGAATAGATTTTTCATTGCCTTTTCATTTATCTTTATAAGTTTTTTTGGATTGTTGGGCTATAGTTATGAGTAAAACTGCAATTTAAGCTTGGATTAAAGACAAATTTGTTTTACTGAATTTGGAATGTTAATAAGTCAGAAACAAAAGACATACTTTTTGTTTAAGTGTAATGCCCTCAGGGAAATTGTAATTGAACATCAATCACTTTTGTTTCTTTCTGCATGTGATGAACAACCTTATTCCCTTTATTTGCCTTAATTGGTAATTTTGGTGCAAACAGAACAAATGTAAATAAATGCTTTATAGCAAGTGGTTTATTTCCTTGGAAGAAGATGAATATGTATTGTCAAAATTAGTGTCAGTAGTCATCAGTGCTCTTAGTTGTATTATGTGCTGCTTCCAGAAGATAAAACAGTAATGCCCTTTTCCTTTTAAAGAGAAGACCTGTTATACACACTAAATGCTGAAGTCTGGCTGGGTACAAATCACGAGCCACTGAAGCAGGAACAAATTTTATTTCTGAACTCCACCAGCACACTCCACACATGCTCCCCAGGAACTCCCCCAAATGCCACGTGGCTCTTCTAGGAACCACACCTCCGGCACTTCCCCAACCAATGGGAACTCTCAAGGAATCCCAGAGAGAACTCCAAAGTAGCGAGAACTCCAAAGCAGCAGGTTGAGGTGGAGAGCAGGGGTCTAACATACACAGCTCAAAATAACCATCATCATCCCATCGGCCTGCTGGCGTCACCTCTCAACCACTCCATACTGGCAAAAATGCCATGCATCATTTGGACTTGGCTATGGCTCTCATCACTGAAAATAAAAGCACTCTCCTCCTCCACCCCATTTGTAGAGCACCCTATTCCTAGCAGCTCTTGTGATGAAGGTCCAGGAGAATGTCCTGGGTTCAGGTGACACTGGCACATTAAAACAGTGGGTGCAGTTCTTGCCCCTCTTGTGGAAGGAATCTGGGTCTCAGCTGAGGACCCACAGCTTTACACACAGACCAGTGAGAGATACAGGTTCTCACAGAGACTCAGAAACTCTGAGCAACCTGGGTCTGCATGGACAAAAAGAGTAGGAAAGGAGAGAATTCCTTAAATAACATTAGAAATATCATTAGAAATAACATAAATAAAAATATTCCTTGTTTTTTCTATTGACCAGTGCAAATTCCTAATGAATAATTTGATTCATCTGGTGCACAGATACAGTGAGGCGAGTATGACAGGATATTTACTACAATGCACATTTTGTAACATAGAATTTCATATTCATTCCATGATGTATAAATTCTCTCCCCATTTCATTTCCTCTTTTTTTTAAACTCTCTTAACTCTCTACCCACAAGAAATAAAATTTTTTTTCTCCCTGTCAAATTCTTTAGAATTGATTGTTCTGGCAAAATTTTGTTTATTAGGTCCCACAGAAAGACCACATCTAACACTTTGTGCTAATATTCTGAAGCTGCAAACCTGGTAACAACATGTTTCAAAGTCCTCTTCAACTAGCTCAAGACCCTGCAATTATTGAATAAACCCCAGAAGTTCAGTACCAAAGGGTTGTGCCCTGTGTGTTTCTCTAGAGTAGCTGGGAGGGGGGCCACTATGGTGGCCATGTGCCCCCTCCAATCTCTGACCCTAGACTGAACTTCTGGCACACACATACACATACTTGAGTCTGATGCTGTGTGATGGCACCTAGGTCGTGTGCACCATGGGCTCTTTATATTGGATTTCCTCCAAACACAGAAGATGTTTTATGACACTTTCTCACAAGAGAAGACCACAGGATTTTATTGTTTCCTCTGATTAGATCGGCTGAACCCACCATTCGATTTGCATGCTGCTCCCTGGGGAGGACCTTCCTGCAAGGCTGACATAAAAGCTTAGCTCTAACCTGGCCTTGAGTCACCAGGACTCCTCAGCTCAGCTTCACAAAATGAGGATCCTTGCTCAGCTCCTGGGGCTGCTGCTGCTCTGGATCCCTGGTAAAGGCACAAGGAAAGATAATGGGGAGAGAGGGTGAGCTCTGAGGATCCTCTGTTGCCCATGTGTATTGTGTACACATGAGCAATGTGCAGTTCCTGTCCCTTGGGTTGTGTATGTGCTCTTTATATCTGTGAGAAAGAGTAGTCTTAAGAATAAGCAAAGACCTATGATCATGTGAAGACTAACACTAATGGAGCCAGATTACAGTTGATTTCCTAAAGACCCTCTATGATTTAAACTATCTGTGACTTTTATTGAATATTTTTACAATCTTAATCAAAGCTATGAAAAACATTTATCCAGAAATTTAAAAAAGAAAATAAAAAATTACAACATTTATATATAACCATGTGCTTCTGTCATAATTACAGGATACAATGGGGATACTGTGATGAGCCAGACTCCTCTCTCCCTGTCAGTTACCCCTGGACAGCCAGCCTCCATCTCCTGCCAGTCCACTCAGAGTCTCCTACACAGTGATGGCAACAGTTATTTGAGTTGGTACATGCAGAGGCCAGGCCATTCTCCAAGGCTTCTGATCTATATAGCTTCCAACAGGGCCTCTGGATTCCCAGAAAAGTTCAGGGGCAGTGGGTAAGGGACAGATTTCACACTGAAAATCAGCAGGGTGGAGGCTGAGGATGTTGGAGTCTATTATTGCAAGGATGGTTTACAATTCCTCACACAGTGGTACAGCTCTGAACAAAAACCTCCCTGCTTGGGGTAGCCCATGTGGTGACTGTGTAGAAGTAAAATATACACACTTTGTGAGAGGAACAGGCTGAAGACTCAGAAGAATAGAGCACACCCGATGCCTCTGGATAAGGCAGGTCTCAGCTAGACTCATCACTGCTACATTCTGGATATGACCTAAGCAGCAGCACAGTGAAGAGTATATCATTGCCCTTGGAACAGCCAAAAAAAAAAAGATGAGAGATCTGACTTGTAGCTCATCCTAATTTTCTCAACCTGTGCACAGGCAGTTATTACATAAATCTATGGTCACAGCCACACAGCTGAGGCTGAGAATGGCTCATGGCAATACAGAACTCATGCATTTTTTAATATGTTGTTTTTACTGTGGTTTTTTGGTTGGTCAGTTAATAGTATACCTGCATCAGAAAAATATTTGGTATTATTTAGACAGTGTGTTCCTCTCCAACCCAGCCTTCCAACTTCCACTATTTCTAGCTTATGCCCTTTTCCAGTATGTTGAGAGCTGCAGCTGAAGTGGCCCCAGGAAACTTCCAGCTGATTGGCTCCTCTGCAGTGATGCACAGTGGGCAGTTTCCCCGCCCTTTCAGACCAAGGAGCTGCTCATTGGGGGACTATTTTTGGCTCTGCCCACATGACTCAGCAAATCTGCCTCAAGAGCAGGACCTAATAGTTCCAGTGGTGCTTGCTGGAAGTGCTGGAGGTGTTGGTTAGGCTCTCGGAGAATTTCTGCAGAGCTCACATGGTGCCACGTGCATTCTAAAAATAAAGTTTGTTCTTGCTTGCCAAGTGGCTCGTGAATTGTGCTCAGCCAGACTGTGGTATTTTGTGGCCTGTACGGGGAAGACTGAAGGTAAGTGATAAGGTAAACTGCTTTCCCCTGAGGGGCAAGAATCTTCTTTCCTTTTGTTTCACTTTTGTTTTAAGTTGTCTTTCCCTCGAGATGGGTGAGATGGAAGAAAAACACTCACATCTGAGGAAATATTATGTGCATCTGAGGAACAGATAGGGAGATAGGACAGATGGACATTCCAGGAGGATAGAAAGGCTGATATAATGAATACTTTTTCCATTTATGTTTCGTTTTATCTCGGTTTAGTTTTTCATTATTTTATTGAGGGGTATATTCATCACGGAAATATGAAATTAAAAATTAGTAAAAAACAAACCGAAAGAATGTTAAGTAAATTGTTAGAGAAAGAAGGAACCCCAGTAAAATCAAGAACAGTTAGGGCATACGTTGAAGATTTTAAAATGATAGAAAAGGAAAACCCAGGACCTCTGCCAGTTGGCACATTACTGTTACAGGTGTTCGTACAATCTTGTTTGCTTAGTCAAAGAGAAGACATGTTAGATCAAGAAAAAGAGAAGGCCTCTTGAGATAGTCAGAAGGGGAAGAAAGTTTAGAGCAGAAAAAGCCATCAGGGGAGAAGTTACAACAGGAGGCTGCTACTAACACCTTTCTATCACCAGAAGGTGTAAGTGTCCAACCAACAGCTCCACCTATGGAGACAACCCCCATAGTTGATAGATGAGATCCAGAGACAGGACCTAAAATGTTAGCATACCCTGTATTTGAGCAGGCAGGAGGGCAGCGAATTTACCATGCTTTAGATTTCAAAACAGTGAAGCAGCTAAAAAAGGCTGTAAAAACCTACGATCCTCAAGCACCCTTCACTGTAAGCATGGTCGAATCCATTACCAATTTGAACATGACGCCAACAGATTGGACTAGTATGTGAAAAGCTGTTATAAATGGAGGACAATACCTGTTATGGAAAGTTGCCAATGAGGAATTTTGCATGGAGATGGCTAGGCAAAATGCAGCAGCCGGTTATCCTCAGAGAAATCTAGATATGTTGTTAGGAAAGAGACCTTATGAGGGTCAGCAGCAACAAATTGCATATGATCCTGCCATATACTCACAAATTGCTGCAAATGCAGTTAAAGATGGAAGACTTTACAAGGACACAGAGATGAACCTTATGCTGAATTTATAGATAAGCTTATTCAAACAGCTACCAGAGTTTTGGGGGATACAAAACAAGCAGTACCATTAATTAAACAGCTAGCCTATGAACAAGCAAACAGATGGTGTAAGGAGGCATTAGACCATGGGAACATGGATATTTAAACACATATATTAAATTTCGTAGAGACAATAATAAACAAGGGCAAGTCTTGGCAGCTACAGTACAACAGGCATAGATGCCAGGCCAGAAATATGCTACAATTGTGAACAAACAGGAGACTTTAAAAGGAATTGCCCCAAAGGAGAAGGGTTTCACAAAACTAGGTATCAAAGGGGTAGAATATTGGGTATTTGACCACAGTGCCGTAGAGGGAGATATTGGGCTAATGAATGCCATTCTCAAACCACCATAGAGGGTACTCCATTTCAAAAAATTAAAAAGGACCAGGTATTTACCCACAATATCATGGAGAAATACATCGGACTCCATTGCCAAAAAACGGACAAGGGAGCCCAATGCTCTGGGGCCCATGACCACAAATATATGGGGCACTAGAGGAACCCAGCAACACCATCAGTGTAGTGCCCAGTACACATTATCCATTAGATCCCTCACTAGACAAACCACAAGAAGCATAGGATTGGACATCTACTCCTCCTCCAGAGAAGTACTAACTCCAGAGATGGGAGTTCAAATCATTCCCACAGGGGTAAAAGGGCCTCTTCCCCAAGGAACAGTAGGCTTATTATTGGGACACAGTTCTTCTACTCTAAAAGGACTTATGATAAGTCCTGGGGTAATTGATCCCGATTATGAAGGTGAAATAAAAATTATAGCCAGTTCTCCAAAGGGTATATCAGTAATTTCACAAGGAGATAGAATAGCACAGTTATTAATAATACCCAGCCTACATTATAAATTTTCCAGTTGTACTGTAGAAAGAGGTTCCAGGGGATTAGGCTCCACAGGTGTAGATTGGGATATGCTTTCTTTAAATTTAGATTCTTGCCCTATGCTAAAACTAAATATTCAAGGACATGAATTTAATGGGCTACTGGATACAAGTGCAGAACTTAGCATCATCTCTCTTCAAGAATGGCCAAAACATTAACGGTTACAACAAGCCACTAAAATGCTTTGAGGCGTAGGAGTGGCAACAAATCCCCATAGAAGTGTGATGGTATTAGATTGGAAGGATCCTGAAGGATGTAAGGGAACTACAAAAGCATATGTATTGGATCATCTTCCTACAAATTTATGGGGACGAGATGTCCTAGATCAATTAGGACTAACATTAACAAATAACATCAGTTCACATGTGTCCACTATTATGGCTAGAAAAAGGGTTTAATGGCACCAATAGAAATAGATCAAGAAATAGATGGACATAAATTGGGTTTTCAGGAAGGGTCACTGGGAAAATAAAAATTACTTGGAAATCAGAAAGGCCAATATGGGTTCCTGTGGCCCCTGACTAAAGAAAAGATGCAAGCAGCCCATGAACTGGTCAAACAACAATTAGTGGAGGGACATATACAACATTCTGTATCTTCCCATAATACTCCAATTTTTGTCATCAAAACTAAATCTGGTAAATGAAGATTATTGCAAGATTTAAGAGCCATTAATAATCAGATGGTTATTATGGGACCTGCTCAATCAGGGATTCCCCAATTGTCTGCTTTGCCAAAAACCTGGTATGTTTTAGTTATAGATATTAAAGATTGCTTTTTTTCAACTCCAATTCATCCTGAGGATAGTCCAAGTTTTGCATTTACTATCCCTGCACTGAATCATGAAAGTACTTATCAGAGATATGAATAAAAAATACTCCCTCAAGAGATGGCTAACAGCTCAACTATGTGTCAAATTTTTGTTAACAAAGTAATGGAGCAACATAGAAATCAAAATCCTGAAATAGAAATATTTCACTAAATGGATGATGTATTATTAGCACACAAAGATAAAAACACATTGCTAGAATGTTATGCCATACTTACAAACTTATTAAAAAATTATAATCTAGAGATAACAATAGATAAATTACAATTAAATTTTCCAATTAATTATTTAGGAGTTCTCTTATCGTCAACCATGGTCCGTCCACCAAAAATTCAAATAGGAATAGATCAACTCAAATCACTTAACGACTTTCAAAAGTTATTAGGAGATATAAATTGGATAAGGCCTTATTTAGGCATACCAACAGGAGAGTTGGGACCTTTATTTGATATCCTAAAAGGTCCACCAGATCCAAATTCACCCTGTATGTTAATGCCTGAAGCAATAAATACATTAAAAGTCATTGAAACATATATGGAAAATATGCATTTCGATAGAATTGATATAAGTTTGCCTCTGTTATTTATTGTATTACCAACTAAAATTATTCCTACAGGAGTATTTTGGCAAGAAGGTCCATTATTATGGAGACTTTTATCTTATTCTCTTAACACTATTCTTACTAGGTATCCTGGGGCTGTAGGACAATTAATACTCAGAGGAATAAAAGCAGCAAAGGGAGTGTTTGGAATTTCTCCCAATAAACTTATTATTTATATACTATGAATTATATTGATGAATTAGCTAATGAGTTAAATACATGGGCAATAGTCATGTGCAAATCTAATGTTTCATTTGATAACCACTTACAATCTAATCCTTTGTTGACTTTTTGCTCTTTACATCATGTAGTTTTTCCAAATATGACAAGAGAAATACCTATCATGAATGCTCCAAATATGTTCACTGATGGGTCAAGTAATGGTACAGTAGCAGTGGTTACCCCTAATCAAACTTTTACATTTTTAGTACCCAAACAATCAGTTCAAAACTTAGAGCTTAATGCAGTATTACATGTTTTTATGATGTTTAAAGATTCTGTATTTAATTTACTTTCCAATAGTCAATGTATAGTTAATGCTATAGTATCCCTTGAAGATGCTGGTAGAATTTCCCCTTTCTCTACTGTTTTCTTTTTGTTTTCCACTACACAAAGTCTAATCTGGGACAGAAAAGATCCATTCTTTATAGGACATATCAGGGCACATACAGGATTGCCTGGAACCCTTAGTTTGGGTAATGATTTAGCAGATAAAACTACAAATGACATACAAATTTTCTCTACACAAGAAGAAGCTAAAAATTTTCAAAAAAGGTTCCATGTCAATGCTAATACTTTACAACATCATTTTTAAAATAACTAAGGAAAGAGCTAGACAAATAATAAAACAATGTCAAAATTGTGTGACCTTTTTACCAAAAGTTAATCTTGGAGTCAATCCTAGAGGACTGATACCTAACCATATTTGGCAGATGGATGCCACACACTTGCCAGAATTTAGAAAATTAAAATATTTGCATGTTACAGTTGATACTTTTTCCAGATTTTTGATGGGCTCCCTTCATGCCAGAGAAAAAACTAAAGATGTTATACCTCATTGCTTACAAAATTTTACTCATCCGATTATGGGTAAGAACCATATGTAATATTGTACAATCTAAGACAGGCAAGGTCCCTAAGCCACATGCTTGTTCTTTAATTAAACAGAGATGGGGAGATGTTGAGAACCACAGCCAAAGCAACCCTAGCAAACTTCCATCTGATTGGCTCACTGCAGCCCCATCAATCTTCCAGCTGATTGGCTCCTCTGCGGTAATGCTCATTGGGCTGTTTCTCTGCTTTTTCAGACCATGGAGACGCTCATTAGGGGACTCTTGGCTCCGCCCTCGTGACTCAGCAAATCTGCCTCAAGAGCGGGACCTAAGAGTTCCGGTGGTGCTTGCTGCAAGTGCTGGAGGTGGTGGTTGGGCTCTTGGGGAATTCCTGGAAAGCTCGCTCTGTGCAGCATGCATTCTAAAAATAAAGTTCATTCCTGCTTGACAAGTGGCTTGTGAATTGTGCCCAGCCAGACTGCGGCACCAGTATAGGAAATATTACTGTCCTAAAGTCAGTATCTGAGAAAACTGTTCAGTTTTTTGTGGTTTTCAGATACCCAGATAGTAAGGGAAATCTACTCAAAAAGTAAGATCAAAGTGTTCAGTCATAGTATGTTACAACATACCCCATTCAAAATAGTCTCAACAAAATATCTGGGAATCAATCAAACAAAAGAAATGAAAGACTTATACAATGAAAACTACAGAACACTAAATAAAAAAATTGAAGAAAACTTCAGAAGATGGAAAGCTCTCCCACGCTCCTGGATAGGCAGTATTAATGTTGTCAAAATGGCGATAATACCAAAAGGGTTATACAGATTTAATGCATTTTCTATTGAATCCCAATGACGTTCTTCATAGAAATAGGAAAAACAATCATTAAATTTATTTAGAAAAATAAGAGCCCCAGAATAACTAAAGCAATTATTTGCAAGAAAAGTGAAGCAGAAGGAATCACAATACCAGACCTTAAACTATACTACCCAGATACAGTAACAAAAATAGCATGTTATGGCACCAAAATAGACTTGCAGAGCAATGTTACATAATAGAGGACATAGAGACAAACCCACATAATACATTTATGTTATACTAAAAAAAGGTGCCTAAAACATTCACTGGAGAAATGATAGCTTATTCACCAAAAGGTGCAGGCAAAACTGGAAATTCATATGTAGCAAAATGAAATTGGACCTCTATCTCTCACCTTGCACAAAAATCAACTCAAAGGGATCAAAGACTCAGGCACTTGAACAGAGACCCTGCACCTAATGGAAGAACAATAGACCCAAATCTTCACTATGTCAGCCTAGGATCTGACTTCCTAAACAAGACTTCTAAAGTGCAAGAAGTAAAATCAAGAATTAATGAATGAGATTGATTCAAATTAAAAACCTTCTTCTTAGCAAAAGAAATAATCAGTAATGTGAGGAGAGAGCCTAAAGATTGGGAGAAAATCTTTACCACATGTACCTTGATAAAGCATTAATCTCTAGGATATATAAAGAACTCAAAAAACTGAACCCCCCAAAAAAATTAATAAATGAGCTAAAGAAATGAACAGACCCTTCACAGGAGAAGAAATACAATCAATCAACAAATGTATGAAAAAGAGTTCAACATCTCTAGCAATTAAGAGAAATGCAAATCAAAACTACTCTAAAATTTCATCTCACTCCTTTCAGAATGGCAATCATCAAGAATATAAGCAATAATAAATTTTGGCAAGGTTGTGTGGAAAAATGTTCACTCATACATTACTGGTGGGAGTGCAAATTGGTGCAACCACTATGAAAAGCAGTGTGGATACTCCTCAGAAAACTTGGAGTGGAACCACCAGTTGATTCAGCTATCCCACTCCTTGGTTTATACCCAAAAGACTTATAATCAGCATACTACTTTGACATAGCCGAATCAATATTTACACCAGCTGAATTGCAATAGCTAAACTATGGAACTGACCTAGGTGTCCTTCAACAGGTGAATGGATAAAGAAAATGTGAAAAATGTGGTATATTTACTTAATGGAATATTACTAAGCTTTAAAGAAGAGTGAATTTATGGTATTTGTCAGTAAATGGATAAAGTTGGAGAATATCATGCTAAGCAAAATAAACCAATTCCAAAAAAACAAAGGCTGAATGTTTTCTCTAATATGCATATGCTAATTCAAAATAAGGTGGGGGGCACTAGGGAAGAATAGTGTTAACTTACATTAGGCAGAGGGAAGTGAAAGGAGGGGAGTGGAGGGGATGTGGGAATAGGAAAGATAGTAGAATGAAACAGACATTATTACTTCATGTATATATGTGACTACATGACCAATATGATTCTATAATATGTATACTAAGAAAAATGAGAAATTATATCTCATTTTTGTATAATATATCAAAGTTCATAAATGCATTCTACTGTCATGTAAAACTATTTAAAAGAAGTAAATAAATTAATGAAAAAATTATGCAAAAGAAAAAATGGGCATTATCTGAATTCCAATGTTGGATTCTAAAAGGTTAGAGAGGATAAAAATAATTAGAGTAACACAAACATTGATTCCTTCCCCAATAAAATATAAGAATTTGAAAATTTCGGGAAGAGTATAAAAGAAGAAATGAAAGGCACATAGGAGTCCTCAGCTCTTGACACAACATCACACCTCGGGCTCACATGCTGGGCAAGGAATGCTGATGGGGTTGAGCTAGATCTTTGATCCACCTGGTCAGAAACTGAGATGTATATCTTAGCAAGAATCACACACTTGAAGAACCCTGCCTGGATTTTTCAGGTTAAGTCCACATGTGATTGCAAGCTTATGAGGAAGTAGGACATGCAGAACTCCAGGTTTGAAATAACAAAATGGTTAGTGAAGTTCCTGTTGTAATAGGTCTTAGTTATGGCATACACTCCAAATCAACCCAGGAGAGCATATGCAATGTTTCAAAAGTTTTTTTCTGAACAATTATATACCTGGTATTGTTTGAGAAAGGATGTTCATTCAGAACAGACCATGTCGTTAAGATGAACAGGACTAGAAGGAAATTCTGGGGCTGGAAAAGTCAGCAGAAGGTACAATGGGAGACTAAGGACCATGTAGTAGACATACATGAAGGTCAGTCAGTGTAGCATTTTCAGTGGGTGAGTAATAATGTTGCAGGTTTGCTCTCCATTTCTGTCCCAGCTACTCAATCACATTTCCCTGCCCAGACATCAACCTAAGTTCCAATGAAAAACCTCACCAGATGTCATGGGCTAAGCTCATGTCCAGTGTTGTAAGGAAGGTATATTTAACTGCCAAAGATAAGCTGTATTCTTTCTTTCCAGGGAGTCCTTTTATTTTAGTGAAGCCAGAATTTCAATGAGCACAAATTTGTGTAAATTCAATAGGATGAAAATGACAGAAGAACATTAACTCAAGTATTTTTCTCTGCAATTTAGGTCATCTGCTCTTCATTTCATTAAGAGAACTCACTTTTCAATTTTTTAAATTTTTTTCCATTTTGTTAAAAGGTTTTATAATCATGACCCACAATTTTCTAATATAAGATGGAATTTCTGGGTTTTTTTAAATTAAATTTTACCACAGAGATGCAGGATTTGCTATTGTATTGCACATAACTAAGCTCCCAATCAATCAATAAGTGTACATGAATGATTACCCAAATGTAGAAAATGAGGAAAAAAAAAACTGAAAAAAATGATAGTGAGCATTTCATCATCTCAGCAGGTGGGTGAAAATGCCTGCGTTCCCCATTGCAGCAAGCAGTGCACAGCCAGTTACACTCATATACACCCCTGTGGTGGTTACGCTACAGAAGAAGTAAAGTTTAAAATCACCACCTTGGATGATCCTCCGTGTAGCCCTGACGCCCTTTCCAAGATCACGTGTCACGCGAAGTGCAGATGATTCTCTAGTGTGTCCTCCTGTTGAGATGCACAAGTGGGGCAACAGTGGGTCTGACCACAAGGCTGTCAAGACCAGAGCATTATTGCCCCTGGGAGACCTCCGCACCTGGGGTGGGGGGCCATTTGAGGACGACCATGTGCCCACAACCCCTTCCGCTTCCGCTCCTCCCATTTCCAGCCGCCACCATCTTACTCAGGCGGAAGTCACCAGGGAAGGGAAATTATGTGGGCCCCAGGTGGTGGCTGGGCTAGAACCTGAGCGTGGAGTTGCAAAGCAGCCTCAGCAAGCTGGACTCCATATTGCTCCTTCAGAACAGGAACTGCATGAAGCTCCCACTTCAGCCGCAGCCCGGTGTCTGTGACGTCAGAATGACACATAGCTCATTGGCTCCCAGGAAAGATTTCACAGCCGGTGAAGTTGCCTTTTACATGAGATAGGCAGGACAAGGAGATTCAGGCCTGGACCAGAAAGGTTGCAGACTGTTTCATAAGATCCTCACTTATAAAGAGTTGACCAGGGATGGAGGAGCGGAATTCCAGACAGCAGGGAGCTGCTCAGCCCTATGGGTTGCATGGACATCAAGAGCTCCTGCCAGGAGGCCACCTGGGCTTCCCTACCTGGGGCTCTGCCATTGTGTCCAGGACACTGAGGACCAGAGAGCTAGGTTTACCAACTGCTGCACGAGAAAAGCAGCCTGGCCTTCTTGTGCACTCTGTGCTCTTCACAACCTTGCTGGGAACCTCCTGGGTGGGGCTGTCCCCTGGTCAGATGACTTGTGAAGCTGCACTATTAATGCTCTTTTCCTTAAGACTTTTATTATTACCCCTAGATAGTCTGCCAGTGCATATGGTACTACTCTGTCCATGGAGAATCAGAAGGTGTACGGAAATGCCATATGAAGATCATCAAGTGTTTTATTTAACCAAAAGTAAAAGAGGGGTTATCTGTTGTTCTGCAACACCCTGTCTGTTCTTGGTTGCCTTGTCATTTGTTTCCTCAACTGCTGGATTATACAAATACTTAAATAAAGCAATAGACTGTATTTTACTCGACAAGTGCCTGGACCTTACCAAAGATATTTAAAACTAAAAACTGAATAGTAAAATATAAGATGAGAATGTGCAATGCTTGCAATTAGAAACTAATCATCTCAACAGTTAATTTAAGAATATTTGGAGAGAGAGGAGAAGATTGCGGCAGGGAAAATGCAAGTGGGGCACCCCCATGTCTTGAGTCACTGTGCTGGCAATGGGCGAGTTCAGAACAGCTGGAAGCTGTGTTGACAGGAATGTTCAGTAAAGGTGGAATGCAGTGAAACATAGGGAAAGAGTTTCAACACCTGAGCATCAGTGACCATGGCTCAATCGCAAGTGAATCTGAGCCAACCTATGTGAGGAGATTCAGGCTGACTGATTGACAGCCTGCACTGCAGCTGGATCCTGTGCGCCGATGTGCCAGTAATGAAGAAAAATGGAGCTTTGGATCCTGTGGGACCCTGCCAACCGTGCTTCCATAGTGCTCCAGACTGAGTTCTGGGGTTTGGACGGGGGAGAGAAACAGCCCAGATCTGCCCTCCACACTGGACACACCAGTGAGAAGCCAGCATCCACTATAATCAGGAGCTGATGTCATTGATGTCAGCTTTCAGCAGATGTCATCCCATCACAGCAAATTTGGGGACAGAACAGGTGTGTGACTCTCAAACCCCCTCTCATACAGCTGGGAAATCTCATGAAATCTCTCCCCAGCTCTCATGGGCGTGAATTTCAGAGGCATGGGGAAAAAAAAAGGCACCTGACCTCCAACTCTATCTCCCACCAGCGGCAATAACTGAAACCTGTCTCGCCAGCTCTCTGAAGCAAGGCTATTGGAGGGAATCGAAAGAATAAGTTGCCGCTTCCCATAAAAAACAAATTTAGGAGTCATTGGGATAGAGGAAGGTATAGAGGTCCAAATCAAAGGAATGATCAATCTGTTAAATGAAATAATTTTAGAAAACTTTCCAGAATAGAAAAATAAAATGGATATCCAAATCCTAGAATCCTACAGGACACCGAATGTACAAAACCACAATAGACCAAAAGACCAAGACATATTATTATGAAGAAGTCCAACATACAGAACAAGGAGATAATATTAAGAGCTACAAGAGAAAGGAGGCAGATTACATTAAGGGGTAAAACAAATAGGTTAATTGCTGATTTTTCACCACAGACGCTGAAAGTGAAAACATCCTGGAACAACGTTTTTCAAACATTGAAAGATATTGGGTGCCAACCAAGAATATTGTATCCAGCAACAGTAAGCTTCAGGTTTGACAATGAAATAAAAATCTTCCATGACAAACAAAAGTTAAAAAAATTTGCAACCAGAAAACCAACACTGCAAAGCATTTGGGGAAAACACTACAAAAAGAGGAAATAAAAACCAACAACCAAAACCAACAATGAGAAGTACCTCAGTAAAGGAGTGGGATAAAAAATTAATCAAAGAGGAAAAAGAACCCAAATTTTAAAAAATAATTTAATAAATAAACATGACTGGAAGTACAAACCATATATCAATAGTATCCCTAAATGTTAGTTGCTTAAACTCACCAATTAAGCAATATAGGCTAGTAATCTGAATTTAAAAAGCAGATACAACAATATGCTGCCTTCAGGAGACTCATCTAAATGGAAAAGTAATACATAGGCTGAAGGTGAAAGGTTGGGAAAATAATACCATGCACATGGACCTCAGAATCAAGCAGGGGTGACTATTCTCATATGAAACAAAATTGACTTTAATCCTAAATTAATCAAAAGGGATAAAGAAGGATATTCACCAACAAGAAAAAACAATTATCAATTTATATGCCCCAAACAATGGTGCTGCTATGTTCATAAAACAAAGTCTCTTCAAGTTCAAGGGACAAATTGACCACAACACAATAATTATGGGTGACTTCTACACACCTCTCTAACCAATGTACAGATCTTCTAAACAAAAGTTGAATAAAGAAACTATAGAACTCAATAACACAATTAATAACCTAGACATAACTGACATATATAGACTATATCAACCATCAGCAAGAAGATATACTTTTTCTCAGCAGCACATGGATACTTCTCAAAAATAGACCATATATTATTCCATAGGGCAACTCTTAGCAATTACAAAGGAGTAGAGATAATACCATGCATCTTATCTGATCATAATGGAATAAAACTGGAAATCAATGATAAAAGAAAGAGGGAAAAATCCTACATCATTTGGAGAATGAACAATATGTTACTGAATGATCAATGGGTTACAAAAGACATCAAGGAGGAAATTAAAAAACTCATAGGGACAAATGAAAATACAAACACAAAATGTTAGAATCTATGGGACCCAATAAAAGCAGTTCTAACAGGAAAATTCATTGCTTGGAATTCATTCCTCAAAAAAAATGAAAAACCACAAGTAAATGATCACACACTTCATCTCAAAGTCCTTGAAAAAAAAGAGCAAAACAACAGCAAATGTAGTAGAAGGGAAGAAATAATTAAAATCAGAGCTAAAATTAATGAAAATGAAATAAAAGAATCAATTGAAAAAAATTGACAAAACTAAAAGTTATTTTTTTTCAAAAATAAATAAGATCGGTTCGATTTATGCGTGTTGATTTTATACCCTGACACTTTGCTGAATTCATTTATTAGCTCTAATAGTTTCACAATTCACGATAGCAAGATTGTGGAACCAACCTAGATGCCCTTCAATAGATGAATGGATAAAAAAAATGTGGCATTTATACACAATGGAGTATTACTCTGCATTAAGAAACGACAAAATCATAGAATTTGGAGGGAAATGGATGGCATTAGAGCAGATTATGCTAAGTGAAGCTAGCCAATCCTTAAAAAATAAATGCCTAATGACTTCTTTGATATAAGGGGAGTAACTAAGGACAGAGTAGGGACTTAGAGCAGGAGAAGAAGATTAACATTAAATGGGGATGAGAGGGGGGAGGGAAATGGAGAGAGAAGGGATTCTGCAGGAAAAGGGAAGGTGATCCTCAGGGTTTTATAAAATTACATACAAGAGGAAGTAAGGGGTAAGGAAGAAGTACACAAGTGGAATAAATGTTTTACAGTAGAGGTGGTCGAGAGAGAAGAGGGGAGGGGAGGGGAGGGGTGGGGGGATAGTAGATGATAGGTTAGAGAGCAGAATTCATCAGACACTAGAATGGCAATGTGTAAATCAATGGAAATGTAACTGATGTAACCGATGTGATTCAGCAATCTGTATACGGGGTAATAATGGAAGTTCATAACCATTCTGAATCAAATTGTGAAACATGATATATTAAGAAAGATGTAATGTTTTGAAAGACCAACAATAAAAAAAAGAAAAGAAAAAAAAAGGAAAAAAAAGACAAAACCTTGCACCACCAAAGAATGCAATAATTTTGCAGTTACTGATTCCAAATAAATTAAAAATAACAAATAAATAAATAAATAAATAAATAAGATCGACAGACCCTTAGTCATGCTAACAAAGAGAGTAAGAGAGGGAACACAAATTTCTAGCATATGGAATGGAAAAGGCAATATCACAACAGACACTACAGAAATATGGATGATAATTAGAAATTATTTTGAAACCTTATATGCCAATAAAATAAAAGATAGTGAAGGCATCAATATTTTTTTTAAGTTATACGATCTGTCCAGATTGAGTCAGGAGGTTACACAACTTAAACAGACCAATATCAATTGCGGAAATAGAAGAAGTCATCAAAAGGCTACCAACAAAAAAAAAAAAAAAAAGCCCAGGACCTGATGGGTATACAGCAGAGTTTTACAAAATCTTGAAAGAAGAACTAATACAAATACTTTTCAAGCTATTTCATGAAATAGAAATAGAGGAAGTACTTTCAAATTCATTCTACTAGGCCAACATCACCCTGATTTCTAAACCAGATAAAGACACTTCAAAAAAAGAAAAATACAGACCTATATCTCTAATGAACATAGATGCAAAAATCCTTAATAAAATTCTGGCAAATTGGATACAAAAAGATATCAAAAATTGTGCACCATGATCAAGTAGGATTTATCCTTGGGATACAAGTCTGGTTCAATATATGGAAATCAATAAATGTAATCTATCACATCAGTAGACTTAAAATTAAGAACTATATGATCATCTTGATAGACATAAAAAAAGCATTTGACAAAATGTAGCATCCCTTTATGTTCAAAACATTAGAAAAACTAAGGAAAACAGGAACTTACCTCAATATTTTAAAAGATATTTATGCTAAGCCTCAGGCTAGCATCATTCTAAACTGAGAAAAATTGAAGGCATTTCCTCTAAAATCTTAAACAAGACAGGGATGCCCTCTCTCACACTTCTATTCAACATAGTTTTTGAAACACTGCCCAGAGCAATAAGACACATGATAGAAATTAAAGGCATAAAAATAGGAGAAGAAGCACTAAAATTAGCACTATTTGTGGATGACATGATCCTATACCTAACGGACCCAAAATATTCTACCAAGAAACTTCTAGAACTAGTAAATGAATTAAGCAAAGTGGCGGGATATAAAATCAATACTCAAGTCTAAGGGATTCCTGTATATCAGTGATAAACCCTCTGAAAGAAAAATCAGGACAACCACCCCATCACAATATCCTCAAAAAATAAAAATAAAATACTTGACAATCAAGCCTAACAAAAGAGGTGAACGACTTTTACAATGAAAAATACAGAACCCTAAAGAGAGAAATAGAAGAAGACCTTAGAAGATGGAAAGATATACCTTGTTCATGGATAGACAAAATTAATACCATTAAAATGGCCATATTACCAGAAGTACTCTATAGGTTTAATGTAATGCCAATCAAAATCCCAACAGCATTCCTGGCAGAAATAGGAAAAGCAATCATGACTTTATCTGGAGAAATAAAAGACCCAGAATAGCTATTGCAATTGTAAGCAAAAAGAGTGAAACAGGTGGTATGGCAATACCCGATTTTAAACTATACCACAGAGCATTAGTAACAAAAACAGCATGGTACTGGTACCAACATAGGTGGGTAGACCAATGGTACAGAATAGAGGACACAGAGACCAATCCACAACATTACAACTACCTAATATTAGACAAAGGTGCTAAAAGCATGCAATGGAGAAAAGATAGCATCTTCAACAAATGGTGCTGGGAGAACGGGAAATCCATATGCAACAAAATATAATTGAATCCCTTTCTCTCACAATGCACAAAAGTTAACTCAAAATGAATCAAAGAGCTAAAAATCAAACCAGAGACTCTGCATTTAACAGAAGAAAAAGTTAGCCCTAATCTTCATCTCGTGGGGTAAGGCTCCAAATTCCTTAGTAGGACACCTAGAGCACAAGAATTAAAATCAAGAATCAACAAATGGGATGTATTGAAATTAATTTTTTTTCCTCAGCAACAGAATAAGTGAGGTAAATAGCCTACTTCCTGGGAACAAATTTTTACCCCTCACACTTAAGATAGAGCAGTAATCTGCAGAGTATTCAAAGAACTGAAAAAGTTAAAAAAACAACAACAACATAAAAACAACAACAACAACAACAAATAACCCAATCAACAAATGGGCCAAGGATCTAAACAGATACTTCACAGAGGAGGATACACAATCAATCAAGAATTATACGAAAAAAAAAATGATCACCATCTCTAGCAATCAGAGAAATGCAAATTAAAACCAGTCTAAGATACCATCTCTCTCCAGTAAGAATGGCAGCCATTATGAAGTCAAACAATAACAAGTGCTGGTGAGGATGTGAGGAAAAAGGTACACTTGTACATTGCTGGTGGGACTGCAAATTGGTACAGCCAATTTGGAATGCAATATGGAGATTCCTGGGAAAGCTGAGAATGAAACCACCATTTGACCCGCTATTTCCCTTCTTGGACTATACCCAAAAGTCCTAAAAAGAGCATAATACAGGGACACAGCTACATCAATGTTCAGAGCAGCATAATTCACAGTAGATAGATTGTGGAACCAACCTAGATGCTCTTCAACAGATGAATAAATAAAAAAAATGTGGCATTTATACACAATGGAATATTACTCAGCACTAAAAAATAACAAATCATGGCATTTTCAGGGAAATGGATGGCATTAGAGCAGATTATGCTAAGTGCAGTTAGCCAATTCCTAAATAACAAATGCTAAATGTCTTCTCTGATATAAGGGAGGTGGCTTAAAACAGATTAGAGAGGAAGTGCATGAGAAAAAATATTACCACAAAACAAGAAAAAGAAGTGGGAGGGAATGGTAGGAAGAAGGGGAATTGCATGGAAGATGGAAGTAGACCTTCATGGTTACACAAAATACATATACAATGGTGTGAGAGGGGAAGGGAAAAAAAGAGAGAGATAAGTGTCACAGTAGAATGAATATAGAGAGTGATGGGAGGGGAGGTGGGATAGGGAGGGCAGCAGAATACAACTGTCACTAGGATTGCTGTATGTATACACATAGATGTATAACCAATGTGATCCTGCAATTTATCAGCAGAAGGGTGTAAAATAAAAAGCAAAGGACAGTACTGCTGACAGAATGCAATCCTGGATAGAAATATGAAGCTGCATGAAAGAACAAGACTGGAAAGAGGACACATATGTATAAATGAGGATTAGCCTTGGCTGCACATAAGAGCCAGAGAAATATCATGCAATTTGAGGTGCATAAGTAAGAACAATGTGAGAGAAATTAATAAAAAAAAAAAAACGGGGATGTGAATGGAATTAAAGGACCTAGTAGATTTAGAAATCCGGCATCATGTGATGTTAGGTAACTAAAGAAATCTCTTGTAAATGAATCTGTAAACACCAATTTAATGTAACAAAAATTTGACACTATGAATGTACAGTGCATAACATAATTTAAATCTGTGAAGATTTAAATCTGATTTGCTCATAAATTGCATGTGGATGTGTACATTGAAAAAAATATCATGAAAGGTGTTCAATATGTCCAAGTTTTATTAGAGCATTATTAAATTTCAAGGATTATAACCAAGATATACAAGTGAATATTTCCACAAAGGGATATGTAGATGAATGTTCATAAAAGATCTAACTTTATGGCCAAATGTTGGATACAATCTAACTAACTTAACTACAAATGTATGAATTGTGGAATATTCACAGAACAACTGTATATAACAACTATAATATTTACTATTTTACAGCAGGAATCCACTGTATCTCAAACAGAAAGATAAGGGAAAGATGCTAGAAACGAAAGTATGCTTACTTCAGTGTACATGATGTTCCAATCCAGGAACAAGAAAACTATTTGACAATCTGCAGAGTAACAATTCTCTTTCTAGAGGTTAGAGACAAATGTTGACTTGGAAGACATTCAAAGGAAGTTTAGAGAGCTCTATATCTTGATCTGAAAGATGAATATACAAAAAAATTCTTGTTTGTACAATTCATATTTCTTCAATTTATACAGTGTGTCTTTTCTGTGTTTAAAGACCAAACTATGCCTTTATGTTATATGAACATCTACTGAAAGTGGCATATTTACAGACATATTACTTTTAATGAAGCATAAAATGTACCCAGAAAAATGCTAAAAGCCTTGAAAACTGGGAGAGGAAGTAGTTCAGTAAAACTATATTTCAAATAATTAGAAGTATAAATATTTGTATATAAATTATATGTATAATATAAGAGACTATAACTGGAGATATGCAATGTTTTAAAATATCTTTTGAAGAAGACACTACAGATGCTCTAAATAGTGGAAGAATGTTTAGCTTGAGCAAAAAGCTGGACACCTATCAGAATGAAGTGAAATACAACATGGAAAAAAACATTAAAAAGTTCAAGACTTGATAGAATTCTGAAAATTCTACAAGGCATGAGATTGATACACTTAGAAGATATTGAGAATGCTAAGGAGAAATCAGTCAAAAGGAACAAAAAGAATTAGCAATTTCTCCCATTCAGTGGGTTGCCTTTCACTCTGTTGATAGAGTTTTTGAGACTTTTGATACACGTATGTTTTTAACTTTAATTTTTACTCTTATTGACGCTGGTTTTAGTGCCACCTCCAAGAAATAACTGACAAATCCAATGTCATGGAACATTTTTCTGTATTTTCTTTTTCAGTTTTTGCTCTTAATCTTAGGCCAATGTTTTGTTTTGTTTTGTTAATTTATTTATTCATTGATCAAGTTTTCAACTTAATTCATGTATTAGTATCTGATTTTCCCTACACACTTTACTGAAAAAATTGTCCTCTCCCATTTAACTGTTTCCCTGGCTGAGCATCATTAAACCTTAAATGTGAAGTTTTCTTTGTGAACTCTGGAGCTTACAGCTGTGTGTCTGTGTTTATGCCAATACTGTGTAGACGGGATCTTTTAATTTTTAATATGTTTTATTGATGTAAAATTCACAAGTATATTATTTGGTCATTTTCATAATTTTCAGTTGGATTATTAATTTTTTTTGCTTTCTTTTTTGTTGTCTATGTAGTTGTGTTAGTTCCTCATATATTTTGGATATTAACCCATTATTAGCTATATGATTTACAAATATTTTCTACCATTCCTATGGGCTGTCTTTGTATTCTGTTGATAGCTCCTTTTCTGTGATGAGCTGCAGTCCCATTTGGTTATTTTTTCTTTTGTTGTTTTAGCTTTTGATGTGACATAAAAAAAAAAAAACAATTATTACTAATGCCAACATGATAGAGATTTCCCACATGATTTCTCTAGGAGCATGCCTGCATATGTTATTTTATATTTATTGCTGATTCTTCATAATTATTTTGCTTGGAGGTGTTTTGATGAGCCAGCATTCAAATATCTAGATCCTCTGAAGGTTTAAGGTAGTTGACACTTTGAAATGCATTTCAACTTTGGGTTATTCTTAGCTCTTGAACAGGAAACACAAGACAAAATGAAGTTCACTACTGTGAGGTCAGCTTCCTTAAGGCAGAGGGTCACCCTCCAGTAGTTGCTGCATTGATTGTTGTAATAAGACAAAAATTAGGCACTGAATTATTCATTCATTTCTTGTATCTTTCTTGCTCTGAATTTTTGTTTTTTTCTTACCATGGAATAAATGGAAGGAAACATTTGATTGACAATTAATATTAAATGCATGAATTTTATCTTAAGTTTTCTGAGTATCTTGAATTTTACTTATTGAAAATTCATACAACTATTTTGTAGATTCTTGGACTTCAGTATGAAAGGAGAAGGAATAAGTATGAAAATGTTCAGGTAAACTCTCAATGTCTTATCTAAATAAAAAAGCAAAACCTTTTTCTTTCATTTTCTTGGTGTATTCTATAAATTTTTTGAGAAAAACTTAAAAGGAGCTTTAAGTACAGTTTAAAATATTGAAATTCACAGTCTTCAAAATCTTTTTGGGTTCTCTAGTCCTCATCTCACAAGTGAATCATATTTATAGACACCTTCTTTGGAAGACCGAGGCCTGTGTCCTCAAAAATGCAAACTGACATTGAATCTTAGGAGACAAGGAGGAGAACTTGTAAGACACTGAATAATTAGATAGTGGAATATTGCTTCACTACAGTTTGGTGTGGGTGAGCTAGGCTTAGCAGAGAGATTAATATCTACAGAAGAAAATCCATATTCTTCCCATGATGTCTAACCTTAAAGGTAAACATTATTTTTTGTCAATTATCTGTTTAAGCCTTGTTAAAGAGTCTTAGTTTGGTATATTTTTCCCAAAATATATTAAAAACAATCTTTATTTTTGTGAAGTCATGTGTACAATTTCATTTGTTTGTTTGTTTTAGCTATTGAATATGACTTTGGGTTAAATTATCTAAGATTACTTTGTGGTTCAAACTCATCTTTCCATTTCCTCAGGATTTGTTTTTTTCTTCCAGGATTTTGACTCTCCTTTTTATTTAGAAGCCATTTTCCATGACTTGTTGAATTTAATATTAAGTGTATCGATAACAAATAATAAAAGGTGAAGTTGCTTCCCTACTGAGGTGACTAGCCACATGGTAGAATGGTCCCTGAGCAGGCATGATTTTTAAATGAAGACCCAGGAAAATTTCAGTGTTGGCACAGGGTGTCCCAAGACATTATAGCATAGGATGCAATTGTTGCTCTTTTCTTACAGGGAATCTCGCCTGTATCTTGATTTAAGGCAGTTGCTCCCCACAGAGACCAGTGGAGAGATGAGTGACATCACAGTGACAAGAAGCAGAATTTTGAAGGACCTGGTTCTGTAGGACCAGATAAAATGTACGACTGTGACCAGAGTTTTTCTTAAAACCACTCATTTAACTTTTTTTTCTTTTATTTTGCATTCTGTATCATTAATTTGAGAAGTTCTTTTACTAATAAACACATTTGGGTTATCTGGTATTTGTAAGAAAGTTATGATGGGAAATACTTCAAATTGTAAAAACTCATCATGAGGAATTTCATATCTATTACCTAAGGCATAGAATTATATCTTCTTTTCCTCTTACTTAAATGGGGCTCTCAGCTTTCAATGTGTCAAGAGACAGACTCATGCTTTTCTCCTTGTCATGACCTTCAAAAGAATGCATTTATGGACTTTAGGTTTCATGAAAACCAGCTTTCAAAACCTGCATTTAACATTCTTCAGAACCCTAGCTAGTGATGCAGATGAAAGAGTCTTCAACTGGCTCAAGACCACCTTTGCATCTGGAGGCTCTGCTCATCAGACTTGTGGGTATGAGACCTGTGTCCTTCTCCACATTATATGGGAGCAAAACAAGCTGGACAGCATTCAGCTCTCAGATGAATCCTAGACACCTTGCACTGTCAGGGACTTGCTATCTTAGAGTGGCAGCTCCAAAATGATGTGACCATGTTCTAACCATGTGCTATCACATGATTCTTCCATATTTCTGCAAACAAACTGTCTAAATCTCTATATGTGTACTAGCAAGGGATGTTTTATGTCACTTTGTTCACAGAGGAGGGCCTGTCCTGCTGTCTCCTTTCACTTCATCCAGCAGGTTGTCTCACACCACTGCACCCACCATGGGATTTTCATACTGTCCCACAGGAAGGCTCTTTCTTACAGATCTGAGAAAAGCTCAACTTTAATCTGTCTTGTCTCACCAGGACTGCTCAACTTAAACTTCTTTTGTGACTGCTCAGCTTAACATTCTGTTGTGCCCTGCTCAGCTTCTGGGGCTGCTGATGCTCTGGGTCCCTGCTGAGACCAGAGGGATTTAGGAAATGAGAATGGGGTGGAAGAGTCCCATTGCTTGTCATATTTATTTTTCCCTTCCAGTAGAGGCAAGTATTTTGTGTTCCAGGGAATGGTATTTTTCTATTTTTCCTATTAGAATTAGGATCCACTTTACAATAACCAATGCCCTATTGGAGATCTTGGATGACAAAGAGCATATTTTGACTTATATATAAAATAGTAAATTATTTCTTACAGTTTTATGTTTCCTTAGTATGAATCAGAAAATTATTTGATATTTTTAGCATTAGCATCCACTCAACAATAACCAGTGTTCTAATGAAAATCATGAATAACAAATAGCACTTTGTGACTTATATATAAAATAGCAAATTATTTTTTGTAGGTTTATTTTTTACTGGCATGAATCAGAAAATATTGAAATAAGTAGAAGACTGACAATAATGAAAATTGATCACAGTATTGGTACATAACCTTGCTTTTCTGTCATCATTTCAGGATCCAGTGGTGATGTTGCTATGACACAGACTCCTCTCTTCATGCCTGTCACCCCTGGACAGCCACCTGCCATCTCCTACATAGTAATGGAAATATCTATTTGTGTTAGTTTCTGCAGAAGCCAGGCCAGTCTCCAAAGCTTCTCATCTACAAAGTTTCCAACCAATTCTCTAGAGTTCCAGACAGGTTCAGGGGCAGTGGGTCAGTGACAGATTTTGCACTGAGAATCAGAAGGGAAGAGACTGAGGATTCTGGAGTGTATTATTGCAGGCAAGGTACACATGCTCCTCCCACAGTGTGCAGCCCCTAACAAAAATCTCTTTGCTAGGGTGACTCAGCAAATATACTTTATGTCCCCAACAGGAAGCAGGATCTTAGGTTTCTGTTACTACGTTTCTTCTATCACACTGTGTTCTGACATGTGACTGACATGGCTGGTTATTATTTCAGAGGCAAATTTGGAGCACAACTTTAAATAGATCAGTTGAAAACTATGTATGCTGCTTGTCTAAAAATGTTTTTTTTCTTGAGTCTGCATGAGAGGAAGATGCTGAGGAACTCAAGAAAAAGGCTGACAGCTTATGGTCCAGGGTTCTATTCTGCAACTACCCTGAATGGAGGAGCAGTAGGAGGAGAGAGGCATGACAGGCAGAGCTGAGTGACATCTCAGCCCAACTCTTCCTCATTTTCCCACAGTTGTTGAGAAATTACTTTCACATGCCAAGCAGGTTATTGGTGCAGATCAGTGGAAAAGGAGTCTAGTACATGCTGGAAATTAATGGTGGGCTGTTATTTTTCACATATTTGTTAATAATATTCAGAAATTCCATTTTCCCACTGACCTAATATCTCACATCCACTTTACCATCTACCCTTTTTATAAAAATGTTTAGGAAATAATATGATACACCAACCCTTAGAGAAAGAAGAAGTGGATTATTTATAGCAATGTTTGCCTTTTTAGCACAATCATGGCAGATATGGATCCTAGTGCCAAAATATTTTATTTGCCCCAGTTACTGTTCACTGATTGAAAAGGAAGTTAAACTCCATTCTTAATGTGAGTTTTAAAAATAAAGGGCAGAAACTGAATAATGAAGAACAAGTATACACTATGTAGCACAGGAAAAATAAAGGTTTATATTTTTTACCTTAAATTCTAAGAATTTTATAAATATATTCAATAGTTTTCAAGATGAGAGTTTTGATCTTTTGCTAAAAGAAAATATAAAAATGATTATTTTTATGACATCATCATTCATGGAATTGAATCTGATTTTATTTTACTCTTAAATGCATACAGATGGTTTTCTTTCAACAGATCTATTTGAAGAAGCTCCAAATTCACATCTGACGTAATAATGGGTAATGTCAGTCACGTGTCAGAACACAGTGTGTTACACAGAATGCAGTGATAGAAATCTATCCTGCTTCCCATTGAGGACAGAAAGTATATTTGGAATGATTTCATATCAAGAGTGTGGATTTTGGCAAGTCTATTTAAAATCTTAATGTTCTTATCCATTAGGTTTAAAAATTGTGTGAGGATATCTGTATGAATTTCTGGTAAAATATTAGACTTCTCTCCTTAACTAGTTCCACAACTTATTGAGGAGAGAAATCATTTGCATTTGCTACAGAATCCTTCCCAGTGACAGATGGAATAAGATCAACTTCAAGAATGTGGAAAAGAGCTGGGGATGTGGCTCAGTAGTAGAGCACTTGCCTTGAATGTGGAAGGCACTGAGTTCTATCCTCAGTACCACATAAAGATAAAATAAAGATACTGTGTCTATATACAACTAAAAGTATTGTTTAAAAATGTGGAAGAAGGAATCCACAGTCAAGACAATGGGTCCCCAGACTCAAAATCCCACAAGTTGTTGTGACATATACCTGTCATGAGAATGTGAACAAACTCCATTTTTAAAATAAAGCTCAGATGTCAGATCTCAGAAGCCCTGAGAAAGTATCTATGTCCTGCCTAGGAGGAACCCTAAGTCTTAGAAGCTGTCCCTAGCTCTCAGGCCCAGGACTGCTGGGGCTATGTACTCACTGGTCCAAATCTCCCCATGGACAATTTATGAGCATTTTTTTATTTCACTTTGTGACCTGTCATGACCACAACCTGGCAATAATGACAGTTCCCTGAGGGCTCATGTAGGTGGGTCAGAACTAAAAATCAGCAGTGGGCCAGGATGTGTGAGAACACAGGGCCACAGCTCTGAGGATGGTGCAGCCCTGTGTGCAGTGAGAGTGACTTGCCCTTGTGAATTCAGAGGAGGCTCCACTGAGTGATGTGCCCTCAGATTGGGTCCCATGAGTCTTAACCCTACTTCCAATACAAAATACCAAGAAACCCAAGCACATAGACATGAGTCTTCTCCTTGCTCAAGTGCTGTGGGTTCCCCTTTGGTGTCACTTACCCACAATGCTACAGGTGTAATCAAAGGGCTTTGCCCATGAGATTGTCTTCCTAAGAAAAAACTTTGGGGCTAGCTGTTCTTCATCTAGCATCTGTCTCTTGTCAAAACCTACACCAGGTCATAAAAACATGGAGACACTGGGAGCAGAGAGAACAGCCACCCACTCAAAGATGGCCAGCCATCTCTATCCTGCTGAGTTGCCTGCAGCTACTGCAACATATCCCAGGACCTCTCGGGCTCCACAGAGCACACATGGAGCCTACTGTTCTGGAGGTCACAGGCTCTCTCTGGTGGTGTTCCTTCTGGAGGCTCCCGAGGAGAGAATATTAGTCTGCCTTTCCTCCTCCTAGATGCTCCCAATCCCTGCTCCTTGACCCTTCCTCCATCACGGCAGCATCCTCCTCATTGTAACTTCCCCTTCTGAGTTGACTGTCATAAGGCCAATCTGTGAAGAGACTAGAATAAAATGTGACTCGGGGTCCTCTGGTTCGAGGGTTTTAAAAGCTGGTGGATTTTATTTTACTGCATGTACAGTGGCCCTCATGTTGCACAGATATTTGATAAAGGCTGCCCTCATCTTGAGACAAACAAAAAGGAATCGCTGCATAAGTCAAATCTAGGAAACATTGGTAAAGGAAAATAAATATTTCTGGAATTTTCTTAATAATAGAGGAGTGGTGAGATCTTGGACCAGGTATGCACTGCAGGAATAGGATCTGTTTCTCTCCTAGGCTGTGTCTCAGGACAAAGAGGACTATGCTGTCACTCCTTCACAAGCCACACTGCTGAGGATGGTGGCAGCTCAAGTCCACATGAAAACAGAGAAAATGTCTCTGGTGACTCCAGCTGAGCTGAGGGTCTGGGATGTGTGCCTATCCTGCCATCGCCCACTGGGAAAATCCTGGGAGTGGTCAGCACAGGCCCTGTGTTTTTCTTGGGTGCAGCACAGCTGCCTCCCAAGCCTCTGAAAGCAGACTGAGCATAGATGTCCCTAGGGAATCATCACAAACACAGTGTGGCAGCAAAGGACAAGGCACCATTATGGTGCCAATAAAGTCAGAAAAAATGGGGAAAGACTTTCAAACTTGAACAGAGCTTGTTGGAATTGGCTCTGCCTGGGCTGCTTTCTAGCAAGGCTCCCTGTAGTCCAGGCCCTTGGAAAGGTAGCAGGTGTGTGCTCAGCCCATGGTACTGCAGCCAGACCCCTCAGCCTGTATTCAGCAGGGAGACCCCTGGTCCTCAGCTGCCAGGGTGTGGATGCTGAAGGCACAGATGGCTCCACTTCTCCTGCTGCTGAGCTGGGATGGACATCTAAAGCAAAGGCACAGAGGTGACATAGGAGCTGTTTGAATCTGTGCCCAAGTTCACCTGGGTCCAATTTCTCCTCCATGTGCATCTGTGCTGGCTGCACAGGAGGCTGAGATTCTCCTGGTGAGGCCCACAGGAGGGGGAGCCTGGGTCAGGATGAGCTGCCCCTCACCGCTGAAAGGAAGAGCAGAAGGGGGCATCCATGGTGCATATTAGGAAAATGCACTGGGTAGCAGTGGCTGTCACTTAGTCACTAGGCCTGGCCTCAATAACCAGCCCTTTGTGATGGTGATCCTTGGGAAGAAATGCCACATGTCAGAAAGGGAAAGAATAGCGGAGAGCCTAAGTCAAGGATGAGCTGCAGCCATTCAGCCCTTGAGCCCCAAAGAGATCTGCAGCTACAGGTGACAGGGACTGCGAGTGACACACTACCAAGAGCCATGTTTGAGCATCTGCTGGACTTTTCACTGGCCCTCACAATGACTGACAGCTTGTAATGCACTGAAAATGTTTCTGAAAAATTATCTTTCTAATTTAAAGAGAAGAAACCACTTTAAAGTCACAGATATGCACAGACAACACAGATTTCTTACCAATCAGGGTCATTTTGGAGTAAGTTAAAGCTCCACCAGCCCTCTGCCAAGACTGTACTGTGTGTTCTCTATAAAAAAGTAAATTCTCCATCACTATTTAAAAACCACCATGAAATGCGGAATTTATAGAGTCCTCTCCATGCATTTCTCATTTTGAAAATAGTCTCTAAAATATCTTTTGTTACAAAATGACTCCAGGGAGAAACAAGCTCTCTACATACCCATTTATGCTATACTGGTCTCAGCTGAGATCACTGGGCATGCTAGGCCAGTGATGAGTGACTGAGAAAAGCCAGCCCTGCAGCTGTGCTCAGCCCTGCCCAGCCCTGCTCAGCCCTGCTAAGCCCTGCTGATTTGAATTTGCCCACAGCGCAGCCCACTGCCCTAAGGACTTCTTAAGAAGCTGCTCATACCCTGTGAAGAAGTCAGTCCCCGTCAGGACATAGCATGGACAGGAAGGCCCCTGCTCAGCTCCTGGTGTTCCTTCTGCTCTGCCTCCCAGGTAAAAAGGGACAACTCTGGGGATGTGCTCAGCCCAGTGGTCAGTGCTGCCTGGCTCTTCAGGGAAGTCTTCTTGAAACATGATTAATTATAAGAATATTTATGTTTATGTTTCCAATGTCAGGTGCCAGATGTGACATTACCATGACTCATCTCCATCATCCCTATCGGTATCTCCAGGAGACAGAGTCATCATGACCTGCAGTGCCAGTCAGAGTATTAACAGTTGGTTAGCTTGGCATCAACAGAAGCCAGGGGAAGCTCCTAAATGCCTGATATATAAGGCATCCAATCTGCAATCTGGGGTCCCCTTGAGGTTTTGTGGCAGTGGATCTGGGACAGATTACACTCTCACCATCAACAGTGTGGAGCCTGAAGATGCTGCCACTTATTATTGTCAACAAAGTAGTAATCTGTCTCCCATAGTGATACAGGCCATGACAAAAACCTCCCAGGAAGCAGAAGTGTGAGGCTGGGATTTCCCAGCTGTTCCTACTGCTGCCTCCACCTGTTGAGGGCACTGCTCAGGGGCACCAGGCTCTGGAGGTCTCTAGTAGACTGTGGTAGGAAGGGCCAGGGAGGCTCCTCTGCACCCCACTCTTTTTTCTTCTCAGCCCCAACAGGTGAGACATGACCATTTCTTCCAGGTTTAGTGAGTGATTATCACTTTATGGGAGGAGTCCAGCTCCCTGTATCAGTTTGGATTCCTACCTCAGATTTGAAATACATGGAATTACAGCCTAAGTGACAAATTTCAAAAACCACAGCTCCTATGAGTGCAGGTGGAGCCTGCAGATTCCTGCAGTGGCCCAGGAGCTCCTCAGGGACACTGACACCCAAACTATAGCACAGTCATTAATGTGCACTTAACTGTTGTGATTCACACACACAGCAAAAAAAAATAGAAAAGGTGCTGGAATGTGGATCAGTGGTTAAATGTCCCTGGGACCAATCCCTGGTGCCAACAGTAACAGCAAAATCAGCTCACTGTGCTGGGTTATCCTTGAACCCTCCTCCTCTCCATGCATCCCATAGTAAGTCCCAGCGCCTCTTCTCTATGGCACCTTTGCCTGGGCAGGACTCACAGCAGTTCTACCTACTCATTCTCTTGTGCTCCTAATCTTATCTTACCTTCTCTGGTGGCAAGTTATCATTTGCTTTTGACATGTGTCTATCAAATTTCCTGGGTCCTGATATACTCCCAGGTGAATTTATCTGAGGTGTTTAGTAAGGAGCAGGAGACCGTCACTGTGGTAGTTTTGAAACTGGAGTTTCCTGGCTTCTGTGAGCAGGTGGGGTCAGCACAAGGGTCAGCAGCGACTGGAGCTCGGGAGTGTTGCTGCTCTTAACAGAAGCCATGCTCGCCAGCCTTGCACAGACCTAGAAAACTATGCTCATATCCTGGACTCCGATCACTTCTCTGTCCACATTAATGTTATGACCAAATGCTCTGCTCAAACATCTGCTAACCTCAAGTAATAATTCAGTTGTCCCCATTACCATGGCTGCACTGGGAAGGCAGTGCACCTTCTTTGTGCCATGTGAGGACAGTCTAGCTTCTTTCCCTCTGACATTAACATATGTGTAAAATCAATGAGGTTTACAGGGGTCAAGTGATACCATAGGGAAAGGGAAGTCTCTTGGCACCCTGGGACACTGTGTGTATGTTAAGTGGAGCCTCTGCATCTCCTCAAGACCAATCTCAATGTACATCTTCCATCTTAATGTAAGCAGAGATGGGCCCAGCTGGTGCTGCCCTGTGCTGAGTCCTACACTCCTCGTGTGGTGAGCAGCTCAGTCACTCAGTAACTCAGTGCACAGGGCATGGTGCCAGGGCTCAGGGATGCCTCGGAGCAGCTTTTAGAACAGTCAGTAGTCTTTCTTCATTCTTCTCTCTTTCCTTCCTTCCTTCCTTCCTTCCTTCCTTCCTTCCTTCCTTCCTTCCTTCCTTCCTTCCTTCCTTCCTTTCCTTCTGTTTTATTTCCTGGGGATGGCCTTCTCTTCTCTAGTGCTCTGCAGGTCTCTGCTGTGACTCTTAATGGGGACTTGTCAGAAAGACACACTGTCCTCATCTAGTACAAACCCTTCTTACACTAGCAATGTGCTGGGCCCCATGGACACACAGCAGGGCTCCTGGGCCACAGCACAAGCCTGCTGCAGAGTGTCCTGCTCTGGACCCCTCAGCACAGACAGGCTTCCCAGGTAACTGATGAGTGGTTGGTCAGCTCACCCAGCATAGAGGGTGCTGTCTCAGCTCTGCACAGAGCCAAGCCAGCACTGAGCTTCCTTCTCATGATTAAAGGAGCAAGGAGCAATACCTTGTCCTTTCCCTGAATGGGAGGAGCCAGCAGCCATAAGACATCTGGGCCCCAACATCTTTTCAATCTGACAGGCCCATCAGTTGCTGTAGGTCTGCAGCCCACCATCTGGAGAACATGGTTTTCTCTGGACACCAGAGCTCTTGCCAATTTCTGCTCATCATATTCAAGCAACATGAGGACATCCATGCAGAGTCCCATGGGGAAGTGCTACCTGGTGTCTGCATGACCACAGTTACTTTAGGCTGTGACCTAGAGCAAGAGAGTTATTTTTGCTTGAGTTCAGGTCTGACGCCTGAGCTGCTGTGGATTCCAGAAGACTATAAGTTCAGCCAGAGGTCTGTGGCAAGTAGTGTCAGTTCTGTGACTGGGACCTGTAGCTGGTCCCTGTATCTGTCTAAACAGAGACACTTGGTTACACCATACTCTGTTTCTGAGCTTTGAAGGCACAGCTAATACTTGAAGCCTCTCCCACCCCAGCAGATTTGAACCACCAGGTCACTTCATGATATTGTTATCTGTACCATCTGTCACTTTTCAAATTAGAAAAATGTTATCACAGATACATTCCACTTTCCTTTCAATATTTGTACATATAGTGGCCTTTACAAGTTTTCCCTGGTGGCTAAAGTTGCTCATTTAGTAAAGCTCAGAAACGTGGATGACCTCATGTTGCTTGGACATGGTGAGCATGGCTCTGGGAATCTTTGCCTCAGGTGGGACCCAGAGGGAGCCATGTCAGCCCACAGTCAGCTCCTCTGCCTCCTGTTACTATGGCTCCCAGGTGAGGAATCATGAGATGGTTCTGCATGTCTGTGAAACCTCCTTTATTGTGGTTGGGTCCTGTGTCCTGGCACCTTTGTTTAGCAAGCCCATTGATTTAAGCTCTGGTTGCTGCAGGGTCCTGGCTCTATTCTGGAGACTGGGGTATGACCTAGACTGCACATGTGACCTTTCTGTTCTCTTTTTATCTCAGGGACCATGGGAGAAATTGTGCTGAAACAGACTCCAGGATCATGGCTTTGTCTCCAGGGGAAAGGGCCACCCTCACCTGCAAGGCCAGTCAGAGTGTTGGAAGCTACTTAGTCTGGTACCAGCAGAAGCCTGGGCAGGCTCTCATACATCTTATCTATGTGGCATCTAGCAGGGCCAGTGGCATCCCAGCCTGATTCAGTGGCAGTGGGTCAGAGACAGCCTTTACCCTCCCATCACATCCCGGGAAGGCTATAGTTTGTGACTGTCTGCAAGGCCACACAGGTTATCACAGTGGTTCAGTCCCCCACAGAATCCTCACAGCCCCCTCTGCCACCCTCCCCCCTGGGTTACTGTGGCTTCCCCCAGATGCTCTCACTCAGATCCTTTGCACTTTTCTCTTTCCACTGCACCTGGAAAGGTTGTGTGAGTGGAAACCAAGGTTCATTCAGGTCTGAAAGATTCATGGTCTTCTGGCCCTCTTTGCTTCCCTGGAAGAAATGTGAATGATTAGAGAGGATGGGGACACTTGACCACATGAGGATGGAGTCTCCAGAAGAGCCATAAGATACCAAGTACAGGCAGTTAAAGGTGAATCCCTAAGTGTAGTTTGATTCCCATACATTTATATCCTCCTCATTTTGACCTCAACAGTATGTGGTTGAATCTGTCCAAGCAGGAACACTCCCAAAATAGTTTCAGAAATTGCTCCCAGATTCTGCTTACATTTAATCCAGGTAAGAGGAAGGATCTCCCACATTCTGACCCTGGGATGTGGATGCAACCACAGGTTTTTTGCTTTGTGTGCAGCACAAGGAGGTTCTCTCTGCTATTCCTGCTTCTCCACAGATGGAGGGACCAGGGTTCCCAGGAGGTGTGGATTTGTGGAAGGGTGGCTTTCCCAAGACCATTCAGTGGAGCTGATATCTGAGCGACCTGCCCTACCTTTCACAGGAAAAAAATCCTGTCACATTCCTTCCTCCTGGTGTCTGACCCTGAATGGGAAAGAGTGTGAATACAACTCTAGCTCAACACACCTGGACATGACTTTCTTTAATAGTCAACCACTGAGGGAGTTTTCTGGCAAAAGCTCCAGAATCCATTCAAGGACACTTTGTTATGTTTTTTTCATCAGTGAAAATGCAAGAAAATGCCAGCTGTCCTTGGCCAAGGAACTTTAGAAATCACAAGCTCAGTGTCTCACATGCATAATGTGATTACAACCCCCAGAGAACCGTGTTCCTGTAAAGAGACACTATTACCTCCTCCACCTGCATGAAGGACCTCAGACTCCCCTCTCACCTCCCAGTCCACAGGCAGACTCTGTGTGTTTTCACTTTGTGTTGATTGTATGGATGTCACCTGCACATGCCCTGTGTGTGTCCTGGAGCTGCCACCCACTCTCCTATGAAGAATGCTCACCAGGTCCTGCAGGTGCAGCACCACAGCACCAGCCCCCAGGGACCGTAGACATCCTTTGAAAAATCAGTGGAAGCCTACACAAACCCTGAACTTCAGCATCCAGCATTCCTTTAGAAGCAGCATGACATGCTGACCCCAAGGACTGTCACAATCTTGATAAGCAGCCAAGATTCCAGGAACCATGTCCCTGTTTGCAGCAGCCTCTGAGTGTGTGGGCAGCTGAGCTTGGTGAAACACTCAGAGGTAGAGAACTGTGCAGCATGCACATGGCATTGGTTTTGATCATCAGCACCAAAGGGGAAAATTAAAGGAAAAAAAAGAGAGAAAAGTAAAAATAGAAAAAAAAAAAGAAAAAATTGTGAACAGTTTTTTAAAACTCTTATAAGAGCAGGGGTAAAGAACTTTGTCCTGCTTTGTTTCTGGAAAGTTACAAGAGGATCTGAAGGAGGACATGATTTTTAGAGACACTGCTGCCCTCTTGAGGTCATGAAGCATTACTAGAACTTAAAAATACATGTGGTCATACTGGTAAAGCAGAATTATATACAGAATCTGGATCTTTACTGTGTTTACTAAGATGCTATCCATGCCCTATATTCTCCAAACTTCAATCTCTAAAGTACTTTCACTAGTCTGTAAAATTATTCTTACTTCTCCTAAGAAATAGTTAAGTTGAATAGCCTGGCTGACTTAGACATGCTGTTCTGGTGAAATGGGCACCATGATGGGTGTGAGTGTCCTCTGTGGGACACTGAGGCAGGGAGGCCTGGGTCCATGGGTGGATCCCTCCTTCCCTGCCTCTTACCCATGCTGTGCCAATGTTGAGAAACCCTAACAACTCAGTGAGTTTATACATCTTCCTCTCTTTCTGTTTTTATTTCTGTTTTTACTTCCAAAGCATAAACTATCCCCTTGCTTCTGTAATGCCTCCTCCTCATCCAAGGTTCACCAACACAGAATTGTGTCTAAGACACAAGGAAATCCCATCATGAACAAGAAAGTGACTACAGATCACCCCTCACAGCTCAGGGGGCTGACTGTGTCCTGTGGCCCCAGGGAACCATGTTCCCTCAAGAAAATCTGAGCTTCCTTTGTCTGATCTGGGACATCTGGAAACATTGAGCCTCTGTTGATTGACCAGGAGGAGCCCACACTGCATCTATGCACAGCCTGCCAAGCCCTGCTGATTTGCATGTGCCCTCACCACAGCTCACTGACCTGAGGACTTCATAAGAGGCTGCTCACACCCTGTGCAGGAGTCAGTTCCTGTTAGGAGACAGCAGGGCCATGAGGGCCCCTGCTCAGCTCCTGGGGCTCCTGCTGCTTGGCCTCCCAGGTAAGGGGGGACAGAACTGGGGATTTACTAACCACAGTGTGGTCAGTGCTGCCTGGCTACTCAGGAAAGTCCTCTTGGAACATCACTACTTACAAGGATATTTCTTTTTATGTTTCCAATGGCAGATGTCAGATGTGACATCAGGATGATCCAGTCTCTCTCCTTCTTGCCTTTGTCTCCTGGAGATAGAGTCACCATCATCAACAGAAATTAGGAAATAATTTAGACTTCGAGGGACTCTAATGGCAGGTCTAGTCAGGACATTAGCAATTATTTATACTGGTATCAGCAGAAACCAGGCCAAGTTCCTAAGCTCCTCATCTATTATGCAACCAGTTTGGAATCTGGGGTCCCCTCAAGGTTCAGTGGCAGTGGATCTGGGACAGATTTCACTCTCACCATCAGCAGCCTGGAGCCTAAAGATGCTGCCATTTATTTCTGTCTACAGGGCTACATTCCCCCCCCAAAAAAAAAAAAAAAAAAAAAACCAGTGACACAGGCCATGACAAAAACCTCCCAGGGAGCAGAAGTGTGAGGCTGGGCTTCCCCAGCTGCTTCTCCTGTTGCCTCCACCTGCTGAGGGCACTGCTCAGAGGCAGCCAGTATCCCAGGGCCATAGGGAGGGTTTGTGGAAGGATCCAGGGAGCTGCTCTGCACCCTGACTCTTTTCTTCAGCTCAGCTCCAGCATGTGACCATGATAACAGCCTCAATGATATGTTACAGAAAAGAATTTAGACTTCTAGGGACTCTAATGGCAATAGTTGGTGTCGTGCAGCAAAGACAGGCCTCTCCACGTATTTTACACGTGAATATTTTAAGACTTTGATTTTCAATGTAGTTTAAGTTCCCAGCAAAGCTGAAGTACAGGGTTCTCCTGTGTCCCCCCTGCTCCCACAGCCCCTCCGTCACCACCCCTACCCATGTCTACAGGTCACACCAGGGTCACTTTGTGCATCTGTGGAACTAGACAAGTGGACAGTGACATGTGTCCACAGTGTGGCCTGGCACAGTGCAGGTCCCACCCTCACCATGTCTGAGCTCCAGCTGCTCCTCACCCTCCTCTCTGCTGCAGACCTTCATGATTTTTCATCCTGTAGTTTCACCTGGGCTCAGTGACACCTGCATGGCACTCACAACATGGACGATGTTCAGACTGGCCTGTCACCCTGAGTGCTGTGCACACAAATCTCCTCCTGGGTTTTAATTACAGCATAGAGAATTGTTTTCTTTTTTCTTTTTCAAAATTTTCACAGTTGAATTTTTATTCTTTTGTTCTTGCTAAATTGCTGAGCCTGGGATTAAACTTGTGATCCTCCTGCCTCAGCCTCCCAGTTGCTGAGATTACAGGTGAGCACCACAGAACCCAGCTTGATAGAAAAGATTCAGTGCAGAGTAATATTCTGCTTTCTGGCTATTGGACAGTATTTATCCTTTTCCCTAGAGAAAGGAAGGCTTGTTTCTTCCAAGGTTTCAATGCTGAACAAAGTTTCTATAAGTTTCTATTTGTAGATTTTTTTAGATGTGTATTTTCATCATCTTTAGTTTTATAGCAGAATGTCTAGTGTTATCAGAATCTGTCACACTGTCCTTTTTCACACTGTCTTCTGTTTCTCTCAGTCATAGAATATTTGCTCTTCAGAATCACAGGGTCATATCCACCCTCTCTATTGTGCTCATGGAGCAACTTGGAAACTTCTATCTGCTCACTTTGGTTTTCTGGTCAAATTTCTTGACCTAAATGTTTGTCATGGTCAATCTACCATTAAACTGAGTGATAGGATGAACACATGATCATAAGATCCCATAGGACAAGGGACTAATTGTGAAGAAAGGGTTCCATTTTTGAGGCTAGGACTATAGATCCTGGTGATTAATGGCTAATAGGAATCCAACTACACAATTTAAGAAAGTGACTGGAAAATGAGTAAATTCTGGAAGAGCTTCAGGAATGGTCCTCCTAATGACATTGCCACTAGTGACATCTGGTAGAACAGTTGAGCAGGTGTCAGCATGGAGCTTAAGGTGATGCAGGAGGTGATCAGCACAGGTCCAGGCAGCATCCTGAGACTCAGGAAATGTTACCTGCACAGACAGGAAAATGTGACCTCCAGCCACAGCCTCCTGGTTAGCCTGAGGCTGAGAATCATGGAATCCAATCTCTTCCTTCCTCACTGTGATGTCATAGTGTCACCTGGACATGACAGAAGCCATCCTGGCTGAGTAGCTAAGGTCTGATCACGGCTGTAGACTAGGCTCAGCAGGCAGGAGGAGTAGGTTCAACTTACTTGCAGCCCTAACCCCCTCACCCTGGGCTTGTGTGTGCCAAGGTCAGGAGACACAGCCATGTGTGTGGCAGGTGTGTCTGTGAAGCTTCAAGCTGCTCTTCCCACCTGCTCTCCTCCCAGCAGCACAGCCCAACCCAGGCAAGGGTGGGCTCTGGGGCCTTCGCCTCAGGATCCTCCTGCATGGATCTCAGACAGGTGGGGTTAGGGGAGCCCAGCAGTGAAAGAGCAGCCCCTGCCCATCAAGTGAGAGTAGGATAGCTCCAGAGAGAGCAGGCCTGCTGGGGGTGGGACCCTTAGGTGTTGATCACTACTGCTGGGGCACACATACACACTCACATTCATACAGTCACACACACACACACTCTCAGACACACAGACATATACACAGAGACACACACATTCACACACAGACACACACATACACACACACACACAGACACACACAGAGACAGAAACAGACACATACACACACACTCACAAACACACATTAACAGAGATACACTCAAACATACAGTCACAGACAGACACACACACTCACACAAACCCAGACACACACACCCTCATATACTCACACATATGCACACACACTCTCATATACTCACACATATGCACACACACACACACACACACACGCACACTCACACACACACTCAACTCACACACAACAGTTACTACAGGGTACTCTCTGTGCTTTTCTGTCTGTTTCACTCCACTTGAGGGCAAGCTGAGCACCCCCTCTCCTAACATCCAGAATCCAAAGTGCTCCACAATATGAGACATTGGATGGTTCCAGGGGGGTTGGAATTGGAAATGGGGATGCTCAGTTGGTAAAGTTGACTCAAAGTTTTTAAAATATGAAAACCACTGAAATATGAAACCACTGAAAATATAAAAGCGAAATGGATAAACAGGGAGTTCCTGCAACACTGTCAGTTCCCTAAATATTTTTAGGGGTCCCCTCATCTCAACATGTCTTCCCCACAGATTTAAATTCCACAGTCAGATCTCACCCTCTACTGCAGGCAGCAGCATGGACTTTTTCTCCCTGGCTTTCCTCCAAACATACAAGATATTTTAAGTGACTTTGTTCAAAGGACAGAACCCTCTTGGTGCCCTGCTCACTGTGGCATCTGAGATAAGAGCTCAGCTAAACCTGGCCTTGACTGACCAGGACTCCTCAACTCAACTTCATAAAATGAGGCTCCCTGGTCTGGCACAGTGGTGCAGGTGTGTGGTCCCAGCAGCTCTTGGGGCTGAGACAGGAGGATCATGAGTTCAAAGCCAGCCTCAGCAAAAGTGAGGCACTAAGCAAATCAGTGAGACACAAATCCTATTCAAAAGGTTCAGGCTGAACAGCATCATCAGCCTCATTAGGAGCCGTTACAGTGAAGAATTCCAGAACCACCTGCTGGATGAGAATCAGCATCTTACACTGTTGAGTAGTTTATATCCATGAGATCTGAGAGTCTAACTTTGGGACACAATTATTTCAGATAGATTTTCTTAGTTTCTAATGCAGTTCCTTATGGAAATTCCCACTTAAAACCATAATAACAAGAAGCACATATTGGTCCTTTATATGTTGCTACAGCAAAACATCTGAGTTAAGCAAATACTGTGTAAAGAGGTGGGTTTAACTGACAGTGTTCAAGGCTGAAAGTCCAAGGCTGGGCAGTCCCACTGTCCTCTGGTGAGGCCCCTGGCCTGTGTCACAGTGGTGTGAAAGTGGATAGGAAATCAGCTGCACGTTGCAGGGCCAGGCCTGTGGTGTGGCCTCATGCAACCCATTCTGCTGAGGATGCCCTTAGTGTGTGAGAGCAGCACTGTCTTTTCAGGGCATCAGCTCCAGTTCTGACCCCTTCATACCAGGCCCCACCTTTTCAAGGATCAATCATCCCTCATTTGGCCACACTTCAGCACCTGAACACTTATGGGAAACCAATAAGGAACCTGAGAAACCCCCATTTTACCTTTCCATTATTATGTAATGAAGTTGAAACATGTTAGCATTATTACCCTTGAGCAGAGCATCAAGGGGACAGGCGTTTCTCATCAACTCCATCTACTACTCACCTGTCCTGGTGGTTTGGACCCATGGTGTGCTCCTGCACTCCTTCATGAGAATTCTGTGGATGTCCTGCATTATTCTTGTGCCACATGAATGTCACACTTACACATCATGGTAAAGCACACATTAAAATAACCACAGGTGGAGAGCAGGAGGGCAGAGCAGCTGGATCAGGGGAGGGGAGGGAGGGGGTGGGAAAGGACTGGGCAGGAGACTGGGCACAGTGTGTGCTGTGCTTGTGTCATCCAACACCTCACTGCTGTGTGTGCTCAGAACGCACTGGCACCAGTAAAGTTCAAGTCCCTTATTGTGGGAATGCTAGATCATATAATACTTTAACCTACCTATTTAATTAAAATAGTATTAAATTCAGTTTTAGGGGCTGGGATTGTGGCTCAGTGGTAGAGGGATTGTGGCTCAGTGGTAGAGGGATTGCCTTGCCCACATGAGGCACTAGGTTCAATCCTTATCACCACATAAAAATAAATAAAATAAAAGTATGTTGTCCCTATAGAATAAAAATATTTACTTAAATATTCAGTTTTATATAAACAGTAATCAAGTCATTAAGGGGTTAAGAAAAAGTTAAAGTAAGTAATAATTGAAAAAAGTGTACAAAACTTAAAAGTTCTGGAAATATCCCTGTATGCTCATAATATCAGTTTGGTGCAATCAATCTTAAGAATCTGAGAACTAAGAATATAAACAGTCAAGTGTCTCAGAGTGTTCGGGGCAGAGCTTTCCATGACTCCCTGCACCTGGCATGTCCATGAATTGATCCTCCATTGAGTGGTTACAGGCTGTGATGTAGAGATGGTGGCCTGCTGCCCTCAGGGGCCTCTGGGTTCAGGATCCACCCTGACACCTGGGTTTGGAGAAGCCCCTCTGGGAGGATGGGTCACTAGTCTTATCAGGGACTCATTCTCAGCTCACACTGAAGAGACCTCCCTTTTGGCCCAGGCAGGAACAGAGGGCTGTGTCTCTCCTTCTGGCCACACAGGGGTGTGTGTGCCACTGGGCTGCTGGGTCCTCAGAGCACAGCCTGGGGCTGGAGTGAAAGTGCCAACTCTGCACTCAGCACTCTGACCCTACCACACCCACACAGGTCCAGTGCCCAGCAGCCTCCCAAATCCAGGGGTCACACACAGGCTTGCAGCTTCATGGACCCAACTTATAGAACCTGGCATCAGAGTCAAAACCACAAGGAACCCATTTGCCTTAGTCCCTTCTCTTTCAGTTGAGCCTGGTCACCCTAGAGACCCACAGGCTCCTCCCTACCAGAGTCCAGGAAAGTTAGTCTCACCCACCCTGATAATCCCTGGTAATGTGTGTCCAGGGCAGAGGGATAAACTGTGTCCACTGCTCAGGTTGATGTCCACACAGAGCATGGTGAGCTGACCACAGGACCTTGAGAGTCTGCCTTGGACTTAGAAATGCTGCCTGTTCTTTTCTTTCTATGGCCAATTTAGGAAAACTTTTCTGATCAACAAGGAACTTGTAAAATATTGTCATCAATTTCTGAAATTAAAAAAATGATCAGAATGGAGGCTTTTAAATATTTTATGTTCATTTAAGAAATGGCAGCATTTCCTGAAACTTTGTTCTATTAAAATTACTTTGTTAAAACAACTTTTTATAAACCTGATTTATTACTAATCAGATCCTACAGATTTCTTACTGCTCCTGGTTTTCCCACAATCCCGTTTTCCACAGTGGGAATGGGCACGTGAGTTTTCCAGGGCTGCTCAATAGGCACCACACACTTGGACTGACTCAGGGGAGTTCATTCCCAGTTCTGGAGGCTGCAAGTCTGGAGTCCAGGGGCAGCAGACCAAGCTCTCTCTGAAGTAGAAAATGGGCCCCTTCCCTGTCTTTTCCAGGCTCTGCTGGCCCAGGCCCTGCTTGCCCAGTAGCAGCTGAACCCCAGGGTCTGCCCAGGGTCCCTGTGCTCTCCTTCTTCCGGAGGGCTTCTGCTTGTGCCCTATGTCCTCCTGTTATGTCAGCAGTGGCCTTCAGTTTTCCTCTGTGCTCCAGGGTGACCTTTCCTTAACCACCTACCTCCAGCAGCCCTACTCCATGTCATGTCACATTGTGAGCTACTGAGTGATCATCTGTCACCATATTTTTGGGACAACACAATGAAACCATGAAGTGGAGTCAACCTAATTTCTCTTTTGACACCTATTAGGAGAGTTCTTTAAAAAGACCAGTTACATTAATAATTGTGCACACTCTCCTTGATGTTGATTCTCTTCTCCTTTATTTTCTTTCCGTCACCAGCATGGCTGATTAGGAGGACAATAGTCAGGAGGAGGACCCAGAATGATATGGTCTCACATCACATATCAGATGGAACAACACCAAATTTACAGAATGGAGCAAAACATTATGGTGAATGAACTGTCAGCTAGGTAAAGGTGACATATTAGATTCACACCCTCCCCCAGATGTTTGTCAGCCAATCTTACTACTGTAGTGGAAATCACGGTGAAGGTCAAGGTCACTTCACTTTCTCCTCCAGCATGTCTAACAGGTCCTAATGGGATTTTCCAGAGCTTATACAGATCAAGTTCCAAGTTAAACTTGCTCTATAGTCTATAAGCTATTAGATTCCTTTGACTGTTTATTATGAAACTGAGTGTATATAACCCAAAATTTAATGGAACAGTGTGACTTATTCTTTCAATAGCTACAGGATTCTAAGCTCAGGAAAATAGAAATTTGACACTGGCACCAATCTGCAAGAGATGTGAAATTCCAGATGATCCTGATAGCCGAGGGTGTTGATTTTTGTCACTCATGTACTGTGTGTCCTTCTGAGATGGGCACTCATGGCTGTGACCACCACACACACAGGCCAGGAGACAGAGAGACAGATTCTCACCCAAGGTAAAGAAGAAACAGGACCCCTGAAAGGACTTGATTCTACACAGTGTGAAGACTCCTATTCCCCAAGAACCATTGGAAATTAAGAGTAAATTACTGATTTTGAATTTGAGAGAAAGATTTCTTTCTCCCTGTCAGGTTCTTTTGACTTTTGCAAGGACCCAGGGAGAGACCATTTCCAGCACTTGTTAACATGGTAACGAGCCACCACAGGAGTCTTAAAAGAGCTAAAGCAGGTGGGTTTGCAGGAGGAGACTTTCTCTGTCAGTTCTAGTGGGTGCGGGGTGTTTTCCTTCTCCAGGTTACTGGGGAGGGAGTCAAACAGCCTGGCCATTCACTCCCCAGACATTGCCCTGGACACACTGTCCACCTTCTCATGTCAGGTGCTGTATTGCTGCTTCCTACTGAACTCACTGTGTCTTTGGCAAAGATTTTCACTTTCACCATAAGATCTTATGCCCACAACTGCAGGCAGCATGAACTTAATCTCATCCTTTCCCTCCAGTCACAGAAGACATTATTTATTCAAAGTCAGTCCACACCCCACCATTGGCTCTTTCTACTCAGCTGCACCCACCAGGGCATTTGCATGCTGCTCCCTGAGGAGGGCCTTCCTGAAAGGCTGACATAAAAGCTCAGCTCTAACCTGCCCTTGACTCCCCAGGACTCCTCAGCTCAGCTTCTCAAAATGAGGCTCCCTGCTTAGCTCTTGAGGCTGCTGATGCTCTGGATCCCTGGTGAAGATAGAGGGGATGAGAAGGAAAAATGGAGAGGAGGTGAGCTCAGTGCTTCCTACATGTGAGATCTGTACATGTCAGTTGTGTGGGTGTCACTGCATAGAATGGGGCATGTGATGTTCAGATCCATGAAAGGGAAGAAGTTCATAGAGGAAAACCAAGTCATCTCCTGATGAAGACTGAGATATAGAAAAAAGAGAGTGGTGTGGTCAACCTCTAGACAGTCTTATACATGTAAAACTCTGTCTTGTGTGATATTTGATATTTCTGGATAGAAACCCAAACCATGTACTCAAGAATGCACAAATAATTTAGTTGAGAAAGGAACAAAATAATTAAAAATTTCACAATATTATGAATAAACTTTCATTTCTGTCATTATTTTAGGATCCAGTGGGGACACTGTGATGACCCAGAGTCCTCTCTTCCTCTCTGTCATCCCTGGAGAGCCAGCCTCCATCTCATGCATGTTCAGTCAGGGCCTTCTACATAGTGAAGGAAACACCTATTTGAGTTGGGTTGTGCACAAGCCAGGCCAGGCTTCATGGGGTCTAATATATCTTGTTTCCAACTGGTTCACTGGGGTCCCAGACAGGTTCAGTGGCAGTGGGTCAGGGACAGATTTCACATTGAGAATCAGCAGGGTGGAGGCTGAGGATGCTGGGGTGTATTACTGGTTGCAAAGTACACAATGTCCTCCCACAGTGGAGCAGCCCAAACAAAAACCTCCCTTCCTTGGTGGCCCAGCTGCCACCTGTGCTACTGATCTGGGCAGCAGCAGAGCAGATTGTCTGAGAGAGAGAAGCTGCAGGTGAGGGCTCTGGACCTTGAGTGCCATGGCCACAGCTCAGTCATCTCCTGTTAAGATTCCACCAACTGTGGAAGCCCTGGCGTGGCACCAGCAGAAGGGAGACACTGATGAATAGATTTGGAGTGCTCCACATTGAAATTAAGACAGCTGAATAGGCCCTTAGAGCCATGCAAAAACACAGAGTTCTGTCAAAACAAACATGGGGAATATTTTTATTATAAATCTAATCTTTATTTTCTACAGTACTTTTAAGAAATAGGTATTGAAAGCACTCATCCTGTTGTATTAATGAATGCACAACAAAGAGATGCAAATGATGACGTTAGTGACACCTAGGGGTGCTGAGGGGTAAGGAGGGTCCTACTCTAATGAGATTGAAGTCAAATTATCACCAGCTTTTGTTAAGGTGTTAGAAATTTAGTATGCTATAATTTACACCAAATTAACAAAAATAGGGGGGAAAAGCTATCATATAAACAGAAAAAAATGGGAAGGGAAACAAAACATTATACTCTCAAAACAAACTAAAGAGAAATGTGGTTGTAGTGGAGGAAATTTAGGGATTAAAATGGCAGGACAAAGAGAGAAAGCAAAGAAGAATGGCAAAGGGAAGTTCCTCCCTATTTGTAACTTTGCTGAATTTTTTTTTACTATTAGTTGTTCAAAACATTACATAGCTCTTGACATATCATATTTCATACATTTGATTCAAGTTGCTTCTGAACTCCCATTTTTCCCCTGTACACAGATTGCAGAATAACATCTGTTACACATCCATGTTTTTACATACTACCATACTAGTGTCTGTTGTATTCTGCTGCCTTTCTTTTCCTCTACTATCCCCCTCCCTTTTCATCTTCTCTCTCTACACCATCTACTGTAATTTATTTCTCTTCCTTTTTTCCCTTTCCCTTCACTTCCTCTTATATGTAATTTTGTATAAGGATGAGGGTCTCTTTTCATTTCCATGCAATTTCCCTTCTCTCTCCCTTTCCCTCCCACCTCTCGTAACTGTTTAATGTTAATCTTCTTCTCATGCTCTTCCTTCCTCCTCTGTTCTTAGTTGCTCTCCTTATATCAAAGAAGACATTTGACATTTATTTTTTAGGGATTGGCTAGCTTTAGTTAGCATAATCTGCTCTAGTGCCATCCATTTCCTTGCAAATGCCATGATTTTGTCATTTTTTAGTGCTGAGTGATACTCCATTGTGTATAAATGCCACATTTTTTATCCATTCATCTATTGAAGGGCATCTAGGTTGGTTCCACAGACTAGCTATTTTGAATTGTGCTGCTATGAACATCGATGTAGCAGTATCCCTATAGTATGCTCTTTTAAGGTCTTTAGGGAATAGCCTGAGAAGGGGAATAGCTGTGTAAAATGGTGGTTCCATTCCCAGCTTTCTGAGGAATTTCCATACTGCTTTCCACATGGGCCACACCAATTTGCAGCCACACCAATTTGCAGTCCCACCAGCAATGTACAAGTGTAAACTTTTCCCCACATCCTCACTAGTATTTGTTGTTGTTTGACTTCATAATGGCTGCCATTCTTACTGGAGTGAGATGGTATCTTAGGGTGGTTTTGATTTGCATTTCTCTGACTTCTAGAGATGGTGTTAATAGGTGAACATCCAGTCAAAATGTGTAGATTGGCAAAATGGATTGAAATTGTACATGTACATGTTCATTTAGTAATCTCATGTTAGGTCTTATAACAAGCAGAGCTTGATGATAAAAACATGAAAAAAATGAGGAAAAGTAGCTGTGCTATTATCAGAAATACAGAATTTTTTAAAATTTGATTGGAGAGACAAAAAAAATTATACAGTGATAATGGAGTCCATTCTCCAAGGTGATAAATATTACAAACATACATGCACCAAAAATCAAGGCTCCAAAACACATCTAAAAGCAGGGAAAGATTTGAGGGACAAATAGACAACAATGCAATAACAGAGGGGACCCAAATATTGTAGTTTCATTAGTACCTGGGATACCCAGACAGAGGACACGTCAGGAAACAGAGACCTGCAGCCAGACCACCCACCTAACAGACATGTAGGCAGATTCCACCCACAATGTCTTGCTCTGTGATTGCTTAAGTGCACATCAAATGCTCTCCAAGATCCTGCTTGTGTTAGGCCACAAAACAAATTTCAATGGCATTATAAAGATTTACAACATAGAACATGCATATTATCTCCTCTGATGATGATGGTATGAAGTTACACGTTAACAGCAGAAAGTAAATAGGAAAATTCACAAATATGAAGAAAGACAATGCACCATATAAGAGCTGGCTCAAATGAAATGTTTTAGTGATCTATCCATTTCTGGGACCCAAAGAACAGATATGAACACTGAGAGAAGGACAGGTTTATTTGGCTCATGGTTTTGGAGGTTCAGTCCATTGTCAACTGGCTCTACAGCCCTAGGGCCAAGGTGAGGCAGAATGTCACAGGAGGTTACATGGCAGAGAGAAGCAGCTCAGGTCATGTCAACAAGAGAGGGATAGAGAGAAAGAGAAAGGGACACAGTAAGGTCAACTCTCCAGGGCACATCCCCAGTAATCCACCACCTCTAGCCCTGATCCACCTGCTTATACTCATCACTGATACTGTCTATACAGACTAAGATGAAATGATGATGTCACCCTCTCCTAATATGAATGGTTGAACCCCTAAAGACGCCCAGGTTAACAGAGGCTTTTGGGAGACATTTCACATTCAAATCCTAAAAATTCACTCCTGACCTCGAAAAGCTCATGTCCATATCACAATGCAAATTGCATTTAGTCCATCTTCGAGATTCCCACAGTCTTCACAATTCAGCGTTACCTTAAAGTCCAAGTTAAAAATCTCTGAGACCCAAGGAAACTCAGGGTGGTAAGCCCTTGTAACAATCTAAAGCAAGTTACATATGTCTATCGTCCAGTGCTGAATGTCACTATTTCCATTTCAAAGGGGAGTAATATGAGCACAGAAATAAGGAATGATGCCAAAGCTGTATTGTAAAATCCAGTTGTGCAAACCCACCCTGCACCCCCATATCCAGCACCTGAGCATGTGGCACAGTGAAGTTCTGTCTAAAGGGTTGACACAGGGTTCTGCCCCTGTGGACTTGCTGGCTGCAGCCCACATAGCTTCCCTTCCCACTTGTCTCTGCTGTATTCAGAGTTTCCCTCAGCAAATGTCCCATGCTGTTGGCATCTCTCAATCCCAGGGCCTCTACTGCAATGCCACCTCCATTATCACATCCTCACACCTTGTCTTCTGCAGGGATTCATCTCTGATGCTCCCCGCCTGACCTTCAGAGTCTCCTTTTAAATCTAAGTGGAACCTCATGACCCCCGACTCCTGCATCCTGCATTCCTGCAGAACCAGCTCCATGTGTGTGAGGCTAATGTCTGCCAACATCTTGAGCTGTCACCAAGCCTCCTGGAACCAAAGATATACATCTTCTGAGTGCCTGCATGGCTGAGCACAAGGAACTACTTTCTAGGAGCCCCCCATAAAAGCAGAGTGTCCCTTGGTCTCTTTTCCAAGGAAATTTTACTTTTCCATCTTTAATGGTGACATTGGTGTGGTCTTGCCAATTTCTGAGATGTCCCCAAGCCAGTTTCTCTATTATTCATGGGTACAGCACTTGTAATCTCCTGTGCTGAGCACCTGCTGTGTAGAGCCAAGACCTTAGCCAGGAACTGAGCTCCTAACCCACGTGACTTATAGGGTCCCACTACCTCCATCCTTCTGCTCTTGTCCAAGTTCATAGTTTTAGATAAAATGTCACCCCACTTGCTCCCTGAGAGGGTATGAGGTGTCCTATGTGCATGTGGTGATATGGGACTCCTTTAAGGGCAAATGCAGTGTGGGAGGCTGGGCATGCTTGGGCTGCAGGGGCAGGTCCCTTCCCATCCTCAGCACCCTGCAGAGGCTGAAAGGAAGAAGGGCCAAGTGTGGCAGTGGGGGCTGGAGCTTGGGCACCTCTGGGACACTCTGCACTGCTCCTCAGCTGCCTCAGCTGCCCTGGCTTAACTCTGAGCATGGAAGCTCTTCCTTGGAGCCCTGGGAAATCCTCAGCAGATCTGAAAGGGTTTTGCATGGGATGCATGAGGCTAGGTTGGCATCTCTAGAACAGGAGCCCTCAGCCTCCTGCACCTTTAAAACTGACCTCCCCAGGGTCTCTCAGGCCTCTTCTCTTCTCTGGAAAACCCCAGCTTTTCATATCCTGAGAGTTAAACACCTAGATGCCAGCTCCCTCAAGACTAGTATGGTTTCTGAATTCCTCGTGCAGTGTTGGTCTTACGTACTTAACTAGTTGAACAACTTACTAAAGAGAGGGACCATTTGAGCTTCCTACAGAATCTGCCCTAGTGATAAATGGAAGAGGATCAGTTTCATGAATCTGAATTCCACACCCCAAAATCTCCCAAGTTGTTATGTCTGAACTCTGCCACTAGATGGCGAACAACCCCACAAAGAACCCAGCCTAGGGTCCTGACCTCAGAGGCCCTGGGAAAGCAGCAGAGATCCCTTCCCATGAGGAGCCCTCAGGCTTGGGAACTGTGCCCATACCCAGGCTCATGGCCGCTGGGGCTCTGTGCACAGTAGACTAAGTCTCCTCACAGGCAAGTTCCTGAATGTTTTCTATTTTGCTTTATAACCTGTGATCATCACAACCTGAGAAGAATGTCCCTCCTCGGAGGACTCATGGAGTGGAGTCAGAACTAAGGGTCAGCAGTGGGCCTGGATGAGTGAGAGGACAGGGACAGAGCTCTGAAGACTGTGAAGCCACGTGTGCAGTGGGTGAGTTGTCCTCATAAATTACCATGAGGGGACAAATTGCACTGCAGTCTCCACTGTAGTGTGGAGAAGAAACTGGGGATCTCACATTGAGGAGGGGAAGGGAGGGAGAGGGGAAAAGAAGCTTCAATGTCAGTGCTACCCTCAGGCTGTCCCCAGGGTGCTAAGCTATGTGTGGGTCACTGCTCACTCCCCAGGGGCTCAGGTGGCCTGAGTGCAACTGGAGCCTCCATGGGGGGCAACTCTGGTAGAGAGGGAGCCAATATAAGGAGGACCAGCTGCTCTAGACACAGGAACAGTGGCTCTGAGCCTGGACTCTGGTGAACAAACCTTCACTCCAGGGCTCCAGGCCCACAGCCCTGCAGAGTTGTTCCAGGTCCTGGAAGACAGGCAGGAACACAGATCCTCACCAGGAGGCTGGAGTTCCAGGAAAGGCAAACATGAAGGAGACGGGAACCCCACTCTCTTTACCCTCTGTGTGGGCTGAACCCCACATGGCAGGGCCTCCACCTCGGAGCTGCTTACCCAGCCCAGGGCCACAGACCATCTCTCAGGCAGTGCCAGCCTGAGCTCAGTCCTGAGTGACCCCTGCTTCAGCCTCTCCCAGTTAGTCCCGGGCCTGAGTCTGCTCATGTAAATGCAGGACCCCATTTCAGGTAACCAAGATGGTCACCTGAAACAAGAGTCTACAGTCACTGTCATCCTCAGGTCTGATTCACTGAGCACCTGCTGTGTCCTGCTCTGCATGGAAAAGACAAGAGAGCCTCTTCCAGTCCAGGACAGGAGCAGGGGAGGGAAGATACCTGCCACCAGCTCAGAGATGAGACAAAAGAGGGTAAAGGAACAGGCAACTCTGGGCACAATCTTGACCCTTGGAATGAGGGAGTGTGGAGGGATTCACTCTGCGTTCCTTCCTAGAGTGGCTGGGGACATGTGAAGCTTAGAGCCATGGAAGGAGCCAGTGGCAGGGCACAGCTCCCAGCAGACCCAGGCCATATGCTCTGTCTGCTTTTTTGTGAGCTAAACTCCTCCAGGGCTCAGGCTGTGCTAAGGCAGCTGCTGGAGCTGGAGGAAGAAGCAGAGGATTGCGAAGTCATCAGGTTGACACCACTAGTCAGCCCCCATGCTAATGGCTCATGGAAATGTGATGAAGTGGCAGCAAAGGGGGCTGATATAGGGGTCCCCAAACCAAACCAGGACCACTGAGTCCCTGGGTATGAAGACATCCAGGGGGTTCTCCAAGTGGCACACTCACCAAGAAAACTTGGTATTATCTTTGTGCGTCTGCAGGACCTTGCCCGATATAAATATAGTTCTTCTCTAGAGTCATTCCAAATGCTTTTGAATAGAGCCAAGTTATTCCAATGAATTTTTTATTTTAAAAATTATTTCATATCCACATAATTTCAAATTAAACCCAAGGTATCCTCCTATCAGGAACATGCGAGAGCCTATTAATGGCCTGATGTTCTCCTCTGCAACACTTCACTATATATTCTCTATAAGAACCTTCTCCTAGGTAATCCTCATATTAGGTATGAAATACTTTGCTCAATCCAGACCTTAAGTCTTCTTCAAAATTGGACAACTGTCCTGAAAATATCCTTAGTAACAAAATGTCCACAGAGAGAAACAGACCCTCTAAAAGACAAAGCAGTGCTGTCCTGGTCTAACCAGGAACACATGGGCATACTTGGTAAGTGTTGAGGGACTGAGAGAAGCCAGCCCTACAGCTGGGGTCATGCCCGCCCAGCCCTGCTGATTTGCATGTGCAGCTAGCACAGCCCACTGCTCTGAGGATTTCTTAAGAGACTGCTCACATCCTGTGCAGGAGTCAGTCCCCCGTCAAGACACAACATGGTCATGAGGGCCCCTGCTCAGCTCCTTGCGCTCCTGCTTCTCTGCCTCTGAGGTAAGGAGAGAAAACACTGCACATGTTCTCAGCCCTCCAGAAAAGTCTCTTGTGACATTATTAAATGTGTGTATATTTGTGTTTGTTTCTAATGTTAGATATAAGATGTGACATCCAGATGACCCAGACTCCATCAACTCTGTCAATATCTCAAGGAGACAGAGTCACCATCACTTGCCAAGCAAGTGAGAATATTTACAGCTATGTATCCTGGTATCAGCAGAAACAAGAGCAAGCTCCTAAGCAACTGATCTATGCTGCAAGCAATTTGCAATCTGGGGTCCCATCAAGATTCAGTGGCAGTGGATCTGGGAAAGATTATTCTCTCACCATCAGTAACCTGGAGCCTGATGATGTTGGCACTTATTACTGTCTACAGACTACCAGTTTCCCTCCCACAGTGATACAGGCCATGAAAAACCCCTCCCAGGGAGCAGAAGTGTGAGGCTGGGCTGCCCCAGCTGCTCCTCCTGCTGCCTTCACCTGCTGAGGGCACTGTTCAGAGGCAGCCAGCCTCTGTAGATCTCTGAGAGGTCTTGGTGGAAGGCACAAAAGAGGCTACCCTGCACCCTAAATTCTTTTCTCCTGCTTGGCTCCAGCAACATAGACCTGACCAAATCCCTGTTGAACTGGTATAGGGCCTAAACCTGCATGAACTATTAGATTTCGTTAACATGAAAAAAGTATATCCCTACTCAAGATGTGCCCAGGATCCAGCATCTTCCTCTGCATCACTGAGAGAAGTGACAAGTGCCAAATAGCCAAGGCTCCTGAGAATTCCTGGGTGACAAGCTGCACCTTTACCAAGAACAGGGATAGAAAGGGTTCAGCAGTACGTTTTAGGAGACATTTTCTTTTTGCAAAAAAATAATAGTTTTGCAATGAGGATTTTCAGAAGGAATTGTTTTTTAAAGCCAAATGGAGAAAATATTGTTTATTAGTTATTTTCAAGTAATTTTAAAAGGATAGTTTGAGGTCTGTAACTTTACGTTCAAGAAACAATCAAATACTTCTATAACTAAGTGCAGCAAACATTGTTCAGAAAATTCAGCAGTCATCAGAGTGAAAAGATGAGGTAACACACCATGCAGCTCTGTCAGGGACGACTGGACTTATAAGTGCTGCTTGGATGGGTATAGCAATTGTTCTCACCTCCCCTTGAAAATGTTGTGTCCTGTTCTCACAGACTTTCAGATTTGGGCTCAGGGACCACACAGTCCACAGCTGGATGCAAGCCCAGTGCTCTGCCACAGAACCACCCTGATGAGCCCTGACTTCCCCAGTCACATTACTGCTATCCTTACCATCCATGGACTTGAAGAGAAAGGCTTTCTATTGTAAACCCTTAAGTTGTGAGATTGCTACCGCTCACTGATTGGCAACCCTGACCAGCACAGTGCTTACATAGCCATCTATATGGACATAGGCAGGGAAGGAGACACATAAAGTTAAATAGATGTTTAAGAAAAAATAGGAACAATGCACTGCCCACAAAGATACCCCAACCAGGTTTTATAAAGCAAAACTCAAATAAAATACCCTGCTTGTTACTAGGGGAAGAAGAAAGTTCACAGTCAAATTGCTTCCCACATGGGCAAGTCTGAACAGGGCAATCTAAGAAGAGTAGCTATTGGGAATTGCATTTTTACCCAAATAAAGGTGTTCCCCAGGAGCTCCAGTGAGTCCAGGATATTTGTTAATGTAACTGAACATAAAAATGAATTACAGAAGGAAAGCTAAACCATATTGATGGATAATGTAAAATATTTGTTAATCTTTATATGAATTACTAATTTTTAGTTAAGAAATATCTCAGTGTACTTGGAGGAAAGAGAACCAGAATACAGAGTGACCACAAGGTTTCACTGTGAGGTAAGAAAAGAAGAGCAGTTAATGATCTCAGGCAACAAAGACACACCTACCCAAAGATGTGACAGTATCATCAAAGAGAAAGAAATGGGAAAAATAATAAGGAAATGAGAAAAAATTAAGAATCAAATGCATTTATCTTCAAATTAAAAGATATCATTGGTCATGGAAATTTGCTCTCATAATTTGAGCCTTTACAGATGCACAGCGCCCCCAAGCGGAATGTAATGGACTTTCCCCAGAACATTCTGGTCCCCAGGGAGCCTAGCATTTTCTCTAAACCACAGGTCCACACAGAGCATTTTTTTCATAACCGTCTCTAGAAGGTAATATTCCTTGGAATTCTAGGAGGATGATCACGTGTTCATAGGAAGGATTAATTCACAGCATCAGATACCTTCTTTGATTTTCTCTTCCTCAGATAGAGAAAGCCCTATTCTACCTACAAATTCTTACACCCTCAGTATGAATAAGACGGAGAAAACGTTAGGGATGTTTTCATCTCACAAGGCAAAGAAGAAACTCCTCTTGGACTGTGTGTGGATGCCAGCAGTAACTGAGTCCCCAGAACACCAGCTCTGCAGCTGCCAGACCAGGTCTGCCCCACCCTTGCTTATCTGCATGTTTCCCCAGAGCCCATTTCTGCTTCTCAGAGTCCCTTTGAATAGGCCTCTTGGTGACCCTGGGCAGCAGGAGCCTACAGCAGGGCCCATCTAACCATGGGTGACCTGGCGGCACTCTTCTGCCTTCTACTGCTCCAGTGTCCAGGTGAGGGGGGAGCACAGGGAACATCCTGAGCTGATGGACTAATCTACTTCTAGTATGACATGCTCCCAGGACTCTGGGCATCTCTAGCCCACAGTCTCCCCTTAGCAACCTAAGTGCCCAGAACAGCCATCTGTGCTGGGGAAATGGAGTAGGATCCTGTTGAAAACAGGAATGCTGTTTCTTCCTTCCCAGCTGCCAGTGGAAACCTGGGGCTGACATGGTCTCCAGCCTTCTGATGTCTTCAGGAGAGAGCACCACCAATAAGAGCATCCGTGACTCTCTAACCTGGTACCAGCAAGACCAGGCCAGGCTGGTGATGTGGTGATGACACAATAATGTTTTGAAAGCCCTTGGTTTGGACCTGAGTGTTTTCCCTTGAGGTTGCACTCAGTCATGTGCTTTTGCGGGAATGGGCAAAGTGCCTAACGGTCTTCTCTCTGTGTGTCAGTAGGGTGTATGGTGTCAGACTCTCCCATTCAGTATTGGTGATGGTACCTCCATCCCCAGATTGAGGTTGTGGCTGTGAGACATCTCTGCTGCACACTTACTGTTTATCTTTGGAAGTTAATAAAATAATATTGACATGTTTTTTAACATCTCATCCAACATCCCATCACTAGTCAAAATATCAGTGTATACTGAAGGGTTCATATTTTTCCTCAAGGTTTATAATATTACTATAATTATTTATATGCTCTCCAAAACTCCTCAGAATTGGTTAGTGGCAATCTCATAATAGCTGGCTTCTCTTCACTTTTGCAGGACCTCATTATTGTTGAGGACTCTTTAGTTCTTGGCACACAAGGGTCTAAACATTCTGGTACTTTCTCTCCCAGACCAGAAGTAGCCATTTCTCCAAGGCCACTAGTTTCAGTCAGTGAAGGATAGAAATTAGATACCAAAGTTAGCATTTTGTGGTGCTTATTGGAAATAGCATGGCATTATTTAAGGGAAAGGAAGAATTATCAATCACACATCTATTATAGCCATGGTTAAATTATCTATATTTATTGACATTTATGAATTTGATTTTTTATCTCTACCTCAATCCAAAACAATAGTTTAGTATGAAATAAATTTATGGACAATATTTTCATTTCTATAAATTGTAATTACATTCTTTCAACAATGTGATTATTGGCTTCAGTGATACTTCATAAACTTAATTTGTGATCAACAACCCTACTGTCAAGTGACTCTTTTATTGTCACTATAACCTAAGACCTCATGACTTTCCCACAAATTCCTCCCTGCAATCATTGTGTTCTGATAATACTGACCGGGCTGTGACCAAGTTGCATTCCATGCAACAGTCACCACCCCACATCTGCTCTACCCCAGTCACTGTGCCATGGAGTCCTTCATGTGTGAATGCTCTCTTCATTTAACTCCATCTCAACACCCACTGTGGGACAACAGTGCCACCACACCCACATGTGGACAACCAGCCCCCCCACTGTGACCTCAATAACCATGATGTCCTTCCCACATCCATGGATATCACATGCCCTTTGAGAGTTTCCATCAACCTGCACCTCCTCCACCTCATTCTACAGGGTCACAATTTCTATGTCCAGTCACTGAACTCTTTGTTTTCTTAGCAACTACAGGGAAGGGTGTGAAGAAGGCGTGCACACATTAACCAACCCAGGAGGCTCAAGGGCACATATGAGCAGTGCTCTTAAGAAGGATGTCTGCTTCTAAAGGGAAGAGGTTGGGGGAAGAAGTATGAAACCCAAAAGGAATAACTGAGGATGCCCCAGAACACCCACCATGGAGATGTATAATTTTACACAGAGCTGCGTGGTCATCACAAAGTGCAGAAGTGGAAGGAGAATATTCTGACTAGTGCTGCCTTTGAATTAAGTGATGGGACAGATAATTCAAAAATGGAAGGAACACAAGTTTGGGTTGGGGGTGACATGATAGAACTAGCAATGATGGGAATTTAGTCACTTTCTCACATTCTGAAGCTTCCCTTTCTGGTTCTCTTCTCCCCATTACATTCTAGTGAAATGCTGATAACACACTCACCAAGGTCATCAGGGCACCAAGGGACAATGACTACTTTGCATCTAAATTACAGTGACAGTCACCCAATTCTGCAACCTAAATACATGTATGTTCCTTTGATTGTTTCTGTCAGGTCCTGTCTTACAGGAAGATCCAGAGAAGAATTAACATAAATGAAGACAGCACTGGAGAAATGTCAGTAGAATGATACTCTCCTGTGTCTATCAGGAAGAAAAGCACTCTCCATGAGAAAGTCTGTATTGTTTTCATCTAAACTGAGACACTTGGCCTATGCTACTACTGAGAGGAGCCCACCCTGCAGCTGTGCCCATCCTTCCCAGCCCTGCAGATTTGCATGTGCCCACAGCATTGCCCACTGCCCTGAGGACTTCTTAATAGGCCGGTCACACACTGTGGAGGAGTCAGTCCCTGTCAAGACACAGCTTGGCCAGGAGGGCCCCTGTTCAGCTCCTGGGGCTCCTGCTGCTTTGCCTCCGAGGTAAGGAGGGACAACAATTGCAATTTACTCCATCTAGTGTGTTCAATGTTGTGAGATTCTTCGTGGAAATCGTCTTGTAGCACAATTAATTCTGAGCATATTTCTTTTTATGTGTCCAATTTCATGTGCCAGATGTGACATCATGATGATCCAGTCTCCATCCTCCCTGTCTAAATCTCAAAGAGAACTGGACATCATCACAAAAAGGATCAGTGAAAATTGTTCTTTAGTTCATTATGCTGGTAGCAGCTGAAAACAGAACAAGTTCCTAAGCGTTTGATCAATGTTGCATGTGGATTTTAATCTGGGGTCCTATTGAGGTTCAGTAGCAGTGGATCTGGAATAGAGTATTCTCTCACCATCAGCAGCCTTGAGCCTGAAGATGCTACCACTTATTACTGTCAACAGTATAATAGGTCCCCTCTTACAGTGACACAGGCCATGACATAAACCTCCCAGGGAGCAGAAGTATGAGGCTGTGCTGCCCCAGCTGCTCCTCCTGCTGTCTCCTCCTGCTAAGGGCAACCCTCAGAGGCAACCAGGTTCTGAAGGTCCTTGGGTGGTTTGGTTTAGTAGGCCATTGAGATTTAACAGTTGTTTCTCTGAGATGCACCAGGCCTGGAGAGAAGCTTCTTCAGTGACCAGTGTCAAGGATCTATAGCAGCAGAAAACATGTACAGTGAACATGGTGTTGTTGTTAAGGAAATACATGGAAGGAAAGCATGCATCTTTTGCCCTAAAAACACAAGTACTATGAGCAAAAGGGGATGATGCTCACAGAAGGAAGAGTTCTGGGAAAGGGTAGCCTTCAGGAGAATTCTTTGTGATTATGGATTGTGTGGGGTTAACATTTAGAAATATTCCTGGAGAGTGAGACACAGTAGGCAGGTAATATCCACCTAGAGTTTTGTTCATGGTTTAAGCAAATGTTGAAGACTGTGGTTGATGCTTTTACTGATTCTATCCAGTATCTGTTAACTGATGACTTCTTCATTTTCCCCCTGTATCCTCCATCTTTCCAAATTAAATCAATGATTTAATTTAATTGATCATTTAATTTAATTTAATGATAATTCAGAATTATCATTAACCACACCCCAAGGAGCATGCTAGAAGAGTTCAACAATTGTATGCTTCAACCAAAGATTCACTGAACTGCCTGGACTCCAAGCACCATGATTGTCTGGTCCCTACATTGCCACATAAATTGTGTTGAGTGGCAGAATGCTGTGTGCCATCTGAATTCTAGTCTTGGAAGCTCAATCTCACTTTTTGGACTGATAACTTCTCACTATGCATCATTAACAAATATAACCACAGTCCTGTAAAGTGACTCAAAATCACTTGTAATTGTTTTATCTAAACAAGCACCACAAGAGCAAAATGTTATTCAAATATGCAAGAAAGTGTATATTGCTGTAAAATGACCCTGTCAAAAAGAAACTTCTCAGCCCTCATCTCCACACATGACCACAAGAGGGTGCCAGTGCACAGTGTAGTGGGCAAGCACCCTCTATGTTGGCCTTGGACCAACATGGTCCAGACTGCTCTAGGGTTATTGCAGTCTCCACTCCATCACTCCCTATCACAGCTCACACTTCCCACGGAGGAGTCATTTCACCTCCTCCTATTGCCCATTGTTCCAGTGGACTTTGTCCATAGGACAATGGACACACAGGACAGACTCAGAGTGAGTCATCAATGGGCAATTTGTTAAAGCCAGTACTTCTAACAGCCAGTGAGAAGTAGCATGTGTGAAGTCTGAGCAGATGCCTACCTGGAAAACTGCACTTGAAAGGGGTCCTTGGAGTGAAGGAGTGGGAAGGAGGACCAGGTGCCTAAAGCTTAGTTTTTCCATTAATGGGCCTAAGCATGACCAATATCAAGGTGCTTCTCACCCAGCTAAGAGGAAGTGTAACACCTGCAGGTTCCCTAAGGTCAGGGTTGAAGCACTGGAGACCTGCAGACCAGACTCACATGGCTCACATCCAGTGTCCTCATGCCTCCAAGACAGGATGAACAGGTTCTAGCTTCTCTTCTCCTCAGGGTGGTGGAAACAGGGTCTTAGTGACAAAGGAGGAAAAGAAAAAAAGAAAATGGACAGGCCATGGTGTTGCACATCTGAAGTCCAGCAACTTGGGAACCTATGGCAGGATTACAAGATCAACACCAGCTTCAGCTTCTTAGTAAAGTCTTAAGCAACTTAAAATGATGCTGTCTCAAAAATTAAAAAGTAAATAAATAAATAAAAATTGCCCAGGATGTGGCTCAATAACTAAGTGCTCCTGGCTTCAATAACTAGTGACCAAAAAAAATCAAATTTTTCAAAATTTTCTTCCTCTTGCCCATCACTGGGCTCACACGAAGAATTTGCCTTGAACTTTTGGACATGCAGAAATTGTTTAGACTATGGGGTCACTTGCAGATGGACTAAATGCAATTTGCATGATTCAGCTTCTGGGGTTCAGGTGCCATACACTCTGGTGTAAACTTCCATTAATGCAGGAATCCTCAGAGGTGAAATGATGAGATTATGAATGCTGTAACCTCATTGGTGGATTAATCCATTTAGTAAATTTATAGTTCAATGGACTAACTGGGTAGTAACACTAAGCATGCTGGTATTCCTGAGAAAGTCAGGCTACGGGGAAATGCCTTGAGAAGTCCATATTGTCACCCTGGCACCTCCATATCTCTGTCTCCCTCTCTCTCATTTTTTGTTTCCTAAGCACTATGATGTGAGCAGCTTTCTTCTTCTATGCCTTTCTGCCATGGGCCTCACTTTGTTACCAGAGTATTGGAATCCTGAACAGAACCTCTGGAGTTCTGAGCCCAAACCAATTTATCCTCCAAAAAAAAAAAAAAAAACTGAATCGCATAAAACTGACTCTAGTCCTGAGCTCCCTTCCCATGGGCCATTTCCATGAGTCCACATGGTCATCCCAGCCCAGGCCTTCTCTCTCAGGCTGCCTCCAACCCCTCTGTTCTCAAGCTCCATAAGCTTCCACCCTAACAATGTTGGAAGTTCATTTAGTCACTTTTATGCTGCTGTTACCACAAGACCTGGCAAGAACAATTAGAGGAGGACAAGTTTATATGGGGCTCACTGTTCAGAGGTGTCAGTCAATAGGCAGCTGACTGCATTGCCATGGGCCCAGGTGAGGCAGAAGATTCTGGAAGAAGGGAGACTTGGAGGAATAGGGTTTAGGAAGTGTCACCAGGAAGCCAGGAGAAAAAAACTGCAGATGAAGGAGAAAATATATCACTCAAAGGAAGGTCCCCAGAAACCAACCTCCAACCACACCCTGCCTGCCTACTGGAACCACCCATTTAATCTCCATCAGGGGATTAATGCACTGATTGGTGATTAGGTAAAGACTCTCATAACCCAATTATTTCACCTATAAATACCCTTGCATTGTCTCACACATCATTTTTGGGGATATCTCATATCTACATAATAACATTCTGTCCCTGGACCCCCAACGCTCCCATGCCACAATGTAAAATATATTTAGCTTGTTTCCATGAATTCCCATGATCTTAAAGAGTTCCAGGATTGCCCAAAAGTCCAAGTTCAAGGCAAACTCTCAGTGTGAACCCTGTAAAAATCAAAAGCACATTGCATATATTGAATATATAAAAGGACACCACAAACATTTCCACTCCAAAATTTTAAAAAAGAACAAAAAATAGGAGAGAAATAAGGGCATCCTATTTCACTATAATATTTCATCCCACACTAGAAGTGATGGGATAAAAGCCAGACCAGGATCCAGCTGGGAAAACAAGTCCTGAAGCCCCTCCCAGCATCTGCCGCACTTGGCCTGGTGAGGGTCCCTCCAAAGGGCTTGAGAGCTCCCTCTCTGGGAATCTTCAGGTGTGACCACATGGCTTCCCTCTCAGCTGGTCTCTGCTCTCCCTGTGGCTTTCCTCAGCAGATGGTCTGGGTTACTGGCACCTCTAGTCTCCAAGATCTCCACTATGGCCTTTGCTTCCTTCTCTTTGGGTATGCATGGCCCTCTCAGAGGCACCCTGCAGGGACTCTGGTCTCAGGATACTTTGTCTGGCCTCGCAGCACTTCCTTTAAAATATCAGAGGAAGCCTCCACAAACCCTTGACTTCAGCATCCTGCATTCCTGTAGAAGCAGCATGACATGCTGACACCAGGACTGTCACCATCTTGATGAGCAGCCAAGACTCCAGGAACCATGTCCCTGTCTGCAGCAGCTTCTGAGTGTGTGGGCAGCTGAGAATGGTGAAATATCTCCCTAGACCAACCCCCATGGAAATGAGTCTGATTTGTATATTCAGCAAAAAAAAAAATTGTACAGAAGAGGTGTTTATCTCATCAAAAGAGTAATCAAAATTAATAATGCCCATTCAGTTATCAGACATGTCATTCAGCTAAAAAAAAATGTTGAAACCAGAACAACATTGTCTTATATGGTTAAGAAAATAATGTATTTTCCACTGTTAGCTTATTCCAAGGTAACAATTTCTATTTTAACATAACCATATTCTACATCTAAAAGTGAAAAACAAAGAAAAAAATAACTTATGGGAAGTTGTTTGTAGCAGAAGCCTTCAAATTGCACTTCTACACCTATGCACATCTGTGAACACACATACATCCACGATTGTATGGATGTCACCTGCATAGTTCCCTGTGTGTGTCCTGCAGCTGCCGCCCACTCTCCTGAGCAGGATACTCACCAGGCCCTGCAGGTGCAGCAGCCACAGCCACAGCCCCCAGGGAAGGCAGCCTCCTGGTGCAGCAGAAGCAGCTGCAGAGCCCAGGAGATGCTGGACACCAGGTTGGGCTCAGGGAGACAGTACAGAGCCTTGGAAGAGGCCTGGCAGGCCTGAGCCAAAGCATGGACATATGTGAGAAAAGTCAGTACAGGGCATGGCCAGGATGTCCACAGAGACACTTTGTCACTTTTTGCTGAGGGCTCAGGCCCAAGAGGGCTTCCAGGGAATGGCCACATTGTCCTCGCAAAAACGGACACTAAGGTACTATGCTGCCCTCCTTAATGCCAGGATGGTAGTAAAATCCCTCCCAACCATCCTGCACCCTGACACCGCCTACTCCCTCTTGATCCCCCAGGGCCCTGGCTCCTGCCTTTGTCCAGTGATGTCCCTCTCATTATCCATCAGAAACGTGGAAAGAGGACTCACTTTTGGGAAAGTGAGAACACACAGGGTGTCATTCTTATTAGTCTTTCTTTCTGTGTCCCAGGAGAGAGGTCACTGTCCCTTACTGACTCAGCAAGAGGATTAGCAGCATCCAGCCTGGAACCATCAGGACCAGGCCTGGCTGCTGAACTCCTGCTGCCTCCTCCTGCCCTCTGGACATCCTGCCTGCCTGGAAGGGCTGTGGGCCAGGGACACAGGTCATTTTGGCCCCCAACAGACACACTTCCTTCACGGAACTTGAACTTCTTACTGTCCCCAATAGGGGTCAATAATTCCCACAGATGCTGCTTGTGCACAGGGCTACTGTCAGTCTGAGGACCCTCAGGGGAGCAGGCTTGGTACAGCTCTGAAGTCACACCCTCCATTCCCTTCCCATCCCTTCTCCCTGGATCCTGGGCTCCTCCAGGGTCTCTCCTCTGCAAACCTGCCTGGGTCTTCTTTGTCCTATCACCTCCTACTCTAAGTTCACAACTTTCACTCATCACTTCCTATATGGCTTTCCTCATGTGGGACAAAACCCTGTTCTCCAGCACATCCTGGCCCTTGGCCTGCCTATGACTCCACCACTTTGATTCTCATGAGAGAGTCAAGGTGGTGCCTGGTGGTCTTTAGAGAGCAGAAAGGAGAGCAGCAGGTGTTTAGGCCTGTATGTGTGGCTGCCATGGTCCAATATGAGCAGAGTCCCTACATCATGTCAGCTGTGACCTTCCAGAGGCACCTCTGTCCATCCATAAGAGGGGTGGCCAGCAGCAACTGTGGGTGGGTTTATCCTGTGTCCATGTAGTCACTGAGCCAGCTATTCTGCCTTGTGTGGGGGAAGCATCAGGAAGAGATGCACTTGCTCAGCTCTGGAAACAGAACTTCTGTACCCTTGAGGTCAAGAACAACTGCCCATCTGTATGACACGTGCTCCTGTCTATAACTATAGCCCCATGGGTCACCCAGTGTCATGAGGAATGAGAAGGTCACTGTTCCAGGAAGCAGGAGGATGCTGTGCAGGTCCTGAACTCCATGGTGCTCATGCTCATTCCTGAGAGTGGAGAGGCAGCCATGGGTTTAGGCAAGAAATGCCAGCTTTGCCTGCCCAGCCTCAGGGTGTCTGCACTTAGAGTCCCATGGGCAGGGTGGCACATGCCTATAGTCCTGGAGAGCTTAAGACTGAGGGAGGAGGACTGCAGGTTCAAGGCCACCCCAGGAAAATTATAGAATCACTGTATATAAATAAAATGAAACCGATTTGGGTGTAGTTCATTGCTGGACTAGCATGTATGAGACTCTGTGCAGATCACCAGAATTGAGAAAGTAATAAAGGGAAAAGAAAAAAATCACACATTAACCCAAAATTCAATACATATCTATGTGCAGACATATACTCATACTAGAGATGCAGAGTAAACACAAGTATATCCACATAATTTATCTCCTATGTATTCTGTATGTGGCATAAATATTCCTTTCATTCATTTCTAAGCAAATTGTACTCTTGCTGAAATGAGGCACTGGTGGGTCTTTGCTGACCCTCCTCTCAGGTTCAGCAGGGTCTCTGCCCAGGACAGTGGGCTCAGCACAGACTGCAGCCACCCCACAGGGCCAGGCTGAGCCCTGACTCCTGGTCTCTGAACCTCCCCTGACCATGGCCTCTCAGCTTAGCTCAGCTTCAGGATGTGGAGCACCTTTATTCCTTGGTCCTGTTGCCCACAACCTAAGGGCAGGGCCTCTGCTTCCCCAGGTGCTCAGCCCCACTGCCCAGGAGAGCTGCATCCTCACAGCCCAGGGCCAGAGTCTGCAGATCTGGGGCAGTGCCACCTGAGTTCAGCCTGGTTGAGCCCCTGCCCAGTCTCTCCCATCTACAGTTATGGGCCAGGCTACATGGGCAGTGACCACACAGTATCCATTTTTCCCCGAGACTCCACCTCCTGTAAGAAGTACTTCTTCAATGGGAACCCCAGCCTCTGTGCCCATCCATATGGGCTGATACAGCACTTTGGCAGCACAAAATGGCAATTCTTATACAATGTGAAATTGTTCTATTTGTGGTTGCAACGTTTCCTGGGCCATGCATCTTTTAAAGAATGGTCATCTAGATGTTGGTGACTATTCTTTAACCTGTGCTCAACTGGAGTGATTTTGACCCACTTCCCTGATGCTTATGATTTTAGGTACTGTGGTGTTTGTTTGTGGTTTTGAATCACCAACAGCCACTTTTGATTAATGTGCTGCTATTCTTTACTTAGAGTATAAAAAGTGGACTCAAACCCTGGAGAGGGTACAAGGGTGTAGACTTGCCGCCTGCCCCTTGGTCTGCCAGCTCATGAATAAATGTCCTGTCTCCTGCTTTAAGATCAAAAGGGTGGTTTATTGCAATCTCACCATGACACTACTACACAAGCAAAATCTTTCCTTCCTCTAAAGCTCAGAACACATTCCCACAATTGTCCAACTGCAGGTTGTCATCTTGCTAAGGAGAAACTTAACCTGAATATACTTTTCCCAGCCCCTCGGTAAAGATTTCATTGTAGTCTCTCTTCCCTAAGGAACTTAGCACAGGCACAGGGATATTTAAAATGGGGTGAAGCTTTTAAAACGTCCCCTTTTCCTTAAATTTACTGATAACCAGCTCTTCCCTGCTGTTTGTGGTAGAAACAGGTGGGCCCTCTCAGACCAGGGTAGGAGGAAATATCAAGGGATACAACTCATGATCCCAGAACTGATGTGTAAGTGAGGGAGGGAGGGAGGGGCTGGGGCTCTGACTCAGAGGTAGAGAACTGTGCAGCATGCACCAGGCCTTGGGTTCAGTCATCAGTACTAAAGAGGAAAATTACAGGAAAAAATAAAAAGAAAGAAAAATAAAAAAAGATTGTGGACAGTTATTGGAAATGCTTTTTGATAAATTTGAGAAGAACAAGGGTGAAATATTTTACTTGCTGTATTTCTGGAAACGCTACAAGAGGACCTGATGAAGGACATGATTTTTAGAGACACTGCTGCCCTCTTGAGGTCATGAGGCATTACTAGGACTTAAAAACACATAGGATAATACTGTTAAAGCAGAATTATATACAGAATCTGGATCTTCACTGTTTTTACTAAGATGCTGACCATGGCCTATATTCTCCAAACTTCAACTCTAATGTTTTTACAATCTCTAATTTTTGTGAAGTTATTCTTACTTCACCTAAAAGACAGTTAAGTTGAAGAGACTGGCTGGCTTTATACCTGCTGGTCTGGAGAAGATGGGCACCATGATGGGTATGAGTGTGCTCTATGGAACTATGAGGCAGGGAGGGCTGGGTCCATGGATGGGTTCCTCTTTCTCATTCAGTGCCAATGTCCAGAAACCCCAAACATTTCATTGAGTTTATACAACTTCCTCTCTTGATGCCTTTATTTCTATTTTTACTTCCAAAGCATAAACTACCCCCTTGCTTTTGTGATGCCTCCTCCTCCAAAGATCACCAACAGAGAACTGTGCTTAAAACACAAAGACAGGGTGTCCTCAACCAAGAAATACTGCAGATCACCCCTTACAGTTCAGGGGGCTGGGTCCTGTGGCCCCAGGGAACCATATCCCCCCAAGCAAAAATGAGCTGTCCTGATCTGACATGGGACACCTGGACACTCTGAGCCTGTGTTGATTGAACAGGAGGAGACTCCCTGCAGCTGGGCCCAGCCTTCCCAGCCCTGCTGATTTGGATGTGTCCACAGCACAGCCTACTGCCCTGAGGACTTCTTAAGAGGATGCTCATACCCTGTTCAGGAGTCAGTCCCTGCCTGGACACAGTATGGCCATGAGGGCCCCTGCTAAGCTCCTGGAGCTCCTGCTGCTCTGCCTCCCAGGTAAGTATAAATACTGGGGTTTTACTAATCACAGTGTGATCAGTGCTGCTTGACTACTTAGGAAAGTTTTCTTGTAACATCGCTACATACAAGGATATTTCGTTTCCAATGTCAAGTGTCAGATGTGACATCACGATGGCCCAGTCTCCATCCTCCTTGCCTGAGTCTCATGGAGACAGAGTCACCATCACCTGCAGGGCAAGTGAGAACTTTTATGATTATTTATACTGGTATCAGCAAAATCCAGGGCAAGCTCCTTAGCTTCTCATCTATGGTGCAAACACTTTGCAATCTGGGGTCCCCTCGAGGTTCAGTGGTAGTTCATATGGGACATATTTTACTCTAACCATCAGCACCCTGGAGCCTGAAGATGTTGGCCCTTATTACCGTCAACAAGGTAGCAGTTTCCTTCCAACAGTGACAAAGGCCATGACAAAAACCTCTCAGGGAGCAGCAGTGTGAGGCTTGGCTGCCCGAACTGCTCTTCCTGCTGCCTCTACCTGCTGAGGGCACTGCTCAGAGGCAGCCAAGCCCTTAGCATTTCAAGGAGGGTCAGTAAGAAGATCCAGGGGGGCTTCTCTGCACCCTGACTCTTCAGCTCAGCCCCAGCAGGCAATGAGGTCACTGTATGATAAAAAATAATTTAAGACCTGAAGAGACTGAATTAGGCAGTATCAGGAGTTGTGCAGCAAAGATAGGCCTCTCCATGTATTCCACAGAGAATGTTTTAGACTTTATTTTTTAGTATAGTTATGTCCCCAATAAAATAGGAGTGAAGTGCAGAGTTCTTCTGTGTCCCTCCTGCTCCCACAGCCCCTCCATCACCATCCCAGACTCTGTTGCTTCTGTTACAACTCATGAACCTCTGCCCATATCAACAGGTCACACCAGGGTCACTTTGCGCATTCTGTGGACATAGACAAGTGGACAGTGATGTGTGTCCAACAGTGTGGCCTGGCATAGTGCAGGTACCACCCTGACACTGTCTGAGCTCCAGCTGCTCCTCACCCCCTTCTCTGCTGCAGACCTTCATGATTTTCCATCCTGTAGTTTCACTTGGGCTGAGTGACAGGGCCTGGAATTTACAGCAGAGACAATGTTCAGACTGGCTCTCACCTAAGTGCTATGCACGTACGCTTACTTGCTTCATGGATTTTCATTACATAATAGCTGTTTTCTATTTTCTTTTTTTTTTCTCTTTTTAATTTGGTACTTAATACAGGCATTTGCAACCACTTATCTATATTCACAGTCCTTTTTGGTGTTGTTGTTGTTGGTTAGTTTGGTTTGGGTTTGTGGGGGTTTTTTGTTTGATTTTGTTTGTTTTTGTTTTGTTGATTTCTCTCTAAGTTCTTAGGTCCTGGCTGAGTTGCTGAACCTGGCCTTAAACTTGTGCTCCTCCTGCCTCAGCCTCCCAGTTGCTGGTGTTAGAGGAAAGAATCACTGCAGTCTTCTCGATAGCTGTGTTCTTTTCAGGCTGAGTTTGACTCTACTTCTTGCTCTTTGACAGTATTGATCCACTCCTCTCGTGAAGGGCAGGCTTGTGTCCTCCAAGTTTTCAATGCTGAACACAGTTTCTATAAGTTTTCCTGTGCAGGTTTTTTTGATTTTGTTTTTTTAGATTTGTGTTAACACATAGCACATGTTTAACATGTGTGTTAAACACAGAAAGCATGATTGCTGCGTGTTTGGTAGCAGAATGCCTAGTGTTATCAGAATCTGTCACACTGTTTTCCACATCCTGTCTTCACCTTGGAGACAGCTTATGGACACTCCCCAGAACACTCAGCTGCTGTTTGTGGCTTGTGACTGTAGCCAGGGCCAGCTCAGTAGCAGGGATGGGGCCTGGGCTCTCTTCTTGCTGCCCAAGGGTTGTTTGTCCCCTCCTGGACTTGGCCATTCCCTCAAGGAGGTGCATGTCATGTGTTTTTATTTACATTTCACTGGTGACCTAGGATGTCCCAATGATGTTTCGACCGATGTCCACAATGTGTAGTGGTCAGTCTGTCTCTCCTTTATGGTCCTTCTCCACCCCTGTGTTTCAAGGTTCATGTTCATATCACATATTATTTCTTTATAGAGCACTTTGCCCCCACTTTGGGGTTAGCTATGTGTTATTCTCTTTGTTTTTCTACTTCTGAGGGGCTTTTGATTTTACCTTGATTTCTGAAGAACATTTCCCTGCATCTAGAGCTCTAGGTTAACAGAATTGTCATTCAGTACATGAAAGTGTGTCCTTTCCCTTGTCCTCCCTGTTTTCTGGGGAGAAATTTTCTGGTGATTCTAGTTGCTTCTCTCATAAACCTAAGGATTCTGTCTTTATCTTCAGATGCTGGCAGTGTACCTGTTAGGGGAGCTGAGAGGCACCTTCTGGTTCATTCTGAGTCCCTGTGCAGGTGCCTTCTCAGTTCTCCCAGGATTCTCTAGCTGGGTAGACATTTGCTGTCCCTCGTGCTGCCTCCTCCCTCTGTCTGCTTCATTCACCTGCTCAGCTCACCTCTGCTTTCATTGTGGTGGATGCATTTTTCAGTTCTGAAACTTTCAATTTGGCCTTTGTACAGTTTCAATACTCTTATTGATGCTTTCTGATTGGTTTTCATTTATTTCAAGCACATTTGCAGGTGCACATTGATGCACTTTTATGGTGGCTGCTTTAAAATCGTGATCATATAATCCTTAGATATATTTCAACTCTGTGTTAATGTGAACTGACTGAACTTTCCCATTCCCATGAGTCTAACCTTTTTTTTTTTCATATAATGAAGGATGTTTTTTTTTTTTACATGAACATTACTGGTATTAGGTCCCCTCATAGGCCTAAAATTCTTAATTTTTAGCAAGCTCCTATTTACTACCAGTGCTTTGACTTCTGGTCTATAAAGGGCAACAGCTCACCCCTAAAAAAGGTTTCTTATCCTGCTAGGCCCAGGAAGCACATACCTTTTGGAAGCACTTAGTCCACACAGAGGCCTGAATTCAAGGCGAATTCTCTTAATCACTCATGGTCAGTTTCATGTCTGTGGGACAAAATTCCAACAGTAATCTAACTTAGAGGAGAAAAAGTTTATTTAAGTACATTGGTTCGGAAAGTCAGTCCAAGGTCATCTGACCCCGTTGCTCTGGGCCCAGGTGGGCAGAGCGAAGCAGCTCTCCTCCCCCACACCCTTCAGGAAGAAGGGTGTGGGGGAGGAGAGCTGCTTCACTCTTGGTGGCCAGAAAGTGTAAGGAGGGAAGAAAGGGGCCTCAGGGAGGATGTACCTTCTAGAGTTCACCACTAGTGACCACCTGCTCCAACCCTCAATCACTACCCTGTTAGTCCACTCAGGCCAGAAAGGACTGAATAACCTCAGCTCTCCTTTTCTTGTCATTTCACCTCTGAATATTGCTTCATTAACACCATATGTGTAGGGGGTCACCTGAAGTTGAAACCAAAGCACAGTCTACAGAAGTGCACATGCAATGACATCAATATAACTATTTTGATTCTAGCAGAATTTTTTTTTCTAAAGACAGTGACTTGTGGTCTGGAACCAAATACCAAACATGGCACATGATCTGAGGGAAGTATGTCATGGAGCAGAAAACTAAGAAGTCCTCACTGTGCCCTTTCCCTTTCCTCTTTCATCACTAGCCTGCCACAGCAAAACAACAGCCTCTGCTGAGGCCTGTGTTTACAGGGGCAGGAATTAAAATATTCTCCCTATTTTTGTTTCTTCTGATTTTTCCCAATTTTACTCTATCTTTATTTGAGTATAGCTCTCATCTGCTTTTGAAAAGTGCATATCTTCTCAGGATCACTTGGACTCTGATTTCTTCTCCCTCCATGCCCTATACTGCTTTCCAGAAATGCATGCACAGATATTTGACAAGGACACATATCTTTCCACACAGAGCTTGTGACCATACACTCTTCTTAAATAGGGGCTATAATTCTTAATTTATAGCAAGCTCCTATTTAGTACCAATTCTTTGACTTCTGGTCTACAGAGGGTCACAGCTCACTCAAAAGAAAGGTTTCTTATCCTGCTAGGCCCAGGAAGTACATTATTTTTGGAAGCACATTCTCCTTGATAAAATAAATCAGAGCCACCCATCATTCTGGCTTCACTGTGGGGGCAGTCATCTTACCTGTGCCACCTTATGATGCTAATGCATTCAAGTCAAAGCCTGTCCACACCCTCCCCACCCCTTTACATTAACTGATGAGAACAATCCTTGTGGTTCTCAGAGTGAGTTCATGAACAGGTGTAGGGTAAGAGAGAAACTTGGTACTAGAAACCCGGTCTCTTTGCTCTGAATCTGCTTATTCTCAGAGGTATCATCTGTATATTAGAATAAAGTGTTTTCTATCTACCCTTTCACTTTTTCAAGATGATATTTGGCATAAAACCCCAACATTGAAAATAAAAATTTGGATCTCAGTTGATGACACTTGTAATAATTTTAACAAATTATTAGTTTACATCACTATGTAGTTATTTATTTTTCAGCATTGCACAGATTTTATCCCAAACATTGCAAAAAAATTAAATTAATAAAATGATATTTCTACACTTTGGCTTCTGATAGACACACTCACCAATCAGTCCACACACAGAAAACAATGAGACAAGGACCTATGCAAACACTAGGGTCTCAGAGAGGAATTGCAAGTGGGAAAAGGAAGAAACACCAGGAGAGTGGGGGTTACTTCGAAAGATTCCTGACTCCTCAATAGCATAGTTAAATTTATTATGAAATAATTTTAGATGTGGAAATTTTAAAATATAAACCCAGAAGATGAGAACCAGCAGTCTGCTAGAGAGATATGAATGGCTCCCAGTCTGCCCACAGCAGGGCTCAGCCCTCACAGTCTGCTGTTTATAAGCAGCCACAGGAAGGGAGCCTGAGGCTGCAGACACAGGGCTGGGCAAGAGAGGGACCTGCTGATTCCCTGAGGTGACCACTGCGCACTGCACCTGTGCTCTGCCCCCACACACTTCTCCACAACTATGCACAGTCACTAGGTGCCAATCAGACATAAAACCATGAAAACAAATCCCCCTGTTCTCCTCCTGAAGCTACTCAATGCTCCCCTTTCACAAAACCACATGTGATTATGCAAACGGACAATCAGCATGGACACAGTTCTGCTGAGGAGTCCAGTCTGGGATTATATCTCCATGATCCCCCCCCACTAATGCCATTTTTATGTTCCTGGACCTAATTTCAATTTGCATTAATTTTGGGGGGAAGGGGGCCAGGGATTAGTTTTCATGTGTCTTTATATTTGTACCATCTGTGATTTTTTTTGGGGGGGTAATTCATTTGTTCTTTTTTTTCATGACCTTGACACTTCCAAAGTGTACAGATAGGCTATCTTTCAGAATGTCCCGCTCACCAGGATTTTCTTTTTTATTGTTGTTGTTGTTGTTGTTGTTGTTTTCTATTGATCAGATTCACATTATATATGTATTTAGGAATTTTTCAGAAGAAATGCTTCTCCTCACGGCATCATATCAGGGGTTAAAAGTGACAAGGTGACTATAAAGTACTCTGTGTGAGGGAGATGAGGTCAGGAAAACTTCCTGGTCATAGCTTCTCTAGTATTAGAAATAGTCTTCCTCTAGCTGAGCTTGTGTTTTTAAGATTCAGTTCTGTTTGAACTTGCTCTCCAATAAAGAAAAGTGAAGAAATAAATTGTTTTCACTCAAATGACAAATTATTCCATGATGAACACTAACAGCTGAAATGGAAAAGGAACAAAAGAGTGGGCTCATTAAACCATGGGAGAGTCCACTAGAGAACAGCCGTGGCTGAGTCATGTATTTGGGTAAATGAATGGACATTTCCACCACTCAGTTTCTGCTGAAGTCAAGGGACAGGTGGAGCAGGTACAGAGCTTCTTCCTAGGGGGTGAGGGGTGGAGCTGCCCTTGGTGACACTGAGTACACCATATCTGGAGTCACACAGTACAACAAGCCATCACTGCTGAAGAGAAGTGGACGTGGCTGGTGAGCAATACAGGGGAGAAAGCCAAGGTCACAGACCACACAGACACAGCTCTCCCCAATGTTCCTCTTTGGAGACACACATTTACTTCCTTCAGTGGCAGCATCCCCCTGAGATTTTAATTATTTCATCTCCCTGAAGAATGCATAGCTCCACATATATGGCACTTGTTTCTGGAATTTTGTGGTTAATTTCTGGTTTGACAATCAACAGGATTTGGCCCTTAGATTTTTAGGGAATGAAGAACAGAGGGGAGGTGAGAGGTTCTTCTAAAATTTAACAGCAAAGAAGAACCACCAGATATTAAAGGAAAACTAAACCTGTTCAGGAGAAATGGCAATATGTGTGGGGCAATGGCAAAGAGCCAAGCACTGCAGGACTACTGCATAGGGAGGGGGACCCCAGTTCCTTAGAAGAGTAAATGGAGGAAGGCTGAAATGTGTCTTCTCTCATATTTGTAGCTCAGATTTACTTGACACACTGTCTGAGACAAAGTCCTCAGCTTGCAGCCACTCCCTAAGGGTCTGCCTGCTCCCCTCCTTGGCTCCCAGCTATTTCCACCCCAGCCCAGCTTGGCCCTCCTCTGAGCAGGGTGCTGGCCCCACAGGGGAGGTTTGTGTTTGTCCCTTCCCTTTGGAGGTCCTGTGAGTGTCCTACACACAATAGAGTGCAGCACCTGCAGTCCACAGCCACTCTGTGAGTCATAAACCTAAACAGACCTGCTTCCACAGAACCAGGATGACACCCCAGGACCCATGTTGATAGACAGAGAGCTGGCTGAGGGGACTGTGTGGCTTCTGCTGGAACCAGCTCCAGCTTCTGCTGGAACCTGCTTCCAGGACTGTGGCTGGGGTGAGAGAGGCCATGCAGAGCTTGGAGATGCTCCCTCCTGTGAGTGGAGTCAGGAGGGATGCAGACTGAGTCAGCATGGCAGTCCACCAAGAAATACACAGAACCAAGAAACTCCCCATTGTAAAATGTTAACATGATCACAAGACAAAAATCGAGACAGAGAAAAATAAGGCATCATATTCAAATATTTTGCACATAAATATAAAGCATTGTATAAGTTGTTCCTAAGATTTTAAGAAACTTTCATCTTGAGTCAATGTCTAAAAGGTAATCCATATGTTTTTCTCAGTTTTCTTACAAACTGAATGAAAATAGCCAGCACGGTTCTTATCCTGCAAATCACTCATATTTTGAAAGGATCCCATAGATCACAGAACACTAGAGCCCGGGACCTACTCCTGGTTTGAGGACTATCTAGCAACGTGGTTTCAGCCAGAGTGAGGAAGATCAGTGCTGAGCTTTATTTTTAAGCCTGAGGTAGAGGCAGCTGAACAGTCTACATTCTCTTGTAAAGGACCTCGAATAGCTATTGACAATACTGATTGCAACCACAGGCTCCCACCACAGGGACCTCAGTGTGGCTTCTGTGCAGACACCTTGGCATGGTTCACCCTAAAGAGGACCTCAAAGATCAGTGTAGGAGAAAAAGGGTTCCAGGCTGTCATTTGTCATTGGGAATGCGTGATTTTTTTTTTAATGTTGTCATAAATCTCAGCAAATGCATGGTTTTCAATTGTCCTTTTTCTCATTGAGAGGATGTCTCCACAGCTTCTGAGGAATAAGGAAACTTGGCCATCCATTCCTGTCTCTGGAGCCAGGAGAGGACTCTGCACATGAAGAGATGTGAATGTGAGCCTCATCTCCAGAGCCGTGACCTGTCACCTAGAGAGATGCCACACTTTCTCCACCTGGATGAGGAGCGCCTCCCTCCTGGTCCTCCTAGGTACTCATCTTCATGACCAGGTCACCCTCCAGGGATATATTCTATCATGTTTCCTGGATGAAACAGACCCTCATGCTCACAGAAATTATGTAGGGTATATTTTCTTTGGGTGTCATTTACTGTGTCTGCACCATTTGGGGGATAGTATGCTATCTAGATGAAGGAAGTGTGGCCAGCTGTCCCACTGTTACACATGGGAGCCTTCCCTGGGTATGATTTGCTCTGTGTTCATGAAGTCTGTTCAAAATGGCTGTTGGAAGGTGTATGCATAAAATTCCTTGGCAGGCCTCAGGCGACCCAGTTCTCCCTTTGTTCACTTATGATTTTTTATATTCTGCACGTATAAGTGCAGAGTGTGCCAGGAATTCACATCTGAGATAAGGGGGCAGCAGACTGGCAGAGTCCAGGATGCTCATCCCCCCATAGGAAGAAATGGCTAAAATGCTTTCCACATGGAGATACACCACCAGGAATATAATCCACAAGGTGAGATACCTTTCTCAAATAAGACACATCCTCCTCAACTCCTTGGTCACTTGCAGATCTAAGGCACCCTGGGGCCCTTTGCAGGTAATAAGTTTAATAGTTTCAGCTCCCAAATTGCTCTGGTAGAACAATTTTTCAATTTTCCCATACTCAACAAAAATATGTATAAAATTATAAAAAAAACAGCATTACTATTTGCACACAATAATACATAAATTACAGTTTCAATTGGAACTGTTGAAGCATAGGTACTCTAAATGATTCAAATGCCTCTCCCCTTTCATCCCTTTCATCCTGAAGCAAGGGACAGATAGTGAACAAGGCAACACCATTTCTGCTGCTTCTCTTCTGTTCCCCCTAGACTCCTATCTTGAGAACTTCTCTCAGAAAGGAATTGGAAGTTCTCTTAAGTTTTCCATTTTGCATTCTAGATATGACATTAAAAAGGATCAACTAGTCTGCATACTAGGAAATTACAAATGATCCACAAATGTGCCTCATTTTTATGTGTGCTTGGGTCTAACCTCAATCACTATCATGAGAGAAGGTCTTAAGAAATCATCTACTAAGAAATAAAATTTAAAGGGGCCCTCCCAACTTAATTCATTTAAGAACAAATTCAGGAAGATTTTCAAAAGATCCAAATACATATATTGTAATGATTCAGAACTTATGCCAGGTGTTTGACCTCACCTGAAAGTATAGTGTACTATTGCTTAGCCAAACTTTAGCCTCCAAGAAGAAGGAGGCCACCCTAAAAGCAATGTGGGGGAAGACCTACACCATCCTATGACTCAACAACATAGACTACAGGTGAGCCTTTTTGTTTTTCTGGAGTGTTAGCAATTACCTGGGACATGCTGTGATCTGGGTGATGAGCAGGAAGCATGGAAAATAATTGTTGTGGGCCTTCAGGAAGGTCCTGCTCTTTTAATGGAGGGATTAAGGGAGACCGTGCATGACACTCTAAATCCTAATAAGAATGGCTGCACATTTTCAAAGGATAGATTTATCATTCAGTTGGCCCCAGACACTCAGAGGAAATGACAAAAGTTGACATATGGCCTTGGTCAATCCTTAGATGTTACCCCACAGCTTGAATAGAGATCAAGTAAAAAGAAACAAAGAGAACAGAGATAGGAAAAGATTGAAGTGCTAGTCTTAGCCCCAGAAAGAAAACACTTCCTGGGTGGAAACTTTACACCCCCTCTCAATTATTAGCAGGATTTGGAAGCTCAAGTACATTAAAACAGGGCCTTACTTTGAGCCCCTGTCCTCTGAACCAAATTTAATCTGTTTATCACTGAGAAAAATTATCATAAAAATAATCACCCTCAATATACTAACAGTCATATACAAACCAGCTCAACAGCACATAGATTATCTCAGTAAAAAGATTAACATAATAAGCTCATTTTCAAGCATAATAAAAAATAGGGTAGTGCCCTACAACACCCATTGATATTTTTTATTTTAGTAAAATTGTACATAATTATTTGAGCTAATCTTACTACATTAAGTAAAGATATTAAATATATTCATACAACTATATCTTTATATATAAAGATTATTTTGATCTAAGTCCCTTAAGATATCATTGCTAAGTCAATGCCACATAAAATTCTAAATTACATCACTTTCCTAAACAATATGTTGACTTATTTTTGCCATCAATATTTAAGGTACTGAATCTCCATACTTAAATGAACACTAGGTTTTATAATAATAAAACTTTTTCATAGATTTGTAAGATTTCCCCTGTGTGTGGACACAGTGTCACAGAGTACACTAGGGGGAGGTGAAATGTCATGATATAGGTCAGATTGGTGTAGGGAAAGAGTTGGAGAAGAGAGAAGGAGAGACTTTGGGGGTATGCAGATAGAGGGTGCATACTCTCAAGGTTCACAGACTGGGTATGACCACCATAATATAAAGTCTGTTCCATGAAGATTTTAATGCACCTTACATGGGAAGAGGGACTTTTCAGGTGTGAATGCACAGTATTTACAGGAGAGATAATCCTGAATTAGCCAAAGGGGCTGAGTGCAGTCACAGCCATCCTCCAGAAAGAGAGACAGAGGGAGATTTAACACAGACGGAAAAAGGGAGGTCGTGTGGACACAGAGACAGAGACTGGAGTGATGTGGCTATGGCCAGGGAGAACTTCAGCTTCTAAAAGCTGAAGACATGTGGGCAGACTCACCCCGGCTCTGCAGATGGCCCAACCTGCCAAAACCCTGATGGTGGCTCACTGGAAATTAGTCAAGCATATGTCCTGCAGAGCTGTGCTGCTGAGCATTGTTGTGGCTTCCAATCACACTGTGTGCCCATTTGTTACAACAATCCTTGAAAACAGGGAAGTCAGAAATCAAGAACCCCAGAGCCAAGTCAGTATGCTTGCTGCCTCCTGCTTCCTTTTTTATTGCTGCACATAAATGAGTTGTTAGGGATTTATAAGTAGGCAAAAAAAGCACATGGAACCCTGGGAGGCCTCGAGGAGCTTGTGGCTGGTCTAGAATAAATGTTGATGACTCCTAGAAGAGAATGATGAATGCCTGGGAATATCCTACACATTGAATTCTTTTTGTGTTCTTCAAAGTGCATGGAAAGAGGGTGGGATATGTTCCTGAGGATCACCTGGTACAACTCTCAATACCCTGGATAACTTTTGTGCTGCATTTTACTAAAACGTCACATCACAGGTCTTATTCCCAGAGCTACGAGTCAGTGATGCAGGGCTGTGATTTGAAGGCAGGTAAACCATTTTTACCTGAAGTACATCTTCTATGTGGCCAGATGCATTTCAGAGAAAAGTGTCAAATCCAGAAGGATACTGTAAAGCTGACTGTTCATGCTGCCCCAACCCACACCATGCTGACCGTGATCCTAATGTCTTTCCCTTATTCTCCCATTGTATTTCAGATTTAGGGGCAGAGTGCATCTCCATATCCTAGGTCCTCTCTTGTCCTTCTCCTCCCAACCTTCTGACTTACTACTTACCTCTCATATTCCATCATGCAAACATAATCATCCTCTCTTAGATTAAAAAAAAAAAAAAAAAAAAAAAAAAAAAAAAAAAAACAAGACATCTAACTTCCCTTCCCATCACTCTGTGTGTGTCAGCTATGCCAGGCTCTCACATCAGGAAATTGACAAGAGGTTGCATGATCCACACAAGAGACTTTCTACTTAAGATCTCTTTGCAAGTTCTCCCTATATTAAAATGGCCTATGGCTTTTGTTAAAATGACACCAAATCATGACATGGTGGAAATATTTGGGGAATCAAAAAACTGACACCCTCTCATGGAAACTACAGAAAATTTCATCCCTCTCTGACCATCTTGCTGCAGCTACAACAGATCACAAGGCCCCCCTGGCTGTAAGCAGCACAAACTGATCATCTCACAGTTCTGAAGTCAGAATTGGTTCTGAGCCAAGATCAAGGGCTCAGGATAGCTGAGTTCTTCCAGGAGGCTTTTGGGAGCCAATCTACCTCAAACCTCGCTATTTCCCAGTTGCATCCATCCTACCTGCTCCTGGCCCCTTCCCCATTACTCAAGGCCCCTTTCCATGTTCAAGGCCCCTCTCTGCTTGAGATTCCCTCTATCAACAGTGAGGGCTATGTTGTTTTCTTCCAGGTAATTCTGAACACACTTCACATCTTTAATTCTCAACTCAATCGATGTGCCAGATTTCTTTACGACCTATGGTTGTGTTCATAGACTCCTGCAAAAAGCCATCCATGAATTACTTGAGGGACTCCTCTCATGGCAGATGGGGAAATTTAGGTTTGGAATTGAGAACTATGTTGTGGCTCTTCTCACTCAAATGATCGCCCAATGCTCATGACCTCTGTCTTTACTCCACTAGGAATATCCCTTTGGTAGCTCTGGTGGTGGGCACAACCCATTGGAAACTGGGAAACCCACCTCTTACCCATGCTGTTCCAATGTCCACAAACCCCAAAACATCATAGAGTTTATACATCGTCCTCTCTTTCTATTTTTGTTTTTACTTCCAAAGCTAAACTATCCCCTTGTTTCTTTCATGCCTCCTCCTTATCTTCCAAGGGTCAGTAACACAAAACTGTGCTTATGTCATGGGCCAGGCTACATGGGCAATGACTACACAGACTCCATTTTGCCTTGAGACACCAATGTTCTGTAAGAAGTGTTTCTCCCAGGGAACCCTGCCTCTGTGCCCATCAATAGGGGCTGAGAACAGCATGTTTGGCAGCACAAAATGGCAATTCTTATACCATGTAAAAATGTTCTTCCCTTTGTTCCCATTTTTCTTGGATAAAGTACCCTGTCAGAGATTAATTGTCTAGATGTTACTAACATTTTTTTTTAACTTGTAATCAATAAGAGAGTTTTGGGCCCACTCCCTTTTCGGCTTATAATTTTAGATCTCATGATGTTTGTTAATGGTTTTGAATCATAGCAACAGCCACTTATGTATTAAAGTGGTTTTGGACTATAAAGAGTATACTCAAACCCAAGGAGGGGGTTAAAGTGTGTAAATTTGCAGCCTCACCTTTGGGCCACCAGCTGTTGAATCCAGACCACCAACTGGTGAATAAAGTTTCTGTCTCCTGCTCTAAGATCCACTTGGTGATTTATTGCAATCTTGCCTTAACTCTTAAAACACAAGAACAGCCTGTCTTCAACCAGTAAATACTACAGATCACCACTCACAGCTCAGGGGACTAACTGTGTCCTGTGGGCCCAGGGAACCATGTTCACCCCAAGCAAATCTGAGCTTCCCTGGTCTGACGTGGGACACCTGGATACACTGAACCTGTATTGATTGACCAGGAGGATTCCACCCTGCAGCTGTGGCCAGACTGCGCAGCCCTGCTGATTTGCATGTGCCCACAGCAGAGCCCACTGTCCTGAGGACTTCTTAAGATGTTGCTCACACCCTGTGCATGATACAGTCCCAGTCAGGACACAGCATGGCCATGAAGGCCCCTGCTCAGCTCCCGGGGCTCCTGCTGCTCTACCTCCCAGGTAAGGAGGGACAGTACTGGGGATGTACTAATCAGAGTGTGGTCATTGCTGCCTGGCTACTCAGGAAAGTCCTCTTGGAACATCACTACTTACAAGGATATTTCTTTTAATGTTTGCAATGTCAAGTGTCAATGTGACATCATGATGACCCAGTCTCCATCCTCCTTGTCTGTGTCTTCTGGAGACAGAGTCACCATCACCTGCAGGGCCAGTCAGGGCATTAGCTATTATTTACACTGGTATTAGCAGAAATCAGAACAAGCTCCTGATCTATAGTGCATCCAATCTGCAATCTTGGGTCCTCTCGAGGTTCAGTGGCAGTGGATCTGGGACAGATTTCACTCCCACCATCAGCAGCCTGGAACCTGAAGATGTTGCCAATTATTACTATCAACAGAGTAGCAGTTCCTCTCCCACAGTGACACAGGCTATGACAAAAACTTTGCAGGGAGCAGAAGTCTGAGGCTGGGCTGCCTCAGCTGCTCCTCCTGCTGCCTCCACCTGCTAGAGGGCACTGCTCAGAGGCAGCCAGGCCCTGATCACTACAAGGAGGGTCAGTCAGAGGATCCAGAGGGTCTCCTTTGAACCCTGACCCTTCAACTCAGCCCCAGCATGCAATGAGCTCACTGTATGATACAGAAAGTAATTTAAGACGTGAAGAGATTGAATTAGACAGTATCAGGGACTGTGCAGAAAAGATAATCCTCTCCATGTATTCCACATGGGAATACTTTAGACTTTATTTTTTAGCATAGTGTAAATATCCAGGAAAATTGGGGTGAAGTACAGAGTTCTCCTGTGTCCTCCCTGCTACCACAGCCCCTCCATCACCACCCTTGTTGACTCTGTTGCTTCTGTTACAATGTGTCAACCTATTTCCATGTCTACCGGTCACACCAGGGTCACTTTGTGCATTGTGGAAGTAGTTAAATGGACAGTGACCTGTGTCTACAGTGTGCCCTGGCACAGTGCAGGTCCCACCCTCACACTATCTGAGCTCCAGCTGCTCTTCATCCCCCTCTCTACTGCAGACTTTCATAATTTTTCATCCTGTAGTTTCACCTCAACTGACTGACAGGGGCCTGGCATTAACAGCATGTGAGATATTCAGACTGGCTCTTACCTCAGTGCTGTGCACATAAGTTTCCTCCAGGGGTTTCAATGATGTGATAGGTAGGGGTTTTCTTTTTCTTTTTTTTTTCTTTTTAAATTTTTCTTCAAACTTGGTACTGAATTCAGGCATGTGCTACCACTTAGCTACATTTATAGTCCTATTTTTATATTTTGAGAAGTGATCTCTTTAAGTTGTTAGGTCCTTGCTAAGTTGCTGAACCTGACCTTAAACTTGTCATTCTGTTTTCTCAGCCTCCTTGTTGCTGGGGTTACATGTGAGCATCATTGCACCTACCTTAAATGCTGTGTTCTTTTCATTGCTGAGTAATATTCTATTTTCTGGATCTGTAACAGTATTGATCCATTCCTCTACTGAAGGGCAGACTTGTGTCTTCCAAGTTTTCAATGTAGAACAAAGATTTTTTAATAAGTTTTCATTTATAGATTTTTATTCACCTTTTAGATGTGTACTTTCACCATCTTTAGTTTCATAGCAGAATGTCTCCTGTTATCAGAATCTATCACACTGTCCTCCATATCCTGTTTTTATCTTGGAGACAGTTTGTGGACACTCCCCAGAGCAATGAGCTGACTAGAGTGGCTTGTGACTGCAACCAGGACCAGGTCAGCAGCAGTGATGAGGCCTGGGCTCTGCTCTTGCTGCCTGTGGGGTTCTCCCTCCTGGACTTGGCCATCCCTGGGGGCGGGGACAGGGTGTTTCCCATGTGTTTTAATTTGCATTTCCCTGGTGACCTGGAGTGTCACAGTAATGTTTGGACAGACGTCTACAATGTGCAATGGACAGATCCAGCTCTCAAATTCTTGACACTTTTCCATTCTTTATGGTCCTTTCCCATCCTGTGTTCCAAGGTCCCTGCTCCTGTCATGTCCCTATTCTCTATAGAGCCCCTCACAGCCACTTTGTGGTCAGCTACACACTCTCTTCATGTTTCTACAACTGAGGGCTTTTTATTTTACAATGATTCCTGAGGAATATTTCCTGGATCCACAGTCTTTTTCTTCAGCACCTCAAAGTGTGTCCTTTTCTTTGTCCTCCCTGTTTCCAGGGGAGAAATTCTCTGTTTATTCCAGTTGCTTCTCCCATAAAACTAAGAAGTCTCTTTTTCCTCCCAGCTTTTAAGGTCTTGGTCTCTGTCTTGAGAAGCTGGCAGTGTGGCTGAGGGGTGGGCTGGAAGCACCTCCTGGTCATCTGAGTCCCTGTTCTCTGGCCCACTAGGCTGTCTCCAGGATTCTCTAGCTGGGTGTGACCATGGCTGTCCCTCCTGCTGCCTCCTTTCTCTGTCTGCTCCATTCACCTGCTCAACTCCCCACTGGGCTCTTATTATTGTGAATGGAGTTTTCAGTCCTGGAACTTTTCTTTTTCTGTTTTTACACAGTTTCTGTCCCTGGCTGATGCTTTCTGTTTGTTCTTCATTTGTTTCAAACACATTTGCAATTGCTGGTTGATGCACTTCTATTGTGGTTGATTTAAAATCCTGTTCAGATGATCCTTAGGGACATGTTAACTCAGTGTTAATGTGAACTGACTGAATTTTCTCATTCATAAAAGGTTATTCAGGATTTTATGAAGATGAGTGTTTTCTTTGCTACCTGGACATTTTAGGAATTGGGTCACATCACAGGGCTGGAAATTCTGAATTACTGACGAGACCGTAGTACAGGCCAGCACTGTGATTTATTGCCTACATAAGGTCAGGACCAACCCAAGTAAACAGTTTATTTTTCTTCTAGTCCTTGAAACCTCTTTGGAAGCACTTAGGAGCCACAGATGCCTGAATTCAAGGCAAATCCTGCTAATCACCAGTCTGTGTTGGTCAGTTTTACTTTGTTCTGCCAAAAACTCAGCACAAATCTAATGTAGTGCAGGAGGAGTTTATTTGGGCTCATGGGTACAGAATTCCAGTCCATAGTCAGCTGACCCCATTGCTCTGGGCCAGGTGGTCAGAACATCAGAGCAGAAGGGTGTGGTGGGGACAGCTGTTTCACCCATGGTGGCCAGGAATTGCAAAGAGAGAAAAGAAGGAGCTTCAGGGAGGATGCACCTTCCAGGCTCACCCCTAGTAACCACCTTCTCCAGCCACTCCCACTGCCCTCAGTCACCACCCAGTGAGTCTACTCAGACCAGGAAGGACTGATCAGGCTCAGCTCTCTAAATCTTTTCATGTCACCTCTGAATATTTCTACATTAACAAAGAAGTTTTATAGGGACATTCTCATGTCCAAGCCATAACAAATCCTAAAGAAGAACACAAGCAATCACTGTAAAATAACTGTCTTCTTTCTCATTTGCAGTTAATATCTTAAAACACTGACTTTTGGTGGCCAGGTTAGAAATAAAATTCCCAACATAATCCTGAAGGAAGCTTGTCATGGAGCAGAAATCTAAGAGTCCTCCCCTTTCCTGCTCCCTTACTCTTCTCCATGCTGGGCCTTCCCAGGAAAACTGCAGCCTCTGTTGAGCCTGTGTTCACACTGTCAGGGCTTAAAATAGTGTCCTCTTGTGCTTTCTTCTGACTGTTCCTGATTTTATGTTATGCTCATATGAGGACAGCTCTCACCTTCTTTTGACAAGTGTGCATTACTGTTCCTCAGGACTTATGTCCTCCAGGTCATCCTCTTCTCAACAACCAAATGAAAAGAAGAAACCTACTCAATATAGTTCAATTACACAGCTTGGCACAAACCATCAAGAAATGTGACTTTTGATTGTGTACTTACTAATGGATGATGAGTTAGTAAACCTTCAGGATATACTTGAAGGTATTCTGTAGTAAACTCAGAGAGGCATTCTAAAGCTGGGATCAGGACCTGCTACCCTGTAGAGTCTAGAGTTGCAAGAGTAGAAAGTCACATGCCCCTTAGTTCCAAAGACATTCCTTCCTGCCATCTGGATAATGATATTAAAGATAAAGTGCATCTTGAGGGAGACTTCTACAGTTTGCAGGTGATCAAATCCATGTGGGTTTTAGGGTGAAATTGTGATTGGAGCACCAGTGGGAGCCATGATCAGGCACTTATTGTTCCTGGTCCTGGAGAACACAGTAGTCCTGGTGAGGAGATTTCCATCTCAGTCAACTATACCCTGTCTGAGTGTCTGGATGTTGACACTCCTTAGAGTTTATGGGCAGGAAGACACACATGACCACAGCATAGGTGTGTGAGGAGGAAGACACCACAGCCCTCCAGGGGACAGTGATCTGAAACTAAAGCACTCCATGGTGGCAGGTGACATTTGGTTCTGCTACAGACAAATCAGATACTCTGAGGTGGGTGTATTACCAACTGCACAGTAGAGGTGGTGGAGAGACGTGTCACTTGTCATGACTCCCATCCCTGCCTCCACTTGATTAAAGATCTTTTGTGCAAATATGGTGGTAATAAGGGGGGCACACAGACCAGACAGTCTTCCCAGGGGAGAGAGACTTCTAGCACACATGGCCACTTAGCTCTTCTCTGTGGCACCTTCTCTGCTATCCCAAAGAATCCATAAAGTCTGCACATGCAGAACCCACTCCACAAGCCCATCTGCTGCACCTTCTCAGGATCACTGTGTCTGATTTTCTGTCTTCTCCTTGAGACACTCAGCCAAGCAGCTATCCAGGAGTCCCTGCACAGATCTTTGACCAGGGCATCCCCTGTCCACACACCATATGCTCTTCCTAAATATCTACTATGTTAATGTGATATACAAGATCCACCATTGTCATGAGCTGTCCATGGGTTGTGTGTGGGTCACTGTGCATGGAAGCCTGGTGCATAGGAACATCTGGTGTTTGGGAATGACCAGTGGGCATTTTCTCAGGTCAATTGCCCAGAGACATTGTGAATTTTTATCCCTCTCTGTCATGACCCACACAGCACATGAGATGGGTGTGACCTGCCAAGGTGCCAATCAACCTGCTGACTGCAAGACAACAGGAAGCAAGGCTCCCCTTTGAAATCCCTACCTTTAATGTACCCCCTTAAGTAACCCACCAGAGCAATCTTTCCTTTGTCTAATTCCAGCTCTTTCATCTACTGAGTGTATCAGGGGCTCAGCTTTTTTAATATATTTCTAACACTTTGTCATTTGTCCTTCCCCAATTATTTTAGATTTTAACTTTTCAGGTGGCTTACACCCTCTTTGGCAGAAAGAAGAACCTGCCAAGGAGATTCTGGGTGTGACCCCTGGAAACCCATTCTTCTGTCTACACTCTGGGAACATACACTGTATACCTTACATATGTCATTTTATGAGGCTAATCCATTCAGGTCAAAGCCTAGTTTGTTTTTCCCCCCCATTGACATTATCTAATTGAGACAATCTTGTTATTCCTGGAGTAAGCTCATACAGAAGTGCAAGAGTAAGGCAGAAACTTGGTAGTAGACATCAGGATAATGTTCATGGATTATGACTTGGACATGTATCTGCTGATTACCAACAGTATTAGCTGCGTCTTAACATAAAGTAAGCTACTTGTTCATTCTTCCAACAATAATTTTTGGCATAAAAGTCCCAGCATCAAAAATACAGATATAGGTCTCAGGTGATGAGATTTCATTAATGACTTTCACTAATTACTTTATATAAAATTCATTTTTGAACAATCACGTTTCAGTATAGCACATATTTGATTCCAAACATTACATAACACAATATTAATGGTGATATTTCTACAGTGCACCTCTTGCCAGACACACTCACACATTATCTTTACAGAAAAATTTCATATTGGAGATCATTGTATGTTATACTCTGGAGTTGTGTGCCATGATTGCTAGATATCAAATGTAAAATAGCCTGAGTGATAGGGGACTTTCTGTGGGGCACTCAGAGCTGCCTGTGTGTGAGCTGTCTTTGCTGGATGTGAAGATGCTATTTTCAAGTTCTGCTCCACTTACTCTAAGAACATGCCCAGACTTTCCCCACTCCTTCTAGGGTCAGAGCTCAGGAGATACAGTTGTAACTAGCCACCTGGTCCTGATGTCACATGGCTTCATGAGACAGTCCTCCGTCCCCAACCTCCTTCCCAGGATGGACCCTCCCATCAAGCACCACTCTCCTAGGGTCTCTCCATCCTCCTTTGTAGGGAACAACAAACCTTAGCTGACATTTTACATACAAGCTGCCTTTGTATCATTTTAAAAGATCCTTGTTGCTCTTGTAACTTTCCTTTTGATTGCCCAATTGATCTTTTTCACTGTGAAAGTTGTACCTGGAGTTTAGTTGAGATCACCGTATTTTTATGTAATATAAAAGCCAGGACATATCCTCTTGTGCTTGAGGGTTTTCAGCTGCATGACAGAGTTTGCTGGAATAAGTAACAGCCCTCACACAGATAGGACAGGTGCACCTTAGCCAGTGTGTAACCCAGGCACTGCTGTCCTCATGGTCGTGGGGATGAAGGCATGCAGAAAAGAGTGACTGCAGGAGGAAAAGAGAACAGAATCATTTTAATCCCTGTTGAATTCTGTGTGGAGTCTGCTGTGATGTGTGGTGTGTGGTGTGTGTGGCCGTTCCTCTGTGTGGATCAGGGATGGCCCAGGGCCATCTTGAGATGCACCTGAGAGGGGAGGAAGGAACCCCATGGCCAATGAGGGACAGCAACAACAAGACCAGAAGAATTACTTGGGAAAAGGAGGGACCTGAAAAGCTCAAAACAAAGTGTTCATTGAAAAAAAAAAAAAAAAATATATATATATATATATATATATATATATATATATATCTTCTGCAGTGTGTGCAAAATCAACCAAGGCCTACAGTGATTGATAACTTTTTCAAATACTTCATATAAAAATCATTAGTTAATTGGCCACAGTCTACAGCATGGATGAGCCGACTTTCAACAGTTCTGTAAAGACATAACTGTACATGATTTTATTACTTCCCATCCTCTTCTTCCCTCTCACATGGGACTTTCTGATCTGTCTCCAGGGCTGGGAAACAAACTGTTTTCTTTTTCAATGTGACCTCCACAGTATCAGCTCACCAGAAAAGGTTTCTGGGTAGGTGACCTTGGACACCTTCACTTTCCCCTCCTGTTTTCATGTCCTCAGTCAATGGGTTAGTGGCTGGGATGAATCACAGCTGTGATGTGCTGAACCTCCCAGGCCACAGCAGACTCCAGACCTCAGCCAGGGACCAAGCTCCTGACACACACTCCCCTGCAGAGCCCCAGTGTCACCATCCTCCTGGCCCATCTCCAAATGGGTCTGTTCTTTATTTAAAAATAATGTCATAAAACTTGATTAAAAAAGAAAAACTGAAGCTGTTCTTGCCTGGGCAGAGAAAACATCATTCACCCATAACCCTGGAGACACAGGACTCCTACAGAGAAGGTGGGGGTCTGAGAAGGATCCTCAGGGACCAGGGGTACGTCCCTCCATTGCTCAGAACCTGCAGAGTCTGAGGGAAGAGGCTTAGTGTCTGGTGGCACCTGGAGCTTCAGCATCTTTGGGACCTTCCCTCCTACTCTCCTAGCACCCTGGGTAACCTCACCCAACTTCTGAGTGCTAGTTGGGGCCTGAGAGCCCCTGGAGCTGCTAAGAGTCATGAATTTTCTAATTATCACACTCCTCAACTTAGAAATTTACCATTTATTTCTGGTGAGTCTTTCAAAGCCCTGGGCAATTGGCAAGAGAAGACAGATTCTAGACATGGAGGTGCTGTGGTTCACCCCAGCCATTAGTGTCATCTGCCACAGAAGGTGGGAACCTCTACTCATGAGGCCTTCAACTCTCTGGGACCCCAGGGTGAGGGTGAAGATGCCCTCAGGGCTGACCTCTCCCAGGGCTCCTCTATCCCCCCTGTGGGCACAGGTCTTAGCACATGTGCTGGGGCTGCACAGAATTCACTCACCTTGGTCCCTCCTGAGCAACCCTCTAGGAAAAAAGGACGGGGCAGTGTTAATGGCAGATGTCCTTCACAAATGACACTGATGAATGGGGTTGACAGCTGGTGGCCCAGTGTTGTAGAGAACTTTTAACACTGTGAACAAAAGACCTGAGAAGAACAGATCCAGAGGAGGGACATTTACTTGGTGCTCATGGTTTCAGTGTTCAGTCCACTCCACTGCCCTGGGCCTGAGGTGAGGCAGGGCATCTTGGCTCCTCCAGGCACTTTGTCTGTTTCTGAGTTATTTCTGGATTTGGGGTGTGTCTGCCTTGACCTTTGTCAAATGCTTATACTGGACTATGTCTTTCCATGACCTGAGTTAGGGATTCCATGGGAGACTGGAGATAACACTGGGGAAATACAGGGACAACCCATCAGTGAAACCTTTGCAAAAAGCAGGGGCACTTCAGTGACACTGAAGTCTTCTTTTGAAAGAATGTCACAACCAAGAGTAAACATAACTAAAAGTCTGGAGATAAAATTGTTTGAAAAAAACTGTGACTGGAACTTTGAAAGTAGCCATGTTTGAAAATAGTGACATTCCAAGTGGATACAAATCAGCTGGTCTCTGCTCAGCAGGGGACTCTCAATCACCCATGTGGCCCAACTAAAGACCCATCAGCCAACTCCTTGTCCCAGAAAGGTGAAAAAATGGAAGGTGACAGTGAACCCACATAGGAACCACAGGAAGGGATAAGCCTTCAGCCTGATGTGCAAACTAATGACCTTGACCCTTTCTCAACATCACTTTAACATAGACTGATGTAAGCTCAGGCGATAAACCACATAAGCCCATACATTAGCATACCCAAGGGTGTGTCAGGTCCCCTCCCTGGTTGAGGGACTTCTCTCACTTTTCCTGAAATAAATCCTACTCCATTTACACTTCCCTTTTATTATTGTCCATTAATTTTATTCCATGAAGGAAATTGGTAAAGCAGAAAACCAGTCTCTTCTCAAACCTCTGTATCCACTGCTGTCCCTCCTGATTTAATAAAAGACAAACATCAATTGATCTGAGGCTTTGGTTTATAGTAAGGGTTTGGAATTAAATAGAAATGAGAAGTCACAATATGTACTGCAAACAGGAAGTCCTCTAAAGCACAGGGAATGGTAATGTAAACTGCATGCTCTCACAGTTCTGGGAGTGTGCTCATGAAGAGGCAGATACATAAACAGAACAAAGAGAGGGCAGCTGTGACAATAGAGGACAATCTGTTCCTGTGTCAGAGCCCAGAGCACCTCTGCAGAGGCAGTCCTTGGAGGAATCATGGAATATGAATAAATGAAGTCCAAATAGTAAGGTTTGAAAGACCAAGGCCACCTGATAGGAATGCAGATTCTGAACATGGGAGATTCCCTGGTGCTGCTCCAAAACCAGAGCTCACCTGCCACTGAAGGCCCAGGCTACAGGCCTGTCTTCCTTGGACCTGCATGGGATCCCAGTTGTAGAGGCCTGCTACACCTCCCAGGTGACTCCCAAGTTTTCACCCTGGTCCACGTGTCTTCTGCAGGTGCAATGGGTGGTGAGGAATCTTCCTCTTCTGGATCCTTCCTCTAAGATGAGGTGCCTCATGGAGCTTCTCCACAAGAGTCAGAATCAGGGTCCTAGGAACAGTGTTCCCAGAAGCCATGGTGAGTCCTGCAGTATCCAGCTGACCTTCCCCTGTGGCCACTGTGGGTCAGGCCCACCATGGCCATTGGTAGGCTCCCTTGCTGAGGCTTCTGATGGGTTGATGGGTTTTATGATTTTTAGTTTGTAACTAAGGCCATGATGTGGCTGTCATGGTTACTGTGTGATCAAAGCCATAAACCCTCTGAGTCAGCACATGCACTCAAGGTCATAAAGTGTAATCTGTGAGCAGGAGCCCTGTGTACCCTGTTGGCAGGGGCCTTGTTTGTTTGAACTGCAAATTAAAGGAGTCTAGGAAAATGGCTCAGGGATGGGGTCTGGCTACACGTTATTGCTCCCTCTGAATAAAGAATGACCAGCATTCCCACCTGCCTCACATCCTTCAACTGCCAGATCCTGAGCCCCACTTCCTGAGCCTGAGTCTCCTCCTCACAAAGGCAGTCATTATTTCCAGCTCTTGGAGTTCTGTCAGGAAGGACAGGACACAGAATATTTTCTATGTGCCACAAAGTGCCTTTAGCAAGTTGGAATCACATTATGAAAGCTTCATTAAGTCACAGAATCCACAGTAAAGGAAGAAATTAAAAGCAAGGGATAAGGTTCCTTTCACCAAACAATGAAACCCTTTTACCAAATGAAATGCAAACCAAGTGTGGACATGGAGTTATTTCCCATCCTGATCAAGGTGTCAGGCTGAACAGCATAATCTGTGTCACTGAGAGCTATTCCGAGAGCAGAGTTCCAGGCCTGCTGGAGGAGAATCTGCACTTCTAGAATGTGGAGTGGTCCCTACACATGAGATTTGGGTGACTACCTGTAAGATACAATTTTTTTAGATAGAGTTCTTAATCTGCAACAGGCCTTTTAATGAAATTTCAATTTAAACACTTATTAATAAAAAAACACTTTTTAGGCATTTTTTGGTTGCTATAGCAAAATTCCTGAGCTAAGTAAGTGCTCAGTAAAGAAAAGTTTTGTTTCATAGTTTTCAAGCCCTAAAGTCCAAGGTTGGGCAGTCTAACCTGTTGTCCACAGTTGAGGTCCCCTGGGCAGTGTCACAGCATGGTGTGTGGGTGAGAAGGGTACCAGCTGCTGGCTATAGTGTCCAGGCCAGTGGTGTGGCCTCACTTATGACCACCCACTCTGGAGAGGACTCCCTCTGTATGTGAGTCCAGCACTGGTCCTTCTAGGGGCAGCAGCTTCATTGACCTGGCCCCTCCCATCAGACCCCACCTCTTAAAGAACCAACCATTTTCTATCAAGGCCACACTGGGACCAAACCTCCAAAACAGAAATTCCTAGGGGAGGACCAATCAGGACCTCAATTTTTAGCAACCTCAATTTTTACCTTATAATTAATATGTAATTAATTGACATATTTGAACATTATTGCACTTTGGCAAAGTAGAATGTGGACAGGCATTTCTCAACTACTTGATCAACTGGTCCACTCTCCAGCTTGGCTGGGCACTTGGCTTCTTCCTGCTACCTCCCATGAGAATTCTGTGGGTGTTATTCTTGTCCACAATGACTCCTGTATTTACACATTGTGGTAATGCACACATGAAAATAGGAACAGGAGGGAGAGCAGCAGGGCAGATCAGCTGGATCAGAGGGAGGACAAAGGACAGGATGGGAAAGGACTGGGCAGGAGAATGGGCACAGTTTGACATCCACACACCTCACTGCTGTGTGTGCTCAGACTGCACTGGCACCATTGAAGTAAAACTCCTCACTGTGGAAATACTGACATTTAATATTTTCACATCTACCCATTTAATTAGAATGTTTTTAACTTTAGAATTTATATGAACAATAATCAATTCATTACGTTATTTAGAAAAATTAAAAGTAAGTCATAACTGAAAAAAAAGTATAAACTGCATAGAATTTTTGGAAATTTACATGTTTCCTTATCATATAAATTTTGGTGGTTAGTCTCCAGAATCCTGAGAACTAAGAGTGTAAACAGGCAGGGTCCCTCAGTGTTTGGGGCACAGGTTTCTCTGACTTCCTGCATCTGGCATGTCCATGAATTGATCCTCCACTGAGTAGTGACAGGCTGTGTCTTAGAGAAGGTGGCCTGCTGCCTTAAGGGGCCTCTGGGCTCAGGATCCATCCTGATACCTGGGTTTGGAGTAGCCCATCTGGGAGGATGGATCTCTAGTTTCACCAGGGACCCACTCTCACCTCATACTGAAGAGACCTCCCTTTGGGCCCAGGCAGGAGCAGAGGGCTGTGTCTCTCCTCCTGGCCACACAGGGGTGTGTGTGCCACTGGGCTTCAGGGTCCTCAGAGCACAGCCTTGTGCTGGAATGAAAGTGCCAATTCTGCATTCAGCGATCTGACCCAACCACACCCATGCAGGTCTAGTGTCCAGCAGCCTCCCAGCTCCCAGGGGTCACACGCAGGCTTGGAGCTTCATAGACACAACTGACAGCATCTGGCATCAGAGTCAAAACCACAAGAAGCCCACGTGCATAAGTCCCTTGTCTTTCAGTTGAAACTGGCCACCTTAGACACACACAGGCTCCTCCCACCTGGGCCCAGGGGGAATTTAGTCTCAGCCACCCTTGGTAATGTGTGTCCAGGGGAGAGAGAGCAGCTCTGCCTACTACTCAGTTTTGATGTACACACAGAGCATGGTATGCTATTCACAGGAGTCTGAGACTCTGCCTTGGAATAAAGGATTTGCCTTTTCTTCTCTTTCTATGGGCATATAGGAAAATGTTTCTGGTCAATAAATTTCTGAGATATTTTATCATGTCAACAATTTCTGAGGTAAAATAACCAATGTTATAGGAAGATTTTAAAGATCTCATGTTCATTTCAAATAAAAATAGTGGCATTCTCTGAAACTTTATACTATTATAGAATACTTTATAAACCCAACATTTTTCTAAACCTGATTTATTACTAATCAGATGCTACAGATTTTTTTCTGCTCCTGGTTTTCCCACAATCCAGGTTTCCACAGTGGGAATGGGCATGTGAGTTTCCCAGGGCTGCTCAATAGGCAACGCAAACCTGGCCTCACTCAGAGGAGTACACTTCCCAGCTCTGGAGGTTGCAAGTCTGGAGTCCAGGGGCAGCAGGCCAAGCTCTCTCTGCAGTTGAAGATGGGCCCCTTCCCTGCCCCTTCCAGGCTCTGGTTGCCCATGCACTTCTTTCCTGGTATCAGTTGAACCCCAGGGTCTGCCCAGGGTTCCTGTGCTTTCCTTCTGCCTGCAGGCTTCTGCTTGTGCCCTATGTCCTCCTGTCATGTCAGCAGTGGCCTTCAGTTGTACCCTGTGCTCCAGGGGGACCTTTCCTTACCACCTACCTCCAACAGCCCTATGCCATGTCATGTCAGAACCCCATTTACTCAGTGTGAGAATTTGACCATGTTTTGGGAATGATATAATTAATCCATGACACTGAGTAAGACTAATTTTTCACTGGACACCCATTAGAATACTTCTCACATATGAGCTGTAACAGTGTCATTTGTGCACATGTTCTTTCTGTGTTGATTTTCTGCTCTTTTCTACCCAACTCTGTCACTAGCATGGCTAATTAGAAGGCCCATATTTTCAGAAGCATGATTCAGAATAACTGTGTGTAGCATCACATATCAGGTGGAAGAACAGCAAATTCACAGAATGAAGCAAAACATAAGGGTTAAAAAAATGTCAACTAGGTAAATATGACATTTAAAATTCTACACTCCTCCCCCAGATGTTTTTCAGTCAATCTGGTTGCTACAGTGGAAATCAGTGTGAAAGTCAAGGTCACTTCAGTTTCTCCAGGTCTTACTCTTTGGGATTTTGCAGAGCAAATAAATGCCAAGCTTTTTTGTTAAATTTGTCAACCATCATACATGTCTTTATTATTTCAATTGCTGCAGAATTCTGAGTTCAAGACAAAAGAATTTGACTTTGGCACCAATATGCTGGAGGTGAGATGTGAGACTCAAGGTGACCTGAGACAGGTTGTCATTTGTTCACCTGGGGAGTGAGCATGCTGTTTTCTATTAAATTAAGATTGACATATGGACTGACCTTGAACAGCTGTGGCCCAGCCTCCTCCTCCAGGGTGAACCATGATTAAATGAAGGCCCAGTAGATGCCAATCAGTGGCCTGGGAACTTAAGCCCTGACAGCTGAGGGTTCCTTGCCTCTCAGGAAGTGTATCAACTTCTGAGCTGAGAACACATGGGTGTGGCTGCCCCACACAAAAAGGGCAGGGGAGAGAGACAATCCTTGCCTACAGCAAAGAAGGAACAGGACCCCTGATGTGACCTGGCTCTACAGGGTGAGAAAGACTCCTGTGGGAGATCCTTTTTTTCATAATCCATTGAAAATTAAGAATCAATTATGGATTTTGAGTGTCAGAGGAATTTTCTTTCTCCCTATAAGGTGCTTTAGATTTATGCAAGGGCCCAGGAGAGATCATTTCCAGCACTTGTTAACATGGAGCTACCACAGGAGTCTGAAGTACCTGAAGGAGATGGGTTTGTGTGGAGGAAATTTACTGTCAGTTCTAGTGGATGTGGGATGATTTCCTTCTCCAGGTTTGCTTCTGGGATTGAGTCCAACAGCCTGGCCACCCCTCTCCAGAGATTTCCCTGTACACACTGACTGCATCTTCATGTCTCTGGTGCTTTATTTGTGCTTCCTACTGAACTCATAGAAAATCTCTGTCTTTTCCAAAAATTTTCACTATCATCATCAGATCCTCTGCCCACTACTGCAGGCAGCCTGGACTTCATCTCATTGTTTTCCCCCAGTCACAGAAGAAATTTATTTGTTCAAAGTCAGTTTACACCTGCCATTGTTTCTTTCCACTCAGCTGCACCCACCAGGGGATTTGCATGCTCCCTGGGGAGGGCCTTCCTGCAAAGCTGACACAAAAGCTCAGCTCTAATCTGGCCTTAACTCACCAGGACTCCTCAGCTCAGTTTCTCAAAATGAGGTTCCCTGCTCAGATCCTGGGGCTGCTGCTGCTCTGGTTCCCTATTGAGGAGAGAGGGAATGGGGAGGTAGAAGTGGAAGGGAAATGAGCTCATTGCTTCCTACATGTGGTCCCTGCCCATGTTCATGGTGTGAGATTCACCTCAATAAATGGGGAATGTGATGTTTAGATTAATGAAAGGGAAGAAGTATTTAGAAGGAAAAAGAGAGATTTGTGTCCTGGTGAAGACTAGGACCTAGAAAAAGAAGGTTTATGTTGTCAACCTCTAGACAGGCATTGTCCATGGCAACTTCTGTCTTATATGACCTTGTATTTTTTCTTAGGAACCCAAACTACATACACTAAATGCACAAATGATTTAGTTAAGAAAGGAACAAAAGAGAAATCATGAAAATGTTTCATAATACTGTGCATAAACTTTCATTTCTGTCATTATTTCAGGATTCAGTGGGGATTTTGTACTGACCCAGACTCCCTCTCCTTGCTCATCACCCCTGGGCAGCCGGTCTCCATCTCCTGCAGGTCCAGTCAGAGCCTCTTAAATAGTGATGGAAACACCTATTTGCATTGGTATCTGCAGAAGCCAGGCCAGTCTCCAAAGCTTCTGATCTATGAGGTTTCCAACCAGTTCACTGGGGTCCCAGACAGGTTCAGTGGCAGTGGGTCAGTTACAGATTTCACACTGAGAAATCAGCAGGGTGGATGCTGAGGATGCTGGAGTGTATTACTGTGGGCAATTTACACATGATCCTCCCACAGTGGTGCAGCCCCGAACAAAAACCTCCCTGCCTGGGTGGCCCAACTGTCAGCAGCTCAGCAGATTGTCTGCAAGGAAAAAGATGCAGCTGAATGACATGGCCACAACTCAGTCACCTCCTGTTAAGATCCCACCTACTGCAGAAGCCATTGCTTTGCACCAGCAGGAGGGAGATTACTGGGGAAAAGATGTGCTCCAAATTGAAATGAAGTAGGCCAAAGAGTAACTAAAAGTTCTTCAAAACTAAAGTGTTCTTCTGTCAAAACAAACACCAGAAATATTTTTTAAATTATTAGTGTACTTTCATTATAACCCTATTCTTGTTCTTCACAGGGTTTCTAGGATATATATGAATGGTCGTCAATCCTAAGCATAATGTTAACAACTGCACAACAAACAGATGTGAATTGACATTAGTAACTTCAAGGGATGTAGAGTGTAAGGGAGGGCAGTGATTTAAGGGAACTGAAGTCAAATTGTCACCAGCTCATATTAAGATGCTATAAATTTAGTGTGTTATATTTCAACCCCTCTCCACTGCAATGCCACCTCCATTCTCACATCTCCACACCTTGTTTTCTCAGGGGATGCTGCATGGATTTATCCCTGATGCACCCCACCTGGCCTTCAGGGCCTCGTTTGAAATCTCAGTGTAACATCCTGACCCCTGACTCCTGCATCCTGCATTCCTGCATAACCAGCTCCATGTGGGTGATGCCCATGTCTGCCACCATCTTGAGATGTCACCAAGCTTCCTGGGATCACAGATATACCTTCCTCTGAGTGCCTGAGTGGCTGAGCACAGGAAACTACTTCTTAGACATGCCCAGGCAAGCAGGGTACCCCATATTCTCTTTTCAAAAGAATTTCAACTTTTATACCCTTAAGACTGAGATGGGTGTGGCCCTGCTATTTCCTGAGATGTCTCAAGCCCTCTGTACCATTGTTCATTGATACAGCACTTGTCATATCCTGTGCTGAGCACCTGCTGTGCAGAGCCAAGACTTGAGCCAGGAAGGGAGCTTCTGACCCATGTGACCTGCAGGGTCCCACCACCACCATCCTTCTGCTCCTATCCAAGTTCATTGTTTTATATAAAAAGTCACCCCACTTGCTCCCTGAGAGGGTGTCAGGCTGTCCCATGTGCATGTGGTTATCTGGTACTTTTTTAATGGCAGATGCATCATGGGAAGCTGGGTACACTGGGGCTGCAGGGGCAGTTTCCTTCTCATCCTCAGCACACTGCAGAGGCTAGGAAGAAGGGCACAGGGTGGCAGTGGGGGCTGGAGCTTGGTAACCACTGGAACCTTCTGCATCACTCTTCAGCTACCCCTGCCCAAAGGTTGAGTAGGGAAGATTTTCCTGGGAGCCCTCAGAGACCCTCAGCAGCTCTGGAAGGGGTTTCAAATGGGAATCATGAGGCTGGGTTGGCCTCTCTAGACCAGGAGCCCTCAGCCTCCCTCATCAATGCCACTGCACCCCAAAGGGTCTCTCTGGCCCCTTCTCTTCTCTGGCAAAAATCCCAGCTTTGGCATCTCCCATGGGTTACACACCTAGTCCCCAATGCCCTGAGACTAGTATATTTTCTCAATTCCTAGTGAATTGTTGGTCTTTGTTTGACAACTTACTGAGGAGAAGGATCACGTTGGTTTCCCAGGAAATCTGGCCTAGTGACAGATGGAAGATAATCAGCTTCATGAATGTGGTGAATATGGGAGAAGGAATTCACAGTCAGGACTTGGGTCCCCAGACTCCAAATTCTTCAATTTGCTGTGTCACAAACCTGCCACTAGGTGGCAAGTAGACCCCACAGAGAGCAAAGCCTCAGCATCATTGGCCAAGGAGCAGAGATCCTGTCCTATGAGGAGCCCTAAGGCTTGGGGGCTGTGTCCAGTGCCCATGCTCATGGCTGCTGGGGCTCTGTTCACGATGGGCCAAGTGTCTCCACAATCCAGTCCCTGGGTACTTTCTATGTAACTTTGTGATCTCTCTTGACCACAAATTGACAAGCATGACCCTCCCATTGACACCAGTCTTAGAATCAGGGTGGGTCCTTTTTCTTCTGTTGTAGATGATGAAGCACCTAAGAAATGCCAGAGAAAATATAGAGAGCAAGTTTTATTAAAGGAACAGAACAGAGATGGTAGACTTCTCTGGAGCAAAGCCTGGACAGATATGACGTCTGCAGTAAATGGGGTGTCATGCTTTTATCATATACCTCCACCCTCTTTATTTCTTGTATACATTCCCAAACTCCCAATTTAGTTAACTTACAATATTATCTTTTGAAATTCAGAAAGAAAAAATAAAGGAAAAAAATAGACATCTTTATGGAAGGAACTAAGGGCATGGAACTGCAAAACTGTGTAATTTTGTAATTTTAGGCTCAACTCTTATTACAAAATTTTCATGAATAATATCCAATAACTGTATCTGTTAATCAGATGAAATGACAGATTTTAAATTAGCAGTTACAGTGTGCTTGTATTCTATATTTTATTGGTGTATTATAATTATACACAATATACACAATTGTGGGATTCATTGTTACCTATTCATTCCTCAACATGACATAACAATGGAATATGGCCAATATGATTTCCATTAATTTCATATTTTAGTGGCCACAGTCAATACAAATTTGCAAATCTATGTTCAATCCTGCAAAAAAAAGCATAGGTGCTGTGATGTATAAATGTCATTTCCCATACCCTAGTGTCTGAGTCTCACCTCATGACACCCAAATTGAAACTCATGCCAATACACCTTGCCAATATTCCAACAATGCCCTACAACTGTCACACTGAGAAAACAAGCATATTCTTTGATTCACATCCTGAGAAAATACCTAAAGCACTCTAGAAAATGTGTGGAAACTTCCTCCTTTTAACTATGGGCAATATTAATAATGCATTATCCTAGTTTGGGGTTTCAGGTGCGGAGAGGAACTGGAGAGTGCCATGTCTATTCAGGGGCTCCTGAAACTCTGGAGGGTTCAGTAGACCCTGAGGAATGAAGTCCTCACATGTGTCCTTGTGAGACAAAGGCCTTTTAAATACTCTATCCAATTCACAGGGCTCATGAGTGGCAAAGGTCTGTCAGTAAAATAGATGGTCTGATTCAGGGTTCAGTACTACAGGTCAAAGTCCCCTGGTTGTATATGCCTTAGCTGTGGATGAAGCTTTATAAAAGTGTTCCACCTTGTCTTTGAATATATCCCTTGCTGCTCTGCAATGCACATTATTTTTTAAAAATTTCATTTATTTGGTCTAATTAGTTATATATGACAGCACAATGCTCTTCAATTCTTAGTACACAAATGGGGCACAATTTTTATTTCTCTGGTTATACATGAAGTAGAGTCACATCGTTCCTGCAATCATACATACAACCAGAATAGTGAAGTTCTTCTCTTTCACCATCTTTCATACCTCCAGGCCCCCTTCCCTCCTTTCCCTCCTATTTTCCCATTCCAAAGTTCCTCATGCATCCCCATCCCCTGCATTATGGAGGAACATCCACGTATCATAGAAAATATTTGGCCTTTGTTTTTTCGGGATTCATATATTTTGCTTAGCAATATATTCTCCAACTCTTTCCAATAACTTGAAAAGCCATAATTTTATTCTCTTCTAATTCTGAGTAATATTTCTTTGTGTATATATACCAAGTTTCTTTATCCATTCATCTGTTGAAGGACTTCTAGGTTGGTTCCACATCTTAGCTATTGTGAATTGTGCTCCTATAAACATTGATTTGACCTTGTCACTCTAGTATGCACTTTTTAAGTCTTTTGAGTAAAAGCCAAGAAGTGGGATAGCTAGTTCAAGTGGTGGTTCCATTCCAAGTTTCCTAAGAAATATCTATTGTGCTTTTCAGATTGGTTGCCCCAATTTGCAGTACCATGAGCAGTGTTAAGTGTGTGCCTTTCCCCCCACATCCTTGCCAACACATATTGTTGCATGTATTCTTGCTACCTGCCATTCTAACTGGAGTGAGATAAAATATTAGAGTAGTTTCAATTTGCATTTCTGTAATTGCTAGAGATGTTGAACATTTTTGCATATACTTGTTGATCGATTTTATTTTTCTTCTGAGATCAATTGTATTTCTTCTTCAGTTCCTTAGCCAATTTAATGATTGGTTTATTATTATTATTATTATTATTAATTTTGTGTTGCTTTCTTTTAATTCTTTATATGTTTTAGAGATTAGTGCTCTATCTGATATGCATATAGTAAAACATTGCTCCCATTCTGTAGGCTCTCTCTTCACCTCATTAATTATGTTGCTGAGAAGAAGCTTTTTAGTTTGAATCCATCCCATTCATTGATTCTTTATTTGATTTCTTGCACTTTAGAAGTCTTGTTAAAGAAGTGGGTATCTAATATGACGTGATGAAGATTTGGGCCTACTTTTTCTTCTATTAGGCGCAGGGTCTCTGGTCTAATTCCTAGGTCCTTGACCCATTTTCAGTTGAGTTTTGTGCATGGTGAGAGTTAGGAGCTTAATTTCGTTTTGCTGTGTATGGCTCTCCAGTTTTTCCACCACCATTTTTTAAAGAGGCTGTCTTGTTTCCAATGTATGTTTTGGTGCCTTTTTCTAGTATGAGATAACTGCATTCATATGGGTTTGACTCTGTGTCCTCTATTCTGTACCATTGGTCTGGATTTCCTTGGGATTCTGTATCCCCACAAAGGGAACAAAGCTACTCTATGTTGTGTTTTGTTTCATTTTAGTCTAATAAGATTCATATCAATTTCTAAATTTGTCTCTGTACATATGAGCTTTTGTTGGTGTATTAATATTTTCATAGTCCATAACAAAACATCAAGTCTAGGCTTTCCAGAGGACCTCTCTCTCATCAACCCATAACAATTCATCAAGAATCCTAACTGCATCTGAAAAGTCTCTGCACTTTGGTGATATTTCTTGGGCTGGAAGCCAGTCAGAGCTCCACCACCATGAGAGGACGGTTGGTAACATTGGAGAAAAAAAGGGATCTGTACCCTGTGGCCTCTCGGGGTGTCCACCTCAGCTGCCATAGTATTAGGGCTTTGGCTGTTTCCTTCTTTTCTCTGAAAAATGGCCCCTGCACTGAGCTGTCCCACATGGGAGCTTCCCCTGTTGACTGGCCTGAACTTTACAGCTCACAGCAACCTCAGGATGGCCTCCTCATTCCACTTCTCCAGCTCTTGCTGTTGCTTCCAAAGTGAGGAAATGGCCAAGCTGCCCCTCTGTCAAAGTGGTAAATTTGTAGTGAACAAATGAATATTTGAATTTACAAATTTAAGCCTCTAATTTTATATAATAGAAATGATAAAAAATCTGAAATCAATTATATAAATTTAGAAAATAGAAAAATAAAGAGAAATCTAGAGCAAAAAGATAGAAGAAAATGATATAAAGTAGAAAACAGATAAATGAACGAAAACCAGAAAATCAATGACACCAAATGGTGATTTCCTGGGAACATCAAAAGCCTTGCAGACCCTTACAATAATTCATCCAGAAAAATGAGGAAAGACAGAGATGACCAAAGTCAGTGTCATAATTGGTCACAAATCTACAGAAATTTAAAAACATTATGAGTAAATACGAAAACATGCCATTATTGTCAAATTTAAATAAAATACAACAACTCTCAGATGGAGATAAATTATTAAGTGACTCAGGAATATCTAGAAAAATTGAATAGGATTATAACAAGAAAAGTATTTTAATGTGTTTAAATAAAGCAAAGCACAGGGTCAGGACATCATTGGGGAATTCAATCACATATTTGAAGTAGAAATGTCATCAGTCTTACTCAGCTGTCTTGTCAAGCAGGAAGAAGAACTTCCCAACCTGTTCTATGAGGCCAGTTTCACCCTAAGACCAAGCCAAAGAGAATAGCAGGGAAAGGAAACTGCTAGTGTCATTTGATCACTTTCTCCTTGTCTCCACAGTGGGGCCACTGAGGATCTGCCTGGGAGAATTCTGTCACCAGGGAGCCTCTGAAGCAGCTGCCTCCATCCTGACCCTGGAGATAGCCCCAGGCTTCTCCCTGGTTTCTACCTCTCTGCAGTGTAGACAGGAGTGGGGGGTGAATTTTCTGTAAGAGTGGATAAATCATGTCACAATCTGGCCTTGATAAGACTCTTAGGTAAACTTTCTGACCCCAGTAAGTTTGCTCATTCTTTAATAATGAAAACATCACTTACTTAAAAACTCCTCTCCCACAGTCACAGAGGGATGTGTGACACCAGCTTAACCCCTCAGGACAGGACAGGGCTCCTGTTGAGAGTAAATGGTCATCACTTGGACTCACTGTTCCTTAGTCTGAGGCTGCCTTCAGCTTCTCAAGCCCAGGGTCTTTGTGACACCAGCCCAGCATGGAGCCCCACAGGAACTGTAGCTGGGATATGCAGAGAGCTGAGTTCCTTCAGTGGGACAGGCTCCCTGGTGCTCCTCACTGGGGCTTTCCTCTTGGCTGGAATCCCTGCCTGGATTTGTGGCCACTTCCCTGATGATGTGAGATCCAACTCACACTGGAGTTCATCCAACTAGGTGGCCATGAGGGATGGTAAAAGCCTTGGAGCCACTGGCAAGGAGAATGGAGGCAGGGGGTGGCCTGAGACACTCTGATGATCATAGTTTATATATCCCTCATGTCCCTGATAAAGGCCTCCTCTCAAAAGTTAAAACTCTTTCTCTTACCTCATTCCAAATTAAGATACTCATTTAAGTTCATCTAGAGCTAGTTTCAAAATATAGATTTTTATATACAACCTATTTTATTCTTCACTTCATAATTTTATTGAAGTCAAATCAAATTATGCATTTGATAAAATTAAGGCTCTATTTACCATGGTTTTTTTCCCACTCAATAATGTTGACCCTAACATAGCTCCTAATTGACTCTTGCCAAATTTTCTACCAAACTAAAGATCATACACCTCTTATTATTAAAATACTTGTACTATATTAAGCTATTGTCTATACCTCAAGATTAATTATACTATGACTTTTGCCAGCTTTTTATTCAATTAATAAATCAAAAAGGGCAAAAGAAGGACCCTACATGCCCAAACTAAATCTCACAATATATTACAAAGATTTTTTTCTTTCATTGTGATACTAAAAACCTTACTGCTGTTATACATGGTTCAGTAAGTTAAATCAGATTTCAAAGGATAGAATTCAAAACTCATCATGGAAACAGCTGAAAACCCGACATAGAAGGTTAATCTAACCACAGAGTTGACAGCCATGCAGGCTTCACCAGCTTCCAGGTAATAGAAACCTGTAAAGAGATGTCTGTGGGCCCATTTCCCAAATTTCACCTTTAATGTAACTTACAGTGTGGACTGGAAAATCCATCCAAGTGACTGTATTTAGTTATATTAGTTATATTGGCCAGCTACCTATATGTTGGTCCCATGATAAGCTTGCTGGCTATCTGGGAGATCTTTTGAGGAAAATACAGCATATGGGGAGCCTAGACCAGCCAATTGTACTGGCCCCTGGGACTCAATGCCATATGTTGGGACAGTTATTAAAATGGGACTGTCATAAGGAGCCAGTCATTTCTGCAGAACATCCACCAATATCTTACTGTCCTAATAATTCTGCAATAGAATTTGACACCTTTCCTAAATGGATGGATTGTGCAAATACCTTGCCAGTGCAACATAAAGTGTCTAGAAATAGTGGATATATTTTAGACTGGTCTCCTAGAATTGACAAAATACAATTATGTAAGGATGCCATGACTACTGGAGGTTTCACTGATAATATCCTAACCTTCAGCCAAGGTGGCATCAAAAAGTATATTTGCTGCTTAATTTCAGCCTCAGATGTCCTGTATTATATTGATAGCCCTATATTGGATTTCATAGACAGGAATTGTCAGAATGGCTCCTGCTATGGCCTGCAGGCCCAAGTTCAATCTTCTTATGCTCTAACTATTGGAAATGTGAGACATAGAGAAAGGGTGATAAATATTTGGTAGCCTGCAAAGCATGCAATTTAAGTAATTACATCACTAGGTATAATAGAGGGAAAGGAATATTTATCCTTCACCAGCCCTATTTTATTAACCGCCAAGGTCTCAGAACAGTGGTATACTGATGTTGGTGTTCAGATTTCACAACAGATGCATGCTCAGTTAATCAGGCCTAAGTGAGCTCTTGGTCTCATAAAACTTGGAATAGCTCTTTAATTTCATTCATTGCTTCTATGATTACATCCTCAGTGGCTATATCACTAAAATATGAGGCTCATTCCATGCACATTAAATGGGAAGAGGGACTTTTAAGGTGTGAATGCACAGTATTCACAGGAGAGATAATCCTTAATTAGTCAGGGGGGCTGAGTGCAGTCACAGCCATCCTCCTAAGAGAGAGACTGAGGGAGATTTAACACAGGCAGAAGAGGGGATGTTATGTGGACACAGAGACAGAGACTGAGTGATGTGGCCACGGCCAGGGAGAACTTCAGCTTCTAGAAGCCGAAGACATGTGGGTAGAATCACCCCGGCTCTGCAGGTGGCCCAACCTGCAAACACCCTAATGGTGGCTCACTCAAAGTGAGTCCAACATGTGTCCTGTAGAGCTATGCTGCTGGGAATTGCTTTGGCTTCTATCCACACTGTGTGCCCCTTTGTTAAAACTATCCTTGAAAACAGGGCAGACAGGAAGCCTCCTGCTTCCTTTTCTATTGCTGAACATAAATGAGTTGTTAGGAATTTGTAAGTTGGGGAAAAAAAGGACATGAAGCCCTGGGAGGCATCGAGGAGCTTGTGGCTGCTGTAGAATAAATACTGATGACTCCTGAAAGAAAATGATGAATGCATGGGAATATCCTACACAGTGAAATCTTTCTGTGTTCTTCAAAGTGCATGGAAAGAGGGGTGGGAATGTGCCCCTAAGGATCATCTGGTTCAACTCTCAATACCAATGTTACATTTTGTGCTGAATTTCAACAAAGCATCAAATTGCATATCTTTTTCCAAGAGCTACGAGTCAGTGATGCAGGAGTGTGATTTGAAGGCAAGTAAACCATTTTTACCTGAAGTACAACTTCTATGATGCCAGATGCATTTCAGAGAAGAGTTTCAAATCCAGAAGGATTCTTTAAAATTGACCATTCCTGCTGCCCCCACCCACACCATGCTGACCACAATCCTAATGTCTCTTCCTTATTCTCCCAATTCATTTCAGATTTGGGGACAGTGTGCATTTTCATATCCTAGGTCCTCTCTTGTCATTCTCTTCCCATCATTATGACTCACTTCTTGCCTTTCATATTCCATCATGCAAACATAATTATCCCCTCTTAGTTGAAAAAAAACCAAGACTTCTAACTGCCCTCCCCACCACCCTGTGTCTGTCAGCTATGCCCAGGCTCTCGCTTCAGGTAATTGGAAAGAGGTTGCATGATCCACACAAGAGACTTTCTACCTAAGATCTCTTTGCAAGTTCTCCCTATATTAAAATCACCTATGGCTTTTGTTAAAATAACACCAAATCAAAACATGGTAGAAATATTTAAGGATCAGAGGACTGATGCCTTGACAGGGATACTACAGAAGATCTCATTTCTCTCTGACCATCCTTTTTCAGCTCCAACAGATCACCAGGCCTCTCCTGGCTTTAAGAAGCACCAACTGATTATCTCCCAGTTCTGAAGTCATAATTGGTTCTGAGCCAAGATCAAGGGCTCAGGATAGCTGAGTTCCTCCAGGAAGCTCCTGGGAGCGAATCTACCTCAAACCTTTCCATTTCCCAGTTGCATGAATCCTAGCTGCTCCTGGCCCCTTCCCCATCACTCAAGGCCCCTTTCCATATTCAAAGCCTGTCTCTGCTTGAGATTCACTCTCTCAACTGTGAGGGCTATGTTGGTCTCTTCCAAGTAATTTTGGACACACTCCACATCTTTAATTTTCAACTCAATCACATGCACCAAATTCCTTTTTCCATATATGGTGATATTCATAGACTCCTGCAAAAAGCAACCTGTGAATTACTTGAGGGACTCTTCTCATGGAAGACAGGGAAATTTAGGTTTGGCATTGAGAACTATGTTGTGGCTCCTCTTACTAAATGCATGGCCCAATGCACACCACCTCTGTCTTCACTCTACTAAAGATCCCTCTGGTAGTTCCCGTGTTGGGCACAATCCATTGGAAACTGGGCAGCCTACCTCCTACATCCTACCTACAAAAACCATTTCATGTAAAACATCTGATGTTCTCTGATATAAATATAGCAAGCACAGTCTCCATCTTGCTTTTCTCTTTTCAGTTAGGAATCTCGATCCCTAAAATGGGCTAGCCCATCCTGCCCCTGCTTTTTAGAATTCCTTTCTGTGGCCTGTGGTTTTCATCAACATTTTCTCTTGCTTAGCTTTTATTTCACAGCCAGCCAATTCCACGAAAAGACACTCATTTCTGTCACCTGCACAGTCCGTGGGTGAAAACTGGCACCTGGCACAGGGATCCTCATTGCATGTAATCAAAAAGCAGCTAGTGGGGGTTTGGCCTTCAGCCCTCTCTCATGGGAAAAGCGCACTTTTTTGTTGTATTTTAGCATATTTTGGATTGAAATATTGTGACCTAGAATATTGTAGACTAAGATATTGTGGATTGGTATTTTGAGAGTAAGAGGAGAGAGGAAATATATTTTGTTGTGGAATGTTAAGCATGGGGAACTCTTTGTATTCAGAGAAATAAATTCATTTTGCAATTCTGAGCGTGATAATAGAGAAAAAAGAAAAAGATCTAAGAAGACCCCAGCTCACTCAGTTTTTAGAAATGATTAGAAAAATCTGTTTTTTTTTTTTTTTGGAGGAATCACTTGATTTCCATACTCAGGAGACTTGGTAAAGAACTATGTGCAGGATACATTTCAGCTGACCTGCCCAGAAGTATGATCAAAAGTGTAGAAAATATTTTGAGCTGCATTAGAGATGTGTTTATATTTGGACCAAGATATTGGTGGGTGGTCTTCAGAAGACTTACTCAGGGGCCTTAGAAATTCAGTTAAAAACTTTACATTTTCAAACAGCCTTGCCCAGCTCCTGTGACTTCATTTTTTTACAGGGCGTGGCTAGGATATCCACAGTAGCCCTCCCTCCTTCCTTGCTGAGGACTCAGGCCCCGCAGGCCCTCAAGAGAGTGGCCACTTTGTCCTACAAAGAATAATCACTAAAGCTCTCTGCTGCCTTCTTACTGCCAGGATGCTAGTCAAGTCCTTTTACACCCCCTGCACCCTGACAGCACCTAGGGCCCCATGATGCACAGGGCACTTCCTCCTGCAATGCCCAGTGATGTCTCTGTCTTCAGCCATCGAAAATGTGGAGAGATGCCTACACAGAATGACCTGTGCCTTTTGGGAAGTGAAAACTCACAGGGTCTCACACATTTCTAATACTTCTTTCTGTGTCTCAGAGGAAGGACCCTGTCCCCTGCAGACCCAGCAAGAGCATTAACAGCTTCCAGCCTGGAACCAGCAGGACAAGGCCTGGCTGCTGAGCTCCTGCTGCCTCCTTCTGTCCTCTGCACACCCTGCCTGCCTGGGAGGACTATTGCACAGGGACACAAGTCATTTTGGCCCCCAGCAGCCACACTTTCTTCGAAAAACATGAACTTTTTGTCACCATTAGGGGGTGAATCTCCCTCCCCAAAGATGCTGCTGCTACCAGGTACTACCTAGAGTCTGGGGCCTCCTCTGGGGAGCAGATTGGGGAAAACTCTGAAGTCACATCCTCCCTCACACTCCCATCACTTCTCCCTGGATCTGAGGCTCCTTCAGTGTCTCTCCTATGCCCTCTTGCCTGGGTCTTCTCTGTCCTGTCAACTCCTACTCTGCATTCACAACTGTCACTCCTCACTCCCCACATGGCTGTCCTCATATGAGTCACAACTCTGTTCTCCTGCACACCCTGGCCTTTGGCCTCCCTCTGAATCCACCCCTTGGATTATCATTGGAGAGTCAAAGGTGATGCCTGGTGGTCTTTAGAGACCAGAAAGGAGAGCATCAGGTATTCAGGGATGTATGTATGTCCACCACGGTCCACTGTGAGCAGAGTCCCTGCATCATGTCAGCTGTGACCTGCCAGAGGCACCTCTGTTTCTCCAGACAAAAAGGTGGCCATTAGCTGCTATGACTGGGTTTGTTCTGTGGCCATGCAGTCACTAAATCAGCTGTTCTCTGCCCTCTGGGGAAAAAGGTAAGGGATAAGCTGCCTATGTCCAGCTCTGGACCAAAATCTTCTGTCTTTTTGTGGCCTTGAACAACTGCCCGTGTGTATGACACCTGCTTCTATGTGTAACCAGAGCCCCTCAGGTCACCCAGTGTCCTCAGCAATGGAAAGGTCAATGTTGACACAGCAGGCACACAGGACCAAGTCATGTCCTCCATGATGCTCATGTTATGTCCCTCTGAGTGGAGTAGCAGCCATGGTCTAGGCAAGAGATGCCAACTTTAAATATCCAAGCTAACTGCTTCAAAACTTAATGTTCAATGGGTAGGGTGGCTCATGCCTATAAGCCCACCTACCTTTGAGACTAAGGGAGAAGAAGTTCAGGTTCTAGGCCACCCCAGGAAAATTATAGGAACACTCTATATGAATAAAATAAAAAGATTCACAAATACATTGCTGGTGGGACTGCAAATTGGTGCAACCACTATGGAAAGCAGTATGGAGATTCCTCAGAAAACTGGGAATGGAGCCACCATTTGACCCAGCAATCCCACACCTTGATTTATACCCCAAAGACTTAAAATCAGCATGCTACAGTAATGCAGCTGCATCAAGGTTTATAGCAGCTCGATTCACAATAGCTAGACTATTGAGCCATTCTAGGTGTCCCTCAATAGATGAATGGAAAAATAAAGTATAGTACATGTACGCAATGAAATATTACTCAGCTTTAAAAAAGAACAAAATAATGGCATTTGCCAGTAAATGGTTGAAGTTGGAGAATATCATGCTAAGTGAAATAAGCCAATCCCCCCAAAACAAAGGCTGAATGTTTTCTCTAATCCCCATAGTTCAGGGCCAGAGCCTGCTGCTTTGGGGCAGCCCCACCTGAGCTCAGCTTGCCTGAGCCCCTGCCCAGCCTCTCCCATCTACACCTATAGGCCAGGCTACATGGGCAGTGACTGCACAGACTCCATTTTACCTGAGACTCCACCTCCTGTAAGAAGTGCTTCTCCTACAGGATCCCTGACCTCTGTGACCATCCATGGTGGCTGGCACAGCAGTTTGGCAGCAAAAAATGGCAATTCTTATACAATGTAAAGTTGTTGTCTTTGTGACCCCCACGTTTCCTGGGCCATGTGTCCTGTCAGAGAATGGTCGTCTAGATGTTGGTGATCATTCTTTAACTTGTGCTCAACTAGAGAGATTTTGACCCAGTTCCCTGCTCTGCTGCTTGTGAGTTTATATCTGGTGATGTTTGTTTGCAGTTTTTAACAAGCAACAGCCACTTATGATTAATGTACTGCCATTCTTTACTTTTGGTATGAAAAGTGGACTCAAACTTTGGGCAGGGGGAGGTCTAAAGGTGTAGACTTGTAGTCTGCCCCTTGGCCTGCTGGGTGGTGAATCCTGACCACTAGCTGGTGAATAAGTGTATCTTTTTCTGCTTTAAGATCAGGATTTATCTTAAACTGGTTGATTTATTGCAATCTTGCCATGATACTACTACACAAGCAAATTCTTTCCTTCTTCTAAAGTTCAGTACACATTCCCACAATTGTTCACCTTCAGATTTCCACCTTGCAAAAGAGAAATTTGACCTAAATGTATTTTTCCCAGCTCCCACAATAAAGATTTTATTGTAGTCTTTCTTCCCTAAGGAACTTAACACAAGCAAATGAATAGTAAAGATAAAGTAAAACTTATAAACCTCTTCCCTTTCCTTTAATTTACTGATCACCAGCTCTGTTCTGCTGTTTGTGGTAAGAAGAGGTGAGCCCTCCCAGACCAGGGCAGGAGGAAGTATCAGGAGAAAACTGATTATCTCAGAAATGATATGTAAGTGAAAGAGGATGGCCTGGGCCTATTACTCAGAGGTAGAGATATTGTGTAGCAGGCAAAATACCTTGGCTTCAGTCATCAGTACCAAAGAGGGTAATGAAAAGAATAAGAAAAAAAAGAAAGAAAAGAAAAGAAAAAATGATCATGGACAATTACAGGATAATTTTTTGAGAACTCTAAGAAGAGAAAGGGTAACTAACTTTGACTTGCTTTATTCCTGAAGAAGTGACAAGAGGACCTGATAAGACATGAAGTTTAGAGACACTGAAGCCTTCTTGAATCCATGAGGCATTAAGACCAAGACTGGAAAACTCCTGTGGTAATACTGGTAAAGTAGAATTATATAAAGAATGTGGATCTTTGCTGATTTTATTAAGATGATGACCCTGCCCTACATTCTTCAAACATCAACTGCTACAGTGCTTTTATTGTTTGTAAAATTATTCTTCTAATAGACAGTTAAAAGGAAGAGCCTGGCTATCTTTAGACCTGTTGTTCTGGAAGAGATGGGCATCATGATGGATATGAGTGTGTTTTTGGGACACTGAGGCAAGGAGGGCTGGGTCCATGGGTGGGTCCCTCCTCCCTGCCTCATATACATGCTGTGCCAATGTCCAGAAACCCCAAATGCCTCAGTGAGTTTACACATCTTTCTCTCTTGCTGCCTTCATTTATGTTTTTACTTCTAAAGCATAAACTACCCCTTTGTTTCTTTAATGCCTCCTCATCCTCCAAGAGTCAGTAACACATAACTGTGCTTATGTCATGTGCCAGGCTACATGGGCAATGACAACACAGATTCCATTTTGTCCTGAGACTCCACATCATGTAAGAAATGCTTCTCCCAGGAAACACCTGCCCATTCACAGTGGCTGAGAACACCATGTTTGGCAGCACAAAATGGCAATTCTTATACATTGTAAAAATGTTTTTTCCTTCATTTCCATTTTTCTTTGGATAAATTACCCTAGAATAAATTACATCTAGATTAATTGTCTAGATGTTTCTAACATTTTTTTAACTTGTACTCAATGAAGGAGGTTTGGGCCCACTCACTTTTCTGCTTATAATTTTAGATCTTATGATGTTTGTACATGGTTTTGAATCATAGCAACAGCCACTTATATTTTAATGTGGATTGGGACTATAAAGGGTGAACTCAACCCCCAGGAGGGGGTCAAAGAGTGTAGACTTGCAGCCTCCCCTTGGCCCCCCAGCTGGTGGATCTGGACTACCAACTGGTGAATAACTTTTCCATCTCCTACTCTAAGATCCACTTGGTGATTTATTGCAATCTCGCCTTAACACTTAACACACAAGAACAGCCAGTCCTCAACCAGGAAATACTACAGATTACCCCTCACAGCTCCAGGGGTTGACTGTGTCCTATGGCCCCAGGAACCATGTTCCCCCAAGTAAATCTGAGCTGACATGGTATGACCTGGGGCATGTGGACACAATGAGACTGTGTGATTGAACAGGAGGAGCCTTCCCTGCAGCTGTGCCCTGCCTGCCCAGCCCTGCTGATTTGCATGTGCCACAGCACAGCCCAGTGCACTGAGAACTTCTTAAGAGGCTGCTCATACCCTGTGCAGGAGTCAGTCCCCGTCAGGACACAGTATGGCCATGAGGGTCTCTGCTCAGCTCCTGGGGCTCCTGCTGCTCTGCCTCCCAGATAAGGAGAGACAGTGCTAATCACAGTGTGGTCAGTGCTGCCTGGCTACTCAGGAAAGTCCTCTTGTAACATCACTACTTACAAGGATTTTTTTTTTCTGTTTCTAATATCAGGTGTCAAATGTGACATTACGATGACCCAGTCTTCATCCTCCTTGTCTGTGTCTCCTGGAGCGAGAGTCACCATCACCTGCAGGGCCAGTGAGGACATTTATGATAATTTAAACTGGTATCAGCAGAAACAAGGGAAACCTCCTAAGCTCCTCATCTATGATGCATCTAATCTGCAACCTGGAGTACCCTCAAGGTTCAGTGGCAGTGGATCTGGGACAGATTATTATTTCACCATCAACAGCCTGGAGCCTGAAGATGCTGCCACTTATTTCTGCCAACAGGGTAGCAGTTCCCCTGCCACAGTGATACAGCCCATGGCAAGAACCTCACAGGAAGCAGAAGTGTGAGGCTGGGCTACCGCAGCTGCTCCTCCTGCTGCCTCCACCTTCTGAGGGCATATCTCAGAGGCAGCCAGGGCCTGAGCACTACAATGAGGAAGTCAGAGGATCAAGGGCGGCTCCTCTGCACCCTGACTCTTTCCTTCAGTTCAGCCCCAGCAGGCAACCATGACAATATTCTCACTGGTATGATAAAGAAAATAATTTAAGAGATGAAGAGATGGAATTAAGCAATGTCAGGGGTTGTGCAACCAAGCTGGCCTCTCCATGTATTCTACATTGGAATATTTTAAGAATTTATTTTTAGTATAGTGTAAATCCCAGAAAAACTGGGGTGAAGTGCAGAGTTCTTCCGTGTCCTCTCTGTTCCCAAAGCCCCTCAATCATCAGCATCTCTCAGACACTGTATATTTTCTTACAATTATCAGCCTCTGCTCACATTTACAGTCACACTTGGGTCCCTTTTTGCATTCTATGAAATTAGACAAGAGGATAGTGATATGTATCCATAGTGTGTCTTGGCCATTCCCTCACGGAGGTGTTTTCTCATATGTTTTAATTTGCATTTCCCTGGTGACCTGGGATGTCACAGTGATGTTTGGACAGATGTTCACCATGTGCAGTGGTAAGACCCAGCTGTCAAATGCTTGTCATCTGTTCCTCCTTTATGATCCTTCTCCATCCCTGTGTTCCAAGGTCCATGTTCCTCTCACACATTATTTCTTTATAGGGCACTTTGCCCCAACTTTGGGGTTAGCTATGTATTTATTCTCTTTGTTTTTCTACACCTGAGGGGTTCTTGATTTTACTTGATTTGTAAAGTACATTTCCCTGGATCTAAAGCTCTAGCTCAAAAGAATTGTCCTTCAGGACTTGAATGTGTGTCTTTTTCCTTGTCCTCCATGTTTTCTGGAGATAAATTATTGGTGATCCTATTTGCTTCTCCCATAAAGTTAAGGATTCTGTCTCTGTCTTCAGAAGCTGGCAGTGTGGCTGTGAGGGGAGCTGAGAGGCTTCTTCTGGTTCATTCTGAGTCCCTGTGAAGTTGCCTTCTCAAGGTTCTCCCAGGGTCCTCTAGCTGGGTGTGACCTTTGCTGTCCCCCGTGCTGCCTTCTTCCTTTGTCTGTTCCATTCATCTGCTCAGCTCACCTCTGCTTTCACTGTGGTGGATGCATTTTTCAGTTCTGAAACTTTATATTTTGCCTTTGTACAGTTTCAATACTCTTGTTGGGCTTTTTGATTGTTTTTCATTTCTTTCAAACACATTTGCAGGTGCTTGTTGATGCACTTTTTTGGTGCTTGCTTTAAAATTTCGTTCATATAATCCTTAGATACATTTCAACTCAGTGTTACTGTGAACTGACTGAACTTTCTTATTTACATGAGTTTACCCAAATTCTCATATAATGAAGAATGTTTTCTTGTTTACTTGGACATTACTAGTATTGGGTACCCTCATAGGCCTAAAATTCTTAATTTCTAGCAAGCTCCTATTTAGTGCCAGTGCTTTGACTTCTGGTCTACAGAGGGTCACAGCTCACTCAAAAGAAAAGTTTCTTATCCTGCTAGGCCCAGGAAGCACCTTCTCCTTGGAAGAACTTACTCCCCACAGAGGCCTGAATTCAAGAAAAATTGTCTTAATCACTCGTGGTCAGTTTCATATCAGTGGAACAAAATTCCAACAGTCATATAACTTAGAGGAGAAAAAGTTTATTTAAGTACATTTGTTCAAAAACTCAGTCCATGGTCAGCTGGCCCCATTACTCTGGGCTCAAGTGGGCAGAACATCAGGAAAGAAGGGTGTGTGTAAGGAAAGCTGCTTCACCCTTGGTGGCCAAGAGGTGCAAGGAGAGAGGGGAAGGGGCCTAAGGGAGGATACACTTTCCAGGGCTCACCCTTAGTGACCACCTGCTCCAGCCACACCCACTGCCCTCAGTCACCACCCAGTTAGTCCACTCAGGCCAGAAAGGACTGAATAACCTCAGCTTTCCTAGTCTTGTCATTTCACCTATGAATATTCATGTATTATTACAGTAGGTGTAGGGGGTCACCTAAAGTTGAAACCAAAGCACAGTCTACAGAAGTGCACATGCAATGACATCAATATAACTGTTTTTTTGTTTGTTTGTTTGTTTGTTTGTTTTTCAAATAGACTTTTTTTTCTTAATACAGTTACTCGTAATCTGGAACCAAATACCACACATGGCACGTAATCTGAGGGAAGTACGTCATGGAGCAGAAAACTAAGTAGTCCTCACTGTGCCCTTTCCCTTTCCTCTTTCTGTCACTAGCCTGCCTCAGCAAAGCTGCAGCATCTCCTGAGCTCTGGGTTTGCAGGGAAATGAATTAAAATTTTCTCCATATTTTTGTTTCTTCTGATTGTTCCCAATTTTACTCTATCTTCATTTAAGGGCAGTTCTCATCTACTTTGGACAAGTGTATATCTTCTCAGGATCACTTGGACTCTGATTTCTGTCTTCTCCCTCCATTCCCTGACCAACCTGCTTTCCAGGAATGCATTCACAGATCTTTGACAAGGACATTTTCTCCACACAGAGCTTGTAACTATGCACTCTTCTTAAAAATGGGCTTGATAAAATACATAAGAGTCACCCATCATTCTGGCTTCCTTACCTGTGCCATCTTATGATGCTAATGCATTTAAGTCAAAGCCTATCCAGACCGCCCAGGCCATGACAAAAACCTCCCAGGGAGGAGAAGTATGAGGCTGGGCTGCCACAATTGCTCCTCCTGCTGCCTCCACCTGCTCAGAGCACTTCTTAAGTGCACTGAAGGTCATTGGCATACTTTGGTGAAGGGCCCAACGGGACTCTTCAGCACCCTACCTCTCTTTCTGCCTCCTTAGACCCAGCAGGCAGAGGTGATAGGGAATAGTCCATGATCACCAATCAGAAGTGATGGGCCCCACTTAAGGTCGTGTTCAAAATCAGAGGCCACAGCAGAGGGCAAACCTGAAGAAATGCTAATGAGCAACCTGAAGACTTTTTTCAAAGGGTTAAGCCCATAAGGCTCACCTATGGGAACATGCAGCCACCTCCTTTGTCCCAGAGAGGCAGGAAAAAGGACTGTATGGGAATCACAGGGAAGATTAAACCTTTCTGCTAGAAGACACCACCAGTAGCCCTGACTGCTTCTCAATGTTTGTTGAACATGTTTTGATCAATGCTCAGGCTCCCAAGTCATATCACTTCTCAACTGTCACAGCAGAATGGATTTTGCCTGCTACCAAGCCTCCTCTCTGGTCTCAGGACTCCTTTTTCTTTTTGGTTAAATAAATTCTACTTCTTTTACTCTTCCCTTCCATTAGTGTCCCTAGATTTTCTTCATGAAGAAAATGGGCAAGGCAGGGGACCCAGTCACTCCTCTCACCTCTGGTCTCATTGGTGCCCCTCCTGATTTAATAAACTACAAACACCATTGCAGCTGAGGAGTTGGGTTTTTAGAAAGAGTTATATTTAAGTAGAAATTTGAAGTCACTGTATGTCCTGCAAACAGGGTCTTCTAAAGCACAGGGAATGGGAATCTAAATTGCAAGCTCTCACAGTTCTGCAAGTGTGGTCATGAAGATGCAGACACTAAAACAATACAGAGAAGGCAATGGTGACAACAATGGATTACCCTCTAATCTTGTGTCGAGCCCAGTGCACCTCTGCAGAGGCAGTCCTTGGAGCAACCGTTGAACATGGTAAATTGGATCCAAGTGGCAAATTTTGAAATTCCAGAGGATGTAATATGTAACGAGAGGATGGACATGGGAAATTCCCAGGTGCCACCCCGAAGCCAGAGCTCACCTGCCCCTGAAGTCTCAGGGCCACGCGGTGCTGTTCCATGGCCCTAGGAGCACAGGTGTGGAGCACAGGTGTGGCGCCTGTATGGGAGCACAGGTGTGGAGCCTGCAGCACCTCACAGGGGATTCCCAGTCCTCACCTGGTGCACATCTCTCTTGCAGGTGCAGTGGGCACGATAAATTCTTTCTATTCTAGAGCGTCCTTCTGAGAGGAGTCCCCACATGTAGCATCTGCATAGGAGTCAGAGAGATATGCTGTCCTAGGAAATGTGATTTCAGAAGCCATGATGTAAACAATAGTCACTCTCTGTTTGCCTATGTGGTCACTGTGGGGCAGTGCTGCAGTCTGGCTGGCCACAATTCAGGACCCACTTGTCAAAAGAAACAAACTTTAGTTTTAGAACACACACACGTCAAACAAAACAGCTCCTCAGGAAAACACTCAAGCCCAACTGCCACCACCGGCTTCCCACAAGCCTCTCCACTTCCTCCACTCCTCCTGCTCTTGAGGACGATTGGCTGGGTCTCATGGACGGAGCCACAAAAAGTCCCCAATGAGTAGTTCTGTGGTCTGAAATAGTGGGGAAACAGCCCAATGAGCATCACCAAAGATAAGCCAATCAGTTGGCAGCTAAAAGTTTGCTGGGGCTCCTTCGGCTGTGGCTCTCAACATGTCCCCCTCTCTGTTTAAACAAGCATGTGGCTTAGGGACTGTGCCTGCCTTAAGTTGTCCAATACTACATATGGTTCTTACCTGTCATCAGATGAGCTGACCTCAAGGTTTCAGCCTCCTGTCTTAGGTTGGTACCATTGCAATTGGATCTTACCCATCATTGACTACTGGTCCAGCATACAGCCACACCTGTGGATAGGTCTTTGTACCAGCGTGGGGGTGAGGTTCTTTGCCTCACCTCTGTTGGCCCCCAAATTTTAGGTGAATGACCATGACAAGCAGAAGGGAGGAAGATACACCAAGTCAATTGATGGCTCCTTTTGGAAAAATTGTTCCACCAATGACATCATTAGCAAAAATATGCCAACACTACCACAAGTCTCTGCACCTCCAGATAGTTCACAATGCATAAAATTGATTTCACAATGCATACAAGTGATACATAGTCCAGGCAAGTTTTGCAAGCAGTTCAGTGATGGCTCCTTTTGGAAAAAAATTGTACCACTGATGACACCATTAGCAAAAATATGCCAACACTACCACAAGTCACTGCACCAACAGATAGTTCACAATGCATACAAGTGATACATAGTCCAGGCAAGTTCTGCAAGTAGTTCAGTGATAGCTATTGCAGAACCTGTAGATTGGTTTTATCTTTGTGTTCACCAGCACTGGAATAAAGATAGGAATCCTGGCAATAATGGCTAAGAAAAAAATTATGTAACATTCCAAAAGGCACTAAAAAAAAAAATTTTTCTGAACAATTTACATTACCTTGAACAGAATTATTAAATATAATGAAAAGGAAAGATAAAAGTAAACAAACAGATCTGTTAACCTCCTTTTTTGTTCACATATTAAAACAATCTTCAACAGCTGTTTACCCAATTTGAATTAAACCATTTAAATCACGTGAATAAAAAAATATTTGGATCCATTTTTTCATAAGCACTCATGATCATATATGATATATGAATATACATACATACAAAATAAAACACAAGTGTGCACATATAATATAATACATATAACACATAACATAACAGTAAAGGCCTTGTAACTTTTTACAGGTGAAATCTCCATTGCAATATTTAAAAACTCAATAGTCAAAAAATAGAACTGATCAGCACAACATTAACCTAGGCCTGTATGAGCTCAAAAAACAAAATAGAACTACTTGATGTGGGAAAGGGTAATAATAAAATAGATATCTGGTTCTGTCACAGATGCAAGGGTAGCCAAACTGGAGTTCTGAATATCAGCTGTTATCGATTTGAGCCAAATAATCTTCTTTTTGGTCTGTAGAAATCGCTTTAGTTAATCTCTCTGGAATCCAAATCAGCTGCTGTTCTCCCTGTGGAAACACACAAACAGACCCCCGACTCCAGACAATTACTCAGTCAGGACCTTTCTATTGTCCTATTAGAATAACCTTCCAAAGTACCTTGGGCTTATGTACATTTTTGGACACATGTGCCTTTCCGCAGCACTAAGTCCTGATGAATCCAAATTTTAAAAGTTTAGAGTAAAAAGGGTTATTTTAAGTTTATTTTGGGGGAATATATACCCCTTCCCAATTCCATATTTTTGCTTTAATAAGTACATTTTAATAGTTTGATGAGCTCTTTCAACTATGCCTTGTCCCTATGGATTGTATGGGATTCCTGTTATATGAGTAATGCCAATTGATGAGCAAAATTGTTTAAAAGAGGTAGAAGTATAACTAAGACCATTATCTGTTTTTAACTCTTTTGGAATGACCACAGTGGCAAAATTTTGTGGGCAATGAGCTATAATATCTTCAGTTTTTTCTCCAGCATGAATGGAGCCCATCAAGCTGGAAATCTGGAAGAAGTATCAACTGTAACATGCAAATATTTTAATTTTCCAAATTCTGGCAAGTGTGTGATGTCCATCTGCCAAATATGGTTAGGTATCAATCCTCTAGGATTGAATCCAAGATTGACTTGTGGTAAAAAGGTCACACAATTTGACATTATTTTATTATTTGTCTAGCTTGTACCTAAGTTATTTTAAAATGCTTTTGTAAAGTATTATCATTGACATGGAACTTTTTATGAAAATTTGTAGCTACTTCTAGTGTAGAGAAAATATGTATGTCATGTGTAGTTTTATCTGCTAAATCATTGCCCAAACTAAGTGCTCCAGGCAATCCTGTATATGCCCTGATATGTCCTATAAAGAATGGATCTTTTCTGTCCCAGATTAGACTTTGAATAGTGGAAAGCAAAGAGAAAAGAGTAGAGGAAGGGGAAATCCTACCAGCATCTTCAAGGGATACTATAGCATTAACTATATACTGACTGTCAGAAAATAAATTAAATACAGAATCTTTAAACATCACAAAAGCTTATAATATTGCATTAAGCTCTACCTTTTGAGCTGATTGTTTGGGTAGTAAAAATGTAAAAGTTTGGTCAGGGTTAACTACTGCTGCTGTACCATTATTTGACCCATCAGCTAATATATTTGGAGCATTCATGATAGGTGTTTCTCTTGTTATTTTTGGAAAAATTACAGGATGCAATCACCAAAAAGACAATAAAGGATTAGATGGTAAGTGGTTATCAAATGAAACATTAGTTTTGAAGATGATTATTGCCCAAGTATTTAACTCGTTAGCTAATTCATCAATTTGCTTTATAGTATATGGAGAAATAATTTTATTGGGAGAAATTCCAAACACTCCCTTTTCTGCTTTTAGTCATTTGAGTATTAATTGTCATACAGCCTCAGGATACCTAGTAAGAATAGTGTTAGGAGAATAAGATAAATGTATCCATAATAATGTACCTTCTTGTCAAAATACTCCTTTAGAAATATTTTTTGTTGATAGTACAAGAAATAATAAAGGTAAACTTATATAAATTCTATCCAAATGCATATTTTCCATATATGTTTCAATGATTTTTAATGCTATTTTGCTTCAGGTGTTAACATTTGGGGTGAATTTGGATCCAATGGACCTTTTAGGATATCAAATGAAGGTCCCAACTCTCCTGTTGGTATACCTAGAAAAGGCCTTATCAAATTAATATCTCCTAATAACTTTTGAAAGTCGTTAAGTGATTTGAGTTGCTCTACTTTTATTTGAATTTTTGGTGGATGTACCATGGTTGAGTATAATAGAACTCTTAAATAATTAATTGGAAGATTTAATTGTACTATATCTATTGCTATTTCTAGATTATAATTTTTTAATAAGTTTGTAAGTGTGGCATAACATTCTAGCAATGTGTTTTTATCTTTGTGTGCTAATAAGACATCATCCATATAGTGACATATTTGTAGTTCAGGATTTTGATTTCTAAGTGGTTGGATTACTTTGTTAACATAAATTTGACACGAAGTTGGGCTGTTAGCCATCGCTTGAGGGAGTACTTTCCATTCATATCTCTGATCAGGACCTTCATGATTCAGTTCAGGGATAATAAATACAAAAATGTGGACTATCCTCAGGATAAATTGGAATTGAAATAAAAAACAATCTTTAACATCTAAAACTAAAACATACCAGGTTTTGGGCAAAGCAGACAATTGAGTAATCCCCAATTAAGCAGGTCCCATAATAACCATCTCATTATTAATATCTCTAAAATCTTGCAATAATCTCCATTTACCAGATTTCTTTTTGATGACAAAAATGGGAGTATTATGGGGAGATACAGAAGGTTGTACATGTCCTTCCGCTAATTGTTGTTTGACCAGGTCATGGGCTGCTTGTATCTTTTATTTATTCAGGGGCCACTGAGGAACCCATAGTGGTCTTTCTGATTTCCAAATAATTTTTATTGTCTCAGTGACCACTACTGAAAATCCAACCCATATCTGTCCATTCCTTGATCTATTTGTACTGGTGCTGCTAAACCTTGTTCTTGTTCTTCTAATCTTTTTTCTTTCCTAAAACCTTGTCTACCTGTAATAGTGCGTGCATTTTGATTGATGTTATTTGTTAATGTCAAACCTAATTGATCTAGGACATCTTGTCCCCATAAATTTATGGGAAGATGATTTAATACACATGGCTATATATTTCCTTCACATCCTTTAGAATCCTTCCAATCTAATACAATTGCACTTCTATGGGGATTAGTCAACACTCCTAGGCCTCAAAGTGTTTGAGTGGCTTGTTGTAATGGCCAATGTTTTGGTCATTCTTGATGAGAGATGATGCTAAGGTCTGCACCTGTATCCAGTAGCCCATTAAATTCATGTCCTTGAATATTTAGTTTTAGCATGGGGTGACAATCTAAATTTAAAGAAAGCATAACCCAATCTACACCTGTGAAGCCTAATCTCCTGGAACCTCTTTCTACGGTACAACTGGAAAATTTATCATGTAGGCTTGGTATTATTAGTAACTGTGCTATTCTATCTCCTGGTGAAATTAATAATATATCCTTTGGAGAAGTGGCTATCATTTTTATTTCACCTTCATAATCAGAATCAGTTACTCCAGGACTTATCATAATCCTCTTCGAGAAGAACTGCGTCCCAATAATAAGCCTACTGTTCCTTTGGGAAGAGGTCCTTTTACCCCTGTGTGAATGATTTGAACTACCATCTCTGGAGTTAGTACTGTTCTGGTGGAAGCACAGATGTCCAATCCTGCGCTTCCTCTGATTTGCCTAGTGAGGGATTTAATGGACAATGTGTCCTGGGCACTACCCTGATGAGGTTGCTGGGTTCCTCCAGTGCTCTGTATATTTGTGGTCTTGGGCCCCAGAGCATTGGGCCCCCCGTCCATTTTTTCGCAATGGAGCCCGATGCCTTTCACCACGACATTGTGGATAGACACCTAGTCCTTGTTGGTTTTTTGATAATGGAGTACCCTCTATTGTGGTTTTATTACCGTGACATTCATTAGCCCAATGTCTCCCTCATGGGCAAATACCCGGTATTCTACTCCTTTGATACCTAGTTTTGTTAAACTCTCTTCCTATGGGGCAATTCCTTTAAAAATGTTCTGTTTGTTCAAAATTGTAGCATGTTTTTGGCCTGGCATCTAAAACCTGTTGTACTGCAGCTGCCACGACTTGCCCTTGTTCATTAATGTCTCTACATAATTTAAAATATATGTTTAAATCTTCATGTTTTCATGGTCTAATGACTTCTCTGCACCAACGATTCGCTTGCTCATAAGCTAGTTGTTTTATTAATGACATTGCTTGTTCTGTATTCCCAAAAACTCTGGTAGCTGTTTGAATAAGCCTATCTACAAATTCAGCGTAAGGTTCATTAGCTCCTTGTATTACCTTAGATAATTGACCTTGTAAATCTCCATGTCCTTGTAAAGTCTTCCATGCCCTAACTGCATCAACAGCAATTTGTAAGTATACGCCAGGATCATATGCAATTTGTTGCTGCTGATCCACCTAAGATCCCATTCCTAACAACATATCTAGATTTCTCTGAGGGTAACCAGCTCCTGCATTTTGCCTAGCTGTCTCCTTGCAAAATTTCTCATTGGCAACCTTCCATAACAGGTATTGTCCTCCATTTAGCAAAGCTTTACACATATTAGCCCAATCTGCTGGCATCATGTTCAAGTTGGTAATGGACTGGACCATGCTTACAGTGAAGGGTTCTTGAGGACCATAGGTTTTTACAGCCTCTTTTAGCAGCTTCACTGTTTTCAAATTTAAAGCATGGTGAATTTTCTGCCCTCATACCTCAAATACAGGGCATGTTGATATTTGAGTTCCTGTCTCAGGATCCCATCTATCAACTGTGGTGGTTGTGGGCCTCCCAGCATATGGAAGTGGTGTTGTTGGCTTGACACTTACACCCTCTGGTGATAAAAAGGTGTTAGTAGCACTCTCCTGTTTTAACTTTTTTCCTGATGCCTTTTTCTGCTCTAAACTTTCTTCCTCTGTCTGACTAGCTTGAGAGACCTTCTTTTTTACTCAAATTTTTTCCTCTGTCTGACTAGCTCAAAAGACCTTCTCTTTTACTTTAATTTTCTACTATAACTATAATACAACCCAACAAGATAATGCCTAACAAAACTGAAACAGAGTGAAACAAAATTAAAACAACAAAAGATAATTATAATAGCCTCGTAAAATGTCAGTCCGTCCTTTCTCCCTATTTGTTCCTCAGATTTGAGCGGTTTTTCTTCCATTTTACACATCTCTGGGGACAGGCAACTTAAAACAAAAGTGAAGCAAAAGAAAAGAAGAATATTAAAATGGCTACCCATTCCCTCGCCCTGCCCTCAGGGGCGAGCAGTTTACCTTATCACTTACCCTCTGTTGTTCCCATAAAGGCCACCAAATGCCGCAGTCTGGCTGGGCACAATTCAGGAGCCACTTGTCAAAAGAAACAAACTTTATTTTTAGAACACACAAAGCACACCACACAGTTCCTCAGGAAAACCCTCAGAGCACAACTGCCACCACTGGCTTCCCACAAGCCTCTCCACCTCCCCCACTCCTCCTGCTCTTGAGGTCGATTGGCTTGGTCACATGGGCTAAGCCAAAATAGTCCCCCAATGAGTAGCTCCATCGTCTGAAAGGGCAGGGAAACAGCTCAATGAGCATCACTGCAGAGGAGCCAATTAGTTGGCAGCTAGAAGTTTGCTGGGGCCCCTTCGGCTTGGCTTTCAACAGGGAAGGCTCACCATGGCCATAGATAAGGACCCTCACCAAGACTTCTGGTTCGCTCACAGGTTTTATGTTTTAGTGTTTAGCAAGTCAATGATTTGGCTCACAGGTTGATGAGTAGTAAGGTCTGAAACCCTCTGGTTTAGGCATAAGCAGTAACCTGAGAGCAGGAGCTCATATGTGACCTTTGGCAGGGGCCTTCCTTGTTTGAACTGCAGGTTAAAAGGTTCATGAAAATGGCTCAAGTGGTGGCTAAAGGCTATGGCCACCTCTGGGTAAAGGATGGCCATCATTCCCACCTGCCTTACACCCTCTTCCAACTTGCAGATGCTGGAGACTTCTTCCTGGGCCTGAGCCTCACCTTCACCAAGTCTGTTGCTGTTTCTCAGCTTGGGAATTCTGTCAGGAAGGGATTGATTGTGTATGTGCCTCTGAGTGCTGTGAACAAATAGGATTTATATTAAGAAAGTTTCACTATGTCAGAGAATACACAGTAAAGGAAGAAATTACAAGCAATATAAGGATCTTTTTTTCAAAATTACTGAAACTCTTTCTTGACCAAATGAAAAGCAAAAACTCATGTAAATATAGTGTTATTTTCCATCCTATTCAAAAGATTCAAGCTGAACAGCATCATCTGCATTAATGAGATTTGTTTTAATTGCAGAATTTCAGAACCATCTAGAGCTGCTGAGTAAGAATCTGCATTTTATGATATTGAATAATTCCTACACATGAGACTTGAAAGTGTAACTTTAGAATGTAGTTATTTCATATATTTTCTTTTCCAATGAATACATTTACAGAAACTCTCATTTAAAACCATATTAATAAAAAACAAATTTTACTCTTTTATATGTGGCTATAGCAAAATACCTGAGTTATGCAATTACTGTGTTGTAAAGAAAAAAGATTGGTTTTACTCAGTTTTCAACCCTGAAAGTCCAAGTGTGGGCAGTCCTACAGGTTGTCCTCAGGTGAGGACCTCTGACCTGTGTCACACCATGGTGTGTAAGTGGGAAGGGCACCAGCTGCACACTGCAATGGCCAAGCCTGTGATGTGGCCTCCCTGTGTGACAACCCACTCTAGTAAGGACTCCTTCTATGCGTCAGACCAACATTAATCCTTCCAGGGCAGCAGCTCCAAGGATATGACCCCTTCCTTCCATCTCCAAATCTCTTAAAGGATCAACAACTTCTTATTATGTCCACACTGGGACCAAACCTCCAGAACATGAACACCTATGGAGACCAATTAAGAACCTTAGCCATCCCCATTGTTACCTTATAATTAATATGTAGTAAACTTGAAATATTTTAGCATTTTTGCCCTTTTGCAGAGCATCAAATAGACAGGCTTTTCTCATTAACTCCATCAACTACTCATGTGTCCTGCTGGTTTGGGCCCATGGTGTGCTCCTTCACTCCTTCATGAAAATTCTGTGGATGTCCTGCGTCATTCTTGTGCCAAAATGAATGTCACACTTATACATCATGGTAAATCACACATTAAAATAACCACAGGGAGAGACCAGGAGGGCAGAGCAGCTGGATCAGGCAAGGGGGGAGGGTGTGGGAAAGGACTGGGCAGGAGACTGGGCATAGGGTGACATCCACACACCTCACTGCTGTGTGTGCTCAAAACACACTGGAACCCATTAAAGTTGAAATCCTTATTGTGGAAATGATAAATTATATACTATTTTCTGTCTACCCATTTAATTAAAGTATTATTAAATTTAGTTTCATTATGAACAGGAATCAATTCATTAAGTTTTCAAGAAAAATGTAAATTGAGTCATAATTAAATAAAAGAGTAAAATACATAAATTTTTTTGGAAAATTATCTATATTTTCATAATAGAAAAATTGGTGCAGTCAGTTTTGAGAATCCTGAGAACTAAGAGTGTAAACAGGCAAGTCTCCCTCAGTGTTTGGGGCACAGCTTTCCCTGACTCTCTGCACCTGGCATGTCCATGAATTGATCCTCCACTTAGTGGTGACAGGCTGTGGCTTAGAAAAGGGGACCTGCTCTTTTCAGGGGCCTCAGAGCTCAGAACCCACCCTGACATCTGGGTTTGGAGGAGCCCCTCTGGAGGATGGATCTCTAGTGTCACCAGGGATCCACTATCAGTTCACACTGAAGAGACCTCCCTTTGGGCCCAGGCAGAGGCAGAGGGCTGTGTCTCTCCTCTTGGCCACACAGGCGTGTATGTGCCACTAGGCTGCAGAGTCCTCAGAGCACAGCCTAGAGCTGTAGTGACAGTGCCAACTCTGCACTCATCACTCTGACCCGACTATACCCACACAGGTCCAGTGCCCAGCAGCCTCCCAGCTCCCAGTGATCACACACGGGCTAGCAGCTTCATGGACCCAGATGAACAGCATCTGTCCTTATAGAAAAAAAAAAACACAAGGAACCTACCTGCATATGTGCCTTCTGTTTCAGTTGAGCCTGGTCACCCTAGAGACTCATAGGCCCCTCCCCACCTGGGCGCAGGGGAAGTTAGTTTCACCACCCTGATAAACCATGGGAATCTGTGTCTAGGGGAGAGAGACCAGCTGTGTCCACTATTCAGGTTTGATGTCCACACAGAGCATGGTGAGATGACCACAGGAGCTTGAGAGTCTGCCATGGATTTAGAAATGCTGCCTATTCTTTTTCTTCTTTAGGCAAAATCAGAAAATATTTTTGATCAGCAAAGAATTTATAAGATATATTACTATATCAATGATTTCTGATATAAAATAACTAATCAGAATGGAGACTTTTTATAGATTTTATGTTCATTTTAAATAAAAATACCAGCATTTAATAAAAATTTGTTCTATTAAATAATATTTTGTTAAGACAACTTTTTTCTAAACCTGATTTATTACTAATCAGATCCTACAGAAATCTTACTGCTCCTAGTTTTTCCACAATCCAAGTTTCCACAGTGGGAATGAGCATGTGAGTTTCCCAGGGATGCTCAATAGGCACCACACACCTGGTCTGACTCAGAGCAGTTCACTCCTTACCTCTAGAGGCTCAAGTCTAGAGTCCAGGGGCAGCAGGCCAAGTTCTCTCTGAAGTTGAAGATGGGCCCCTTTCCTTCCCCTTCCAGGGTCTGCTGGTCCAGGCCCTGCTTGCCTGGTAGCAGCTGAACCCAAGGGACTGCCCAGGGTCCCTGTGCTCTTCTTCTCCCTGAGGGCTTCTGCTTGTGCCCTGTGTCCTCCTATCATGTCAGCAGTGGCCTTCAGTTGTCCTCCATGCTCCAGGGTAATATTTTCTAACCACCTACCTCTAATAGCTCTTTTCCATGTCATGTCATGTTGTTACCTATTGAGTGTTAGGTGTCACCATGTTTGGGGGACAACACAACTAAACCATGGCACAAAGTAGAACTATTTTTTTTATCTGACACCTATTAGAATAATTCTTGGGAATTATTTCTAAGATTAATAATTGTGCACATTTATTTTGTTTTTGGTTTTCTGCACCTTTCTTCCTGACTTGCCCGCTAACATTGCTGATTAGGAGGCCCATATTTTCAGGAGAAGACCAGGAATAACCTTGTCTAACATCATATATCAGTTGGAAGAACACCAAATTTATAATATAGGAAATTCCAAATAGAGGAAAACATTAGGGTCTATAAAATGTAAACGAGGTAAATTTGACATGCTGCCTACAGCTCTACCACCTCTTTTGACAGCAAATCTTATTGCTGCAGTGGAATTCAGTGTGAAGGTTAATGTCATCTCAGTTTCTCTGTGGACATTTTCACAGATCTTACTATTTGGAAGTTCCCAGAGAATACACAGACCAAGATTCATTGCTAAACTTTTATAGAATCATATTTGCTGTTAGATTCTTTGAATGGTTTATTATGAAATTGATTGTATATGACCAGAAAGTGTCATGGAACTGCATTCCTTTAATTGCTCCAGCTTTAATTACATCACAAATTCATGAACCTCTATTTTGACCCTGATACCATTCTCTGATGAAGCATGTGACTTGTGAAGATGACAATGACCTTCTACACCCTTGTGAAAGTCCCCCAATACATTTCTCACTATCTAACCAACAAGTAGCCTCTCCACTCTGTCTGCAAACTTTGCTGCTGCCTCATAGTGGGGAAACTGATCTGAGCTTCCTGCTCCTGACTTTCTTACTCAAAGCTTAGACTTTCTTTTTCTAAAAACTGATGTCACCATATAGACTTCTGTGTGTGCTAGGCAGTGAGCCCTTGGTTGGTGTTAATTGCTTTCATAGAAAAGGTTCTGGTTCTCAGAACAGGCAGCCTATGGAGTTCAGGTCACTAAAGGAACAAGTCCAAGGACAGAATTACTCATGAATCTCTGACAATACTCCCAGGATGAAATGGACCAACCTAATTCCTGCACCTGCACCACATTCACAGAGCTGTCTGTTTATACTTTGTGTGCAAAGTGCGAAAGTCCAGCTGCTTCTCTGAGGGGACCGAAATTGACCTGAGCTCTTCTGCCAGCTCTGCTGGGTCTGAGGATGCTGCACCCTGCAGACTATGTGTTCATGAGAACCACAAGTGGGTCACAGGAAGCCTGGGTCAGTCCAAGGTCACCTGCAGAACTAGTCTGCACACACATCCCCCAGCCTTTCTTTTGGTGAACTTCATGGACACAGAGCAATAATGACCAGGGATGACTCAGGGACTTTGTACTTGAGTGGTGGCTGAAGTCCCCTTCCCTCTGTCATGCCCTATCCCCACAGTGCAATCACAAGCAGGTAACCCTGGCATGTTCCTCACCACTAAAACACTTGGGTTCACTCCAGGTGAACTGTGCTGGCACAAAATAATCACACAGAAACAAAGAAATACTTTTTTCTTTGGGTCCTGTGATGGCTTTTCTGACATTAGTGGTCTGTAGAAAAAGAGAAGGCCAGCATGTGCTTATCCTTTTATTGAGAAGAAGCCATTCAAATGAGGCAAGTGGTCAGGTTTCAGGGGTGGAGTCTAGCTTCCTGATGTTTACTGTCAGCAGATTGACACCTAAGAAGGCCACACCCAAGGACAGAGCAAGAGAAGGGGTCACACAAAGGGCATTTTCATGGAGCATTTTATCCGAAACAGGGCTAAGGGGTAGGATTACCAAGGAATAGGTGAGTGTAGCTTAACCCCATGGGTGACATGCCTAGACATGAAGATACTTTCTACTTCCTGGGCTGGGACAAATCCCAAGTCACCATGAAATGTAGTGATTCGTCAGAGCTCCTTGCTTCAGGTCTGGAATGTGTGGGTCATTAAGAGTGGCTCCACACATAAACCCACAGGAAGACGCACACAGAATGTGCTTTGAGCAGGCTGGTCTCTCCAGTAGAGGAAAAGATTGTGCAGTAGGTCCCCACAGTGTGGTTTTGCATTGACCATTAATGGGCAGCAGATGGACCAGGATCCATGGCCCCTGATCCAGGTGGAATAAGGTGCCCAACCTTCAGGCTCTCCTCAGATCAGTGGCCCAGCCTTTGGGTCTGTGGCTCAGACTCATGGTTGCTCATATTCATAGTCCTGGCTCCAGATAGGGGATAGACATGGTCTAGAGCCCAGCTCTTCAGGAGCTGAGGACTCTGACTACCAATTAAGCAAGAGAAGGTGGAAATCAGTGCTTCACATGGAATCTGGCCACCAGCAGCCCTCAAGATGGAGAAGTCTGTCCTTCCCTCCTGGAGTCACATGAGGGTGAGGTGAAAACCTGAGGCCACACCCCACATGTCTGCAGGACTCCCTATAGACAGCTCGCCCCACATAATTGCAGGGCAATTGTGACCGGGACATGGACATTAGTGCCCTGTCCCCTCCCATCTCCATGGAATTTCACATGTTTTCAGTCTCCCCCTAGTGTCTTCTGTAGCAAATGGTCCAGTGGAAACTCCTCAGCTGCTGTGGAGCCAGGTCTCCTCAGCCTCCTTAAGCCTGGGATGGCAGCCTCTGCTTCCTTGGATCTCGGGGTTCTGTCTCTGTTGAAGGTGCTGTGCCAGTAACCCTATAAAATACCCTCATAGAGGACACAGTGTCCCTCAGGACTGAATTCTGCTCCTACATCCAGCATTGTGGTCACTTTGCTGCCATAAAGAGCAACCCAACTGGGCAGCTTCATATAAGAAATAGACTTTCCCATGACTGTGAGATCTCAGGCAGACATTGAGGCACCAGCAGGTCATTCTGCTCTCTCTTGGCTCTCAGGTGGCCAACCTCCTATGTCACATGGCTTTCCCTGGTGTCTCTGAGACCTAGTTTCCCCTTCCTATAGGGATACCAGTCACACAGAATTAGACCTGTACCCACAACCTCACTTATATAATTACCTTTGTCTCACCCTCACCAAGATTGTCACAATTTTATCCTGATATCACACACGTCCTTCAAGAAAAAAAAAATGAAGAAACTCAGGAAAACAGAGTGGAAGTTATGGTTAAGGAAATAACATATTTTATACTGTTGAATTACTTTAAGGTGATGATTTCCATTTTTACCACAACAATAGCCCATACCAGAAAGGGGAAAAAGAAATTGTGAGAAGATTTTTTTGACAAGCCTTCAGATTTCACTTCTACATCTACGCACACCAGTGAACACATACACATCTATGATTGTATGGACGTCACCTACACAGTTTCCTGTGTGTGTCTTGGAGCTGCCACACACTCTACTGAGCAAGACCCTCACCAGAACCTGCAGGTGGAGAAGCCCAAAGCATGAGCCCCCAGGGAGGGCAACCTCCAGTTGCAATAGGAGCAGCTGCAGAGCCCAGGGGATGCTAGACACCAGGCTGGGCTCAGGGGGGAGAGTGTACAGCCTTGGAGGAGGCCAGGAAGGCCTGAGGCAAATAATGAAAACTTTTGTGAAAAGTTTGTCCAGGACATGGCCAGAATGTCACCAGAGAAACTTTGTTGCTCCTTGCTGAGGGCTCAGGCCTAAGAGGACCTCCAGGGAATGGCCTCCTTGTGCTCTGAAAAACAGACAGTAAGGTACCATGGTGTCCTCCCACTGCCAGGATGGTAGTAATATCTCTCCCAAAACTTCTGCACCCTGTTCTCACTATCCATCAGAAACGTCGAGAGAGGACTCACTTATGTTAAAATGAGAACACACAGGGTCTCACTCATGTTAGTTTTTCTTTCTGTGTCCCAGGAGACAGGTCACTGTCCTTTACTGATTCACCAAGATTATTGGCAGTGTCCAGCCTAGCACCATCAGAACCAGGCCTGGTGGCTGAGCTCTTGCTGCCTCGTGCTGCCCTCTGCACACCCTGCCTGTCTGGGAGGGCTGTGGGGCAGGGAAAACATAGGTCATTCTGGTTCCCAGCAACTACACTTCCTTCAAGGAACTTGAGCTTCTTCCTGTCAGAACTAGGAGACAAACCTCCACTCAGATGCTGCTTGTGCACAGGGCTGCTGACAGTCTGAGTACCCTCAGAGGTGCAGGTTGGGGACAGCTCTGAAGTCACACCCTCCCTCCCCTCACATCCCTTCTCCTTGGATCCTAGGCTCCTTCAGTGTCTCTCTTCTGCCCTCCTGTGTGGGTATTCTCTGTCTTGTTCCCACCTACTCTGAGTTCACACCTGTCACTCCTTACTCCCCACATGGCTATTCTCATATGGGTCACAACCCTGTTCTCCTGCATGTCCTGGCCCTTGGCCTGCCTCTGACTCCACCTGCTGAGGGCCATTGCCAAGTAGGAATGACACATCGAAATTTCCTTGCCAGTGTACCCCATGTTAAATGGACTTGTCTTGGAAATTTGCTGTGACATTGCATGTGTGTTTGAGAAAGGTGACCCGGGGCTGGGGATGTGGCTCAAGCGGTAGCGTGCTCGCCTGGAATGCGTGCGGCCCGGGTTCGATCCTCAGCACCACATACCAACAAAGATGTTGTGTCCGCCAAGAACTAAAAAAAATAAATATTAAAAAAATTCTCTCTCTCTCTGACTCTCTCTCCTCTCTCACTCTCTCTTAAAAAAAAAAAAAAAGGAAAAAACAAAAAAAAAGAGAAAGGTGACCCTGCTCAAGAACGAGGGTGGACCCAGGTTTAGGGTGTATCCTGCAGGTTTTAGGAAGTATCCCGGTTTAGGATAATTTGGGTTTAAGGCGTTCCAGTTTAAGACAATCTGGTTTAGGGAAGTTCCAGGTTTAAGGTTATTTTTGCTGGGAATAGGGCATATCCTGCTGCCTGAGTTCCCATTGAGTTCTCCTGGAATTGAGAAAGTATTTGGGACGTGAATTGTGCGGGCAGAACTGGGATTTCCCAAGAACGTGTGTGTAGAGGCCAGTGTGAGTTCGGGAATAAAGAATTGCTGTTTGAATCTACAAGGTGTGTGGTGGCTCGTGATTCTGTGCCCAGCCAAGACTGCGGCATCCACCCCTTGGATTCCCATGGGAGAGTCAAAAGTGGTGCCTGGTGGTCTTTAGAGACCAGAAAGGACAGCAGCAGATGGTCAGGTTTGTATGTGTGGCCAGCATGGTCTACTGTGAGCAGAGACCCTGCGTCATGTCAGCTATGACCTTCCAGAGGCAGGTCAGAGAGGTGGCCAGCAGCCACTTTGGGTAAGTTTGTCCTATGGCTATGCAGTCACTGAACCAGCTGTTCTGCCCTGTGTTGGGGAAGCCAGCAGGAGGAGCTGCCCTTGCCCAACTCTGGGCACAGAACTTCTGTCCTCTTGGAGTCAGAACAACTGCCCATGTGTACAACACCTGCTCCTATATGTAACCATGGCCCCATGGGTCACCCAGTGTCATGAGCAATGGGAAGATCACTGTTTCAGGCAGCAGGAGGACCCTGTGCAGGTCCTAAACCTCATGGTGTTTATGCTCAGTCCTGAGAGGGGAGAGGCAGATGTGGGTTTAGGCAAGAGATGCCAGCTTTACATGCCCAGGCTCAGGGTGGCACACACCTATAGTCCTGTGCATGGTGGCACACACCTATAGTCCTGGACACCTTGAGACTGAGGGAGAAGGACTACGGGTAAAGGTAAACCCAGGAAAATTATAGAATCACTGTATATAAATTAAAGGAAACTGATTTGGATGTTGCTCATTGCTGTGCTACCATGTAAGAGACTGTGTAGATCACCAGAACTGACAAAGTAACTGAGAAAAAATAATAGAAAAAAATAAAATCACACATTAAACCAAAGTCATAGCATATCTATGTGCATACATATATTCATAGTAGAGATGCAGAGTAAACACAGATAGATCCACATAATTTATCTCCTAAATATTAGGTTTTGGGCATATAATATTCCTTTCATTCATTTCTAAGCAAATTGGACTCTGGCTGAGATGAAGCTCTGGTGGGTCTTTGCTGACCCTCACAGCTCAGGGGGCTGACTGTGTCCTGTTGCTCCAAGGAATCATGTTTCACCTAAGCAAATCTTTGCTGTCCTGTTCTGACCTGGGACACCTGGACACACTGAGCCTCTTTTGATTGACCAGGAGCTGTCTCCCTGCAGCTGTGCCCAGCCTGTCCAGCCCTACTGATTTGCATGTGCCCAAAACACAGCCCATTGCCCTGAGGATTTCTTAAGAGCCTCTCACAGGAGTCAGTCCCCGTTAGGACACAGCATAGCCATAAAGGTCCCTGCTCAGCTCCTGGGGCTCCTGCTGCTCTGCCTCCCAGATAAGGGGGGACAGTACTGGGGATTTACTAATCACAGTGTGGTCAGTGCTGCCTGGCTACTCAGGAAAGTTCTCTTGGAACATCACAACTTACAAGGATATTTCTTTTTATGTTTCTAACATCAGGTGTCAAATGTGACATCACGATTACCCAGTCTCCATTCTCCTTGCCTGTTTCTCATGAGACAGAGTCACCATCAAATGTAGGGCCAGTGAGGACATTAGCAGTTATTTAAACTGGTATCAGCAGAAACCAGGTCAAGCATCATATCTCCTCATCTGTGGTGCAAATGGTTTGGAATCTGGGGCTCCCTCGAGGTTCATTGGCAGTGGATCTGGGACAGGTTACACTCTAACCATCAGCAGCCTGGAGCCTGAAGATGATGCCACTTATTACTGTACACAAGATATCAGTTACCCTCTCACAGTGACACAGGCCATGACCAAAACCTCCCAGGGAATAGAAGTGTGAGTGTGGACTACCCCACCTGCTTTTCCTGCTTCCTCCACCTGCTGAGGGCATTACTCAGAGAAACCCAAGCCCTGAGCACTACAAGGAGGGTCAGTCAGAGGATCCAGGGGGGCTCCTGTGCACCCTGAGCCTTCAGTTCAGCCCTAGCTGGCAATGAGCTCACTGTATAATAAAGAAAGTAATTTAAAACCTGAAGAGTCTAAATTAGGCTGTATCATGGGTTGTGCAGTAAATACAGGCCTCTCCATGTATTCTACATGGGAATATTTTAGACTTTATTTTTTAGTATAATTTAAGTCACCAGCAAAATTGCAGTGAAGTGCAGAGTTCTCCTGAGTCCCCTCTGCTCCCACAGCCCCTCCATCACCACCCCCATACACTGTTGCTTTTGTTACAATACATCAACCTCTGCCCAAGTCTACAGGTCACACCAGGGTCTCTTTGTGCATTCTGTGGACATAGACAAGTGGACAGTGATATGTGTGCAACATGTGGCCTGGTACAGTGCAGGTCCCACCCTCATACTGTCTGAGCTCCAGCTGCTCCTCATCCCCCTCTCTGCTGCAGACCTTCATGATTTTCCATCCTGTAGTTTCACCTGGGCTGAGTGACAGGACCTAGATGATACAGCAGATGAGTTGTTCAGAATGGCTCTCTCCTGAATGCTGTGCATGCAAGCTTCCTCCAGGGGGTTCCATGACATGAAAGGTAGGTGTTTTCTTTCTTTTTTTTAAATTTTCCTCAAAAAAATTAATGGCAGCTCTCATGTTCTTTTGACAAGTGTCCATCACCATTCCTCAGTCCTGGTGTTCACCCGGATCTCCTCTCAACCACCAAATGATAATCATAAACCTACTTGTTATAGTTGAATTATACAACTTTGCACAAATAATAAAAAAAAATTAGATTTCTGGTTGAGTGATGTTTGGCAGGTGCTGAGTTAATAAAGCTTTAGGATACACATGAAGATATTATGTAGTAGACTCAGGGAGATATTCTTCTGCTGGGATCAAGACCTGCTACCCTGCAGGGTTTAGAGTTGCAAGAGTAGAAAGTCACATGCCTCTGACTTCCTAAGACATTTCTTTCTGCCATCAGGGACATCTTATTAAAGATGAAGTGCATCTTGAGGGAGACTCCTAGAGTCTGTAGGAGGTCTTCCACAAGTGGGTTGTGGGTTATGCTGTGTTTGGAGGACCAGTGGAAGCCACCATCATGTGCCTATTGTTCCTGCTCCTGCAGCACACAGTAGGTCCTGCTGTGAAGATTGTTGTATCAATCACACCCTCTGTGAGTGTCTGGATGCTGATGCTCCTCAGAGTGGATAGGCAGGAAAGGCAAACTTGACTCATGGCACAGGTGTGTTCCAGGAGGAGGGTACCAAAGCCCTGTAGGTGATGGTGATGTGAAACTCCAACTTCCCACATGTGGCTGTGAAATTTGTTTGAATTGTTTCCACTGCTGAGAAATCAGATATGCTGTGATGGGTTGCTCACCAGCAGCACCAGTAGAGGTGGTGGAGAGATATGGCACTTGTCATGACCCCCACCCCTGCCTCCAATTGAACAAGGATCTATTGTGAGAATATGGTGGTAGTGAAGGGACACAGAGACCAAGCAATATATCTAGATGTGGAGGAGGCTTCTAGCATGGGTGCCAGGGTCCAAGGAAGGTCCCTTCCTTCCTCAGCACCTGAAGAGGCTGAGGGAAGTGGCACAGGGCGAGCTGGTGACTGGAGCTGCAGAACCATTAGGACCATCTGTGCTGCTTCTCATGGAGTCATGGGTAATCCTGACCAACTGCTGAGTGCTGCCTCTGGGCATGAGAGACACTGGGAGCTGCTGAGGGTCTCACAGAGGCTCTAGAAATATTTGGGGTGGAAAGAATGAGGGTTGGCTGGCAGCTCTAGACCAGGAGCCACAAGAAAACCCCTCCTCTGGTACCTCTGCACCCTATAGGGGTCCTCAGGCCCCTACTCTCTTTGCCAAAACTACAACTTTGGCATCTCATGTGGGTCACATGGGCCAGATGTCCGTGAGACCAGCATGTGTTTTGAATTCCTGATGAACTGTTAATCTTTTGTCCTTAAGTAATGGACAATTACTTGAGCACAGAGATCACCTGAGTTTCCTGTAGAATCTTGTCTAGTGAAGAAAGAAGAGGAACAGCTTCATAAACTGGGGAGAAAAGATCCATGCTCAAGACTGTGGAACCCCAGACTTCAAATCCCAAATTTTTATGTTGCAGACTGTCACTAGAGAGCAAGCACAGCAGACAGTAAAAATCCTGTGAAACTGATCTAGAAACCCTGAAACAGAGCAGTAGATCCCTTCTAAGTTAGTCTTCTTATGATGATGATGAGCATTGTCACCATGGAGACCACAACACCAGAATCAAGAGCCCCTCGTGTTCTGTGTTAGATGCTGTTGGAAGACATGATTCTGTTTAGGTTGAAGTCAGAACTACCAGGAAGATGCTGTTGGGGTAAAAGCTGCACAAATGTGCCATGTGAGGACAAGTGAGGCTGAAGACTGTCTTCATGTGGCACAAACTGTCAGTGACAGAGCTCCATCTCACCCAGATTGCCTGACTCAGGCCCAGCCCAACAGCATTAGGCCATGGGGTGGATACTGTGCAGCTGTGGTGAAGCTCTTATAGCTGAACAGTGCTGGTTCCAGGGGAAGGTGACAAGCCTCAGTGCAGGAGCTCCCATGAGATGCAGAGAAAGGTCAGGAGACCAAGAGTTCAGGTTTCCAGAGAAACCAGCAGATGAATGGGGTGTGATAGAGTTTCCATACTGTCATGGAGAAATGACCCTGAGTTGGTTGGTGGCTGCATTGTGCAGGATGGAGTGAGTAGACCACAGGAGGAGCCTAGGCAGTGCTCCATCTTGCTGCTCAGCCCTCTCATCCATTTCAGGAAGAAGGAGCAGCTCCCTGGGGCTCAGGCAGCCCTGCTGCTCCAAGCAGATATGGTTGACCTTGCATGGCCTCTGCTGGGCCTCAGGGAGGCATATGCTTTGCTAACTCCTACAGAGAATGTGGTGGACTCAGGGTCTCAGGAAAGTGGAACAAGGATCAAGTGAGATGTGCACCTGAAGGTCAAGTTCTGATGGATTCCCCATTCCAGCCTGCTGCTGTCCTGCCCTGGTGCAGAGCACTGGGCAAAGGTGAAGTAGAAAGTGACCTGGGGTGGCAGCTTCTCCTTTTCCTATGAGTTTGCCCAAGCAGCATGTCAGGGAAACTAGCTTACTGATGAGGCAGGAAGACCTGGGAACTCCATGACAACAGGAGACTGCACTAGCCTCTGTTGCTTCCAGGGCTTCCCTCAGTGAGTCTCCCCTTATCCCAGGGAGAAATGCTGAGAGTCAATTGGAGAGTTTTTCAGGCCTCTGTTCTGAAATGCCAGAGGCTCCAGGAAATGGCAGCAGTGCCCCAGCCAGTGAGCCTTTAAATTGGGGAACAGCTTGGACATATGGACACGGCTGATCTGACATACATGTCAACGCACATATCAACACTGTATGATTCATATGTGCAACACTTTCCAGTACTGCAAAAGTTGGTGTGCCCTAGGCCTGATGCACACTCATGCTTCATATTAACCTAGGAGACTTACATTTACATTGTTGACACATTGCTAACACTGACATACCCATGAACATTGGTGGATATGTTGGATATGCCTGTGTTTTGTTTTCTAGTGTTAATTTCTTCTCTACTTGACTTTATTCCTTTACCTGATTGGGTCATTAAGATTCCTAGTCCTGATTCTAAAAATTATTTTGTCACTCTGGAAGAATATAAATATATTCTCCATATAAAATGCCAAGCTAAGGTATTTTCTGAATAGCTGGCTACATGATAACCCCTAATGATAAGTCTGAAGGAAGTGTCTTAGGGAAAGCCCCAGAGGGATGGTGAGGTTCGCCTTTAATGTCAGTTATAAGTATGAAGGCCACAGTGGGAAAACTAGAAAGGCAGAATGAGCCCTCGGTGACACAGAGGGACTGGGAAGGCCTGTGATCCTGTCCAGGAGAAGTGTGGATAACAGAGGGTGGAAGCAACAGGGAAACCAGGGCCAGTGGGCAGGATGGAGGGGCTGAGCAGGGGAGAGCACCAGGAGAAGAGAGCAATGAGCACTGTGAGCAGTTAGTGGACAGCAGGGCCCTGGGCCTGATGGGAGGTGAGGAAAGCATTTGTACTGGATTTCAGGCTGTTCCCTTGGTCTCTGCTTAGTTCCTCACAGAGCTCACCAGGACTGTGCTGAGGCTAACAGCATGATGGAGTGGTAAAGTACCATGGCACACTTTGGGGCTGACGCTGTCCTCATTCTCTGTCTTGTTAGAACTTGTTCAGGAGGACATGGGAGATTCTGTTATGTCACAGTATCATGGATGTGAACACTTAGAAAGGGCAGCTGAAGTAATTTCTCCTGCCATAAATTCTGTGGTGATGGAGCACCACCCAGCCAAGGGCCAGCTTCAGTGCCTGTGATGGTAATGTCTAGAATAATCTACTGTAGGAAGAAGCTCTAACTTCTGAATGGATGAAGATTCCATTGGGAGTTGATAGAGTATTAATAGCTAATTCCTCATGAGCTAAAAAATGCTGGGGAAGCAAACCTATCAGACTCCTGTGGGAAAAGCAGTCATATAGGCCATGAGGGTCAGAACAGAAAAATGTAGACTGAAGAGCTGCTCAGCCTGACCAGAAAAGGTTCTGGACCAGGCCCTCAACTCCCCATGTGACCCTTGCTGAGGATCCCAAGGAAACCCAGCAGGATCTTCTGCCATTGGAACCAGGAGCTGAGGTCCTCCACATTGCCCAGGGGAGAAGTTGGGATCACATCAGACATGCACATCACAAAAGATGGAGAGGAGAGGGTTTAGAATGTCATTGAAGAAAGACCTTTCTGCCTGCTGTATAGCATTGGGGTCAATCTCAGGGACCTAGTGCCTGGAGCCTGAAGAGCCAGAGCCAGGCCCTTGTCACCTGGCACTGGTGGTTTCTTGTACCACAGTCTGGGCTAAAGAGAGCTGCTCATACTACATCTCACACAGGGTGAGTATCTCATGGGCCTGCAGGAAAGATCAGTAAGGATAAAAGAGGAGGTATGGCCTGGTCACCTCCTTCTGGCCAGGACAGGTAACCCTACCTCATGGAGAGGGTCAGTCATGGGAGATGAAGAGAGAAGTGAGACCACAGACTCCATGCTGTTTCCTGTAGGACTGTTCCAATGTCAGCTGACAGTTTATCAGCCAGGTGAGGCATGAAAAAAGAGGTAAAATTCTGTAGCCAGGAGGGAGTCCTTCACTCAGGCTGAGCCCAGGACTCTCCTTCTAGGACCACCTGGTTGTTCAAGTGCAGATAGAAGGAGGTAAACTCTCTGCCCCAGGATCCCCACTGGCCCCTCCCAGCTGCTTTGCATGCCTCACCCACACTGCTTTCCTGGGCCATATGAGTGACTGCTTAAGGCTCTGGGGAGCTCAGTGTTAGGTGGGACCCTAAAGGAGCTCTAAAAGACCCTAAAGGCAGCTCCCAGTCAGATCCTCTGTGTCGTATTACTCTGTCTCCCAAGTGAGGATCATGGGATGGTTCTGCATGTTTGTGAAACCTCTGTCATTGTGGTTGGGTCCTGTGTCCTGGAACCTCTGTTTAGCAAGCCCACTGATTCAATCTCAGGGTGCTTCAGGGTCCTGGCTCTACCTTGGAGACTGGGGTATTACCTAGACTGCACAGGTTACCTTTCTGTTCTCTTTTGTCTCAGGTGCCACAAAAGAAATTGTACTGACACATACTCCAGCCTCTGTGGCTTTGTCTCCAGGGGAAAGAGTCACTCTCACCTGCAGGGCCAGTCAGAGTGTTGGCAGCTACTTAGCCTGGTACCATCAGAAGTCTGGGCAGGCTCCCAGATGCCTCAACTATGGTGCATCCAGCAGGGCCAGTTGGTTCCCAGCCCAGTTCAGTGTCAGTGGGTCAGGGAAAGACTATACCCTCTCCACCAGCAGCTTGGAGCCTGGGGATGCTTTAGTTTATTACTGTTTGCAAGGCCATACATGTTACCACAATGGTTCACTTCCCAACAGAAACCTTACCAGCCCCACTGCCACCCTCTCTCCCCTGGGGCATAGCAGCTGCCCCCAGCGGCCCCAAGTCAGATATTTTGCACTTTTCTCTTTCCCCTCACCTGCAAAGTTTGTGTGAGAGAGGATATAAAACTTCATTCAGGTCTGAAAGATTCATAGTCTCCTATACCCTCTTTTGCTCCCCTGGAAAAAAAAAAACATAAGATATTAGAAAGGATGAGAACACTTGATATTATTTCCTTACTTTACCAGGTGAGGGTGGAGTCTCCAGAAGAGTCATAATATCCCAAACACAGGAGAAGTTAAATATCCCTAAGAGTAATTAATTTTTAGCTATTTATTTTCTTCTCATTTTGATATCAGCAACATCTTGCTAAATCTGTCAAATCATAGACACTGTCAACGGTGGCTCCAGAAATATCTCCAGGTTCTGCTCACATTTATTTCCTTTCAAAGCCAGAATAAGATGAGGGAATCTTTAGTACTTTCTTTTTGGTTGTGTTCACGCAAAGATTCTCAGTTATTCCTGCTTCTCCACTTATAGAGAGCCCAGTGTTACAAGGAGGTGGGAATTGCTGAAAGGTCAGGCTTTCTAATGAGCATGTACCTCCATCCATCCTAAGGAGCAAACATCTGAGTGATTTGTCTTTTTCTTGTCACAATCCTGCAACCTGATGTTTGACAGTGAATAATCAAGACTGTGAATACAACTGTAGCTCAACATACCTGGACATAAATTTCATAAATAGCCAATCACATAGGGAGTTATTTAGGAAAAAAATCCAGAACCCATTCATGGACAATTTGCAACAGGTTATTTTAACAATGAAATGCCAAGAAAATTCCAGCTGTCCTAGCCAATAAACCTTCTTTTTCTTCTTTTTTTTTCCCCCTTTGGCCAATGAACATTCAAAGTTGCAAGCTCAGTATCTCAGATGCAGAACCTGATATCTACCCACAAAGGACCATGTTCCTGTGAAGAGGCACCATGACTTCCTCCACCTGCATGAAGACCCTCAGATGCCCCTTCTTACCTCCCAGTCCCCAAGCAGCCTCCTTCCCTTCCTGGAATCCCTCTGCTCCCAGTGCTGGAGAGGCAGAGGTGAGCTGACTCCTCGTGGCCTCCATGACAGCTGGCTTCACAGGAAATCTCATTCTTTTTGAAAACCTGGGTGTCCCAGTTTGGCTTCCATGTGTGTCAGCTGTAAGGCCTGGTTGGTGTTAATTACTTTCATGGAAACTTTTGGAATCCCAGACAAGCCCATCTCTGGAGCTCAGGTTTGATAGCAAGACCCCTCCCACTAGTTGGATTTCTTATGAATCTCTGCCACTCTCTCCAGGACGAAGTGTCCCTGTGCAACTGCTGCCATTGTGCATTTCCCACTAAACACAGTAGATAGGCATTTGTCCCTCTAGTGTGTGTTTGGGGAAGGAAACTGGGATGTTTTTGCACAGACTCTTTTGCTTGACTTTGAACCTTTGAAAAACATGCAAGATGTTTCACCATTTTACAATAGAGTACTGGTATTTATCATTTCTACTCTGATTTCACAGTAAAATCATCTGTTTATTATATTCTCTTACTTGGAAAATGGAAGAAACAAATTTTTCTTTTCTTCTGAGGAGTCAAGGAAATTATGGATTGGAAGATGTGAAGAGCAGAGCAATGACCAGGAGCACTGACTGCAGAGCTCACTCTGGGCTCTTTCTGGGCATATTTTGACTGTAGAGCCTGAAGCTCCTTCTTTGCACAATATAGATAAGAATTTTGCACAGGCTTCTCTACTAAATGTTACAGAATAATATTAACGGAGACTGTCAGAAAGTAAATTTATCTTTGTCTGCTTGTTTTTGGGTTGAAAATCCTAATATAAGCATAGCAGTTCATCCCAGTGGCTTGCAAAGCTGAGGCAGGAGAATCACAAGATCAAAGCCACCTTCATGAACAGGAAGGCACTAAGCTACTCAGGGAGATCCTGCATAAATACAAAAGAGGGCTGAGGATGGGGCTCAGTGGTTGACTGCCCTTGAAATCAATCCATGGAACCAAAAAATAAATAACAAAAAATAAAAGTAAAATAAGATAGCAGTCCATCTCAAATTGTTAAGCAAAATCAATGCAATAATTATCAAAAGCAAATTGCATCTTCTTTCTTTCTTTTTTTGCATAATTGTCAAATCGCTACTTATAGTTAACAGGATAATGCAGGGGACACAGAGAGAGTAAATAATCTTGCAAAGGAGAAGTGCACTGAGAGGCTTCAGTTTCCGATTTCTAATGTTTTTAATTTAATTTTGTTCGCTGTTTCTCTGTGGTGCTGGAGACAGAACCCAGGCCTCTCCCATGCTGCCAATGCTCTCACAGTGACCTGATCCAGATGCTCCCTTCTTCCTCTCACAGTGCTAGGGAGTGAAAAGTCACTGTCTCTTGCAGACACAGCAAGAGTATTAGCATCATCCAGCCTGGCACCATCAGGACTAGGCCTGGCTGTTGAGCTCCTGCTGCATCCTGGTGCCCTCTGTAAACACTGCCTGTCTGGGAGGGCTGTGGGCAGTGACATAGGTCATTCTGGCTCCCAGCAACTACACTTCCTTCAAGGAACTTGAGCTTCTTCCTGTCACAACTAGGAGACAAACCTCCACTCAGATGCTCCTTGTGCACAGGGCTGCTGACAGTTTGAGGACCCTCAGGGGAGCAGGTTGGGGACAGCTATGAAGTCACACTCTCTCCACTTTACATTACTTCTTCTTGAATCCTGGTTTCCTCCACTGTCTTTCCTATGCCCTCCTGACCTGGTCTTCTCTTTCGTGTTTCTTCCTGCTCTGAGTTCACACCTGTCAGTCCTCATTTCCCACATGGCTGTGCTCATATGGGTCACAACCCTGTTCTCCTGAACATCCTGGCCCTTGACCTGCTTCTGACTCCACCCCTTGGATTCTCACGGGAGAGTCAAATGTGGTGCCTTGTGGTCTTTAGAGACCAGAAAAGGGAGCAGCAGGTATTCAGGGCTGTACGAGTGGCCACCATGTCCACTGTGAGCAGAGTCCCTGCATCATGTGAGCTGTCACCTGCCAGAGGCACTTGTGTCCTTCTAATCAGAGGAATGGCCACCAATATGTGTGGATGCGTTTGTCCTATGGCTATGCAGTCACTGCACCAGCTCTTCTGCCCTGTGTGTTGGAAGCAACCATACAGGAGCTGCCCATGCCCAACTCTGGACATAGAAACAACTGCACATCTCTATGACACTTACTTCTCTCTGTCACTGGAACCTGTCATGTTCCCCAGTGTCCTAAGCAATGGGAAGGTCACTGTTCCAGGCAGCAGGAGGACACTGTGCAGGTCCTGAACTCCATGGTGCTCATGCTCAGTCCTGAGAGTGGAGAGACAGACATGGGTTTAGGCAAGAGATGCCAGGTTTATGTGCCCAGGCTCAGGGTGTCTGAACTTAGAGTTCCATGGGCAGGGTGACACCTGCCTATAGCCCTGGACACCTTGAGACTGAGAGAGGAGGACTGCAGGTTCAAGGCCACACCAGGAAAATTATGGAATACAGTATGTGAACAAGAGGGAGCTAAGTTGGATGTAGTTCATTGTGGCTTTGCATGTGAGAACTCTGACTGCATCACTGCTTCTAAGAAACTAATAAATAAATAAATAAATATAAAATCATACATTTATAAAAAAGTAAAGAAATACCTATTTCATACACATATTCAAACTAGAGTTATAGAGTAAAAACAGACATAGTCATAAGATTTATATTTTAAACATTACATATGTGGCATATAGTATTCCTTTTAGTTCTAAGCAAATTGAATTCTGGCTGAGAAGAGGCTCTGGGGGTCTTTGCTGACCCTCCTCTCTGGTCTAGCAGGGTCTCTGCCCCAGGACAGTGAGCTCAGAATTGAGTGCAGAGCCAGGCAAGAGGTGACTCCTGGTCTCTAAACCTCCCCTTCCATGGCCTCTCTGCTTGGCTCGGTCCCAGGGAGTGGAGCACCTTCCTCCCCTGGCTTCCCTGCCAAGCAGCCTGAAAGCAGGGCCTCTGCTTCCACAGGTCTTCACCATGTGCCTAGGAGAACCTCCTCTTCAAGTCCAGGGCCAGAGACTGCAGCTCTCAGGCAGCTCCAGCATGAACTCAGCATGCATGGGCTCCTGCCTTAGTCTCTCCCATCTATGTCAACAGCAAATTCCTTCCTTCATCAGATGCTCTGCACACATTCCCACAATTGTCCACCTGCAGATTGTCACCTTGCTAAAGAGAAACTTGACCTGAATGTACTTTTCCCAGCCCCACAGTAAAGATTTCATTTTAATTTCTCTTTTCTAAGGAACTTAGCACAAGCACAGGGTTAATTAAAATAGGGTGAAGCTTTTAAATCTTCACTTTTTTCTTTTAGTTTACTACTCTCCAGCTCTGTCCTGCTGTTTGTGGTAGGAACAGGTGAGCCCTCCCAGACCAGGGCAGGAGGAAGTATCAGGGGACAACTGATGATCCCAGAAATGATGTGTAACTGAGGGAGGGAGGGGCTGAGGCTCTGACTCAGAGGTAGAGAACTGTGCAGCATGCACCAGGTCTTGGGTTCTGTCATCAGCTCCAAAGGGAGACAGAAAGGAATGAAAAAATGAAAATATGAGAGAGAAAAAGACAAAAAGAAAGAAAAATAGGAAGAAAAGAAGGAAGGGAGGGAGGAAGGGAGGGAGAAGAAAAGTAAAAAAGGTTTCTGATATCTAAAACAAGAACAAAATGAAAAGCGTTGTCCTGCTTTATTCCTGGAAAACTTGCTAGACGACCTGATGCAGGACATGATGTTTACTGACAATGTAGCCCTCTTGAGGTCATGAGGCATTATTAAGAATTAAAAGACCCTGTGGTAATATTGGAAAAGCAGAGATATGTAAGGATTCAGGATCTTTGCTGTTTTTACCAAGATGCTGGACCAGCCTTATATTTTCTAATGTTCTATAGTACTTTAACTTGTTTGTAAAATTATTATTCTCCTAAAGGACAGTTAAGAGGAAGAGCCTGGCTGGACTTACACCTGCTGGTCTGGAGAAGATGGGTACCAATATGAGTATGACTGTACTCTGTGGGACTCTGAGGCAGGGAGAGCTGGGTCCATGGGTGGGTCCCTCCTTCCCTGCCTCTTACTCATTCTGTACCAATGCCCAGAAACCCCAATCCCCTCAGTGAGTGTACACATTTTCTTCTCTTTCTTCCTTTATTTCTGTTTTTAACTCCAAAGCATAAACTATCCCTTTACTTCTGTAATGTCACCACTTCCTCCAAGGGTCACCAGCACAGAACTGTGCTCAGGACATAAGGACAGCCTGTCCTCAACCAGAAAGTGACTATAGATCACCCCTCACAGATAAGGGGGAAGACTGTGTCCTGTGGCCCCAGGGAACCATGTCTCCCCCAAGTAAATCTTAGCTGCCCTGGTCTGACCTGGGACACCTGGACACACTGAGCCTGTGTTGATTGACCAGAAAGAGCCTGCCCTGCAGCTGTGCCCAGCCTGCCCAGCCCTGCTGATTTGCATGTGTCCAAAGCACAGCCCACTTCCCTGAGGACTTCTTAAGAGGCTGCTCACACCTTGCCTCTCAGGAGGCATTCCCACTCAGGACACATCATGGCCATGAAGGCCCCTGCTCAGCTCCTGGGTATCCTGTTGCTCTGCCTCCCAGGTAAGGAGGAACATTACTAGGGATTTACTAATCACAGTGTGGTTAGTGCTACCTGGCTACTCAGGAAAGTCTTCTTGTAACATAACATTCACAAGAATATTTATTTTTATGTTTCCAATTGCAGGTGTCAGATGTGACATCACGATGACCCAGTCTCCATCCTCCTTACCTGTGTCTCATGGAGACAGAGTCACCATCAACTGCAAGGCCAGTCAGGATATCGGCGGTTATTTACATTGGTATCAGCAGAAACTAGGACAAGCTCCAAAGCTCCTCATCAGACATGCAACCAGTTTGCAATCTGGGGTACCCTCGAGGTTCAGTGGAATTGGATCTGGGACAGATTTCACTCTCACCATCAGCAGCCTGGAGCCTGAAGATGTTGCCACTTATTTCTGTCAACAAGGCTACAGTTTCCCTCGCACAGTGATACAGGCCATGACAAAAACCTCCCAGAAAGCAGAAGTGTGAGGTTGGGCTGCCCCAGCTGCTCCTCCTGCTGCCTCCACCTGCTGAGGGCACAACTCAGAGTCACCAGGATCCAGGGCCATAGGGAGGGTTTGTGCAAGGATCCAGGGGAGCTCCTCTGCACCCTGACTCTTTCCTTCAGCTCTTTCCAGCAGGTGACCTTGATAACAGCCTCAATGACATGTTACTGGACAGAATTTAGATCTCAAGGGCCTGAAACAGGCAGTAGTTATTGTTGCGCAGCAAAGACAGGCCTCTCCATGTATTCCAATTGGGAATATTTTAAGACTTTGATTTTCAGTGTAGTTTAAGTCCTCAACTAAACTGGGTGAAGTACAGAGTTTTCCTGTGTCCCCCTTGCTCCAACAGCCCCTTGACCACCACCCCAGACTCTGTTGCTTCTGTTAAAATTCATCAGCCTCTGCCCATGTCTATAGGTCACACCAGGGTCACATTGTGCATTCTGGGAACTAGACAAGTGGACAGTGATGTGTGTCCAACAGTGTGGCCTAGAATATTGCAGGTCCTACCCTCACACTGTCTGAGCTCCAGCTGCTCCTCACCCCCCCCTCTCTGTTTCAGACCTTTATGATTTTCCATCCTGTAGTTTCACCTGGGCTGAATGACAGCTGCCTGGCACTCACAGCATGGACAATGTTCTTCCTGAGTGCTATGCACACAAAACTCCTCCAGGCATTTTCATTATAGCATACATAGTTGTTTCCTTTTTTTTTTTTTTCAAATTTTTCTTCAAATTTGGTATTGAATCCAGACACACACTATCATTTATCTATAATTACAGTTGCATTTTTACCAGATTCTCTGATGGGTTCTGAAATGAAAAGGGAGTGTTATGAATCCATGGATATTTTTTAAAATAATAAGCCAAGTGTGAAAGAATTATAGAACAGAAAATAGATGCCACATTCCAAAAACTAAGGGTGGGTAGAAGAATCTGTAAGGCAATACTTGCTCAAGTGAAGAAAAATATTATTACTTTTAGGCTCATAGCACTGAATGAGAAGCTTAATGGGATGGTCAAGGTCAAGTCTTGTTCAGCACAAACCAGGGCTGTCATTGCTGGGATGGGCACACTGCTGGGGTTGGGCTTTACTGAGAAAGCTAGATGACATTTCTGCTCTTTCTCAGAGAGAATCTCAAATGTCACACACCCTGTCTGGTCCTCAAGGTTGTCTTTGCCACTTCAAGCCTCATGGAAATGTGGTGTGTCCTGCACTCTGCAGGGGCCCAGTGACTCAAGGGTCGGTGTAGCTCCTGTCCAAATGTGTTTCTCTCACATCACACAATCCTAGTCCACCCAGTGGGGCGGGGGAGAGTTCCCACCAGGTGACCCTTCCCACAAAATATACCTGTGGTGTGTCCAGAGAGAATGGTCACTCAGGAGGGACTATTGAGACAAGATGGATAGGAGGTTGACTAGGAGGCAAACCTGAGCTGAAAAAATGAGTAGACATAAAAGAGACCAAGACCACATCCCTGAAACACACACAGAGATGGTCAGTATAGGATCTCAGGAGAGGAGGCCCCACGAAGGACTTGGCCCTGCCATTTTTGCCACCCCTGACCTTAGCAAATGCCCACAGAAGAAACCCAGCCTGCTGTTGAGGACTCAGCCATGTTAATCAAGGCAACTCCCATATCCCAGTCAGGTCCTCTTTCCTAGTGCAGCCCCTCTGCCAGGGCCACACCAGAGTGCTGGGGACACTGAAGATGTTAAAGAGGAAACACAAAAAAACAGGTACTCTTCAGTTCCCCTAAGAGGTCTACTGTGTCTCAGAAATTATAGGTTTTCTTTTCATTTCTTCCAAGGCTTCTGAGTGTGACATTCTTGAGTGTAAAGTGGTTATTTTATGGTTATTTTCTTCTGTCTTTAGTGCAGTGATTTCAATGGTCTGCTAAGGCCTGCTACATCCTAAGTGAAAGTGGAAGTTCATTTTGTAAACTGAATATAATATATGTGTTCCAGCTTTTGCACTGAGTTTTAAACATCTAGATCTAGAGACAGCAAAACCTGTATCCTACATGGACACAAATGGGGAAAATAAAGAAAAGCCTAAAGAAATGATGATGATCAAAACCAAGCTCACATTACTGACAGGAGGGGCTCCATATTCCTGGGTGACGGCAGGGCCATTATGCTTCATTTCATCTGTTTCAAAATGTGTTCTACTAACTATAGTGATCCATGAACAAGTGTTTTAGTATTGTTTAATACAAATTTTAAAAATTGAACTAAATGAACAAATTATCCTATTTAGGAAAATATACTGTGCTTAAGGTATAGACTTCCAAATTAATATATTCCATCAAGAATACAACTAAAGTTAAAATAAATAATTTGTTAGTATAATGTAAAGAAAATATTGCAGAGAAGTTAGAAAACTCAATCCTGCAAATTGAAAAGAATGGCCTCATTAAATATTTTTTAATTTAAATTAATTTCATCAATGAATAGTTTTTTTTTTTTTTAAATTGATGACAGGGACAGCATAACACTATTTAAATAAGGATTTCTGGGAATTTTTTTCCTATTGAAACATAAAAATGAAAAAAAAATTAAAACCTGAAAACTAAATGGGAAAACCTGATGAAAATTCTGATTACACTCCAAATTTTTCTGAAACATAAATGAAAGTATTGTCAAGAAAAGACTACTTGTGTTACAGCAGGAATCACCTGGACCTTTGTACACCTTTCCCTACCTCCTCCCTGAGAGAAGAGGTAGAATAGAGAACAAAGGGCCCAAATTTATGATCCCTCCTGTGGCCCATGAGGAGCAGAGCAGCACTTACTTGTGAATTTCTATTGCCTCTGTGGGCTTCCTGGTGGACTGCTCTCTCTATTACATGACTCACGACACAGACAAGGACAAGTGCAGGGCTCAGGGCTCAGGTGAGGTAACTGTGTACAGCAGTAGTGGGTACAACTGTGTGTGACCACTGCATGAAGAAAAAGGGATCAGGAAACCCACAACAAACCCAGGCCCTAAAGAAGCTTCCATGAGACCCTCTGGATAACCAGCTCATTTCTAAACAGCCATAGATTCTGGGAAAATTGGGAGGGGAAGCATATACTCAGGCACCTTCATTCTCAGGAAAGACCCCAGGCCTCAGATTATCAGTGAAGAGGTTCCACATCAGAATTCATAATATGGGCAGTTAAATTTTTAATTTAAAGTCTGCAGTTCAAAAGAAAATGGCAAGGCACACAAAGGACCATTGAAACAAGAGCCATTCAAAGGAACAAAAATCTTTAGAAACCATTCCAGTAGAATAAGACATCAGACCTTTCTAATGTCTGCCTTACAGAGGCAGCTTGGAGACTGAGGATGTCTCTGTCCATCACTACTGCCATGACATGGGTAGACTGTGTGCCTGTTAATTAGCATCCTGGTGGCAGAAGAAATTGTGCTGATACTGCTTTTAGATCTATGCTGTCTCACATGGAGCACAGTAGCCACAATGACTCTATAAACTTAGATTCACTTAAATTTACAATGAGCATTACCTTTGCACTTGCTTCTTTCCCATGCTTCATCCTACAGGCCATGTGTGACTAACAGCTGCCACAGGGGAAGGCTCAGATATAGATCTCTTCATCATGGCAGGAGATTCTGTTTGCCAATGTTGGTCTAAAAGATTCACAAGCTTTTTCATGGAGCCGCAGCTCAGAACACAAACATCCCCAGCCACTGGGCACAAGCCTGTCTTTTCTCATCTTTTATAGCTGCTGTGGTCCACAGTATGCTCTGGAAAGGTTCTGGGATGGTAGGAATGGGGCTTCATGGACACATCTAACCAGAAGATCATGGTTCCAGCCACCTCTGACAGTATGCCCTGCAGCCCTCAGGAGCCTTTGTAAATCTCACATAAATCACAGTCCAGCCCCTACTGTTCTATGACTATTTTATTTTCTGAATATGAAATTATCTGTTTGTCTTGTATCCTAGAGTTGGTGTCTGCATAAGAGGAGGGATCATTTTCTGTTCTGTACAGAATCCTTCTGCTGACGGAAGCAATAGAAATAGCTTCATCAGGAACAGAGAAGGGACTCCAAGAAGCCTCCTTGGGACAAAACTCTGACTCTGTGAAGTGAAATAACAATGAGGAACCAGTAGGTGTCAGAAGAGACCAAAATTTGCAAAGAGAAGCTTGCTCTTGGAAATAGTAGGTAAGTAATAGAGTGATACTGTCCCTTACCTACATAAAGATCCCAAGGCTTAAATGGGGGTCTCTGTGTGGCCAGGAGCATGTGTAGGACCTGACTCGGGGTTGAGGAGTGGACAAACCTCTCTGTGTTGGTGCTCAGAGACTAGATGCCCAGCCCTGCCTTTGCACCCCTCCACCTAGTCACTAAGGCCACTTCTTTAGTATTAGTGAAACTTCCCACATTTAAATGTTGAAGCCTCACCTCATTTTTGGTGTGTTTGCAGAAGTGGTCTATAAGAAGGGATGAAAGTTAAACAAAATCATCCAGGTGAGGCTGATCCCACAAAAACTGTGGTATTCTGAATAGATGTCCAGGGAGCTCTCTGTCCAAGGAGGTCTCTCAATCCCTCTTAGGCCACAAGGAGAAGCCTGTGAGGATAAGAAGGGAGCCCTAGGAAGAGAGCCTAAAATAGAAGGGTCATCTGCTGCCCCTTGACTTTGGACATTCAAGCTGCAGAAAATTGAGAAGACACGCCTTTACAATCTGAGCCACTGATACCGGAGAGTTGTGTCTCCCTATGACAGTCCCTGAGGATTACTTCAGAATCTTAACCTTCCCTGAGCAGGAGAAGCCTTAGGACCAACCTCATGGACTTGGACCTGCCGGGCTCCCCTCTCTCCTGCTCCTCTGACTCATGAGGAAGGAGGACCCTCATCCTCAGTGTGTGACTTGTGATGTTTCTTTGCACATGATGTTGTCCACATGTTTTGTCTCTGATCAGAGTCACAGCACATGGAATGAACATGTGTTTGTTGTTGATAGTTGAGGATCTTCATGTTACTTCTGACTTAGAGGATAGTGGAATCCTAAAATGGACCATGTCTTCTGTCCCAGAAAAGAGGATCTCTAGCTTCTGCAGGGCCTGTCTGAGGACCAACAGTGTCCCAGCCTGGCAGCAGCACAAACCAGGCCTTGCTCCCAGCTCCTGCTGGCTCTCACGGCCCAGACAATGGTGCCTGGTGCATCTGGACAGATGCTACTCTGCCAGTAGCTGTGCTGTTTTCAAGGCATTTGCAACTTCTGTCACCTGTAAGACATCAATCTCACCTGAGCTGCTGTTCCACCAGGAGGCTGCTGAAGGTATCAGGCTATCCCAGGAGGCAGGCTAGGGACAGCTCTGAAATCCCACTTCTCTTCCCCTCTCTCCATGTGGCTCTGGGCAAATGAACCATTCTGTGAATGTCCCTAATCTGTGAATGGAACACTAAAGATTTCAAGGTTGCCTGCAGCTGGACCATACCATAAACCTTGAAATATACACACGAATTGGAGAAAATCACAGGGCTGTTTTATGCACAGTTGAATATCTTAGAATGAAGACACTATGTCAGATATTTCTAGTCAGTTTTCATTCTTAATGGAAAGTCCTCAGGGTTACCTGATTCTCTAGAGTCTGCTCCTGCTCTAGGCCAAGCCTCCTCCTGGGCACCACTAATGCCTATGTAAACTGATTACAATTCAGAAGCATCTCTCAAGGACCTGAGAGTCATTGCCATGAGTGGAATCATCAAACAACAGGAGCCATGTCCCCTGGACTCTGCAGGAGGCAGAATGCTGGCTTTGGCCATGCCAGATACAGTCACTGACTGCCCTATGTTTCTTTGCTCTGTGCTTCTCTTGAGCATCCACATGCCCCTGCCTCCTAATCATTCCAGTCAGAGTAGAGTTAAGCCTTCTCCCCTGCTGCTCACATTCCAAATAATGGTCTCATGTCTAGTTTTTGTGTAATGTTTTATAGAACATGCCCTGGTACACACCTAGAAGTCTGACCTAAGGTTGACCCTGAGCCTGGAAGAACCCAAATCCTCAAACCAAAAAAACCTTAGATTCAGAACTGTAAGATTGGCCTCCTAAAATCAAGAGCTTGGAGATGACATAAAATCAGAACACAAAAAAAGTAATAAAAACTCTCAAAGCTACAACTGCATCCAATCAAGACCACCCAGGACATCATTTACTCCCCACAGCCCTTAGAAGCCCTCTTTACTGGCCAGCGCGAGATGTAGATGTAAGCTGTCCTCCTGTCTCTGTGTTGGTTGATCTGCAATGAAGTCCTTCCCTTTGATACAACCCAAGGCCATGGTGTGCACAGGCCTGTCTTCTCCACCTGTGAGGCAGCAAGCTCTGGCTTGGTATCATACACACTGTGGGCACATGTGCATTCGTTCCACCAGGGAAGCCTCTTTCTATCCACTATGTGCAGCATTAGAAAGTCAATGAGATTTCAAATGACCTCAGCCCTTTCAGTATAGGTTTTTGAATTCCTATTTGTGTCAGCCGATTAGGGCTGTCATAACACTGTATCAAAAAGCTGTTGGCCTAAAACAGCAAACACTCACTCAAGGTTTTGGAGTACAGAAGGCTGGGTGTCTTTCCATGGGACAGACTCAGGGCACTCATGACAGGGCTCCTGCACCAGCCCACACTGTCTTCACTTTCTGGAGGCTGCAGCTCCCCTGGCTGAGTCTATATCCCCGCAGTGACTATGTTGCTGTTCACGTGGCCTCCCCTCTTCCATGTTAGATCTCCTGCTCTCTTATGAGAACACTCTCAGGGCCCATCTGGTAAATTCTGGATCATCTCCCCATGTGAATATCCTCCATCACATCTGCCAGGCACTTTTCATATAAGGCAGGCCAGCATAGGGGAGGACCTGCCCCAGTGGCCCCACACTCAATGACCTGAATGGTGAAGAACCAAGTCTCCATGTTCTCACACCACTGTGTCTCTCTCCCTGCACCCTTAGTGCCTCTCCTTCATGGTCACCAGTGACATCACTTCTCCAAGGGTGTCTGCACCCTGGAGGGACTCACATAGGAAGAGTTGCTTCATGACCTGCCTGTCACCATTTCCATGTAGAGGACAGACACAACCAGGATGGTCTATGCAGGAGATGTGGTTCTTACAGAGGAGAGTCCTGGGTTGTTTCTACCTGGACCTTGGATTGTCTTCAAGGCTGAGTGGCCCTCAGGACTCAGGATGGGAGCAGGTGACCCCTGGCTAAAAAGGGACCCACCTCATTGTGGCACGTATATTGTGGGCCAATAATGTCACTACATTTCCAAAGTACAAAAAGACTACATGTTGGTTGTAGTTTTCTTAGTTAAACTCCAACTACCCACAGGTGGCAGGTGGCATTTGGTTCTGCTGGAGAGAAATCAGATATCCTGAGGTGGCAGTACTACCAACAGATCAGTAGAGGTGGTGGTGGAGAGACATGGCACTTGTCATGACCCTGATCCCTACCTCCACTCCATCAAGGATCTATTGTGTAAATATGGTGATAGTGAGGCGGACACAGAGACTAGGCAGTCTTCCAATATTAGAGAGACTTCTAGCTCACATGGCCACTTAGCTATTCTCTGTGGCAATTTCTCTGCTGTTCCAAAGAATCCATAAAGTCTGCACATGCAGAACCCCCTCCACGAGCCCATCTGCTGCACTTCTCAGATTTCCTGTCTTCTCCTCCAGGCTCTCAGCCAAGCAGCTGTCCAGGAGGCCATGCACAGATCTTTGACCAGGGCACCCCCTGTCCACACACCAGATGCTCTTCCTAAATATCTACTAGGTTGATCTGATATACAAGATCCACCATTGTCACGAGCTGTCCATAGGTTGTGTGTGGGTTCACTGTGCATGGAAGCCTGGGGGATAGGAACATCTGGTGCCTGGGGAATGACCAGTAGACATTTTCTCAAGTCAATTGCCTAGAGATATTGTGAATTTCTATCTCACTGTGCCATGGCCCAAACAGCACCTGAGACAGGAGTGACTTGCTAAGGTTCCAATCAACCTGCTGATTGCAAGACAATAGGAAGCAAGTTTCCCCCTTGAAATCTTATCCCTGCCTTTGATGCACCCCTTAAAAAAAAAACCCAGCCATCTTTCCTTTGTCTAATACCAGCTCTTGTGAAAATTCAATGTATCAGGGGCTTGGCTTTTGTAATTTGTTTCTAACTCTTTGTTTTTTTTTCCCCCAATTATTTTAGACTTTACATTTTCAAGTGACTTATACCCTCCTCACCAGGAAGAAAAACCCCACAATGAGTTGCTGGGTGTGCCCAATGTAAATCCATTATTCTGGCTACACTCTGGGAGCATTCTCCTTACACTTTACCTGTGCCATTTTATGAGGCTAATCCATTCATTTAAGTCAAAATCTAGTTTGTTTTTCCCCCTTGATATTATCTAATTGAGACAATCCTGTGATTCCTGGAGCAAGATCATGCAGAGGTTCCAGGGTAAGGCAGAAACTTGGTAGTGGACATCAGGATAATGTCCATGAATTATAACTTGGACATGTATCTGCTGACAGTATTATCTGCATCTTAACATAAAGTAATCTATCTACTTGTTCACTCTTCCAACAATGATTTTTGGCATGAAAATATCAGCATCAATAAACAGATATAGGTCGCAGGTAATGAGATTTTATTAATGACTTTTACTAATTATATAAAAATCATTTTTGAACAATCACTTTTCAGTATAGCACATATTTGATACCAAACATAACAAAACACAATATTAATGATGATATCTCTACAGAGTGCCTCTTGCCAGACACGCTCACATATTATCTCTACAGAAAAATTCATATTGGAGATCATCATATGTTACACTCTGGAATTTTGTGCCATGATTGTTGAGACCAAATGTTAAAACAGCCTGAGTGAGAGGGGACCTTCTGTGGAGCACTCAGGGCTTCCTTGTGTGAGCTCTATGTGCTGGATGTGAAGATGCTATCTTCAAGTTCTGCTCCACTTACTCTAAGAACATGCCCAGACCTTCTCCAATCCTTCTAGGGTCAGAGCTCAGGAGACACAGTTGTAACTAGCCACCTGGTCCTGATGTCAAATGGATGCATGAGTCAGCCCTCAGCCCCCAACCTCTTTCCCAGGATGGACCCTTCCATCAAGCACCACCCTCCTGGGGTCTCCCCATCCTCCTTTGTGGGGAAAAATAAACCTTAGCTGACATTTTACATACAAACTGTCTTTTTATCATTTCAAAAGATCCTTGTTGCTTTTGTAACTTTACTTTTCATTGTTCAATTGATCTTTTTCAGCTGTGAAAGTTGTACCTGGAGTTTAGTTGAGATAACTATATTTTTGTGCAATATAAAAACCAGGACATACTCTTGTGTTTGAGGGTTTCCACCTGCATGGTAGAGTTTGATGGAATAAGTAACAGCCATCACCAGGGCAGGTGCACCTGAGCCAGTTTGTGACCAAGGCACTGCTATCCTCATGGTCCTGGGGACCAAGGCATGAAGGAAAGAGTGACTGCAGGAGGAAAAGGTAGCAGAAAGTTTTTAATCCTTGTTGAAATATGTGTGGAGTTTGCTGTGATGTATGGTGTGTTGTGTGTGAGGCTGTTCCTCTGTGTAGATCAGGGAAGGCACAGGAGCATTGGAGATGCATCTGAGAGAGGAGCAAGGAGCCCCATGACCAATGGGGGACAGCAACAGCAAGACCAAAAGGAGCACTTGGAAAGAGCAGGGACCTCAAGAACTCAAAAGAACATTGTTTATTGAAGACAAAGTGAAACAAAACAAAAATATATGTACATATATGTATATATATATATGTATATATATATATATATATATATATATATTTTTTACTTCTTCAGTGTGCAAAAGCAACAAGGTCTACAGTGGTTGATAACCTTTTCAAAATATTTCACATAAAAATTACTAGTTAATTAGCCACAAACTACAGCCTGGCTAAGCCGACTTTCAACAGTGCTGTGAAGACATAACTGTGGATGATTTTCTTTACTTCCAATCTTCTTCTTTTCTGTCACATGAGAGTTTCTGATCTATCTCCAGGGCTGGGAAACAAACTGTTTTCTTTTCCAATGTGACCTCCACGGTGTCTGCTGTCCCGAGAGAGTTCCTGTTTAGGTGATCTTGGACACCTTCACTTCCCCCTCCTGTCTCCATGTCCTCTGTCCCTGTGTGAGTGGCTGGGATGAGTCACAGCTGTGATGTGCTGAACCTCCCTGGTCACAGCAGACCACAGACCTCAGCCAGGGACCAAGCTCCTGACACATCCTCCCCTGCAGAGCCCCAGGGTCACCATCCTCCACTTCCACCTCCAAGTGGGTATGTTCTTGATACAAAAGTAATACAATAAACCTGGTTTTGATTTAGAAAGAAAAATATAAGCCACTCTCAACTGGGCAGGGAACACACTAGTCACAGGTGAACCTGGAGGCCCACGACACCTACAGGGAAGGTAGGGGTCTGAGCAGGATCCTCAGGGGGTTAGGAGTAGGTCCCTCCCTTGTTCATCACCTGCAGAGGCTGAGGGGACAGACCCAGTGTCTGGTGGCACCTGGAGCTGCACCTCTAGGACCTTCCCTGCTACTCTCCAGGGTCCCTGGGTGAACCCACCAAACTGCTGAGTGCTGGCCCTGGGCCTGAGAGCCCCTGGGAGCTGTTAAGTGTCCTAAAATTTTCTAATTATCACTTTCTTCACTTTAGACATTTATCATTTATTTCTGGTGAGTCTTTTAAACCCCTGGGCATTTTGCAAGAGAAGGCACAGATTCTAGACAAGGAGGTACTTTGGTCCTCCCCAGCCATCAGTGTCATCTGCCACAGAAGGTGTGAACCTCTCCCCATGAGGCCTTCACTCTCTGGGACCCCAGGGTGAGGATGGAGATGCCCTCAGTGCTCACCCCTCCCAGGAGCTCCTCTGTCCCCCCTGTGGGCACAGGTCTTAGCCCAGGTTCTGGGGCTGGCACAGGATTCACTCTCCTTGGTCCCTCCTGAGCAACCCTCCAGGAAAAAACGACTGGGTTATATTAATGGCAGATGTCCTTCAGGAATGACACTGATAAATGTCTTGACAGCTGTTGGCCCAGGGTGGTAGTGAACTTTTAGCACTGTGACCAAAAGACCTGAGAAGAACAGATTCAGAGGAGAGACATTTACATGGTGCTCATGGTTTCAGTTATCAGTCCATTGTTGGCCAGTCCAGTGCCCTGGGCTTGAGAATTGGCTCCTCCAGGCACTTTGTCTGTTTCTGAGTTATTTCTGGATTTGGGGTGTGTCTGCCTTGACCTTTGTCAAATGCTTATACTGAACTATGTCCCTCAATGGCCTGGATCAGGAATTCTCTGGGAGACTAGAGATAGCCCTGGAGAACTCCAGGGGCCACCCCTACTGTGCCTTTGCAAACAGCAGGAGGCACTTCAGTCACACTGAAACCTTCTTTGACAGAATGTCACACCCAAGAGTAAACATGACTAAAAGTCTGGAGACAAAATTGTTTAAAAAAAAATAAAAAACTGAGACTGGACTTTTCAAAATTTCCATGATTAGAAATAATGACATTCCAAGTGAATACAAATCAACTCGTCTCTGCTCAGCAGGGGGCTCTCAGTCACCCACATGACCCAACACAAGGACCCATAAGCCATCCTCCAAGCCTTTCCTGTGTGCTTCCTGCAGGGACATCAGCCAGGGCTCACAGGGATCCTGATGCTTCTGAGCATCCATCCACCAGGCAGAATGACCACTGATGGGCCCTTATCTACCCCACGTAGAGACCAGGTCAAAGACTGTGGAGGCTTATTAGGGATCAACAGTGTACTGTGGGGGGCACAGATGCACCCTTCCTAGGCCTCAGACACTGAATTCAGTGCAGTTTGGAAGAAAGCATTTAAATCTTCATGTCATCATCAGGTTGAACCCTCATAAAATACAGAACACACCTGAATTAGAGAGATAGGTAACCCCCCCTCCACCACTGCTGCAGACCCACCCTGGTCCTCTGAGGCATTTTAATGGAAGCTGAAATCTGAACTGAGGGCTTGAGAACAATTCTCTGTGTGTCCATCACTCTGTCCTGATGTGTCCCAAGGACCCTGCAGATGCCCAAGGGAAGGAAAATGGTCACTGTTTGTTGACCCAAACCACTGCAGACTCTAGTTTCTTATATATAAAATGGACCATCTGCTTTTTCAGAGGCTCTTGAAAAAAGCACCCGGTGCTGGGACACCAGATGTAGTCAGTGGCCAGGCTTTATCTTACCTAGTAGCAGGTCCACCCACCCTGAAAGCCAAGAACATTTTTGGAATGAAAGTTCAGGAAGGAGGCATAGATTTCTTACACTGAGAATATAATGAGTGTAGATAAAAGTGGTCAAATAGCAAAGATAGTGACAATCTTCATGATAAGTGGGCATTTCTAAGGGACTCACTTTTGCTGTTGGATAAGTGGTCTTTATGAACAAAACTTCACAGTCATTAAGATTGAATGTCCTGTGGTTGGTCATGTGTTTTTGATGATTCCAACTATCAATCAAGATATGGAGCAGAGATTTTCTTTTGGGGTTCAGAAACCTGATTGACTTTTAAATCTCCATCTACCCTGCATTCTTCTTCTCTTGTAATTACATTGAGAACATATTAGAATATTTTATTTATCACAGTGCATTGATGACAAGTGAAATGGATCAACAAAGTTGTCCTTGAACCACAGAGAAACTGCACAGCTTGGACCCAAGCACCATGATTCTCTGGTGCCTCCATTGCTACCTAGAGAGTATTGAGCTGCAGTATGTGGCTGGTAGATTCCAGACATTGTGGATGACTAGCCATGTGTGAGTTTATAAAACTAAAATAAAATTAAAGTTTCAATTGAATCTTTCAGATGTACTTGTTGTGTCTCAAGTGGTCAATACACACTGGTGACAATTGGCAATAGAATGTTCTGTTGGCCAATGTTCTAAAAGGTTGATTTGACCATCTTTGATGTTGTAGCTAAGAGTTCAAACCTCCCAGCAGCTGGTCACAAGCCTGTGTGACTTCTGGACCATCTTAGTAGGCACAGGTGGTGTGGTCTTGAGTTGTCCCAGGGATCTTTCTTTCAGGGCAGGAATGAGGCTGCACTGACAGGGAGGCCAGCAGGCATGGGTTCCCAGAACTCTGCCTCCACACCTGCACCATCAGGAGCCTCTCTGAAGCCACAGCCTTGGACTCTCACATGCCCCACAGAGTCCATCCATTAACCCTCTTCTCAGTTATTACTTTTGAATCCCTGGTTGTCTGCTAGTCATTTGTCCTCAGCTACAAGAAAGACCATTTATATGAGCTTGACATCTGTGTTCCCTACAGAATCTGTCCCCGTGATGGATGTAATAGGGTCAGCTCCCTGAGCAATAGTGAAGATTAGCAGTGCAGCCTCATGGGACCCAGAGTCTAAAATCCTAACCATGTTATGCCTAAGATCGGCCAGTAGGTGGCAGACAAGCCAAAGCCAACCAGTCACCTGGTCTTAGAAATATCAGGAAACAGAGAGTGGACCACAGCACACAGCACATGCCTCACACACAGAGTCCGCCTAGCAATGCTCCCACCATCCACAGTCACATTCTGGGTGCTCTGAGTGACACTGCACCTTATTCTAGAGCAAGCTGAACCTTTCTAGTTCTAATTTCCCATATCCAAAAAGCTCAGAAAACTGAAAGTTTTGGGATGGATTCCAATGGGTTTTGGATTATTGTGTGGAAATGCTCAGTTAATAAATGATAAAAATTTTCCCAAATCTAAAAAACATTGAAGTCTAAAGCACTTTCAGTTTCCCAGATTTACAAAAAGGATATTCAACCTGTGTTCTACTTTCCATCATTAAAATGTTTAATCATGAGTGCATACAACAGGAACACCATACACTAAGATTATGTAAAACTCTAATGCCTTAAAATTTTTAAAAATTCTAAATAAATTTATTATCCCCAAATTGATAAATCACCGCACTTTCTAAAACATTGTTTTAGGTAATGTGCTTCTTGTGTATTTCCAGAGACCCTAGGAGAGAAACTGAAGAAATTCTAGTGCAGCAGACCCCAAGTGAAGGTGGTGTTTTTTCCTTTTTGTGAGTCATTTGAAAAACATTAAAGAGAAAGTTAAAAGAAAAAACAAGGGTCCCATGAAAAGGAAGGCAGGAACAGTCTTATCTCCAATTTTAGGGACTACGTGAGATATTGTGCTGACACAGACCTCAGCATCACTGTCCCTGTCTCCAGGGAAGAGCAAGCTGAAGTGTGGACAGCTCCTGACCTTGGCAGCAGCAGAAGCCTGGGCAGACACCTGGAGGCCTCATCTGTGCTGCATCCTGCAGGCCCAGTGGTGTTCCAGCCTGTCTCAGGGGCAGTGGGTCATGGAGAGACTTTTCCTTGTCCTTCAGCATCCTGGACCTGGGATGTAACAGTTCCTTACTCTCATGAAGCCCCAGGGGCTACCACAGCATCCCAGATGATTCCAGAGGGAAATAACAGCTGCTATCTGCCTTCATTCCCTTTCTGGTACATAACTGCTCTCTCCAGAGACACGAAGTTAGACTTCTGTAATTTTCTGTGTCCTCTGCCCCCTGAAAAGGAGATTGTAGCAGAGAAAAAACTCACCTTCATTCACATATGAGAGATGCTTAGTCCCTTAGATCTTCTTTTGCTTCCCCAGGAACATGACAGAGGTTAAACAGGATGCGGGAGTATTTGCTATTATATGCAGGTGAGCAAGAGGAAATGGAGGCTCAAGGAGAGTCATAAACACCCAGGACTATGCTTAGGGTTAACAGTGACTTCACAAGCTCAACTGTGTGCCAGGGTCCCTGCGTATTTTTTCTCTCTTCCTGACCAAGTGATGTCCTTCTCTGTCCAGGACAGAGCCTGCTAATGATGGCTGCAGCAATTGTCCTCAGGTCCTTCGAACAGGACATTTCCTCTGCATTTCAGGATAAGGCCTTGGGACAGTTCTGTATATTGTGACGGTCAAATGTGGGGCTCTAGCTCCTTCATGCTTTGTGTTTCTTCAGAAATCACTAAACTGTGGCCTCACCTCCACAAAGTGCAGACTCAGGGCTCCATGGAGGAGGGGATTTGTGGACAGGTAGGCTTTCCTGCAGCTAGATTATCATGCCCATTTCGAGGATCTTATATCCTAACAGTGTGTTCTGTGTCTCTTTTTCTTTTCACAAACCAGACTTTTCCTCTTTGCTACAACCTGAAATTGGAAATTGTGAACTCAGCTATGACAAGGACATACCTGGACATCAATTCAGTAAGTCACAAAGTGCTTCAGGCATTTATGAGAAAATGCATTCAGAGTCCACTCAAGCATGGTTTGAAACAGGCTCTGACAGGATGGACATGGCATAGGAGGCAGCTTTTCTGACCTCACCATTTCATGATCCTTCATTTAGATCCTGACACCTCCTCCAGAGGGAGCATGTGACTTGTGAAAAGGACAATGGCTTTCTACACCCTGTGAATCTCTCCAAACACATTTCTCAACAAGTGGTTCTTCCACTCTCCCTGTCTGCCAACCCACTGCTGCCCCTAGTGGGGAAGCTAATATGAGCTTCCTGCTCCTGACTCATTGCAGCTCACCTAGCAACTGGCAGTTTATTTTTATAAGAACTCATGCCATCATATAGACTTCTGTGTGCACCAGACCGTGAACCCTAATTTGGTGCTAATTGCTTCCTTTCTAAAAAAAATATTTAATTGATTTAATTCTTAAATACATGGCAGTGGAATGCATTACAATTCTTATTACACCTAGAGTACATTTCTTTATATCTCTGTATATAAAGTATGTTCACAGCAATTCATGTCTTCATACATGTGGCTTTCATGGAAAGGTTTCTCATTCCCAGAACAGGCATCCTTTGAGATCACTAGAGAAACAAGTCCCAGGATAACACTCCCCATGACTCGCTGCAAACACTACCTGTGCAACAAACAAGGGAACTCACAGAGCTGCCATCTTGGCTTTTATTCTCTGAGAAATGACATTCCATGATCCAAAGCACTGAAGCTCAGTTGCTCCTCTGAGGAGACTGGAAGGGCCTGAGCTCTTCTTCTGTGTCCCCTGAGTCTCAGAGTTCTGCACTCAGTGCACTCAGTATGTGTTCATGAGAACTAAAAGTGAGTCAGAGAAGAGCCTGGGTCAGTCTAAGACCACCTGCAGAACTGCTCTGCACACACCTCCCACAGCCCATCTTCCTGTGGACTTCACGAACAGAAATCAATTATATTCATTGACCTCATAATAGTAGTAGTAGTAGCTAAACCCTCTCCCCTGTGTCATGTCCTGTCCCCATAGAGTGCAATTATAGGGAAATGATGCCACAGAAAACACATACAATAATATGCAATGAGCAGGCTGGTCTGTCTTATAGAGGAAAATATTGTGCACTGGGTCCCCACAGTGTGGTCTGGCATTGACCACTGATGAGCAACAGGAAGTGAATAATCCAGGGTTCCTCATCCTGGTAGAAGAAGGTGCCCACCCTGCCGGGTCTCCCATGTCAGTTGCTAACCTTTTGGGGGTCTGTGACTCAGATTCTTGGTTGGTCACTTTCATAGTCTCCTCCTGGCTCCAGAGATGGGATGGGCATGGTCTAGATCCCAGCTCTTAATGAGCTGAGGACATCCTCTTAAAAATTAAGAAAGAGAAGGTGGAAATGAGTGGATTCAGACTTCCAGCTTTGCTCAGCTTGGAGAAGTCAGTTCTTCCTTCCTGGGGTCACCTGAGGGTGAGGTGAAAACATGAGGCCACACCCCACACCTCAGAAGGACTCCCTACAGAACAGCTCTTCCCACATAACTGCAGTGCACCTGTGACCAGGATATTGACATTACTGCTCTGTCCAATCCCATCTTCATGTCATTTCACATGTGCCCTCTCGTGCCCTAGTGTCTTCTGTAGCAAATGGTCCAGTGGAGACTCCCCAGCTGCTATGCAGCCAGGTTTCCTCAGCCTCCTTCAGCCTGGGGTGGCAGCCTCTGCATCCTTGGATCCTGTGGTCCTGTCACTTTTGAAGGTGTTGCACCAGTGGCCCTATAGAATATCCTGACAGAGGATGCAGTGTCCCTCAGGACTGAATTCTGCTTCTGTATCCAGCATTGTGGTCACTCTGCTGCCATAAAATAGCCACCCCACCACCACAACCACTGGGTGGCATCAATAGAATGGATTTTCCCATGACTGTGAAATCTAAAGCAGACATCAGGGCAACAGCAGGGCTGTTCTGCTCTCTCTTGGCTCTCAGAAGGCCGTCCTCCTCTGTGTCAAGTGGTCTTTCCCTGGTGTCTCTGAGATCAAATTTCTCTTCCATTAGAACACCAGTCATATTGGATTAGACTTTAAACTTGCATAATTATGTCTTCCAACATACTGTGAAGTTGTGCAGACCACAGCCCCAACCTATGAATTTTGAGGGGACACAACTCAGCCCATTTTGGGTTGGCAGGAGTGTGCAGAGGGGACGCTCTTTTCCTCTCATGGCCTCCTGCCATGTGGGGCATGGCTTCATGACCTACATCTTAGTGATGCTCTCTGAAACTAGACTCAGGGTGTTAACAGAGTTCTCCAATGATTGTTTTCCCCTTTATAACTAATAAGAATTTTTTCTTTGGAAAAACATTATATACTAATGAGTTTATATGTTCTTTCATTGAACATTGTGATCATTAATTATTTTAATACTTCAAATTCTCCAAATTTGTCTACTTGCTGTCACATACAAATTGTGTTCTGTTAATTTTTTCTGTGGCCTCTCAATATTTCACTGCATCCTGTGTTTCAAAATGGTCCTAGTTTCTCTTTTCCATACCCTATATTCTGAATAAAACATTATCCAGAAATTCATAGTTCTATTAGTGAATAGTTGTTTTAGAAATTATAGGTTCCTTTTGAGAGAAGAGAATGATTTCTTCAAGATGGTATGGATTTTTCCATTTATCAACTCACTCCTTAACCATACACAATGATACTTGCTCATGTTCTATTAACAAAATCCAGTTTTACATGATCACATGTAATTACATTCTAAAACACAGACTTTGTTTAATAATACTTCTGTCAGATGAGTCACTTGTTTTTTCAATAGTGAATCTCTTAGGTCTCATTACTGATTGTGAATTTACTTACTTGAGCCATATCACTCTTCAAAACCAAGCTCTACATGATGTTTTTGTGCAGACCTACAGGCTTGATAAGGGCAGAATATTCAGGGGTAGGGAACATGGTAGATTTTGCTGAAAGAAAATGCTCTGCTCTCTGTCACCATGGGCAGGATGAGGTTTAGAGGAGAGAGGACTTCACCTCTGAAGACACTGGTCTGTGAGGCCAGAGAGAATGGGAGAGATAACCTGAGCATGCAGGGGACATCAGGCATGGGCATGGGCAATCAGAGGCAGAGCTAGGACTAGTGTGGTGCCTCTCATGTACCAGGAGAAAAATATTTGATTTTGGCTTGTCTTGATAAGCACAGTGGGACAGAGGAGGAATAAACAGAGGAAAAGAGTTTGAGCAGCTGGAGAAGGAAGATGAGGGAGGAAGGATCCTGACCTTCTTATGAATCTATGTTTTTTTTTTTGTATTACCTTTCTACTTCACCATCAGGGACTCAGAGCAAGCAGCCAGCCACTCTGGCCTCACTAATGGTCTCACGTGTCAAATGCAAGTATCTTCTAAGCATTCCTGAATCTTCTGGGGTTGTGCCATGTTCCACATCCTCTGTCAGAGATGGAGGGAAGCACAAATGGAACCAGAGGTCAGAAAAAAGCATGTAACATGCAGGACTCAACAAAAAACACTGCCTTAATCCCCAGAGAGCAGAGCATTTTCTGTCAGAAATTCTGAGCTTCCCTGTCTGACCTGGGACTCAGGACCTGAGGCCTATGCTGAGTTACTGAGAGGAGCAGCCATGAAGCTGTGCCCAGCCTGCCCAGCCCTGTTGATTTGCTTGTGTCCACAGCACATCCCACTGAAATGAGAATTTCTTAAGAGGCTGCTCACACCCTGTGCAGGAGTCAGTCCCTGTCAGGACACAGCATGGCAATGAGGGCCCCTGCTCAGATTTTGGGGCTCCTGCTGCTCTTCCTTATGGATAAAGATGGACAGTCATGGGGATTTTCTCAGCACAGTGTGGCCAGTGCTGCCTGGAACCTCAGGGATATTCTCTTTTAACATAATTAATATTGTGCATATTTCTTTTTATGTTCAATGTCAGGTTCCAGATATGACATCAAATTGACCATCCTCCTTTTCTCCATCCTCCCTATCTCAATTCCAAGGCAAAAAAGTCACTGTCACTTTCAGGGCCTGTAAGGAAATTAGCAATTACTTAAACTGGTACTAGCAGAAACCAGGGTAAGCTCTGAAGCTCTTGATCTATGCTTCAAACTGCTTGCGTTCTGGGTTCCCCTTGAGGTTCAGTGGCAGGAAATCTAGGACAGATTCAACTCTCACTATAAGCAGCCTGATTCTGAATATATTGTCATTTATTACTGTGAACAGTATGATGAGTGTCCTTGCACAGAGATACAGCCCATGACCTAAACCAGGGAGTAAGTGTGAGGCTGGGCTGCCCTGGCTGCTCCTCCTGCTGCCTACTTCTCCTGAGGACACTGTTAAGAGGTAGCCAGGCTCTGGGAGTCATTGATAGAAGATTCTAGAGAGGTCCTCTGCACATGAAACCTCTCTCTGCTTCTTAGGCCAAGCAGGCAGAGATGACAGTGAATAGTCACAGGTCAGAACTCAGAAGGGATAGGCCCCAGTGGAAGTCTTGCTCAAAGGCAGAGACCACACCAGGAGGCTAACCTTTAGAAATCCTAATGGGCCCAATGAAGACCTTTTCCCAATGTAAAATCTCATGGGCTCTCTGGAGAAAAAACTAAAGATATTATAGCTCATTGCTTACAAAATTTTGCCACTGTGGGTATTCCAAAAGAGTTAAAAACAGTTAATGGTCCTGGTTATACTTCTAACTCTTTTAAACAATTTTGCTCATCATTTGGCATTACTCATATAACAGGAATCCCATGCAATCCACAGGGACAAGGAATAGTTGAAAGAGCTCATCAAATATTAAAATGAACTTATTAAAGAAAAGAAAATATTGGAAAGGGGTATATATCCCCCAAAGATAAAATTAAAATAATACTATTTACTCTAAACTTTTAAAATTTGGATTCATCAGGGCTTAGTGTTGTGGAAAGGCATATGTGTCCAAAAAATATACATAAGCCTAAGGTACTTTGGAAGGATATTCTAACAGAACAATTGAAAGGTCCTGTTCTGGTGATTGTCTGGAGTCATGGATCTGTTTGTGTGTTTCCACAGGGAGAACAGCAGCCAATTTGGATTCTAGAGAGACTAACCAAAGTGATTTCTAAAGACCAAAAAGAAGATGATTTGACTCAAAACCATAAAGGCTGATATGCAGAGCTCCAGGTGGAGCTTAGTTCATGCTGGCCTAGCATGTAGGAGATACTGTGTAGATCACCAGAAGTGACAAAGTAACAAAGAAAAAGAAAAAAAAATAAAATAAAATCACACATTAAACCAAAAGTCAAGAAATATAAATGTGTATACGTATACTCATATTAAGATACAGAGTAAACACAGATATATCCACAAAATTTATCTCCTAAATATTATGTATATGGCATATAATGTTCCTTTCATTCATTTCTAAGCAATTTTAACTTTGGCTCTGGTAGTCCTTTGTGACCCTTCTCTCAGGTCCACCAGGGTATCTGCCCAGGACATGGGGCTCAGCACAGAGTGCAGCTGCCCCACAGGGCCAGACCCAACACTGACTCCTGCTCTCTAAACCTCTCCTGGCCATGGCCTCTCTCCTTTGCTCAGCCCCAGGGTGTGGAGCCACTTCCTTCCCTGGACCTGTTGCCCACAGCCTGAGAGCAGGGCCTCTGCTTCCTCAGGTCCTCAGTCCCACTGCCCAGGAGAGCTGTGTCCTCACAGCCCAGGGCCACAGCCTGCAGCTCTGGGGCAGTTCCACCTGAGCTCAGCCTGGATGACCCCCTTCCCAGTCTTTCCCATCTACAGCTATGGGCCAGGCTACATGGGCAGTGACCACACAGACTCCATTTTACCCTGAGACTCCATCTCCTGTAAGAAGTGCTTCTCCCATGGGAACCACAGCCTCTGTTCCCATCCACAGTGGCTGGCACAGCAGTTTGGAAATACAAAATGGCAATTCTTATACAATGTAAAGTTGTTCTCTTTGTGTGTCCCCACATTTCCTGAGCCATGCATCCTATCAGAGAATGGTCATCTAGATGTTGGTGACCATTCTTTAACCTGTGCTCAACTAGAGTGATTTTGACCCTCTTCCCTGTTGCGTATGATTTTGGATCTTGTGATGTTTATTTGTGGTTTTGAATCAGCAACAACCATTTCTGATTAAAGTTATGCCATTATTCACTTATGGGTATAAAAAATTTACTCAAACCCCTGGAGGGGGTCAACGGGTGTAGACTTGCTGCCTGTCCCTTGGACCACCAGCTAATGAAAAAATGTCCTGTCCCCCGCCTTAAGATTGACTGGGTGATTCATTGAAATCTCGCCATGACACTACTACATAAGCTTCCTCTATAGCTCACTACACATTTACACAATTGTCCACCTGCAGGTTGTCAACTTCCTAAGGAGAAACTTGACCTGAATGTACTTTTTCTAGCCCCACAGTAAAGATTTCATTGTAGTCTCTCTTCCATAAGGAACTTAGCAGAAGCACAGGGATAATTAAAATAGATTGAAACTTTTAAATCTTCCCCTTTTTCTTTAATTTACTGATAACCACCTCTGTCTTGCTGTTTGTGGTAGAAACAGGTGAGAACTCCCAGAACAGGCAAGAGGAAGTATCAGAGAACAACTGATGATCCCCTAAATTATATGTAAGTGAGGGAGGGAAGGAGGGGCTGAGGCTCTAACTCAGAGATAGAGAACTTGCACACCATGCACAAGGCCTTGGATTCAGTCATCAGCACTAAATAGGGAAATTAAAGAAAAAAAAAAGATCATGGGCTGTTATTTGTAATGCTTTTTGATAACTCTGAAAAGGACAAGGGTGGAGAAATTTTACTTGCTTTATTTCTGGAAAAGTTACAAGAGACCTTATGGAGGAAATGATGTTTAGAGACACTGCAGCCCTTTTGAGATCATGAGGCATTACTAGGACTTAAAAACACATGTGATAATACAGATAAAGCAGAATTATATAGAGAATCTGGATCTTTACTGTGCTTACCAAGATGCTGATCATGCCCTATACTCTCCAAACTTCAATCTCTAAAGGTTTTAAAATCTCTATTGTTTGTAAAGTTATTCTTACTTCTCCTAAGATATATATATATATGTGTGTGAATATATATATATATATATATATATATATATATATATATATATATATATATATATACATACATACATATAAGTTGAAGAGCATGGCTGGCCTTAGATCTGCTGTTCTGGAGAATATGGACATCATTATGGGTATGAATGTGCTCTGTGGAACTCTGAGGCAGGGAGGGCTGGGTCCATAGGTGGGGCCCTTCTTCCCTGCCTCTTACCCCTGCTGTGCCAATGTCCACACCCCCAAAACATCTCAGTGAGTTTATACATCTTTCTCTCTTGCTTCCTTCATTTCTGTTTCTACTTCCAAAGCATAAAATATCTTCTTGCTTCTGTAATGTCCCCTGGTCTTTATAGACCAGAAATGAGAAATGAGACAAGCAGATGTTCAGGGCTGTACATATGTCTGCCATGGTCCACTGAGAGCAGAGTCCCTGCATCATGTCAGCTGTGACCTGCCAGAGTCACCTCTGTTTGCCAGTCTGAGAGGTGGCCAGCAGCCACTGTGGATGGGTTTGTCCTGTGGCCATTCAGTCACTGAGCCAGCTGTTCGGCTCTGTGTGTGGGAAGCCAGCAAGAGGAGCTGACCTTGCCCAACTCTGGACACAGAACTTCTGTCCCCTTGGGGATCAAGAACAACTGCTCATCTGTGTGACACATTCTCCTATCCATAGCCCCATGGTTCACCCAGTGTGTCCTGAGCAATGAGAAGGTCACTGTTCCAGGAAGCAGGAGGATCCTGTGCAGATCCTGAACTTCATGGTGCTCATGTTCAGTCCTGAGAGTGGAGAGGCAGCCATGGGTTTAGGCAAGAGATGCCAGCTTTACCTGCCCAGGCTCAGGGTGTCTGCACTTAGAGTCCCATGGGAAGGGTGGCACACATTTATTGTTCTGGACACCTTGAGACTGAGGGCACCCCAGGAAAATTATAAAAACACTGTATAAAAAGAAAATGAAACCAATTTGGGGTGTAGGTCATTGCTGACCTAGCATGTAAGAGACTCTGTGTAGATCACCAGAATTGACAAAGTAAAAAATAAATAAATAAATAAATAAAATCACACATTAAACCAAAAGTCATGGCATATCTATGTGCAGACATATACTCATACTAGAGATGCAGAGTAAATACAGATAGATCTACATAATTTATATCCTAAATATTATGTATGTGGCATACATTATTCCTTTCATTCATTTCTAAGCAAATTGGACTCTGGCTGAGATGAAGCTCTGGTGGGTCTTTGCTGACCCTCACAGCTCAGGGGGCTGACTGTGTCTTGTGGCTCCAGGGAACCATGTATCCTCAATCAAATCTGAGCTTCCTTAGTCTGAACTGGGACATCTGGACACATTGAGCCTGTGTTGATTGACCAGGAGGAGCTCGCCCTGCAGCTGTGCCCAGCCTGCCCAGCCCTGCTGATTTACATGTGCCCACAGTACAGCCCACTGCCCTCAGGACTTCTTCTGAGGTTGCTCACACTTTGTGCAGGAGTCAGTCCCAATGAGGATTCAGCATGGCCATGAGGGCCCCTGCTCAGCTCCTGAAGCTCCTGCTGCTCTGCCTCCCAGGTAAGGAGGGACAGTACTGGGGATTTACTAATCACAGTGTGTTCAGTCCTGCCTAGTTACTCAGGAAAGTCCTCTTGAAACTTAATGATCATAAGAATATTTATTTTTATGTTTCCAATGGCAGGTGTCAGATGTGACATCACGATGACCCAGTCTCCATCCTTCTTGCTTGTGTCTCGTGGAGACAGAGTCACCATCACCTTCAGAGACAGTCATGTCATTAGCAATTATTTACACTGATATCAGCAAAAACCAGGTCAAGCTCCTAAGTGTCTCATCTATGGTGCATCCAATCTGCACCCTGGAGTCCCCTTGAGGTTCAGTGGCAGTGGATCTGGGACAGATTTCACTCTCACCATCAGCAGCCTAGAGCGTGAATATGCTGCCGCTTATTACTGTCAACAAGGCAACAGTACCCCTTCTACAATGACACAGGCCATGACAAAAACCTCCCAGGGAGCAGAAGTATGAGGTTGGGCTGCCCCAGCTGCTCCTCCTGCTGAGGGCACTGCTCAGAGGCAGCCAGGTCCTGAGCACTACAAGGAGGATCAGTCAGAGAATCAGGGGGTGCTCCTCTTCACCCTGACCCTTCAGCTAAACCCTAGCAGGCAATGAGCTCACTGTATGATAAAGAAAATAATTTAAGACCGGAAGAGACTGAATTAAGCTGTATCAAGTGTTGTGTAGCAAATATAGGACTCTCCATGTATTCCACGAGGAGATATTTTAAGACTATTTTTTAGTATAGTTTAAATATCCAGGAAAATTGGAGTGAAGTACAGAGTTCTCCTGTGTCCCACCTGCTCCCACAGCCCCTCCATCACCACCCCAGACACTGTTGCTTCTGTTATAATTTGTCAACCTCTGCACAAGTCTGCAGGTCACACCAGGGTCATTTTGTGCATTCTTTGGACCTAGACAAGTGGACAGTGACATGTGTCCAACAGTGTGGCCTGGCACAGTGCAGGTCCTGCCCTCACATTTTCTGAGCTCCAGTTGTTTCTCACCCCCTGCCCAGCCCTGCTGATTTGCATATGCCCACAGCACAGCTCACTGCCCTGAGGACTTCTTAAGAGGATGCTCATACCCTGTGCAGGAGTCAGTCCCCTATCAGGACTTAGCATGGCCATGAGGGCCCCTGGGGTCCCTGGGGTTCCTGCTGGTCTGCCTCACAGATAAAGAGGGACAGTCCTGGGGATTTACTCAGCACAGTGTGGTCAGTGCTGCCTGGAACCTTATTGAAATTGTCTTTTAACATGATTAATATTGTGCATATTTCTTTTCATGTGTTCAATGTCAGGTTCCAGATGAGACATCAAATTGATCATCCTCCCTGTCTCCATCCTTCCTATCTCAATCCCAAGGAAAAAATGTCACTGTCATTGCAGGGCCATTAAGGGCATTAACAATTACATAAACTGATACTAGTAGAAACCAGGGCAGGCTCCTAAGCTCCTCATCTATGGTGCAAATTGCTTGCAATCTGGGGTCCCTTGAGGTTTAGTGGCAGGGCATCTAGGACAGATTCCACTCTCACTATAAGCAGCTTGATTCTGAAGATATTGCCATTTATTACTGTGAAGAGTATGATGAGTGTCCTCCCATAGGGATACAGGCCATGACATAAACCTCCCAGGGAGTAAGTGTGAGGCTGGGCTGCCTGGGCTGCTCCTCCTGCTGCTTCAACCTTCTGAGGACACTGCTCAGAGGCAACCAGGCTCTGGGAAACATTGGTAGAAGATTCCAGAGAGGCTCCTCTCCATATGAAACCTCTTAGGCCAAGCAGGCAGAGATGACAGTGAAGAGTCAAAGGTCAGCAGTCAGAAGGGATGGGCCCCAGCCGAAGTCTTGCTCAAAGGCAGAAGACCACACCAGGAGTCTAACCTGTAAAAATCCTAATGGGCTCCATGAAGACCTTTTCCAAATTTGAGTCCCATGAGGCTCAACTGTGGGCACATTCCAGCCAAATTCCTGTCCCAGAGAGGCTGGAAAATGGAAGGTGGCAGTGATCTCAGATGGGTATCACAGGAAGGGTTAAGCCTTCAGGCTGAAGTGCAAACCAATGACTTGACCCTTTCTCAACACCACTTTAACATAGACTGATCTAAGCTCAGACAGTAAACCACGTAAGCCCCTAAATCAGCACACCCAAAGGGTGTGTCAGGCCCCCTCCCTTTTTGAGGGATTTCTCTCACTTTTCCTTGAAATATATCCTACACCATTTACCCTTCTCTTCCATTATTGTCCATGAATTTTATTCCAAGAAGGAAAATGGCAAAGCAGAAAACCAGTCTCTTCTCAAACCTCTGGATTCACTGGTGTCCCTCCTGATTTAATAAAGAACAAACATCAATGAATCTGAGGGGTTTGGTTTATAGTAAGAGTTTGGATTTAAATAGAAATGAGAAGTCACTCATTTCTATTTAAAATGAGAAAGTCCTCTAAAGCACAGGAAATGGTAATGTAAACTTCAGGATCTCACAGTTCTGGGAGTGCGATCATAAAGAGGCAGATACAGAAACAGAACACAGAGAGGGCAGCTGTGACAATGGAGGACCTTCTGCTCCTGTGGCAGAGCCCAGAGCACCTCTGCAGAGACAGTCTTTGAAGGAATATGGAATATGGATAAACTGAGTCCAAGTAGCAATGTTTGAAAGACCAGGGCCACTTGATAGGAATGTAGATGCTGGACATGAGAGACTCCCTGGTACTGCCCAAAACCCAGAGCTCACCTACCACTGAAGGCCCAGCCTGGTGGCCCTGTCTTCCTTGGACCTGCAAGGGAGCCCAGGTGTGTGGCAATGCCCTCAACAGCCTTCTACACCTCCCAGTCCTCACCCTGGTCCACGTGTCTCCTGCAGGTGCTATGGGTAGTGTGGAATCTTCTTTTTCTGGATCCTCCCTCTTAGATGTGGTACCTTGTGGAGCTTCTCCATAGGAATCAGAATCAGGGTCCTGAGAGTTGTGTTTCCAAAAGCCATGGTGAGTCTAGCAGTTACCAGCTGACCTTTCCCTGTGGTCACTGTGGGTCAGGCCCACCATGGCCATAGGTAGGATCCCTTGCTGAGGCTTCTGGTGGGCTGATGGTTTTCATGTTTTAGTGTGTAGCTAACTACATGATGTGGCTGTCATGGTTACATGTGGTCAAGTCCATAAACCCTCTGAGTCAGCACATGCAATCAAGGTCATGAACTGCAACCTGTGACAATGGCCCACATGTATCCTATTGGCAAGGGCCTTCTTTGTTTGAACTGCAAATTAAAAGAGCCTAGGAAAATGGCTTGGGGATGGGGTATGGCTACAGGTTATTACCCCCTCTGAATAAAGGATGACCAGCATTCCCACCTGCCTCACATTCTTCAACTGCCAGATCATTACCCTTACTTTCTGGGCCTGAGTCTCAGCCTCACAAAGGCAGTCATTATTTCTAGCTCTTGGAGTTCTGTTGGAAAGGACAGGACACAAAGTATTTTCTATGTGCCACAAAGTACCTTCAGCAAGTTGGAATCACATTATAAAAGTTTCATTAAGTCACAGAATCCACAGTAAAGAAAGAAATTACAAGCAATAGATAAGGATTCTTTCCCAAAACAATGAAATCTTCCTAACAAATGAAAAGCAAGCCCAGTGTGAATGTGAAGTAATTCCCATCCTGTTCAAGGTGTCATGCCAAACAGTGTCATCTATGTCATTGAGAGCTGTTCTGAGAGCAGAATTCCAGAGCCACCCAGGGCTGTGCATGAGAATCTGCACCCTCTTGAATGTGGAGTGATCCATAAACATGAGATTTTGGGGACTACCTGTAGGATACAATTATTTTAGATAGAATTGTTAATCTGCAACAGGCCATTTAATGACATTTCTATTTAAACACTCATTCATTAAAAAACACCTATTAGTCATTTTTCTGTTGCTATAGCAAAATTCCTGAGCTAAGTAAGTGCTGTGTAAAGGAAAGTTTTGTTTCATAGTTTTCAAAGATGAAAGTCCAAGGTTGGGTAGTCTCAACTGTTGTCTGCAGGTGAAGCCCCCTGGGCAGTGTCACAGCATGGTGTGTGGGTGGGAAGGGTACCAGCTGCTGGTTGCAGTGACCAGGCCTGTGGTGTGGCCTCAGTTATGACCACCCACTCTAGAGAGGACTCCCTCTGTATATGAGTCCAGCACTGGTCCTTCCAGGGGCAGCAGCTTCACTGACTGGCCCCTCCCATCAGGCCTCACCTCTTAAGAACAAACCATTTTCTATCATGGCCACACTGAGACCAAACCTCCAATACAGGAACTCCTAGGGGAGAACCAATTAGGACTTCAGCAACCTCAATTTTTATCTTATAAATAATGTGTAATTAATTTATACATTTGAACATTATTGCCCTTTAACAAAGCAGAATGTTCACACTGAATAGACTTCCCTTTGGACCCAGGCAGGAGCAGAGAGCTGTGTTTCTCCTCATGGCCACACAGGAATGTGTGTGCCACTGGGCTGCAGTGTCCTCAGAGTACAGCTTGGTGCAGGAGTGACTGTGCCAACTCTGCACTCAGCACTCTAACATGATCACACTCACAGAGGTTCAGTGCCCAGCAGCCTCCCAACACTCAGGGGTCACACCTGGGCTTGCAGCTTCATGGACCCAAACTAACAGCTTCTGTCCTTAGAGACAAAACCTCAAATAACCCACATGCATGAGTCCCTTGTCTTTCAGTTGAAACTGGCCACCTTACACACCCACAGACTCCCCCCACCTGGGCCCAGGGGGAATTTAGTCTCAGTCACCTTTAGAAACCCTGGTAATGTGAGTCCAGGGGAGATAGAGCAGCTGTGCCTACTGTTCAGTTTTGATATCCACACATAGCTTGGTGAGACATTCACAGGAGCCTGAGACTCTGCCTTGGAATAAGAAATCTGCATTTTCTTCTATTTCTATGGGCATATAGGAAAATGTTTCTGATCAACAAAAATTTCTAAGATATTTTATAGAGGCAACAATTTCTGAGATAAAATAACAAACCAGATAGGAAGATTTTAAAGATCTTATGTTCATTTCAAATAAAAATAGCAGCATTCTCTGAAACTTTATACTATTATAGAATACTTTGTAAACCCAACATTCTTATAAATCTGAATAATTACTAATCAGGTCCTACACATTTCTTTCTTCTTTTCATTTTCCCACAACCCACGTTTCCATGGTGGAAAATGGCCATGAGTTTCCTAGGGCTGCTCAAAAGGCATCGCACACCTGGCCTGACTCAGAGGAGTTCACTCACAGCTCTGGAGGCTCAAGTCTGGAGTCCAGAGGTAGCAGGCCAAGCTCTCTCTGCAGTTGAAGATGGGCACCTTCCCTGCCCTTTCCAGGCTCTGCTGGTCCAGGCCCTGCTTGCCTGGTAGCAGCTGAATCCCAGGGTCTTCCCAGGGTGCCTGTGCTCTCCTGCTACCTGTGCACTTTTGCTTGTGCCCTGTGTCCTCCTGTCATATTATCAGTGGCCTTCAGTTGTCCCCTGTGCTTTGGGGGACATTTTCTAACCACCTACATCCAGCAGCCCTATGCCATGTCATGTCACATTCCCAGTTACTGAGTGATAGACTCTCTCCATGTTTTGGGAATGATATAATTAATCCATGACACTGGGTAAAACTATTTTTTTACTGGAACCCATTAGAATAGTTCTTGCATATGAACTGAATCAGCAACAATTGTCCATATGTTCTTTGTGTGTTGGTTTTTTGCTCTTTAATTCCCAAATCTGTAACTAGCATGGCAAATTAGAGGCCCATATTTTCAGAAGCAAGACTCAAAATAACTGTGTGTAGCATCACATGTCAGGTGGAAGAACAGCAAATTCACAGAATGAAGCAAGACATGAGGGTTAAAAAAATGTCAACTAGGTAAATATGTCACGTAAAATTCTACACCCCTCTGCCAGATGTTTGTCAGTCAATCCAGTTGCTACAGTGGAAATCAGTGTGAAGGTCAATGTCACTTCAGTTTCTCCTCCAAAAAGTTTAACAGATCTTACCCTTGGGGATTTCCCAGAGGATAAAATGACAAGCTTCCTTGTTAAATTGGTCACAAATCATACATGGCATTATTCCTTCAATTGCCGGCAGAATTTTGAGTTCAGGACAAAAGAAATTTGATCATGGCACCAATCTGCAGGAGGTGAGGTGTGAGACTCAAGGTGACCAGAGGCAGGTTGTCATTTCTTCACCTGGGGAGTGATCATGCTGTTTTATAGTAAATTAAGATTGACATTTAGACTGACCTTGAGCAGCTGTGGCCCAGCCTCTTCCTTCAGGGTGAACCATGATTAAATGAAGGCCCAGGAGATGCCAGTCAATGGCCTAGGAGCTTAAGCCCTGATAGCTGAGTGTTTCTTGCCTCTCATGAACTGTGTCACCTTCTGAGCTGAGAACTCATGGGTGTGGCTGTCCCCACAAAAAGGGCAGAGGAGAGAGACAATCCTTGCCTACAGCAAAGAAGGAACAGGACCCTTGATGTGACCTAGTTCTATAGGTGAGAAAGCCTTTTTGGAAGATCCTTTTCCCAGGATTTATTGAAAATGAAGAATCACTTATAGACTTTGAGTGTCAGAGAAAGTTTTTTTTTCTCCCTGTCAGGTGCTTAAGATTCATTCAAGGGCCCCTGGAGAGATCATTTCCAACATTTGTTAACCTGGAGCTACCACAAGAGTCTGAAGTACCTGAAGGAGATGGGTTTGTTTGGATGAAATTTTCTGTCAGTTCTAGTGGGTGTGGAATGATTTCCTTCTCCAGGTTTGCTGGGAGAGAATCAAACAGCCTGGTCATCCCTCTCCAGAGATTGCCCTGGACACACTGACTACATCTTCATGTCTCTGGTGCTGTATTTGTGCTTCCTACTGGACTCATAGAACATCTCCATCTTTGCCAAAGATTTTCAATTTCACCATCAGATTCTCTGCCTACTACTGCAGGCAGCCTGGACTTCATCTCCTTGGTTTCCCTCCAATCAGAGAAGACATTTTATTTGTTCAAAGTCAGTCCACACCCATCCACTCCATTGGTTCTTTCCACCCAGCTGCACCAACCAGGGCATTTGCATGCTGCTCCCTGGAGATGACCTTCCATCAAGGCTGACATCAAAGTTCAGTTCTAACCTGCCTTTGACTCACAAGGAGTCCTCAGCTCAGCTTCTCAAATGAGGCTCCCTGCTCAGCTCCTGGGGCTGCTGGTGCTCTTGATCCCTGGTGAGGACAGAGGGAATATGGAGGGAGAATAGGTAGGGGGTGAGCTCAGTTCTTCCTACATGTGTCCTTGCCCATGTTCCTGGTGTAAGATTCAGCTAAAAAAAATGGGGAATGTGATGTTCAGATCAATGAAAGGGAAGACATATCTAGAAGGAAAAAGAATGATTTGTGTCCTGGTAAAGACTGGGACCTAGAAAGAGGAGATTTATGTGGTCAACCTCTAGACAGGCATTGGATATACCAATCTCTATCATATATGACTTTTATTTTTTTGGTAGGAACCCAAACTACATACATTGCACACACTAATGATTTAGTTATGAAAGGAACATAAGAGAAATCATGAAAATATTTCATAATACTGTGCATAAACTTTCATTTCTGTCATTATTTCAGGATCCAGGGGGGATGTTGTGCTGACCCAGACTCCTCTCTTTGTCCATCACCCCTGGACAATCATCCTCCATCTCCTGCAAGTTCAGTCAGAGTCTCCTACACAGTAATGGAGAAACCTATTTGAAATGGTTCCAATAGAAGCCAGGCCAAGCTCAAAAGCTTCTAATCTATAAGATTTCCATCTGGTTTACTGGGGTCCTAGACAGGTTCAGTGACAGTGGGTCAGGGACAGATTTCACACTGAGAATCAGCAGGGTGGAGGCTGAGGATGCTGTAGTGTATTACTGCTATCAAGGTACACATGTTCCTCCCACAATGGTGCAGCCCCAAACAAAAATCTTCCTGCCTGGGTGGCACAGCTGCCACATGAGCTCTGGTCTGGGAAGTAGCTCAGCAGATTATCTAAGAGGAAGAAGCTGCAGCTGAGGGCTCTGGACCTTGAGTGTAACAGCTACAGCGAAGTAACCATCTACCAAGTTCCCAGCAGCTTCAGAATCCCTGACATGGCACCAGGGGAAGGAAGATTACTGGTGAAAAGATGTGCTCCAAGTTTAAATGAAGTAGGCCATAGAGTAACTAGAAACCATTCAAAACTAGAGTTCTTCTATCAAAAGAAACACAGGAAATAATATTTAAATCATTAGTGTAATTTCATCATAACCCTAGTTTTGTTTTTCACAGGATTTTTAGAAAATATATTAATAGTCATCATCACTTAGCATTATGTTAACACCTGCACAACAAACAGATGTGAATTGGCATTAGTAACATCAAGGGATATGGAGTTTAAGGGAGGACAGTGAATTAACGAGACTGAAGTAAAATTGTCACCAGCTTGTGTTAAGATATTATAAATTTAGTGTGTTATATTTCAACCCAAATTCACCAAAGAAAACAATAAGCTGTCAAATACATAGGAAAAAAGAAAATGGGAATAAAATCAAAATATTTTACTCCCAAATCCACTAAAGATAAAGGAGAAGATTACAAATAGACATGAGGCAGAAAGAAAGGTTTAAAAAATGTCAAAGGGAAATTTTTCCCCCTATGTAATTATGATGATGTAAATAAATTAATCTCCCATTAAAATATGTAGATTGGCAACATTGATTGAAACTGTATGTCTACATGCTATGTCCAGTAGTCTCACACTACATCTTAGAACAGCAGAGCTTTGCTGTGAAAACACAGGAAAATATCATAGGCAAATACTGAGCAAGAGAGAAGGAAAGAGTTATGCTCTTGTCCTACATCTGTAAGTTTGTCAAAATTACTTTAGAGACAAAGGAGGAAATTATATAATGAAAACAGAGTCAATTCACCAAGAAGATAAAGCAGCCACATACATGTGCACTAAACATCAGGGCTCCAAAACACATTTAAAAACAGGGATAGCTAGGAGGGACAAACAGACTATAATACAGTAACAGAAGGGACCCTGTTATTGTGCTTTCAATAGTCCCTGGGACAACCAGACTAAGGACAAGTCAGGAGACAGAGACCTGCAGCAATGCCACAAACCTAACACACACATAGGAGGATTCCATCCACAGTGGCTCGCTCCATGATTGCTCAAGTGCATATGGAATGCTCTCCAAGATCCTTCATGTGTGAGGCCACAAAACAAATCTAAATGATGTTATAAAGACTTAGAATATAGAACATGCATATTATCTCCTCTGATGACAATGGTATGAGGTTACAAGTGAACAGCAGAAAGTAAACTGGAAAATTCACAAATGTGAGGAAAATAACATACACATATGTAAAAACTGGGTCTTAGTATAACTTTTACTCAGCTCTTCATCCCTGAGACACAAAGAGCAGGCAGGAAGAACTTAGTTGGTCATGCGGCATAGTGATGTTCTTGGCTTCAGAGATTCAATCCAAGACCAACTGGCTCCATATCTCTGGGCTGTGAGTGAGGCAGAACATCATGGCAGAGGACATGGCAGAGAGAAGCAGCTTAGGACATGACAAGGTCTCCAGGGGAGGGAGGACAGAGGGCACAGGCAGAGCAACTGTTTCAGGATATGCCCCCATAACCCACCTTCCCAAGCCCTGCTCCACCTGTCTAGAGTTAACACAAGATCAGTCCATTCAAACAAAGATGGATGGATTATAGCTCTTGAAATCTGAAGAACAGAAGATTCTGAGGGAACATCTCATATCCCTCTCATAACCTGCCACTCCTGACCTCCAAAATCTCATATCCATATCAAAGTGCAAAATGCATTTAGTCCATCTTCAAGGGTCCCATAATCTTGCCAGTTCCTGAGATATCTCAAGAGCCTTGTCCCATTGTTCATGCACTCAGTAACAATTTCACCATTACCTAAAAGTCCAAGTTCACAGTCTCATAGGAACCCCAAGGTAAACCCTTGGGGAAAAGCCAAAAGCAAATCCATTGTCCATTGTCAGAGTGTCAACATTCCCATTCCAAAGGGGAGAAATAGTATCTAAGGAAGAAGATAAGGAAGAAGGGATGGAACGAAAGAAAGACTAAGAAATCCAGTTGGGCAAACCCACCCTGCAGCCCCTATCCAGCACCTGGGCATGTGGCATAGTGAAGATCTGTCCAAAGGGTTGACACAGGTCTCTGCCCCTGTGGACTTACTGGCTGGAGCCCACATGGCCTCCCTTTCCACTTGTCTCTGCTGGATTCAGAGTTTCCCTCAGCAGATGTCCCATGCTGTTGGCATCTCTCAGTCTGAGGGCCTCCACTGCAATGCCATCTCCATTCTCACATCTCCACACCTTTTCTTCTCAGGGCTGCTTTAGGAATTCAGTCCTGATGCACCCTGCCTGGCCTTCAGGGCCTCCTTTGAAATCTCACGGAACCTCCTGACCCTGATTCCTTCCTCCTGCTTCCTGCAGAGCCAGCTCCACGTGGGTGAGGCCCATGTCTGCCAACATCTTTTGAGCTGTCACAAAGCTTCCTGGGACCACAGATATACCTTCCTCTGAGTGCCCGGGTGGCTGAGCACAGGAAACTACTTCTTAGACACCCCCAGGCAAGCAGAGTGCCCCATGTTCTCTTCTCAAAGGAAATTCAACCTTTACTCCCTTAAGTCTGAGATGGGTGTAACCTTGCCAGTTCCTGAGATGTCTCAAGCCACCTGTCCCATTGTTCATTGGTACAGCACGTCTCATATTCTGTGCTAAGCACCTGCTGTGCAGAGCCAAGACCTGAGCCAGAAAACAAGCTCCTGACGCACCAAATGAAGGTCTCCCACCATCAACATTCTCTGCTCCTGCCCATGTTAATTGTTTTAGATAAAAAGTCATCTCACCTTCTCCATGAGAGGACAACATCCTGTCCTGTGTGCATGTGGTTATCTAGAACTCCTTTAAGGGCAGATGCAGTGTGGGAAGCCAGGTTGCACTGGGGCTGCAAGGACAGGTCCCTTTCCTTCCTCAGCACCCTGCAGAGACTGGGAGGAACGGCACAAGATAGCCGTGGAGGCTGGAGCTTGGGCACCTCTGGAACCCAGGTGTCAGGGTGAATTTTCTGTAAGACTGGATGAATTGTGTCACTATCTGGCCTTGATAAGACTCTTAGGTAAACTTTCTGACCCCAGTACAGTCACTCACTCTTTGATAATGAAAACGTCCCTCACTTAAAAACTTCTCTCCCACACTCCCAGAGGAATGTGTGATGTCAGCTTAACCCTTCAGGACAGGACAGGGCTTCTATTGAGGGTAAATGGTCATCACTTGGTCTCACTTTTCCTTAGCCTGAGGTTGCCTTCAGGTTCTCAATCCCAGGGTCCTTGTGACACCAGCCCAGGATGGAGCCCTGCAGAAACTGTAGCTGGGATGTGCAGAGGCCTGAGTTCCTTCAGTGAGACAGGGTCCCTGCTTCTCCTCACTGGGGCTTTTCTCTCTGGCTGGAATCCCTGTCTGGCTTCATGGTCACCTCCTTGGGTATGTAAGATCCAACACACACTGGAGTTCAGTCATCTAGCAGACCATGAGGGATGGGAAAGGCCTTGGAGCCACTGGCAAGGAGAGTTGAGGCAGGGTGTGGCCTGGGACACTCTGATTGCCAGTCCATGTGGTCCTCCTGAGCAAGTCCTTCTCACAGAGGATACTGACCTGCTGCAGACTGGAGAAGCACAGGGAAAGGAGGGCTTTCCTCTTCGTCAGGTCAGATGAAGCCCAGAAACCAGGAAGAATCTGGACAGGAGCTCAGGAAACACTCAGGTCCTGCTCCCTAGGCCACCTCAGCTTCTGCAGTTGGAGGACCACATGGTCTATGGGCCAGCACTGCCCCACCCATCCTGCTGATTTGCATGTTTCCTCTCAGAGACAACAGAACTGTGAGCCAATTGAAGGGGTCCTTGGGGGAAGAAGAGTGTTCAGCTCAGACAACACCATGGACCTTCAGGCTCAAATTGTCAGCTTCCTGCTGCTCAGTGTCACAGGTAGAAAAGAGAAAGCTCAAGACCAGAGTCCACTTCCCACATGAGTTAGTTGGAGCCTTAGTCAGGGTTTTTGTCTTAGTTGCTTCTGCACCTGGTCTGATGTGAAGATGTCCATGTGTCTCTATTTCTGATAATTTCTCTCTCTTTTCATCTCTCCCACATAAATTTAGTGGCCAGTGGAGAAATTGTGCTTACACAGTCTCCAGGGCCCCTGGCTGCTTCCCAAGGAGAGAGGGTCACCATTACCTACACAGCCAGCTCCAGAATAAGCACCAGCTACTTGCACTGGTACCAACAGAAGCCAGGGGCCTCTCCATAGCAACTGATCTATGGTACGTCCAACCTGGCCTCCAGAGTCCCAGCATGCTTTAATGGCAGTGGGTGGGACTCCCTACTTGCTCACCATCAGCAGCATGAAGGGTGAAGATGTTGCAACCTACTACTGTCAGCCGTGGGACAGCTCTCCACCCACACAGTGATACAGACTGCAACAAAACTTCTTCAGCTCTTTGGGCCAGCTGCTTCCCCTTAAAGCCTGGCAAGGTCTAGGGCAGTGTCTGCAACTGAACCTCTGTCCTTTTCTGCAGTGGTGCCATGGTGAATTTTTCTCAAGGGTGTTTGGCTTCTGGACAAGAGGAAAGTGCAGATGTGCAGCTGGGATAAGGTCCCCAGAGGGCCCAGCTGTTGTGACAAGTGTAGAGTTTGCTAATCATGATACAGAGCTGAAAGAAAATGCTCTCCTCTCTGCTGCCACAGGCAGAATGAGGGTTGGAGGAGAGAGGACTGCCACCTCTGAAGACACTGGACTGTGAGGCCAAAAAGAGTGGGAGTGATAACCTAAGCATGCAGGGGACATCAGGTGTGGGTGTGGGCAACCAGAGGCAGAGCTAGGAAGAGTACTGTGCCTCTCCTGTAAGAGGGAAAAATATTTGATTTTGACTTGTCTTGAGAAACACAGTGGGACAAAGGAGGGATATACAGAGGAAAAGAGTTTGAGAAGCTGGAGAAGAAAGATGAGGGAGGAAAGATCCTGCTTTTCTGTCATGGCCCACATCCTCTGTCAGAGATGGAAGGAAACACAGATGGAACCGGAGGTCATCAAAAAGCATGTCACATGCAGGATTCAACAAAAACACAGCCTTCAGCCCGAGAGCAGAGCATTTTCTTTCAGCAATTCTGAGCTTCCCTGTCTGATCTGGGACTCAGGACCTGGAGCCTGTGCTGAGTGATTGAGAGGAGCAGCCCTGCAGCTGTTCCCAGCATGCCCAGCCCTGTTTATTTGGACAAAAAGACATGAGCAGAAATAAAGTTTTAAAAAGAATGGCAAAGGGAAATTTTTCCTCTTCTGTAATTCTGCTGATGTAAATAAATTAACCTCCCATTTAAAATATGTAGATTGGCAACATCGATTGAAACTGTATGTCTACATGCTGTGTCCAATAGTCTCACACTAGGTCTTAGAACAAGCAGAGCTTGACAGTGAAAAGAGAGGAAAATATCATAGGTAAATACTAAGCAAGAGACAGGAAAGGAGTTATGCTCTTTTCTGACATCTGCAAGTTTGTCAAAATTGCTTTAGAGATAAAGAAGGAAATTATATAATGAAAACAGAGTCAAATCACCAAGAAGATAGAACTGCCACATACATGTACACTAAACATCAGGGCTCCAAAACACATTTAAAAACAGGGACAGTTAGGAGGGACAAACAGAGTACAATATAGTAACAGAGGGGACCCCACTATTGTACTTTCGATAGTCTCTGGGACAACCAGGCAGAGGACAAATCTGGAAACAGAGACATGCAGCAATGCCACATACCTAACAGACATGTAGAAAGGTTCACCCACAATGGCATGTTACATGATTGCTCAAGTACACATTGAATGTTCTCTAAGATCCTGCATGTGTTAGGCCACAAAACAAATCTCAATGAAATTATTAAGACTTAGAATATAGAACATGCAAATTATCTCCCCTGAAGAAAATGATATGAAGTTACAAATTAACAGCAGAAAGTAAACTGAAATATGAGGAAATAACATACTCATATGTAAGAACTGGATCAAAGTATAGGTTTTACTCAGTTCTTCATCCCTGAGACACAAAGAACAGACAATTTAGTTGGTCACACAGCATAGTGTTTGTGGTTTCAGAGATTCAATCCATGGCCAACTGGCTTCATATCTCTGGGCTCTGAGTGAGGCAGAACATCATGGTAGAGGACATGGCAGAAAGAGGCAGCTTAGGACATGACAAGGTCTCAAGGGAAAAGGGGATGGGGGCACAGGCAGAACTACTATTTCAGGATGTGCCCCCATGACTCACCTGCCCAGCCTTGCCCACCTGTCTACAGTTAACACAGGATCAGTCCATTCAAACTAAGATGGACTGTTTATAGCTCTTGAAATCTGAATATTTTACCTCTGAAGAATAGAAGATTCTGGGGGACATCTCATATCCTTATCATAACCTGGCTCTCCTGACCTTCAAAAGCTCATGTCCATATCACAGTGCAAAACGCATTTACTCCATATTCAAGGGTCCCATAGTCTTGCCAGTTCCTGAGATATCTCAAGCCCTCTGTTCCCTTTTTTATGGGCACAGTAACAATTTCACCAAAACCTAAAATTCCAAGTCCACAGTCTCATAGGAACCCCAAGGCAAACTCTTGGGGAAAAGCCAAAAGCAAACCCATTGTCCAGTGTCAGAGTGTCAACATTCCCATTTCAAAGGGGAGAAACAGGACCACAGATAGAAGGGATGGTGCCAAAGCTGGACTATAAAATCCAGTTGGACAAACCCATCCTGCAGCACTATCCAGCACCTGGGCATGTGGCACAGTGAAATTCTGTCCAAAGGGTTGACACAGGGCTCTGACCCTGTGGACTTGTTGGCTGCAGCCTACATTTCCTCCCTATCCACTTGTCTCTGCTGGATTCAGTGTTTCTTTCAGCAGATGTCCCATGATGTTGGCATCTCTCAGTCTCGGGGTCTCCACTGCAATGCCACTTCCATTATCACATCTCCATACCTTGTCTTCTCAGGGGCTGTTGCAGGGATTCAGCCCTGATGCACCCTGCCTGGCCTTCAGGGCCTCCTTGGAAATCTCAGTGGAACCTCATTACCCCCGACTCCTGCATCCTGCATTCCTGAAGAACCAGCTTCACGTGCTTGAGGCCCATGTCTGCCACCATCTTGAGCTGTCACTAAGGGACCATAGATATACCGTCCTCTGAGTGCCTTTGTGGCTAAGCACAGGAAACTACTTCCTAAGAGCCCCCATGCAAGCAGGATGCCCCCTGGTCTCTTCTTAAAGAAAATTCAACTTTTACACTCTTAAGACTTACGTGGGTGTGACCTTGACAGATCCTGAGATGTTTCAAGCCCCCTGTCTCATTTTTCATTGGTACAGCACTTGTCATCTCTTGTGCTGAGCACCTGCTGTGCAGAGTCAAGACCTGATTCAGGAACCAAGCTCATGACCCATCAAACGAAGGTCCCCCACCATCAACATCCTTCTGCTCCTGCCCAAGTTTACTGTTATAGATAAAAAGTCATCTCACCTTCTCCATGAGATGGCAACATCCTGTCCTGTGTGCATCTGGTGATCTGGGACTCATTTAAGGGCCCATTCAGTGTGAGAATCCAGGTGCACTGGGGCTGCAGTGTCAGGTCCCTTCCTTTCCTCAGCACCCTGCATAGGCTGAGAGAAAGGGCCAGGGCAGCAATGGGGGTTGGATCTCGGGCACCTCTGTAACCTTCTGCACCACTCCTCAGCTGCCTCTGCCTAAAGGCTGAGTAGAAAAGCTCTTCCTAGGAGCCCTGGGAGACCCTCAGCAGCTCTGGAAGAGGTTTTGAGTGGAAATCATGAGGCTGGGTTGGCCTTTCTAGATCAGGAGCCCACAGCCTCCCTCACCAAAGCCACTGCACCCCAAAGATTCCATCAGGCCCCTTCTCTTCTTTGGAAAAACTCTAGCTTTGGCATCTCCTGTGGGTTACACACCTAGACCCCAACTGCCCTGAGACCAGTATGTTTTCTGAATACCTAGGGAATTTTTGCCTTTGGTTTGACAATTTACTAAGAAGAGGGATTCCTTGAGTTTCCTAGAAAATCTGGCCTAGTGATGGATGGAAGAGAATCAGCTTCATGAATGTGATGAATATGGGAGAGGAATCCACAGTCAGGGCTTTGGGTCCCCCGACTCCAAATTTCACCACTTGCTGTGTCACAAACCTACCACTAGATGGCAAATAGACCCCACTGAGAGCAAAGCCTCAGCATCACTGAGCAAGCAAGAGAGATCCTGTCCCATGAGCATCCCTAAGGCTTGGGGGCTGTGTCCAGTGCCCTGCTCATGGTTGCTGGGGCTCTGTGCACAATGAGCCAAGTGTCCCCACAGTCCAGTCCCTGGAAACTTTTCTATATAAATTTGTGATCTCTTTTTACCACAACCTGATAAGAATAGCCCTCTCCTTGACACCAGTCTTAGAATCAGGGTGGGTCCTTGTTCCTCTGTGATGGAAGATGAAGCACCTGAGAAGAGCCAGACAAATACAGTAAGCAAGTTTGACTTCAGGAACAGAGCAGAGATGGCAGACTTTTCTGGAGTGAAGTAGGGGCCATATCTGATGTCTGCAGGAGATGGGATGTCATGCTTTTATCATAGAACTGAACCCTCTTTATTCTTGTATACATTCACCAACTCTCAATTTAGTTAATTTACCATATTATCTTTTGAAATTCAGAAAGAAAAATAAAAAAATAGACATATTATATAAGGAACTAAGGGCATGGAACTGCCAAATTGTATAATTTTGTAATTATAGGCTCAACTCTTAGGACATAATTTTTATGAATAATATTCAATAACTGTATCTGTTTATCAGATGAAATGACAGATTTTAAATTAGCAGTTACAATTTGCTTTTATTCCATATTTTATTAGTGCATTATAATTATACATAATTGTGGGATTTATTGTTAACTATCCATTCCAGAACATGACATAACAATGGGATATGGCCAATATGATTTCCATTACTTTCATATTTTAGTGGCCAAAGTCAATACACATTTGCAAAACTATATTTATTCCTGCAAAAAATGTCAAGTGCTGTGATGTTCAAGGGTCAATTCCCATACCCCAGTGTCTGAGTCTCACCTGGTGACACCCAAATTGAAACTCATACAAATCCACCCTAAAAAAATGTTCTAACAATGCCCGACAAATGTCACACTGAGAAAAAAAAGCATATTCTTTGATTCGAATCCTGAGAAAATACCCACCACACTCTAGAAAATGCATGGAATCTTCCTCCTCTTAACTATGGACAATATTAATGATGCATTATCCTAGTTTGGGGTTTCAGGTGGGGAGAAGAACTGAAGAGTGCCATGTGTATTCAAGGCCTCCTGATACTCTGGAGGCTGCTTTGGACCCTGGGGAAGGAAGTCCTCAAATGTGTCCTTGTGAGACAAAGGGCCTTTTAAATGCTGCATCCAATTCACAGGGCTCATGAGTGGCAAAGCTCTGTCCTTAACATAGATGGTCTGATTTAAGGTTCAGCACTACAAAAGTCAAAATCCACTGGTTGGATATGGCTTAGCTGTGGATGAAGCTTTATAACAGTGGTCCACTTTGTCTTTGAATATAGCCCTTGTTGCTCTGCAAAGGACATTACTTTTTAAAAATTTCATTTATTTGTTCTAATTAGTTACATATGACAGCACAATGCTTTTCAATTCTTAGTATACCGATGGGGCAAAATGTTTACTTCTCTGGTTATACATGAAGTAGAGTCACATCATTCCTGCAATCATACATGCAACCAGGATAATGATGTTCTTCTCATTCACCATCTTTCCTACCTCCAGGCCCCCTTTCCTCCTTTCTCTCCTATTTTGCCAATCCAAAGTTCCTCCATTTATTCCATGCCACTTCACCCCCTGCATTATTGAGCAGCATCCACTTATCATAGAAAACATTTGGCCTTTGTTTTTTTGGGATTGGTATATTTTGCTTAGCATGATAATCTCCAACTATATCCATTTACTTGAAAAGTCATAATTTTATTCTCTTCTAATTTTGAGTAATATTCCATTGTGTATATATACCAAGTTTCTTTACCCATTCATCTGTTTAAAAACTTCTAGGTTGGTTTGAATCCATCCCATTTATTGATTCTTGATTTGATTTCTTGCACTTAAGGAGTCTTGTTAAGGAAGTGGGTATCTAATCTGACATGATGAAGATTTGGGCCTACTTTTTCTTCTATTAGGCACAGGGTCTCTGGTTTAATTCCTAGGTCCTTTACCCATTTTGAGTTGAGTTTTGTTCATGGTGAGAGTTAGGGCTTGATTTCATTTTGCTGCATATGGATTTCCATTTTTCCCAGAACCATTTGTTGAAGAGTCTATCTTGTCTCCACTGTATGTTTTTGGTGTTTTTGTCTAGTATGAGTTAACTGCATTCATGTGGGTTTGACTCTGTGTCCTCTATTCTGTACCTCTATTCTGGCTTTTTTTGGGATTCTGTATTCTGCTCCTACTAAAGGAGCAGAGCTACTCTAAGTTGTGCTTTGCAACATTTTAGTCTAATAAGATTCATATTAATTTCTAAATTTGTCTGTCTACCTATAAACTTCTGTTTGTATATAAATGTTTTCTTAGTCCATAATAAAGCATCAAGTCAAGTCTTTCCGGAGGACCTCCCTCTCTTCAACTCATACCAATTCATCAAGCATCCTCACTACATCTGAAAAGTCTCTCCACTTTGGTGATATTTCTTGTGCTGGAAGCTGGTCACAGCTCCACCACCTCAAGAGGACTGTTGGTGACACTGGTGAAAAAAAAAGGGATCTGTATCTTGGCACCTCTCAGGATGTCCCCCTCAATAGTCATAGTATCAGGGCTTTGGATCTTTCTTTCCTCTCTCTTACAAATAGCCCCTGCACTCAGCTGTCCCATGTGGGAGCTTCCCCTGGTGATGGGCCTGAACTTCACAGCTCACAGGAACCACAGAATGCCCTCTTCATTCCAGCTTCTTCATCTCCTGCTGTTACTTCCCAAGTGAGGAAATGGCCAAGCTGCCCCTCTGTCAAAGTGGCAAATTTGTAGTGAATAAATGAATATTTGAATTTACAAATATAAGCCTCTAATTTTATTTTCTAGTAATTAAAAAAATCTGAAATCAATTATGTACCCTTAGAAAATAGGAGAAGAAAGAGAAATCTAGAGCAAAAAGATAAAAGAAAATTATACAATATAAAGTAGAAGATAAATGAAAGAGAACCAGAAAATCAATGACACCAAATGGTGATTTCCTGGGAAGATTAGCAGACCCTTATAAAAATTCATCCAGAAACAAGAGGGAAGGAAGAGATGACCAAAGTCAGTGTCATAATTGGTCACGAATCTACAGAAATTTAAAAACATTATATAAGAATATGAAAACAGGAATTCCAACATGGCGGCGGGCGCGGAGAGATCAAGTCTCTGACCTCTTCAGCTGTGCAGGCATAGGGAGTCGTAAACAGCCTAATTCTGTTTGCTCAGGATCACTAGGCAATGCTGAGCTGACGTGGATCTGGGACAAGCAGTCTGGGCCTCTCAGAACACACACTGAACCTGGATCGGCTGAATTCAAGCTCCCGTTCACCTGCTTCCCGCAGACAAACAGCTGTGACTCAGCACTAATCCATCCGGCTGAAACAACTGGTCAGCCCTTCTGATCCTACGGAGGTAAATGCCAACCGAGCCTTAATAGGTAGTGGCCACAGGTTCGAAACGGGGCTTGGGAGAGACAGTAAGGACCCACCCTTTGCATTGGTCACCCGGCAAAGGGAAACGAACTGTCGCCATTTGCAAGAGATACCACCATGGCAGACAACTGACGTCATCAGACTGCGGCGGAGGAGATAACTTCATTGAAACCTGCGGCTACAGGTGCGTAATTCGCTAGCCTTCCCTCTCCACACATCGGGGAAACCTTAAGGGCCAATCCCAGCTCTCCTGTAAGGGCCTCTCCCAGCTCTCCCGTGAGAACGGTAGCCAGACCGAGGGAATTAGAGGTGGTGCGGGACCTGCGGCGCGGGACTACCGCTCCCACCAGTGCTGACAGCTGAGGTCTCTTGCACCAGCTACCGGGGGTGTGGCTACTGGAGGGGCAGTAAAATTCGCTGAGGATTCTCAGCCCCAAGCTCTACAAACTTAGGGTCTGAGGGATTGACAAACTGGAAGAGTATGCCCAGTCATTCATGACAACAGGGCTCCTGGGAGCAGCAGACCTGGCGTATACGCAGTATTGGGGTGAGCTGCACCCGTGAGAGGGGCCTGGCTAGAGGAAAAGTGGGGAAGTGACTAGACACAAGAGGATGCCCTAGGCACCCAGGATTGGAGACTCGCCCAGTCTGGGAGGAGGAGCTGCTGCACAGTGATTGGTTTCCGCGTATTGATAGGAGAAACTTGGCCTGGTGGTCACAGCGCCACCTACTGGAAGAGAAGTTAATCAAACTCTAAGACTGCATTTATTAGTTTTTTTTTTTTATTTTGATTTCGGGTTTTCTTTCATTTTCGTTTTCCTTTCTTGTTTTTTTAATTTTTTTTTACAATTTTTTTTCTTCCAATTTTAATTTTAATTTTTTTTATTATTTAAATTTTTTTTTCTTTTTTTACTTCTTATTTTTTTCTTCTTTTGTCGTTTCATTTCTTGTCAATTATCTTACCCCCCCTTCCTTGAATTCCACCTGCTTACTCTCATTCTCTTTAGTGACTTTTTCCCTTCCCTTCTAATACCTTTCCTCCCAAGCATCAAATAAATTTATAGGAGTAAACAGTAACTCAGCAGTCAAACAGAACAAGAAGTAACATGAGCAGCTTCAAAAAGCAAGGAAGAAAAGGAGTACAAACAATGCAGGACAGCCTAAATATTCAGGAGGACCTAGAGTCATCAGAAAAATGGTCATATAAAGAACTCAAGGAACACCTTAGACAGATGGAAAGGAACCTTAAAGAGGATACGAGACAGCAAATTCAAGCAGCGAAAGAACACATTGAGAATGTATTACAAAAACAGATAAAAGAAGAAGTTATCTTTATCAGGAGATAGAGATTATAAAAAAGAATCAAACCATAATCTTAGAAATGAAGGAAACTATAAACCAAATTAAAAACTCAATTGAGAGTATCACTAACAGAGTGGAACAAGTAGAAGCCAGAACGTCAGATAATGAAGACAAAATATTTCATCTTGAAAAGAGTCTAGCCAACTCAGAAAGGCTGGTAAAAAATCACGAGAAAAAGATCCAAGAGTTATGGGATAACATAAAAAAACCAAACTTACGAGTCATAGGGATAGAAGAAGGTACAGAGATTCAAACTAAGGGAATGAGTAACCTGCTGAATGAAATAATTACAGAAAACTTTCCAGAAATAAAAAAGGAAACAGATATACAAATTGAAGATGCATACAGGACACCCAGCACACAAAATCACAGTAGACCAACGCCAAGACACATTGTTATGAAGATATCCAATATACACAACAAAGAGAAAATATTAAAAGCTACAAGAGAAAGGAGACAGATTACATTCAGGGGTAAACCAATAAGGTTAACAACAGATTTTTCATCACAGACACTGAAAGCAAGGAGGTCATAGAACAATGTATTTCAAACACTGAAAGACAATGGATGCCAACCAAGAATTCTGTATCCAGCAAAATTAAGCTTCAGGTATGACAATGAAATAAAAATCTTTCATGATAAACAAAAGTTAAAAGAATTTGCAGCCAGAAAACCAGCATTGCAAAGCATTTTGAGCAAAACACTACACGAGGAAGAAATGAAAAACAATAACCAAAACCATCAGAGGGAAGTGCCTCGGTAAAGACAAAGGGCGAGGGGAAAAATAATCATGGAGAAACAAACTAAATTTTTTTTTTTAAAAAAAGGATAAATAATCAAACATGGATGGAAGTACAAACCATATATCAATAATAACTCTGAATGTTAATGGCTTAAACTCTCCAATAAAGCGACATAGGCTGATATCATGGATTAAAAAAACAAATCCAACAATATGCTGCATCCAGGAGATACAACTGATTGGAAAATACATACACAGGCTGAAGGTGAAAGGATGGGAAAAAATATATCACGCACAGGGTCCTCATAAGCAAGCAGGGGTGGCCATCCTCATATCGAATAAAATCGACTTCAAGACTAAGTTAATCAAAAGGGATAAAGAAGAACATTATATACTGTTGAAAGGAACCATTCACCAACAAGACATAACGATTATCAATATTTATGCACCAAATAATGGCGCTGCGACATTCATAAAACAAATTCTCCTCAAGTTCAAGAATCAAATAGACCACAACACAATAATTATGGGTGACTTCAACACACCTCTCTCACCATTGGACAGATCCTCCAAACAAAAGTTGAATAAGGAAACTATAGAACTCAATACCACAATCAATAACCTAGACTTAACTGACATATATAGAATATATCAACCATCATCAAATGGATATACTTTTTTCTCAGCAGCACATGGATCCTTCTCAAAAATAGACCAAATATTATGCCACAGGGCAACCCTCAGTAAATATAAAGGGGTGGAGATAATACCATGCATTTTATCTGATCATAATGGAATGAAACTGGAAATCAACCATAAAAGAAGGAAGGAAAAATCCTACATCACATGGAAAATGAACAATATGTTACTGAATGATCTATGGGTTACAGAAGACATAAAGGAGGAAATCAAAAAATTCTTAGAGTTAAATGAAAATACAGACACAACATATCGGAATCTATGGGACACAATGAAAGCAGTTTTAAGAGAAAAATTCATCGCCTGGTGGTCATTCCTCAAAAAAAGAAAAAAACAACAATTAAATGAGCTCACACTTCATCTCAAAGCCCTAGAAAAGGAAGAGCAAAACAACAGCAAATGTAGCAGAAGGCAAGAAATAATTAAAATCAGAGCGGAAATTAATGAAATTGAAACAAAAGAAACTATTGAAAAAATTAACAAAACTAAAAGTTGGTTTTTTGAAAAAATAAATAAGATTGACAGACCTTTAGCCATGCTAACAAAGAGAAGAAGAGAGAGAACTCAAATTACTAACATACGGGATGAAAAAGGCAATATCACAACAAATGCTACAGAAATACAGAAGACAATTAAAAATTATTTTGAAAACCTATATTCCAATAAAATAGAAGAAAGTGAAGACATTGATAAATTTCTTAAGTCATATGATTTGCCCAGACTGAGTCAGGAGGATACACACAAGTTGAACAGACCAATATCAATGGATGAAATTGAAGAAGCCATCAAAATACTACCAACCAAGAAAAGCCCAGGACTTGATGGGTATACAGCGGAGTTTTACAAAACCTTTAAAGAAGAATTAATACCAATACTTTTCAAGTTATTTCAGGAAATAGAAAAAGAGGGAGCTCTTCCAAATTCATTCTATGAGGCCAACATCACCCTGATTCCGAAACCAGACAAAGACACCTCAAAGAAAGAAAACTACAGACCAATATCTCTAATGAATCTAGATGCAAAAATCCTCAATAAAATTCTGGCGAATCGAATACAAAAACACATTAAAAAAATTGTGCACCATGATCAAGTAGGATTCATCCCTGGTATGCAAGGCTGGTTCAATATACGGAAATCAATAAATGTTATTCACCACATCAATAGACTTAAAGATAAGAACCATATGATCATCTCAATAGACGCAGAGAAAGCATTTGACAAAGTACAGCATCCCTTTATGTTCAAAACACTTGAAAAACTAGGGATAACAGGAACGTACCTTGACATTGTAAAAGCTATCTATGCTAAGCCTCAGGCTAGCATCATTCTGAATGGACAAAAGTTGAAGGCATTCCCTCTAAAATCTGGAACAAGACAGGGATGCCCTCTATCACCACTTCTATTCAATATAGTTCTCGAAACACTGGCCAGAGCAATTAGACAGACGAAAGAAATTAAAGGCATAAAAATAGGAAAAGAAGAACGTAAATTATCACTATTTGCAGATGACATGATTCTATACTTAGAAGACCCAAAAGGGTCTACAAAGAAACTACTAGAACTAATAAATGAATTCAGCAAAGTGGCAGGATATATAATCAACACGCATAAATCAAAGGCATTTCTGTATATCAGCGACAAAACTTCTGAAACGGAAATGAGGAAAAACACTCCATTCACAATATCCTCCAAAAAAATAAAATACTTGGGAGTCAACCTAACAAAAGAGGTGAAAGATTTATACAATGAAAACTACAGAACCCTAAAAAGATAAGTAGAAGAAGATCTTAGAAGATGGAAAAATATACCCTGTTCATGGATAGGCAGAACTAACAGTATCAAAATGGTGATATTACCAAAAGTTTTCTATAGGTTTAATGCAATGCCAATCAAAATCCCAACGGCATTTCTTGTAGAAATAGAGAAAGCAATCATGAAATTCATATGGAAAAATAAAAGACCCAGAATAGCAAAAGCAATTTTAAGCAGGAAGTGTGAATCAGGCGGTATAGCGATACCAGATTTCAAACTATATTACAGAGCAATAGTGACAAAAACAGCATGGTACTGGTACCAAAACAGGCGAGTGGACCAATGGTATAGAATAGAGGACACAGAGACTAATCTACAAAGTTACAACTATCTTATATTTGATAAAGGGGCTAAAAGCATGCAATGGAGGAAGGATAGCATCTTCAACAAATGGTGTTGGGAAAACTGGAAATCCATATGCAAAAAAATGAAACTGAATCCCTTCCTCTCGCCATGCACAAAAGTTAACTCTAAATGGATCAAGGAGCTTGATATCAAATCAGAGACTCTGCGTCTGATAGAAGAAAAAAGTTGGCTCCGATCTACATATTGTGGGGTCGGGCTCCAAATTCCTCAATAGGACACCCATAGCACAAGAGTTAATAACAAGAATCAACAAATGGGACTTACTTAAACTAAAAAGTTTTTTCTCAGCAAGAGAAACAATAAGAGAGGTAAATAGGGAGCCTACATCCTGGGAAAAAATTTTTACTCCTCACACTTCAGATAGAGCCCTAATATCCAGAGTATACAAAGAACTCAAAAAATTAGACAATAAGATAACAAATAACCCAATCAACAAATGGGCCAAGGATCTGAACAGACACTTCTCAGAGGAGGACATACAATCAATCAACAAGTACATGAAAAAATGCTCACCATCTCTAGCAGTCAGAGAAATGCAAATCAAAACCACCCTAAGATACCATCTCACTCCAGTAAGATTGGCAGCCACTATGAAGTCAAACAACAACAAGTGCTGGCAAGGATGTGGAGAAAAGGGTACTCTTGTACATTGCTGGTTGGACTGCAAATTGGTGCGGCCAATTTGGAAAGCAGTTTGGAGATTCCTGGGAAAGCTGAGAATGGAACCACCACTTGACCCTGCTATTGCCCTTCTCTATTCCCTGAAGACCTTAAAAGAGCATGCTACAGGGATGCTGCCACATCGATGTTCATTGCAGCGCAATTCACAATAGCTAGACTGTGGAACCAACCCAGATGCCCTTCAATAGATGAATGGATAAAAAAATGTGGCATCTATACACAATGGAGTACTATGCAGCAATAAAAAATGACAAAATCATAGAATTTGCAGGGAAATGGATGGCACTAGAGCAGATTATGCTTAGTGAAGCTAGTCAATCCCTAAAAAACAAATACCAAATGTCTTCTTTGATATAATGAGAGCAACTATGAACAGAGCAAGGAGGAAGAGCAGGAAGAAAAGACTAACATTAAACAGAGTCATGAGATGGGAGGGAAAGGAAGAGTAAAGGGAAATTGCATGGAAATGAAGGGAGACCCTCATTGCCATTCAAAATTACATATAAGAGGTTGTGAGGGGAATGGGAAAATAAACAAGGAGAGTAATGAATTACAGTAGATGAGGTAGAGAGAGAAGATGGGAAGGGAGGGGAGGGGGGATAGTAGGGGATAGGAAAGATAGCAGAATACAACAATTACTAATTGGGCATTATGTAAAATTGTGGATGTGTAACCGACGTGATTCTGCAATCTACATTTGGGGTAAAATTGGGAGTTCATAACCCACTTCAATCTAATGTATGAAATATGATATGTCAAAAGCTTTGTAATGTTGTGAACAACCAATAAAAAAATAAAAAATTAAAAAAAAAGAATATGAAAACATGCCATTATTGTCAAATTATGCAATTTAAATGAAATACAACTCTCAGAAAGAGATAAATTATTAAGTGACTCAAGAATATCTAGAAAAATTGTATAGGATTATAACAAGTAAAGAATTTTAAAGTTTTTAAATAAAGCAAAGCACAGAGTCAGGATATCATTGGGGAATTCAATAACATATTTGAAGTAGAAATGTCATCAGTATTACTCAACTGTCTAGACAGGCAGGAAGAAGAACTTCCCTTCCCAACCTGTTCTATGAGGCCAATTTCACCTTAAGACCAAGCCAAAGGGCCCGGCAGAAAAAGGAAACTGCTAGTGTCATTTGATCACTTCCTCCTTGTCTTGAAAGTAGGACCACTGAGAATCTCCCTGGGAGAATTCCATCACTAGGGAGCCTCTGAGGCAGCTGCCTCCATCTTGAGGAAGCTCTGGAGGTAGCTCCAGCCTTCCCCCTGGTTTTTTCCTCTCTGCAGAGTAGACAGGAGTGGGGGGGGGTTGATTTCTTGTAATACTAGATAAATTGTGTCACAATCTGGCCTTGATAAGACTCTTAGGTAAACTTTCTGACCCCAGTATAGTCACTCACTCTTTGATAATGAAAACATCACTTACTTAAAAACTCCTCTCCCACACTCCCAGAGAGACACATGATGTCAGCTTAACCCCTCAGGACAGGACAGGGCTCCTATTGAGGGTAAATCTGAGGCTGCCTTCAGCTTCTCAAGCCCAAGGTCCTGTGACACCAGTCCAGGATGGAGCCTACAGAAACTGTAGCTGGGATGTGCAGAGGGCTGAGTCCTTCAGTGGGACAGAGTCCCTGCTGCTCCGCACTTGGCTTCTCTCTCTGGCTGGAACCCCTGCCTGGTTTCGTGGCCACCTCTCTGAGGATGAGAGATCCAGGTCATACTGGAGTTCAGCCATCTAGGAGTCCATGAGGGATGGGAAAGGCCTTGTAGCCACTAGCAAGGAGGACAAAGGCAGGGTGTGGCCTGGGACACTCTGATAGACAGTCCATGTAGTCATCCTGAGCAAGTTATTCTCACAGAGGACACTGACCTGCTGCAGACAGGAGAAGCACAGGGACAGGAGGTTTCTTGTTCACTATGTCATATGAAGCCCAGAAACACAGGAGGACACTGGACAGGAGCTCAGGACACACTCAGGTCCTGCTCCCTAGGCCACCTCAGTTTCTGTGGTGGAAGGACCACGTGGTCTATGGGCCAGTGCTTCTCCACCCATCCTGCTGATTTGCATGTTTTCTCTCAGAGATCACAGAATTGTGAGCCAATTTAAGGGGTCCCTGAGGGAAGAAGAGTGTTCAGCTCAGACAACACCATGGACCTTCGGGATCAAATTGTCAGCTTCCTGCTGCTCAGTGTCATAGGTAGGAAAGAGAAAGCTCAAACCCCAGAGTCCACATCCCATATGAGTTACTTGGAGCCTATGCCAGAGTTTTGGACTTAGTTGCTTCTGTACTTGTCTGGTATGAAGAAGTCCATGTGTCTCTATTTCTGCTAATTTTTCTCTCTTTTCAACTCTCTCAAGTGAGCATAGTGTCCAGTGGAAAACATTGTGCTCATGCAGTCTCCAGGGTCCCTGGCTGCTTCCCAAGGAGAGAGGGTCACCATGACCTGCACAGCCAGCTCCAGTATAAGCACCAGCTACTTGCACTGGTACCAATAAAAGCCGGGGTCCTCTCCATGTCTACTGATCTATAGAACATCCACCCTGGCCTCTGGAGTCCCAGAGTGCTTCAGTGGCAGCGGGTCTGGGACCTCCTACATGCTCACCATCAGCAACATGGAGGCTGAAGATGTTGCAACGTACTACTGTAAGTACTGGGGTAGCTCTCCACCCACACAGTGATACACACTTCAACAAAAACCCCTTCAGCTCCTTGGGTCAGCTGCTTCCCCCTCAGAGCCTGGCAAGGTCTAGGGCGGTGACTGCAACTTAACCTCCATTCTTTTCTGCAGTGGTTCCATGGTGAATTTTTCTCAAGGGTGTTTGGCTCTTGGACAACAGGAAAGTTTAGATGTGCAGCTGCGATGAGGTCTCCAGAGGGCCCATCTTTTGTGACAAGCATAGAATTTGCTATTGATGACACAGAGCTCCTGAGTGGAGCATTGATCCTGGGGAGGAAGTTCTTGGGCTTCTGAACCACTGTGCAGGTGCCTAGAGAAACATTCCTTCCATAGAGTTTTCCTGTCAGTGAGGAGCAACTATGGAGAGACAACCTCCTGCCCCGGGACCAAGTCACTCAGCACAGAGCAGCCATGCTCCCAGGGTGAAGAACTGTGGGGTGAAGTCATTATTGTCTCTTCTTTGGGGGAGTGCTGAAGAACATGTTTCACTGTTGAAGTGGCCAAGACAGCCATCCAAACAGGAGAAAGTGACAGAGCTCCCAAGTTATGACAAAATGGGTGTCCTCATTATTTTTCTGTGATTACTAACAAATCCTTCTTTGGGGTGCTGATGCCAAGATAAATGTGGAAAACACCTTGTGTCAAACAACCTGTGCACAAGAACAAAGTGTCCGAGGCAGAGACCTCAATCTCTGCACCGCATCCCATTTCCCTGAGAGACAGGAAGCCTGCTTGACACCCTTTTCCACCTAAAAGATGTTTTGAAAAGTTAAAATGTATTTGAATATTTCTAAAAATTGAAATAGAGAACACAGGCATCACATAAAGAGAGAGGAGAGTATGTTTAGGGGAAGTTCCTGGTTAGGCATGGAGACTGAGCTATGCTGGAAAGGCACTTTTAAGTTTTATTTGCCTTCTAAATAAAACAAGCTCACACAGTCCAATTAACTAAAGAAGAGTGTGGCCAGGAGTCACCTCCATGATCTCTTCAGTGACAAAGTAAAGGACTTTCACAAGGAGCTGTCAGTTTTTCAGGGATCCAAAAAAAAAAATACTAAATGGTAGTGAAGATTTTGTGTCATCATAGATTGGTCAGGAGATGCCCAGCCAATCACTCTCTGTGCCCTGGACATTCTGCCTATAAAATTGAGAAGTGGAATTAGGTAGTTTCTAGAATTCTTTCTCCCAGCTGGGAAGCACCTGGATCCCACTGAGGACAGCTGTCCCTGCCCTCACAGGGCTGTGCACTTGCATGGGGTTCTGTGTCCCTATAGTTCCCAGCAATGATGGAGGACCCTCCTCACTGTGTTCCCTCCTCACTGCTGCATTGCTGACAGCTGGCTTATTTGACACTGTCCTCCTGCTAAGGACAAGGACTTTTCATCCAGGGTTCCCCTTGCAGGCTCAAGTGTGGGAGGCATCAGCCCAGTAGGCAGCCTCACCATGCTCCTGAGAAAGAGAGGGACATCTCTGCTGCTGACCCAGGAAACACAGGGGCCATTCCTTGAGTCCAAGGCCCTCTCTGAACCAGCTGTGGAACTAAGATATGCAGAACACAGGATTTTCTTTGCCTACACATGGACAAACTCAACTGAGCCCATTCCCTGTGAGAGCTGCCTCCGTAGAGTCCTTCAGCTTAGGTCCAGGTGAATTTTATATGCAGAAATGTGCACTGGTTTCCAATCAGAGGCAGCACATGGCAGGTCCGAATACTTAGGGCTGTCACTAAGCCAGGTCTCAGGGTTCAGAGGGCCATCCTGAATTTTCATGTGTGCATTAAATCCATGTAAGTCTGCAGAGTTTGAAAGTACCCAAAATACTTTGTTTCCTTTAGGATTGAGTGGCAACTGATAGGCTACTTCCACTGCAGATGGAGGGCAGAGTTTGTTTGTTGTTTATATCAAGAAGGGAAGTGAGAATAGGTCAGACAGGTTTAGAAGTGAAGTTATTTTTTCTGCAAAATCTATCTTGACTCATATAATTTGTAATTAGATATTTCAAAGGAAAAAATGCTAACTGAAGGATATTTGATGAGGAAATCATTTAGGAGAATGAAAGAGGACATTTCTGGAAGTAGCCGGGTGAGTCTTGGTGCATCAGGTACAGGCCCTTCCAAGTCTTCCCTATGTAACTCTTGAAAATAGCAAAGGTATGGCTCTGTCTGTGCCCAAATAATAAAACTATAGCACTCAAAATCACACTGTCTTACCTGACTCCTGCTTTAAAATAAGGATAGAGTCACAGGATACTGGGCCACTCCTCCCACCCACCCTCTGAGATATATTCCTTGTTCCTTGCACTCTCAGCTCTCCGTGATTTTACAGCCTCATTCCTGACAAGCCCTGGCTCCCCAGCGTCCTCTTCACTGAGGAGCTGACCTGGGGCAGAGGGGGCATCTTGTCAGCTCCCTGGCCAGGCTGGCAGCCCACACAGCATTCTGTGGTCCTGAGTCCAGGACGTCCTGCAAAGTTGATCTGAGAAGGTGGCTGAGGAGGAGGAGTGTAACAGAGGTCTGCTCAGTGGTCCTCTTCTCTAGACCCCAGCTGAATCTGCTTCGCATATTCCTCCACAGAGAGCCCCATCTCATAGGCAATATTAATGAACCCCCAGGAGAGGAGACAGGTCAGAAGGAGACAGAGGAGGCATTCCTGGCAAGATGAGGACCCCATCTCAGCTCCTGTGCTTTCTGATTCTCTTCATCTCAGGTGAGCAAAGGAAGGAAGCATGGTGCTCTGGACCACTTTCCCATGGACATTTCCAGAAATAACCCACTGAGCATGTGCCTAAGACAATATTTCTCCAAAGGAAATGGATTCCTCACCCCAAATGTTTCCTTTGAGTAGTGAAATATGTATGCTTTGCATGGATTAAATTGATTGTGTCCTTATGCTGACCTTAAAAATTCTTATGAGATTACAGGTGTGAAAATGGGCACTGCCCACACCCAGTCCCTAGCTCTCCTGGCTGTCTATCCTGGGGAAAGTACCACCATCACCTGCACAACCAACCCCAATGAGAACTCCAAGTTCTTGGTACCAGCAGAAACCAGGCAGGGCCCGTACATTCCTGGTACATGGCACATCCACCCTGGTTTCAGGAGTCCCAGCCCGGTTCAGTGTCAGTCATTCAGGAGCAGGTTTCACCCCCACCATCAGCAACATGGAGACAAATGATGCTGACACGTATTACTGCATTGAGTGGCCAGGAGACCACAGTGACACATCCCCAAACAAAACCCCTTACAGCTGCTGAAAGCAGTGGCACCTCATGATGCATGAAGCCCAGGGTCCTGGATGTGACTACGACTCCTCTGAGACACTGAGTTTGTCCTGTCACCTGCAGAAATACATCCTGATGGTACTCAATGACCCAGCACTGCTCTTTCAGAGAAAGGTGGAGGAGCTTGTTGAAGTCCCTGGAGGATTCCAGGAGGAAGGTCGGACATGGAGCATGAGGTATTCTTTGACTGAGCAGCTTCCCTTCCATATCACGTCTGCATGGAGCCATGAGGACATAGCAGATGTCATGACTGAAACCTTCCTCTCCTAATGGGAATCTGAGTCCTGGAGGGAGATACTCACAATTAATTATATACATAACTAAGGATAAATTCTAAGCTGAAGGTGCCCTTGAGAGAATCTGCAGCCTCACTCCACATAATGCAGGGTCATGCACCAGACAGAGGTTGAAAAGGGGAGAGGGGTCATACCCCTCAACCAGAAGACCCCAAAGCCCACTCCTACTCAAGATGAAAAACACCTCCCAATATGCATTTGGCAGGAAGCCCAGCTTTAACTCATGGGTTTTGGGGGGACATTTATCCAAACCAAAGCTCAGATTAGAGGTTGTGTCCTATGCCACCCAGAGGAGCAGAGCAGTGACTTCAGCTTGTCCTGCTTCAGAATAATGTCTCCTCTTGTGTAAGGGACTGAAGATGAGGACCAGAGGACCTGAAATCCCAGAGTGTGTAGGTCGGAGTTTTCAGAAAACAGGAGGGACAAGTTTGTGTCATAGAAAATTTGCTGTGAGCACTGGGTATAGGATTCAGGAGTTAGGAGTCCTGGTGTCTCATCTGCTGTGTCTTCCAGACAGCACAGGTGGCAGTTGGGCCACCAGCAGGAGGTTTGTGTTCAGGTCTGCACCCCTGTAGGAGGAGCACAAGTCCCTTGGATACAGTAATGCACTCCATGGTCCTCAGCTCCTCTCTGCGGATTGTCAGTGTGAAGTCTGTCCATGACCCACTGCCACTGACTCTGCCTGAGACCCCAGAAACCTCTGTGGGCACATACTTGGCCTTCTGGATCCTGGCCTGGCTTCTGTACAGCCCAATAGACATAGGTGTTTCCATCAATGTGTAGGAGGCTCTGACTTAACCTGCAGGAGATGGAGGCTGGCTGGGCACGGATGATGGGCAGGGAGAGGGAAGTGTGTGTCAGTAAAATATGCCCACTGATGCTGAAATAATGACATTGAAATGCAAGGTTATCTACATCATTAACCATTTTCATGAATTGTTGTTTCTATGAGGTTGAATCAATTTTTGTGTGCATTATTTTGATTCTTTCCACCCAAATGTTCAATTTCAAAACAAGCCAGTTATCTCAGGTCTATTTGTTCTCTAAGATTTTCCCAACTTCATTTCCCTCTTTCTCTGTCTTCACTAGAGCACAGCTCCTTACTAAACCTCACCTGGCCCATTGAGAGGACAAACCACCACATCTCCACATGGATTTCCAGGGTTCATCCCCCTCCTCCTTCTCTTTCCTCATCCCCTCTGTCCTCACCAAGGATCCAGAGCAGTAGAAGCCCCAGGAGCTGAGCAGGGAGCCTCATTTGGAGAAGCTGAGCTGAGGAGTCCTAGTGAGTCAAGGGAAGGTTAGAGCTGAACTTTTATGTCAGCCTTGAAGGAAAATTCTGCCCAGGGAGCACCATCCAAATCCCCAGGTGGGTGCTCTGGTGTGGAGGACCCAATGGTGTGAGTAAACATCTGTCCTGGCAGCAAGTTAACATGGCAGGTCCTCTCTTAGGAAGCTAACAGAAAAAACCTGGTTCCCTGAGTGGGAGAACGAACATGATTTACAGTTTCTTCCTGTTTTTCTTTGGAGATTTGCAATTTTTTATTACTTTCCCATGAACTTATTAGTTTATTTTTTAATAATGCCAAGTTTTCATAATCCTGTGGCAAATGTTATTTCTTTGTGCACATTAGTATGAACCATCAAGGCTTGATTACTTTTAGTGACATAACACACACAGAGCAAAGGGCAGACACTTAAGTGTGAACCTGAATGGATTTGAAAATACAGTCCTGACCCTGGAGGAGCTTTAGGAGATACCATTTCTCCTTCTGCCTTCTGCTGCCTGCTCCCCATCAACAGCCTCCCACGGTGGCTCTATACTGAGGTCTAGCACAATTGCTTGGGTCTTCTTGAACTTAAACTTCATGTGAAATTCAGTGTTTCCTTGTGTCCATAGCCTCTCTTGTTTCCTTACCATCTTTAGTCCTTCCTTGCTCCCTGTGGCCTCCAGATGAATCTGTGATCATTTCCTGGGGTCCTAGAGGGCTTCCTCTGGGGATTCAGGAATTTGGGAAGCAGCAGGAAGCAGCACTCAGACAGAGAGAGGTAAAGGGCTCCTGGAATGTCCACAGCAGAGCTCAGCCCTCACAGTCTGCTGCTTTATGAGCAGCCACAGGAAGGACACCTCAGGCTACAGACACAGGGCTGAGCAGGAGAGGGACCAGCTTATTCCCTGAAGTCACAACTGCACACTGCACCTGTGCTCTGGCCCCACACTCCTCCTTGGCTGCACACAGTCACTAGCTGCCAATCAGACATGAAACCATGGAAACAAATCCCCCCTGTTCTCCTCTTCAAGCTTCTCCAAGCTCTCCTTTCACAAAACCACATGTGATTATGCAAAGGGACAATCAGCATGGAAACTGAGGAGTCTGAGGAGTCCAGTCTGGGATTTCATCCCAGTGACTCCCCCCCCCAATGCCATTTTTATGTTCCTGGACCTAATTTCAAATTCCTATCTTTTTTAGGGGAGAGGGCCAGGGATTAGTTGTCATGTGTCTTTATTTTCCTACCATCTGTGATGGGTTTTTTGCTAGTTTGTTTGTTCTTTTCTTTCCTGACCTTGACACTTCCAAAGGTACAGATAGGCTATTTTTCAGGAAGGCTCTCTGAGCAGGTTTTTCTGTTTTTTTTATTATTATTGATCAGATTCACATTATATAAGTTTATAGAAATGCTTCAGAAGGAATGCTTCTCCTTACCACATCAAATCAGGGGTTACAAGTGACAATGTGAAATTTCTGGGGAGGATAAACAAACATGACTGTGAAGCACTCTGTGTGAGGGAAAAAAGGTCAGAAAACCTACCTGGTCACAGTTTTTCTAGTATTATGAATAGTCTTCCTCTAGCTGAGCCTGTGTTTTTAAGATTCAGTTCTGTTTGAATTTGCTCTCCAATAAACAAGAATGAACAAATAAATTGTTTCCACTGAAATGACAAATGATTCCATGATGGACACTAATGACTGAAATGGTGAAATGACCCAAAGAATGGGCTGATTAAACCATGGGAGAGTCCACTAGAGAACAGCCATGGTTGATTCATGTATTTGGATAAATGAATGAACATTTCCACCACTCGGTTTCTGCTGAAGTCAAATGGACAGGTGGAGCAGGTATAGAGCTTCTTCCAAGGGGGTGAGGGGTGGAGCTGCCCTTGCTGACACTTGCTGCACCATATCTGGAGTCACACAAGGACAATAAGCCATCACTGCTGAGGAGAAGTGGATATGGCTGGTGAGCAGTCCAGGGAAGAAAGCCGAGGTCACAGGCCACATAGACACAGCTCTCCCCAGTCTTCCTTTTTGGAGACACACATTTGCTTCCTTCAGTGGTGGCATCCCCCTGATATTTATTATTTCATCTCCCTGAAGAATGCATAGTTCCATATATATGGCAGTTGTTTCTGGAATTCTATGGTTTTCTTTGTTTTCAATTTTGGTTTGACAATCAACAGAGTTTGGCCCTTAGATTTTTAGGGAATGAAGAACAGAGGGGAGGGGAGAGGTTATTCTAAAATTTAACAGCAAAGAAGAACCACCAGATATTAAAGGAAAACTAAATTTGTTAAGGAGAAGTGACAATGTGTCTGGGACAGTGGTAAAGAGCTGAGCACTTCAGGACTACAGCATAGGGAGGGGGACACCAGTTCCTTAGAAGAGAAAATGGAGGAAGGCTGAAATGTCCCCTCTCTCATATTTTTAGCTCATATTTACTTGACACACTGTCTAAGGAAAAGTTTTCAGCTTGTAGCCACTCCCTAAGGGTCTGCCTGCTCCCCTCCTTGGTTCCCAGCTGTTTCCACATCAACCCAACTTGGCCCTCCTCTGAGCAGGGTGCTGGCCCCCCAAGGGAGGTTTATGTTTGTCCTTTTCCCTTTGGAGGTCCTGTGAGTGTTCTGCCTACAGTAGAGTGAAGCACCTGCAGCCCATAGCCACTCTGTGAGTCATAAACCTAACCAGACCTGCTCCCATACAACCAGACTGGCACCCCAGGACCCTTGTTCATAGACAGAGAGCTGGCTGAGGGGACAGTGTGGCTTCTGCTGGAACCAGCTCACAGAGGTGCTTCCAGGACTGTGGCTGGAGTGAGAGAGGCCATGCAGGGCTTGCAGATGCTCCCTCCTGTGGGTGGAGTCAGGAGGAATGCAGATTGAGTCAGTATGGCAGCCCCCCAAGAAATACACACAACCAAGAAACTCCCCATTGTAAAATGTGAGCATTATCACATGACAAAAATTGAGACAGAGAAAAATGAGGCATCATATTCAAATATTTTGCACATAAGTATAAAGCATTGTATAAGTTGTTCCTAAATTTTAGGAAACTGTCAGCTTGAGTCACTGTCTAAATGGTAATCCATACATGTTTTTCTCAGTTGTCCTACAAACTGAATGAAAATAGCCAGCATGGTTCTTATCCTGCAAATCACTCATATTTTGAAAGGATACCATAGACCGCAGAGCACCAGAGCCAGTGGACTTCCTCCTGGTTGGGGGGACTATCTGGCAATGTGGTTTTAGCCATTGTGAGGAAGATCAGTGCTGAGCTTTATTTTTAAGCCTGAGGCAGAAGCAGTTGAACAGCCCACATTCTCCTCTTGTAAATAACCTTGAGTAGCTATGGAAAATTCTGATTCCAACCATAGGCTCCCACCACAGGGAACTCAGTGTGGCTCCTGTGCAGACACCTGAGGTCATAAACATGACCTCAAAGATCAGTGTGGAAGAAAAAGGGCTACAGGCTGTCATTTGTCATTGGGACTGAGGTACAGCTCCTGTTTCTGATTTTGTTTTTTTAATACTGTCAAAAATCTCAGCAAATGCACGGTCTTCCATTGTCCTTTTCCTCATTGAGAGGATGTTTCCACAGCTGCTGAGGACTGAGGAAACTTGACCACCTGTTTCTATCTCTGGATCAAAGAGGGGACTCTGCACATGAATAGAAGTGAATGTGAGCCTTATCTCCAGAGCCCTGACCTGTCACCTAGAGAGATGCCGCACTTTCTCCACCTGGATTAAGAGCACCTCTTTCCTGGTCCTCCTAGCACTCATCTTCATGACCAGGTCACCCTCAAGGGACATTCTATAATGTTTCCTGTATTAAACATACCCTCCTGCTCACAGAAATTATGTAGGGTATATCTTTGGTGTCATTTACTGTGTCTGCACCATTTGGGGGATAGTATATGGCCCAGAGGAATGTAGTGTGGCCTGCTGTCCCACTGTTACACATGGGAGCCTTCCCTGTGTCCATAGAGTCTGTTCAAAATGGCTGTTGGAAAGTGTATGCATAAAATTCCTTGCAGGGCTCAGGATGACTCAGTCCTCTCTTTATTCACTTATGATTTCTTACATTCTATATGTATAAGTGCAGAGTGTGCTAGGAACTCATATCCTGAGGTAACAGGACAGCAGACTGGCAGAGTCCAGGCTGTTCATCCCCCATAGGAAGAAATGGCTGAAATGCTTTGCACATGGAGATGCACCACTAGGAGTATAAACCACAGAGTGAGATATCTTTCTCAAATTAGGCACATCCTCCTTAACCCCTTGATCACTTGCAGATGTAAAGCACCCTGGGGCCTTTGCAGGTAATAAGTTTAATAGCTTCAGCTCCCAAATTGCTCTGGTAGAACAATTGTTCAATTTTCCCTCACCCAAAATATAAAATGTATAAAATTATAGAAAAAAAACAGCATCACTATTTGCACACAACAGTACACAAATAACAGTATCAGTTTAAACTATTGCAGCATAGGTACTTTAAGTGATTCCAATGCCCCTACCCTTTTATCCCTTTCATCCTGAATCAAGGGACAGACAGTGAACAAGGCAACACCATTTCTGCTGCTTCTGCTCTGATACCCCTAGACTCCTACCCTGAGAATTTCTCTCAGAAAAAAATTGGAAGTTCTCCTAAGTTTTCCTTTTTGCATTCTAAATATGACATTTAAAAAGATCAACTAGTCTGCATACTGGAAAATTACAAATGATCCACAAAGGTGCCTCATTTTGGGGGGGTCTAACCTCAATCACTATAATGAGAGAAGGTCTTAGGAAATCACCTACTAAGAAAGAATATTTAAGGGGACCCTCCCAACTTAATACAGATAAGAACAAATTCAGAAAGATTTTCAAAAGATCCAAATACATATATTATAATGTTTCAGGACTCATGCTAGGTGTTTGACCTCACCTGGAAGGATAGTGTACTATTTCTTAGCCATACTTTAGCCCCAAATGAGAAGGAGGCCACCCTAAAAACAATGTGGGGAAGAGCTACATCTTCCCATGCCCAAACAACATAGACTAGGGGTGAACCTTTTTGTTTGTCTGGAGCATGAGCAATTCCATGGGACAAGCTGGGATTGGGATGATGAGCAGGACGCCTGGAAAATAATTGTGGTGGTCTTTCAGGAAGGTCCTGCTCTTTTAATTTAGGGACTCAGGGAGACTATGCATGACACCCTTAATCCTAAACCTATGAATGGCTTCACATTTTCAAAGGATAGATTTGTCATTCAGTCGGTCCCAGACACTAAGACGAAATTACAAATGTTGATGTATGGCCCTGGTCAATCCTTAGATGTTACTCTACAGCTTGAATAGTGATCAAGTAAAAAGAAACAAAGAAACAAAGAGCACAGAGATAGGAAAAGACTGAAGTGTTAGTCTTAGTCCCAGAAGGAATGCACTTCCTGGGTGGAAACTTTCCCCCCACCTCTAAGTTATTAGCGGGCTTGTAAGCCTCAATGACATTAAAACAGGTCCTTACTTCAAGCCTCTGTTCTCTGAACCAAATTTAATCTGTTTGTCACTAAGAAAAATGATCCAAAAAATAGTCATCCTCAACATACTAACAGTCAGCCATAAACAAACCAGCTCAAGAGGCCATAGCTTATCTCAGTTAAAAAGATTAACATAATAAGCTCATTTTCAAACATAATAAATAAATGATAGTGCCCCACAATGTGCTTTGATATTTTTAAAATTATTAAAATTGTGCATAATTATTTTACCTAATCTTACTGCATTAAGTAAAGGTATTAAATATATTCATGCAAGTATATATTTATATATAAAGATTAAATTGATGTAAGTCCCCTAAGATATCATTGCTAAGTCAATGTCACAATAAATTCTAAATTAAATCACTAATATGTTTACTTATTTTTACCATCAATACTTAAGATACTGATTCTCCATACTTAAAAGAATAATAGGCTTAATAATAATAATAAAACTTTTTCATAGATTTGTAAGTAAAGTCTATTCATTTTTCTATTTCATTTTTTATTCATGGCAAAAGAGAATATCTTTCCTAACCTTATTAAACATACATACTTCCTATTCTAAAAAGGTGTCTGTATATATCTCTCATGCCCCTGGTAAAAGCCGCCTCTCCTAAGTTAAAACTCTTTCTCTTACCTTATTCAAAATAAAGATAATCATTTAAGTTCATCTAGAGCTAGTTTCAAAATATAAATTTTTATATACAACCTATTACATTTTTCATTTAATAATTCAGTTAAAGTCAAAATCAAATTATGCATTTGATAAAAATTAAGGCTCTATTTACCATGGTCCTTTTCCAACTCAATAATGTTGGCCCTGGCATAGCTCTTAATTGAATCTTGAAAAGTTTTCTGCCAAATTAAGATCATACATCCCTCATTATTAAAATACTTATACTCCATTAAACTATTGTCTATACCTCAAAATTAATGATACTATAACTTTTGCCAGGTTTTATTCAATTTTAATAAATAAAAATGGGGAAAAGCAGGACCCTAATGCCCAAACTAAATCACAAAATATTTCAAACATTTTTCTTTAATTGTGATACTAACCATCTTAGTGCTGCTGCACATGGTTCAGTAAGTTAAATCAGAATTCAAAGCATCATCATGGAAACAGCTGAAAGACCTGACACAGGCAGGTAAATCCAACCACAGAGTTGACAGCCATGCAGGCTTCTCCAGCTGCCAGGTAAGAGAAACTTATAAAGAGACATCTGTGGCCCCATTTCCCCAAGTCCACCTTTAATTTACAATGTAGACTGGAAAATGCATCCATGTGACTGGGTTTAATTATACTAGTTAGAGTGGCCAGTTACCTGAATGTTGATCCCTTGATAAACATGCTGGCTGTCTAAGGGTATCTTTTGAGGAAAAGGCAGCATATGGGGAGCCTAGACAAGCCAATTGTACTGGCCCCTGAAACTCAATGCCATATATGTTAGAACAATTATTATAATGGGACAGTCTCATAACAAGCCAGTCATTTCTGCAGAAATCCACCAATACCTTACTGTCCTAATCATTCTGCAATAGAATTTGACATCTTTCCTAAATGGAAGAGTTGTGCAAATACCTTGCCAGTATGACATAAAGTTTCTAGAAATAGCGGGTATATTTTAGACTGGTCTACTAGAATTGACAAAAGACAATTATGTAAAAATATCATGATCCCTGGAGGTTTCATTGGTAATATCCTCACCTTCAGTGAAGGTGGCATCAAAAAGATGTTTGGTGCTTTATTTCAGCCTCATATTTCCTGTATTATAGTGATATCCCCCTGTTGGATTTCACAGGCAGGAATCATCAGGAGGGTTCCTGCTATGGCCTGCAGGCCTGAGTTCAATCTTCTTAGGCTTTAATTATTGGAAATGTGAGATATAGAGAAAGAGTGATAAATATCTGGTAGGCTGTAAAGAATGCAACTTAGCTAATTGCATCACTAGGTATAATACCGGGAAAAGAACAGTGATCCTTCACCAGCCCACTTTTATTATCAGCCAAGGTCTCAGAACAGTGGTATACTGATGTTGGTGGTCAGATTTTATAACAAATGCATGCTCAGTTAACTATACCTAAGTGAGCTCTTGGTCTCATAATCCTTAGAGTGGCTCTTTAATTTCATTCATTGCTTCTATGGTTACAACCTCAGTGGCTATATCAAAATAATTCTAGAGCAATCTATAATCAGATAAATATTGATGAAAAGATTAAAACTAAAATGAATGCTTTAGAAGCAACTGTAATAAATATTGCTCATGAGCTTTCTACTCTCAAGTGATTATAACCATGCTTGTTACTGCAGCTAAATACAATGGGATTGAAAAAAAAAAACATTAAAAATCATCTAATGAGTATTTGGCAGAGCAATAATAAAAATAGCCTGTATTTTTTTAGTTATATTACTATATCCAGGACATTCAAAAAAGTAAAATTGATCTTTTGAATCCTACCTCTCTAGCTGAAGAAATACTTTAAGAGTTAAATGGCTTTAATTCTGGAAACATGCTTAAACAGTCTGCATGGCATATTATTTTAATGTTATCTATGCTATTAATTCTCTTTTGTATTGTGACAATAAAATGTTGTGTCCTCAGAACAAGAATCCAGGAACTCAAAATAACAGCTCATCATTTACTCTTTCAAAATAAAAAAAAAAGGAATATGTGGGTGGCCACCATGAGCTGTTAAGCATCCTCTTTCAGCCTTGAGCCCAGGGGGTGTTGGTCTGGTATTGAATGCTGTTTGGACTGTTGGACGCACATGTCCTCCACCTTCACTTGGCAAATAAATCTGATTTCCCATAGTTCTAGGCCGGGCCATTACCCTTTGGGATTATGGCAGACCACCTCTGCCTTATTTGGTGAAGAACATTCTGTCAAAAATTCTATGTTAATGTTTCTATAAATAAAGGGATTCCAGGTGCGCATGCTCTCTCACTCTCTTGCCTTTCAATGTGAAAGTAAGACCCTTAAGGTCACAGAGCCATCCTGCCCTCGATTTGAAAATTGTGTCTGTGTGTTGTATGATTTTTCACTTTCTCCTTACCTCAAAGTTTCAGCCAGCCCTTTTAAACCCAGTTTCTCTAATCTTAGCAGGTCATGAACAATACCCTGTGTAGACAGATGCCCTGCAGTTGGATACGGGGACCCTGTGTAGACATATGCCTGCACTTGGATAAGGGGGCTATCTGGTTCTGTCCCATCTCCTGGGGACAAGTGTGCCAGAGCAGGTCTTCAGGTAAAACCTAAGAAATCTTGCCTTTTGAGCCCTCTGAGTGTGGACACAGTGTCACAGATACACTAGGGAGGTGGAGGGAATTATCATCATACAGGTAAAACCAGTGTAGGGAAAGAGTTGGAGAAGAGAGAGGGAGAGGATGTGGGGTGTGCAGACAGAGGGAACTGTGCTTTCAGGGTTCACAGACTTGGTGTGACCACCATAATATCAAGTTCATTCCATGAAGATTAAAATGCACATTACATGGAAGAGTGACTTTTCAGGTGTGAATGTGTGGTATTTACAGGAGAAATAATCCTGAATTAGCTGGCGGGGGGGGGGGGAGTGAGTGCAGTAACAGCCATCCTCCTGAGAGAGAGACAGAGGGAGATTTAACACAGAGAGAAGAGGGAAGGTTGTGTGAACACAGAGACAGAGACTGGAGTTATGTGGCCACAGCCAGGAAGAACTTCAGCTTCTAGAAGCTGAAACCATGTGGGTACACTCACTCCAGCTCTGCAGGTGGCCCAAACTGCCAACACCCTGATGGTGGCTCACTGGAAATGAGTCCTTCCAGTGTCCTTCAGAGCTGTGCTGCTGGGCATTGCTGTGGCTTCCAACCACTCCATGTGCCCATTTGTTACAACAATCCTTGAAAACAGGGCAGACAGGGCTCTGGAACCCCAGAGCCAGGTCTGTATGCTTGTGCCTCCTGCTTCCTTTTTTATTGCTGTACATAAGTGAGTTGTTAGGAATTTGTAAGTTGAGAAAAAAAAATAGCCCATGGAGACCTGTGAGGCATAGAGTAGCTTGTGGCTGCCGTAGAATAAATATTGATGACTCCTGGAAGAAAATGATGAATACATGACAATTTCCTACACAATGAATTTTTTATGTGTTATTCAAAGTGCATGAAAAGAGGGGTGAGATATGTTCCTGAGAATCATCTGGTTTAACTCGCAATACCCTTGATACATTTTGTTCTGCATTTTACTAAACCACCAAATTGCAGGTTGTTTTCACAGAGCTACCAGTCAGTGATGCAGGACTATGATTTAAAGGCAGGTAAACTATTTTTACCTGAAGTACAACTTCAAATTGGCCAGATGAATTTTAGAGAAGAGTGTCAAATCCAGAAAGATTCTGTAAAGTTGACATTTCTGCTGCCTCCACCCACACCATGCTGACCATGATCCTAATGTCTCTTCCTCATTCTCCCAATTCATTTCAGATTTGGGGGCAGGGTGTGTTATGCTCAAATTCTGGACCCCCAAAAGACCACCAGAGACCAAGATTGATGTAAGAAGCAAAGAGTTTTTTTTTTTTTATTGTGAACTAGCTTGGTCCTCCACACAAACACACACAGCAAATTGTGATACTGAGAAGCCCCGAGCCCAGGGTTTGCAGCAGTTTTATACACTCTTTAGAGAAGGCAGGGAATTCATATACATCATAGCATCTCTTAGAAAATTATCACACACCACGGGAAAATCATAGAACAACTCTAAACATGATTAGCACATTCACTCGTGGGAAAAAGATGGGTAGGTGTGATTGGTTACTAAAATAGGGGGATTCATTTGAACAGATTGGTTTAAGCCAAGAGAGGTGTACATGCTGAAGTACATAGTTTCCCAACATGTTATCAACCACAATAAACTACTGGGAGGGTCATTTTGTATCCCAAGTATTTCCTTGACTCATGCTGATTGGTGGCTTCTAGGGGGTTGCTATTGGTCCCCACCTAGCCTGACTGAGTCAGGGACACCTGGCACAGAAGATCTGTCCTGTTATTTGTAGATAAACAACCCAGTATGGTGGTAATATGCCTAGGAGTGTTCTATGGGTCTTTCCAAAGACAAGGGTCATGACCCCTTTCTTGGACAGGCTTTACTATGAGGTAGAAACTAAATTTTCAGGTGCATCTCCATATCCTAGGTCCTCTCTTGTCCTTCTCTTTCCATTCTTCTGATTCACTTCTTCCCTCTCATATTCCATCATGCAAACATAATCATCCCCTCTTAGCCAAAAAAAAAAAAAGAAAATAAGACATCTGGCTGCCCTCCCCATCACCCCCTGTCTGTTAGCTATGCCAAGCTCCCATATCAGGTAATTGGCAATAGGTTGCATGATCCACACAAGAGACTTTCTACCTAAGATCTCTTTGCAAGTTCTTCCTGTATTAAAATGGCTTATGGCTTCTGTCAAAAATACACCAAATCAGGACATGGTGGAAATATTTGGGGAATCAGAAGACTGAAACCCTCTCAGGGAGACTACAGAAGATCTCATCTCTCTCTTCCCATCCTGCTGCAGCTCCAACAGAGCACCATGTCCTCCTTGGCTTTAAGCAGGATAAACTGATTACCTCCCAGTTCTGAAGTCAGAATTGGTTCTGAGCCAAGATCAAGGGCTCAGGATAGCTGAGTTTCTCCAGGATGCTCCTGGGAGCGAATCTACCTCAAACCTTTCCATTTTCCAGTTGTACCCATCCTACCTGCCCTTGCCCCTTCCCCATAACTCAAGCCACTTTCCATGTCTAAGGCCCCCTGTCTACTTGAGATTCCCTCTCTCAACAGTAAAGGCTATATTGGTCTCTTCCAGGTAATGCTGGACACACTCCACATCTTATAATTCTCAAATACCCATGCTCCAAATTCATTTTCCATATATGTTGGAGTTCATGGACTCCTGCGAAAAGCCACCCATGAATTATTTGAGAAACTCCTCACATGGAAGATGGGGAAATTTAGGTTTGGCATTGAGAACTATGTTGTGGCTCCTCTCACTCAATTTATTGTCCAATTCACATGACCTCTGTCTTCACTCCACTAGGAAGATCCCTCTGGTAATTCTGGTGTTTGGCACAATCCATTGGAAATTGGGCAGCCCACCTCTTACTCATGCTGTTCCAATGTCCACAAACCCCAAAACATCATAAAGTTTATATATCTTTCTCTCTTTATGTCTATTTTAGTTTTTACTTCCAAAGCCTTGTTTCTTTCATGCTTGTTTCTTATCCTCTTGTTTTTTTTTTTTCATGCTTCCTCCTTATCCTCCAAGGGTCAGTAACACAGAACTGTGCTTATATCATGGGCCAGGCTACATGTGCAGTGACCAGACAGACTCCATTTTGCCCTGAGACTCCACATCATGTAAAAAGTGCTTCTCTCTAGAAACGCCTGCCTCTTTATCCCTCAACAGTGGCTGGCAAAGCATGTTTGGCAGTACAACATGACAATTCTTATACATTGTAAAACTGTTCTTTTCTTTATTCCCATTTTTCTTGGATAAAGTACCCTGACAGAGATTAATTGTCTAGATGTTACTAACATTTTTTTAACTGTACTCAACTAGGCATGTTTGGGCCCACTCCCTTTTCTGCTTATGATTTCAGATCTAATGTTGTTTGTTCATGTTTTTGAATCATAGCAACAGCCACTTATGTTTTAATGTGGTTTTGGAGTATAAAGGGTGTAATAAAACCCCAGGAGTGGGTCAAAGGGTGTAGACGTGCAACCTCACCCTTGACCTGCCAGCTGGTGGATCTAGACCAGCAACTGGTAAATAACGTTACTGTCTTCTGCTGTAACATAGACATGGTGATTTATTACAAACTCGCCTTAACACTGAAAACACAAGAAGAGGCTCTTCTCAACCAGGAAATACAGATCACTCCTCACAGGTCAGGGGGCTGACTGTGTCCTGTGGCCCCAGGAAACCATGCTCACCCCAAGCAAATCTGAGGTGCCCTGGTCTGACATGGGACACCTGGACACTCTGAGCCTGTGTTGATTGACTAGGAGGAGCCCGTCCTGCAGCTGTGCCCAACCTGCCCAGCCCTGCTGATTTGCATGTGCCCACAGCACAGCCCACTGCCCTGAGGACTTCCTAAGAGGCTGCTCACATCCTGTGCAGGAGTCAGTCCGAGTCAGGACACAGCATGGCCATGAGGGCCTCTGCTCAGCTCCTGGGGCTCCTGCTGCTCTGCCTCCCAGGTAAGGAGGGACATTACTGAGGATTTAGTAATCACGGTATGATCCGTGCTTCCTGGCTACTCAGGAAAGTCCTCTTGCAACATCACTACTTACAAGGATATTTATTTTTATGTTTCCAATTTCAGGTGTCAGATGTGACATCACAATGACCCAGTCTCTATCCTCCTTGCCTGTATTTCGTGGAGACAGAGTAAAAACCTCCTGTAGGGCCAGTGAGGACATTAGAAGTTATTTAAACTGGTATCATCAGAAACCAGGTCAAGCTCCTCAGCTCCTCATCTATCGTACAAACAGTTTGGAATTTTGGGTCCCCTTGAGATTCTGTGGTAGTGAATATGGGACAGATTTCACTATCACCATCAGCAGCCTGGAGCCTGAAGATGTTTCCACTTATTTCTGTCAAAAAGGGTGGAGTTACCCTCCCACAGTGATACAGGCCAAGACAAAAATCTCCCAGGAAGCAGAAGTGGGAGGCTGGGCTGCCCCAGCTCCTCCTCATGTTGCCTCTATCTGCTGAGGGCACTGCTCAGAGGCACCAGGCCCTGAACATTATAAGGGGGGTTTGTCAAAGGATTCAGGTGGCTTCTCTGCACCCTGACACTTTATCTTAGCCCCAGCAAGCAATGAGCTCACTGCTATGATAAAGAAAATAATTTAAGACCTAAAGAGACTGAATTAGGCAGTATCAGGGTTTGTGCAGCAACAGTCCTCTTTATGTGTTAACTTGGGAATATTTTAGACTTTATTTTTGAGTGTAGTTTAAGTATCTAGGAAATTGGTTTGAAGTACAGGGTTTTCCTGTGTCCCCCTGCACCCACAGCCCCTCCTTCATTACTCCCAGACACTGTTGCTTTTGTTACAATTCATCAATCTCTGCCCAAGTCTACAGGTCACACCAGGGTCAGTTTGCTCATTCTGTGGAAATAGACAAGTGGAAAGTGATGTGTGTTCAATATTGGGCCTGGCACAGTACAGGTCCCACCCTCATACTGTCTGAGCTCCACCTGCTCCTTACTCCCCCTCAGTCCCTGTGTCAGTGGCTGGGATGAGTCACAGCTGTCATGTGCTGAACCTCCCCTGTCACAGCAGAATCCAGCCCTGAGTCTGGGACCAAGCTCTGGAAAACCCTACCCTGCAGAGCCCCAAGGTCACCATCCTCTTGGTCCACCTCCAAGTGAGTCTTTTCCTGCTATAAAAAATAATCCAATAAGTGTTTTTGATTAAAAAAGGAAAATCTATGCAGCTCTTACTTGGGCAGGGAACACACTAGTCAAAGGTGGCCCTGGAGCCCCAGGAATCCTAGAGTGGTGTGCTCTGAGCAGGTCGCTCAGGGGCCAGGGGGTAGATCCCCTCCTTCCTCAGCACCTGCAGGGGCTGAAGAAAGAGGCACAGGGGATGCTGGTGACTGGAGCTGCAGAATCACTGGGACCATCTATGCTGCTTCTCATGGGGTCATGGGTGACTCTGCCCAACTTATGAGTGCTGCCTCTGGGCCTGAGAAACCTTGGAAGCTGCTGAGGGTCTCATAGAGGCTCTAGAAATATTCAGGGTAAGGAGGATGAGTCTTGGCTGGTAGCTCTAGACCAGGATTCCCTAGACACCCCCTCCTCTAGTACCTCTGCACCCTATAGGGTTCTTCAGGCCCCTTATTTCTTTGCCAAAACTACAACTTTGGCATCTTATGTGGGTCACATGGGCCAGGTGTCAACCTCCTGAGAACAGCACATGTTTTCAATTCCTGATTAACTGTTAATCTTTTGTCCTAAACCATGGACAATTACTTAAAAAAGAGGGATCACCTGCATTTCCTGTAGAATCTTGCATAGTGAAGAAAGAAGAGTAACAGCTTCATAAATTGGGGAGAAAAGATCCATGCTCAAGACTGTGGAACCCCAAACTACAAATCCCGCATCTTGATGCTGATGAATGTCACTAGAGAGCAAGCACAGCAGAGAGTAACAATCCCAGAAACCAGATCTAGAAACCCCAAAACAGGAGAAGTAAGTCCCTGTTAAGTTAGTCTTCTTATGATGATGATGAGCATTGTCACCATGGAGATCGCAACACCAAAATCAAGAGCCCCTCCTGTTCTGTTAGATGCTCTTGGAAGGTCTGATCCTGTTTAGGTTGAAGTCCAAACTACCAGGAAGATGCTGTTGGTGTAACAGCTGCACAGATGTGCCCTGTGAGGTCAAGAGAGGCTGAAGACTATCTTGATGTGACAGAGTCTGTCAGAGACAGAGCCCCATCTGACACAGAACACCTGATTCGGGCCCAGCCTGAGAGCATTAGGCCATGGGGTGGACACTGTGCAGCTGGGGTGAAGCTCTTATAGCTGAATGGTGCAGATTCCAGGGGAAGGTGGCATAGCCTCAGTGCAGAAGCTCTCTTGAGATGCATAGAAAGGTCAGGTCAAGGACCAAGAGTTTAGGTTTTCAGAGGAACCAGCAGATGGACAGGGTAGGACAGAGTGTCCATACTGTCATGGAGAGCAGGCCCTGAGTTGGTTGGGGGCTGCATTGTGCAGGATGGAGTGAGTAGACCACAGGAGAAACCTGTTGCTCCATGGTGCTGCTCAGCTCTCTCTTCCATTTCAGGGAGGATGAGTAGCTCCCTGGGGTTCAGGCAGCCCTGCTCCTCAAAGCAGGTGTGGTTGACCTTGCATGGCCTCTGTTGGGGCTCAGGGAGGTGTGTTCTTTGCTAGTTTCTACAGAAAATGTAGTGGCCTCAGGGCCTCAGGAAAGTGGGACAAAGAGCAAGTTAGATGTGCACCTGAAGGTCAAGTTCTGATGGACTCCAAATTTCAGCCTGTACCTGTCCTGCTGAGGAGCAGTGCACTGGGCACAGTGGGATACAGAGTGACCTGGGGTGGCAACCTTCTCCTTTCCCTCTGAGTTTTCCCAAGCAGCAAGGATCCCTGGTTGAACACCTGTTTCCTTTGTAATCCTGCCCTTTGCCTGTTAAAAATAGAAGGTTCCATGGAAACTCCCTTTGTGTGTCCCCTTATCTTGCTCTGCCTTTGAGTGTGGCCTTCCTAGATGTCAGTCAATCTGATGACAGCAGACACCACAAAGCTGTCTCCACCCCCTGAATCCTGACCCCTTGCCTCATTTAAATGGTTTCTTCCCAATAAAAGGGTTTAGCACTTGCTCATTCTCTCATTCCATGGACCCCTAAGGTCAGAGCAGCCAACATAGGACCCTAATAAAAGGTATTACCCTGTTCTTTTTTGGTATTTTGTTCAGCCCAATTTTCCTGGAGTGACCTTGAGTGTTTAGTTGTGGAATGTGACGTGTAATAGTGAGAGAAACAGAATATATTATGCAAAATTAATAAGTCAATTTCATGAAGTTCCTTTAATTAGTTATTGCAGGCAAACTCATTTTTCTGTTTCACCTCTTTGTTTGTTTTATTAGGCTTGAATATGAATTTCACACAGAGAAGCTTTTGGAGGGACCTCTAGCATTTAACTTCATCTCTTCACTCACTTGGCCAAGTCTTGCCCAGCAAAGGTCTTGCTTCCTCTGCAGTGTCCACGCTCACCCTGTCTACTCATTCCAAAATCCCTAGACACCTCTGTGCTTGACCTCCGCATGCCAGGCCAGGCTGCTACAGCTGACAGGGCCACTCCTGGGGGTGGCCTGAGCTGTGGCCCAGGCAGTCATTGTCCACAGCCCTCAGCTGCACCAGTTCCCTGAGTCCCCAGAACCTTCCTCTCACAGGGTAGAAAATCTGAATAGCTGCTTCCCACACCAGAGCTCATGTCAGCTGGGCCATCAAGGCAGGGAGGTGATTGTTCAGGACTGCACCACTGTGGAAGGAGCATGTGTCCATTGATAGAAGTAATACACCCCAGCATCATCAGGCTCCTCCCTGCTGATTTTCAGTGTGAAATCTGACCCTGACTGACTGCCACTGAACTTGTCTGAGACCCCAGTATACCGGTTGAAAACCCAATATATTAGGCCTCGTGGAGCCTGGCTTGGCTTGTGCACAACCCGATACAAATATGTGTTTCCATTATTGTGTAGGAGGCTCTGATTATACCTGCAGGAGATGGAGGCTGGCTGTCCAGGGGTGACTGGCTCAGAGAGAGGATTCTGAGTCAGTACAACATCCCCACTAGATACTAGGAAAATAACAACTCAATTAAAGGTTATGTAAATACTGTAGGAAAATTTTTTGCATGTTTTCTTTATTGTACATTTAGGCTATATTATTTTTGTTGTTTTATTTATACAATAAAATTATTCATATTTTAAAACACCTCAAATGTTGTAAGCTATAAGAACCTCCCTAGAATTCCCTTCATATCCCCCTCATGTTATGTGACAACTTTTAATAAGTGCCCTGTCTCTTGCTCCTTCTTGAATACTCTCTCACATTGATTGACCTCAGATGCCTTATCCTGGAGGACATACCTGCACATCTCTCACATGATTGTAGCACACATGGGCAGAATAGGGACCCAGGGCTTCCCTCCCTCCCCTTCTCCCTCCCCATCCCCTCTGTCCTCACCAGGGATCCAGAGCAGCAGCAGCCATAGGAGCTGAGCAGGGGGCCTCACTTTAAAAAGCTGAGCTGAGGAGTCCTGGTGAGTCAAGGGCAGGTTAGAGCTGAGAATTTATGTTAGCCTTGCAGGAAGGCCCTCCCTAGGGAGCAGCATGCAAATGCCCTGATGGGTACTTGGTGGGTGAGGAGAGTGAGGGAGGAAGGGGACCCATGGACATCAGATGTGTTCTATATTTAGAGGAAAGAGAGCAGAGAAATATCCCTGGTTGCCTGTGGTTTGGGCATCTCATCATGGGATCCTCACTCTGGGATGGGTCATGGTGCCCAGGGCCTGTCCTCCTAAGACAGCACAGATGCAAAGATAAGAAAGTGGCCTGTGGTCAGTCTCTGGGATGGAAATGACCATTCTGCTGTCTTCCTCTCAGCTGAGAAGAAAATGTGACAAGTGCCACTTCACAAGTGTTGATGTTTGAAATTTCTTCCAGCCACAGCATGCAGTTGAAGAGGTTCAAGGGCGTCTGGTGTCTGATGTTACCTGCGGAAATACAAAAGTATTAAGGACAATGTAGATGTCACCTTTTCTGGGCCAAGTGACTGAAATAATAGCAGCAGTGTGACAAGAAGCTGGTGAGAAGGGAAATCTTATTTCAGCGGAAGATCAAGTAGCCCTGCTCAAGGGACGAGAAAAAGGAGCATGTCCCCTGAGGTAGTCAATGTGAAGCTCTGGGAGTGAGGTCTATAACTGTTTGCCATCCTTTACTAGTCATTTCCATGAATTTGACACTCAGCGCCACCAAACATTTCCCAGGAGATGAACCCCTGACACCCTGGACAGTGTGGACAAGGAGGATTCTGCATTAGTTCCTTCTCATACATGATAGAGACCCTTCCCCATGTACTCCTCCTTGTCAGGGACACTAGGGGGCAGGTGCCACCACCCTGGGTTTTAATGTAGATTTTATAGGCCAGAACTGCACCCAGGCACTCTCCCTATGTTCAGGGAGTTCCATGTGCACTACTGTTCTCCTGGGACTGGCTCCAAGTTGTCTTGGGGAGAAGGTTCTTTTCCCTGCACTGGGACATTGACTTTATCCCTCCTCATCCATAGGTGTGATAGATTGAGCCTGTGTTGTATTGGCTGACATGGCTATGCAGCTTTTCTCCCCAGCACAGGACCTCAGACACAGCCTCTCCACTGTGTGGACCTTAGGACACCAGCAGCCGAGGACCCTGCCATGTGTCTCTTAGTTTAAGTGAACCTCTGTGGCTGTCCTGCTCTTCCTTTGCTCTAGCTATTGCACAGGAGGTGACATAGGACCCTCACCTTCCAAAGTCAGGCTCTTTAACTTTTCATCACGTTCTCCACTTCCATCCATTTTCCTGAAATGCCACAATTTCCTTCTTCTTTATGGCCCCAAGGTCAGCCTGGATCATGTGGTTGTGGACAGATCAGGAGCATCTCTGTACAGAAAAAGGCAAAACCTGACTACACTGCAGAGGAGCAGAGAGCTGAGGGTCCCCTCAGCCATGAGCTTTGTGGGACAACTTCTTCTTGTGTTTAGTTTTCTGATCCTTCTGATGAAATATGGCAGTGTGATGTCTCTCCTAGTTTTCTGTGGCTGAGCAACAAATTTTTTTTTTACTGAGCAGTGAGTTCCTTCCCAGGCCTGTCTCTCAGGAGTCCAGGCTGGGTCCTCAGCTCAGCTTGACCAGACTGAAATGGAGCAGTCAGTGGGCAGCTCTCCTTGCTGAAGTTCAGGGTCTTCTTCCAAGTCCAGTGGCTAAGGCAGGGTCATTTTCCCACAGTTGTAGAGTGAGGTCCCAATTTCTCTGTGGCCATCAGCACAAAGTTTCTGGAAGCTTCCCTAATTGTTTGAAGTGTGGCTCCTGCTGCCTCCAAGAGCAGCATTAGAGCATCTCCTCACATCCAGTCTTAATGGCCTGAGATCTTCTTTCTTCTGCCTCCATGTACAGATGGACAGGCTTCAATGATAAAGACAGATCTAGTGTGTACTCTCTTTCCCTCTTAAATTCAACTAGTTTGGTTATGTCTTCAAGATCCTTTATAAGAATTAAAAAAAAAAAATTCCTGTTTGAATACCTGGGAGTGGAATGGTACAAAGCTGGGGTTTGGGGCCAACAAGTTGGAATCCTATCCACATACTCCCATTTTTTTTTTCACTTATCATGATGACTGGATCCCTGTTGGATATTCAGTAGCAGGTGCTGTTTGGAGGAATCAGTCTTAATAAGACCAGGTTATTCCAGGTAAGCAGCGGATAGAGGTAACCTGCAGTTGGTACAGGAATGACAAGGGCTTCCCCCATCTTCCTGTGTGTCAGCTGCACCAGGCACTAAGTCCTCAGGAACACATGGCCTGATTCTCCCCTCGACCCACAGGTGCTCACTGTCATCAACAGAGGCCTCAGGCTCCCTGGCAGAGCTTCATGGCCTCCCAGCCTCAGGCCCTGTTGTCTGCCTCCACACACTGACTCTGTGTCTTCCTTCCACAGAACCAGCCTGTCTCTCTCCCAGCCCTTAGCAAGGCTGGTGTACAGCCTGAGAACATGGGGACAGGACAAGTGTTACCTCCCAGGATGCCCAACCAGGCATCAGTCTTGGTCAATTCACCTATGGATTCCCACCTTAAACCTGCAGATTCATTGTCCTTTCATAATATTTCAGAGCTTCCTGGATTCTTCCCAGTACCCCATGCTGATATCATCATGGAAACCAGACACCTGGCCTTCCTCTAGGCAGGCTGGTGGCTTCCTCTGGTCCCCATGTTTCTTCCCAGCTGGAGGAGGCATGGGGTGTTCCATGCAGCACCCACCCAGAGAGAATTAGAATCTTTGTTATGTCTTAACAATTGTATGTGACGTCAGGTTAGTTTCTTCACTTTTCCCACATCTCAGTTTCTCATTAGCAACATGCGAATAATAACATATCTTTAGAATGTTGCCTGAGGATTCACTAAAATAGCATATGTTAATATTGTGTACCTTAGTATCTGGTTACATACTACATTTTTAGTAATCACTAATTTTTATTGCTTAGATCAAGTTTCCTGGGAAAAAATGTACAGATGGGATTGATGATGAATGACTTCCCATATTCTTCTGTTCCACACAGTAACCAGTATCTTCTTAATACACCAAAGCAGCTGAACTTGGGGGTGCATTCTTGGGATCCTAGTGACTTAAAGTGCTGAGGCAGAAGGATTGCAATTTAGAAGCCAGCCTGGGCCACTTTGCAGGACTTTTATCAAAAGAAACATAAATAGCCCAACCCTGAAACACGTCACATTCTCCTCTGGATAACTCTTGGGTGGTTTCTCACTAATCTTAGAAGCTTATTTTTCTTGTCCTGGGGAGACACCTGTGGTCCCCACACTTGGCATGTGGGTTTGGAGCCCCACGGGCACTCTGTTACCGTGTTGCATAGATCTCAACCCATGTAGAGAGCCACTGCCCTGGTGAAGGTGGACCTGGCTTTCCCCCCTTCCCACAGTTTTCCTTGAAGTTCTGGAGATCAAACCCAGAGTCTCCCACATACTAAGTAGCCCACACCTGCCAACCACATCTCAGAACTCAGAGGTAGGTGAGCTCTGACAGTAGTTTTGGTGACCACCCTGACCCCTGTTGCTGCCTTGTGGTGTTTCTTAGTAGGCCCCCTCTTTCTGGAGCTCTTTACCTGGGCCCCCTCTCTGACATGCCCATGTGCTGGGTCATTCTCTCTCAAGACTTCTGCCTACACTTGCAGAAACTGCTGCTACCTCCCTTCCTCTGGTTTTCTGTGGCTATGGACCTGCTCAAAGCCCTGAAGCTGTCTTTTCAGGAGTCTGGGTGGTGGGCCTTTATCCTTCAGCTTCTCTTCTGCAGGTAGCTGGAAGCCCTGACCCTCCCCTGTAGAGGGCTCTGTTCCCAGGCCAGTCCTCTCTGCATAAAGACAGGGGTCCCTGGTGTTTAGGAGTCACCTGTGTACCTGGCCTCCTAGCAGATGCATGGAGTAGGACAAAGATAAGGATGCATTGGCCCTGTAGGGCAAGTTTAACAAGCTCCCCAGTTTTTGGATGTACATGAATCCTATTTAAATGCAATATTATAGGAAACTAAATTAATGTAAATACACTTCAGTATTAAATAAAGTGAGAATTGAAAAAAACAAACACATGATCTATCTTGAACATAAAGACACAAATAGGGAATGGTTTGTGTTGTGGCATTTTGGTTTAGAAGGAAACTTTCATGTGTGGATTGTCTTTTATTCTATCTATCTATCTATCTATCTATCTATCTATCTATCTATCTATCTATTTAGTTTTGTCACCAGTTGGAGATGCAAGGGGTTGAGAGAGGAGTGGTAAGCTGGTATTTAAGGACTGTCTCAGTAGGGGACTGCATAGCTTCTGCAGTGCATAGAGCCACCTGTGTGTGTTGCTGTCTGTCATGGGCTCTCAGGAATGTCTCCCATGATGGCAGACCATTAGGAGTTTCTTTGGATGAACCAAGTCCAGGTCCTGGCCTCACAGATTCTGTTTGAGTCTGTTTGCCACATGTAGAATGCAGACAAAGGACAGGCGAGGGGTCTGATTCTTCATAACCTGATATTCTGAGATGCTGAACCACCTCTGAGTCATTGCCTCTCATCACAGGAAGTCCAAACAAGAGGAAGGCAAAGGGCCCTGAAAAAGGAGAGGCCCTCAAGGGACAGTGCTAAGTGTGGGCTGGGCAGCAGAGGGCAACAGTGAGCACTCTCCTTACAGTGTCCCCTTCAGATCTTGCTGCTGTTCAGGGACCCTGCATAAGAAGATGTTTGCACCATTTCTGGAAAATTAGGGAGAGCTGAAGAGTGCAGGGGACACTAGGCATTGCTCTTTGTGGGGTCAGGAGTCTACTGTAGACTCTGGTCTTGCTGCTCATTTTCAAGAGATATTTTTATGGCTCCTCTCATATTAGGATGGGAAAGCTGTAGCTCACTAGGCGGTGTGAGCCTGGGAACCATGAAGACCCCTGACCTCAGGGAGCATCTCTCTGGAGTGACCTCTTACTTGGATGTGTCAAAAAGAAGAGATGTGTTTAAGTTCACACACACAGACAGGATAATAGGCACAAATTTTATTACTTATTATGAGAAAAAGACAAAGTTTACAAGTTGCGTTTCAAACTGTCAAACATCAGGCCATGTTTTTCTGTGTGGCCCTGGCTCAGGGTTGGTCTTGAGCATGTTGTGGGATGTTGGTCAGTGGTGGAGCAGTTGCCTCCTGGGCAGAAGCTCTGATTTTCATTCCCACAGCCAGAGAAATGAATTTTTCCACTGTTTGAAACAGTATAAATTTTAATTGTATATTTCATTTTTTTTCTGCTAACACACTGCTTTTCAAACTCTCCAGGTTTATGTACATCTCGATCTGTACAAGGTACTCACCCTTGTTTATGCAGCTAATATTATTGCACATTCACCAACTAATTCATGCTTTCCTGTATTTGCCTTTTACACACCTCCATGTCTCTCTGAGTGATTGCTCCTCTGTCAGCAGCATCTTCAGTGGTTTCTCCAAAGAAAGAATAACTAACTCTCTGGTTTTAATCACAGTTTCCTTTTACTACAATTGCTTCTTTCACCTTTCTGGGATTCCAAATATTTAAAAAAATACTTATTCACAACATTGATTTAAAATTTAAAAATTGTGAATTATATTTTCTTTCACATAAATAAATATTCACATATAAATTTAATACTCATCACAAATATGACGTTGGGATTTCAGTTACATTCACCAGGAGCTCTATTATCTAGAATCACCTTCATCACCATGGCACAAACTTCCACCCTCTTGGTGACATTTGAGTGACTTTTCCAACTCTGATCCTTCCCAAGATGAAGGCAGGGAGTCAAGGGTGTCAGGCAGGGAGAGTGGAAACTGAATCCTCACTGTACCCCTGGTGGACACTGGAATAATAAGAAATACCAGTTTGAGTGCCCAATTAATAAGCCATTTCCATCATTTTCCTTTCATAAGTTTTTACAGACTTTGTAATTTTTGTGTTTGTGATTAGATTTGAATCCCAATTTCACACACACACACACACACACAAAAAAAAGCATTTCTAAGCACAAGGGTCCTGCAGGAGGTACTACACCATCCCTGCGCCAGAGTCCTGCCCAGGGCCTAGGTCCTGATTCTCCTGTAGTGCACACATTCATCCTGTCTGCTAATTCAGAAGGTCCCTGGACACCTCTGTGCTTGTTCTCCACATGCCAGACCAGGCAGCTGCAGCTGACAGCTCCACTCATGGGTGTGGCCTGAGCTGTGGCTCAGGTAGTGATGATCCACAGCCCTCGGCTGCACCTGTTCCCTGAGTTCCAAACACCTTCCTCTCACAGGTTACAGAGTCTGCTGAGCTGCTTTCCAGACCAGCAGCTCATGTGGCAGCTGGGCTACCCAGGCAGGGAGGTTTTTGTTCAGGGCTGTACCACTGTGGGAGGAACCTGTGTACCTTGCAAGCAGTAATGCACCCCAGCATCCTCAGCCTCCACCCTGCTGATTCTCGGTGTGAAATCTGTTTCTCTCCCAGTACACTGAACCTGTCTGGGACCCCAGAGAACCGGTTGGGGACCCGATATGGTAGGCCCCATAGAGCCTGGCCTGGCTAGTGCATAACCCAGTTCAAATGGGTGTTTCCATCATTGTGTAGGAGCCTCTGATTTGACCTGCAGTGGATGGAGACTGACTGTCCAGGAGTGACGGGCTCAAAGAGAAGAGTCTGGGTCATCACACTTTCCCCACTGGTTCCTATAAAAATCACAGAGCAATCCAAGGTTTTGTAGAAACATTAAGAAATATTTTCCTATTTTTTTGTACATTTCAGACTAAATTAATTTTTGTTTTTGATTTATACACTAAAACTATTTATATACATAAAGAACTCCAATTGAGTGAGCTCTAACATCCTCTCTAGTATTCCCTTCAATATTCCCTTCATATGTGATGTGACAATATGCATCAGAGCCCAGTCCCTTGCTCCTTCTGAAACACTCTTTAATATTGATTGACCTCAGTGGCCTCATCCTGGGGGACAGACCTGCACATCCCTCATGTGGGCAGAGCACACATGGGTAGAATGGGGGCCCAGGGCTTCTCTCCCTCCTTCTTTTCTCTCCTCATACCCTCTGTCCTCATCAGGGATTCAGAGCAGCAGCAGCCCCAGGAACTGAGCAGGGAGCCTCATTTTGGAAGATGAACTAAGGAGTCCTGGTGAGTCAAGGGCAGGTTAGAGCTGAGCATTTATGTCAGCCTTGTAGGAAGGCCCTCCCCTGGGAGCAGCATGCAAATACACTGGAGGGTGCTGGGGGGGAGAATGAGGGAGGGGACTGCATTGTGAGCCCAGGGCCATCAGATGTCTTTTATGTTTGGAGGAAAAGAGCAGAGAAATATCCCTGGGTGCCTGTGGTGTGGGCAGGAGGACCCATTATGTAAGCCCCACTCTGTGAGAGATCACGGTGCCCAGGGCCTGCCCTCCTAAGACAGCACAAATGCCCAGATAGGGAGGTGGCCTGCAGGTCAGACTGTTTGAGGAAAATTACCATTCTGCTGTCTTAACTCTCAGCTGAGAACAGAAGGTGACAAGTGCCACCGCACAAGTGTTGATGTTTGAAATTTCTTCCAGCCCCAGCATGCAGTTGAAGAAGTTCAAGAGCTTCTGGTGTCTGATGTAACCTGGAGAATTACAAGAGTATCAGGGACAGTTTAGATGTCACCTTTTCCTGGCCAGTGAAAGAAATGAAAGTAGTAGTGGACAAGAAGCTGTTGGGAAGAGAAATCTTAGTTCAGCTGAAGATCAAGTAGGCCTGCTCAAGGAAAGAGGACAAGGAGCATGTCCACTGAGTTAATCACTGTGAACCTCCTGGGGTGAGGTGTGTAACTGGTGGCCATCCTTTCCTAGTTGTTAGGAGTCTTCCTGAAAACTCCCTGGGCCTTTCAAACATGGCAGTGGGCAAATTGCCAGTGGGCAGCTAGAACTCCCTGGGCCTTTCAGTTAAGAAGCCCCTAATGCAACACGGCAGCAGGCAAGTTGCCAGTGGGCGGATAACAAGTTATTTTCAAATTTTTTTAATTGGCCCTCCCATCTTCCGTACTCATGGAGAGTTCATGCCCCCCATGAATCTTATGCAGGTTGGACATGTGTGCACCATAGGTGATGACCTGACCTTTACTATTATTGGCCCCAGGAGCTTCCTTGTTTAAGATAACTGACTCTCACTTTGTATATAAGCTAGCACCACCTTGCAATAAGGTGCTTCATCTTTGTTACTGCTATCTGTGTGTGTGCATTTTAATCCCCACGATGAACCTTGGCCTTTCATTGGTTCCGAGACCCAGGAAAGGAAATTCCTCATTTTGAGGACCCCCTCTCTCAAGGTTGGCCATCCTCATTCACCTTTTTGAGCACTGCTACATTCCACCCAACATCAGGTCTACAATAAGTAATTCCTCTGATCAACAACCAGTGAGTCCCCTCCCCCTCTTTGGGAATCCATCTCCAAATGGCTATATGCAAAGGCTTTGGCTGTGAACATCCAGCAAGGCCCTTGACACCTAGTTTGGAGGAGAAAACGCACCCCACCACAACTTTCACAGATACGGTACACTCTCTGGATGCCCATTTTATGGTTGATGAGCTATAAGGGACAGAAGAATAGGCATTCCCTGACTCTCTTTATCTCGTCCTCTCCTGGAAAAACCCTGACATCAGGTGGCCTGTGACTCCTGGCCTTAAGGTCTCACTGGTTGGGCTCTTGGGTGACAATTCATTTCCGCTCCCGACCCCAGCTCTCCGGGGACTCTTTGGTTGACCTCTCCTTTTGGGGATGCCTGAAGGAAACTCAACCAAATCCGGTTCTAGTCCAGGCCATTCACCTCTTCTATTCTTGCTGAGAGTCGTCATGGGAGCCTCTTCTTCCCTCCCCACTGATTCCTCTCTCAAATGCCACCTGGCTAATCTTAACTGGTTGTTCCTCACTCCAGACATCAAACCCAAACTCCTCATCAAATTCAGTACACAGAATTGGCCATATTACCAACCAAAACCGATAGCCCCCAGAGGGGTCTCTAGATTCTCAAATTCTTCTTGACCTTTTTAACTTCTGCAAGTGCTCAAAATGGTGGAAGGAGATCCCCCTATGTAAAGGCCTTTTCCCTTCTTCGCTCCCACCCTGAAATATGCTCACCCTCAGCCTTCTGCCCCAGACTCTCGGCTGTCACTCCCACCTCAGCAACCTGATTTCTCCCCTCCAGATACTAGATCAAAAACCCAAACCTCAGCCGGTTCTCAGACCATTGCCCCCTTGCTGAGGTAGCAGGTACTTAGGTACCCCTCCACCTATTCACTCCTCTTTTCTCTTGTCAGTTCCCACGCTGGGTCTCACAAGGTCCTCTTACAAGCTAACCCAAAGCTCAAACCAGATGAGGAGAGCCCTCAGAACCCTATTCAAAATAATCCCTTACAGGGTTTTTGGGATACTCTCTCCAGTCTTCCCCTCTGCTCTACCTGTTCTACTGCTCAAGTTTTTGTTGCTAGGAAAATCCTAAACCCCTTTCCGATTATTCTTTTACATCTCCTTCCTCATTCTCATATCCACTAGAGCTGCTCTCAGCCCCACCTTCCCATCTTTCCCCTCCCTAACAGGCCCACAGAAAAGTCTTAACTGACCTTCTATAGAAATCTTTACCATGGCTGGTTTTAGGACTTTCAGCAAATAATCCCTATAAAAGAGTTTAGTGTAGATAAACTGAACTACAGTTTTTATCCTCTTTTTGTGTTGCCCTGTTCTACTTGGCCACTGGCTGGAAAAATCAGCACTACAAAAGCTAGAAACTCCCTTACTAATTTTTCACAAAATATGTGAACAAGGCCTCTGGCCTTGAGCTGGGCTTCACAGAGATGGCTACATTTCTAAGATAAGGAATCTACCAACTGGGCTCCATGGGAACAGCTTGTAGGGGAAGGAAAAAAAAGAAATAAAAAAAGGCTCCCCCCTCCCAGGTTTCCTTGAAAAGTTAACTTGCCCAGAACAGAGAAAAAACAAACAAACAAACAAACAAACTGTTTTTTGTGAACTTCTGCAGACTGCGAACTTCTGATCCCCTCGCCTTACATGCTGGATGCAAAATTTTGAAACTACCTAAACTTGGGGTTCAGGGGATTAATTGATTACAACAGAAGCAGTGCCCTCTGAATCAGGTTGCAAACAAATAGGACAGTTTCCCTACCTTCAGTGCTATCTTAGGTGCCTTGCCTTGTCGGTCCCTACAACATTATAATTCTATATACTTAAACATTGTTTATGTTATCATGAAATGGTCAATAGATGTGATTAATTGTGTACTGCAAAACACAAAAGCACTTTGCTACTTTTCTACAAAAGGTTAAAAGCAAATATCAGCTTCAGAACTACAGCACTTAAGATTTATAAAGAGCCATACCTTACCTGAGATAAGGCTGTGCCTCCCATCTTACTACATGTCAGAATGACTCCAAAGTAGGCCAGACTTCAGGTAAGGCACAGTACTCATAATTTAAGGTGAAACTGACTTTGCTGGCTGTTTATGATCAAGATTTAAAGTTAAATTATAAGGACTAAGAAAACCAATGTTTGGCTCTTGCCCTCTGAGTCAATCTGAATCCAAAGAACAGGGAACTTCTCTAAAGAGCTTTGCAACTCTGGGCCACATAACCTCCTGATCAGGGAGATTAATGAGACCACTAGAGAATGAAAAGCCAATCCGTGAATTTGCCATGAATAGGAGGGTCACCAGAGAAGGGAGACATCTCTGAAGCATCCAAGGGAAGTCACATGGTCAAGCAAGATCTGGACACATTCAAGTGCAAATGGAACTAGCAGAACTAAGAAGCTGCTCTCAAGTTCCCCCATGAGCAACACCTATGGAAACTCAGCTGACTCTTAACAATAGATAGAAACAAAGTCAATTTTGACCAGCTTGATCTTAAACACCCACCAAAAACAGTTAAGTCAAAAAGTCATTCCTAGGAGTAATAAAAGACAATAACAGCTAAAAAAGAGGAGAGAGCAACTAGCCAACAGTCTCCATGGGGAATGTTCAGTCAAGTATGGCCTTGGCTACTTCCCCTCACAGGACCCCTATTAGTCCTCTTTATGTTTCTCCTAATAGGACCAATAATAGGACCACATCTGTTAAATTGCCTACAGAAGTTTCATCAAGATCAGATATATAGATTCACCAACCAGTCAGTCAATCAACTACTTTTTTAAAATTACCAGCCCTGGTGCCCAAGATAGAGACTTATGACTCATGACAAACTCCTCTGGCTCCAGAGACTCTGTGCCCATCTAAAACCCTCTCTAACCCTTTTTTCCAGTATTCACAACCCCTCTTTCACTTTTTAGGAATGAGAACTATTCTCCAGCAGGTCCACTCTGCTTATTCTGTCTGATCTACAGTATCTCCAGAAGGAAGCATCAAACCTAAACTCCCCACACCTCAGATGAGGAGCCACTAGCCAGGTTAAGACTGGTAGATCAACTTCACTCATGTGCCTAGGAAAAAAAGCTTTGATACCTACTTTGGTTGATACTTTTTCAGGTTGGATAGAAGCCTTACCTACATCCAGGGAAACTGCTGACACTGTTGCCTCCATCCTCATTGAGCAGATAATTCCCAGGATCGAACTTCCTGCCTCCGTCCAGTCAGACAACAGTCTGGCCTTCACTTCTCAGGTTGTTCAACTAGTCTCCAAAGGCCTCAACATCACTTGGAGGCTCCACATCTCCTACCAACCCCAATTCTTGGATAAGGTTGTGGGGCCTAATGGCATTCTCAAGGATCATCTCACTAAATTCGCTGTTGAACTTAGGCTCTTCTGGCCCAATCTCCTGCTGTTGGCCCTCACCTAAATTCAGGCAGCCCCAAGGGCCCTCTCAGGCCTTAGCCCCTTTGAGCAACTCTATGAGTGCTTTTCAATCACTCCTCCTTGCCTTGTGTCCTACCTGCCCTATCTCACACTTCCATCCAATCGGATAATGACCCAGAATTTACCTCACAGATAATTCAGGGGCTAGCTAGCGCACTACCACTCCCTTGGCATTTCCGTTGCCCTTATCATCCCCAGACTTCTGGGAAAGTTGAAACAACTAATCGGTCTCTCAAAGAAACCCTCACCAAATTCACTATGGAATTAAGCTTAGACTGGACTAAGGTCCTCCCCTTGGCCCTGTTGCATCTCAGGACTTTACCAAAGAAACCATCCAACCTTTCCCCATTTGAGGTTATATATGGCTGTTCATTCTTACCCCCCCCCAAAAAAAAATACAGACTGAATAATTACCTCTACCTCTCTTTTTTCATCTACACTCTAAACTTTGGAAATACCAGGACTGGCTTTTACCTGACCCAACCATTACTCAAAACACCTTCACCCTAATACCCAGCCAACAGGTATATTACTACCCCCCCGGTAAAAGACCCCAACTGCACCCCAAATGGGAGGACCCCACCTTGGTCATCATGTGCACCGCCTCAGCAGCAAAACTCAGACTCACAAATAATCAATTAACTCCATGGATTCACATCTCTAGGCTCAAACCATGCATCCGGGAAACTGATTCTGGCAACATCAGACCAGAGGACTCACAAGAATGCACACCTACATACTCTTGCTCTCCCCACCCTATTGACACTTTAAAAATTCTTCTCTCTCATGTTTCTGCCCATACACCCATAGCTGAGAACATATCCAACAATGTACCTTAACTTTCTGATCCTCATCCTCATCCTCACCCCAAGGGTAATGTCTTCGCCATCGTATGTCTGGAGATTCAAAATGAGAAAAATATACACACAAAAAAAAAACCACCCGGACCACCAACTTGGCTACCACTTCTGACTGCCCCCTGAAAGGGTGCTCCTCAGCCATCTACATTGTACTCTCTTCATCTTCCTCTGAGCTCATTAAACAAGCCAGCTGCCCTTAGTTATGATTTTTATATGACCAAAATAAGGATTACTGCAAAGAGTGGCTGGAAACCTACAAAGGCTGCCTATATTGGACATGCAGAATTCATAATGCATATTTAGGGCAATTAAATACAAGAAAATTTAAACTTGAGTCTGCCTACCACCAATACAAGCTGACCATCCCAAACACTGGGAACCCACGCTGGGCAGCAGGAGTAAAGGCTTCCTTTTATTGTGGTGGGTATGCTTCCACTCCCTGTGGTTCCTTATCAATTACCCAGGAATATGTTTCCATAGAGTCCCCAGTCTCTGTTGTCTGAACCAATACAAAACACTCAGAACAATGGCTGCTTTCTTCCCTAGAAAGCCAACACACTTCTGACTCTCAGGCTTCACCAATCTATACCTGGTTACAGATCATCACTGACAAATTGTCCTACCTAAACCAAACTTTCCCTGATGCAAGTCCAGCAAATTGCTTTCTGTGCACTTCCCTAGCATGGCTCTTACTTGCTGCAGTTTCAATAAAAGTTTCCAGTTCAGATGTTTCCAGCTTGCCCAACTCATCCTAAAGAAAGGATCCTATTAAACCCCTGCAGAATGTTCCTTTATGGGAACCCCAGGAAAATAACCACACCATAAATCCTTGGGTTTGCCTTCTGGGATCCACGACTTCCAATTCCCTTCTGGCAGGTATTTTGCCACCGTAACCTAACTATCAACCACATCATTTATTCCCCACTGGGTATCTTCTTCTGGTGCAATGGCACTCTCACCACCATTATATCCTCCAAGATATCTAGCCCATGTTTATTAGTTACCATAGTTCCACAACTCACTCTATAGCAACTCTAAAGTAAAATCCATTCTTAACCCTCTAAAACATGGAAAACAGGCTGCATTCCTTCCATTAGTGATAGGCATTTCATTAACGCTCTCAGCACCAAGCACAGGTTTATCGGGAAGAACCTTAGGTCATACCCTATGGGCTGTCAAGGACATTAATTCAAAACTTGAAGGAGCACTTACTTCCACAGCAAAATCTCTAACATCCTTACAAAAACAGGTCACCTCATTGGCACAAGCCACCCTTCAGAATCACAGAGCCCTAGATTTACTCACTGCCAAAAAGGGCGAAACCTGTCTTTTCTTTAGGGAAAAATGCTGTTATTATATCAATGAATTGGGTCTTATAGAAAAAAATGTTGTTAAACTCACTGACCTGGAAGACACCTTAAGACCCCAACAAGTCAAAACCTTTTCCTTACTGTCCACTCCCCTTCTGGCATGGGTATGGCCTATCCTTGGGCCACTATATGTAATCTTTTTAATGTGTCTGTTTTTACCATGTGTTATAATGTTTATTCAAGCTCAAGTAGGTAAAATCTCTAACCAAATTTTTAACCTGCTTCTACTTAGAAATTATCAGCTTCTGGCCACAGATAAATCAACTGCCTTCTCCAGGAAACATCCCTCACAATGCTGAAAAACCCTTCAAAGATTCCTTGGATACCTTCTTGAGAGCAATATCTGATGATGCCTGGCTTGTACCCACCATAGAGACATATACCAACTGGACTGAAGTGATAATGGACCTTTGTCTACAGGGAACATTTTGTGATGTCACATCTGACCTTATACCAATTTTTGCAGCTCTCTTGTGGGGAATCCTAACTTCCCTCCTTCAGACCCCTTCCCCAGTGAAGCCCCCACTCAGCAGGAAGTAGCCAGAATGAATATATGTCTCTTTCCATATAATAACAAAAAAGGGGGAATGTTGTTAGTCTCCATGAGAACTTCCGGGGCCTTTCAAACATGGCAGCAGGCAGATTGCCAGTGGGTGGCTAGAACTCCCGGGACCTTTCAGATAAGGAGACCCCAATACAACATGGTGGTGGGCAAGTTGCCAGTGGGTGGATAACAAGTTGTTTTGAAAACCTTCTAATTGGCCCTCCTGTCTTCCGTACTGGTGGACCGTTTGTGCCCCCCATGAATCTTATGCAGGGCAGGAGTGCGTGCACAGTAGGTGATGATCTGACCTTTACTATGATTGACCCTGGGAGCTTCCTGGTTTAAGATAACTGACTCTTACTTTCTATATAAGCTAGCAGCAGTTTGCAATAAAGTGCTTCATCTTTGTCACTGCTATCTGTGTGTGTGCATTTTAATCTCTGACAATGAACCTTGGCCTTTCAGAAACAACATTAATTTGTGTGGCCAATAAACAATAAAGCTTTGCCATCACTTTTTTTTAACTTCTTACTGTTTCTCTGCATGGATTGAATAATTTTGTGTAAAATATTGCCCCAACCCAGAAGCTAAGCTATTAGCATTTTACCCTCCCCACCAACATGTCTTTCTGTGAGAGAGAAATCAGGCCATGTCTTTCTGTGTGGCCCTGGCTCAGGGTTGGTCTTGAGCATGTTGTGGGTAGTTGGTCAGTGGTGGAGCAGGTGCCTCTTGGGCAGAATCTCTGGTTTCCATTCCCACAGCCAGAGGAATAATTATTTTTCACTCTATGAAACAGTATAATTTATAATTAAATTTATTTCCCTTTTTTCTGATAACAGTGATTTTCAAGCTCTCCAGGTTTATATACATCTCAATGTGCACAAGGTACTCACCCTTATTTGTGTAGCCAATATTAGTGCATATTCATCCTCTAATTTATGTCTTTCTGTATCTACCTTTTACACACCTCTGAGTTTCTCTGAGTGATTGCTCCTCTGTCAGCAGCATCTTCAGTGGTTTCTCCAAAGCAAGGACAACTAACTATCTGGTTTTAATCACAGTTTCGCTTCACCACAATTGCTTCTCTCATATTTCTGGGATTCCAAATATTTACAAAAATTACTTATCCACAACATTCTTTTAAAATTTAAAAAAAAATGTGAAATATTTTTTGTCCACATAAATAAATATTTGCATATAAATTTAATACTCATCACAAATAAGACCTTGTGATTTCAGTTACATTCACCAAGAACTCTATTTTCCAGGAATCACCTTCATCACCAAGGCAAAAACTTTCATTCTCTTGGTGATGTATGAGTGACTTTTCCAATTCTGATCCTTCCCAAGATGAAGGCACGGAGTCAAGGGTGTCAGGCAGGAGGAGAGGAAACTGCATCCTCACTGTATCCCTGCTGGACACTGGAATAATAAGAGAGAAATACCAGATCCAGTGCTCAGTTAAAAAGACATTTCCATAATTTTCCTTTCGTAGGTTATTAGAGGATTTGTAATTTTTTGTGTGTGTTTGATTAGATTTGAATCCAAATTTCACAAAGAACATCATTTGTAAGCACAAGGGACCTGCAGAACGTCCCAACATCATCCCTGCCTGTGCCAGAGTCCTGCCCAGGGCCCAGGTCCTGCTCTTCCTGCAGTGTCCATGCTCATCCTGTCTGCTCATTCAGAAGGTCCCTAGACACCTCTGTGCTTATGCTCCACATGCCAGGCCAGACTGCTGCAGTTGACAGGGCCACACATGGTTGTGGCCAGAGTTGTGGCCCAGGCAGTCATGGTCCACAGCCCTCAGCTGCACCCTGTTCTCTGAGTTCCCAGTACCTTCCTATCATAGGCCAGAGAATCTGCTGTGCTGCTGCACAGACCAGCAACTCAGGTGGCAGCTGGGCCACCTAGTCAGGGAGGTTTTTGTTCAGGGCTGCACCACTGTGGGAGGAATATGTAGACTTCGCACACAGTAATATATTCCAGCATCCTCAGGCTCCACCCTGCTGATTCTCAGTGTGAAATCTGTCCGTGACCCACTGACACTGAACCTGTCTGAGACCCCAGTGAACCGGTTGGAGACTCCATATATTAGGACCTGTGGAGCCTGGCCTGGCTTGTGCACAACCCAGTGCAAATAGGTTTTTCCATCACTGTGTAGGAGGCTCTCACTGGACCTGCAGGAGATAGAGGCTGAATGTCCACGGGTGATAAGCTCAGAGAGTAGAGTCTGGGTCATCACCACATCCCCACTGCTTTCTGAAAAAATCACAGAGCAATGAAAGGTTATGTAGAAGGTTTAAGAAATTTTTTTTTCATTTTTTGTCCATTTCAGAATAAATTAATTTATGTTTTTGTTTTATATATCCTAAACTCTTCATATATATAAAGAACTCTAATTGAGTAAGCTAAGAGACTCTCTAGAATTACTTTCAACATATTGCTCATATTATGTGACAACTTTTATCAGAGCCAGTCCTTAGCTCTTTCTGAAATACTGTCTCACATCTATTGACCTTAGCTGCCTCATCCTGGAGGACAGACCTGCACATCCCTCATATAGACACAGCCCACATGGGCAGAATGGGGCCCCAGGGCTTCCCTCCCTCCACTTTCTTTTTCTGGATCCCCTCTGTCCTCACCAGGGATCCAGAGCAGCAGCAGCCCCAGGAACTGAGCAGGGAGCCTCATTTTGAAAAGCTGAGCTGAGGAGTCCTGGTGAGTCAAGGGGAGGTTAGAGCTGAGCTTTTATGTCAGCCTTGTAGGAAGGTACTCCCTAGGGAGCAGCATGCAAATGCCATGGTGAGTCCTAGGTGGGGAGAATGAGGGAGGGGACTGCCTTGTGAGCCAGGGACATCAGATATCTTCTACAGTTGGAGGAATTAGAGCAGAGACATAGCCTTGGGTGCTTGTGGTGTGGGCAGGAGGCCTCATCATGGAAGCCTCACTCTGTGAGTGGTCATGGGGCCCAGGGCCTGCCCTCCTAAGACAGCACAGATGCACAGATAGGGAGGTGGCCTGCAGCTCAGCCTCTGTGAGGAAATGACCATCCTGATGTCTTCCTCTCAACTGAGAAGAAAAGGTGACAAGCGCCACCTCACAAGTGTTGATGTTTGAAATTTATTCCAGCCACAGCATGCAGTTGAAGAAGTTCAAGAACTTCAGGTGGCTGATGATACCTGCAGAAATAAAAGAGCATCAGGGACAGTTTAGATGTCACATTTTCCTGGCCCAATGGCTGAAATGAGAGCACAAGTGTAACAAGAAGCTGGTGGGAAAAAAAAAATCATGTTTCAGCTGAAAATCCAGTAGCCCTGCTCAAGGGAAGAGGACAATGAGCATGTCTCCTGAGATAGTCAATGTGAAGCTCCTGGGGCGTGGTCTGTAACTGGTGGCCATCCTTTTCTAGTCATCTCCATGTATTAGACACTCAGAGCTACCTAACATTTCGCAGGAGATGGACCCCTAGCACACGGGAAGATTTTGCATTATTTTCTTCTCATATTTGATAGAGACATCCCTCCCCATCTGTTCCTCCTTGTCAGGGACACAAGGGAGCAGGTACAAGTACCCAGGATTTTAAAGTAGATTCCTAGGTCAGAACAGAACTCAGACACTCTCACCATGTTCAGGGGGTTCCATGTGCACTACTGTTCTCCTGGGACTGGCGCCAAGGTGTCTTGAGGATAAGGTCCTTTTCCTTGCACAGGGACACTGATTTCATCCATCCTCGCCCATAGTGGGACAAAGTGAGCCTGTGTTGCATTGGGAAAGTTGGCTGTGCTGCTTTTCTCCCCAGCCCAGGTCCTCTGACACACCCATGCGACTGTGTGAAACTTGGGCCACCATCATCTGAGGACCCTGTCATGTGTCTCTTAGTTTAACTGAACCTCTATGGCTGTCCTGATTCGAGTGGGCAGCATCCTCTGAACCTGTGAAATGTGCCTGTTTGCAGTTTCCCCAGGCTGATGTCTTCCTGTGCTTTTTGTGAATGAGCAGAAGGAAAGGAAATGAAGGAGAATGGGTTGGAACTCACAGGGCAGGAACAGGAAAAGTGCAGAATATCAGAAAGTTCCAGAGCACAGGACCCCTTGGGAGAAAATGGTGGGCAGATCACTCCTCTGTCTTCTCCTTGCCCTAAAGAAGTCCTCAGGGTATTTTCTGGGAGATCTCATGATGATCCTGAGACACCTCAGGTGCAGTTTACATCTGGTTATTACAACCGATTTCCATACTTTATGTCTCATTTACTTATAAAGATATTTTCTAGGTAAGTAGATTTCCCTTTTTCATGACTCTACTTCAGTGCTCTCTTTACTATTGTAAAGGCTCCTTTTGGTGCATTGGAGTTCTGCAAAACAGATGTTTCCTGGGCACAATCTGCAGGCATGGGATACACTGTGCTCCATCTTAGTCCCTGGTGCCCCCTCTTTCCCTTTCTTTCATCCCCACCTCCTCTCTCTTCTCTCCTGTCCTCCTTCTGTATATTCATCTGCTCCTTTTTAATTGGTGGGCTCTAGACCTCTGTGGAGCTGGGCTCACTGCTGTGCTGTGGTGTCTGTGCCCAAGCACATAGTGTCATGTTGTGTATTCCTTCCACATTTCCTCCCTGTCCCAGACCCCTTCCCGCAATCTCTGTCTCCTATGCCACTGGTTGTCCTTATCTCTTCATGTCACCTTACCCCCTTTCCCTTTCATTTGCTCTAGCTTTTGCACCAGAGAGTGACATGGGACCCTCACCTTCAAGAGTCAGGCTCTGTCACTTGTCATGATGTTCTCCACTTCCACCCATTTACCTGAAATGCCACCATTTTCTTCTTCTTTAAGGCCCCAAGTTCTGGCTGGATTGTGTGGGTGTGGACAAATCAGGAGGAAACCTCTGGCAGAAGAAGTCAAATCCTGACCACAATGTTGAGAGAGCAGAGAGCTAAGGGTCCCCTCAGTCATGAGCCATGTGGTACAATTGCTCTTGTGTATTGTTTTCTGATCCTTCTGATGAGATATGGCAGTTTGATGTCTCCCCTAGTTTATTGTGGCTAGTAAAAAAAAAAAATTCCCACCTATTGAGCAGTGTGTTCTTTCCTAGGCATGTCCCTTAGAAGTCCAGCCTGGGTTCTCAGCCCAGCCTGAGAAGACTGAAATCGGGCAGTCAGTGGGCAGCTCTCTTTGCTGAAGCTCATAGTATTCTTCCAGGTCCAGTGACTGAGGTAGAGTAATCTTTCCATAGTTGTAGGGTGAGGTCTCAATTTCCCTGTGGCCATCATAACAGCGTTACTTGAAGCTGATCTAAATGCTTGCATTGTGGCTACTGCCACCTCCAAGACCAGCCTTAGACCATGTCCCCACATCCAATCTTCTATAGCCTGAGATTTCCTTCCTCTGACTCTACATGCATATGTGAAAGGCTTTCCTCTCTTAAACCATCTGTGTCATTACATCTATAAAATCCTTCAAAAGAATTTTTTCAGAAATCCTTTTTGGATTCCTGGGGTGGATTTTGATACAGGGACTAGGTTCTTTGGGACAATCACTTAGAATCCTGACTATTACTGCCTTTGGTTATCACCATAATGACTGAATCCCTGTTGGATGTTTGGAGTTGGGTATTTTTGGAGGATTCCATTCTTCTATGGTCAGTAGATTCTAGATATGGGAGAGAATAAAGGGCTATCCTGAAGTTAGCATGGAGGTGACAATGGCTTCCCCAGTCTTTCTGTGTGTCATCTGCACCAGGCACTAAGTCCTCAGGAATACAGGGCCTACTTCTCTCATTGACCCACAGGAGCTCACTGCCCTCAGCAGAGGCCTCAGGCTCCCTGGTAGAGCTCCATGGCCTCCCAGCCTCAGGCCCTCTCTGTCTCTACACACTGACTCTTTGACTTTGTTTCACAGGACTAGCCCATCCCTCTCCCAGCCCTGAGCAAGGCTTCTGTGCAGCCTGGGAACATGGGGGAGAAGACCCGCAGTGGCCTCCCCGACTTGCCTTTCAGGCTTCAATCTTGGTGAATTATCCTATGAATTTCCACCTGAGACCTGCAGACTCACATCCCTTTGGTGATATTTCAGTCCCCTGTGGATTCATCCTAATCCCATATGCTTATTTCTTCATGGAAACTAGACACCTACCCTTCCTATAGGCAGCCCAGTAGCCTCTTCTGGTCCCCTGGTTTCTTCCGAGCTGGAAGAGATGTGACATGATTAATGCAACACCCACCCAGAGACACTTAGAATCTTGACACTGCACCATAAGAATTGTGTGTGACATTGGGTTAGTTACTTCATTTTGCTCAAGCCTCAGTTCCTCATCTGGAAGATGGGAATAATAACATCTCTCTTATAAAGTTGTCTGAGGAGTAACCTAGGAACATTTTATGATCTTAGTTATGATTCATTGTTTTGGTTAGATCTAGTTTTGTGGGAAGCAAATGTGCAGACAGGTGGTTCATGGTCAATAGGTTCTTCATATTTTTATCTTTCACAATATAATCAGAAATATATTGAAACAAAACCAAGACCTGAGCTTGGTGGTGCTGGCCTATGATTCCAGGGATTCAGGTGCTATGACAGCAGGACTGCAAGTTAGCGCCCAGCATGGGAAACTTAGAACTTATCAAAATAAAAATAAATAAATATATTTGTAAGTAAAAAAAGAGAGGGAGGGAATCTGGGTAGTAGAGTTCCCCGGTGTTTATTCTTCAGTATTAAACCAAAAACCACAACCACAACAATGACCGCAAAACTAAACAACCACACAACAGCCTGAGAAATACGAAGCTGCCTCCTGGAACAGGTAAACACTTTGAAGGTCTCTCAGGAACATAGAAGCTCACTGTCCTCATCCTGTGTTCTCATGCAGATTCCCATCCTTGGCCTGTGGCTTTGGAACCTCATGGCAGTATCTGCACACTACTTTGCCTGGGTCTCAGCCCACAAAGCCAGAGAGAGTTGTCTGATGAGGGTGGGCATAGGTTGATGATGGTGATTACTTGAGGATCACTTTTCAAATCCAGAGTCTGGGACAGGACATGCAGAGCTCACAAACTTCTACCCTTCTGGGGCTGAGGTCGGTGTGAGGCCTGCCTCGTGCCAGGGAGACTCTGGGTTGAGCCTTCTCCCTAGGCCTCCTTTCCACCTGCCAGTGTGTGGGGTGCTCTCCCATCTCAGGACTAGGCCTCCTGCAGAGTCTGGGGCTTCTACCCCTTCCTCTGTTCCCTGATGTTCTAGCCCAGCTCAGGGCCCTGGAGCTCATTCCTGTGGACTCTGGGTGGACAGCTTCCATGCTCAGACTCTCCCATGGGCTCTGGGGCCCTGCATCATCCTTGTGGAGGGTGCTCTTTCCTGGCCAGTGTCCTCCTCAGTGACGGTGGTGTCCTCACCATCCATGGGAAATGCTCCAGACTAGGCTGAGGCCAGCGAGGCATTGGCCTTGGGGCCAAGTGTAAGAAGCTCCCCAATGTGGGTATTTTCATGAATTTTATTTTAATGCAATATTTTTAAAAAGTTAAAATTCATGCAAAAAATACTTCAACATGAAAAAAAGTAAGAAATAAAAAAAAAACTACTGGATCTATCTTGTGAATGAAGACTTATAACTAAGTTACTGTTTTGAAATGTGGCAACCTGTATCTGGAAATTACTTTGGTCTGTGAATTGTCCTGTTTCTGTCACCAGGTGGAGTTGACCAGGGTTGGAGTGTGTGGTGAAGGGATGTGGGTTGGGATCCCACCAGAGTAGTTAAAAATCATCTCATCAGCAGACAGAAAGCTGTGCTGTGCACAGAGAAACCTATGGCATTTCATGACCTTGGCTGTCAGGAGAGTGTCCCCATGAGGACAGAGCCCTATGAATCCAGTTGCATAGATGAAGAACACATCCTGCACACACATGTTCTGTGTGAGCCTGTTTTCTATGTGTAGGATGAAGACAAAGGGCAGGCAAGAGTCTGGCTCCTAATACTCTGAGATACAAAAGCAGTTCCTCAGCTTGACTCTGATCCCAGTAGGGCCCCCTGAAGAAGAAGCCTGCTAAGCCATCTTCCTGGAAGCACACAGTGCCAGAGAGTGTCTAGCAGAGGGCAGCACTCAGTCCCCTGTTTCCAGGTCACCTTCAGGTCCTCCAAGGGTGTAGGGAGCTCAGAAGAGGTGTCTGCACCATGCGTGTGTCATCCTCAGGAGCTAGAGAGAGTAGGGGATACTGGATAATTCCTCCTGATAGAGAAATGGATCCTGGAAGCTGTTGCAGACTCTACTCTTGCTGCTAAAATGCCCAAAGATAACATTTTCTTTATTGATCTTCTCAAATTCAGGTGGGTCAACGTTGAGCACACTAGGTGGTGTCAGCATGGGCACCATGGAGCCATGCAACCTAGAATCATTGCTCTGGAGTGTCCTCTTACTTGACTGTATCAGGTAAGAAATGCCATGTTTAAGTTCACACACATGCAGGATAAAAGGCACAGGTTGTTTTATTCATTAGGAGAAAAAGAAAACCCCAGAATTCCAACGTTAATCTTCCAAATGCTCCAATAGACAACAGAAGGGGCGTGGAGGTTGATTGTTCTCTTCACATTGAGCTCAGATGAAGACAGGAGAAGCTCATTCCTAAAGTATCTAAAGAAACAAATTCAGAGTGATTATAACCATTTATATTGGCATTCTTTATCCTGCTGTGTCTGGACTCTGGCCTGGACATAGAGGATGGACACAACCTCTTTGTTTTACCTTAGCAGCTGCAGATAAACTCACCATCATCTCAGCCCTGGAGAGGCTGATCTATATTTCAGGCATAAATTTAATTTTACACTTTTACCTATTAAGACAGCCTCATTATAGGAAATGAACAAGACCCTGTGGTCTCTCTCTGCTGTCATTCAAGTTTTCTTTTGTGCATTCAGAGCACTCAAGGAGGGTAGATGTCACCACTGCCCATGTCACAGCAGGCAACACAGAATCTTTTTCAGGCTATTTCCTCCAGGGCCAGGCAAGGACAGCTGCATGTAGTGTCACAGTGACCCATGATGAGGAGGCTCCATCCACTTGTGTTTGCACCCTGTGGATCCCATGGTCTCTAGCTGCAGTGGGATTGGAGCCCTGGAAAGGGAGTGACTTATTGAAGGTTCTTTTTAGCTTTTACTGAAAAGTCTTTTCTTAAAAAGAAACATCACTGTTTCCCAGGTCCGACAGTAGAAGAGATAGTGAAAAACAACTCTGTATTTTGCCAGAAAATCTATCAGGTGCTAATAACATCATGTAATTTAGGTACTCCAGTGTGCATGCTCACCCAGGGAAGCACTGCTGCTCTTTACAGCCAACAGAAATTAGAGTGTTGTCAATCCTTTTAGAATTTCTTACTATTTCTCTACATGCACTGTGTATTGCTGTGTGAGAAATTGCACCAAGTAATTTCAAGCATTACCATTTTATTCTCACTCCTCTTTTGTGAGAGAGAAATCAGAAGAGGCTTCCTAGGTGGTTCTAGCTCAAGGTGTGTCCCCAGATGTTGTGGGGTGTTAACCACAGAGGCAGACATGGAAGGACTTCTCTGGTGGGTCTCCAGGGGCCTCCCCAATATTGGCCAGCTGAGGCTGCCATTGACAAGGCCTGGGGTTCTCACTGTGGCCCTGCCCTGGGCTTCCTGGGGGTTCTCACCAGGGATCCTCTGGCTTCCTCTGTAGCAGTTCTACTCCCAGAGTTGTCAGCAGGCAGGAGTCTCAGTGTCCTGGCCTCTGGAGTCACTCACTGTCACTTCCTGGTCCTGGATTGCTAACAGGCCAGCCCTGTCCTGTGTGGAGGGGAGAGTGTTGAACAGCTGGAGGGCACTCAGGAGGAAGGGCACTGGGGCCTTCTGGTGGCTGAGCCTGTTCCTGAGTCTCCCCCTGGAGGCCTCCTGCCTGGAGGATCCTCCCAGCTTTCCTAGCAGCAGGATTCTGCAGAAAACAGCTGTCAACTGTGCTGTCCTCAGGCATTTGACTGTCATAAGTTATACACCCCAGGATGCCTCCTTATAATTTTGAGGACAGGTTCCATCAACTACCACAGATATTTAAGTAAGAAAGGAAAGTTTTTAAAATTCATTCCTGTTTTCCATCTTTGTACAAGTGAGACCTTTGCCTGGAAGTGTCATTTGGGTATTTTCTGTCTTGTGCAAAGACTGGGGATGTGTGCTCTAGATTCTGTGTGAAAAGGTTTCTCCATTTTCCTCAATCTAAAAATCTCAATTTTTTAGCTACAGAAACTTGGGTTAAAAGTTAGTATTTGAAGATGTTGTTTCTGTTCCTTTTCTTCCAGTGCCTCCTTTCTTTTTTTCCCCTCCTTCCCTTTCTCTCTCCCTCCCTCCTGGCCCACCTTTTCCCTCTCCTCTCTTCTTCATATGATGTGTTATTTTGTGGCAGGTCTTATTATTTTACCATCATTATTCATCTATATTCATTAGTTTAATTTTATTGAGTAATGAATCCACTCTGGGTTATATTTTGAGGTAAAATAGAAGCTCTTCATTAATTCATCTTCCTGTTTAAGATTTAGTCTCTGCTGAGAACCCACCTTCCGGGCAATGGGCATCCCTATCATTTGAGGGCTTTGCATGGGCCCTGCACTAGCCCAGCTGCTACATTTTATAAACAAGGTCATTGCTGTGTTACCTGAGCTGAATCAGACAGGCAAGAATAGCAAGATGATGTTCCAGACACCATTGTTCATGTTTCTGTGGCTCTGGGACATCAATGTCTTCATAATTGTACAGTTGGAAATGCCATTAAAACATGTGCTGGGAAATTATAATGAATTCCAATATAGGCCTAATTATGAGCTTATCACCCATCACTAGAGATTGGATGCTAAATGATATTTCAAAGTACATATTATGAAATGTGCACGTGTGTGTGTGTGTGTGTGTGTGTGTGTGTGTGTGTGTGTTTATGAGATCAGGGACCATTCCCGATTTACCTGATTGAAGGTGCCTATGGGGACAATGTGATAACCCAGTGTCCAGGCTCCCTGGCTGTGTCTGCAGGACACATTGTTACCATCAGGTGCAAGTCCAGACAGTGTCTTTTATCAACTATAAGGACTATGTGGCCTGGGCCCAGCAGAAGCCAGGACAGACTCCCAGGCTCCTCTCCTGGGAGTCCACATGAACAACTTGAATTCCATGCAGCTTCAGGGGCAGTGGGTCAGGAGCAGATATCACTCTCCCTATCAGCAGCCACCTTTGATCCATAGCTAATGAAGATAGTGTCAGGACACCTGATCCTCTGCCCTCAGAACAGTTGGGACCAGTGAGAAGGTCACTGATTAATAGGCATCCTGGATGTAGCTCTTGGCTCCAGTGTAAATTTTCACTAGCTCTTTTGGTGTCTTTAAGTTGATGTTGAAATTCTTTAGAGATCCTGCCAAAGATGTTGTTTATTTACTAAAGATAATATCTTGTAGAATTAAAGAGAAAATAAGAGAAAACTAAATGGCAATAAATTAACTATACTTTAACATCTAACATAAAGCTCTATTTTTCTGGGCAACAATATTCTTAAAAATTCTACTCTGGCTGATTTAAGGGTTTTTCCATAAGAATATCAGATAGAAACCTTGCTGGTTTTTTCCATTGGTTTCCTTGTGCCTTTAAACGTTAAGAAGTGTTTTTTACTTGAAGTAATTCTATTGATTCCACAGTCTAGAATGAATCTGATATTAATTATGTAACAATTCCTGGTGTCTTTGGGGCAACATGTCTTACTGTGGGAGAAAATGGGTTCCTCAGCTCTAACCTTCAATGACAATAAAAGGGAATAAACTGGATGGAATATGAGGACTAACTACTTGCCCCTCCTGATGGAATCCAGTTGAATGTCTGCTGCCTGGGGAGGCGTCAGGTGACAGCCTTGGTGTCATCACTGAGCAGATTGAGAATCTCACCTCTCCCCACCTGAGACAAGTTTATTGATTAGTGTAGGTTCCCAGTCTTCCCCTGTGCTCCATGACTGCCTCCACACAATTTCCAGATCCTGAGAAATTTATAGGTTTAACTTAAGGGTTTTTATTCAGTGTGGAGGACTTCCCCTCCACATGGGAACAAGGTCACCCAATGACTGCGCTATAAAACCACTGCTTTCCCTTCCTGACAATGAGCAAAGAAGAAATGCATTATCATTTGAGATGATGTGAGATTTTACTCTTAATATGAAGTAACTCATATTCCCATGGCAGGTCAGCTGTAGTACACTTCCCAGATGTGGAGTCTCAGGCAGACCAGGAGGCAAGGACTCAGTGGAGGAGGTCACAATCACCTGGGAAGCACTTTAGCCACAGTTGAACATTTGCTAATCTCAAGCCCCATGGGGCTAAGCAAGAGCAGGTGTCCATTTAAGCACCAACACAAGGTTTCTAGAGCTGATTTACATGTGGCATCACTACAAGATGTCCAGTCTGCTCAAAGCATCTTAAAGACAGCTTTCCCAGGCCTGTTAGGGGCATCCTCTGGCTCTGCTTGCAGAGATGGAGCAACAGGGTCCCCTGCTGTGGGTGCTGCTCTTCTGGGTGCCAGGTGAGAGATGGGGAGAAGCAGGGGCCATCCTCACTGTGGCAATTACTGTTTTCTGTGTCTGTGTACTTGGTCTTGGAAATTAAAACATGTTTCATAGGCTGCAGGTTTTCCAGTTCCATTTTGTTTTTAAGTACTAAGGGTGATGCTCAGCCTGTGGTTGTAGGTGTTACCAAAGCAATGGGATAACCTCAACATTAGGAGGTCTCAGGGGACATCTGATGGCTGATTATGCTTGTTTATTATTCCAGGCTCCACTGGGGACATTGTGGTATCCCATTCTACATCCTCTTGCCTGTGTTTTCAGGGGAGAGGGCCACCATCTCCTACAGGACCAGCTGGAGTGTCAATGACATGTTTGGCACTTTCCAGTCTATTAACTTGTATCAACAGAGACCAGGACAATCACCCCAAACTATTATTTGTTTCTAGTCTGTAATGAATTCCATTGGTATTTTGATGAGAATTAGGTTGAAACTGATGATGTTTATGAATAGCATTGCCATTTTAACAAAGTTAATCCTCCCAATTTGTAAACACTGAATAAATTTATATCTTCTTGTGTCTTATTCATTGTTTTCCTGTGCTTTATAATTCTATTTGTAGGGTACTTTTACCTCCTTGGCTAGGTTTATTCCTGGGTATTTTATTTTGAGGCCATTGTGAATGGAATTGTTTTCCTGATTTCTTTCTCAGTGAGTTTATATAGGAATGCTATAGACTTTTTGTGTAGTAACTTTGTTTCTTACTACTTTGTTGAATTTATTTACCAGTTCTTTGAAAATTGTGCTTAACTATTTAGTATTTTGTATCTACTGAATTACTTAATCTGAAACAAAATTTCCTGTTTAAATGTCTGTTGTTCCCACCCCACACATTTTATAATTTAATGATTTTCATACTAAATTTAGACCTCAAGGCACAATTTGTTGATGAGTTTCTAGGTTCAGTTGTATTTCATTAAGAAAATAGTTTTAAACTTAAAAAAGTCTTTGTCAGTCATACCAAATAAAAGTGCTTGAACAGTGAAAATTTTTAGTTATAAATTTTTGAACACAGGCTTATATTTTCATCCAAATATTTAGCTTTTCACCACTGCTATTTGCTCAAACTCATAAAAAAGTCTTCCAAAGTTGTTCAGAAAACTCAGAATTGTGATGCTGTATTTTTGCTTTGATTCAAATATCTCTGTATCTATCCCAAGCATAAGTTCTATGTTCTAGATTTTTTATTTGTTGTTTTCTCTTTATTCAATGTTAATGTCAGCTTTCTGTGATTGATTCCATATGTGTGGCCAAATCTTTCATGTGTTTCTTATTTTTCATTTTCTAATTTTTCTGGAAGTATAGGTGGAATGGACTTGAGAAGCCTTGTGTGTATGGTCACAATCATGAAGGTTTAGTTACCACAGTCCCCTCCATTCTACCTTGACCACCACTGGGCTTCTGCATCTTCCCCAAAGGGAGTGGAAAAGCTTAAGCATACAGCCTTATGTTTCATTTGACTCAGTTCAGGTGCACATTTATCTACTTTCCAAGTTTATAATCCGATGCATGAAATTGTGTTCTTGTATTAGTTTTATTTTTTTTTTAATTTTTTCTTTTGTTTTAAATAAGAATAAAGGAAGAAATGCTTACCAGGTTATTTCTCCTTTTACCACTAGGAGGAGCTGTGACATTTAGGGCCTAATGACAGGGATTCCAGAGGCCTGATCACGTGGCAGAAGTGGTGCCCAGGAGTGAGGCATAAGTAAATTGACTAGGTTGACTTAGGGAGCGTGCTATAGAAATATGGAATTTGTGATATTTTTATGGTAATGAAAGTACCAGGCAGTTTTTGGAGTAAAGGGATATGAAAAATTTTAATAATAGGGAATTAAACTTCTACTGATAAAGACATGTATTTGACTATTTTAGAGACAATAATTAATCAGAAGGGAAAGCAACTTAAAAACACTCAGTTGCTACAAATCTTAAAGATTGTAGGTGCATTTTGCTCTTGGTTTGGTAACCAAGATTCACCAAATTTACATATAGGGGACAAATTAGGAAGTAAATTATGCCTTTCTAATGAATTACCTGGAAATTTTGAGAATATTCAAAAGTTTTGGACTACAATAGAGATCTGTCTTTTTGATTACATGGGCCATAGTCCATGGCCCCCTGACAATCTATTGAAAGGTATTCAGAAAGCCATTAGGTCTATTCAAATGAAAAAATTGCCTGAGGCTAAGGAAATCTCCCTTCCTCTAAGCCAGCTAAAAACTAAGACAAATTATATTCAAACAAAAAACCTCGGGGCAAAACCAAAATTAAAAAACTTAGCCTTGCCTGAGCCAAATCAGAGTAGTCTGGAGGAAGACCATAGAGAGGGAGATCATAGAGAGGAAGCCTCTGGGGTATAGAAGGTCCTTCTCCCAGAGAGGTAAATACGGAAGAGATTCATAGAGAGATAGAAAGTTTTTCTCTTCCACATGGGTTACAAGCTCAAATTCAAGATGATGACAGGGAAGAGTCTAGGAGGAATCACAGTCTGAGGGAGAGGAATGGGACAATGAAATCCAGAATTTACCAGGGAATTTCAACAGGCTGCACTTAACAGCTCCTGCCCAGGCCATTTGAATTTGGCCATTGTCTGTTAAAAGGACAAATTTTAACAGATACTCTGAGCTAGCAATGACTTTTTTTACTTCCAGTGGGGAATTAGGAAGGTGCAGGAAGCCGGGGAAGATACTAGCAAATTTCAGCTCTTTCCAGTTTTTGAACATGTTAGTGACCAAGACCAGCGTGTTCATGTCCATGTGGTAATTTCTTTTAAAACTATTATGAAAGAATTCCCCACGCAAAGATACTTCACCGGGAGAATTCCAATTTTATTGCAAAAAGCTGTGTGCTTATATAGAACTAAAGAGGAGATGGTAGGGCTTAGATAAATGGCAGGCCACCTGTTTATTGGCAAGTTCTTCCAGATATCAGTTCCCGCGCCCAGGAATTAGTTCTCATTGGGGCTAAGGTTCCCTGCCAGCGAGATTTGAAATTGGCGCCCGTGAGAGAGTTCACAAGGGCGGAAACTTTTCGCACCACTGCAGAGAAGAAGAAGGAAGGAAAAAGAAGTCCTTAGGCGCCATGTTGGGGTTTTTTCTCTGGGGTACGGCTGCCGTTTATACTTTTCCCAACATATTAAAGAGTTAAAAAATGACTGCGAGATCACGGTCCAAATTTCTCATTCGTGCAGAGCTTGCTTGAGACTATATGCTCTCAACCGTTCCCACCAAGTGACTGGATTTCCATCACCAGGGCTTGCTTTAGTGGGGCGCATTTTCTATTTTGGAGGTCATACTGGATAGACTTTTGTTCTGAGCAGGTAGAGAGAAATCAGAGGCAAGATCTCCAAACCCCTGTGAAGATGTTTTTAGGAATGGGTGAATTTATTAATTTGTAAAGGCACCTAAATTATGAATTTGTGGTGTATGATTTGTGGTGTATGATCAGATTAGAGCCTGTGCAAAGCCTACCTGGAGACACATTGCCTCCAGGGACCAATCTAGCTTAGTTCTGACTAAAATTACACAAGGTGCCAATGAGCTTTATTCTGATTTTGCATACTTTATCAAACCACAAACTGTTCCATTGAAGATCCCGGTGCTTGTGAGTTTATTGTTAAGCAATTGGCACTTGAAAATGCAAATAAATATTATCAGGATGTTCTGAGACCCCACAGAAAAAAAGGGCAGTTTCATAGTTAATTTGCTTGTTTTATGATATCACTACAGACCATTTACAAACAATTACACTTGCCAAGGCTTTAAAATAAACTCTGGAGCCCCAAGAATTAGTACGCAGACCCTGCGGGAGATGCTTTCATTGTGGGAGTATTGGCTATTACTTGTGAAATTGTAATGCTCATAATGTTAAGCCCAGGGCTCCCTCTGCTGTTGATAGTAGATATTACAGGGTTGAAGACTACATGGCGTACCAAGATGGTGCTGATCAGCCCGCCTGGTAGGAAGACAAAAAACTCCTAGTCAGCCCCTCCTCCGTCCGAAAAAACAGAGGGGAACAAGAAGAAATGTCACGCTATTTAACTTCATCACTGTCAACCATGGGTAACCACCATTTTTACTGGAGCAGAAATGACAGTTTCTTTATGACCCTCAATGACATTTGAATTAATTCCTGAATTAGGGCCACAAAAAATCCCTACTGGGATTCTTGTGCCACTCCCTAGAGAAAGAATAGGGTTAATTTGGGGACATAACAATTTAAAAGGGGCCATCAAGGTGATACATGGAATAATAGATTCTTATTTTGAAGGAGAATTAAATGTTACTGTAAAATCAAATTATGTCTTTTGGCTTACTCCAAAAAATACATTTGTTCGATTAATCATTACCCTGTAATTTAGATGGACACCCACAAGTAATTTGAGTTTCCAAACCACCAGATAGAGTGTACTGGTGTCAATTAGTGTGGCAGGAGCCCCCACTTACTGGAACTTAAAATTAATCATAAAAAGTTTAAAGGCATGGTGGACACAGGAGCAGATAAATCAGTCATGTCCAGTCACTTCTGGCCTAAGAACTGGCCCTTACATATAGCACCAGCTAACCTAGAGGGAATTGGAAAATCTCACAGCCTGCTCAAAGTGCAAATTATCTCCATTGGGAGGATCCTGATGGGAACAGTGGAGTTTTTAAACTTTATTTGTTAGAGTCCTTACCAGTAAACCTATGGGGAAGAGATATATTAAACAAAATAGGATTATTATTAGTAACTCCAAATTCTATGAGATCATTTGAGAAAATTAATCAAGGGCTTCTTCCTGGAGATAATGAGGGAACTTTTCAGGGAGAGTATCTGCTTACAAACCAGTCTCCTCAACAGAGATTAGTAAATACTTCAAACCAAAATTTTTACTAGGGGCCCTGATTATCTCCTGAATCCAAAGACAGCAGAAACAATCACCTGGCTCACAGAAGAGCCTATATGAATTTCTCAGTGGCCCATCTCAGGGGAAAAACTTAAGATAATTCATATGTTAGTTGAGGAACAACTTCAGGCTGGCTGGTCATAAAGAATCAATGCTTAGTCCTTGGAACACCCCCATTTTAATTAAAAAAAGGTCAGATAATTGGAGGTTACTACAGGATTTAAGGGAAATAAACCATGAAATTCAGCCTATGGGATCATTGCAGCCCAGACTTCCTTCCCCCACAGCAATTCCCTTAAATTATAACTTAATGGTAATAGATGTAAAAGGTTGTTTTTTCTCAACAACGTTGCATCCTGAGAATTGTGAAAAATTTGCTTTCAATATCCCAGCAATTAATTTTAAAGAACCTGTTAAAAGATATTCTGGAAGGTTTGCTTCAAGGGATGTGTAATAGTCCAACTTTATGTCTAAAAATTGTGGGACAAGTGACAGCTTCTATAAGAGATAACTTTCCTGATGCATATATTTTTATGGAAGATATATTTTTGGCTCATGCTAATTCAGAAGTAGTTTCAGAAATTTTTACTCAGTTAAGAGACTTCACTTACAGCGATGGGTTTGTGCATTGCTCCTCAAAAGATACAAAAGATGTATCCCTTTCAATATTTATGTCAGATAATTCAAGGACGTACAATCCATCCTCAAAATCTACAGATAAATGTTAAGGAATTGCATACCCTTAAGGACCTTCAAAAATTATTAAGAGATGTTAATTGGCTGAGGCCATCCTTAAAACTGACTACTTCTGATTTAAGTCCTTTATTTCACATATTACAAGGAGATCCTTCTCCAACCTCTCCACGTCAGCTGACAATAGAGGCTAGAACAGATTTTAAAAAGGTTGAAAGTGCAAATAGAAATGCACAGCTTACTAGAATTAATCCTAAAGAACTAGTATATTTATTAATATTTCCAACTGTGCATACCCCAAAAGGAGCTATATGGCAAAGACTGGGAGTTATTGAATGGATTCATTTAGCCCACTCTCCTCAAGACATCAATTCCTTTTCATGATTCTATTGCTAAATTAGTAATTAAAGGTAAAAAGAGACTGTTACAATTAATTGGATCTGAACCTGACTTTATAATTATTCCATTTTCAGTTCATCAAAATAATTGGCTTTTTCAATTTTCTAGTTTATAGCAAATAGCTTTTGCTGATTTTCCTGGTCAGATAGAAAGTCATTACCCTTGTGATAAAACTATTCAATTTGCATCAAAAACACTGCCTATTTTTCCAAAGATTGTATGTGCCCAGCCCATAAATGGAGCCTTATCGTTGTTCACTGATGGTTCAAACTCATGTAAAGCAGGTTTTTTTTAACCTTGTTCAAACAGAGGTAATATAAACATCATATACTCTGCCCAAAGAGCAGAGCTACAAGCTCTCATTTGTGCCTTAAATTACTTTACAAAATAGCCTATTAATATTTTTTCTGACAGCTTATATGCAGTCAGAGTTACCAAAAATATTGAAACTTCAGTTATTGGATATACCTCATAACAAAAGCTATTTAAATTATTTCATAATCTACAAAAGGTAGTGGAAATGCAAAAATACCCATGTTTCATAGGACACATGCAAGCTCACACTAATTTTCCAGGACCTTAAACTTCAGGTAATGACAAAATTGATAAATTGGTAGCAGTTTGTCAACAGATGTCTCCATATAATTGTGCACAAGCTTCACATTGCTTGCATGATAAGAATGCTTCTAGCTTATGTAAAAAATTTAATATCACCAGAGAACAAGCTCGTCAAACTGTAAGTCACTGCCCTAAGTGTATTATATACACTCCATCTCTGCCATCAGGTGTAAATCCTTGTGGATTAAAACCAAATCAACTATGGCAAATGGATGTAACTCATATTACTTAATTTGGTAAGCAATATTATTTACATGTAATAGTTGATATACATTCCATATTTGTTTTTGCCACATCACGTACAAAAGAAAATACTCATCATGTAATTTTTCACTGCTTTACACCCTTTGCTGTGTTAGGATGCCCTGTACAGATTAAAACAGATAATGCACCAGCTTATGTAAGCTTTTCTTTTCAACAATTTTGCCAAGAGTTTCAAATTGACCATAAAACAGAGATTCTTTATAACCCTCAAGATCAAGCCATTGTGGAATGAACTCATTTATCTATTAAGCTGCAATTACAAAAAATTAAAAGGGGGAATAGGTTTATGATTCCCCAAAATAGCCTCAACCATACCTTGTTTGTTTTAAATTTTTAAAATTGTGACACAGAAGGTCACACTGCAGCTGAGAGACATATGTCTTACACAACAACAGGCCCTTTAGGCAGAGTTTTGGGGAAAGGTTTACAGACTGGTCAACGGAAAGGCCCAGATCCAGTGATTATGTGGGGCAGAGGTCATGGTTGTATTTTTCCAGAATTTGCTTTCCATCATATCTGGGTGCCTGAACATGCAATCAGACATGGAATAGATAGAACTGAGATTCAAGTTACTGAAAATTAACCCGTAGAAGCCTCCACTTAAAAGGAAAAGATATTGAATAAAAATGAAGAGAAACCCACATGACCTTGCTGAAAAGCTGATCTCATGGGAAGATGTGAGCAGATACTCTCCCTGATAAGTTCCCTCACTATCTCCAGGAGGAAGCCCTTGATCAATTTCCTCAAATGATCTCATAGAATTTGGAGATACTAATTATAATCTTATTTTGCTTAATATATCTCTTCCCCATAAGATTACTGGTAAGGACTCTAAAACATAAGGTTTAAAAACTCCACTCTTCCCATCAGGATCCTCCCAACAAAGATAATTTGTACTTTGAGCAGCCTGTGAAAATTGTCCAATTCCCTCTAGGTTAGCTGGTGCTATATGTTAGCTGGCCAATTCTCAGGCAAGAAGCGAATAGACAGAACTGATATGTCAGTCCCTGTGTCCACTACACCTTTGAAATTTTTATGATTTTAAGTTCCAGTAGGGGGCGCTCCTGCCACACTAATTGAGACCAGTACACTCTAGTGGTTTGAAAACTGAATTTACTTGTGTCCATCTGAATTATAGGGTAATAAAATTATTTGAGCAAATGTATTTTTTGGAGTTAGCCAAAGGGCATAATTTGATTTTACAGTAACATTTAATTTTCTTTTAAAATAAGGATCTACTACTCCAGGTATCACCTTGATGGCCCCTTTTAAATTGTTATGTCCCAAAATTAACTCTCTACTTTCTCTAGGGAGTGGCCCAAAAATCCCAATATGGATTTGTTGTGGCCATAATTTAGGATTTAATTTAATTGTCATTGAGGTTTGTAAAGAATTTTCGATCTGGTAAAAATGGCGGCTCCACATGGATGGAGGTGATGACATTAAATTGTGCCATCCTTCCTCTTGTTCCCATGTTTTTTTGGCCCAGGGATGGGCCGACTGGAAGTTTTTTTGTCTTCCTACTAGGGGGAAGTGAAGGCAAGAAGGCGGGCTGATCAGCGCCATCTTGGTCTCCTTTGTGGTCAGTCTTCAACCCTGTAATATCTACTACCAACAAAAGAGAGAGCCCTGGGCTTAAAATTATGAGCATTACAATTTCATGAGTAATGGCCACTTTTTCCATAATGAAAGCATCTCCCATGGGTCAGGGTCTGTGTATTTATTTGTGGGGCTGCAGAGTTTTTTTTAAAGCCGCTACGAGTGTAATTGCTTGCATACAGGCTGGATCGATATTAGAACACAAGCGAATGAATTCTGAAACTGTGCCCTTTTTTCTATGGGGTCTGAGAACATTCTGACAATATTTATTTGCATTTTCAAATGCCAACTGCTTAACAATAAAATCACCAATGAATGTTTTTTATTTTGGTAGAGTCACGCTATGAAGTTAGAAAAAGGTCATTGGCACTTGGCTTAACTTTAGTCAGAACTAAGCTATATTGGTTCCTGGAGGCAATTTGTCTCCAGTCATGCTTTGCACAGGCTGAAATCTGATCATACACTGCAAATTTATAATTTAGCTGCCTTTCCAAATCAATAAATTCACCCATTCCTAAAACATCTGCATGGATGTCTGGAGATCTTGCCTCGGATTCCTTTCTGCTTGCCTGGAACAAAAGTCTGTCCAGTATGATCTGCAAATAAAAGTCCCCCCCACTCAAGGAAGCCCTCGTGAAAGAAATCCAGTCACTCAGTGGGAGCAGTTGAGTGCAAATAGTCTCAAGCAAGCTCTGCATGAAAGGTAAATTTGGACCATAGACCTCGCAGGCATTTTTTAACTCTTTAATAGTTTTAAAAGGAATTACTGCATGGACACGAACACGCTGGTCTTGATCATTAACCTGTTCAAAAACTAAAAAGAGCTGAAATTCACTACTATCCTCTCTAGCTTCCTGCACCTTCCTAATTCCCAACTGGAACAGAGTAAGAAAAGTCATTGCCAGCTCAGAGTATCTGTTAAAATTTGTCTTTTTAACAGTCAATGGCTGAATTTGAATGGCCGGGGAAGATGCTGTTAAGCAAAGCCTGTTGAAATTTCCTGTTAAATCTCAGATTTCATTGTTTGATTTCTCTCCCTCAGACTGCGATTCCTCTGTAGATTCTCCCCTGTCGCCATCTTGAATCTGGGCATGTAAGCCTGTGAAAGAGAAAAATTTTCTATGAATCTTTTCTGGAATTTCCTCTCTGGGAGAAGGACCTTCTATCCCGCTGGAGGCTTCCTTTCTATGATCTCCTCTCTATGGTCTTCCTCCAGACTACTCTGGCTTGGCTAATACAAGGCTAAGTTTTTTACTTTCAGTTTTGACCTGAGGTTTTTTTGTTTGAATATAAATTGTCTTAGTTTTTAGCTGGCTTAGAGGAAGAGAGATTTCCTTAGCCCCAGGAAATTTTTCCATTTGAATAGACTTAATTTCTCTCTGAATACCTTTCAATAGATCTTCAGGGAGCCCAGACTATGGCCCATGTAACCAAAAAAACAGCTCTCTATTGCAGTCCAAACCTTTTGAATATTCTCAGAGTTTCCAGGTAATTCATTAGAAAGGCAAATTTCATATAATTTCCTTCCTAATTTGTCCCATGTATGTAAATTTGGTGAATCTTGGTCACAAAACCAAGGGCAAAATTCACCTACAACCTCTAAGAATTGTAGCAACTGAGACTTTTTAACTTGCTTCCCATTGTGATTAATTATTGTCTCTAAAATAGTCAAATACATTTCTTTATCAGAAGTTGGATTCCACATTATTAAATTTTTTAAATGTCCCTTCACTCCAAAAACTGCCTGGAACTTTGGCGACCCTAACAATTTCACAAATTCCGTATTTCTATAGAACGCTCCCTAACTCAACATAGTCAATTTACTTATACCTCACTTCTGGGTGCCACTTCTGCTTCATGACCAGTGCTGGCTTCATGAAAAAAGGTTAAATTTATGAGTAATTGCTAGGGAGTTTTAAATTAAATAGAAAAGGCTCTTATTACCTTTAATACCAGCACTGGGATGACTTCTCCTAGCTCCTGCCTCCAGCCACCTAATGCAGTGCTGAGGTTTTCAGAAGAGACTAGAGAGAGAAAGAGAACATGCCAGGGAGTGGACTTTTATCGGGGAACAAAAACTTCTGGGAAAATCCCATCCAATGAAGATTAATGGGGGCAGCATTCCAAGGTCAATAGCGACAATTGGGTCTTTGGGGCATTGGCCAGACACACCTCTGCATGGTGTGGAAAGGGTGGGGAATAGCTCTGACACAGCTTTGTCTAAGCACCTCTCACCCAGCCAGGGAGGTAACTCAAATCACGTGGAAGGATGGCCTTTCACACATAATGCTTCAACCAGGGAAAAATCCCCATGTACTCACTGAGAAAAAGTTAGTTTGTGCTACTTGAAGCTGCTTCCACAAACAGCTCACTTCTGCACTTCTAAGCTGTTCTCATCAAAAACATTCAGAGCAAAGTTCAGGCATGAAACACAGAGTGTGCCAGAAAGAGATCTCTTGTACCTAGCATCACCAACTTGTAGGAGGAAAGAGCACAAGCTGAGAACATCAGTTTGCCAAAGTCTCATTGACATCCGTTTGTCACACTAATTTACAACATACACTTGAAGTGCAGGTGCCCACATGAGTAAACTGTTTTTGATCAATGTCACAGGGGCTTCAATGTGAAAGCACACCTGTCACTTATAAGAAGCAGTTTTACTTTCTTCTAGTTCACATGGAAAAAACACCATGTGCCCACTTACAACAAAGTTAATCAACGAAGCAAATTGAAACTGCTTGCAATAAATGGCTTCCACTCTCCCACTCCCCAGCTATTTTTAGCAATCACATCCAGAGTCCTATTCCAGCTCAATATAAAGTGTGTGCTCCCAAGGAAGCCCATATAACTGACATCACCCAACTTGGGTAGGCAAAGGGAATGCTGAGAAGATCAGTTCTCCAAAGGTTCATTGAAAATCAAAACTCCTACTTTTTCAGAAAACTCATTGAAAGGCAGGACCCCACTTGCAGCCATCAGTGGTTGACAGATGGCACAGAGGCTTCAATGTGAAACCGTGAATGCCAATCATTACAAGTGCTTCTGACACACTAGTTCAACCAGGGACAGCCCAAAGTGTTCAATGAAAACAAACTTTGTTCCTGCAAGTGAAAGCAGCTTGCATGAACTGTTCCAGTTAGAAAATTTCAAAATTTTCTAAGCAAGCACATCCAGAGCACAGTTCTGGACCAATAGAAAAAGGGTCCTAGCAAGAGGGTCCACACCTACAATCACCTTCATAAGGTAGCTTCCCATCTTCTGTGTGGAAGTGTGTTTCTCCTTGGCCCTTAAGCTGTGGTGGAGACCACTAGGAGCTCAGCTTTCTGCAGGACCATCTGACCTGGACTTTTTGCAAGCCCTGTGCAGCCCTCACACATGCTCAGATGCTATAGGAATTTGCAGACCAGTCCAGGCAACAGTAGGCATCCATTCATTGTCTACATTCTGGAGACTCCTAGATGCATGGCATTCATTATCATTAAATGCAGAATTTTGCTCAAAAAACCATAGATCTGATATTTATATAATTCCAATCAGAATCAAGAAAATCAAAAATATCCCCAAATCCAAAGAGTGGATCCCCATTGTGATGCTACCAGTGGAAAATTCCACAGCTGACTCATGGGATGGTTCACAGTCAAAACACAGCTGAATGAAAAATATTACATGACATGATCTTCTGGTTATGTGGAAAGTGGCATATGAAGTACACATGAATGTCTTCTTTAGACATGGGATTCATTTGCAAGACACCTTATGCAATTGAAAATACTCCAAAATGAGAGAAATCAGAACCACTTCTCCAAAGTATTTCAGCAGAGACCAACTCCGTCTATCTTTCAGTGAGTGTGTGTGCTCTAGTGTGTGGTTGTGTATCTTTGTGTTTTTGCCATGATAGCTGATACTTCATTGCCCCCATTGGAAAACTGACCCAGAGAATGCCATCTACCAAACTCTTATAAACCAAAGTTCTTGCTGATAGAATGAAACATTCCTTCCTCTTGGTTTGGATGTGTCCTTTAGGAATCACTGTTGCATTTAGTATACTCAAATCATCAGAGAAAATCAGGTAACAAAAAATATATATTATTAAATAATAATATATTAGTGGAAACAACAAATAGAGGGTAGAGTAACAAATGTGTTAACTTGTGTTACTAAACAAGTTCAAAGACAATGGCAAACTATAGATTTCAAACATTCCAAGCAAATAGTAATCAATGTAAATATTCCTGGACTGTCTCAGCCCCGTCCAGGCATGCAGAAGCAGAATGGTTTTGCAAGCATCCTCATGAGGGCTGGAGCCTTCTTTGCAGGATGAGAGGGAGGTTGAGGCTGGATTCACTCATCATTCTTTTGTGGGAGGCTTCTTTTCCTCAGCACAAATTTGGATTTTGTGCGAGGGTTCTTTGCATAAAATACATTGGCCTGTTCTGGAATCCTCAGCTCTGGGGAGAGAGGGGTGTACAAAAATAAGGAGCACTCAGGAGGTGCTCCATAGGACACTCCAACATCTGAGAGCCTCTGCCAGAAAAGACCTGAGCCACACATCTGAGAGCTTTCCAATTCAGCACCAATACCAACAAAGACAGCCTCCACAGTCTTCCCTGAGGAAAAACTAGGAGAGAACTTCAACAGACCTAATGTCTGTTCCTACCAAAGGCTTTGGACTCCAGAAAATCTCAGGTCCTCTTGGATCTGCCAAAGCACACCACTAGGGTTTGCATCTGAAATCTCCCACAAAAGGCTTCTTTGCTGAAGATTCGGTCCCCACATGAGCCATCTTCATAGGTGGTTTTGTAGGAAAGCATTCGATGGTGTGTGCTCTGATGTCATCATGAAATTCCTATTCAAGATGAATACACTACTGGGAGGTGGGAGGGACTGTAAAAAATGTTGGGTATGGTTGGAGGAAGACCTTAACAGTGTTGTGCTCTGGGCAAAAGTACCTTGTTCCTGTTGGATCCACTGAATCCTCATTCTCCAAGTAGAGGTCCTCCTTGTCCTCTCAGTCTTTCTCTCTTCTCCCTCTCTCCCAGCCTCATTCTCTCTCCCATTCTAAGCCTGTTTGATAAGGGCTGAGGAGCTCTCCACTGCCACACACTAGAGCTTTATGGACAGCCTCAGTGTACAACAAAAGAGAAAGCTATGAAACCCAGAGAAAAGGTCTAGGATTACTCCTCTGAGTTATTTTCCTCAAGTATGTCCACAGTGAGAACAGGCTGACCAGCACAAATACTACTTTAGAGTCATGCTTTTGCATTGGTGGTGCCTGCCTCCATGTGGATCAGGCTTCCTACAACCGAGGGCACATCCCAAATGCTGCCCTACTGAGAACAATGGTTCCAAAGACCAGCAAAAAGAATGCTTCCCTCCAACATGGTGCATGGTCCAGCGGTGCCATGACCCCAAGTGGGGGAAAACAACAGCCCACTTCTCCTTCTCCTGAACACCTGTTTTCTGATGCCCTCCTCTAACCTAGAGCAGAGATGTGTGGATCTCTGCTATGAATTTCTTAAGCTACCAATTCCCCAGACAGACTACTTTTTCCATAGACTCTACTAACCTAACCTTCCATAGTCTCTACTAACCTAAAGATCAAGAAAATTGATCCTAGAACTCATAGGGATGGTGGTCTTCAGTGTACATAGGCTGGGATCAAGGCTGCTGTGGGTGTTTGGCTCACAAAAACAAACCAACCAACCAAAACCGCTGGCATTATTAACAGATCAGCTTTGTGGCTGACATGCTCAGGAAGCCCTCATCTTACTTTAATTAGAGATCATAACCTGGCTATTGTGTTTAGTCCTTGGCAAGTAGACTCAGGTGCAGAAGACCATGGAATTTGTCCAAACACAGATGATTCAGGCTGTCCCCCAGCCTGTTTTTTCTTCCCAATTTCATCCCGTTTCTGCTTGTTAGAATACTGGCAATACTCTGCCCAGGTAGTGATTTTCTGGTCACACAGAAGGCTTTCAATAGTACTGCTTCAGTCCACAAAAGTGCCAGTTCCATCTTTAGCCCATGCATTCCCATGATCCTCTGCAACCACTCCTATCTCAGACCATGGAATCATACTTCTCCTGTAAAGAGGCTTTCCTCCTCACTCCTCACTAATGTCAGCTTTGGATGCTTGTTCATGTCCAGGGAGGGCACCTGGTGGGGAGTTGCACTAGCTACTGGGGCATTCCATAAAAACTCGAGACCTTACACCAGCAGAAGTTCAGTTCGCTTTGTGCACAAGCCCCAACACACCCTGGTAGAGTGTTCTTGGGGGTCAGAGACTGTTCTTAGGTGTTAAGAGTTGACCTGAGTCCACATCCTGACCCTTGCTCCCTGCCACGTGATTGTCCCACTTACTCTGAAGGTGATAAATGATTTGGCCCAGCTCATATTCCTCTGGCTTCTCCTGAGTAAGCAAGTGTAGCTCGAGGGCCCTGTGGATGACGACAGGAGCCCTACCATGGAAGGTCACCTGAAGCAGCATGAGATACAGGACTTCAGGAAATGGGCCTTGAAGTGACTATTCAAGGACAGTGGGCAGGGGCATTCTGGAGGCACCCCAGCTCTAAATACAAGGGCACCATCCATGATCCTACTGCCTGAGGTTGGCCTCTTGCTCATTGCGTGGGCCTTCCCATAGGCTACTAGCCCAATCCTTGTACAAAGGACTGCCTGGACCTGCCATTGCTCTTTGTGGAGCCGAACTCCACTAGAGGTGAAAGAACCTCACAACCTGAATACAGATGCAATCTCGTCCCAAAAGATGGGAGGAATAGAACAGTGGCCTCCAAGATCCCAGCTCTACCCAAGGATGCAGGCAGCATTTGGGGTGGTCCCAGAAAAAACCCTAGAGGTTGTGGTCTGGATTGCCAGGGCCAAAAACAGACCCAGGAACATTACCACACCCAGGACTTCTGAAAGATAGCCATGAGAGCTCCTGGCCTCCAGAGGCTCAGTGATGGCTGGGGTGTGGGAGGGCACCTCATCCAGCAAGGGTGGTCATTGGAAAGGGCTCCTGTCCTGCAGGTACCTGGACATTTAGTGTGCTTGCTCTACATCCGTATTGACTCTGCAGGGAGACCCTCTGAGCTCTTGTTCAAGGAACATGCAGAACCTCATACTGCTGTCCTCCTCCATGGATGCCAGCATCCCATACAGGGGAACCTGCAACCTAGGTCCTGTCCTATTCTTATCTGTCATTCATACCTGCCCCTGCCCTTCTGGACTGCATGCTGCCACCTGACACACAGACTGCCCCCTCAGACATGTCCACTCAGTCATGGTGGTGGACATGCTGCTGCCTTCCCTCATCTCAGTTCAAGCCCTTCACAGTGACCTCTCCCATCTATCCTCCTGATCATCCAGAAGGTCCAATTCAAGAGGACATGAGTAGTCCATGGTATTGGACTAGTGTCTGTTCCCCACCCAGATGTAAGCACCAGGGGACACCCCTGCTCCCAGGCTTACCAGGATACTCTAGGCCATCTTTGGACTTTGTGTCTCTAAGTGGATGTGAATTAAGCAGGTGTCTCCCACATGCTTGTGGTAAAGTGGTCTGGAGGACTTACAGGTGGATTCTGAGAACTGTGGGGCATGGAACATCAGCAAACCCAGAAACAGAAAGCCACCCCAACCTGTCAGTTGGCTTTATGGGCTTCTAGAACATATGTCCAGGTGATGAGGCTTCTTGTTTCCCCAGGTGGATGTGGAATGGCAGCACAAGTACAGCTTGAATAAGGTAGGTGTTTACCTCCTTTCCCTTGACCTGTGCCCTCTTTAGATTGGGCCATTTCCTCATGATGAAATAATATTTTATTCACGGATTCATGTACAGATACATGACTGTGTAGTCAGGGGCCTTGATCTCTGAAGAGAGAAATGGAGAGAATTGTTAGGTGGTACTCAAGGATTATGCCACAAAAAACCCTTAACCCCTGAGAGTCTCCTCTAGGGCAGGTCTGCGCCAGATTGAAAGCCCTCTGATCCAGCTACAGTGCCATCAAAGAATCAAAGACTCCCTCAATGATTTTTACCTGGAGAAGATGATGCACAGAATCTAAACCAAAAGAGCACCTGACAATAGAAACAGCACCATGGGCCCCAGAACTTCTCAGTGCGGGTTGGACCTGCCAAAAAGACACTACTAGGCTTTGCATCAAGATTGGGCCCCCAAAGGCTCCTGTGCTTAAGCCTTTCTCCCCAGTGCAGCCATGCTCACACATGTGCATTCAGAGAAGCGTTGGATGGTGGGTGAATTCTTCCTCTTGCACTGGATGAATCCACTCATGGATGAATATGCAGATGGGAGGTGGTATACACCAGAGGTGTGCTGGAAATTTACATGAGAGGACTTCAGCAGGGTGGTGCCCTGGAGAACTCTATTGTTTTCCAGGTTCTCTCTCCTTCCCCTGTTTCTCATCATGAGCTGTCTGCTTGGTACTTTTATTCTGGTTCTTGTTCTACTTCTGGTTCTTCTTTCTGTCCTGCATTTTCTTGTAGTTCTTTCTGGGTCTTTTTATTGTTCTTACATGATTTATTCTTCTTGTTGAGTATCTCCCTCCACCCTTCCTTCTGTTTCAGCTCCTTCTTTTCCTTCTTCTTCCTCCAGCTTTTCATCTTGTGATCCTCTCCCCACTAAGGAGTGTCCTCCCTTTTTCTTCTCCTCCTCCTTCTCCTTCTTTCTCAAGCCATGGCTGGGCATCCTCTGAGGAGTTCAAATCTATCACACTCTTCTGCCCAGATGCAGCCTCTGTTCAGAACCTCAAGATAAAATCAATTCTCAATCAATGGCCAGGAGTGAAATCAAGACCAAAGACAACTGACTTCCTTCCTTTGTCATTGTCACAGTCAGGAAAGACTGCCTATCAGACACCTCATTCTGGATAGGCTTATGGTAGTCATTCACCTCATCTGGACAAGGATTGCTAAAATAGATTCCACCTCCAAAGAGCTTCCCCAATAAAAACAAGGTTTTCAAAATCTAAGAGAGGGCCAGCATCAATGCCACCCTCTTGCCATAAGTCATAGATGCCATCACACCTACTGGGTTCCAGGTCCCCTGCTAGTCCTCACTTTTGACATTTGTTCACACAAAAACCTCCCTTGATCTGGAGCCTGCTCTCAAATGATGCTTGGGTTGAAAGTGTCTCCTTCTGAAATCACCTTCATAAACTCTCAGTTTGGTAATTCCTTATTGACTGGCTTATTTTTGTACCAGGGATAAAACTAGAGGCACTTAAGCACTGAGGCCATTCCCAGGCCTTTATACTTGGGTACAAGGTGTCTCTAAGTTTCTGGGGCTGTTTGGAACTCCCCATCCTCCTGTGCAGCCTCCCAAGTCCCTGAGATTCACAGATACTTCCTTCTTGCCCAGCTCCTTTCACTTCAGTCTTCCTCATGTGTAAGGGAGAGCCAACCCAAATGAGGTGGTGTGTGAAAATGGGAAAACTCATTTACATGCCCCACAGGCTGGGATCGTGGAGGCTAGGAATATCTGTCTCACAAGAAAGGAAAGAGCACTTGCATTGTTGACAGATCAGCATTGTGGTCTATGTTCTTCAGATGCCCTTCTTTGATGCTGGAAGGAATAATAACCTGGCCATTCTGATATCTTTAGGAGATGGGTACCCATGCACAAAGGACTTGGAATTATTCCATAAACAACCCAAATAGGCTGACCCCTGGCCTTGACTTCCTCTTCACTGAGTTCTATTCCTATTTGCTACAATCCTGACATTCTTGTGAGTAGGCAGGACTTCTCATATCCTGGCCATGGATTGGGACCTGTGCTGCTTCTGTACATAGCAATGCTGATCCAATCAGGACCCATTTTTTCCTCCCCTTCATTTGAAAGCATCCTTATCAGTGAGCCATAAACCAAACTATTGATTGATTGAGCCTCTCTCTTCCTTGCCCCTCATTGATATTAGTTTTGCATTGCCTGACCAGGTCCAGGGGAGAACACATTTAGGGAGGTCCAGCAGCCCCCTGAGGCCTCATTGAGCACCTCTCCACATTGGAAATGCCCTCCATCACTGCAGTTGGTTTCCTGCACCAGGCCCACTACACTCTGGCTATTTTGGGGCCAAGGCCCACTTTCTCTTGGCTGTGAGTTATCCTGAGCCCACTGTGGATCATTTCTCCCCACTGTCTGGTTGTCCTACTTACTCTCATGCTCAGACATCATTCTCAGCAGCTCAAAGTTGTACAGATCCTCATGCTGCAACCAATTTTGGTCCAAGGCCCTGTGGATAAGGCTTGTCACCCTCTCCTGGCAGGTCACCTGGGTCAAGGTGGGACAAATGTCATCAGAGAATGGGTTTTAGAGGAGCTACCCAGAAGACTGTGGTCAAACATTCAGGAGAAATCTCAGCTATATATACAAGGGCACAATCTTGTTATCCTGCTACCTGAGTGTGGCCTCCATATACCCCCTGGGTTCTTGCAATGTGCTACTAGAACAATCCTGGTACAAATTTCTGCCTGTACCTGCCATCCCACCTCTCCCTGGGGAGCAACATTTCACTCAGGTCAAAGCCCAAACTACCTCATTTAAGTGAGATGAGACACACTCTCATCTCACTTAAATGAGAGCAATGAGCCAGGGACCTGCATGCCAAGTGTGCTCTAGGATGCAGGCTGCCTATGTCAGTGGAGGAGGCAGACACACTAGAAATTTTGGTCCTGACTGCCAGTACAAAACAGACTCAGATACAAGAGTGTGCACTTGACTGCTTCATGACAGCCATGAGAGGCCCTGGCATCTAGAAGCTCGGTGCTGGTCTGGTTGTAATGAGGTACTTGACTCAGCACTGGCAGTCACTGAACACGTCTCCTCTGCAGTTGGACATCTACAGCATTAGAGTCTCTACTACACATCCATAGAAATTATGCAAAGAATCACTTTAGCTCCCTATTCACGTACATGCAAAGGCTGAGATTTCAAAGCTTTGGCATGACCCCAGGTGATCCTGACCCCAAATTCCCACACCTAGTCATGCTAAGGAGGATTCCTTCCCTGCCACCAGCTACAAATCCCCTCCTAAACATGTGACAAGTCACTGCCACCTCCTCTTCTCCAATCTCACTCATTGAGAATACCAAGTTGTAGGCACTGCAGCCTGCACCCTGGACATTTCTCTGACTTCATCTGTCCACAGCACTTCCAGCCTGCAAAACCCACAATACACAAGCTCACTCACCACTGGAGCTGGGCATGCTGATGCTCTCCCTCTTCAGGTCAAGCCCTTAAGATGGAGCTCTCTCTTTTTTATTTCCCACCACAGCCCTGGTGTTTGCTGTGTCTCCTGCCTTCCACTGTGTGGACACCCAGGAGACAGCCCCGCTGTCAGGCTTACCAGAATGTGCTTTGTCTTCTTCTTGCTCTGTCCCTCTGGGAGAATGTGAATAAAGTGGCTGTCTTCCACCTGCTTGCTGGAGTGAAGCAGTGAGGAGCTACTACTGGTGACTTTTCTCATGCAGCACTCATTGCTTTAGGTGGCCTGGGGCAATGGTCCTTCAGCCACTGCAGAGCTGCTGCTCACAGCTGCTGGGATCCTGGATGCCACTGCTACAGAAGGCTCCAAGAACTGTGGGGGATGACAACATCAGCAAAGCTCAGCAACTGAACCCCACCCTAGCCTGTCACTTGGCTCTGTGGGCATTCTACAACATCCATCTTGAACCTGAGGTTCTTATCATCTTGGAGTATGTGGAGTGGCACCAGGAGTAAAGAGTGAAAAAGGTGGCTGTTTACCTCCTTTGGCTTGACCTTGGACCACTTGCTGGCAGCTGTTTCCAAAAAAAACTTTTATAATCCACTCAGCCATCCAGGGTGTAATATATGTTCCCATCAGCAGGGATCCTCAGCTGTGGAGAGGCAGGGGCAGAGGCGTAGTAGGTGACACTCAAGGAGTACACAACCCAACATCCCCCACAACTGAGAGCCTCTGCCTGCTCAGGTCTCACACACAGACCTGACAGCCCCCGAATCCAGCTACTGTTCTACCAAAGACTCCCCACTGATTCCTCCCTGAGGACCCTCTATGCACAGGAGGTCCACTACAGGAACACCTTTCAAGGAAATAGCCCCTTGCACCCCAGAACCTCTCAGTTCATGTTGGAGCTGCCAGAGAAATAGCTAGACTTTGCATCTGGATTGGCCCCTAAAGACTCATGTGTTGAAGGTTTTCTCCCCACTGCAGCAATGTTCACACATGGTTTGGGGGAAGCACCTGATGGTGGATGCCTCCACCTTGCCAGTAATTTATCCACTCATACAGGACTATGCTAATTTGATGGGTATAGATTGGAGGTGTGTTGGGAATGGGTGGAGGATGTCCACAGCAGGGCTTTGCCATCCAGAGCAATTTTCTCCTCATCAGTATAATTCTGATTCATATTTTTAATTGATTTATTGTTATACTTCTTGTTCTGCTTGTGTTTCTCCTTTTTTTCTTGTCTTTCTTCATCTTCTCCTCATGCTTATTCATCTAGTCATCTTGATCTTCTTATTCATTGTCTCCTCCTTCAACTCATTTTAATTTTCCTTCTCCTTCTTGTCCTTCTCCTCCTCCTCCTCCCTCTCCTCTCTCTCCTCCTCCTCCTTTTTCTTCTTCTTCTTCTTCTTCTTCTTCTTCTTCTTCTTCTTCTTCTTCTTCTTCTTCTTCTTCTTCTTCTTCTTCTTCTTCTTCTTCTTCCTTCTTCTTCTTTTTTTCTTTCTTCTTCTTCTTCTTCTTCTTCTTCTTCTTCTTCTTCTTCTTCTTCTTCTTCTTCTTCTTCTTCTTCTTCTTCTTCTTCTTCTTGTTCTTCTTCTTTTCTCTCTTTCTCTCTCTCTTTCTCTCTCTCTCTCTCTCTCATTTACCAAGTTGTGAAAAGTTCTATTCTACCACACGCTTCTCTCTAGAAATGTCCTCTGGTCCTAAGTGGATTCAGTTTGCAATGAATAGAAAGATTGGAAGCCAGAAATGATTCTTCATTGAACTTATTTTCTCATGTATTCATCTCAGTCAGGAAAGGCTACCAAAGTAGGCACCCTGTGGTTGTCTGTCTTCTTTGATACAAGACAAAGAAGCTTCTCTTTTTGTCCCCTCGTGGATAAGAGCTTTGCAATGTCTCCCTCGGCCAAGGAAAAAACACATGGTAGGCAGGTCCCAGCCCCTGGGAAACATGAAGAACCTTTAGATTTATGCCCCATCATTACAATTTGTTTTGTGCACAAGTTCCACCATACTCTTCCTGGGCATTGGGCTAATACATACTGTGTTTAGGATGCCAGTTATCCTGACCCCACTGTGACTCATTGCTCCCCACCATCTGAGTTTTCCACTTACTCTGATGGTTCGAGATAATTTGCAGAAGCTCAAAGTTTTCTGGATCCTCCTGCTTGAGCAAGTGTGCATCTAAGGCCCTGCAGATGATGATTGGAGCCCTGTCCTGACAGGTCAACTGAGCAGGGTTGTAGAAAGCTCATCAGAGAAACAGTTTGGGAGTAGCTACTCAGAGGACAGTGCTCAAGAACAATCAGAGACAACTGAGCTCTCAACACAAGGGCACCATCTTGTTACCCTGCTACCTGAGGCCTTCATGTAATTATGTGGGTTCTTCCTATGTGCTTCTAGCCCAATCTTGGTACAAGAGTATGCTTGAACCTGCTATGCCATACAGGGAGACAGGAACAAGGACCAAACAGGTTTTGCAAAGACACACTCCAGTCCCATCAAGATGGGAGGAATGGTCCAGTGGGCTTCCATATTCCTGCTCTTGTCTGGGATGCAGCTGCATTTTTGTGTGGACCAGGCACAAACCCTAGGTGCTTTGTTCCTGACAGCCAGGGCACAACACACACTCAGGACTCTTTAATGATAGGCATGGAAGTTGCTGGCCTCGAGAGTGTCAGTGCTTGCTGGGGTGTCAGGAGGAATGGACCCAGCAGGTGTAGTAGTTAAAAATGGCTCCCCTGCAGCTGGACACTGGAGTCTCATGATGGATACTCCACACCCAGGAAAATTTTGCAGAGAGAGCTGCTAAGTCTCTATTCACATACATACAAACTAGGACACTAATGGTCTCCTCCAAGGCCCCCAGTTTTCTGTGACCTACAACTACCCACCCTAATCATTCTACAATGGCTCTCTTCCCTTCAACCAGCAACATGTCTCCTCCCACACACAAGAAAATGACTGCAAAATCCTCTTCTTCAACCTCCATGGTTTAATATACTCCTTCTCAATACGAAGGTCAGTAGAGGATGGCCTGCACCCTCAAAATTTCTCTGACTTCTTCTGAACCCAGCACTCACTCCTGCACTTCTGGCTGCACACCCCATAACACACAGACCCACTTCCCCCCCCCCAGACCTGGCATGCTGCTGCTCTCTCAACTCTCAGGTCAAGCTCTTAATATCGAACTCTCTCTTCCTCATTTTCTGCTCTCTTTTCTGACCTTCCAGAAGCTCTAATTCAAGAAAACAGGCCTAGTCCAAGGTATTTTCTGTGGACTCGGTCTTCCCCAGTGTGAGCTCCCAGAAGAATCCCCTGCTTAAAGACTCACCAGAATGCTCTTATATTTTGTTGTCCTTTGGTTTTCCAGGTAGACATGAATGAGGCAACTGCCTCCCACCCGCTTGTTGAACAGGGGCCATGAGGAGTTCCTAGTGGAGACCTCTGATCTTCTGGACCCCAGCTCTGTCCCTTACCAGGGAGAAGGCTGTGGCTCTGGGGTTGGCTTAGGAGCCTTCACAGGAACTTAGCTTGGAGCTAGAGGAGAAAAGATGCCAATATGACTGCCTTGCCCTGAGCTTCACACAGACAATATTCCTGCTGTCAGGAAGAACTCAGGCACATAGCCCACACAGGACCTCTTTGCAGACTGGGGTCACTTCCTTAGTGGAGAAGGCTTATCCTTCTTTCCAGCCTAACACCAGGCATACAGACTTCCTGCAGTGGGACAACCTTTCCTCATATACCCTTAAGTGCTCACCCCAGTCTGCCTGGCTCCCAGGATCTTCCTGGCTTGATTTAACATCTTCAATCTGGGCCAGCAGGTGGTGTGCTTGGAGCTCCAGGTTTAAGCCACCCAGGAGGAGCCACATGTATGGCTGCAGCAGCTGCAGACTCAGAGATCCTGGAGGCTGATGGGAAGCCTCAGTATATAAGTCCACCCAGGTACCCGGGAAGGAAGGTGAGGCACTGTGGAGAGGCAGATGTGGAGTCAGAAAAACCCTGTCCTCTCCTTCACAATGGCCTCCAGAGCAAAACTCTGACCCTATACTCCTGAACCTTCCCTGACTCTGCTCACACTAGTCCACCCCAGACAAGACATAGTGTCTGCATAGGCAGGGACAGGACAGGTCACTAGGCAAAGAACCTTCAATGAAGGAGTGTTAGATCCATGGTATTACTAGCTCTCCCCTCTTCTGGGCAGGCCTGACACTCTTCTTGCTCTTGGCTATGTGCTCTCCAACTTGGAATGTACCTTCCAGGAGTGTCTGTCCTCCTGCCCACTCTTCTCATGGCTTAAGAGACACCTCCTCCCCTGGTGTGGGCTGCAATGCTACCTCATTCTCTGTGAGCTCTCACTGAGTTCCCCTGAGTAACAATGGACCTCTCTTTTCCCATGAGTGCAGACCACATCTCTGTGGCCCTGGGGGAGGACAGGGAGGTTTAGTGTGGTGGGATACATTGACCCAGAGGCTTCCCCAGAGGACCATGACTCTACCTACAACTCCCTGCCTTACCCCTCCTATTATTGAAGCCCCACACCTTACACTGGATGCAGGAAACAGAATTGGGGAGAATAGTCTTTCCTTAGCCTTCCCAAGTCAAGTCACCTTGCAGGTCCCTATTCTGGAAACAGGAGAGCACCCTCTTGACCCCAAGCCCATTCCATGTTGAAGTTGGTCCAAAGGTCTACCATATTCACCAAGGAGGACAACGTGCTCTTGGAATCAGGGATGCTGTCACATGTAGGATATGTACTCATGGCACCTGCAGTTTAAGGCTGATCCCCATGAAAAGGGACAGAATAGCAGTAATTTGTAACCCACTTTTCACTGAATTATTAAGCGTGACTGGAAACATGTCTTCACACAGTGGGTGCTTTCTCCATGTTCATTAGTGAATGAGCCCAAACTGATGATTCCCACACACCTCTCTGGGTGTGGGAGCTGCCATCTCCAAAGCCCCTGTCCAGCTATATCCCAGCTAATAAGCTCTGTCACACTATGGAAACTAACATGTCTTTTATTAACACAAAAGTGCTTTGCCCAAGGCCTGAGTTATGAGACGCCTCTGGCACAGAACTACTTTCTTCATGAAGCCAACATCACACCAGAAAGACCACCTGGGCTCACTGAGTCCATCTGGGAATGAGCTCAGTGCACACCATTGAGCTGTGGTGCCCAGTGTGTGGGGACTTCTCCACATAACCTCTTTGGACCAGCTGGAGTCAGGATGGTTACTCTGCCTGAGAGGGGGAGTTCACTCCCCTTGCAAGGCTGTAGCAGGCAACTCCAGGACTCCTCAAACTCAGGGCTGACATTCCACTATGAGGGTGTTTCTCTAACTCACTAGGTATCACAAACCTTTGGGTCCCTGAGAGGTACATAGCAGCCCCAAGACCCAGGCATGAGGGGGCTACACACTTGGGCTTGGTGGTCTGGTGCTTACCTTGGGAACAGCAGGTCCAGCACCTGCTGGGTGGGGATGAAATCCCAGTAGATGAACCCCATGTTGCTGCTGAAATCTAGGTTTCTCCCACAAATGACAGGCAGGAGCTCATTCCTAAGATGCTCCTGCTTGCAAGGTTTAAGCCTCTGTACCCTGAAGGGCTCATCCATGTTCTGATCATTTTCACCTGGGTTGGGACCAAGAATGGTGGGTTCAAAAATGGAAATGATGACAAACAGAAAAATGACTTATCCCAATACACTAGAGTCAAAGCACAATGAGACAGTTCTCATCAGTACAAACACACACACACACAAACACACACACACACACACACACACACACACAAACACACACACAGTCAGAACAGGAGTCCTGGGCCATTCATCATGGATCAGAATAGAGGGCATGCTGGTCTCACCTGCTCTGTGCTACACAGTGTTACTCTTGAGCTCTTCTGTGACAATCTCCACAGGCTCTGGTGTCTAGGATAAAGCCTCACCCAGTGTTCCCCCATAAGGGCAAGGTGACCCCCCTGAGATTCCTGGGAGCCTGAGGCTCGACATGGTTTGAAACCACAGGAGAACATCATTCTCACTCCAGTGTCTCCAACCAAGTGAGCTCGGATGGCTTGGTCAGTGAAGTGGGTGCCTGGATACCAGGGTTCCATGTTCTGTTTGATCCATTGTCAAGGCAATGATGTCATTTCCTGTGCTCCCCATACGTGAGCCCATTTTCACATGAGACCACTTTCAAAAGCCCTATGGACTGCTGATTTCTCCCCCATGCCTACCAATATCAACTGCACATGTATTCACCAACAAATACCCAAATACCTCCACCACTGCCTGCCCAGCTTGGTGTCACTAGAGTTCCAGCTTGGAGCCTTCACAAAAGCATTCACAACAAATCCATCACTCTCACCAGCTTTGGAACTCTGGTCCCATCATTGTGCCACTCATGGCATGCTCAGTCTTTTGTGGAAATTAGGATAGCATCTAATTTCTAGGGATTATTGTGTCTATTGGCCCATAAAACCCTGTATTCTCTCTGAAACTAGAGATGGGACTCACAGGTGGCTAAAGCACAAACGTAGAGATGGGACAATCACAAGGAAGGGGAGAGACAAAGAATGCACCCCAACTCAATCAGGCCTGTGTCCCACACAGGGACGTGGCCAATATTCGTCCCATTGTGGCTGCAGTTCCCACTCTGAACCGTGGCAAGTTGGAGGCGACTGAGATGCAGAGGCTGCTCCCCTCTGCCATACAACTTCCCAAGGCTTCTCTTAAGATTTCAAAAGGGCCCAAGTGCATCTAGTGTTGGGATCTCACAGAGACTCGGAGGTACCACAGCATCCTCCAGCCCAGAACCAGTTCACCCCTCACCTCAAGGGGGCTCAGACTCTGTCTCTGGATTCATGGGGATAGAAGTGTGTGCAAGTGAAGGGATATCATCTCAAAGACTGACTTATGCCTAGTCCATGACCCCTGTCTGCATCCCTGTCTCCAGCACCACTTTCCTCTCTTCCTTCCATCCTCATATCAAACAAATCCATTTAGCAAGTGTGTCAAGGAACAAAAACATGACAATCACCTATCCTCTCATCATAAAAGCCCTAAGGCTAGCAAACATGGGTCCCACCAGAAACACAGGCATGAACTCAGACTCTGATCCTCCCTGCCAAGCCTCAGTGGAGTGTGGACTCCCAGCCTCCTGAGACAAGGAAAAAAAGTGGCCTAGCCAAGCCACCTTGGATGCAGCTGCACACTAACTGAACTTATCAGTGCCTCTTGCTCTCAGTTGTGAATAAGAGGGGAGGTGGTGTTTCACAACCCTGGACATAAAGTGTAGTCTCTAGGCTTTTGAGTGTGCCCTGGCCACTCTCTATCTGCTCAGGCCCTCCAACCCACACTGGCCTATTATCCAACCTCCTTCTAGGGCCAAGCTCAATCCTACCTCTCAATTTCTGCTGCCTTCCCCAACACACTGCTCCCAAAATTGAGCAGAGCTGGCTCTCTGTAATCATGCTGGTGCCAGCAGCAATGCCACCCCACTGACATAATTCTGAGTCCCAACCTAGGCACTCCAGCTGTCCTTGCCACACCTGGCCCTGTTTGGGCTCTGGCTCTTGTTCTTTTCTTTCAAGTACATGTGTTTTGAAATTTTGTGTCTCTACAGCCACAGATCTGCAGCTACAGCAGGGTAGAGCTCATGAGGGTGACATTTTGAGCCATGTCCAAGCCTATCAGGACTGTTAACTGGGTGACTGCTGGAACACAGTGATGAGTGATCACATGAGAAGTGATTGGACCCACCTTGCCTATCAGGGGCTTCCTTTTAGGACAGGAGTGCTAGGAATGGGAGCCCCTGGTATGCGATGCTTTGGACATGGCGTGACCATGGGCTCTCTTTCCTGCCAAAATTGGCTCCACTGACCATGGAGAGCACTGTCATTCCTCATGGCTAACAATAGCCATGGGCCCCAGAAAGGAACCCACACTCAAGACCTATACCTGAGTGTGAGTGTCCTCGAGGAAATGAGGTCTCCTGATCCCATGTGCAAAGGGGTAAGTCCTCTAACTCCAGCGGCCATGAAGGGACATCTGAGTTTCACTTGTCCTTCTTTCCCTCTGATGAACCCAGGGTGTCCTCACATTAACCACAGTTAGGACCCTGGCCTCATTCCCCAAGGAGGATCATTAGGCTCCATAAAGGACAATCTCTAAGATGCTCAGTGGACTAACACCCTCTGCCCAACCCATAACCCTATTCACCCAAGGTGCAAGAGGATTTCTATTCAAAAAAACCAGGAAAGAGACAGCATTTCTCAAGAACATTACTGGGTGAGGGAGTGCTTAATGGATGGAGAACTATGGCCACCACCAACTTATAGGAGCATATATACCCCTTTGGGAACGGGTCTATACACTTTTTTGTTGAGAGCAAGAGCAAACCGCTCCCAGGAGGCAAGATAGAGGGGCCTGGCTCCACCCGCTCAGCTGGTGTGGCTCAGTGATGCTGGGGCCCCAGCAAACTTCTAGCTGATTGGCTCCTCTACAGAGACACTCATTGGGCTCTTTCCCTGCCCTTTCAGACCACAAAGCTGCTGATTGGGGGAATCCTTTGGCTCTGCCCACGTGATCAGGAAGTCTGCCTTAAGAGCGGTAAAATTAAAAAATGACCTAAGATTTCTGGTTGAGAGTGCTCGCTGGAAGTGCTGTAGGTGGCAGTTGGGCTTTCAGGGAATTCCTGGAGAGCTTGCCTGGTGCGGCATGGGTGCTAACAATAAAGTTCGTAGGGCTGGGGATGTGGCTCAAGTGGCAGCGTGCTCACCTGGCATGTGTCTGGCCAGGGTTCGATCCTTAGCACCACATACAAACAAAGATGTTGTGTCCGCCAAAAACTAAAAAATAAATATTAAAATTCTCTCTCTCTCTCTCTCTTTTAAAAAATAAATAAATAAATAAAATAAAATAAAAAAGTTTGTTCCTGCTTGAAAAGTGGCTCCTGAATTGTGCCCAGCCAGACTGAGGCATTTGGTGGCCCATATGGGAACCACTGAGGGTAAGTGATAAGGCAAACTGCTCGACCCTTAGGGCAGGGCAAGAGGATGGATAGACATTTTCAGATTCTTCTTTAATTTTATTTCACTTTTGTTTTAAGTTGCCTGTCCCTGGAGATGGGTGAGATGGAAGAAAAACCGCTCACATGTGAGGAAAAAACTATTTGTGTCTGAGGAACAGATAGGGAGAAAGGACAGATGGACATTTCAGAAGGATAGAAAGGCTGATAACAATGATTTTTCGTTCCATTTTTGTTTCATTTTGTTTCAGTTTTCTTTTGCATTATCTTAGTGGGGGGTATCTTCACGAAAATATGGAATTAAAAAATTAGTAAGAACCTAAACAAAAGGGCATTAAGTAAAGTGCTAGAGGAAGGAAGCATCTCAGTAAAATCAAGAAAAAGAGTCTTTGCACAGTGATGAAGCTAAGAGCTTACATGATGGAACACAGCATCAACTGGGCCCAAATCCAATATCTGATATTCTTGTAGGAAGAGGAGAGTCTGGACCCAGAGACCAGGGAGATTTGGGGATATAGCCTATGTGAGTATGGAGTCAGGAGGGAATGCCCATATGGGAACCACAGATCGTGGGCAGCAGTAAGAGTGTGGACAAGGGCTGATAGAGTTGGGGGAACATTCCCCTAGAAAACTGGGAGGGGTTGTGGCACTGGGACAGCCCAACACCTATTGTGTTGAGCCTCTAGAGCTCAACAGAAGACCCTTCCTCTGTTGTCAGCCACCCAGTTAACAGGGTTTGGTTGCAGCAGGCCTAGGACTCAGCTGAAGGTCTGAGCACGTTGGCCATGCAGGTTAGATATGGGCCACAGATATGCCCTGATTACTGTAGGGTCTCAGCCCTGAGGCAAGACAAGCACTAAGTCGGGCCAGCTGGGGAAAGGGCTAGGAACACACTGTGGGGGCTGGTACCTGTGTTACTGGGAGCACTTCTGATCCCAATTCCCTGATCTGCTGCCAACACAGGCTACAGAGAAGGGTACAGTGATACAGAGCACAGATCTGCCCCACTCAGTGGGCCCAGGCATATACCATGGCCAGCAGATTCGTGCCATGTCCGTTGAGTCCTGAAGTGGCCCCCACTTCCCATCCTGAGAGCTCTTCCCTTCCTCATGTGCCGCTACTTCCCCACTGTCTCTGGCAATATCTACTCGGTGAGATGACAACATCCCTGGGTACTGCTCTCTCATCCCAGGACACTGTGGTCCCACACACCCTGATGAAATGGGCCACCTAGAGGCTGTTGAGGCTGAATGGCAGGTGTTGTCTTCTGGCACTTTATTATTTAAGTTAAAAAATAAAAAACAGGACTTAGTGCTCAAAAATATTTGATTTGCACATCCTCATTCCCCCACCCCAATATTTACATTATTCCCTCAACATGTGAAATCTTACTAGCAGAAAGTTAATTTTGTATTATACAAAGATGATTGAAATAACATTGGTATAAATAATCAATTACCATACTTTCAATTTTTGCTCTCCTTTCCTGTTAGAAACTCTTTGGATACAAGATAACAGAGGACAGACTCATGGAAGTGCTTGAAATGACAAGAAACTCCCATTCAAGCTCAGCATTCAGTCTGGGACAGGGTAAGACCAGGCCACTTTGATATCTGCTCCAAAGAGTCTACCATACAGAATACTCTGACTGGTAACTGACTGAGCCATAGGAACTGGCTAGAAAAGCCTTCACATCTTGAATACATTCTTTACCTCAGAATACTTAACAAGCATTGATATTCATTTTTTGTCACCTTGCTCCCCAGCCAACCATTCTTCAACAAATTCAAAGGAACAACTCATGCAAGTACACACAAAGAGATGTTCACTACACATATCCATGTGTGAAAAAGACAACTGGTATTTCTAATTTGGGCTATTTCAAGTGAAATCCCTTCTGCATGACCTCCACAAACGAAAAGAAAATATATGCAAAATTCCCAAGTAGAAGACAAGGTACACTTGCCAAGGAGGCAGTGCCAATAATTTTGACACTCCAAATGAAGTGTGTGTGTTTAGGAGGAGTCACAGTTTCCATGAGAAAGTCCCATGAAATCAATTAGGAAGATCCATGCCCTACCATGCAAGAGATGTGACCTTGAAAGAGTCACTTAGTCTTAGTAACCATCATCACTAACCACTAAGTCAATGAATAAAGGTCCTCAGGTGTCAAGCTACAAAATGCGGGATGAACAAGGATGAGGATGGGTGGGAGAATTCTCCCCCTCCAACACAATTAGTGAAAGTTGTACCTGCCCTCAAGTGGCTGGGGGACTTGGGATCCTGACACAGAGGGGGATTCCAAACCTCACTTCCCCTGACCCAGGCCAGAAGATCAGGTAGAGTCCAAGGACCCTGGGGTGGCCCACTGGCAATAAAGGTAAAAAGGAACTAGGGATCTGCCTGGACCCTCAATCCCCTACTCTGAGCAGGGTTGCATGATGAGGCCAGAGGCCAACCACAGCAATCATCCTTTACGGGAAAACTGAGGGACTGCAGGCTGCCTCTGTCTCACTGAATCAGGGTGGTGTTTTCATAAATCAAGACCACTTCCTCACATTTGAACAGCAGCTTATGTACTGACAGCACAATGCTGGCTTGACTCAGGCTCTGAGAAACAAAATAGAAAATTCATAGCAAACCCATCTTTAGCTCTTCCACATCATCAGGGGCTCTGATTCAGTTCCATCAAGAAAGGTGTCTGAAATGGTGTCTAAACATTCTGGGGACTCCCCTCTGTGTGAAACTTTTCAAAAAAAGGGGATCAAATCTCATGAAGCAACTCTTCTCTCTTCTAGCCCATGGGCAATGCAAGGAACCTGCATGATACTAGATGTTCAGTTCTCTCTTCTCATGTCTTCTGGAAATGAATCACTAATGCTTCCTTCAATGTGAAGCAGAAGCATGCATTCCCAGCTGCACAGAAGTGTTTGAGGGCACTGTCTCCCTTAAAACCAAAGAAGAAAAACAGGTCATTAAACAGGCATATGGATTAGAGTACACAATCAATGAACTGTCCTCCCTGGAGCCTTCCACAGGACCATCTTTCACATTTACAAATCAATGCTTAGCCATTCTGAAAGACCAGGAGACCATGATGCTCATCACCAGGAAGTTAATAAAAAACTTGAACAGAACAGCATGGATTGCAGAAGGTGGCACACCAAGGATCTTCAGCACAGCTGCTAGAACACAAGAGCTTAACTTCAGTATTGACTTTCTGCCACCTACCAAGTATGATATTAGTGTCAAGCACAACATGCAGACATCCAAGTAGCAGATGACAACCCACATCCATTCATAGAAGTGGGCAACATCTGCATTGGAACAAGGAAGTATCTTATCCTTACTCATAAAAGTCATCAGAAACAAAGAATAAAATGGATGCAAGACTTCTCATTTCACTTTGTAGCTGTTGAGATTCCCTATTAAATAATACCTCCTCCAAAATGAAAAGTATCTCAGACATGTCTCAACTATTCAATGGATGACATTTTAAAAACTATGGCCTTTACTTACTATTTATGTATGCTATATCCCTGCCTAAGGCTCTTTGGGAAAGGAGCACATAGAATTGGATCTTTGAAAATCTCTCATTTGCTGATAAATATTACTGCCTATTTCAGGCACGACAAAGTAAAAAGTGAGACTTTGGATACTCAAAGAACACAGTGTTATGGGACTGGTGTTCCTGATTCATAGACAGCATATGGTTTCTATAAAAGCCAGTGAGGGAGCAAGAGTAATGAAGCTGATTGAACAGATGACCTCAGGGGATACTGATGGATAGGCCAAACTGAAGAACATGTTCCAGCTAACCATTGGTATTTGGGCTCCTGAGCCCAGACCTGTTTTTAAAAAAGGTGCAGACAGGCAGTGTTCATTTACAAAATGTCTACCATTTAAAAGTGGATAATTTCAATGGCATCTAGTTACACATCTGAGAGAATAAAATTCATAAACTGGCAGACCATTTTAATGAAAAAACAGATGATACATACACAGATAAAACCTTGTCTTTACCAGGACGGCTATAAATATATTTTATTTGGCTTAGATGCAAATATCTTTCAATAGGATTTCTGATATCTGAATGACCTTATTCGATATTATACTGCACAGATCATAAGGCTTTCTTTATAGAATATTCTCTTCTTCTTAAAGCCTCACATGGAAAATGTCTCACAGGACATATGAGGGGAATGACCCAAAGGATGAGAAAATGGCTGGAACCGTTCTCAAATGAGCACATATAGCCTGAAGTTTGAAGGCACCTAATTGTACTCTAAAACAATGATGAACCTATTTCAGCCATTAATGAATAAATATCACCACTTTACCACTTGAACTAAATCACAGCAATTGGAAACAGATGATCATTTGCTTTGATACCTTTACTTCCATTTCATTACTCAGAGATGATCAACTCTATATTTAAAGTGATGCAGATTTATTACAGAATGCCTAAGATCCTGAGGATATATTTTAGCTCAGCCCATGGTATTGCTTCATTATTTTATTATTTTGTAAGTTATAAAATATAATTTCATGTTGGATGATATATTTATGGTTTGAATATTCAAATATATCCTATACTCATCCAACATTGTTCTTCCCAAAATGATAGCCCAATTTCTGTGCTTCCTCACTTACTGTTCAGGAATTATACTAATTGTTTAAAGGTTCTAGAGGACCTGTTAGTTTCATAATTGAAAAACAATCCAACATACACCAGATCACGTTACATGTACAATAAGAAAAAAAATAAGGTCAGCTTACAGCAGTGGGCTGCTGCCTGCCCTAGGCTGGGAGGAGCATTGGCAATGAAACCAGGGCTGCTGGGCAGCAGAATCCTCCAGAGCCCTGCTGGGAGCCCGGAGCACTGCATAACCATGCTCAGCCCTGGACAGATGCACATGAGTTCCCATCACAGGCTAGAGTGTGACAGTCCCAGGTGCATGCCTGTTATGCCAGGCACCAAGGAGGCTGAGGCAAGAGGAACATTTGAGGTTAGCCACGGCAACTTAGTCCCTGAGGCCAAGGGGAAAAATTTACAGGGGTCTCTGAGGGTGTAGCTCAGGTAGGTCACTTGCCTAACAGGCTCAGGGCCCCGAGTTTAATGCCCAGAAACCACATACACCAAAAAGTGAACTTGGAACATGGTTTAAAGCGGTGGGTCATGTACACAGAAGAAAACAGGAAAGGGTTTTTAAAGCGAGGACTTAAAACAAAATCCACAGGTTCACAGGAAAAGGAGACAGAGTCAGTGAGACCTGAAATACCTGGGCAGGTCTCTCTTTTAAACAGGCCTCCTGCTCCCCAGGTCACACTGGGCTCCTCCATCACCCTCCCACTCTCCACGGTGCCTGCGGGTCAGGCCACCTCTTCTCCTCTGAGGTCCACAGTGCAGGCCACACTGCTGAGGCCACCACATCCTGAACAGGACCCTACAAATTAAAATCCATCCAGCTGTGAACAGAAGCTCCGCTGAGGAAAAGCCCTCAGGTGAGAACTGGCCAGCAGGTAGGGCGGTGGGCGCTTTGGGGAGAGCGCTGGCGGCTCCAGGGGACAGGCAGCCCGGGACCAGTCTCCAAGGCAGCGGCAGAATCCTCCTGGGGTCCCACCCTCGTGTGGGCGTCTAGACTGGGGCCGCTCCTGGCCAGCCCACCTTCTCCCCTCCTGGACCCCCAGAGAGCCCGGACCCGCCAGCTGGGACCCACAGTCCCCGGGAGCTACTTCCGGGCTCCTCCCCCATGGAGCTCTGTGTGACCCTGGCTCCTGTTTGTGCCCTGGTGTAGGCCCCACCCGTCTCCCTGGGGATGGCCCCACTGCACTCCACATCCACCTCTGTGTGCTGAGGGCGGTGCTCTTGGCGCCCTGCCTGCCAGCCTGTCAGCTCAGTTGCAGACCTAGCATGGGAGAGCAAATAACTAGCCACCTCACCTGACCCAACTTCCTAAGTGTGAGACCTGCCACTGCCTCTCGTGGCCATGGGACCACAGTGGACATGGCCCTGAATGATAGACTTTCTCTTGGGAAATGGCTCCTCAGCCAGGGGGATGGGACTGCTGCCTAGAAGGACGGGGCCCCTGAAAAGGCACCTGCCACTCTCCTTGTTTGCAAGGGGACACTGTGACATAGGCCAGGCCGGGAGAGTGGTGACCTAGAGCAAGGCCCAGATAGAGCGCTGGATGGGCATTGCTTGTAAAATGACTGCTGTGGGTCAGAACACCTGTAATGCTCGAATTCAGGACCCCCCAAAGACCACCAGAGACCCAAGATCGATGTAAGCGGCAAAGAGGTGTTTATTGCGAGCTAGCTCGGTCCTCCGCACACACACACAGCAACTGGTGATGCTGAGAGGCCCAGAGCCCAGGGTTTGGAGCATTTTTATACATTTTTTGGAGAGGGCAGGGACTTCACATACATCATAGCATCCTTTAGCAAATCATCACACACCGCTGGAAAATCAAATAACAACTCTAAAACATGATTAGCACATTCACTGGAAGGAACAAGTTGGGTAGGGGTGATTGGTCAGTGCAAAAGGGATATTCATTTGAACTGATTGGTTTAAGCCAAGAGGGGTGTACGTGCTGAACTACATGGTTTCCCAATATGTTATCAACCACCATAAACTACTGGGAGGGTTATCTGGCATCCCAGGTATTTCTCTGTCTCATGATGATTGGTGGCTGCTAGGGGGCTGCTATGGATACCCACCTAGCCTGACTGAGTCAGGGACACCTGGTGAAACAGATCTCTCCTGTTATTTGTAGATAAACAACTTAGCAGGGTGGGAATGTGCCTAGGAGTGCTCTGTGGGATTTTCCAAGGACAAAGGTCATGTTCCTTTCTTGGACAGGCTTTACTCTGAGATAAAGGCTGGTTTTTCACACCAACAACCAATTACCATCTGCCTTAATAGTCATTAGGAAAGTATCACTCACAACCATTTTTCTACCTCTATTATGTAACTGTATTTCATTTCCCATTAGTAAGGTCATGGGCAAGTGTTGTTCTGTGCTTGCTTCTGTCTCTTATCCCAGAGGCCCTGGTACTCTTTGGTCTCCAGGACTGGAAGATCTCTTATCATAGGGGTTTTTTGTTAATTTTTTTTTAAATTCAGTATATGTGACAGCAGAATGCATTTTGAATCATTGTACACTATTGCAACACGACTTTTCATTTGCCTAATTGGACACGATGTAGTGTGTAGCATCACACCCTTTGTTACTCATCCATGTACCTGGGGAAATAATGTCCTTCTCATTCCACCATCTATTCTGCCCCATACGTCCTCCCCTCACCTATCTTCCATTTGATCAAAATTTCTCCATTTCTTACATTCCCCCCATTTTTGATCAGCATCCAGTTCTTAGAGAGAACATCCAGCCTCTGGTTTAATGGTATTGGCTTACTTTACTAAGCATTATACTCTCCAACTCCATCCATTTACCTGCAAATGCCATCATTATATTTTCTTTTAATGCTGAGTATTATTCCATTGTGTTTATATAGGACAATTTTTTTGTATTCAAAGCAGAACATCTCTGTTGCTTCCACAGTTTAGCTATTGTGAATTGAGTTGCTATAAACATTGGTGTGGCTGCATTACTACAGTATGCTGATATTAAGTCCTTTGGGAATAGACCAAGGAGTGGGGTAGCTGAGCCAAATTGTAGTTACATTCCAAGTTTTCCAAGGAACAATAGAGTTTTTAACTGACTGTTGGACACTTGATGGTACTCCATGGGTTAGTCCAAGCCTGGTTTGCATCTTACTCCCCCTATCCTCTGGGATGAGCCAGATGCTCAATTGTGTAATCTGCAGTAAAGATGGCTTTCCTATGTCCTGTCCCTCATCAGCTTGCAGTTCTGGGTCTGCCTGCAAGATGGAACTGAGCAGTGGATGCACAGGCATTGCTCCAATGTCCTGCTACCTCCTGAGATGGAAGGAACAACTCTGAAGTTTGTTGTATATCCACCCCCACCCCCACTTTTGCTGTCTCTCCTTGAAGTCCTAAGTGACCTCATTCCACTGGTTCTAACAAGACTTTAGACATTCCCCTTCTACAAAACAATGGTGTTTCTCCTCTGATCAATACTTGTCATTCAACACCCACATTTGCAAGTTTCTGCAAAGATAAAAAATTAGGTGCTATACTAAAATTCTCAGAACAGATGCTCTAGCATTGAAAATGCTGCAGAGACATTTGGCTACACCACAAACAAGCTCTACCATTGACTTCAGGTCCTTCCCTGTTAGAAAAGGAGGCCAAGTGCTATCCAGTTGTAGGTAAGAAGATTATCTCTGTTCTCTGGCTTTAATTCTTCAGAATCAAACACATATATACAAACACACAAACACTCTCTCTCTCTCTCTCTCTCTCTCTCTCTCTCTCTCTCTGCAATAAAATTTGGACCACAGCACCCATATCAATATTTTAAATATTAATTATTTACAGAAGAAGGTTGTAGAACATGTTTTTGTTTGATGGTATTGTTTTTCTAATTTTTCAAGAGGCTAGGAGCAAAGAGGATCCTGTGAATGTCCTCCTTAAAGTCTCTTCCTTTCTGGCAAGTCTCATGGGTTGTACAACAAAGAAGGAGAATGATTTTGGAGGGAAGAACTAAGGAGCCAAGCCTGTGAAATCAGATTTGTTGTTTTCTGGCACAGTTTGGAACACTGACCACCTGAGCCCAAAGATCGTCCAGAGAGTCACCTTTGAAAACACTTGTCTTTACACATGGAAGGCACATCTTCAGGGAAAGATTAAAGGAGGGAAATGTAACTTATAATTACTGTTAAGCATGTGTTAGCAGTTGTATATATTAACATGGCCCATGAAGAATGTCAAATTTATGCCCCTTTTCCAAACCACACACACACACACACACACACACACACACACACACACACACACAAATTCTAACAATTAAAACATCCATGACATCCTATCAAATAATTGTCAAAAATGGTAAAGTTATATGTATAGCAAAGGAATTTCAGAATAAGCTTCTGAATTTGTAAAATGAATCAATTATTAAAACCCATCAATATGATGTCTCGAGGTAAGCTACATCAAATATATGTTTATTCAGTGCAAAGTGTTTGTTTCATTCAAGAAAATGTTTCATGATACAAATAGGCCAGGAACTGAAACGTGGAGACTTTCTCAGTTGAGAGAAGCCAGGAACTTTGTGTTTTATTGGAGAGTTTCTGCCTAAATCTCAGAAGCAGGACCTCAATGACAGGACCAGATAGTGGGTTTATTGGAGAATGTACCCCATTCCTAAAATGATAGTATGGATCATAGCCCGCTAGGCCAAGGGTAGTTTTGGCTTCTGCCTTCTATTTAATGCCATTTTCCCCTCTCTGCTCCACCCCCTCCCCAGCTTACTTTTTAAAGCCCTCTGTTCTGCCAGCCATAGTGACATCTTCTGGCCAGACATAGGAAGTCACAAATCTGTGGGAACCCTCTCAACCAAACCTTTTTAATGCTGCCATTTATCACAGTGGCAGGGGTGCCGGCCCTGGTGGGCTGGGCGTCATGTCATTTCTTCCGTACCCACTCCCAAGAGAGCAACTGTGTCTCAAGCAGCCAGTTTCCCACCTTCCATTCCCAGAACTGAAAGTCAGGCAGATGCTAACCCCAATGCTAGCATGGGTGCTGGAAAAGAAGCCACCACACAAGGTGACAATATACTTGACTGGATGCTTGGGGACTGAAGCAAGGCAGTTCTCACCCACGTCAGCACCCTCCTCATTTTCAGCAGGCCTCTGCCTGTGGCTTGGAGAGGAGTGGAGCTTTCTGCCCCACCTGGCCCTGCTGTCTCAGTGCTTCTTTCAGGGCAAACTTGCAACTATGTGAGTGGAAAGGGGATTATTTCAACTCAGAGTTTATTTTCTTCTGAAATAATGCAGGAGATGCCCACTTTGCATTTCTGAGAAGTTTATTGTGTCCTAAGAACTCCACGTCATTTTTGGCTTCTCAAAGTGGGGGTCCCTTGGTCAGCAGCACCAGCATCCCTGCTCAGAGCTTGTTAGAAATGCTGCCACTCAGAGGTGCTGGAGTATTGCACTGTCAAAAGCCACATTTGAAACTAGCTCCTAAGTGATACCTGCACACACCCAAGTTTATGTGCTTGTACTCCACACTGGGTTCCTCACCTTGGTGCCCTTGGCCCATCAGGCCAGATCCTTCATAGTCTGCAGAGGTCTTCCCCGAGCAGTGTAGCATTCAAGAGCACCCATGGTGCTACCTGAGTTGTGCACCAGCACCCTTGACTTGTGATAACTCTAAAGGTCTCCAGGCATTGTCAAATGTCCCCAAGGGAGGGGGAAAGTCACCTGTGTTGAGACCCATCAGCTTCAGGGTCACCTTGGACCTTATTACAAACACACATTATCAGACTGCAAACAGCTGGAGGTCTGAATCCACTCATTTCCACCTTCTCTTTCTTAATTTTAAGATGGTGTCCTCAGCTCCTGAAGAGCTGGGCTCGAGACCATGCCCATCCCCTTTCTGGAGCCAGGAGGAGACTATGAATGTTACCAACCAAGATTCTGAGTCACAGACCCCCAAAGGCTCAGCCACTGAGCTGGGAGACCCTGCAGGGTGGGCACCTTCTCCCACCAGGATGAGGAGCCCTGGATCCTTTTCCTCCTGTTTCCCATCAGTGATCAATTCCAGACCACTCTGTGGGGACCCAGTGCACAATATTTTCCTCTACAGGACAGACCAGCCTGCTCATGGCACATTATAATATGTGTTTTCTGTGGCATAATTTCCCCATAATTGCACTCTTTGGGGACAGGACATGACACAGGGGAGGGGGTTTAGCCAAGCACACTACTATGAGGTCCATGAGTACAATCGCTCTGTGTTCATGAAGTCCACAGGAAGGCGAGCTGTAGGAGGTTTGTGAAGAGCAGTTCTGCAGGTGGCCTTGGACTGACTCAGGCTCTCCTCTGACTCACTTGTGGTTCTACGAACACATACTGAGTACACTGGGTGAAGCACCTTGAGACCCAGGGAACCTATCAGAAAAGCTCAGGTCCTTCCAGTCCCCTCAGAGGAGCAACTAGGCTTTAGTGCTTTGGATCATGGGATGTCATTGCTCAAAGAATAAAAGCCAAGATGGGAGCTCTGTGAGTTCTCTTGGTTGTCCCATAAGAAGTGTTTGCAGAGATACTTGAGGAGTGTTCTCCTGGGACTTGTTTCTCTAGTGATCTCAAAGGATGCCTTTTCTGGGAATGAGAAACCTTTCCATGAAAGCCACATGTATGAAGACATGAATGGTTGGAAACATACTTTATGCACAGAAATATGAAAAAAGGTGCTCTATGTGTAATAACAATTGTAATGCATTTCACTGCCATGTTTTTTAAAATGAAATCAATTAAATATTTTTAAAAAAGAAAACAGTTAGCAATAAATCAGAGCTTACTGCCTGGTTCACACAGAAGTCTATATGGTGACTTGAGTTCTTATAAAAGTAAACTGCCAGTTGTGCAAGTTGAGCTGGCAAGGAGTCAGGAGCAGGAAGCTCAGATCCACTTCCCCACTAGGGTGCAGCAGTGGGATTGGCAGCAGGGAGAGTGGAAGAACCACTTGTTGATTGGATGGTGAGAATATGTATGGGGAGTTTCACAGGGTATAGAAAGTCATTGTCCTTTAGACAGTAACATGCTCCCTATGGAGGAGGTGTCAGGATCTAAATGAAGTATCATGGAATGGTGATGTTAGTAAAGCTGCCTTCTATTCCATGTCTGTCCTGTCAGAGCCTGTTTCAAACCATGCTTGAGTGGACTCTGAATGCATTTTCTGAAAAATGCCTGAAGCACTTTGTGACTTAGTGAATTGATGCCCAGGTATGACCTTGTCTTAGCTGAATTCACAATTTCCACTTCCAGGTTCTAGCAAACAGAAGAAGTCTGGTTTGTGAGAAGAGACACACAAAACACTGTTAGGATACCAGATCCTGGAAATGGGCACAATAAACTGTCTCCAGGAAAGCCTGCCTGTCCTCAAATCCCCTCCTCCATGGAGCCCTGAGCCTGCTGTTTGTGGAGGAGAGGCTCCATCTGGGCGATTTCTGCAGATACACAAAACATGAAGGAGCTGGAGCCCCACATTTGGTGGTCACAATACACAGAACTGTCCCAAGGTCTTATCCTGTAATGCAGAGGAAATGCCCTGTTAGCAGGACCTGAGGACAATTGCTGCAGCCATCATTAGCAGGCTCTGTGCTGGACAGAGAAGGCCATCACAGGGTCAGGAAGAGAGGAGAAGTATGCAGGGACCCTGGCACACAGTTGTGCTTGTATAGTCACTGTTAACCCTGAGCATAGCCCTGGGTGTTTATGGCTCTCCCTGAGCCTCCATTTCCTCCTGCTCACATGCATGTAATAGTAAATACTCCCCCATCCTGTTTAACTTCTGCCATGTACCTGAGGATGCAAAAGAGGGCCTAAGGGACCAAGCATCTCTCATACATAAATGAAAGTGGGTTTTCTCTCTCCTACAAAATATTAAAATGCAAAAGTCTAACTTTGTGTCTCTAGAGAGAGCAGTTTTGTACCAGGCAGAAAGGGATTGAAGACATATAGGAGCTGTTATTTCCCTCTGGAATCCTCTGGGCTGCTGTGGTGGCCCCTGAGGATTCCTGAGAGTAAGGAACTCCAGGCTGCTGATGGACAGGAGGAAGTCTCTCCATGACCCACTGCCCCTGAGCCAGGCTGGGATGCCACTGGGCCTTCAGGATGCAGCTCAGATGAGGCCTCCAGGTCTCTGCCTAGGGTTTTGCTGGTTCCAGGGTCACGAGCTGCCCACACTCCCACTTGTGTTCCCCTGGAGACAGAGACAGTGAGACTGAGGTCTGTGTAAATACAATATCTCACATGGTCCCTAAAATTGGAGATAAGACTGTTCCAGCCTTTTTTATCATCGGTCACTTGTTTTATCTTTTAATCTTCTCTCTAGTACTTGTCAAATGACTCAAAAAAGGAAAAACCCACTCACTTTCACTTGGGGTCCACTGCACTAGAATTTCTTCAGCTTTCTCTTGTAGGGTCTCTGGAAATGAACAAGAAGCACATTACCTAAAGCAGTGTTTTATAAAATGGGTTGGTTTATCAATTTGGGGCTCATAAATATATTTAGAATGTTTTTAAATTTTAAGGCATTACAGTCATACATAATCTTGGTCTATGGTGTTCCTGTTTGTATGTGCTCATGATCAACCATTGTAATGATGGAAAGTAGAATACAGGTGGAAGATCCTTTTTCTAAATAGGGAAAACTGAAAGTGCTTTAGACTTCAATGTTTTTTAGATTTCTGGAAACTATTCATCATTTACTAACTGAGCATTTCCATACAATAATTCAAAACCCACTGGAATCCATCCCAAAACTTTCAGATTTCTGAGCTTTTTGGATGTGAGAAATTTAGACTAGAAAGGCCCAGCTTGCCATATAATAAGGTGCAGTAAAATACAGTCACCCAGAGCACCCAGGATGTGACTGTGGATGGTGGAAGCATTGCTAGGTGGACTCTGTGTGTAAGGCATGTGCTGTGTGCTGTGGTCCACTCTCTGTTTTCTTATATTTCTAAGACAAGGTGACTGGTTGGCTGGGCTTGTCTGACACCTACTGGTAGATCTTAGGCATAACATGGTTAGGATTTTAGACTCTGGGTCCTATGGGGCTTCACTGCTAATCTTCACTATTGCTCAGGGAGCTGACCCTATTACATCCATCACTGGGACAGATTCTGTAAGGAACACAGATGTCCAGCTTATATCAATAATCTTTCTTGTAGCTGAGGACAAATGACTAACCAACAAACAGGGATTAAAAAGTGATAATTGAGAAGAGGGTTAAGGGCTAGACTCTGTGGTGCAGGTGAGAGGCCAAGGCTGTGGCTTCAGAGAGGCTCCTGAGGATGCAGGTGTGGAGGCAGAATCAGGGGCCCAGGCCTCCTGACCTCCCTGTCAGTGCAGCTTTGTTTCTGCCCTCTCAGAAAGATCCCAACTCAAGACCACACCACCTGTGCCTACTAAGAAGGCCCGAGGTCACACAGGCTTCTGTCCAGCCACTGGGAAGTTTGTGCTCTTAGATACAACATCAAAGATGGTCAAAGCAACATTTTAGATCAACACTGGTCAACAGAACATCCTGTTGCCACTAGTCACCAGTGTGTATTGACCACTTGAGACATAGCAAGTGCATCTGAAAGATTCAATTTAAAGTTTAATTTTATTTTAATTTTATAAACTCACACATGGCTAATCATCCACCATGGCTAGAATATACCAGCAACACAATATTCTGCTTCTCAACCCTCTGTAGGTAGCAATGGAGGCTCCAGAGAATCATGGTGCTTGGGTTCCAAGCTGTGCAGTTTCTCTGTGATTCAAGGACAACTTTGTTGACCCATTTCAGACATCATCAATGCACTGTGATAAATAAAATATTCCAAGATGTCCTCAATATAATTATAATTATAATTAATTAATTATAATGAAGAATGCAGGGTAGACAGAGATTTAAAAATCAATCAGATTTCTGAGCCCCAAATCAAAACCTCTGCTCCATGTTTTTGATTGATGGTTGGAATCATCAAAAACACATTACCAACCACAGGACATTCAATCTTAATGACTGAAGCTTTTGTCCATCAAGTACACTTAACCAATAGCAACAAGTGTGTCCCTTAGAAATGGCTACTTATCATGAAGATTGTCACTATCTGTGCTAATTCACCACTTTTATAATGGGTAGAGGTTCCCAGCTTCTGTGGCAGATGGCACTGATGGCTGGGGGGGGACCACAGCACCTCTATGTCTAGAATCTGTGCCTTCTCTTGCCAGATGCCCAGGGCTTTTAAAGACTTGCAAGAAATAAGTGGTAAATGTCTAAGGTTAGGAGTGTGATAATTAGAAAATTATATGACCCTCAGCAGCTCTCAGGGGCTCTCAGGCCCAGGCCAGAACTCAGCAGTTGGGTGGGGTCACCCAGGGCCCCAGGCGAGTAGCAGGGAAGGTCCCAGAGGGGCTGCAATGCCAGGTGCCACCAGACACTGGGCCTCTCCTCTCAGCCTCTGTAGGTGCTGGACAAGGGAGGGACTTTTCTTGGCCTCCTGAGGACACTGCTCAGACCCCCACCTTCCCTGTAGGAGTCCTGGGGCTTCAGGGTCATGTGTGACTGGGGTGTCCTCTGCCCAACTAAGAGCAGCTTCAATTTATCTTTATATATGAGTTTTCTTACATTATGTTTGTATCAAGAACAGACTCACTTGGAGGTGGGCCAGGAGGATGGTGACCCTGGGGCTCTGCAGGGGAGGATGTGTCAGGAGCTTGGTCCCTGGCTGAGGTCTGGAGTCTACCATGGCCGGGGAGGTTCAGCACATCACAGCTGTGACTCATCCCAGCCACTAACACAGGGACAGAGGACATGGAAACAGGAGGGGGGAAGAGAAGGTGTCCAAGGTCACCTACACAGGAACCCTTTCTGGACAGCAGACACTGTGGAGGTCACATTGAATGAGAAAACAGTTTGTGTCTCAGCCCTGGAGACAGATCAGAAAGTCCCATGTGAGGGGGAATAAAAGGATGGAAAGTGAAAAAAATCATGAGCAGTTATGTCTTCACAGCACTGTTGAAAATCTGATCATCCAGGATGTAGAATGTGGCCAATTAACTAGTGATTTTTATATAAAATATTTGAAAAAGTTATCAATCACTGTAGGCCTGGTTGATTTTGCACACTGCGGAAGTTATATATATATATATATATATATATATATATATATATATATATATGTATATATATATATATATATATATATATATACATATATATATATATATATATATATATATATATATATATATATACATATATATATATATTTTTTTTTTCAATGAACAATGCTGAGAGGCATAGCTAAGTAAGAATGACACATGGCATGACCCAGGTCATTTGTAGTGATATTGCATGAAAGGTGACCTTGCTGGAGGACCAGGGCGAATCCGGGTTTAGGGCAGATCAGGGTTTAGGGCATCTGGGTTTAGGGCGATTCCAGGTTTAAGGTGTATCCTGCTGGGAATAGGGCGTGTTCTGCTGCCTCCGGGCGCCCCTCCTTAAGTTCCCCTTGAGTTCTCCTGAGATTCAGAGGGTATTTGGGATGCAGAGCCTGGTGAAGTGTGTGGATTTTCCACAGAATGTGCGTGTAGAGTGCCGGCGACAGTTCGAGAATAAAGAGTTGCTGTTTGAATCTACAAGGTGTGTGGTGGCTTGTGATTTTGTGCCCAGCTAGACTGCGGCAGAACAATGTTCTTTTGAGCTCTTGAGGTTTCTCCTCTTCCCAAGTGCCCCTCCTGGTCTTGTTGTTGCTGTCCCCTATTGGCCATGGGCTCCTTCCTCCCAGCTCAAATGCATCTCCAGATGCCCTGGGCCTTTCCTGATCCATGCAAAGGAACAGCCGCACACACCACACACCACACATCACAGCAGACTCCACACACAATTCAACAGGGATTGAAATGATTCTGCTCCCTTTCCTTCCTGCAGTCACTTTCCTGCATGCCTTGGTCCCCACAACCATGAGAACATCAGTGCCTGGGTCGCACACTGGCTCAGGTGCATCTGCCTGTGTGAGGGCTGTTACTTATTCCTGCAAAGTCTGCCATGCAGCTGAATACCCTCAAGCACAAGAATATGTCCTGGCTTTTGTATTACATAAAAATATGGTGATCTCAACTAAACTCCAGGTACAACTTTCACAGTTGAAATGATCAACTGGGCAATGAAAAGGAAAGTTACAAGAGCAACAAGGATCTTTTGAAATGATACAAAGACAGATTGTGTTAGGTGCAGGACAGGCTGAGTAAGCTGTCTGCAGGGCATGCCAAACAAAGTTTGGTGTAGGATGACCTGGCTTCTCTAACCCTCCATCTGATTCTTTATCACCTGTTTGCTTCAAGCCCAAATGCCCAAGCCCCTGCTCAAGGCTGAACACTTAGCCTGCCGCTCAAGGCAGAGCACTTAACCCCCTTGTGTGCCAATAAGGCAGCTTGCAGACCCAAAACCAAATTAGATTTGGGCTATAAAAATTCCCTCCTGCTGGGCCTCTCTCTATCTCTCTTGCTCTCTGTTGCTTTCTGTCTCTCTCTTGTGCGTGCTTTCTCTCTCTCTCTCTCTCTCTCTCTCTCTCTCTCTCTCTCTCTCTCTCTCTCTCTCTCTCTCTCTTCCTCTGTTGCACTGCTGCAATAAAGATCTCTTGGTTGCTCTGAGTGTTGTGGTCACTTTTCTTTCATTGGTGCCGAATTCCGGGAGAGGGTTTAAACTCACTTTGGCTCCCTCTTCCTTCAGAACTACCACTCACTGGATGGCCTGAACCCATTTTCTCAACCGCCAGAACTCCATCCACAACTGGCCTTTGATTGGTGAGTTTCCCCTTCCTGAAGCCCTAAACCCAATAGTGTCAGCAGGATTTGGCCGTTGATTGTTCAGCAAACCTCTTTGCCCACCTGTGGGGAGGAAAGCACCCCACCACAGCCTTCAAGGCCACAGTGGCCCTCAGGGACTCCTTCCTTGGGCAGATTAGACTCCTGGGTTCAAAATTATTTCCTTCCCTTCGCAGCTGGTAGTTTACCAGCATTGGCTTTGTAGGCCTCCCTCAAAGGACTTTGTAACCTCCAAGGACACACAACAGAGAAACAAACATCACATCCCACCCATAACTTCATGATCTCTGTGGCTCTCATAAAGCCCTAGTCCTCGCACCTTCAAGATTCACAGCTAGAGTGACGCTTACCCTCCCCTTCTACTCTCTTCCCCTGTCTCTCTCTTTCCCCCCTTTCTGGCCCTGGGAGTCTCTGACCTCTCCAGGAGGGTTCCCAAAAAGCCTTAGCCAAGGTCTCCTATGGCTATGGCTCCATCCAGGATGAGAGCTTCGACTGTCAGGATTCGGTGATGACCAATCTCTACAGCTCGAACCTGTCACTAAGGCACTCCAGATTTTTGGCTCTAGTAGGGACCCTCCTTTTGACAATAAATCAGTTTCCTCCTTCTCTCTTATACACAATCTTTTTGTCTCCTTCCTTCTCCCTTATACTACGTTTGCGTCCTCTTCCCTCCTCCTTATACTACATTTGCAACATGTGTAATATATTCTCTCTGCCAGTTGACTCTCTCCTACAATGCCTCTTGGATAACCTCAAAACCCTTTCCTTGAAATCAGACATTAAACCCCCCAAATTGATCAAATATAGCACCCTGGCCTGTCCCATTTATCTATTCCTTATACAACCAAAGCAGATGGCCCCATTTTGGGTCCCTGGATCCCTCCATTCTAAGAGATGGGATCTCTACAATTACTGTGACCATTCAAATAAATGGGCAAAGAGCTGCTATGTCCAAGCTTTCTTCTTGCTCCATTCCAATCCTGCTCTTTGCACCTCTTGGAAACCTCTCAACTTCTTCTAGCATGCAAATCGACTCTCCCAACTACCAATTCCCAACTTTCTCCTCCTTCAGACTCATCCACTACAATTGACCCTGCTAATAAACCTCCACCTTATTGCCTGGATGAAATATGTCATCACCCTCAACCTTCTGCCCCAGCCCCTCCACTGTCTCACCCACCTCAATAGCCTGCTTTCTCCCCTCCAATTACTAGATCAAAAACCTACACAGCTTCCCTTCCTCAGACTGTTGCCTCATTGCATGAGGCATCAGGTACTAAAGGTATCCTTCCACCCACTCACTCCTCTCTTCTCCTGTCAGTGCCCACACCCAGTCCCACCAGGTCCTCTTACCAGCTAACCCAAAGCTCAAAAGAGCTTAAGAGAGCCCTCAGACCCCTATCCACGATCTAATAAAAATGGCCTTTAAATTGCTTTGTCATCACTGAAAACAGGTTACTAAGAATTTAAACTCCCTTACAGGCTTATTGGGATATTCACTCCCATCTACGGCTCTGTTCTACCTGTTCTACTCTTCAAGTTTTCCTTGCTAGGGAAAATCCCAAACCCCTTTCCCATTATTCTTTTACATCTTGTTCCTCATTCTCAGATCCACTGGAGCTGCTCTCAGCCCCACCTTCCCATCTTCCCCCTCCCTACCAGGCCCACAGAAAAGTCTTAACTGACCTTCTCCAGTAATATTCACCCTGGCTTTCAGCAAAAGAATCTCTACAAGAGTTTAGTGTAGATAAACTTCCCTTTTTCACTTGGCCACTGGCTGAAAAAAAAAAATTAGCACTCCTGTTGGACATCCCTTTACTAGTTTTTCACACACAAAAAAAAAAAATGTAAACAAGGCCTCTGGCCTTGCGCTGGGCTTCACAATAATGGCTGTATTTCTAAGATAAGGGATTTACTAACTGGGATCCATGGTAACAGATGGCAGGGGGTGAAAAGAAAGGGAAGAAAAAGCTCTCCCCCTCCCAGGTGTCCTTGAAGGGTTAACTTGCCCAGAACAGAGGGAAAAAAACCTACTTTTTGTGAACTTCCACAGACTGTGAACTTCTGAGCCCCTTTCCTTACATGCTGGGTGCAAAATTCTGAAACTACCTAAACTTAGGGTTCAGGGGATTAATTGATTACAGAAGAAGCTTCGCACTCTGAATCTGGCTGCAACCAAATAAGACTGTTTCCCTAACGTCGGTGCTGTCTTAGGTGCCTTGCCTTGTCCATCCCTACAAGAGTATAATTCTATATACTTAAACATTCTTCATTTTTTCATGAAATGGTCAACAGATGTGATTAATTGTGTACTGCAAATAACAAAATATCTCTTATTGAAATGGAATAACTTGCCTAAATTCAGAAATTTACAAGGATTGGTTCAAAGTATGAATAAAGAAGGAGTTAACAGATCGAAAAGATATATTAGAAGGTTCTAAGTATCGATTTAATAGAAGGAAAAGGTGTTTCTGGATAAGAGAGTCTATAAATAAGAGGGTTTAAGCAAGCAATAAGGAAGGTCTGTGTACGTTGGTTATATATGTAATTTTTTGAGCAAGTAATCTTGAAGGAATTAACCATTATATAACTATGGTTAAACAACAACTGTTATTTTGCAATATTTGTAATATGTTATTTCTTTAAGAGCTAAACCTGATTAATATAAAAACATCAATGTAATTGTGGTACTATTACTTTCTTTGTATATTAAATGTGTTCATATTTTCCTGGTATATAAGTCTTTAAGATAGAAGCTTTAAAAAAAAAAAAAGTATATCAAGCTGGTGTTCTCCAAAAGGTCACATGGTAATTTTAGGCTTATAAAAATAACATATTGGAAATATATTTATATCATTTAATTTCCTATAACTGGACCTGTAACCCATAAGATTAATATAAAGTTCCCACTGGGTACAATTTAAATGTAATATCATATTTTGTTAGCTAGAATTCATGTGACCTCAAGAAACAATATATAAACTTTATAAAATAACATTTAAAAACAAAGATCAGCTTCAATACTAGTACACTTTACCAAAGATTTATAAAGAGCCCGCCTTACCTGAGGTAAGGCTGTGCCTCCCATCTTACTACATGTCAGAATGACTCCAAAGTAGGCCAGACTTCAGCTAAAGCCCAGTACTCTTAATTTTAGGTGAAACTGACTTTGCTGGATGTTTACAATCAAGACTTAAATTAAAATAGCCAAGAAAACCAATATTTGGCTCTGGTCCTCTTAGTCAGTCTGAATCTAGGAACAGGAAACTTCTCTAAAACACTTTGCAACTCTGGGCCACATAACCTCCTGATCAGGGAGATTATTGTGACCACTGGAGAATGAAAAGCCAATCACTGCATTTGCTTTGAATAGGAAAGTCATTGGAGACAGGGGACATCCCTGATGCTTCCAAGGGAAGCCATATGGTCAAGCAAACTCTGGACCCATCCTAGTGCAAATGGAACTAGCAGAACTAAGAAGCTGCTCTCAAGTTCCCCCACGAGTGACCCATATGGGAACTCAGCTGACTCTTAAAACTAGATTGAAAAAAAGTCATTTTGACCAGCTTGATCTTAAACACCTACCAAAAACAGTTAAGCCAAAACACAGTCATTCCTGGGAGTAATGAAGGACAAGAACAACTAAAAAAAGAGAAAACAGCAACTAGCCAACAGTCTCCATGGGGAATGTTCAGTCAAGTATGGCCTTGGCTTATCCTCCTTGAAGGACCTCTATTAGTCCTCTTTATGTTTCTTCTAATAGGACCATATCAATCAAATTGCCTACAGAAGTTCCTGCAAGATCAGACACACAAATTTACTAATTAGTCAGTCAATCAACTACTTCTTTAAGACCACTAGCCCCTGATGCCCAAGACGAGATCTAGGACTCATGACCAACTCCTCTAGCTCCAGAGACTCTGCCCCCACATAAAACCCTCTTTAACAACTTTTCCAGATTTTACAACCCCTCTTTCACTTCCTAGGAATGACAACTACTCTCTGTCAGGTTCACTCTGCTTGTTCTGTCTGCTCTACAGTATCCCCTCAAGAAGCAACAAACCTAAACTTCCCATACATCAGATGATGAGTCACTAGCCAGGCAAAGACTGGTAGATCAACTTCACTCACATGCCTAGGCACAAAAAGCTTCATTACCTACTTACTTTGGTTGATAATTTTTCAGATTGGATAGATGCCTTCCCTAATTTCAGGAAAATTGCTGACACCATTGCCTCCATCCTCACTGAGGGGATCATTCCCACGTTCAGACTTCCCACCTTCACCCAGTCAGACAACGGTCCAGCCCTCACTTCCCAGGGAACATGCAGACCAGTGCCTTTCTGTGCCATTCACCTAGCACAACCAGGAACTGAATTGGACCCTCTTCAACTGGGTTACTCAGTCTTACTTCAGGGACTGTATTCTCAATCATTGGAACCTCTGTGCATGGGACCCCATACAGTCATACTTACTACCCCAATGGTGACCAAGCTTTTAGATATTCTTCCTGATACTATGTCTCCTGCCTTAAAAAGGCACTTGTTCCAAATGTTCAGTCCTGGACTTCCACCACGCACATCAAACTCAAAATTTTTTGCCAACCGTCTTCTTTTACTAATCATTTTCTCTCAAGTTTCTATTCCAACCACAGATGGTGCTTCTACATTCAAGCAACATGGCACAGGATGACACCACCCATTCTCAGTTTAAGGGATGGAGGTCATGAAAAGAGCCAGATCTCTCCACCACCACCTCTACTGTGCTGTTGGTACTACAGCCAACCTTAGGATATATGATTTCTCTGCAGCAGAACCAAATGTCTCCTGTCACCTGTAGGAAGTTGGAGTTTTTAATCAGTGTCTCCTGGAGGGCTGTGGTGCATTCCTTCTGGAACACACCTGTGGGCCAGGGAACAGGGACTCAGATGACCAGGAGGTGCCAGCTAGCCCAACTCATAGGCACACTGCCACCTTCTGAAGACAGAAACAGAGACCTTAAAAGCTGGGAAAGAAGAGAAACCCCTTTTCTTTATGGGAGAAGCAACTGGAATGAACAGAGAAATTCTCCCCTGGAAACAAGGAGGACAAAGGAAAGTTCACAGTTTCAAGAGTTGAAGAAAAAGACTGTGGACCCAGAACTCTAGATCCTGGGAACTCAGGAATCAACATAAACTCAAGAGCTCTCAGTTGTAGAAGTGTGAAGAGAGTGTGTCGCTGACCCCAAAGTGGCTGCAAGGGGCTCTATAGAGAATACAGACATGACAGGAGCCGGAACCTTGGAACACAGGATAGGGAAGCACCATAAGGGATGGACAAGTGACAAGCTTTTGAGAGCAGGATATGACCATTGCACATTGTGGACATCTGTCCAAACATCACTGTGACACCCCAGGTCACCATGGAAATGCAAATTAAAACACATGTGAAAACAGTCCCCTGAGGGATGGTCAAGTCCAGGAGGGAGCACCGCACAGGCAGTAGGAGAGGAGCCCAGGCCCTATCCCTGCTGCTGAGGTGGTTCTGGTTGCAGTCACAAGCCACTCCCAGCAGCTGAGTGTTCTGGGGAGTGTCCACAAGATATCTCCAAGATGAAGACAGGACGTGCAAGAAAGTAGGCATTCTTATATGAAACTAAAGATGGTAAATGTACACATCTAAAAATAAATAAAATTCTGTACCTAAAAATACAGGAACTGTGTTCAGCATTAAAAATTTGGAGGCACAAGCTTGCCCTTCAGTAGGGGAATGGATAAATACTGTTATAGATCCAGTAACTAGAATGTTACTCAGCACTGAAGAGAACACAGCAATCAAGCTAGGGGCAATGATGCTCACATATAACCCCAGCAACAAGGAGGCTAAGAAAGGACAATGAGAAGTTCAAGGCAAGGTTCAGCAATTTAGCAAGGACCTAAAAATTTACAGAGATCCTGTTTCAAAATTAAATCTAGGACTCTGAATGAAGCTAAGTTGTGACACATGCCTGGATTTAGTTCCAAGTTTGAAGAAAACTTTAAAATGAAAAAAGAAAGAAGGAAAATATCTACCTATCACCTCATGGAAAGCCCTTGAGGAGGTTTTTGTGCACATCACTCAGGGTGACAGCCAGGCTGAACATTGTCATGCTGTGAATGCCAGGCAGGAGTCACTCAGCCAAGGTGAAACTACAGGATGGGAAATCATGAAGGTCTGCAGCAGAGAGGGGGAGTGAGGAGCAGCTGGAGCTCAAACAGTGTGAGGGCAGGACCTGTACTGTGCCAGGCCACACTGTTGGACACACATCTCTGTCTACTTGTCTAGTTCCACAGAATGCACAAAGGGACCCTGGTGTGACCTGTAGACTTGGCCAGAGGTTGATAAATTATAACAGAGTCTGGGGGTGGTGACAGAGGGGCTGTGGGAGCAGGGGGACAAAGGAGAACTCTGTAATTCACCCCAATTTTTCTGGGGACTCAAAGTATACTCAAAGATAAAGTCTAAAATATTCCCGTGTGGAATACATGAAGGGGCCTATCTTTTCTGCACAACCCCTTATACTGCCTAATTCAGTCTCTTCAGGTCTTAAATCACTTTCTTTATCATACAGTGAGCTCATTGCCTGCTGGGCCTGAGCTGAAGGGTCAGGAGAAAGAGCTGGGGCAGCCCAGCCTCATACTTCTGCTCCCTGGGAGGTTTTTTTCATGGCCTGTGTCACTGTGGGAGGGTTACTGTTACTTTGTTGACAGTATTAATTGGCAACATCTTCAGGCTCCAGGCTGCTGATAGTGAGAGTAAAATCTGTCCCAGATCCACTGCCACTGAACCTTGAGGGGACCCCAGATTCCAAAGTGTTTGCATATCTGATGAGGAGCTTAGGAGCTTGCCCTGGTTTCTGTTGGTAGCAGTGTAAATAATTGCTAATGCCCTGACTGGCTCTGCAGGTGATGGTGACTCTGTCTCCACGAGACACAGGGAAGGAGGATGGAGACTGGGTCATCATGATGTCACATCTGACAACTGCCATTGGAAACATAAAAAGAAATATCCTTGTAAGTAGTGATGTTCCAAGAGGACTTTCCTGAGTTGCCAAGCAGCACTGACTACACTGTGATTAGTAAATCGCAAGTTCTGTCCCTCCTTACCTTGGAGGCAGAGCATCAGGTGCCCCAGGAGCTGAGTAGGGGCCCTCATGGCCATGCTGTGTCCTGACTGGGACTGAATCCTGCACAAGGTGTGAGCAGCCTCTTAAGAAGTCCTCAGGGCAGTGGGCTATGCTATGGGCACATGCAAATCAACAGGGCTAAGCAGGCTGGGCACAGCTGCAGGGCTGGCTTCTCTCAGGCCCTCAACACTGACCAAGTGTCCCCATGTGTTCCAGGTCAGATCAAGACAGCACCGATTTGCATTTTAGAGAGTCTGTTTCTCTCTGGTGACATTTTGTTACTAAGTATAGTTTCAGGTTGTCCAATTTTTAAGAAGAATTAAGGTCTAGATTGAGCAAAGTATTTCATCCCTAAAATAAGGATTATGTAGAATAAGGTTCTTGTAGAAAATATGTAGTGAAGTGTTACAGAGGAGAACATCAGGTCATTAATATGCTCTCACATGTTCCTGGTGGGAAGATACCTTGGGTTTCATTTGAAATTATGTAATTGTGAAATAAAGTTTTAAAAGAAAAAAATAATTTAGAAGAATTTGGATTTATTCAGAAGCATTTGGAAGGGCTTTAGAGAAGAATTACATTTACATCACGCAAGGTCCTACAGAAGCACAAAGATAATACTAAGTTTACTTGGTTAACGTGCCTCTTGGAGATCTCTTTGGATATCTTTCATACAGGGACTCAGTGGTCCTGGTTTGATTTGGGGACCCCCATATCAGCCCCCTTTGCTGCCACTTGATCACATTCCCATGGCCCATCAACATGGGGGCTGACTAGTGGTGTCAACCTGATGACTTTGCCATCCTCTGCTTCTTCCTCAGCTCCAGCAGGTGCCTTAGCACAGCCTGAGACCTGGAGGAGTCCAGCTCGCACGGAAGCAGACAGAGCACATGGCCTGGGCCTGCTGAGAGCTGTGCCCCTGTCACTGGCTCCTTCAGGGATTCTAAGCCTCATGTGTCCCAAGCCACTCCAGGGGGGAATGCAGAGTGAATCCCTCCACATTCCCTTATCCCAAGGGTCAAGATTGTGCCCAGAGCTGTCCATTTCTTTAACCTCTTGTGACTCATCTCTGAGCTGGTGGCAGGTTTCCTCTAACCCCTGTTCCTGTCCTGGACTGGAAGAGGCTCTCCTGTTCTTACCACGCATAGCAGGACAAAGGAGGTGCTCAATAAATCAGACCTGAGGATGACAGTGACTGCAGACCCTGGTTTCAAGTGACATTCTTGAGTTACCATGGTGGGAATGGGGCCCTACATTTACAAGCAGAGCAGACTCAGGCCCTGGACTAACTGGAAGAGGCTGGAACAGGGGCTCCCACAGGTCTAGCTCAGGCTGGCACTGCCTGAAGGATGAACTGTGGCCCTGAGCTGGGTAAGCAGCTCTCCTGGGCAGTGGGGCTGAGGGCCTGAGCTGCCAGGCATGGGAGCCAGGGGGAAAATTCCTCCACAGCTCTAGATGCTGAGTGGAGCTCTGAGCCCACAGCCCATGGTAAGAGTCCAAGACCAGGAGCTCAGCCCTGGGTCTGGCTCTGTGGGGCAGCTGAGCTCAGCACATGCTCCATGGTTCTGGTGACTGACACCAAGAGGAAAGTAAACAAACCTTCTATCTCAGTCTTGTCAGAGCCAAATCCATGATGGTTAGAAAGATAAGGAGCATGTGTCATACACACAGATAAACTGTCTGTTTGCATGTAAGTTATAATTACTAAATCAACATATTATTAACTTATTCTTTTATTTGGAATCCATAGCATGAATTAAAATGTATATTACATTAACTGTAAATAATAACAACATAACCAGTTTATAAAATACAGATCATACATGCAGGTGTTTTGGCTAAGTGGTAGAGCACTTTCCTAGCATCCGTGAGCACTGGGTTTGCTTCTCAACATCATATAAAAAAATAAAATAAAGGTATTATGCCCACCTACAACTAAAAATATCAATGAAAAAATACAAATAATAAGCCAAGTGCAGTGGTGTACACCTGTCATCCTAGCAACATGTAAGCCTGAAGCGGGAGGATCAGAAGTTCAAGACTGGCCTCCACAATTTAGCAAAGCCCTGTCTCAAAATAAATAAAATAAAATAAAAAGGTCTGCAGATGTTGCTCTGCAGTTAAGCATAATGTTCAATACTCAGTACAAAAAAAAATAAAGATAATAAAGTATATTAAAAGGTTAAATTTTAGCCTTTTAAGATTTACTAAAAAGAGTTAAATACAAGTAGTTCCATAATAGGACATAGTTCATTATATACAAAAAGAACTGTATCAATAGTTCACAAGAGCACCTCAAATCAATAATAAAAATAAACAAGTCAAAGATAAGGGGTCATGACCAGGAATGCACAAATCACAGAAGGAAAATTAAAATATGTGACAAATATATGAAAATCCATTGTAAATTATAAAAATAAAAAATAAGATAAAATGTTATTTTTTGCATAAAATGGAGGGCAGATTTTTAAGAAGAATCTTGCATAGATCAGGGTTGGGGAGAGTGACACTCTACTGGTGGTGACAGTTGTTCCTGGTGGAATGGCCTTTGTCTTGCATGATCTGCTGATGGGATTCAAATGGGAGTTTTTCTGGATCCAGGGGTTATTTGCACACAAACTCACCCTCCAGAGGTGTCCAGGGCTGAGATCTGTATGCTCAACACTGATCACTGTGGCATGTTAGAGTGGTTGCATATTGGGAACAATCCAAATGCCCCCTATAAGACAGACACTGGGCTGGGTAAGCAGCTCCAAGGTGGAGGCCCTGCCAAGCAGAAACAGCCCTGGGTTCAGCCCACACAGAGGGTGAAGAGAGTGGGGTCCCCGTCAGCTTCATGTTTGCCTTTCCTGGAACTTAGCCTCCTGGTGAGGATCTGAGTTCCTGAAGATCTTCCATGACCTGGAACAACTCTGCAGGGCCATGGGCCTGGAGCACTAGAGTGAAGGCCTGTTCACCAGAGTACAGGCTCAGAGCTGCTGTTTTCATGTCTGGAGCAGCTGGTCATCCTCAGATGGGCTCCCTCTTTAGCAGTGTTGCCTCCTGTGGGAGCTCCTGGTGTACTCAGGCCACCTGAGCCCCTGTGGACTGAGCAGTGACCACACATAGCTTAGCACCCTGGGGTCAGTCTGAGGGCAGCACTGACATTGCAGCTTCTCCTCCGCTCCCCCTTCACCTCCTCCATGTGAGGTTCCCAGTGTCTGTTCCACACTACAGTGGGGACTGCAGTGGGCTTTGTGCCCTCATGGTGATTCATGAGGATAACTCACCACACTGCACACATGGCTGCACCATCTTCAGAGCTGTAGTCCTGTCCTCTTTCTCATCCAGGCCCACTGCTGACCCTTAGTTCTGACCCCACTCCATGAGTCCTCAGAGGAGGGACATTCTTTTAAGGTTGTGATGATCACAGGTTATAAAAAAAAATGGAAAAAATTCAGGAACTTGCCTGTGAGAAGAGTTAGTTTGCTGTGCACAGAGCCCCAGCAGCCATGAGCCTGGGCACTGGGCACAGTTCCCAAGCCTGAGGGCTCCTCGTGGGAAGCGGTCTCTGCCTCTTTCCCATGGCCTCTGATGTCAGGACCCTAGGCTGGGTTCTTAGTGGGATTTGTTTGCCATCTAGTTGCAGAGTTGAGGCATGGCAATTTGGTAGTTTTTGGGTATGGAATCCCAGATTCATAAAACTGATCCTCCTCCATCCATCACTAGGGCAGATTCTGTAGGAAACTCAAATGGTCCCTCTCCTCAGTAAGTTGTTCAACTCGATAAGTACAGAATGTCAACACTGCATCATGGATTCAGAAAACATACTGTGGAAACACACAAACAGACCCCCGACTCCAGACAATCACTGGGTCAGGACCTCAGTTAATCTCTCTGGAATCCAAATAAGCTGCTGTTCAACCTGTGGAAACACACAAACAGACCCCCGACTACAGACAATCACTGGGTCAGAACCTTTTCATTTTCCTGTTAGAATATCCTTCCAAAGTACCTTGGGCTTATATACATTTTTCAGACACATATGTCTTTCCACAGCACTAAGCCCTGATGAATCCAAATTTAAAAACTTTAGAGTAAAAAGGGTTATTTTAAGTTTATATTTGGGGGATATATACTCTTTCCCAATTCTCTCTTTTCACTTTAACATTTTAATAGTTTGATGAGCTCTTTCAACTATGCCTTTTCTCTGTGGATTGTATGGGATTCCTGTAATATGAGTAATGCCAAATGATGAGCAAAATTGTTTAAAAGAGGTAGAAGTATATCCAGGACCATTATCTGTTTTTAACTGTTTTGGAACGCCTACAGTGGCAAAATTTTGTAAGAAATGAGCTATAATATCCTTAATTTTTTTTTTCCGGTATGAAGGGAGCCCTTCAAAAATCTGGAAGATGTATCAACTGTAACATGCAAATATTTTAATTTTCCAAATTTTGGCAAGTGTGTGACATCCATCTGCCAAATATGGTTAGGTATCAGTCCTCTAGGATTGACTCCAAGATTAACTTGTGGTAAAAAGGTCACACAATTTTGACATTGTTTTATTATTCGTCTAGCTTGTTCCTTAGTTATTTTAAAACACTTTTGTAAAGTATTAGCATTGACATGGAAATTTTTATGAAAATTTGTAGCTTCTTCTAGTGTAGAGAAAATATGTATGCTTCACTGTTTTGAAATCTAAAACATGGTGAATTTGCTGCCCTCCTGCCTGTTCAAATACAGGGTATGCTAATCTTTGAGGTCCAGTCTCAGAATCTCATCTATCAACTATGGGGGTTGGGCATAAGTAGGTGGAGCTGTTGGTTGGACACTTATGCTCTCTGGTGATAGAAAGGTGTTAGTAACAGCCTCCTGTTGTAACTTATCCTGTGATGGATTTTCCTCCTTTCAATTTTCTTCCTCTGTCTGACTACCTTGACAGACCTTCTCTTTTACTTGATCTAACATGTCTTCTACAAGAGTCTGAAGTGAAGGCTTTGGACTAGGGAAACAAAATCGTATCATCATCCACAATGGCAATGTGCCAACTGGCAGAGTTCCTGGGTTTTTCTTTTCTCTCTTTCTTAAATCTTTACCATGATGGTCCCATTGTAATATATTCAACAACTCCTCCTTAAAAAGCCATGGGCTGCATTTTTGTATTGTATCGACGTATTCCCTAATTGTTCTTGATTTTACTGAGGTGCCTCCTTCCTCTAACAATTTACTTAACTTTCTTTTGGTTTGTTTTTTTTACTAATTTATGATCCCATATTTCTACTATAAAGATAACACAACCCAACAAGATAACAATAAACAAAACAAAAACAGAATAAAACAAAAATGGAACAAAAATTCATTATATCAGACTTTCTATCCTCCTGAAATGTACATCCGTCCTTTCTCCCTATCTGTTCTTCAGATGCAAATAGTTATTCCTCAGATGTGAGCAGTTTTTCTTCCGTCTCACCCATCTTCAGAGACAGGCAACTTAAAACAAAAGGGAAACAAAATGAAACAAGAATCTTAAAATGGCTACCCATCCTCTCTTCCTGCCCTCATGGGCGAGCAGTTTACCTTATCACTTACCCTCAGTCATTCCCCGTGTGGGCCACCAAATGCCGCAGTCTGGCTGGGCACAATTCATGAGCCACTTGTCAAGCAGAAACGAACTGCCACCACCAGTTACCGGTGAGCCTCTCAACCCCCACTCCTTTCTCTCTTGAGGCTGATTGGCTGGGTACAGGAGCCAATCAGCTGGAAGTTTCCTGGGGCAGCTTTGGCTGTGGCTCTCAACACATGAGTGACAAAAAATCACCCTCAGCTGTCAGGTCACCTGGAGTTTCACACCTCCTGCAGATTGGTGCCAGTGTCAAATTGCTTTTGTCCTGAACTCAGAATCCTGCAGCTATTGAAACAATAAGTCACACTTTTCCACAAAATTTTTAGTTAGATACACTCAGTTTCAAGAAATCTAATAGCATATAGAATATAGAGCAAGTTTACCCTGGAGCTTGATCTGTATAAGCTCTGGGAAACCCCAATAGGACCTGTTAAACAGGTTGGAGGAGAAAATGAAGTGACCTTGACCTTCGCCCTGATTTCCACTACAGCAATAAGATTGTCTGACAAGCATCTGGGGGAGATTGTGACTCTAACATGTTACCTTTACCTAGCTGACATTTCATTCACACTCATGGCTTGATCTATTCTTTAAATTTGGTGTTGTTCCATCTGTTATGTGATGTCATTCTGGGTCCTCCTCCTGACTATGGGCCTCCTAATCAGCCATCTGGTGACTTATAGAAAAGAAAGGAGAAGAGAATCAACATCAAGGAGAGTGTGTACAATTATCAATGTCATGGCTCTTTTTAAAGAACTGTCCTAATGGGTGTCAAATAAAAAATTGACTCCACTTCATGGTTTCATTGTGTTGTCCCCAAAACATGGTGACATCTATTACTCAGTAGCTCACAATGTGACATGACATGGTGTAGGCCTGCTGGAGTAGGAGGTTAAGGAAAGCCCCACCCCCCCAGATCACAGGGGACAACTGAAGGCCACTGCTGACATGACAGGAGGACAGAGGGCACAAGCAGAAGCCCTATGGGAGAAGGAGAGCACAGAGACCCTGGGAAGACCCTGGGTTCATCTGCTACCAGGCAAGCAGGCCCTGGGCCAGCAGAGCCTGGAAGGGACAGGTAAGGGGCCCATCTTCAACTGCAGTGAGAGCTTGGCCTGCTGCCCCTGGACTCCAGACTTGAGCGTCCAGACCTGGGAGTGAACTCCTCTGAGTCAGGCCAGGTGTGCAGTGCCTACTGAGCAGCCTGGGGAAACTCACGTGCCCATTCCCACTGTGGAAACCTGGATTGTAGGAAAACCAGGAGCAGAAAGAAATCTGTAGCATCTGATTAGTAATAAATTAGGTTTAGAAAAAGTTGTCTTCACAAAATATTCTTTATAGAACAAATTTTCAGGAAATGCTGCCATTTCTTAATTGAACATAAATACTTAAAAGCCTCCATTCTGATAATTTTTTTATTTCAGAAATTGATGACAATTTTTTGAAGTTCCTTGTTGATCAGAAAAGTTTTCCTAAATTGGCCATAGAAAGAAAAAAACAGGCAGCATTTCTAAGTCCAAGGCAGACTCTCAAGGTCCTGTGGTCAGCTCACTGTGCTCTGTGTGGACATGAAACCTGAGCAGTGGACACAGCTCATCCCTCTCCCCTGGACACACATTACCATGGTTTATCAGAGTGGGTGAGACTAATTTTCCTGGACCCTGGTGGGGAGGGGACTGTGAGTCTCTAGGGTGACCAGGCTCAACTGAAAGACAAGGGACTTAGGCATATGGGTTTCTTGTGGTTTTGACTCTGATGCAAGAGGCTGTCAGTTGTGTCCATGAAGCTGTAAGTCTATGTATCCCCTAGAGCTGTGAGGCTGTTGGGCACTGGACCTGTGTGAGTGTGATGAGGTCAGATTACTGAGTGCAAAGTTGGCACTGTCACTCCAGCCCCAGGCTGTGTTCTGAGGACCCAGCAGTCCAGTGGCACACACACCACTGTGTGGTGAGAAGGAGAGACACAGCCCTCTGCTCCTGCCTGGGCCCAAAGGGAGGTCTCTTCAGTGTGAGCTGAGAGTGGGAACCTGTTGAGACTAGAGACTCATCCTACCAGAGGGGCTTCTCCAAACCCAGGTGTCAGGGTGGATCCTGAGCCCAGAGGCCCCTGAGGGCAGCAGGCCACCATCTGTACATCATAGCCTGTCACCACTCAATGGAGGATCAATTCATGGACATGCCAGTTACAGGGAGTCAGGGAAAGCTGTGCCCCAAACACTCTGAGACACTTTCCTTTTATACTCTTAGTTCTCAGGATTCTCAAGATTGATTGAACCAAATTGATATTATGAGAATACAGGGAAATTTCCAGGACTTTTAAGTTTTGTACACTTTTATTCAATTATTACTTACTTTAAATTTTTCTTAACTCTTTAATGACTTGAATACTGTTTATATAAAACTGAATATTTAAATAAATATTTTTCCGTTCTATAGGGACACAATACTTTTATTTATTTATTTATTTTTATGTGGTGATAAGGATAGAACCCAGTGCCTCATGTGGGCAAGGCAAGCCCTCTACCACTGAGCCACAACCCCAGTCCCTAAAACTGAATTTAATACTATTTTAATTAAATAGGTAGGTTAAAATATTATATAATCTAGCATTCCCACTATAAGGGACTTGAACTTTTCTGGTGCCAGTGCGTTCTGAGCACACACAGCAGTGATGTGTTGGATGTCACAAGCACAGCACATGCTATGCCCAGTCTCCTGCCCAGTTCTTTCCCACCTCCTCCCTCCCTCCCCTGACCCAGCTCCTCTGCCTCGCTGCTCTCCCCCTGTGGTTATTTTAATGTGTGCTTTACCGTGATGTATAATGTGACATTTATTGTGGCACAAGAATGATGCAGAACATCCACAGCATTCTCATGAAAGAGTGCAGGAGCACATCATGGGCCCAAACCAGCAGGACAGGTGAGTAGTGGGTGGAGGTGATGAGAAATGCCTATCCCCTTGATGCTCTGCTAAAGGGCAATAATGCTAACATGTTTCAAGTTTATTACATCATAATGGAAAGGTAAAATGCGGGTTGCTCAGGTTTCTATTTGGTTTCCCCTAAGTGCTAGGTGCTGTAGGTTTGGTTCCAGTGGGGCCAAATAAGGGATGATTGATCCTTGAAGAGGAAGGGCCTGGTAGGAAGGGGTCAGGTCTGGAGCTGCTGCCCCTGGAAGGACAGTACTGCTCTCACACACTGAGGGCGTCCTCAGAAGAGTGGGTTGTCATGAGGCCACACCACAGGCCTGGCCCTGCAATGTGCAGCTGGTTCCCTATCCACTTTCACACCACTGTGACCAGATGACAGTGGGACTGCCCAGCCTTGGACCCTGAGCCTTGAACACTGTCAGTTAAACCCACCTCTTTACACAGTATTTGCTTAACTCAGATGTTTTGCTGTAGCAACACATAAAGGACCAATATGTGCTTCTTGTTATTATGGTTTTAGGTGGGAATTTCCATAGAGCTGCATTGGAAATTAAGAAAATCTATCTGAAATAATTGTGTCCCAAAGTTAGACTCTCAGATCTCATGGATGTGAACTACTCAACAGTGTAAGATGTCGATTCTCATCCAGCAGGTGGTTCTGTAATTCTGCACTGGGAACAGCTCTTAATGAGGCTGATGATGCTGTTCAGACTGAATCTTTTGAAAAAGATGTGGGTCTCACTGATTTGCTTAGTGCCTCACTTTTTCTGAGGCTGGCTTTGAACTCATGATCTTCCTGTCTCAGCCTTGCAAGCTGCTGGGATTACAGGCCACTGTGCCAAACCAAGGAGCCTCATTTTATGCATTTGAACAGAAGAGTCTTTGTCATTCAAGGCCAGGTTGAGCTGAGCTCTTATCTCAGATGCCACAGTGAGCAGAGCACCAAGAGGACATGGGTTCTGTCCTTTGAAAAAAAGTCATTTAAAATATCTTGTATGTTTGGAGGAAAACCAATGAGAAAAAGTCCATGCTGCTGCCTGCAGTAGAGAGCGAGATCTGACTGTGGACATTTAAATCTGTGTGGAAGACATGTTGAGATGAGGGGACCCCCTAAAAAGATTCAGGGAACTGACACTGTGTTGCCGGAACTCCCTGTTTTTTCATTTCCCTTACCTGACGTGTGGGGTTCCAGGAGGGTTTCATATTTCAGTGGTTTTCATATTTTAGAAACTTTGAGTCACTTTACCAGCTGAGAATCCCCAACTCCAATTCCAACCCCCCTAAAACCATCCAATGAATCATATTGTGGAGCACTTTGGATTCTGGATGTTAGGAGAGGGGGTGCTCAGCTTGCCTTATAGTAGAGTGACACAGTCTGAAAAGCACAGGGGTATCCTATAGAAGAAGGTGTCACTAACTGTGTTGTGTGTGAGTGTGAGTGTGTGTGTGTGTGTGAGTGTGAGTGTGTTTGTGTGAATGTGAGTGTGTGTGTGTGAGTGTGTGGGGTGTGTGTCTGTGTTTCTGTGTGTGTGAATGTGTGGGGTGTGTGTCTGTGTTTCTGTTTGTGTGTGTGTCTGTGTGTCTGTGTGAGTATGTGTGTCTTTGAGTATGTGTGTGAGTGTGTGTGCATGCACATGTGTGAGTATGTGTGAGTTTGTATGAGTTTGTGTGTCTGTCACTGTATGTGTGAATGTGTGTGTCTCTGTGAATGTGTGAGTGTTTGTGAGTGTGTGTGTGACTGTTTCTGACTCTGTGTGTCTGTGTGTGTGTGTGTCTCTGTGAGTATGTGTGTGAATGTGTGTGAATGTGGGTGTGTGTCTGCATGTGTGAGTGTGTGTGAATGTGTGTGACTGTGTAAATGTGAGAGTGTGTGTGTGCCCCAGCAGTGGTGATCAACACCTAAGGGTCCCACCCCCAGCAGGTCTGCTCTCCCTGGAGCCCACCTGTTCTCACCTGATGGGCATGGGCTGCTCTTTCACTGCTGGGCTCCCCTAACCCCACCTGACTGAGATCCACACAGGAGGATCCTTAGGTGAAGGCCTCAGAGCACACCCCTGGCTGGGCTGTGCTGCTAGGAGGAGAGCAGGTGGGCAGAACAGCTTGGAGCTTCACAGACACACCTGCCACACATGTGGCTGCGTCTCCTGACCTCGGCACACACAAGCCCAGGGTGAGGGGGTTAGGGCTGCAAGTAGGCTGAACGTGCTTCCCCTCCCTCCTGATCCTAGTTCATGGCCATGATCAGACCTTAGCTAAGCCGCCAGGATGGCTTCTGTCATATCCAGGTGACACTAAGACATCAGAGTGAGGAAGGAAGAGACTGAATCCCATGATTCTCAGCCTCAGGCTGACCAGGAGGCTGTGGTTGGAGGTCATATTTCCCTGTCTCTCTGTGGAGGTCACATTCTGTGAGTCTCAGGAGGCTGCCTGGACTTTTGCTGGTCACCTCTTGCATCAACTGAAGCTTCGTGCTGACACTTCGTGCTGTTCTACCAGCTGTCACCAGTGGCAATGTTATCAGGAGGACCATTGCTGAAGCTCTTCCAGAATTGACTCATTTTCCAGTCACTTTATTAAATTGCATAGATGGATTCCTATTAGCCATTGATCACCAGGATCTATAGTCCTAGCCTCAAAAATGGAACACTTTCTTCACAATTAGTCCCTTGTCCTATGGGATCTGATGACCATGTGTTCATCCTATCACTCAATTTATTGGAAGAGTGACCATGACAAACCTTTAGGTCAAGAACTTTGACCAGAAAACCAAAGTGAGCAGATAGAAGTTTCCAAGCTGCTCAATGGGCACAATAGAGAGGGTGGAGATTACCCCGCGATTCTGAAGAGCTATTCTATGACTGAGAGAAACAGAAGACAGTGTGACAGATTCTGATAACACTAGACATTCTGCTTATGAAACTAATGATGATAAAAATAAACATCTAAAAAAATCTACAAATAGAAACTTATAGGAACTGTGTTCAGCATTGAAACCTTGGAAGAAACAAGCCTGCTCTTCTGTAGGGGAAAAGATCAATACTGTCAAAGAGCCAGAAAGTAGAATATTACTTAGCACTGAATCTTTTCTATCAAACTGGGTGCAGTGGTGCTTACCTGTAATCTCAGCAACTGGGAGGCTGAGGCAGGAGGATCACAAGTTTAATGCCAAGCTCAGCAACTTAGCAAGAAAAAAAGAATAAAAATGGAACTGTGAAAATTTTGAAAAAGAAAAAAAAACAACTATGCTGTAGTGAAAACCCCTCGAGGAGGTTTGTGTGCCCAACTCTCAGGGTGACAGGCCAGTCTGAACATCATCATTCTGTGAGGGCCAGGCAGGTGTCACTCAGCCCAGGTGAAACTACAGGATGGAAAATCATGAAAGTCTGCAGTAAAGAGGGGGGTGAGGAGTAGCTGGAGTTCACACAGTGTGAGGGCAGGACCTCCACTGTGCCAGGCCACACTGCTGTAAACACATCTCTGTCCACTTGTCTAGTATGATAGAATGCACAAAGTGACCCTGATGTGACATGTAGATGTGGGCAGAGGTTGATGAATTGTAACAATAGCAATAGAGTCTGGGGGTGATGACAGAGGCGCTGTGGGAGCAAGGGGGACATAGGAGAACCCTGTACTTCACCCAGTTTTGCTGGGAACTTAAACTACACTAAAGGTGATGGTGATTCTATCTTTAGGAAACACAGGCAAGGAGGAGAGAGACTGGGTCATCATGATGTCACATCTGACACCTGCCATTGGAAACATAAAAAGAAATATCCTTGCAAGTAGTGATGTTGCAAGAGGACTTTCCTGAGTAGCCAGGCAGCACTGTCCACACTGTGATTAATCCCCAGTGCTGTCCCTCCTTACCTGGGAAGCAGAGCAGCAGGAGCCCCAGGAGCTGAGCAGGGCCTCTCATGGCCATGCTGTGTCCTGACTGGGACTTACTCATGCATAGGGTGTAAGCATCCACTTAAGAAGTCCTCAGGGCTGTGGGCTGTGCTGTAGGCACATGCAAACAGAAGGACTGGGCAGGCTGGGCACAGCTGCATGGTGGGCTCCTCCTGGTCAATCAATACAGGCTCAGTGTGTCTAGGTGTCTCAGGTAAGACAAGGGCAGCTCAGATTTGCTTGGGGTGAAAATGATTCCCTGGGGCCACAGGACACAGTCAGCCCTCTGAGCTGTGAGGGGTGATCTGTAGTCACTTTGTGGTTCAGAATGGGCTGTCCTTGTGCCTTAAGCACAGTTCTGTGTGGGTGACCCTTGGAGGAGAAGGGGACATTACAGAAGCAAGGAGATAGTTTATGCTTTTGAGGTAAAAACAGAAATAAAGACAAAAAGAGAGGAAGATGTATAAACTCACTGAGGTATTTGGGGTTTCTGGACATTGGCACAGCATGGGTAAGAGGCAGGGAGGAGGGACCCATACATGGACCCAGCCCTCCCTGCCTCAGAGCCCCACAGAGTACACGGAGAAGTAAGAATAATTTTAAAAACTAGTGAAAGTACTTTAGAGATTGAAGTTTGGAGAATATAGGTCATGGTTAGCATCTTAATAAGTACAGTAAAGATCCAGATTCTGTATATAATTCTGACTTACCAGTATTACCACATGTGTTTTTAAGTCCTAGTAATACCTCATGACCTCAAGAGGGCTGCATTGTTTCTAAATATCATGTCCTGCATCAGGTCCTTTTGTAACTTTTCCAGAAATAAAGCAGGACAAAGTTATTCACCCCTGCTCTTCTAAGAGTTATAAAAAAGAAAACTTCTCAATAACATTTTTCTTTTTCTTTTTACTTTTCTTTCTTTCTTTCTTTCTTTCTTTCTTTCTTTCTTTCTTTCTTTCTTTCTTTCTTTTTTTCTTTCTTCTTTTCTTTAATTTTTCCCTTTGGTGCTGATGGCCAACACTAAGGCCATGTGCATGCTGTACAGTTCTCTACATCTGAGTAAGAGGTCTAGGGAGGAGTTTCACCATGCTCAGCTGCCCACACACTCTTTACTTTTTTCTTTTTCTTTTTACTTTTCTCTCTTTCTTTCTTTCTCTCTCTCTTTCTTTCTTTCTTTCTTTCTTCTTTTCTTTAATTTTTCCCTTTGGTGCTGATGGCCAACACTAAGGCCATGTGCATGCTGTACAGTTCTCTACATCTGAGTAAGAGGTCTAGGGAGGAGTTTCACCATGCTCAGATGCCCACACACTCAGAGGCTGCTGCAGATAGGGACATGGTTCCTGGAGTCTTGGCTGCTTATCAACATGGTGACAGTCTTTGGGGTCAGCATGTCATGCTGCTTCTAAAGGAATGCAGGATGCTGAAGTTCAGGGTTTGGAAAGGCTTCCACTGATATTTAGAAGGATGTCTGCCCTCCATGGGGGGCTGGTGCTGTGGTGCTGCACCTGCAGGACCTGGGAAGCATCCTGCTCAGGAGAGTGGGCAGCAGCTCCAGGACACGCACAGGGCATGTGCAGGTGACATCCATACAATCAACACAAAGTAAAAACACACAGAGTCTGTCCATGGACTGGGAGGTGAGAGGGGAGTCTGAGGCCCTTCATGCAGTTGGAGGAGGTGATGGAGCCTCTTCACAGGAACATGGTTCTCTGGGAGCAGTTATCATGTTATGCATGTGAGATACCGAGCTTGTGACTTCTTAAGTTCCTTGGCCAGGACAGCTGGCATTTTCATGCATTTTCACTAATAAAAAAACCATAGCAAAGTGACTTGAATGGATTTTGGAGGTTTTACCAGACAACTCCCTCAGTGGTTGACTATTAAAGAAAGTCATATCCAGGTGTCTTGAGCTAGAATTGAATTCACACTCTTTCCCATTCAGAGTCAGACACCAGGAGGCAGGATTGTGACAGGAGTTTTTCTTTTGAAAGGTAGGACAGATCACTCAGATGTCAGCTCCATAGAATGGTCCTGGGAAAACTGCCCTTCCACAATTCCCACCTCTTGGGAACCCTGGGCTCTCTATCTGTGGAGAAGCAGGACTGGCAGAGAAAGACTCCTTGTGCTGCACACAAAGCAAAAAGGCTGCGGTTGCATCCATATCCCAGGTTCAGAATGTGGGAAATCCTCCCTCTTACCCTGGCTTAAATGTGAACAGCACCTGGGAGCAATTTCTGGAACCATTTGCCAGTGTCAGTGCTTTAACAGATCTAACCAAATATGGTTGAAGTGAAAATGAGGAGGATATAAAAATCTGGGATTCAAACTACACTGAGGAATTCACCTTTAACTGCCTGTGCTTGGGATCTTATGGCTCTTCCAGAGACTCCATCCTCATCTGGTAAATAGGGAAATAATAACAAGTGTCCCCATCCTCTCTAATCACTCACATTTCTTCTAGGGAAGCAAAGGGGGCCTAGGAGACTATGAATCTTTCAGACCTGAATGAACCTTGGTTTCCACTCACACAACATTTCCATGTGCAGTGGGAAGAGAAAAGTGCAAAGGATCTGACTGGGTGCCTTGGGAGAAGCCACTGTACCCCAGGGGGAGGGTGGCAGAGGGGACTGTGAGGTTTCTGATGGGGATGGAATCACTGTGGTAACCTGCATGGTCTTGCAGACAGTAACACACTGCCGCCTCCCCAGGCTCCTGGCTGTGATGGGAGGGTGAAGGCTGTCTCTGACCCACTACCAATGAACTGGCCTGGGATGCCACTGGCCCTGCTGGATGCACCATAGATGAGGCATCTGGGAGCCTGCCCCGTCCTCTGCTGGTACCAGGAAAGGAGCTGCCAACACTCTGAATGGCCCTACAGGTGAGGGTGGCTTTTTCCCCTGGAGAAAAAGCCATGAGCGTGGAGTCAGTGTCAGTACAATTTCTCCTGTGGTCCCTGAGATGGAAAGAGAACAGAAAGGTCACCTGTGCAGTCTAGGTCATACCCCAGTCTCCTCAGTAGAACCAGTATCCTGTAGTACCCAGAGCTTGAATCACTGGGCTTGCTAAACAGAGGTGTCAGGACAAGGACCCAACCACAATGAAAGAGTTTTTACAGGTGTGTCGAACAATCCCATGATCCCTCAACTGGGACCCAGAGTAACAGGAGGCAGAGGAGCTGACTGGGGACAGCCATGGCTCCCTCTGGGTTCCACCCGAGGCAGAACTTCCCAGAACCCTGCTCACTATGTCCCAGCAACATGAGGTAATCCACGTTTCTGAGCTTTACTAAATGAGCAACTTTAGCCACCAGGGAAAAGTTGTAAGGGACATTATATGTACATCTATTGAAGGGAAAGGGGAATGTATCTGTGAAAATGTTTTTCTAATTTGAAAAGTGAAAGATGGCACAGATAACAATATCATGAAGTGACCTGGTTCAACTCTGCTGGGGTGGGAGAGGCTTCAAGTACCAGCTGTGCCTTCAAAGCTCAGAAATAGAGTATGGTATAACAAAGTGTCTCTGTTCAGACTGATACAGGGACCAGCTACAGGGCCCAGTCATGGAGCAGACTCTACCTGCCACAGACCTCTGGTAGTCTTCTGGAATCCATAGCAGCTCATGCCTCAGACCTAAGCTCAGACAAGATAACTCTCTTGCTCTAGGTCACAGCCTGAAGTAACTGTGGTCATGTGGACACCAGGCAGCACTTCTCCATGTGACTCTGCATTGATGGCCTCATGTTGCTTGGACAGGATGAGCAGGAAATGACAAGAACTCTGGTGTCTGGAGAAAACCATGTTCTCTAGAGCATGGGCTGCAGACTTACAGCAACTGACGGGCCTATCACATTGAAAAGATGTTGGGGCCCAGATATCTTAGGGCTGCTGGCTCCTCCCCTTCAGAAGAAAAACAAGGCATTGCTCCTTGCTCCTCTAATCATTGAGAAGAAAGTTCAGTGCTGGCTGGGCTCTGTGCAGAGCTGAGAGGGCACCCTCCATCCTGTGTGAGCTGCACCAACCACTCATCAGCTACCTGGGAAGCCTGTCTGTGCTGTGGGGTCCAGAGCAAGACACTCTGCAGCAGGCTTGTGCTGTGGACCAGGAGCCTTGCTGTGTGGCCATGGGCCCCAGCACATTGCTAGGGGAAGAAGGGTTTGTACTAGATGAGGACAATGTGTGTGCTTCTGACAAGTCCCCAATAAGAGTCACAGCAGAGACCTGCAGAGCACTAGAGAAGAGCAGGCCATCCCCAGGAAATAAAACAGAAGGGAAAAAAAAAAGGAAGGAAGGAAGGAAGGAAGGAAGGAAGGAAGCAAGGAAGGAAGGAAGGAAGGAAGGAAAGAGAGAGGGAGGAAGAAAGACTACTGACTCTTCTAAAAGCAGCTCAAATGCATCCCTGAGCCCTGGCACCATGCCTTGGGCACTGAGTGACTGAAAGACTCACCACAGGGGAGTGTGGGACTCAGCACAGGGCAGCACTAGCTGGGCCCAGCACTGCTTACATTAAGATGGAAATGGTACATTGAGATTGGACTTGAGGAGATGCAGAGGCTCCACTTAACACACACACTGTGTCCCAGGGTCCCAAGAGCCTTCCCTTTCTTTATGGAATAATTTGACCCCTGTGACTTCATTGATGTTCCACATATGTTTATTCCACAAGGAAAGAAGCTAGACTGTATACAAATGGCACAAAGAAGGTGCACTGCCTTCCCAGTGCAGCCATGGTAATGGGGACAACTGACTTATTACTTGAGGTTAGCAGATGTCTAAGCAGAGCACATGTTCATAACCTTAATATTGACAGAGGAGTGATCTGAGTCCAAGATGTGAGCATATTTTTCTGGGTCTGTGCATGACTGGTGAACATGGCCCCTGTTAAGTGAAGCAAGACTCCAGAGCTCCAGAGGTTGCAGCTTGTGCTGACCCCACCTGCCTGCAGAAGCCAGGAAACTCCAGTTTCAAAACTACTTCAGTGACAGTCTCCTGCTCCTTACGAGCCAGCTCAGATAAGTTCACCTGGGAGTGTATCAGGACCAAGGAAACTTGATGAACACGTGTGAAAAGCAGATGATAACTTGCCACCAGAGAATGTAAAGTAAGATTGGGAGCCCTCAGAGGATGAGTAAGTAGAAGTGTTGTGAGTCCTTCGCGGGCCAAGGTACCACTAAGAAGAGGCACTGCACTTGCTATGAAATGCATGGGGAGGAGGAGGGTTCGATGATAAACAAGCACAGTGAGCTGATATTGCTGTTGCTGTTGGCACCAGTGATTGGCACCAATGATTGGTCCCAGGGGCAGTTAACCACAATCCACACCCCAGCACCTTTTCTGTTTTCTTTGCTGCATGTGGGAATCACAACAGTTATGTGCAAATTATTGTCTGTGCTATAGTTTGGGTGTGAGTGTCCCTTAGGAGCTTCTGGGCTAGTGATGGAATCCAGAGGCTCCACCTTCACTCAGAGGAGCTGTGGTTTTTGAAAGTTTGTGACTTAGACTGTAATTCCATGTATTTCAAATCTGAGGAAGGAATCCAAATTGATACAGAGAGCTGGACTCCTCCCATAAAGTGATAGTCACTCACTAAACCTGGAGGAAATGGTCATGTCTCACCTTTTGGGGCTGAGAAGGAAAGAGGGTGGGGTACAGAGGAGCCTTCCTGGCCCTTCCTACCACAGTATACTAGAGACCTCCAGAGCCTGGTGCCTCTGAGCAGTGCCCTCAGCAGGTGGAGGCAGCAGGGGGAGCAGCTGGGGCAGTCCAGCCTCACACTTCTGCTCCCTGGAAGGTTTTGGTCATAGCCTGTGTCACTGTGGAAGGTAGATTACTACCTTGTTGACAATAATAAGTGGCAGCATCTTCAGGCTCCATGCTGCTGATGGTGAAAGTGTAATCTGTCCTAGATCCACTGCCACTGAACCTCGATGGGACCCCAGATTCCAAACTAGATGCCTTATATATAAGGAGCTTAGGAGCTTGCCCTGGCTTCTGTTGATACCAAGATAACCAACTATTAATATTCTGACTGGCCCTGCAGGTGATGGTGACTCTGTCTCCTGGAGATGCAGACAGGGAGGATGGAGACTGGGTCATCATGATGTCACATCTGGCCCCTTACATTGGAAACATAAACATAAGTATCCTTAATTAATCATGTTTCAAGAAGACTTCCCTGAAGAGCCAGGCAGCACTAACCACTGGGCTGAGAACATTTCCAGAGTTGTCCCTTCTTACCTGGGAGGCAGAGCAGCAGGAGCCCCATGAGCTGAGCAGGGGCCCTCATGTCCATGCTGTGTCCTGTCAGGGACTGACTTCTGCATAGGGTGTGAGCAGCCTCTTAAGAAGTTTTCAGGGCAGTGGTGTGTTTTGTGGGCACATGCAAATCAGCAGGGCTGGGCAGGGCTGGGCAGGGCTGAGCACAGCTGCAGGGCTGGCTTTTCTCTTCAGTTATCACTGGCCGAGTGTCCTCAGGGATCTCAGCTCAGACCAGCAAAGCACAAATAGGTATGCAGAGAGCTTGTGTTTTCTTGGGGTCATTTTGTAACAAGAGATATTTTAAAGACTATTTTCAAAATGAGAAATGCACTGAGAGCACTCTGTAAATTAAGCATTTTATGGTGGTTTTTCAAGAGTGATGGAGAATTTACTTTTTTGTAGAGACTACACAGTACAGTCTTGGTAGAGGGTTGGTGGGGCTTTAACTTACTCCAAAATGACCCTGATTGGTAAGAACTCTGTGTTGTCTGTGCATATCTGTGACTTTAAAGTGGTTTCCTCTCTTTAAATTAGATAATTTTCAGAAACATGTTCAGTGCATTAAAAGCTATTTGAAATAGCTGTCATTCATTATGAGGGCCAGTGAAAAGTCCAGCTGATGCTTAAACATGGCTCTTGGTAGTGTGTCACTCGCAGTCCCTGTCACCTGTAGCTGCAGATCTCTTTGGAGCTCAGGGGCTGAATGGCTGCAGCTCATCCTTGACTTGGGCTCTCCCCTATTCTGTCCCTTTCTGACATGTGGCATTGCTTCCCAGAGATCACCATCACAAATTGCTGGTTATTGAGGCCAGGCCTGGTGACTAAGTGACAGCCACTGCTACCCAGTGCATTTCCCTGATATGCATCATGGATGCCCCCTTCTGCTCTTCCCTGCAGCAGTGAGGGGCAGCTCATCCTGACACAGGCTCCACCTCCTGTGGGCCTCTACAGGAGAGTCTCAGCCTCCTGTGCAGCCAGCACCGATGCATATGGAGGAGAAGTTGGACCCAGGTGAACTTGGGCAGATATTCAAACAGCTCCTGTGTGACCTCTGTGCCTTTGCTTTAGACATCCATCCCAGCTGAGTAGCAGGGGAAGTGGAACCAGCTGTGTCTTCAGCATCCATGCCCTGGCCACTGGGGACCAGGGTTCTCCCTGCTGAATACAGGCTGAGAGCTCTGGCTGCAGTACCATGGGCTGAGCACACACCTGCTGCCTTTCCAGGGGCCTGAACTACAGGGAGACTTGCTAGAAAGTATCCCAGACAGAGCCAATTCCAACAAGCTCTATTCAAGTTTGAAAGTCTTTCCCTATTTTTCTGACTTTATTGGCAGTCCTATCTGGTGCCTTGTCCTTTGATGCCAGACTATGTTTGTGCTGATTCCCTAGAGACACCTACACTCAGTCTGCTCTCTGAGGCTTGGGAGGCAGCTGTGCTGCACACAAGGCAGACACAGGGCCTGGGATGACCAGTCCCAGAGGGCAATGACAGGAGAGGCACACATCCCAGCTCGTCAGCTCAGCTGGAGTCAACAGGGGCATTTTCTCTGTTTCCATATGGACTTTAGCTGCCACCATCCTCAGCAGTGTGGCTTGTGAAGGAGTGACTGCATAGTATTACTTTTCCTGGGACACAACCCAGAAGAGAAACAGATCCTATTCCTGCATGGCATCCCTGGTCCGAGATCTCACCACTCCTCCTCTTTTATTAAGAAAATTCCAGAAATATTTATTTTCCTTTAACCAATGTCTTCTAGATTGGATTTATGGAGTGATTCCTTTCTGTTTGTCCAAGATCAGGGCAGCCTTTATCAAATATCTGTGCAACATGAGGGCCAGTGTAGATGCAGTGAAATAAAATCATCAGCTTTTAAAACCCTCAAGCTAGAGGACCCCAAGTCACATTTTATTCTAGTCTCTTTATAGATTGGCCACGTGACAGTCAACTCAGAAGGGGAAGTGACAATGAGGAGGGTGCTGCCATGATGGAGGAAGGGGCAAGGAACAGGGATTGGGAGCATCTTGGAAGAGAAAAGGCAGACTAAGATTCTCTCATTGGGAGTCTCCAGATGGAACACCACCTGAGAGAGCCTGTGACCTCCAGAACTTTGGGCTCCATGTGTGCTGTGTGGAGTCCAAGAGGTCCTGGGATATGTTGCAACAGCTGCAGGCAACTCAGGAGGAGAGAGAGAGCCTTGCCATCCCTGAATTGGTGGCTTTCCTATCTGCTCCCACTATTTCCATGTTTTTATCACCTGGTGTTGGATTTGACAAGAGACAGATACAGTTTCACTGAAGAAGAGCTAGCCCCAGAGTTATTCTTAGAGAGACAATCTCATGGGCAAAGCCCTTTGATTACACTTGTTGCATTGTGGGTAAGTGACACTAAAGGGGAACTCACAGCACTTGAGCAAGGAGGAGACTCTTGTCTATGTGCTTGGATTTCTTGGTATTTTGTATTGGAAGTAGGGTTGAGACTCACAGGACCCAATCTGAGGGCACATCACTCAGTGAAACCTCCTCTGAATTCATGAGGGCAATTCACCCTCACTGCAAACAGGGCTGCACAGTCCTCAGAGCTGTGGCCCTGTCCTCTCACACATCCTGGCCCACTGCTGACCTTAGTTCTGACCCCACTCCATGAGTTCTCAGGGAACTGTCATCATTGCCAGGTTGTGGTCATTACAGATCACAAAGTGAAATAAAAAATGCTCATCAATTGCCCAGGGGGAGACTTGGCCCAGTGAGTACAGAGCCCAGCAGTCCTGGGCCTGAGAGCTGGGAACTAGATCCCAAGACTATGTCCTGCTGGGCAGGACTTAGGTACTTCCTCAGGGCTTCTGAGATCTGGCCTCTGGGCTTTATTTTAAAAGTTGGGTTTGTTCACATTCTCGTGACAGGCAGGTGTCAGAACAACTTGTGGGATTTTCAGTCTGGGGACCCAGTGTCTTGACTATGGATTCCTTCTTCCACATTTTAAAAAATGCTTTTAGTTGTAGATAAAGACAATATCTTTATTTTATCTTTATGAGGTGCTGAGGATTGAATTCAGTGCCTTCCACATTCGAGGCAAGTGCTCTACTACTGAGCCATATCCCCAGCTCTCTTCCACATTCTTTTTTTTTTAACCATATTTTTTTATTGTTGGTCTTTCAAAACATTACATCTAACTTGATATATTTCACAGTTTGATTCAAAAGGGTTATGAACTCCCATTTTACCCTGTATACAGATTGCTGAATCACATCAGTTACATCAATTACATTTCCAGAGAAGAGGGGAGGGGAGGGGAGGGGAGGGGAGGGGAGGGGAGGGGGGATAGTAGAGAATACGGTAGAGAGCAGAATTCATCAGACACTAGAATGGCAATATGTAAATCTTCCACATTCTTGAAGCTGATCTTCTTCCATCTGTCCCTGGGCAGAATTCTGTAGGAAATGCAAATGATTCCTCTCCTCAATAGGTTGTGGAACTAGTTAAGGAGAGAAGACTAACATTTCACCAGAAAGTCATACAGATATCCTCACACAATTTTTAAACCTAATGGATATGAACCATTAGGATTTTAAATGGACAAGGCAAGATCCACACTCTTGACATGAAATCATTTCAAATATACTTTCTGTCCCCAATGGGAAGCAGGATCTTAGGTTTCTATCACTGCATTCTGTGTATCACACGGGGTGTTCTGACATGTGACTGAAATGATCCATTATTACATCAGATGTAAATTCGGAGAACTTCTTCAAATTGACCTGTTGAAAGCAAAACATCTGTATGCATTTACGAGTAAAATAAAATCAGATTTGATTCCATGTAATGATGATGTCATGAAAATAATCCCACTTTTAAATTTTCTTTTAGTAAAATATCAAAATTCTCATCTTGAAAACTGTTGAAGATATTTATAAAATTCTTAGAATTTGAGTTTAAAAAATAAAAACCTATATTTTTCCTGTGCTACATGGTGTATACTTGTTCTTCATTATTTATTTTCTGCCCTTTATTTTCAAAACTCATATTAAGAATGGGGTGAATTGCCTTTTCAATCAGTGAACAGTAACTGGGGCAAATAAAATATTTTGGCATTAGGATCTATATCTGCCATGATTGTGATCAAAAGGCAAACATTGCTATAAATAATCCACTTCTTCCTTCTCTAAGGGTTGGTGTATTACATGATTTCCTAAACATGTTTATCAAAAGGGTAGATGGTAAAGTGGAATTGAGAAATTAGGTCAGTGGAAAAATGGAATTTCTGAAGATTACCAAATATTTGAAAAATAACAGCCCACCATTCATTTCCAGCAGTTACTTGACTCCTGTTCCACTTATCTGCACCAATGACCTGCTTGTCATGCTGAGTAATTTCTCAACAACTGCGGGCAAATGAGGAAGAGTTGGGCTGAGCTGGCACTCAGCTCTTCCTGTCATGCCTCTCTCCTCCTACTGATCCTTCATTCAGGGCAGTTGCAAAATAGAAGTCTGAATATGTGGATCATTAGCTGTCAGACTGTTCCCTGAGTTTCTCAGCATCTTCCTCTCATACAGACTCAAAAAACCTGTTGTTGGACAAGCAGCACATATAGTTTTCAACAGATCTATTTAAAGTAGTGCTCCAAATTTGCATCTGATATAATAATGGGCCATGTCAGCCACATGTCATTACACAGTGTGATAGAAAGAATGCAGTAATAGAAACCTAAGATCCTGCTTCCTATTGGGGACATAAAGTATATTTTCTGAGTCACCCTAGCAAAGAGATTTTTGTTCGGGGCTGCACATTGTGGGAGGAGCATGTGTACCTTGCCTGCAGTAATAGACTCCAGCATCCTCAGCCTCCTCCCTGCTGATTTTCAGTGCAAAATCTCTTCCTGACCCACTGCCCCTGAACCTGTCTGGGACCCTAGAAAATTGGTTGGAAGCTTTGTAGATGAGAAGCTTTGGAGAGTGGCCTGGCTTCTGCAGAAACTAACACAAATAGATTCTTCCATTACTATGTAGGAGATGGCAGGTGGATTTCCAGTGGTGATCCACTTAACAAAATTGTGAGCAATTTTCATTATTTTCAGTCTGCTACTTATTTCAATATTTTCTGATTCATGCCAGGAAAAAATAAACCTACAAAAATAATTTGCTATTTTATACTTAAGTCACAAAGTGCTATTTGTTATTCATGATTTTCATTAGAACACTGGTCATTGTTGAGTGGATGCTAATGCTAAAAATATCAAATAATTTTCTGATTCATACCAAGGAGAAATAAACCTGTAAGAAATAATTTACTGGTTTATATGTAAGTCACAATGTGCTCTTTTTCATCCAAGATCTCCATTAGGGCATTGGTCATTGTTAAGTGAATCCTAATTCTAACAGGAAAAGTATGAAATGCCATTCCCTGGAACATAAAATACTTGCCTCTACTGAAAGGGAAGAATAAATATGACAAGCAATGGGACACTTCTACCCCATTCTCCTTTCCTAAATCCCTCTGGCCTCAGCAGGGACCCAGAGCATCAGCAGCCCCAGGAGCTGAGCAGTGCACAGCAGAAAGTTAAGTTTAGCAGTCTGGGTGAGTCAAGGCCAGATTATAGCTGAGAACTTTCTCATATTTGTAAGAAAGAGCTTTCCTGTGGGACAGTATGCAAATCCCATGGTGGGTGCAGTGGGGTGAGACAACCTGCTGGATGAAGTGGAAGGAGACAGCAGGACAGGCCCTCCTCTGTGAACAAGGTGACACAAAACATCCCTTGCTGGTACATAGATACAGATTAAGTCAGTTTGTTTGCAGAAATATGAAAGAACCATGTGATAGCACCTGTTTAGTATATGGTCACATGGTTTTGGACCTGTCACTCTAAGAAAGCAAGTCCCTGGCAGTGCAGGGTATCTAGGATTAATCTGTGAGCTGAATGCTGGGCATTTTGTTTTGCTCCCAGATAATGTGGAGAAGGACACAGCTGTCATACTCACAAGTCTGATGGGGGAGCCTCCAGATGCAAAGGTGGTCTTGAGCCAGTTGAAGACTCTTTCATCTGCATCACCAGTTAGAGTGCTGGAGGATGTTAGATGCAGGTTTTGGAAGCTGCTTTCCACGGGTCCTGAAATCCACAAAAGCATTCTTCTGAAGGCCATGAAAAAAAGAAAAGCATGAGTCTGTCTCTTGCACATCAAAAGCTGAGAGCCCCATTTAAGTAAGAGAAAAAGAAGATATAATTCTATACCTTAGGTAATAGATATGAATTTCCTTGTAGTGAGTTGTTACAATTTGATGTATTTTCCATCATAATTTCCTTATCAAATACCAGATAACCCACAGGAGTTTAAAAGTAGAAGAACTTCTCAATTTAATGGTATAGAATAAAAAATAAAAGAAACAAAGTTTTTAAAATGAATGGTGTTAAGAGTCTTCCATTTTATCTGGTCCTACAGAACCAGGTCCTTCAGGATTCTGCTCCTTGTCACTGTGTGAGGTCACTCCTCTCTCCTCTGGCTTGTGTGGGGACCAACAGCCTTAAATCAAGATGCAAGGAATATTCCCTATAAGAAAAGAACAACAATTGCATCCTATGCAGTAGTGTCTTGGGGCACCCTATGCCAGCACTGACATTTTCCTGGGGTTTCATTTAAAAACAGCTCCTGCTCAGGGATCATTCTACCATGTGGCTAGTCACCTCAATAGGGAAGCAACTTCACCTTTTATCATTTGTTACTGATACACATAATATTAAATTCAACAGGTCATGGAAAATGGCTTCTACATAAAAAGGAGAGTCACAATCCTGGAAGAAAAAAAAAAAACAAATCCTGAGGAAATGGAAAGATGAGTTTGAACTGCAAAGTAATCTTAGATAATTTAACCCAAAGTCATATTTAATAGCTAAAACAAACAAATGAAATTGTACATCTGATTTCACAAAAATAAAGATTGCTTTTAATATATTTTTGGAAAATGTACCAAACTAAGACTCTTTAACAAGGCTCAAACAGATAATTGACCAAAAAAATAATGTTTACCTTTAAGGTTAGACATCATGGGAAGAATATGGTTCTTCTTCTGTAGATATTAATCTTTCTGCTAAGCCTAGCTCACTCACACAAAACTGCAGTGAAGCAATATTCTACTTACTACCTGATTATTCAATGTCTTACAAGTTCTCTTCCTTGTCTCCTAAGATTTCATGTCAGTTTGCATTTTTGAGGACACAGGCCTCTGTCCTCCAAAAAAGGTGTCTATAAATATGGTTCACTTGTTAGATGAGGAATAGAGAAACCCAAAAGATTTGAAGACTGTGAATTTCAATATTTTAAACTGTACTTAAAGTTTCTTTTAAGTTTTCCTCATAAAAATTTATAGAATATACCAAGAAGATAAAAGAAAAAGGTTTTGCTTTTTTATTTTAGATAAGACATTGAGACTGTAACCTGAACATTTTCATACTTATTCCATCTCCTTTCATAGTGAAGTACAAGAATCTACAAAATAGTTGTATGAATTTTCAGTAAGGAAAATGCAAGATACTCAGAAAACTTAAGATAAAATTCATCCATTTAATATTATTTGTCATCAAATGTTTCCTTCCTTTTATTCCATAGTAAGAAAAACCCAAAAATTCAGAGCAAGAAAGATACAAGAAATGAATGAATTAATTAGTGCCTAATTTTTGTCTTATTACAACAATCAATGAAGCAACTGCTGCAGGGTGACCCTCTGCCTTAAGGAAGCAGAACTCACAGTAGTGAACTTCACTTTTTCTTGTGTTTCCTGTTCAAAAACTAAGATTAACCCAATGTTGATATGCATTTCAAAGTGTCAACTACCTTCAACCTTCAGAGGATCTAGATATTTGAATGCTGGCTCATCAAAACACCTCCAAGCAAAATAATTATGAAGAATCAGCAATAAATTTAAAGTAACATATGAAGGCATGCTCCTTGAGAAAGCATATAAGAAATCTCCTTCATGTTGGCATTAGTAATAATTGTTTTTTTATGTCACATCAAAAGCTAAAACAACAAAATAAAAAATAACCAAATGGGGGGCTGGGGATGTGGCTCAAGCGGTAGTCTGCTCGCCTGGCATGCATGCGGCCCAGGTTCGATCCACAGTACCACATACAAACAAAGATGTTGCGTCCGCCGAAAACTAAAAAATAAATATTAAAAAATTCTCTCTCTCTCTCTCTCTCTCTCTCTCTCTCTCTCTCTCTCTCTCTCTCTCTCTCTCTCTCTTCTCTCTTTCTTAAAAAAATAACCAAATGGGACTGCAGCAACCTAGGAGGCTTCAACACAGAAAAGGAGCTATCAACAGAATAAAAAGACAGCCCATAGAATGGTAGAAAATATTTATAAATCATATAACTAATAATGGGTTAATATCCAAAATATATGAGAAACTAACACAACTACATAGACAACAAAAAAGAAAGCAAAACAAAATCAATAATCCAACTGAAAATTATGAAAATGACCAAATAATATACTTGTGAATTATACATCAATAAACAAATTAAAAATTAAAAGATCCCATCTACACGGTATTGGCATAAACACAGACACACAGCTGTAAGATCCAGAGTTCACAAAGAAAACTTCACATTTAAGGTTTAATGATGCTTATCCAGGGACACAGTTGAATGGGAGAGAGGACAATCTTTTCAGTAAAGTGTGTAGGGAAAATCAGATACAAATAGATGAATTAAGTTGAGTAATTAATTTGATCCATGAATAAACAAATAACTCATAATCATACAAAAAATCATTGGCCTAAGAGTAAGAGCAAAAACTGAAAAAGAAAATACATGGAAATGTTTCATGACATTGGATTTGGCAGTTATTTCTTGGATGTGACACTAAAACCAGTGTCAATAAGAGTAAAAATTAAAGTTAAAAACATACGTGTATCAAAGAGTCTCAAAAACTCTATCAACAGAGTGAAAAGGCAACCCACTGAATGGGAGAAAGTATTTGTAAGTCACAGGTATGAAATTACTGATTTCTCCTTAGCATTCTCAATATCCTTTCCGTTTATGAATCTCATACTTGTAGAATTTTCAGAATTCTATCAAGTCTTGAACTTTTTAATTTTTTTTTCATTTTTTATTTCACCTCATTCTTATATGTCTCCAGTTTTGTGCTCCAGCTAAACAGTCTTCCACTATTTAGAGCATCTGTTGTGTCTTCTTCAACAGATATTTCAAAACATTGCATATCTCCTGTTATAGTCTCTTATATTTATACATACATCTTACATTTATACTTGTAATTATTTGAAATATAGTTTTATTGAACTGTTTCCTCTCCCAGTTTTCAAGGCTTTTAGCATTTTTTTCTGGGTATGTTTTATGCTTCTTTAAAAGTAGTATGTCTATAAATTTGCCACTTTTAGTAGATGTTTATATAACATAAGGACATAGTTTGGTCTTCAAACACAGAAAAGGCACACTGTATAAATTGAAGAAATATGAATTGTACAAACAAGCATTTTTTGTATATTCATCTTTCAGATCAAGATATAGAGCTTGCCAAACTTCCTTTGTATGTCTTCCAAGTCAACATTTGTCTCTAACCTCTAGCAAGGAAATTATTACTCTGCAGATTGTCAAATAGTTTTCTTGTTCCTGGATTGGAACATAATGTACACTGAAGTAAACATACTTTTGTTTCTAGCAGCTTTTCCTCATCATTGTGTTTGAGATACAGTGGATTCCTGCTGCAAAATAGTAAATGTTCTAGTTGTTATATACAGTTTTTCTGTGAATATTCCACAATTCATACATTTGTACTTAAGTCAGTTAGATTGTATCCAACATTTGTCCATAAAGTTAGATCTTTTATGCACATTCATCTACATATCTCTTTGTGGACATATTCACTTTTATATCTTGGTTAAAATCCTTGGAATTTACTTATGCTCTTATAAAACTTGGGCATATCAAACAACTTTCATGATATTTTTTCCAATGTACATATCCACATGCAATTTATGAGCACATCAGATTTAAATCTTCACAGATTTAAATTATGCTGTGCACTGTACATTCATAGTGTTGAACTTTTGTTACATTAAAGTTGTAATTACTGATTCACTTACAAGAGATTTCCTTACCTACCTAACATCACATGATTCTTGTTTTCTAAAACTACTAGGTCTTTTAATTCCATTCACATCCCCTTTTTTGTTAATTTTTCTCTTATTGCTCTTATGTATGCACCTCAAATTGCATGATATTGCTCTGGCTCTTACATGCATCCAAGGCTAACCCTCATTTAAATATATGCATCCTCTTTCCAGTGTTGTTCTCTCATACAACTTCATATTTCTATCCAGGATTACATTCTGTCAGCAGAACTATCCTTTGCTTTATATTTTACACCCTTCTGCTGATTACTAATTATTTTGGTTTTTCAAACACCATGTGTTTGAAGGTTCTTTTTGCCCAATTTTCTATTCTCTCACTTTCTGGAACTCCAAATATTTTTTTTAATTTATTGCTCAAGAGAACAAAATGATTTTGACATATCATACATTTGTTTTAAATAAGGTATGAATTCTCATTTTTTCACATATATAAATTGCAGGATCACATTGGTTATACATCTATGTGTATGCATACAGCAATCCTAGTGTCAGTTGTATTCTGCTGCCCTCCCTATTGCCCCTTCCCTTCCATCACCTCTTTCTACCCATTCTACTGTGACACTTATCTCTCTATTTTTTCTTCCCTTCCCCCTCAAAACATTGTATATGTATTTTGTGTAACCATGAGTGTCTTCTTCCATCTTCCGTGCAATTCCCCTTCTCCCTCCCATTCCCTACCACATCTTTTCTTGTTTCATGGTAATGTTCTTCTCATGCTCTTTCTACCTACTCTGTTTTGAGGCAGCTCACTTATATCAGAGAAGACATTCCACATTTGTTTTTTAGGGATTGGCTAACTTTGCTTAGCATGATCTGCTCAAATGCCATCCATTTCCCTGCAAATGCCATTATTTTTTAGTGTTCAGTAATATTCCATTGTGTATAAATGCCACATTCTTTAAAATTCATTCATCTGTTCAAGGGCATCTAGGTTGGTCCCACAATATAGCTATTGTGAATTGTGCTGTTATTAATACTGATGTAGCTATGTCCCTGTAGTATGCTCTTTTTAGGTCTTTTGGGTATAGTCTGAGAAGGGAAATAGCTGTGTCAAATGGTGGTTCCATTCCCAGCTTTCCAAGAAATTTCCATACTGCCCTCCAAATGGCTGCACCAATTTGCAGTCCAACCAGCAATTTACAAGTGTTCCTTTTCCCCCACATCCTCACCAGCACTTGTTATTGTTTGACTTCATAATGACTGCCATTCTTACTAGAGTGAGATGGTATCTTAGAGTGTTTTTAATTACCATTTCTCTGATTGCTAGAGATGGTGAGCATTTTTTCATGCAATTGTTGATTGATTGTATATCTTCCTCTGTGAAGTGTCTGTTTAGATCCTTGGCCCATTTGTTGATTGGGGTATTTGATTTTTTGCATTTTAAATTTTTGAGTTCTTTATATTCTCTGGAGATTAGTGCTCTATCTGAAGTGTGAGGGGTAAAAATTTGTTCACAGGATGTAGGCTCCCTATTTACCTCACTTATTCTCTTGCTGAGAAAAAAAAAATTTAGTTTGAATACATCCCATTTGTTGATTCTTGAATTTAACTATAGATGTCCTATTAAGGAATTTGGAGCCCGACCCCACAAGATGGAGATTAGGGCCAACTTTTTCTTCTATTAGACTCAGAGTCTCCGTTTTGATTCCTAGCTCCTTTATCCATTTTGACTTAACTTTTGTGCATGGCAAGAGAAAGGTATTCAGTTTCATTTTGTGGCATATGGATCTCCAGTTCTCCCAGAGCCATTTGTTGAAGATGCTATTCTTTCTCCATTACATGCTTTTAGCACCTTTGTCTAATATAAGGCAGTTGTAATTTTGTGGATAGGTCTCTGTGCCCTGTATTCTGCACCATTCGTTTACCCACCTATTTTGGTACCAGTACCTTGCTGTTTTGTTACTATTGCTCTATAATATAGTTTAAAATCTGGTATAACTATACCACCTGTTTCACTCTTCCTGCTTAGAATTGATTTATCTATTTTGGGTCTTTTATTTCTCAGGATTAATTTCATGATTGCTTTTTCTCTTTCTGCAAGGAATGCCATTGGAATTTTGATTGGCATTGCATTAAATCTATAGAGTACTTTTGGTAATGTGGCAATTTTAATGATATTTTAATTCTGCCTATTCATGATCAAGGTATGTCTTTCCATCTTCTAAGGTCTTCTTCTATTTCTCTCTTTAGGGTTCTGTAGTTTTCATTGTAAAGGGCTTTCACCTTTTTTGTTAGGTGGATTCCAACTATTTTTTTTGAGGATATTGTGAAGGGGGTGGTTGACCTGATTTCCCTTTCAGAGGGTATTTCACAGATATACAGGATTGCTTTAGACTTATGAGTGTTGATTTTATACCCCGCCACTTTGCTGACTTCATTTACAAGTTCTAGAAGTTTCTTGGTAGAAACTTTTGGGTCCATTAGGTATACTATCATGTTATCTATGAATAGTGCTTATTTCAGTTCTTCTCCTGTCTTTATGCCTTTAATTTCTATCATCTGTCTTATTGCTCTGGCCAGTGTTTTGAGAACTATCTTGAATAGAAGTTTGAGAGAGGGCATTCCTGTCTTGTTCCAGATTTTAGAGGGAATTTTTTCAATTTTTCTCCATTTAGAATGATGGTAGCCTGAGGCTTAGCATAAATAGCTTTTACAATGTTGAGGTAAGTTCCTGTTATCTCTAGTTTTTCTAATGTTTTGAACATAAAGGGATGCTGTATTTTTTGAATGCTATTTCTGCATCTATTGAGATGATCATATGGTTCTTATGTTTGAGTCTATTGATGTGATTTCTGTATATTGAACCAGCCTCACATCCCAGGGATGAATCCTACTTGATCATGGTGCACAATCATCTTGATATGTTTTTGTATCGGATTTGCCAGAATTTTATTGAGGATTTTTGCATCTATGTTCATTAGAGATATTGGTCTGTAGTTTTCTTTCTTTGAAGTGTCTTTATCTGGTTTAGGAATCAGGGTGATGTTGGCCTATTAGAATGAATTTGGAAGTACTCCCTCTTTTTATATTTCATAAAATAGCTTGAAAAGTATTGGTATTATTTATTCTTTAAAGGTTTTGTAAAACTCTGCTGTATACCCATCCAGTTCTGGGCTTTTCTTGGTTGGTAGTCTTTTGAAGGCTTCTTCTATTTCCTCAATTGATATTGGTCTTCTTAAGTTGTTTATATCCTCCTAACTTAATCTGGGCAGATAATATGACTTAAGAAATTTATTGATGCCTTCACTATCTTCTATTTTGTTAATGTATAAAGTTTCAAAATAATTTTTAATTATTATCTGTATTTATGTAGTGTCTGTTGTGATATTTCCTTTTTCATCCCATATGCTAGTCATTTGAGTTCCCCCTTTTCTTCTCTTTGTTAGCATGGCTAAGGGTCTGTCGATATTATTTATTTTTGAAAAAATAAATTTTAGTTTTGTCAATTTTTTCAATTGTTTCTTTTATTTCAATTTCATTGATTTCAGCTCTGATTTTAATTATTTCTTGCCTTCTACTACATTTGCTGTTGTTTTTCACTTTTTTTTCAAGGGCTTTGAGATGAAGTGTAAGATCGTTTATTTGTTGTTTTTTCCTTTTTTTTGAGGAATGAACTCCACGCAATAAATTTTTCTTTTAGAACTGCTTTCATTGTGTTCCATAGATTACTATATGTTGTGTCTGTGTTTTTATTTGTATCTATGAATTTTTAAATTTCCTCCTTGATGTCTTCTGTAACCTATTGATCATTCAGTAACATACTGTTCATTCTCCAAGTTATGTAGGATTTTTTCCTTCCTTCTTTTATCATTGATTTCCAATTTCATTCCATTATAATCAGATAAGATTCATGGTATTACCTCTACTCCTTTATAATTGCTAAGAGTTGCCCTATGGCATAATATATGGTTTATTTTTGAGAAGTATCCATATGCTGCTGAGAAAAAAAGTATATCCGCTTGCTAATGGTTGATATACTCTATATATGTCAGTTAAGTCTAGGTTATTAATTGTGTTATTGAGTTCTATAGTTTCTTTATTCAACTTTTGTTTGGAAGATCTGTCCAGTGTTGAGAGAGGTGTGTTGAAGTCACCCATAATTATTGTGTTGTGGTCAATTTGTCCCTTGAACTTGAGGAGAATTTTTTTATGAACATAGGTGCATCATTGTTTGGGGAATATAAATTGATAATTGTTATGGGGCTTCTTGTTGAATGGTTCCCTTTAACAATATATAGTGTCCTTCTTTATCACTTTTGATTAATTTAGACTTGAAGTCAATTTTATTTGATATGAGTGTAGCCACCCCTGCTTACTTCCGAGGTCCATGTGCATGATTTTTCCCAACCTTTCACCTTCAGCCTGTGTGTGTCTTTTCCTATCAGATGAGTCTCCTGAAGGGAGAATAATGTTGGATCTGCTTTTTTCATCCAGGTTACCAGCCTATGTTGCTTAATTGATGAGTTTAAGCCATTAATGTTTAAGGTTACTATTGATATATGCTTTTAACTTCCAGTCATTTTTGTTTATTTATTTAATTATTTTTAAAAATTTGGTTTGTTTTTCATCTTTGATTAGTTTTTTATCCCCCCTGCCTCTTTACTGAGATACTTCCCACTGTTTTTTTTTTTTTTTCATTTTATCTTTGTGTAGTGTTTTGCCCAAAATGCTCTGCAGTGTTGATTTTCTTTCTACAATTTCTTTTTACTTTTGTTTATCATAGAATATGTTTATTTCATTGTCAAACCTGAAGCTTAGTTTTGCTGGATACAATATTAAATTGGTTGGCACCCATTATCTTTCAGAGTTTGAAAAACGTTTTTCCAGGATGTTGTTGCTTTCAGTGTCTGGGAGGAAAAATCAGCCGTTAACCTGATTGGTTTACCCCTGAATGTAATCTGCCTCCTTTCTCTTGTAGCTTTTAATATTCTCTCCTTGTTCTGTATGTTGGAGATCTTCATAATAATGTGTCTTGGCATTGGTCTGTTGTGGTTTTGTACATTCAGTGTTCTGTATTCTTCCCCCTCGCACCAGCAGCAAAAACTAAAACCTGTCTTGTCCACTTGCTGAGGCTGCTTTGTGCCTCCATGCTGGGGTTCCAGCCTAGCCGTCACCTGGCGCCCAGGTAATTTCTCCTCCATGGTGACTTCCGCCTGAGTAAGATGGCAACAGCCTAAAGTGAGAGGAGCAAAGAGGAAGTGGTGGTGGGCAAGTGGTCATCCTCTATCAGCCCCACCGCACCTCTCGAGTTCTCCCAGGAGCAATAATGCACCCGGTCTTGACAGCTTCACTGTCAGCCCCGCTGTCGCCCCATTGTGGATCTCAACAGGATGACACACTGGAGTATCAGTTGCCCTCCATGGGCATGTGATCTTGAAAAGAGTGTCAGGGCTACACGGAGGATCATCCATGGTGGTGATTTTAAACTTTACTTCTACTATAGCATAACCACCACAGGGGTGTATGTGAGTGTACCTGGCTGTGCACTGCTTGCTGCAATAGGGAACACAGTCATTTTCATCCACCTATTGAGATGATGAAATGCTCACTATAATTTTTTCAGTTTTTCTTCCTCATTTTCTACATTTGTATAATCATGCATGTGCACTTATTCATTGATTGGGAGCTTAGTTATGTGCAATACAATAGCAAAGCCTGCATCTCTGTGGTAAAATTTAATTAAAAAGGAACAGAAATTCCATCTTATATTAGAACATTGTGGGTCATTATTAATAAAACCTTTTAATAAAATGGAAATAAAATTTAAAAAAATTGAAAAGTGAGTGCTCTGAATGAAATGAAGGGAAGATGACCTAAATTGCAGAGAAGAATACTTGAATTAATGTTCTCCTGTCATTTTCATCCTATTGAAATTACCCGAATTTGTGCTCATTGAAATTCTGGCTTCACTCAAATAAAAGGACTCCCTGGAAGGAAAAAATACAGCTGATCTTTGGCAGTTAAATAAACCTTCCTTACAACACTGGACATGAGTTTAGCCCATAACATTTTAGTGAGGTTTTTCATTGGAACTTAGGTTGATGTCTGGTCTGGAAAATGTGATTGAATAGCTGGGACCGAAACGGAGAGCAAACCTGCAACATTATTACCCATCCCCCTAAAAATGCTTCACTGAGTTTCCTTCATGTATGTCTGCTACATGGTACTTGGTCTCTCAATGTACCTCCTGCTTATCTTCCCTGCCCCAGAAATTCTTTCTAGTCCTGCTCAACTTAACCACATGGTCTCTTCTGAATGAACATCCTCAAACAATACCAGGTATATAATTGTTCAGAAACAACTTTAGAATCTTTGCATATGCTCTACCGGTTTGATTCAGTATGTATGCCATAACTAAGGCATATTTCAACAGGAAGTTTACTAACCACTTTTTTATTTCAAACCTGGAGTTCTGCATCATGTCCTACTTCCTCATAACCTTGCAATCACATGAGGACCTAATCTGAAAATAAAGGCAGTGGTTCTACAAGTCTGTGATTCTTGCTAAGATATACATCTCAGTTTCTGACCAGGTGGTTTATAGATCTAGCTCAACCTCATCAGCATTCCTTACACAGCATGTGAGCCAGAGGTGTGGTGTTGTGTCAAGAGCCAACTGCTCCTGTATGCCCTTCATGTCTTCTTTCATTACACTCTTCCCCAAATCATTAGATTCTTATTTTTATATTGGGGGAGGGAATCCATGTTTGTGTTATTATTGTTATTTTTCTCTAACTTTTTTCATAATCCAACATTGGAATTCAGATAATGCCTTTTTTCTTTTGATAATTTTTTGTATTAATTTATTTATTTGTTTTAATTAGTTATACATGAGAGTAGAATGCATTTATGCACTTTGATATATTATACATAGATGGAATATAATTTCATTTTTCTGAGTATAGATATTGTAGAATCATATTGGTCATGCAGTCACATATATACATAAAGTAATAATGTCTGTTTCATTCTATTATCTTTTTTATCCCTACATCCCCTCCACTCCACTCCCTTTAATTCTCTCTGCCTAATTTAAGGTAATCTATTTTTTCTAGTGCCCTCAAACCTTATTGTGAATTAGCATCTGTATATTAGAGAAAACATTCAATCTTTGGTTTTTTGGGATTGGTTTATTTTGCTTAGCATGATATTCTCCACCTCCAACAATTTACTGGAAAATGCCATAATTTCATCTTCTTTAAAGCTGATTAATATTATATGTATAACATTTTTCACATTTTCTTTATCCATTCATCTTTTGAGGGACACCTACGTTGGTTCCATAGTTTAGCTATTGCGATTGAGCTGCTATAAATATTGATGTGGCTATGTCACTGTAGTATGCTGATTGTAAGTCTTTTGGGAATAAACCAACAAGTGGAATAGCTGAATCAAATGGTGTTTCCTCTCCAATTTTTCTGAGGAAGCATCATTCTGCTTTTCATAGTAGTTGCACCAACTTTCAGTCCCATCAGCAATGTATGAGTGTACATTTCTCCCCACATCCTCGCTAACATTTATTATTGCTTGTATTCTTGATGATTACCATTCTGACAGGAGTGAGATAAAATATTAGATTAGTTTTGATTTGTATTTCTCTAATTACTAGAAATGTTGAACTCTTTTTCATATATTTGTTGATTGATTGTATTTCTTCTCCTATGAAGTGTATGTTTAGTTCTTTAGCTCATTTATTGATTGTTTTTTTTGGGGAGGGGGCTAAGTTATTTGAGTTCTTTATATATCCTAGAGATTAATGCTTTATCAGGGGGGCATGTGGTAAAAATTTTCTCCAAATCTACAGGCTCTCTTCTCATGTCATTATTTCCTTTGCTGAGAAGAAGGTTTCTAATTTGAATCAATCCCATTTATTTATTTTTGATTTTACTTCTTGCACTTTAGGAGTCTTGTTAAGTAAGTCAGATCCTAAGCCAACAGTAAAGATTTGGGCCTATTTTTGGTCTATTAGGTACAGGATCTCTATTCTAGTGTCTAAGTCTTTGATCCACTTTGAACTGATTTTTGTGCAGGGTGAGAGATAGAGGTTTGATTTTATTTTGCTACATATGCATTTCCAGTTTTGCCAGCACCATTTCGTGAATAGGCTATCTTTTTTCAAGTGAATGTTTTTAGCACCTTTGTCTAGTATAGCATTACCATTTAAGCGTTTTTTTTTCTGTGTCTTCTATTCTATACCATTGGTCTACAAGTCTATTTTGGTGCCAATAACATGCCATTATTGTTATTATAGCTCTGTAGTATAGTTTAAGTTTTGGTATTGTGATGCCTCCTGCTTCACTTTTCTTGCTAAGGATTGCTTTAGCTTTTCTGTGGCTCTTATTTTTCCAAATAAATTTAATGATTGTTTTTACTATTTCCATGAGGAATGTCATTGGGATTTAATATAAATGCATTAAATCTCTATAACTCTTTTGGTAATATGGGCATTTTTACAATATTAATTCTGCATATCCAGGAGCATGGGAGATCTTTCCGTCTTCTGAAGTTTTCTTCAATTTCTTTCTTTAGTGTTCTGTGGTATTCATTGTATAGGTCTTTCGTCTCTTTTGTTAGATTGATTACCAGATACTTTTTTAGGCTATTGTTAATGGGGTATATTGCAACATACTATGACTGAATTGTCCAAAGCCTATTGACACTTTGCCTTTTCTTTTTGAGTAGATTTCCCATATCATATAGGTATCTGAAAACCACAAAAACTGAATAGTTTTCTCAGCTATTTACTTTAGAACAGTAATATTCAGTGGTGCATCTCCCCTATACTGGAAAAGGGCATAAGGTAGAAATAGTGGAAGTAGAAAGTCTGGGTAGGAGAAAGAAACACTGTCTAAATAATAACAAATATTTTTTTGCTGCATGTATACTATTAACTGACCAACCAAAAACACAGTAAAAACAACAAATTAAAATTCCATGAGTTTTGTATTGCCATGAGCCATTCTCAGCTTCTGCCGTGTGACTGTGACCATAGATTTATGTAATCACTGCCTTGGCGCAGGTTGAGAAAATTAGGATGCACTACAAGTCATATCTATTATCTTCTGTTCCTGGCTGTTCCAAGGGCAATGGTACCCTCTTCACTCTGCTGCTGCTTAGATCATATCAAGAATGCAGGAGTGATGAGTCTAGCTGAGACATGCCTTATCCGGAGGCATCAGGTGTGCCCTGTTTTTCTGAGTCTTCACCCTCTTCCTCTCACAAAGGCTGTATATCTTACTTCTATACAGTCAGCACATGGCCAGCTGGGCTACCCGAAGCAGGGAGGTTTGTGTTCAGAGCTGTACCACTGTGTGAGGAAGTTGTAAACCATCCTGGCAATAATAGACTCCAACAACCTCAGCCTCCACCCTGATGATTTTCAGTGTGAAATCTGTCCCTGAACCACTGCCACTGAACTTGCCCAGGACCCCAGAGGCCCTTTTGGAAGCCATATAGATCATAAGCCTTGGAGAGTGGCCTGGTCTTTCCATTTACCAACTCAAATAACTGTTGCCATCACATGATCTGACTGGATCACTAGGAGATGGAGGCTGGCTGTCTAGGGGTAATCGACTTTGAGAGAGGAGTCTGGGTCATCACATTATCCCCATTGTATCTTGTAATTATGATGGAAGCACATGGTGATATATAATTGTAATTTTTGTAGTTTCTTTTTTTCATTTCTGCATAAATATTTTTCATAGCTTTGATTCACATTGTAAAAATATTCAGTAAAAGAGCATGAATTGTTGAAAGCATAGAGGGTCTTTAGGAAATCTACTCTTATCTGACTTCATTAGTGTTAGTCTTCACCTGATCATAGGTCTTTGCTTATTCTTAAAACTTCCTCTTTCTCATTGATTTAAACAGCAAATGCACAACCCAAGGGACAGGAATTGCACATTGCTCATATGTACACAATACACATGGGTGGCAGTGGATCCTCAGAGCCCTCTCTATCTCCCCATTCTCTTTCCTTGTGCTCTTATCAGGGATCCAGAGCAGCAGCAGCCCCTGGAGCTCAGCAGGAAAACTCATTTTGAGAAGGTGAGCTGAAGAGTCCTGGTGAGTCAAGGCCAGGTTAGAGCTGAGCTTTTATCTCAGCTTTACATTACGGTCCTCCCCAGGGAGCAGCATGCAAACGCCCTGGTGGGTTCAGATGATCCGATTGGGAAAATATAAAAAATAAAAAAATAAATAAAATCCTGTGGTCTTCTCTTTTGAGAAAGTGATGTGAAACATCTTATGTGTTTGGAAGAAACCCAATATGAAGAGCCCGTGGTGCACACGACCTAGGTGTTGTCACAGAGCTTCCGACCCAAGTTTGTGTGTGTGTGCCAGCAGGTCAGTCTAGGATCAGAGATTGGAGAGGGCACATGGCCACCATGCTTGGCCCCCTCCCAGCTACTTAGAGAAATACACAGTGCACAACCCTTTGTTATTGAACTTCTGGGGTTTATTCAATAACTGCAGGGGCTTACGCTATTTGAAGAGGACTTTGAAACATGTTGTTTCCAGGTTAGCAGCTTCAGAATATTAGCACCAAGTGTTAGAAGTGGGCTTTCTGTGGGACCTAATAAATGTAATTTTGCCAGAACAATCCCAAAGAATTTGACATGGAGAAAAAAATTCTATTTCTTGTGGGTAAAGAGTTAAAAATATTTTAAAAGAATAAGAGTAAAGGAAATGGGAAGAGAATTTATACATCATGGTATGAATATGAAATTCTATGTAACAACATGCACATTGCAGTAAATATCCTGTCATACTCACCTCACTTTATCTGTGTACCAGATGAATCAAATTATTCATTATGAATTAGCTCTGGTCAAGAGGAAGAACAAGGAATATTTTTATTTATGTTGTTTATAATGGTATTTAAGGAATTTGCTCCTTTCCTACTCTGTCTGTCCATGCAGACTCAGGTTTCTCAGGGATTCTGTTTCTTCCCCAGTCTCTGTGAGAACCTGTATCTCTCACTGGTCTGTGTGTGGGGCTGTGGGTCCTCAATTGAGACCCAGATTCCTTTCACTAGAGGGGCAAGAACTGCACCCACTGTTGTAATGTGCCAGTGTCCCCTGCACCCAGGGCAGACGTTTTTCTGGACCTTCATCACAAGAGCTGCTAAGGAACAGGGTGCTCCATGAATGGAGTGGAGGAGGAGGGTGCTTTACATTTCAGTGTATATAAAGGGTCTCCTCTTTAACAGGAAAAAGGCATTGATGTTTTATCTTCTGGAAGCAGCACACACTACAACTAAGAGCACTGATGACTACTGACTCTAATTTTGACAATACATATTCATCTTCTTCCCAGGAAATAAACCACTTTCGATAAAGCATTTATTTACATTTTGGTCTGTTGTCACAAAAATTACCAATTAAGACAAATAAAGGGGATAAACCTGTTCATCACATGCAGACAGAAACAAAAGTGATTGATGTTCAGTTACAATGTCCCTGAGGTTATTACACATAAACAAAAATTATGCCTTTTGTTCTGACTTAGTAACATTTCAAATTAAGTAAAACACATTTGTCTTAAATCTAAACTTAAATTGTGGTATTACTCATAACTATAGCCCACAATCCAAAAAAAATTTTAGAGATAAATGAAAAGGCAGTGAAAAACCTGTTCTAAAAAGTAGTCCAAGGTTAACATTTCAAAGAGAGGAAAATGGAAATTGAAATGCAAATTGACTGATTATCTATCAAGCAATATATTCCAAATAAGAAAGTCATATACAGAAAAAAAATTGCCCCCAAATTGTTACAAAGTAACTGTACAAATAACTGTATTTAAGTGACCGCTAGTGTGTTGTAAGGACCAGATGAAATTAAACACAATAAAAACACGGAAGTTAATGAAGTCAAGGTTAATATCCTTCCAGACTTGAGTGGCAAATGAGATTGTGACAAAAGAAGCAAAACTATTAAAAAATTTTCTGAAGCTTATCCCAATGGTATGGCTGGGCATCCCTTCAGCTGGAGGGCAGCAGGATGCCTTTCCAGTTGCTTCAGGGAGGATGTGGTGGCCACTTCCTCGGGGGGAGGAGGGTCTGTGGTTCCTGAGCCTCAGTTGGAAGGAGGAAAGTATTATGCAGCTTCCCTGGTCATTCCCTGGACCTGTTTGCCCATGAGAGGTGCCTGTGTCATGATGCAGGCCTGTATGGCCTCCTTCAATGTTCTGCACCATCCCTACCTCAGCCTGGTGTCCACCATCCCCTGGGCCTCTCAGCTTCTCCTGAACCAAGAGCCTGAGCCTCCCTTGGGGCTTGTGTTGTGGGCTGCTACCCCCTGCAGGATACTGATGAGTGTGCTGCTGACAAGGGTGTATGCAGAGCTCCCAGTCCCACACAGGAGACTGTGTGAGTGCAACAGTAGAATTTTGTTTTAATCTGAGACCACACTTGTAAAGGCAAGTAGAAATACACCCTGAAGATCTTCTTTGCATGTGTCAAAAACCACTTTCTATAAAGCATTTATTTACATTTGGTCTGTTAAGAAAAGAATTTAATCATACTCACCAGGAAATCAATTATGTTAGGATAGGATATCATCTCTAATATAATTTATTTTTTTGTCCAAAATTTATCATTATTCTATCTACTTCTTCAAAAATGATTTTACTCCAATCATAGCATGCCATGAAATACAAAAGTCATGCTCCATATTGATTCAGAAATCTTCTCAGAGCACTAGCTTATACAGAATTGATTAAAAGTATACATTATTATGCACCATTACTATCAGAAAATACAAATCAGACTCACTTTGAGGTTTTGACTATAGACTATAAATATAATGTATTTATATATTGTTTTCAAACATTTTTAAGACAACGCAGCACTGTCCCAGAGCCACAACAAAGTCAAAATGGTGCCTGGCATTTTTCCAGAAAGAGTGGTTGAGAAGTAACTCCAGCGAGCCATTAAGACCAGATTTCACATTCTACTACATAGTAATAGTAACAAAAACAGCATGATACTGGTACCAAAACAGGCAGGTGTACCAATGATACAGAATACAGGACACAGAGACCAATCCACAAAATTACAACTTTCTTATATTTGATAAAGGGGCTAAAAGCATGCAATGGAGGAAGAATAGCATCTTCAACAAATGGTGCTGGGAAAACTCGAAATCCATATGCAACAAGATGAAACTGAATCCCTTTCTCTCGCCATGCACAAAAGTTAACTCAAAGTGGATCAAAGAGCTTGATATCAAATAGAGAGACTCTGTGCCTGATAGAAGAAAAAGTTGGCTCTGATTTAATTATTGTGGGGTCGGGCTCCAAATTCTTAATAGGACACCCATAGCACAAGAGTTAATAACTAGAATAAACAAATGGGACTTAGTCAAACTATAAAGTTTTTTTCTCAGCAAGCGAAACAATAAGAGAGGTAAATAGGGAGTCTATATCCTGGGAACAAATTTTTACTCCTCTCACTTCACATAGATCCCTAATATCCAGATTATACAAAGAACTCAAAAAATTAAACAATAAGAAAACAAATCACCCAATCAACAAATGGGCCAAAGACCTGAACAGACACTTCTCAGAGGATGACATACAATCAATCAACAAGTACATGAAAAAATGCTCACCATCTCTAGCAGTCAGAGAAATGCAAATCAAAACCACCCTAAGATACCATCTCACTCTAGTAAGATTAGCAGCCATTATGAAGGCAAACAACAAGTACTGGAGAAGATGTGGGGAAAAGGGTACTCTTGTACATTGCTGGTGGGACTGCAAATTGGTGAGGCCAATTTGGAAAGCAGTATGGAGATTCCTGGGAAAGCTTGGAATGGAACCACTATTTTACCCAGCTATTGCCCTTCTCAGACTATTCCCTGAATATCTTAAAAGAGCGCACTACAGGGATACTACCACATCGATGTTCATAGCAGCACAATTCACAATAGGTAGACTATGGAACCAACACAGATGCCCTTCAATAGATGAATGGATAAAAAATGTGGCATTTATACACAATGAAGTATTATGCAGCACTAAAAAATGACAAAATCATGGAATTTGCAGGGAAATGGATGGCATTAGAGCAGATTATGCTAAGAGCAGCTAGCCAATCCCTAAAAAACAAATGCCAAATGTCTTCTTTGATATAATGAGAGCAACTAAGAACAGAGCAGGGAGAAAGAGCAGGAGGAAAAGATCAACTTTAAACAGAGACATGAGGTGGGAGGGAAAGGGAGAGAAAAGGGAAATTGCATGGAAATGAAAGGAGACCCTCATTGTTATACAAAATTACATATAAGACGTTGTGAGGGGGAAGGGAAAAACAAGGGAAAGAATAAAATTACAACAGATGAGGTAGAAAGAGAAGATGGGAGGGGAGGGGTTGGGGGTAGTAGAGGATAGGAAAGGTAGCAGAATACAACAGTTACTAATATGGCATTGTGTAAAAAAGTGGATGTGTAATCCATGTGATTATGCAATCTGATTTTGGAGTAAAAAATGAGAGTTCATAACCCACCTGAATCGAATGTATGAAATATGATATGTCAAGAGTTTTGTAATGTTTTGAATAACCAATAAAAAAACAAAACAAAATAAAACAAAAAAAGATGATGATAATCAAGTTATGCTGTGTATAATTATTAAGATAATGACTGATGGCTGTAACTGGATGATGCTAAATTGAAACAAGCTTTGTATTCAGTTGTGTATATAAACCTCTGCTGTCTGGAAATAAGGCAGCTCCTGCTACCTGGGTGCCTGCTACTTTTGAGTTCTCGCAGAGTTCCAGTTGAGTTCCCATTGAGTTCTTGCAGAATTCCCGTTGAGTTCCCATTGGTTCTCGCGGAGTTTCCTTGGAGTTTGAGAGAGTTCCCATTGGGTTCTGGCAATAAACTAGTTCCTGGTTGAACCTACAAGTGGCTCATGACCTCCCTTTTTTCTGTGCCCAGCCAGACTGTGGCATTTGGTGGCCCATATAGGGAATGCGTGAAGCTTGGGGGTAAGTGAAACTGCTCGCCCCTGAGGGCAGGGTGAGAGAATGGGTGACCATTTCAAAAAACAATGTGTTCTTGTTTTGATTTGTTACGTTTCTGTTCCAAGATGTCTTCCCCTAGAAATAAATAGGATGCTAGAAAAGTTGTTCAGCCCTGAGGAAGAGATAGAGATAGACCACGGATACATGTCAAGAAAATAGAAAAACTGATGCAAAAAATTTTTGTTCCGTTTTTGTTTCATTTTATTTTGGTTTGGTTTTGTGTTATCTTGTTGGGTTGCATTATCTTTATAGCAGAAATATGGAATAAAAAATTAGAAAACACCAAACTGAAAGGGTGTTAAGTAAATTGCTAGAGGAAGGAGGCATCTCAGTAACATCAAGAACAGTTAGGGCATATGTTAAGACAATACAAAGGTGTTGATTCATTAAAGAGGGGTTGTTAAATATATCACAATGGAACCATCATGGTGAAGATTTAAAAATGAATAGAAAAGGAAAGCCCAGGAACTCTGCCAGTTGGCACATTACCATTGTGGATGTTGGTACAATCTTGTTTGCTTTGTTTAGGAGAAGACATCCTATATCAAGTAAAAGCGGAAGTCTCTCGAATTAGTCAGACAAGGGAAAAAAGTTTAGAGGAGGAAGAGATATCAGGGGAGAAGTTACAACCATAGGTTGCTACAAACACCTTTCTATCACCTATCACCGGAGGGCATGGGTGCCCAACCAACAGCTCCACCTATGAGACAACATATGCTGAGTGGCCCTCAACCCCTGTAGTTGATAGATAGGATCCTGAGACAGGACCTCAAAGATCAGCATGCCCTGTATTTGAGGAGGCAAGAGGGCAGTGAATTTACCATGCTTTAGATTTCAAAGCAGTGAAGCAGCTGAAAGAGGCTGCAACAACCTAGTATAGTCAGATCCATTACCAACTTGAACATGACGCCAGAAGATTGGGCTATTATGTGCAAAGCTATGCTAAATGGAGGACAATATCTGTTATGGAAGATTGCCAATCAGGAATTTGCACAGAGATGGCTAGGTGAAATGCAACAGCCTTTTATCCTCAGAGAAATCTAGATATGTTGTTAGGAGAGGGACCTTATGAGGGTCATCTGCAACAAATTAGATATGATTCTGCCATATACTCACAAATCACCTCAGCTGTGGTTAGGACATGGAAAACTTTACAGGGGCATGGAAATTTACAAGGTCAATTATCTAAGGTAATACAAGGAGCTAATGAACCTTACGCTGAATTTGTAGATAGGCTTCTACAAACAGCTATCAGAATCTTTGGGGATGTAGAACAAGCAATGCCATTAAAAAAACCACTAGCCTAAGAACAAGCAAATAGATGGTGCAGGGAGGCCATTAGACCATAGAAACATGGAGATTTAAATGCATATATTAAATTATCCAGAGACATTAATGAACAAGGGCAAGTCTTGTCAGCTGGAGTACAACAGGCTTTAGGTGCCAGGCCAAAAACATGCTACAATTGTGGACAAACAGGACAATTTAGAGGGAGTTGCTCCATAGGAGGAGGGTTTAACAAAACTGGATATGATCAAAAGGGTAGAATACTGGGTATTTGCCCACGATGCTTAGAAGGAGACATTGGGCTAAAGAATGCCATTCTCAAACCACTGTAGAGGGCACAAATTACCAGGACGTCACAAGCCACTTGTAGGTTCAAACAGGAACTACTTTATTGCCAGAACCCAACGGGAACTCTCTTGAACTCGACATAAACTCCAGGAGAATCAAGGGGAACTCAACGGGAACTCTGCGAGAACTCAAAGTAGTGGGCACCCGGGGTAGCAGGAGCCACCTTATTGCCAGACAGCAAAGGTTTATACACAACTGAATACACAGCTTGTTTCAATTTAGCATCATCCAGTTATAGTAATCAGTCATTATCTTAATAATTATATACATCTTAACTTAATTATCATCTTCTTAATGGCTCACTGGTGTTACTTCTCAACCACTCCACCTGGAAAAATGCCAGGTGCCATCTTGACTTGGTCGTGGCTTGCAACATACCTCATTTTACAAGGGAATGGTCAAGAGCATGTTGCTGGAGATTGACAACTGTTTACTGCATCTCAAGGGCTTGTGGGCATTTCCCTTCAGATTCAGCGTCTCTCTGTTTAAGGGATTCCTACAGTCTAAACACAGAACAAAATTCTAAATCTCAAGGATAAATAAGAAAATTTCATATCCTTCTTGTATTTCCAGTGATATTTTTAAAAGTTCTATTTTTCACATCTTCCAGGTGGAGCCACATGCCCTCCTATCTGCAGGAGATGCGCCAGTCCCTCAGCATGGAAGAACTTAGCTTCTCCAGATCTCAATGCTTCTCCAAAGGCAGCTACATTGAGTAAAAACATTACCTTCTCTTCCTATTGCTACCTACTTATTTTCCAGGTGTCTTGGACAGGACTCACAGTGGCCCTGTCCTAGGAAAATGCCTTTAGCCCTAATATGTGCAATGCATAATAGCCCTGATACAGTGAGGGACAGAAAGAGGAGCATAAAGTGTCTGCATTCTGAAAGTCTTTCTATTTCATATGAAGAGTAATGACTGTGCACAGGAAGTCAATTAGTAAAAGGAGTGGACATCAGTGCCCTGGTCATCTACTTTAGACATTTTGGCGCACACATCTAGAAGCTCAGGGTCCTGCAGATAGGCACACTACATAAAGAAAAAACATTCCTTCTGACATGATCTCTGCCTTTTCTGGAAAGTTCTCATTTCTCATTATTCAGCTTCCCATATACTTTCCTTAGCCAAGATCTTGAACCAGCTCTTTCTGGCCTTACCCTCTTCTCCCTCTGCTCCTCAGCCTGTTCCCTACTCTCAATAACTCTGGGGTGAGTCTTACAACCTGGTATATTCCAGCAGTTCTTGTAGGTCATCCACTAGGAGATCCTTTCTTATTACATAGGCCATGGTACAGCTGTTTGGAAAGCAGTGTGGCAATTCCTTGAATAATGAGACTTAGAGTGCTCTGCACTCCAGCATCCCCACCTGGGGTTAGGCTTCCTCAAGTGGAAGCACTGGTCCAAATGAACATTGGCACTCCAGAGGCTGGGAATGTCATCTTTAGACTACATTCTTTAGGTAGAGCACTTGTATACCATGTGGGAGGCCCTAGGTTCAATTTCCAGTATCACAGGGGAAAAAAAAAGTTCATAAGTGTTATATCAAAGTTTTATATAAGCAATATATCAAATAACCATCAATTGATGGATGGAAAAATAAAATATGTATATACATACACTGTAATATTATTTGATCATAAATAGAAGATGAGAACTCATGGGTGCTACCACAGAATAAACCATATGAAGAAATCCAGTTACTAAAGACCACACAGAATGTGAATTATTTTTCTGGAAATTCCCATGATAGGCCAAATTTAAAAAAAAGGAAGTGGATTTGTGTTTGCATGGATCTGATGTGTAGAAGGGGATATGGAGAGTGATTCTAATTGGTACAAGGCTTCTTTTGGCATGAGGATAGTGTTCTGCAGTTGATTCTTCTGATGGCTATACAACTCTCACAGATATTAAAGGCCATTGAACTGTAAAATTTAAATCATGCATTGAGTGATGTGTGAATTATATTACCACAGAGTGTTAACAAGAAACCTTAGATTTCAAGAGAAAAAAGACTTTGGACAAGGAATTACATGACTATACCCAAAGCAGATACTTGTGTCCTAGGTCAGGGACCAGTTGTTCTCAGATGTCCTTTGCTTATTTCCAGTTGACCCATCTTTACAACTACTGAAGAACAGCTTTGTCCTGAAATGGGATTTTCATTTTTTTTCTGTGATGCTCCTCAACATCTTGCCCACAACCATCTTTCTCTATCTGAGCTCTACCCACCTCATCTCTACTGAATGGTATAACAGAAATGAAAGCCCACATGCTTCTTTTCCTCTTTACAGTCAGGATAATTGACAGTGGCTTCAATGCTTCCTAAGGACAAAAAAATCTTTAAACAATGTGTCCTTATTCTATGAATTTTACTTGATTTGGTTCATAAATTTCGGATGAGTGGAAATCATTGTTCTTCTACAATGCACTTTGAGTAGGTTAGAATTAAGAGTTTCAGGACAAATGCTATGAGTGATTCGTGTATCTCTAAGGTTACTAAGCATGTATGAAACTTGCAAAACTTAGGACTTCTACTGGTTTGTGCAGCAAGCTCAAATATGACATATAACAGTGAATTTACATTATTATTAAATAGCAATTTGATAAAATTGCAATAGAAGTTTGTTTTAAGTTGAATACTTGAAATAACATCATTTTTGAACATCATTGTTTTGTTTTTATTTTTCAGTACTGGAATTTTAATCCAAGGGTGCTCTGTCATGGAGCTACATTCTCAGCTCACTGCTATTTTTTTTTGTTTTGAGACAGGGACTTACTAAGGTGCCCAAACTGACCTCAAACTTGTGATCCTCCAGCCTCATCCTGAGAAGCTGGGATAACAAGCATGTACCTGGCTATTGATGTTTTTTTAAATATGCTCTTTGGTTGGGTAAATCTCACATGCACAAAACATGATTTTGTCCTTGGTTGCAGTGATGTCATATTGAACTAGACATCAGGTATAACTTTAAAGGAATCCACTCATGTGGGTTTGATCCAATGTGCTTGGCAGAAGAGTTGTTCTTGAAACCTAGTTGTGTAATTACATCCAAGGAAAGTCCGGAAATCAGCTGAAATCTTTTCAGCAGCTAACTTTTCAGAAACAAGCCTTTACAGACAGAAGTACATCTGCTTCACTGAGCAGGCACCACAGCATCTGCCAATGGAGGGAGAAGCTGGTTTGAGCAAAATAACTCCAGTGGCCTCAGGAGGTTTTTGTCACATGTTGAATCACTGTGAGACACCTGTTACCATTCTGGTAACAGTGGTACACTGCAAAGTCCTCAGGCTCCAAGCTGCTGATGTATGTGTTGAAGTTCGTTCCTTACCCACTGCCACTGAACAGAGCTGGGACTCCACTCCAGCTGGATGCACAATAGATGAGAGCCTGGGAGGCTGCCCAGGCTTCTGCTGGTACCAGGAGAAGGAGCTATTAACACTCTGACTGAACCTACAGGTGAGGGTGTCTCTTTCTTCTGGAGACAAGGAGGCTACAGACTGTGTCAACAGAGCATGTCCAGTGGCATCTGAGATTGGAAATAAAATAGGAGAATCACCATGTAATCTGGATCATACACCTGGTCTTCTCAGTGAGCCAGAAAGTTTCATCTGCACTTAGTTTTAATCTCTGTGCTAGCTGAGCAGAAATGCCATGGTCCAGGACCCAACCACACTGAAAGACTTTTTAGAGTGCAGAACCATTCCATGGTCCCTCACAGAAGGCAGAGGAGATGAATGGGTGCTGCCATGGCTCCCTCTGTGTCCCAATTGAGGCATATGGCTCTGAAGAGCAGGGTGGGCTGGGAGGGGTATGCAAAGCAGCTGAGAGTGGTATGCAAAGCAGCTGAGAGTGGTAAACTGGACTCCCAGCTGCTGTAACTTTGCCTCCTCCTGGCAGCACATGAACACCCCATGCCCAGTGGTCATGTCAGAAAGGGACCTTTTCTCAAACTTAGTGGAGAATTTCCATCTATGATCAAAGAGTTTACCCTCTTGCCCTCCTTCCTCACCAAACACCTAGATCAGCCAGAAGGGGTTTAATGTAAAAGTGTTGGGGATGAAATAGAAATTTTGGGCCTTTCTTTCATTTTTTCTTTATTTCTTTCTTTCTTTCCTTCTTTCTTTCTTTCTTTCTTTCTTTCTTTCTTTCTTTCTTTCTTTCTTTCTTTCTTTCTTTCTTTCTTTCTTTCTTTCTTTCCTTCTTTCTTTCTTTCTTTCTTTCTGTCTTTTTTTCTTTCTTTTCTCCATCTCTAATGGGTCTAGCCATCTCCCCTGGTCATGATGGTATCTGGTTTAAATGAACCATGAAGTTTTCTTCCACACATTTTTTTCCTTGCTTAGCAATCTTTCCCAAAGTTTCTGAAGAAAAATTATTCTTTCAAAAATTCTAAAGACCAAAGTTCAATCAGCCTTAGCAGTGTTGCCCCCTGGACAGCCATGCCTTCACAGAGGAGCAGAACCTGGGCCCTCAGCCTTTAGGGTACTGACACTATGTCCATGGCGACAGAGAGTAGCACTGTCCACACACACAACCATCTTTCCTTGGGTCATGCTCTATAACACTCAGTGGAGTGCACAACACACCCATCAACATATGCTCATGTGCTCTCCCCTTAACAATGGTGGAAGCTTCTGTTTACCTTCCTGATAAGGTGTCAACTAACATCTTAATCAGTGAGAAAATTCTAGCCCGCGACCCACATTGGCTTTATGATAAAAGGTTTGAATCATGAGAAAATGCTAGGGATTTTTAAATTAAACAGACAAGACTCTAATTACTTTTAAAACCAGCTTTCGGACAACTCCTCCCAGCTCCAGTTATTTTGTGGATTCACAAAATAACATAAAGAGTCAAAGCAATCTGAGGAAAGAACAACCTGGAGCACAACACTTCCTGAATTCAAACTGTATTGCAAAAGTATAGTAATGGAAACCCTATGATACAGGCAAAAATGGCCATTGGTATATAATGGAAAACCCAGAAATGAACCTAAACATAAATGGTCAACCAGTCTTTCACAAAAACTTTAAGAATGCACAACAGGGAAAGAAAATCTCATCAATAAATAGTTTTGGGAAATATGAATACACTCATGCAAAGAATGAAACTAGACCCTTGTTATACACTGTATACAAAATTTAACTCAAATTTATTAAAGAATTAAATATAAAACTTGATAATGTAAGACCTAAAAGAAAACATGGGGGAGGAGTTCCTTGAGATTGTTTTTATTAATATCTTTCCAGATTTTACACTAAAAGCATGGGCAAAAAAAAAAAAAGCAATCATAGACAAGTGGAAGTAAAAATTATGTAAAGCAAAAGGAATAACCAAAGGAAGATGAAACTTACAGAATGAAAGAAAATATTTTCAAAAAATTCTAATAATAGTTAGTATTCAAGATATCTAAATATTTCACAAAACTCAACAGCAAAACTCAAGAACATAAATGAATGAATCCATCAGTGCAGATTAAATGATGGCAAATGTAGGTAAACAAGGTGATACTGAAGGAGGTAGGTCACTGAGGTTGTCCCTTTGGGTTTATATTTTGCCCCTTGTTACAGGAGCTCTCTCTGCTTCCACATTGCTATATCCTGCTTATATCCTCTGTGTCTTTTCACCATAATGTCCTCAGTGCTATGGAGTCAGCCTTCTGTAGTAAGAGACATCTGAGTCCATGAGCCAAAATATACTTTTCCTCCTCTGTGTTTTCTTGTCTGGTATTTTGAAAAAGTAGACTAAAACAAAAATTCATACCAAGAAGTACCATGGTTGCTGTGACTAACCTAACCACATGTTTCAGATTCTTTGGAAACTTTTTGGAACTTGTGGAGAGAATTTTGAAAAGATTAGGGATGCAAGTTGGAAAATATTTACGTTGTTGTAAGCAGAGTTTAATTGGTGATTCTGATGAAAACTCATAGACCAGAATGCTGATAGAATTGTGGACAGTAAAGACTGGGCTCATGAGTTTTCAAAAGAGCATGACTCTATTGCAGGGATTGAATTCAGGGGCACTCAACCACTGAACCACATCCCCACCTCTATTTTGATTTTATTTAGAGACAGGGTCTCATTGAGTTGCTTAGCACCTTGCTTTTGCTGAGGCTGTCTTTGAACTCACCATCCTCCTGCCTCAACCTCCTGAGCTGCTGGGATTACAGGCATGGGGTATGTGAATTGAGACATTCTATGAGAGTTAATTTAAAGCTGATGGACTAATTAGTCTGATGTAGAAAATTCCATCCCTCATTTTCTTTAAGTCATCTATTTATGTAATTTGGTTCTACTATATTATTTAGAGAATAATGTCAAGAAAACAGTCTTTACATATTCAGTACAGATACAATTTTTTTTCAGAAATATGTTCAATGTGTTATTGGTTGAATCGAAAGCTGCAGAACCCATGAATAAAAAGTTTTGTTTTGTTTTTCAACAAAATATATTAAAATAAAAAACAGAAGCACATTGGCAAGACATCAACTTGGAGAAGATATTCCAATGCACATTTCTATCTGTGTATGCTGTCACCTTGACTGGATTAATGAATACTTAGAGCATAGATGAAGTATACTTCTTGGTGTGGCTGTGAAGGTGTTTCAAGAAATTATTGACAGGTGGTTGAGGGAAGTGAGTCAAAAAGACCCAGCCTGAATGTAAGCAAAATAGTAGGAGAAATCATCATCTCTTCTCTTTCCACTTCCCCACTTGGCCAAGTGCACTGACCCACTTGACCGCTGTTCCCTGTGAGTGCCAAACACAAGGTTTCTCAGATTTTGAATGTGAACTTGCACCAGTTAACTTTCAGAGGCTTTCAGACCTAAGGACACATATAGGGGAGCATATTGTGCACTTTCTCCCCCACCATCCTCACCTTCTTGTACTGAGTAACTATCAATTTCCCTGGTTCTACTGAGTGAAAATAGCCATTGGTGAACATTTCAGCCTATGTGACCTTGTGACTCAATCAGATATTCTACTATACCTAAATATTAGAGGTATGTATATAGATGTGTATTTGTGTGCATGTATATATGTATGTATTCTGTTTCTCTGGAGAACACCAGCTTGTACACTGACAAAAAAGTTCTTTTTGAGATATATAAAGACCCAAAGTACTTAAAAACATCATACTACAGTACTATAAACTACATCAAAGTTTACAGTAGCACAATTCACAATAGCTAAACTGTGGAACCAACCTAAATGCTCTTCAGAATATGAATGGATAAAGAAAATGTGGTGTGTATACATAACAGAATATTACTCAGCAATAAAAAGAATAAAATCATGGCATTTGCAGGTAAATGGATGGAGTTAAAGAAGATAATGCTAAGTGAAGTCAGCCAATCCCAAAAAGCCAAATGCCAAATGTTTTCTCTGATATAAGGAGTGTGATTCATATTGAGGTAGGGAAGGGGAGCACAGGAGGATTAGACAAACCCTAGATAGGGCACAGGGGTGGGAGGGAAAGGGAGGGGGCTTAGGGTTAGAAATGATGGTGGAATGTAATGATCATTATTTTCCAAAGTATTTATATGAAGACAGGAATCAGTGTGAATATACTTTGTATACAACAAGAGATATGAAAAAATTGTGTAATATGTGTATTTTACCAACAATACCATTTCAAGATGTACCAATGTGGATACAATTTCACAAAGTCTAACAATATCAAATATTATTAGGAAGGTTTCATAGCAACTAGAGCTTTTCTATATGGTACAGGTTGGTAGATTGTGAACAAGCTCACTATTTTAGAAAATATCACTATTTTATTTTAGTGTTAACTAAAGCTAAACTGTACAGAATGATTCTCTAATTCATCACTTACTTTCCTAGGAATATACTCAAGATAAGTGAATTCACACGTCTATAAAAGATGTTGCAAGAATGACCCTAAAACATTAACTACAGCCTCAAACCTATGCCAACTCATTAACATGAAGATTGACTGACATGTTAAAAAAATAGGTAACTATCCTTAGTTAAAGATAACAAAATGCTACCACACCCACCACACAGGTGAATTTCAAAGAACATGCTGATCAAAAAGAGCAAAATGCCAGATATAAAATTCTTGATTGGCATCCATTTTCTTTCAGAGCTTTAAATATATCATTTCAGGACCTCCTAGCTTTGAGGATCTGGGTTGAGAAATCAGTTGAGATCCAAATTGGTTTCTTTCTATATGTAATTTTAATTTTCCTCTCACAGCCTTTATGATTTTAACTTTATTCTGTGTTAGTCATTCTCATTATAATGTGTCTTGATTTGGGTCTGCTGTAATTTTGTATACTTGGGGTCCTGTACACCTCCTGTATTTGATTTTCCATTCCATTATTTAGGTATGGGAAATTTTCTGCTATTATATCTTTGAAATGATTGTGCATTCCTTTGGTTTGTATTTCTGCTCCTTCATCTATTCTGATAACTCTTAAATTTGGTATTTTCATGTTATCCCATAATTCTTGGAGGTTCTTGTCATGGCTTCTTACGGACTTCTCTGCACAGTCTACCCTACTTTCAAGATTATATATTTTTTCTTCATTATCTGAGGTTCTATGTTCTATCACAGTCAACCCTACTTTCAAGATTATATATTTTGTCTTCATTATCTGAGGTTCTGTATTCTAAGTGGTCTAGTCTCTTGGTGATGCTTTCTATTGAATTTATAATTTGGTTTACTAATTCATTCATTTCGAGGATTTCTGCTGTTTTTTTTCCCCACAATCTGTAACTCTTTATTGATCTTTTACTTCCTCTATTTTTTCTTTGACTTTACTCCTTATACTATTCTTTACTTCAGATGTCAATTTAACTATGTACAATCTGAACTCCTGCTTAGACATTTTTTTCTACTGTGCAATCAGTGGCTTCTGTTGTCAAAGCATCTTGGTTTGTTTGGGACATTTTATTCCCTTGTTTTTATATGTTGTTAGTGTGTTTTACCATCTAGAAGTATGGATTTAAGGCCACATAAATTTCTACCCTGTAGACATATAATGTCTCTGACGGTTTCCAGTACCTCACTTTTAATGGTGAGATCAATATCAACGGCACCCAGTTAGATAATATATGGCCTTAAAACTAATAACTCCTACTAAGGTGTCTATTGCTTTCTAGCATTAAATCAAAATGATACGTTCAATAACTATCTATAGTATAAACGGAAAATATGTTAAAATGGTTTACAATTTCAAAAGGTGAATGAGAGAACAGATGTAGTGTAGTACACACCATTTGAAAGGGAAAAAGAGAGAAACTAGAAATAAAAATTCACAGGAACAAATTAAGAGGAGTTGATAAAGATTGGCTATTGATTGTAGAAAAGTTAGAAAGAAAATAAACAAGAGAGTAGAAGAATAGAAACAAAGAGGAACAAACTAAAGATATAAGAATACAATGAAAATACAAAACACCATTCATATATCATTGTCTTCCACACACTGGTGTATTAAAAAATAATGTTCCAAATATGGTAGAGATGTTAATGAATCAAAACATAAAATAAAATAAACCTTGCTAAAAAGTCCACCTGTCTCTGTCAGTATTCAACAGTGTGTCAGCCCTGTCTCTGACATCTATCAAAATCACCAAACCCAGATCAACCCTTGAACACCCAGTCACTATCCACCAATGTGGGCTTCAGATACCCCAGGCTTGGCCACACTGCAGTGTTAAGATCTCAATGCTGCTCCCATTGCAGAGAGACCACCAGGGATACACTCATGCAAAGGAACAACCCCAAGGTGTAGCAGAAAGACAAGGGCCACCACCACTCTCAGCCAGAAAACCCCAGGCTCCTTCAAACCCACAGGCACCCCCACACTTGACCTGCAGGTCCCAACTGGAGTCCCCAGATAGAGGCTTTTTGTTGGTAAACCTGCTGGCACCCAGGCCCTAGGCCCTGGATGTTGTCCCAAAATGAGTGTATCCACAAGCAACCAAACCTGGAGTCTCCCTATAACAGTCCGCTAGGCCATCATATAAGCAGTAGGGCGGTGGTTGTTTTCAGCATCAGTGGCAGCTGCAACTGGATCTGTGGGGGCAGCATCATTTGGCAATATCTGGGGTCAGAAGCAGTGTCAGCTTTAGGTGAATCTGTGGCAGCAACAGGGGGTTGCAGCTGTAAGGGTAGCATCACCCAAAAAGAAGATCTCCAGGCGACCACAGGCTGACAGCAGTAGAATCAAAGGCAGCAGTAATGGCGTAGCAGTGCAGGTGGAGTTTACTGACAGGATATGTTGGGTTCAGTGGCAGTGACCATGGAGGTAGCATGGGAAATGGTATCTGAGGTAGCTGAGGCTGTGCCCAAAGAAGAGATCTCCAGGTACGGCAGTGACATCTGTGGCCAGCAAAATTAACTTTCAGGGTTGAAGATGAAATTAAAACCTTCCATGATAAAAAAATATACATATTAAAAGAATTCAAAACAAGAAAGTCTACACTAAAGAGCATTCTCAACAAATATTCCATGAGAATGAAGTGAAGAAAAAAAAGTGAAAACCAACAAAGGAAGGATCTGCACTAAAGAGGCATCCAAAGAAATGAGAAACTAAGACAAATAAAAAACCAGAAATAAACCAAAATGCAAGAAATACAAACCATATCTCAATAATAACCTTGAATGTTAACAGCCTAAACTCATCATTCAAAAGACATAGACTAGAAGATTGGATTAAACAGCAAGATCCAGCAATATCCTGTATTCAAGAGATTCACCTCATGGCAAAGAAATCCACAGGTGAAGGTGAAAGGATAGGGAAAAACATCACTCATATGAATTATGTCAACCAGCAGGAGTTTCCATCCTCATATCAGATAAAGTATACTTCATGCCAAAGTTAATCAAAAGAGACACAGTAGGACATTTCATACTTCTTAAGGGAAGTATATAAGCAGAACATAACAGTTATAAATATTTATGCCCCAAACAATAGAGCATCTATGTACATCAAACAAACCCTTCTCAATTTCAAGAGCCAAATAAACCACAATTCAATAAAACTGGGTGACTTTAACACAGTTCTCTCACTACTGGACAGATTTCCCAAACAAAAAAAATAAGAAAAATATAGAACTAAATAATATAATCAATAATTTAGACTTAACAGATATATAGAGAGAGAATATTTTATTCATCAACGAGCAAATACATATACTTTCTTCTCAGCAGCACATTGCTCCTTTTCTAAAATAGACCATGTATTATGCCACAAAGCAACTCTTAGTAAATACAAAAAAGCAGAGATTATACCCTGCATTCTATTAGACCACAATGGAATGAAATTAGTAATCAATGATAAAATAAAAAATACAAGCTACAGTAACAAATGGAGACAAAATAATACACTATTGAGTGATAAATGGATAGAAGAAGAAATAAAGAATGAAATAAAAAATTCTTAGAGGTAAAAGAGAACACTGACACAACATATCAAAATATTTGGGACACTAAGAGAAAGTTCATTGCATGAAGTTTATTTCTTAAAAGAACAAAACCCTAGAAAAACAGTAACTAATCAACACCAAAACAAGTAGAAGAAAGAAAATAATTAAATCAGAGCTGAAAATGAAACAAAAGCAACAATTGAAAAAATTGGCAAAACAAAAAGTTGGTTCTTTGAAAAAATAAATAAAATAGGTTATCCTCTGGCCATTCTTATGAAGATAAAATTCAAATTATGAAAATAAAAAATAAAAATGGAATAATCACAAAGAACATGTCTGAAATACATAAGATAATTATAAACTATTTTGATAATTTATATTCCAATATAATAGAAAATATTGAAGACATTGACAAATTTCTAGAGACATACGATGACCTACCCAAACTGAATGAGCAGGTCATACATGATTTAAACAGATTAATATTAAAAAATGAAATAGAAAATGCCATGAAAACCTACCAACCAAGAAAAACCCAGGACCAGATGGATTCTCAGCTGAGTTCTACAATACTTTAAAATAAAAATTAACATCAATATTTCTCAAAGTATTTCATGAAATAGAAAAGGAGGGAACTCTTCCAAACTCTTCTATGAAGCTAATATGACCCTGATACCAAAACCAGACAAAGACACAACAAGGGGGCTGGGGATGTGGCTCAAGCGGTAGTGCGCTTGCCTAGCATACATGCGGCCTGGGTTCGACATGAGATCAATATCCCTCATAAACATAGATGCAAAAATTCTCAATAAAATTCTGGAAAATCATATACAAAATGATTAAAAATATAGTGCACCACAATCAAGTGTTTCATCCCAGGGATATAATGTTTGTTCAACATATGGAAATGAATAAATGTAATTCATCATATTAATAAATTTAGAAACAAGGATCATGTGATCATCTTAATAGATTCAGAAAAAGCATTTGACAAAATACAGCACAACTTCATGTTCAAAACAATTGAATAAAAAAGGGATAGAAGGAACATAGCTCAACATTGTAAAAGCTATCTATGCTAAACCCAAGGCCAGCATCATTCTAAATGGAGAAAAATTTAAAGCACTCCCTCCTTGAATCTCCAGCCATAGCAATTAGACAAAAGAAAGAAATTAAAGGTATACAAGTAGGTAAAGAAGAACTCAAATTATACCTTTTGCTGGTAACAATTTGATACAATTTGCTGCAGTCTGGCTGCAGCAAAATAACCAGGAGGGGGGTGAGGAACAACTTATGTGCATTGATACAGCAGGAGTGAGAGCCGTTAATTGTAGGACAGGAGGGGTATATATACATTACACATAGCTTATCTTAATTAACATAAATTAGATACAGCAGTCAACCAATAAGGAATCTCCACACTTAATGGCTCACTGCCATTACTTCACAAACCGCTCCCTCTGGCAAAATGCCAGGCGCAATCTTGCCTTGTTTACAGACCTTAACATTTCCCCCTTTTGTTTAATGTAAATAACGACCATAGTGTTTGTTACACAAACACCACAAACAATCTGCTACAAACAGAAGGGAAGGATACAAAATGCCACAATACCAAGCCAATTGATGGCTCCATGCAAGAAGCCCTTGGAAAAATTATACCAGCAATGACACCGTTAGCAAAGATACTGAGTTACAATTTGTTGTAGATTAGAGTTTTTTGTCTCAGTTCAGGTAAAGCAATGTCTCAATAGATTAACTAACAGTCCAAGTAAATCAGAGTCCAGGTAAGTTCTGCAGGCAGCTAGCTTGATCCGAAGTTTCCTCCTGTTCTCAGCAACACTGGAAATTCTTCCACCTTTGTCTTCACCAGCACTGGGATGAAGGTAGGAACTCTGGCAATGATGCTAAAGAAAATCCCGTAGTATTTCAGCAGGCGCTAAGAAAACAACCTTCTGAACAATTTAGTACATTATCTCAAGGTTTTTTACATTTGAAATAAGCCTTAATGGTGCTCATTACTCATCAGCTTCCAGGTGTGGGAGAACCATTGTAGCTTAGTTATTAGCATTGAAAATGACCAAACATCAGGGACGCAGATAGCATCTTCTGCTGGCTGTAGTATCCTGGACAGCCCCAGATAGCCCTGGGGAGTGTCCTGGACTAAAACTGCTTCCAGGCACAGGGAGCAAGAGCCTGTGAGACTGTGCCTCCTGGTCAGGTTTGAATTTGGGCTCTTGAAGTGGCATTCTGCTCCCCAGGTGGGAGGCGGGAAAGAGCTTGCTGCTGCCTGTTGGAAAGTCCTTCCTGTGCCACGACCAGCTGGCGCACATGGCAGCCTCCACGCAGATTCACACACCCTCCGGTAATGAAAATATTCAGTAGTAGCCTTTTGCTGCAACTTTTTCCTGATAATCCTTCGTCCTCTGAACTTTCTTCTTCTTTCTGACTACAGTTCCTGGGCTTCTATCAACACATGCCCTAAGTATTCTTGGTTCCACTGGGGTTTCTCTTTCCCTTATCAATTTACTTAACAACACTTCCATATTTTCATCACAAAGACAATACAACATTTTAAGACAAAACAAGACACAAACATACTGTATCAATCGTCTCCATTTTCTCAAATTGGCCATTTTTCCTCTCGCCCTATCTGCCTAGGGATGAGCAGATTTTCTCCCGTCCTATCTAGGGATGGGAAGCTTTTTTCCTTCACTTTCCCCCGAGTGTCCCGGGTCTCCTGGTATTGGCCACCATCTGCTGCAGTCCTGCTGCAGCAAAATAACCGGGGAGTGACGAACAACTTGTGTACATTGATACAGCAGGAGTGGGAACAATTTATTGTAGGACAGGAGGGGTATATATACATTACACACAGCTTATCTTAATTAACATAAACTAGATACAGCAGTCAACCAATAAGGAATCTCCACACTTAATGGCTTGCTAGTGTTATTTCACAAACCACTCCCTCTGGCAAAATGCCAGGCACCATCTTGACATGTTTACAGCCCTTAACACAATTTTTTGTTTCTTCAGATATAATTCCATATCTGAAGATACAAAAATTCAACCAAAAAACTTCTAGAACTAATAAATAAATTCATCAAAATAGCAGGATATAAAATCAACAACCATTAATCAAATGCATTCCTATACATCAGCAATGAATCCATTAAAAGAGAAATTAGGAAAACTACCTCATTCAAAATAGCCTAAAAAAACTGGAAATCAATCTAACAAAAGAGGTGAAAGACCTCTACAATAAAAACTACAAAAACACTAAAGAAAAATTGAAGAAAACCTCAGAAGATGGAAAGATTTCCTGTGCCCCTGGATAGGAAGAGTTAATATTGTCAAAATACCCATATTACCAAAAATACTATACAGATTCAATGCAATTCCTACTAAATTCCAATGACATTCATCATAGAAATAGAAAAAGCAATCATTAAATTTATTTGGAAAAATAAGGGCCCCAGAATAGCTAATGTAATCCTTAGCAAGAAAAGTGAAGCAGGAGGCATCACAATACCAGATCTTAAACTATACTACACACTTACAGTAACAAAAATGGCATGTTATTGGCACCAAAATACACTTGTGGAGTGATGGTACAGAATACATGAATCAGAGAAAAATCCCACATAATATAGTTATGTTGTACTAGACAAAGGTGCCAAAAGCATTCACTGTACAAAAGATAACTATTCAACAAATGGTGCTGGCAAAACTGCAAAACCATATGTACCAAAATGAAATTAAACCTCTATCTCTCACCCTCAAGAAAAATCAACTCAAACTGGATCAAAGACTTAGACACTAGAACAGAGACCCTGTACCTAATGGAAGAAAAATAGGCCCAAATCTTCACTGTGTCAGTTTAGGATCTGACTTTCTTAACAAGACTCCTAAAGTGCAAGAAGTAAAATCAAGAATCAATAAATGATATTGATTCAAATTAAAAAACTTTTTTCAGCAACAGAAATAATCAATAATGTGAGGAGAGAGAATACAGGTTGGGAGATTATCTTTACCACATACACCTCTGATAAAGCATTAATCTCAGGAATATATATAGTATTCAAAAAAGTTAACCCCCCATAAACAAATATCCCAATCAACAAATGGGCTAAGGAACTGAACAGACACTTCACAGAAAAAGAAATACAATTGATCAACAAATATATGAAAAAGTGTTCAGAATCTATAGCAATTAGAGAAATGCAAATAAAAACTACTCTAATATTTTATCTCACTCCTGTCAGAATGTCAATCATCAAGAATATAGGCAATAATAAATGTTGGTGAGGATGTGGGAAAAAAGGTTCACTCATACATTGCTGATGGGACTGCAAACTGTTGCAACCACTATCGAAAGCAGTATGGAGGTTACTCAGAAAACTTGGAATGGAACCATCACTTGACCCAGGTATCCCACTCCTTCATTTATAAACAAAGGACTTAAAATCAGCATACTATAGTGATGCAGCCACATCAATGTTTATAGTAGCTCAATTCACAATAGCTAAACTATGGACCCAAGCTAGGTGTCCTTCAATAGATATATGGATAAAGAAAATGTGCTATATTTATATACTGAATAGAATATCACTAAGCTTTAAAGAATGAGATTATGGCATTTGCTAGTCAATAGTTGGAGTTACAAGAATATCATGCTAAGTGAAATTAACCAATTGAACAAAAGAAAAGGCCAAATGTTTTTTCTAATATGCTGATGCTAATTTACAATAAGGTGAGGGGCACTAGGGAAGAATAACACTACCTTAGATTAGATAGAGGGGAGTGATGAGGGAGAGGGAAAGAAATGTGGGGATAGGAAAAATAATAGAATGAAATAGACATTACTTCATATATTAATTAATTAATTAATTAATTAATATTAATTAACTTTTTTAAAAGAGAAAGATGCCAAAAGGAGTGTCCAGGAGGTCCACTGAGAGAAAGTTCCAAGAGATCTTCCCTATGTTGATGGAAAGTGGAGGTGAGTGGGAAAGTGGGAGGAGCAAGAGGATCTGTGAGGGGCTGGGACACCTGTATCACCCATAGGGCAGTGGCTATGGGGGTGCAGGAAGTTCATGTTCACCCAGCTGGTCACTTTACATTCTCTTATTGGCAACATGTGTGCTTTTCTGGATTTAATTGCATCTGGCTTTAAATGAAGGCATGAGTGGGAGTTACAGAACCAGAGCCTCAGAGTCAGTTTCCATCTCCACTTGCAAATACAGGAAGCAAGCTGAGCTTTGAGAACCTTCAAAGCCACATCTGTACAGGATTACTAGAGGTCAGTCACACTAGACACGTGAGCCCTTAGTGTGGATAAAACACCCAGAAATGTCCAAATCTCAGTCTCTGGCCACTGGTTGTGGAGTGTGTCCCTCATGGTGGTGGAAGTAGAATGACCTGCTTTCAGAAGTCTAAAGTACCTTTCAGGCCTTTATCATGAGCCTGGCGAGTGTTTTCCACCAGACCCAGTGCCTCTGAGCATGCCCCATGGCAGAGGGCAGCTGGTGACACCATGTGACCCCCCTGTACCATCCAAGGGTTTGTGCACAGGGCTGAGATCATGTGGGAGGGACTGCAGAGTCCTGCTGGCAGTCAGAGCTGGCAGTCTCCTCAGCCTCTACCCTGCTGATTTTGATATGAATTTTGTCTGAGACTGTACCCCAGCATAGCTATCTGGGATGCCAGATCATCACTTATCAGCTTCATAGATGAGAATCTTGGGAGCCTGGTCTGGTCTCTGCTGGTACGAGGTTAGAGAGTCACTGATGGTCTCATTGACAGTGCAGGTGATGGAGGTGCTCTGTCATTGAGACACAGCCAGGGAGTCTGGTGACTTCATCAGCCCTGGAGTCCCACTGGAAGCTGGAAAGGAAGAAACAGCATTCCTTTTTTCAAATGTGTTCCACTCCATTTTTCTCCAGTAGACCTGGGTGTCCTGGTCCTCTAACTTCAGAGCACTGTGGGCCAGATATGCAAATAACCCTGGGAGCATCTCACACTAGGAAGAGAGAAGTTCATCAGCTCAAGCTCTATACTGTGCTCCCCTCTCACCTGGATGCTAGAGCAGCAGAAGGCAGAAGAGTGAAGCCAGGTCACTCATGGTTAGATGGGCCCTGCCAGAGGCTCCTGCTGCCCAGGGTCACCAAGAGGCCTGTTCACAGTGACTTTGAGAATCAGAAATGGATTCTGGGAAAACATGCAAATCAGCAAGTGTGGGGCAGATGCAGCTTGGCAGCTTCAGAGCTGGTGTTTTGGTGCCTCAGTTCCTGCTGGTGTCCACCTGTAGTCCCAGAGGAGTTTCTTGGCCTTTTGAGAGAAAAACTTCCCTAATTATTCCGGTTCTTATTTGTGTAAGATTTTGTACTTAGAATGAGGCATCCTCCTTTTAAGAAAGAGTAAACAAAGAAGATACTTGATCTCATGACTTAATCCTTAATATAAACATGTGATCCTTTTCCCAAAATCCCATGGAATATCAACTTCTAGATATGAAGGAAAAAGTGGCTCTGTGTTGACATGTGGCTTAGAAGAGATGCTAGGTGCCTTGGGCAGGGAAAATTCTTGAAGCAAATGCATAGTATACCTCTTGGGGGCGCTGTGCACCAAAAAAGACCCAGATTATTGGAGCATATTTCCATGCCCAGTGTAATTTCTTGTTTGGGAGACTAATGGATTTTATTTCTTAACTTTTTCTTGTTTTCTATATTATTTTTTGAACCATTTATCTGATAGAACTGTCATACTTTAGGGTGTGTTTTCTTTGCCTGAGAGGGTTCTTGGATGATCATTAATAGCACTCCCCTTCGGTCCTCACAGTGAAACTCTGTGGTCACACTGCCTTCTGATTCTTCTTCCTTTAAGTACACTGAGATATTTCTTAACTAAAAATTATTAATGCATGTAAAAATTAACATATTTTACATCATCTATCAATATGGTTGGGCTTTTGTATGGTAACCATTATTATGGTCAGTTACCCTAATTTATACAACCTGAACTCACTGGAGCTCTTGAGGATGATCATTACTTTGGTTAAAAGGCATTTTCCAATAGCAACTCTTCTCAGAAAGCAGTCTTCAGAAACCAGAAGAGAGCAAGAACCACTGCAGTCCCAGCAGATAAACTAGACCTCAGCACAAACTGAACAAGGAATGAAGGGAAAGGTCATTTCAGAAGACACTGGAGCCAGTTCATCAAGAAGCTGGAAATAAGAGTGTATATGCACCCAACATTGGAGCACCTAATAATAGAAAGCAAACATTAATAGATGCACAGGGAAATGAAGACAGCAATACAATAATACCAGGGCACATGGGTCCCCTACTTTCAGCAGTGAATAGGCAGGAAACACCATTGTAGACAAATGGACCTAATGGACATCTATCAGACCTCATTTCCAACAGCAACAGAACACACATTCTGTTCAATCAAAGATGGATCATTCTCCTGGGCATATGTTGGACCACTAAGTGTCATGGCTACTTAAGAAGACTGAAATCACCAAGTGTCTTCTCCTGATACACTACCATAAAACTAGAGCTCAGTACAGAAGAATTGTAGCAAAATCACAAATGGGTGCAGATTTTAAAATATGGTCCAGAAGTACCATATGGTCAAAGAAGAAATGAAATAAAAGATTTTGTGCTGAGACAAATGAGAATAATAACAACACACCTTAGCCTATGGGGTCGATCAAAGGCTGTTCAAAGAGTAATTTTTACAGAAATTGCTGCCTTCATTGAAAACAGGAAAGATGTCCAAACAGCTAGCTTTACACCAAGAGGAGGAGGAACAGATGGACCAGCCAAGCTCCGTGTTACCATGAAGAACAGACGTTACAACATCAGGATAAAATAGAGATGAGTACAACAATAGAAAAGAAGCAAATTTAATATTGGTTTTAAAAAAAGATAAATATAATTGGCAGATTATTGACTAGACTAAATTAAAAGAGTCTCAAATGAAATTAAAAATAAAAGAGAAAATTTAGATCTAGTAACAACCATTCAAAGATCATAAGAGAATAGAATGAACAATTTTCTGCCAATAAATACAATAACCTAGAAAAAATTGATAAAGTCCTAGACAGAACCAACCAATAAGACTATGCATCTTAATTGAGCAATATAAAGAAGGAGATGGAATCACTAACTGAGACTCTTCCCTCAAGGGCTTGGGTGTAGCTCAGTGGCAGAGGTTTTGCCTAGAGCATGACAGGCCCAGGGTGCATTCCTAAAACTTCAGGAAGGAAGGGACAGAAGAAGGAAAAGAAATAATCTGTTAAACAATATCTCAGAATTCGATGGCTTCACTGTTGATTTTATGAAATATTTAAAATATTGCACTGTAGGGATAGAACTCAGGGTCTTTTGCATGACAGCAATTGTTCTACCACCCAGCTAAATACCGAGCCCCTCAAATATTTAAATAACATTAATCCTTCTTGCCCATCACAGAGGTGCATGCCTGTAATCTCAGCTGCTCTGGAGGCTGAGGCAGGAGGATCATAAATTTTAAGCCAGCCTCAATAAAAGTGAGGTACTAGGCAGCTCAGTGAGACCCTGTCTCTAAATAAAATAAAAACAAGGCTGGGGATATGCCTTAGAGATTGAGTGTCCCTCAGTTCCATTCCCTATACACCTCCCTACCCCCAAAGAAAGTATTGAGAATTTTTAAAGTACCAAAAATTGAAGAGGCAGGAGCACTCCCAAACTCTGGATTTGTTTGACCTGCAGAATGTGTGATGGCTACACTGCTCAAGAACCCAGGGCTGACCCTGCAGCACAGACCACCTTCTACCCTTGGAATGTGAAAACTGAGGCTGTCCACTGGAGAGACAGAGGCCACCTGCAGGAGAAGCACCCAGCCCACAGCCATACCAACCCCCATATCTGTGGGTAGCTGGCCCTGGCACAGCAGGGAGCTAGCCAAGGACTGTGAGAAGGCTCCTTCTTGTGGGGAGGAGTGCTCTGTCTCTGGTGCTGTGCATAAAAGCTCAGGAACATTGACAGAAAACAAAATAAAACAAACCAAAACCATTTTAAGTCACCCATGAATCCTCCTCCAATTGGCCTGTCATTAAGAGGAGAACCCAGGAACCCTGGCTAAAAGCAACTTCAACAGTGAGGCAGGTAGATGAGGTCAGCATGAGGCTCTAGACCCAGCTGCATGCAGCAGCCAGGCACAGCTGCAGAGGACTCACAGCTATGCCATAGCCTCTCAGGAAGAAGTAAACCATCATTCAGTCTGAGGGTCAGGGGCTCTATTATGCAGTCATCAATGATGGAAGCCTCCATCCATAAATCCCTGAGTACCTCTCCCCTGTGGTGGAATGTGAGTTGCACACTGTTCCCTGCCCTTGCTTCATTAGGTCAGAAAGCACAGCTTGATAACCTGCAGAGCTGCAGAAAGAGCTCTTCACACATCCCAGGCTGTGCCTTCTTCAGGAAGCAGGTGTCTTCACCAGGGCAGGAGCACACAGGGGACATTTCTGCTTGGGCTCAGTCACTGTGAGAGGCTGGCTGAAGTGCTGCTGACAGTAAAACACCCCAAAATCTTCAGCTTCCACTCCATGGATGAACAGGGAGAATTCAAAACCTGAGCCACTTGCCCGGATCTGAGAAGGTGTTCTAGCAGCTCTGGCAGATGCCCCAAAGATGAGCAGCCTGGGAGCCTTCTGGGGTCTATGTTGGTACCAGGCCATGGAGGTACCTACTGCCATGCTGCTTCTACAGGTGATGGAGACAAAGTCACCTTAAGAGGCTGCCAGAGTCTCTGGGGACTGAGTCAGTGTGATCTTCCCCCTGGAGACTGCAAGGACAAAGCATTCAAGGTGCACCATGAGTTACATCTCTTAAAGGATTGTTAGAAAAACAGTGCCCCACCCTCCTCAGAGAGGCCCAGGGCAGGTTCAAAGCTCCCTGTCTCTGCCTCTCTGTCACACTGGGGCTCAGCCTTGGGTTCCCAGTAGTGAAAACAACTCACCATATTACACCATCATTTCCAAAGCACACTGACAAAAAGTATCTATAGGCCTACAGCCAAATTCTCAACTTAATGTCTTCCACCTGAATGTGCTTACCTTGAAACCCTACCACCAGGAGGCAGAGAAACTGGACCAGGAAGCTCATCCTGCAGTATCCACAGAACCTGCTGCTCTCGACCCAAGGACAAGACAGTGGGGCTGGGCACCTGTTGTAAGTCCAAGGGCACTGGAATTGGCACTCCTTTCCAGGGGTTAAATAGGCACAGCTGGATGTGAAGTTCATTTGCATACCTGATGGCCTGAGGCAGAGGTACTTTCCAGGGTTCTCCAGGGCTGGCAGGCTCTCTCCACCTGCCCCTCTATGGAAGTGGCCAGGGGATGCATGAGCCTATGGGCCCTTGGAGGCTGCACTGAGTGGGACAAAGGTGCTGCTCACTCCCAGGCTCCTCTCCAGAAGATAGAGTGAGGTCACCCAGAGCCAGCTGGACACCTGCAGAGAGGTCCCTGTGCCATGACAGTGAGAGGCCACTCTGTGACTTCTCCAAGTAGATGCCAAGATGACAGAAGCCCAGCAACTAGGTGTCCCAGGATGACTGGGCCCACTGACCTTCTTCATCACTGGACTCTGTGAGGAGAGAGTCTGGTGAGTCTCTGAACTTCACCTTGAGTGGAATAAAGGAAGATCTAAGGGGGGTATGGATCTTCAACAGTCCCCACGATAGCTGAGGGCACAGGAGGGATGGGTGGACAAGTGCTGGATTTTGGAGTTCCAAACCAGAACCTTTGGGTATTATATTGCTATATGAACGATTTCCCTCATCTAATGAAATGAGGCAAGTCTAGAAATCTGATTCTAATGAAACACTTAAAGAATTTCAAATTACTTTATGAAATTATCTAAGAAAATACAACAAATATTGTAGTCTTTTTATACTTTGGAAGTGCAGTGACATGACTTTGCCACAACATATGTGCCACCCATGAGGTGGGTCCCATTTTATCCAGGGTTTACCTGCTCCCTCCCTGGGTTCTGATTGCCACTCAGCCTTGAAGACAATCCAGGGTCCAGGAAGAAACAACCCAGGACTCTCCTCTGTAAGGGACCACATCTCCCCCATGGTGAAGGGCCAGTTGGTTGTGTCCGTCCTCTGCATGGAAATGGTGACAGGCAGGTCATTCAGCAGCTCTTCCTATGTGAACCCCTCCAGGGTGCAGAGACCCTTGGGGAAGTGAGGTCACTTGTGACCATGAAGGAGATAAGCTGAGGGTGCAGGGAGGGAGACACTGTAGTGTGAGAACATGGAGACTTGGTTCTTCACCATTCAGGTAACTGAGTGTGGGGCCACCAGAGCAGGTCCTCCCCTGTGATGGCCTGCCTTGTATGGAAAGCCTGGCAGATGTGATGGAGGATATTCACATGGGGAGATGATCTGGAATTAATCAGATGGGCCCTGAGTGTGTTCTCATAAGAGAGCAGGAGATCTAACTTGGAAGAGGGGAGGCCATGTGAACAGGGACATGGTCACTGCGATGATGTGGCCCCAGCCAGGGGAGCTGCAGCTCCAGAAAGTGAAGACAGTATGGGCTGGTGCAGGAGCCCTGCCACCAGTGCCCTGGGCCTGTCCCAGGGAAAGAGACCCATCCTTCTTCACTACAAAACCCTGAGTGACTATCTGTTGTTTTAAGGCAACAGCTTTTTGATCCTGTGTTAGGACAGCCCTAATTGGCTGACACCAACAGGGCTCAGGAAACTCAGACTGAAGGGGCTGAGGTCATTTGTCATCTCATTGACTTTCTAATGTTACACATAGTAGATAGAAAGAGGCTTCTCTTGTAGAATAACTGTACATCTGCCCACAGTGTATATGATGCCAAGCCAGAGCTCACTGCCCCACAGGTGGAGAAGACAGGCACGTGCTCACCATGGCCTGGGGTTGTAGCAAAGGAAAGGACTTTACTGCAGACCAACCCACACAGAGGTGGGAGGACAGCTTACACCTACATCTTCTGCTGCCCTTTGCAGTGGTATTCTAAGGGATATGGTGAGTCAATGATGTCCTGGGTGGTCTTGACTGGATGCAGTTGTATCTTTGAAAGTCTTTACTGTTGTTTTCTGTGTTCTGATTTCATGGTAAGCACTCCAGCTCTTGATTTTAGGGGGCTGAACTTACAGTCCTGGGTCTAATGTTCTGTTGATTTGAGGATTTTGGTTCTTCCAGGCTCAGGGTCAACCTTAGGTCAGACTTCTAGGTGTGTCCCAGAGCATGTTCTATGAAACCTCACACAACAGCTAGAAATGAGACAGTTATTTGGAATGTGAGCAGTAGGGGAGAGGGTTTAACTCCACTCTGATTGGAATGATTAGGAGGCAGGGGCATGTGGATGCTCAGGAGAGGCAGAGAGCAAAGAACCATGGGGAGGGTAGTGACTGTGGCAGGCATGGCCAAAGCCAGGATTCTGTGCGGAGTCCTGGGGACTCCTATTCCTTTGATGATTCCACTCATGGCAAAGTCACTCAGGTCCTTGAGAGATGCTGCTGAGTTGCAATAGGCTTACATTTGCACTGTAGGCCTTAGTGGTTCCCAGGAGGAGGCTTGGCCTAGAGCTGGGGCAGACTCCAGATAATCAGGTTGCACTGAGGACTTTCGGTTAAGAATGAAAACTGACAAGGAATATCTTAGGTAGTGTCTTCATTCTAAGATATTCAGGGGTGCACCAAACAGCCCTGAGCATTTTCTCCAGTTTGTGTGTATATCTCATCATCCATGGTATGATCAAGCTGTGGGCAACCTTGGAAACTTTAGTGTTCCATTAACAGATGAAGGCACATTCACAGGATGGGTCATTTGCCCAGAGTCACATGGAGAGAGGGGTGGAGAAGGAGGCTGTCAGAGCTGACCACAGCCTGCCTGAGACATTCAGCAGCCTCCTGGTGGAGCAGCAGTGAGGGTGACATTGATGTCTTAGTGGTGACATAGGAGGCACATGTCCTGAAAACAGCCCTGCTACTGGCAGAGTAGCCTGTATCCAGATGCACAGGCATAATGGATAGGGCAGTGAGAACCATTAGGAGCTTGGAACCAAGCCTGGTTTGTGCTGCTACCTGGCTGGGACCCTGTTGGTTCTCAGGCAGGCCCTGTAGAGGCTAGAGATCCTCTCTTCTGGGACAGGAGGAGGGAAGCTAGAGATGTGGTCCATTTTAGGATTCCACTAGCCTCCAAGTCAACTTTCAACAGCAAGAATACGTTCACTCCATGTGCTGTGACTGTGATCAGAGACAGAACAGGTGGGCAACATCATGTGCAAAGAATCAGCACATGTCACACAATGAGGATGTGGGTCCTCCTTCCTCATGAGTCAGAGGAGAAGGGGAGAGAGGAGACAGGCAGGTCCATGTACACAAGGTTGGTCCTGAGGTTGATCCTGCTCAGGGAAGGTCGAGATTCTGAAGTAATCTTCAGGGACTGTCATAGGGAGACACATCACCCTAGTCTCAGGGGCTCAGATAGTAAAGATTTGTCTTCTCAATGTTGTTTAGACTGAAGGTCCAAAGTCAAGGGGCAACAGATGACCCCTCTGTTGTAGGCTCTCTCCCTAGGGCTCCCTTCTTGCTGTGTCATCACAGGCTTCTCCTTGTGTCCTGAGAGGGATGGAGAGAATTCCTTGGACAGAGAGCTCCCTGGGTGTCTATTCAGAAGGACAGGGTTCCTGTGGGATCAACCTCACCTGGGTGACCTTGTTTAACCTCCATTCCTTCTTATAGACCACTTCTGCAAACACACCAACAATGAGGTGAGGCATCAACATGTGAATGAGGGCAGTTTTACTAATACTAAAAAAGTGGCCTTAGTTACTAGGTGAAGGGGTACAAAGGCAGGGCTGGGCATCCGTCTCAGAGCACCAACAGAGAAAACTTTTTCCACACCTCAGCCCCTAGGAAGGTACTCCACATGCTCCTGGCCACCCAGAGTCCCCATTCAAGCATGGGGATCTCCCTGTAGGTAAAGGACAGTATCACTCTATTACTTACCTAGCATTTCCAAGATCAAGCTTCCCTTTGTAAATTGTGGTCTCTTCTGACACCTACTGGTTGATTATTGGAATTGCATACTACAGGGTCAGAGATGGTACCAAGGCGGCTTCCTGGAGTCCGTCCTCTCTTCCTGATGAAGCTCATTCTATTGCTTCTATCACCAGAGCAATTTTGTAGAGAACAGAAAATAATCCCTCCTCTGATCAACTTGAGGGTACAAGACAAACAGATAATTACATAGTCAGAAACGGAAATATTCTTAGGACATAGGGCACATCTGGACACTGTGATCCAGTTGAGATGCCACAGGTGTGGACTTACAAAGGCTCCTGAGGGATGCAGGGCATACTGTCAGAGGTGGCTGGAACCCTGTTCTCCTGGTCCAGATCTGTCCATGCAGTCCATTCCCATCATCCCAGGAGCCTTCCAGAGTAGACTCTAGGCCACAACAGCTACACCAACTGGGAAAGGACCTGAGGCCACCCAGTGGCTGGGAAGGTTTGTGTTCTGACCTGGAGCTCCAGAAAGACCTTGTGAATGTTTTAGACCAACACTGGCCAAAAGAATCTCCTGCCATGATGAACAGATCTGTATCTGAGCTGTCCCATGTGGCAGCTGTTAGCCACATATGGCCTGTGAGATGAAGCTTGGAAAAGAATCAAGTGCCAAGAAAATGTTCATTGTAAAATTTAACTGAATCTAAGTTTATAGAGTCACTATGGTGAGTGTGCTCCATGTGAGATAGCACAGTTCTAAAAATAGCATCAGCATAATCTCTGTGGCCACCAGGATGCTAATTAGCAAGCACACAGTTTGCCTCATGCCATGGCAAAAGTGATGGACAGTGACATTATCAGCCTCCAAGGTGCCTCTGTAAGGCAGACATTAGAAAGTTAATGTCCTGTCACTCTGATGTCTTTTTCTGCTGGGATGATTTCTAAAGATTTTTATTCTTTTGAATGGGTCATGTTTCCCTGCTCCTTTTTGTGCCTTGCCATTTTCTGTTGGACTGCAGACTTTGAATTAAATATTCACCTGCCCAGTCATTGAATTCTGATGTGGAACCCCTTCACTGATGATCAGGACTTGCTCTGAGGACTTGGGTCTGCCTGGGTAAAGGCTTTGATCATTCCTGGGCATCCAGGTGCCTGAGTGTGTGCTTCTTCTCCCAATTTCCCCAGAATACATGGCTGATTATAAATAAGCTGGTTATCTAGGGGGTCCCATGGAAGCCTCTTTAGGGTCTGGATGTGATGTGTATTTCCTGATCACTTTTCCTTCTATTAGTGGTCACACAGTGATGCCCACCACTGCTGTCCACAGTTTCCTCTCCTGAGACCTGAGCCCTGCACTTGTCCCTGTCTGAGTTCTGAGACATTTGATAAAGAGAGCAGTCCACCAGGAAGCCCACAGATGAGGTATAAAGTCACAAGTAAGTGCTGCTCTGTTCCTTCTTTGAAATGGAAGGGATCAGGGAATTGGGCCCTTTGTTCTTATCCTGCCTCTTCTCTAAGGGATGGGGTTGGGAAAGGTGAACAAAGTTCCAGGTGATTCCTGCTATAATTCAAGTGGTCTTTCCTTCACCAGCTTTCACTTTTGTGTTTCAGAAGAATTTGGAGTGTAATCAGAATTTTTATCAGGTTTTCCCATTTAGTTTTCAGTTTTCTAAATTTATTTCATTTTTATGTTTCGATAGGGAAAACAATTTCCAAAAATCTTTATTAAATAGTTACTCTGACCGTTTCATCAATTAAAAATAAAACTATTCATTGATGAAATTGATTTAAATTAAAAAAATATTTAATGAGACCATTTTGTTAAATTTGAAGGACTGAGTTTTCTAATTACTTATTTTAATTTTAGATATATTCTTGATGGAATATATTAATTTGGAATCTAAACCTTAAGCATAGTATATTTTCCTAAGTAGGATAATTTGTTCATTTAGTTCATTTTTTTAAATTTATGCTATACAATATTAAAACACTTGTTCATGGATCACTGTAGTTAGTAGAACACAATTTGAAACAGATGAAATGAAGCATCAGGGCCCTGCCCTCACCCTGGAATATGGAGGCTCTCCCTGTCAGTCGTGTGAGCTCAGCTTTGACCATTATCATTTCTTTAGGTTTTTCTTTATTTTCACCATTTGTGTCCATGTAGGATACAGGTTTTGCTGTCTCTAGATATAGATGTTTAAAACTCAGTAAAAAAGCTGGAACCCAAAGATTATATTCAGTTTACAAAATGAACTTCCACTTTCACTTAGGATGTAGAAGGCCTCAGCAGACCATCAGAATCACTGCACTAAGGACAGAAGAAAATAACCATAATATAACCACTTTACAATCAAACTTGTCACACTCAGAAGCCTTGGAAGAAATAAAAAAGGAGACCTACAACTCCTGAGACATATTGAACTTTTTAAAGAAGCTGAAGTTCATTGTTTTTTTTTGTTTCCTCTTTAACATCTTGAGTGTCCCCAGCACTCTGAAGTGGTCCTGGCAGATGGGGCTGTCCTAGGGAAGAGGATCTGACTTAGCTTTGGGAGTTGCCTTGCCCTCCTTGGTTTGCATCTCAGCAGAGAGGCCAGAAGCCCCAGAAGGAGAAAGACCATGACACATTTCCAGTCCAGGGCTGCAGGTCTATGATCCCCAGAGAGGGCAGCAGGTGCAAGTCAATTTCCAAAAGCTGAATGACTTTAGGTCATTTTCCAAGCCTGGTAGCAGAAGAAGCTCATGCTCTGGAGGAGGAAGAGATTGAGAAAATCAAGGATGAGCGTCCCCTATTTTTCCTGCAGTCCTCATAGCCCAGGCCGTTGAGCTGAGCCTCGTACACACAGGAAGGATTTCCTCACTCAGTACCCTGAACATGACAACAACCTTCCTGCACATGCTCTACTAACATACTAATTCTCCAGGCCTCTCTCCATCCAACCACCCTGACACAACCCAGTGTGCCTCATATCTCATGACAGAGCTACACAGAAAAAACAAGCTGTGTCCTGGAGTTTGTTTATTATGACCCATGGCCCTGACCACCATTCTGCTTAAGCAGAAAGGATAGCTTCTGTCACATTCAGGTGACACTATGACATCACAGTAAGAAAGGAAGAAACTGGACCTCATGATTCTCAGCCCTCAGGCTGACAAAGAGGCTGTGGCTGGAGTTCACGTCTCCATGTCTCAATGTGCACATCACATGCCCTGTTCCTCCTGAGGCTGCCTGGACCTGTTCTGGCCACCTCTTGCATCACCTGAAGCTCCAGGATAACACCTGATCAACTATCCTACCAGCTGTCACCAGTGGAAATGTCATCAGAAGAACCATTCCTGAAGCTCTTCCAGAATTGACACATTTTCCAGTCACTTTCTTAAAATGAGTAGATAGATTCCTATTAGCCATTGATCACCAGGTTTATAACCTTAGATTCAATAGTAGGACCATTTCTTACAATTACTCCAATTAGTCCCCTGTCTGAATGGGATCAAATGACTGTCCAAGAAAAATGGTCTTTACTGAGCTACTTGGGCTGAGGAGCAGTAAGGGGACTCCAAGGCAGAGGATCCTTCCTCTCTGCTTCTAGGAAACACTCCCAGTGCCCTTCAGAGCCTCGTACCTCTGAGCAGTGCCCTCAACAAGTGAAGGCAGCAGGAGGAGCAGCAGGGGCAGCCCAGCCTCATACTTCTGCTCCCAGGGAGGTCTTTGTCATGACCTGTGTCACTGTGGGAGGGTAACAATAATATTGTTTACTCTAATAAGTGGCAACATCTTCAGGCTTCAGGCTGTTGATGGTGAGAGTAAAATCTGTCAGAGACCTACTGCCACTGAAATTTGATGGAACCCCTGGTCCCAAAGTGATTGCAGCATAGATCAGGCATTTAGGAGCTTGTCCTGCTCTCTGCTGATACCAAGCTAAATAATAGCTAATGTCCTGATCTACCCTACAGGTGATGGTGACTCTGTCTCCTGGAGATGCAGGCAGAGATGATGGATACTGGGTCATCTGAATGTCACATCTCACATCTGCCATTGGAAACAAAAGCAAATAGCCACAGAATTATTCATTTTACAAGAAGAATTCCCTGCTGATCCAGGCAGCACATACCACACTGTGATTAGTAAATCCCCAGTTCTTTCCCTCCTTACCTGGGAAGCAGGGCAGCTGAGCAGAAGCCCTCATGGCCATGCTGTGTCCTGATGGGAACTGACTCCTGCACAGGGTGTGAGCAGCTTTTTAAGAAGGCCTTAGGGCAGTGGGCTATGTTGTGGGCACATGAAAATCATCAGGGCTGGGCAGGCTGGCACAGCAGCAGGGCTAGTTCCTCTCAGTCACTAAGCAGAGGCTCCAGGACCTGAGTCCCAGGTTAGAGAGGTAAGCTCAGAATTGCTTATAGAAAATGCTCTGCTTTCTGAGGCCAAAGGCAGTGTTGATCTCAAGTCCTGTATGTACCACACTATTTGATAACATTTATGTTTTATTCATGCTTTGTTCCATCCACGACAGAGGCTGTGGGTTAGGTCACAATCCCAGAAACTGTGGAAAAATTACAAGCTTTTTGGATTTGGAATGTATCACTATTTTTGAGGCCAGAATGGCCGATTCTTTTCTCTGATTCCTTTGTGATCTAGGTGTGAAGAAGACAGGCAATACAAAAAAAATGTTGGGTCTTGATTTATAAGAAGGGCAGGACTTGTTCTCCCTCATCTTCCATCTCTAGCTGCACCAACTCTCTTTCTCTGTTTGTCCCTTCACTGCCCACTGTGCTTATCAAGACCAGCCCAGGTCAGGATTTTCTCACTTCCCACTTGAAAGGCACAATCTCCCTTCCTATGTCTGCTTGTGATTGCACAGGTCCATGCCTGATGTCCTCTGGATGCTCAGGTTAGGACTCCCATTCTCTGTGGCCTCAGAACCCAGGGTCGTCAGAGGTGGAGGTCCTCTCCTTCCCATCCTAATTTTCACCCCAATTATATGATCTTTCCTATGTATTCATCAGGTCTGTAGGTATTCACAAAGACAACCCCTAGAGATTGGTTTTAAAAAGAGGTATGGTTCAAATAAGTAAATTAATGTACTGCAATTAGACTCAAGAGATGTGGCTGATTTGACAGTAAGCAAACTTTAATTTGATGTAAGCAAACTCTGTGTTTTGGAATGTAATTAAATGTGAGAATGTGAACCAATGGATTTTGTAGATAGAAAATGAGCATGTGTCTCTGTGTGTGATGGGCTAATAAATGGATGACACTCTATAGTCTTGAAGAATTCACCCTCTAGTTTCAAAAAGAGTCCATAGTTCCTAAATAGTATTATTTAATAATAATAATTTAATAATGGGAATCATAAATTTTGATAATTTCTTATTCAGAAAGTCTTGGATAGAAAAAATAGAAACCAGAACCATCCTGAAACTCAAGATATGACTAAATATTAATGGGGGGGTCAAAATAAAGCATAAACCAATTTTCAAGGGACATCAATGAGACCAATCTGGAGAATCTGAAGTACTAAAATTATTAATAATCATAATACTTATGACCCATTCAAGAACATACAAACTCGTTAGTACATAATAATATTTTGAAGGACAAAGAGATATTTATAAATCAAAAATAGAGAACTCCACACATTCTTATTAGTTATAAAGGGGACAAAGAGCAAAACATTGGAGAACATTGGTGACACCCTGAGTCCAGGTTTAGAGAGACCATCACTAAGACGCAGAAACATGAAGCCATGTCTCACCTGGCAGGAGGCCATGAGAAGAGCAGAGCTTCCTACCTAGTAAGGGCTGAGCTAGTCCCCTAAAAATTCAAAGGTTGGGGTTGTGTCCCCCAGAACCTCACAGTGTGACTGGTCTCCGGGTGTTGGAAGAGGTAACTATGCAAAAGTAAGGTTTGAGTTAAAGTCTAATCCACTATGACTGGTGTTTTTATAAGAAAAGAAAATTACATCTCAGAGACTGGGCAGGCATGTGATGACCATCTGAGAGCCAAGAGAGAGCAGAATGACCCAGTTGGTACCTCAATGTCTGCCTGAGATCCCACCATCTTTAGAAAAGTCATTTCTGATGTGAAGCTGCCCAGTGGGGTTCCTCTTTATATCAGCAGAGAGACCACAATGCTGGATGCAGGAGCAGAATTCAGTCCTAAGTTACACTGAGTACTCTGTTAGGGTATTCTATAGGGTCACTGGTGCAGCACCTTCAAGAGTAACAGGACCATGAGATCCAATGAAGCAGAGGCTGCCATCCCAGGCTGAAGGAGGCTGAGGAGACCTGGCTCCACAGAAGCTGGGGAGTCTCCATTGGACCATTTGCTGCAGAAGACACTAGGGGGTGACTGGGAACATGTGACATGCCATGAAGATGGGATGGGATAGGGCACTAATGTCCATGTTTTCATCACAGGTGCACTGCAGTTATGTGGGGAGAGCTGTCTGTAGGGAGTCCTACTGAGGTGTGGGATTTGGCCTTAAGTCTTCACTTTACCCTCACATGACCCCAGGAAGGAAGGACGGACTTCTCCATCCTGAAGGCAGTTGGTGGTCTGAATCCATATGAAGCACCACATGAAGTACCACTTCTCTTCCTTAACTGGAAGATGGTGTCTTCACCTGAAGAGCTGGGCTCTAGACCATGCCCATCCCATCTGTGGAGCCAGGAGGAGACAATGAAAGTGAGCAACTATAAGTCTGAGTCACAGACCCCAAGGGCTCAGCCACTGACCTGTGGAGAAATTTCAGGGTGGGCACCTTGTCTTACCTGGATTATATCTGTGCACTGACCCAGGTTCTCCTGTAACCCACTTGTCATTTTCATTAACACTTACTGACTGTTCTGGAAGCAGCATCCTGAGACCCAGGGGAGCTGACAGAAGAGCTCAGGCCCCTTCCAGTCTCCTCAGAGGAACAGATAGCATTGGGTTCTTTGGCACATGGAGTCTCATTGCCTAGAGGATAAAAGCCAAGCTACGAAGCTCTGTGAATCCCCTGGCTGTGTGCAGGGGCAGGAGTTAGTTTTGACTGTTTCCTCCTGGAAGTCGTTGCAGAGATTTATGAGGGGACTCTCCTGGGACTTGTTCCTCTAGTGACCAGAAGTTCAAATTCTGCTACTTATGGGAACTGGAATCTTTTCTATGAAAGCAATTAGCACTAAACAAGATCTCACTTCCTGGCACACAGAAGTATAAATGGTGACATCAGTTTTTGCAGAAAGAAAGAGCTAGCTGTGAGGTGACCTGGCAAGGAGGTCAGGGACAGGCTGCTCAGATCGGCTTCCCCACTAGGAGGCAGCAGTGCAGTTTGCAGATGGTAGAGTGGAGCAACTGCTTGTTGGCTGGATGGAGAGAAATGGGTTTGGGGACTTCAACACAGGTGTAGATGTCATTGTCCTCTTCACAGATCACATGTTGCTTCTAGGGGAGGGGACAGGGTCTACGTGAGAGATCATGAGCTTCTGATGAGAATGTTCCTTCGCCAGAAAAGCTACCTTCCTCTGAGCATATCCATCCTGCAAGAGCTTGGATTTTCCTGAAAAATGCCTGAAGCATGTTGTTAGTGAATTTAAGTCTATATGTGTACCCGCTCAGCAGATTCCACAATTTTCACATTCAGTTCCAAACAAATTGAATTCTGGGTCATAATTTTATGGACTGACTTAAAAATTACACCAGACCCATTTTGTTCAGACACCTCACCCTCTGAATGTGTCCCCCTTTTCCATGAACCCACTCGCATAGAAGCTCAGTCCTCCACCCTCACCAACTTGCACCCTGACCACAATATCTGTGAACTATGAAGCTAATGAACACTTGCCTTCCTGAGTATGTGCTAAAGTGTGAATTTTGAGAAAAAACTACTTTCCTCTTTGTGAAGTGTGTCTTGTGATTACAATTGCCTCTCCTACCCCCTTTTTTTGGTTTTTAGTTCTTATACTTTTTTTTCCATTCAGTCAGGGTTGAGGGTTGCAGAACTGTTTGCTTTCTTTTCACTTGGCCCTGGCCAGAATAAATCCTTTGTTTTTACTCCAGAAAGACCCAGAGTTTTATTTGAGATTTTGGAACATCACTCCAGCCCTAGTGTCCCCCATGGGACAGGATCACTGCTTCTGTTCCCTGTCCCAAGGTTTCTGGATCATTTTACTTGGATTACTTATTTTCTGCTCTTTTCTCTCTAGGGACAGGTCTGTGGAGAATCAACAACCAGGATTTGTAGTTTGGGGTAACAAAGTCTTGACCATTAATCTTTTCTCCAAATGAAGTTTCTTCTTCTTTCATAACTAGGAAACATTCTGTAGAAAACTCAAGTGATCCCTCTGCTCAAAAAATTATTCAATTGCATAAGGACAGAAAATTAACAGTTCAGCAGGAACTGATAACACATGATGGTCTTAGGGCAGTTGACATCTGGGCCATGGGACTCACATGAGATGCCAATGAGGTGGTTTTGGAAGAGAGAAGAAAAAGGGAACTCTAATAACTGAATACTTTGTCACCTCAACTCCATCTCATTCCCTATCTCCTTCATAATTTTTCCCTATTAGTAACTTTTGCATTAAACAAGCAAATCAATCGCCCAAGGTAAGACTGTAAAGAACCCCATATGTATTTGTATTGGAAGGAAAGGGGAAGTTATCTGCAACAAGTGTTCATTAGTTTGAAAAGTGACAGCTAGTGAACATGGCAGTGTCCTGCAGTGACCTGGGGTAAGCTCTGCTTTGGTGGGACAGATTTCAGGGTGTTGGTCAGGTCATGGCCCCAAGTGTACTGCGAGGAACAGAAGGAGAGCATGGTATAACCAAGTGTGTCTGTTCAGATAGGTTCAGGGACCAGATACAGGACCCAGCAGTAGAGCAAATACTCACCTGCCACAGACCTCTGCCTGACCTTGTAGACTTCTGGAATCCCCAGCAGCTCATCCCTCAGGCCTGACCTCAAGCAATGAGAACTCTTTTGTTCTAAGTTGTGGCACAGCCTGAAGAAACTGTGGTCATGTGGATACCATGCAGCACCACCCCATGGGACTCTGCCTGGTAGAATCATGTGGATTGGACATGATGAGCAGGAGATGGGAAGACCTCTGTTTTCCAGTGAAGTCCATGCTGTCCAGTGATTGGGCTGCAGACCTACAATAACTGATGGGCCTGTCATACTGTGAACATGATGGGGCCCAGATGTCTGAGGCCTGTTGGCTCCTCCCCTTCAGGGTAGGGATGAGGAATTGCTCCTTGTATCTCCAACCACTGAGAAGGACACTCAGTGCTGACTGGGCTCTGTGCAGAGCTGAGAGGGCACCCTCCCTGCTGGGTGAGCTACACCAACCACTCATCAGCTACCTGTCTGTGCTGAGGGGTCCAGAGCAGGACCGTCTGCAGGAGGCTTGTGCTGTGACCCAGGAGCCCTGCTGTGTGGCCATGGGGCCCAGCACATTGCTAGGGGAAGAAGGGTTATACTAGATGAGGACAGTGTGTGTGCCTCTGACAAGTCTCCAATAAAGAGTCATAGCAGAGACCTGCAGAGCTCTAGAGAAGATCAGATCATCCCCAGGGATCCAGAAGAAAGAAGCAACTACTCACAGCTCTAAATGCAGCCTCCAGACCATCTCTGAGCCCTGTCCCCATGTCCTGGGCACTGAGGAACTAAGTGACTGAGCTGCTCACCACATTGGGAGTGTTGGACTCAGCACAGGGCAGCACCAGCTGGCCCCAGCACTGCTGAATATAAATGTGGAAGCAGTGCTTTTGGGACTGGGCTCACTGCATTCAGAGAATCTCCTTGGAACACATTCACAGGTGTCCTGAGGGCCTGAGGTTCTCTCATCCCTAGCACCTTGGCCTCAGCTCCCTCCTAGGACCTCACGGAACTCACCAGGCAGGAAATGCCTGAGGGAATAAAAAGCTGGGATTTGATCTCCATGGATTGGCATCATAGTTGGGAAATTATCATGAGAACATCAAGCATGAGCTCCACAGCTCCTCATTATATTTCATGCAACAATTACCAGAAAGAAAGAAAAAAGGTGAAAACTTCCTGAACAAGAAAGCCCGTGCTCAAGGCAACTCTGAAAAGAAAGGAGGTCTTCCCTCCCCACCAGGGTCAGAGCAGCAGCTGGCAGACAGAGGAGCCAGGCAAGTCCATGTGCAAATTGGCTCCTGATGCTCACCCTGCTTAGGGGGGTGGGGGCTGGGAGGGTGGATTCATTTGCTCTGATAGTGAAAGAAACTACACTATCCTGGCCTGGGTATGAAACAACAGAAATTTATATTGTGTAAGTTTGGAGGCTGAAAGGCCAAGATCAAGGGTTTGGCCTTGGGTGAGTGTTCACTGTCCAATTTGAGGTGTCCCTTCTCTGTGTCCTCCAGGACTGTCCTTGATGACTGTGAGCAGGGAGGGAGCTGTCCCTACAGGCTATTGGATAGTGGGCACTTCTGCCCTGGATTAGCTTCCACCTGGATTCTCTCACATAACTCTCATGACCTCATTACTGTCCCTTTCTCCACTTGTAGCCACACTAGTTTTGGGCTTCAGCCTATAAAATCAGGGAACAGGATTCATCCATATCATGTGGGCCTGGGAACAGAGAGGCAGGGGCCAGGCTAGGATTTCAGTCCAAGAGCACAGAGCTGCTTTCCCCACAAGGCAGCCCCTGGTAGCTCCTTTCATGAGTCACTTATCACTACAGACACACTGCTGGAGCCTGTTGGGCTCCCTGTTGATAGGACACACCATTCTATTATTTCCTAATATTTTGGGGATAAGGCAGGACTGTGTTAGTTGTGGTTAGCCTGACATCTACTGGCCTTTCTGTGACATAACATCCTCAGGATTTTACAAGCTGGGTCCTAGTGAGGCTTCAATGTGTCTTCAATGTCACTCAAGATGCTGATCCCACTGTACCACCACCAGGATACTGAGTTCTGCAGGGAAGACAGCTGTCTCCTCATGTCAGAAACCTTGTCTTCTAATCCAGGACTGAAGACTAACAGACACCCAGGGGTCTAAAAGAGATTAGTCACAAGAGAGTTCAGGGTGAGCTGTGTGACCCAGGAGGGATGACAAGGTGTGACTTCAGAAAATTTACTGAGGACTGCAGGGTGTAAAGCAGGGTGGGAAGAGCCCAGGCCTCCTAGGTCCACCTGTCAGTGAATCAGTCGGTCATCCCTGCCACACAGAAGCTTCCCAGAGCCACTTCTAGACCACAGCAGCTGTTCCAACCAGGAAAGACCTGACAGCCCCAGGCTCATGACAAATGGCTCAAAGGTTTGTGCTCCTAGCTACAACACCAGGAATGATCAAGTTACTCCTTACACCCACATTGATTCTTCCATGGTGGTGAACTGTGTATCCAAGTTGTCCAACATGCTGGCTATTAGACATATGTGACATTAAACACTCAAAATGAAGAAAGCACACAAATAAAGTTCAATTTAAAATTTAATTTAAAGTGTCAAACCTCAGTTTTGGGTAGTATTCACCATATGACAGGGCACCATTTATAGTTTATAAGCATAGAATCTGCTCCACTATGTGGCGTCTTTAAAAGATCGGCTGATACTGGGAACAGCAGAGGCCACCCATTGAGTTAAAGTATCAATGTATGGATATTTGCTCAACCCAGGGGCGTGGAGGGAAAGAAGCTCATAACATAGTGCCTTGCTTCAAAGAGAAATCAATAGCTATCCCGATAGATGGATAGAAATGAAAAATCAAAGAAAAAAAACCACCCATCAAAGAACAAACAGCCCAGATCACTTCAACACCTGACACCATCAGCCACCCTGCAGGGGAACTTTACAGAGAGCGTTTGCATAGCTCACAGCTAAAGTGTCCAGTGAGTTAAAAGAAGATGCCAGGAGTGGAATTAGGGAGAAAACACAGGAAACGAAAGACCTCTTCACTGACAACCCAGAGATTCTGACAAAGAACAAAAGAAAACCCTGGATATGAGCCAATAAATAAAATTTAAATTCAATGAAAAGAGACAGCAGTTATTCAGGCAACTTTAAAGATATATTTGTCAAGCCTTGAAAACAAAGTATATGATCTTGAATATAAAGGTGGCCATACAGGAAAGATATCAAGAGGCCATACCCATAATACTCAGAAAACTGGGACAAAATTCAGAACCACACTGGTGCATCACCTGGGCAGATAGAGGCTCCCAGACACAACCTGGGGGAGCACACATTGTTTTTAAAGAAGTGACCTTGACCATTAATATCCACACAGAAACTTACCCTTATGTGGTTACTCAGTTTACCAAAAAGTGCTACTGTGAATCTCTAAGTTCATTTCAGGTGATTAAAAAAGACTTAGACTAAGTAATTTGATAAATAAAAGGTAGAAAATATGTGAATTCTGAGCCTATGTTTCTCCAAACTATGAGAAAAATCTGGTTTGTTGACACAGAGGATTTTTCTAGACCCTTGAGACCTGTTCTAGATCTGCCTAATCTAAATCTGTTTACAAACATTTGGATTATTTCTTTGTTTTTTGATGGAAGCAGAAGAAATGTCCTGTTCAAGGACACACTGAGCTGTGTAATGAAGGCTGTGAATGTCCCTCTGTGAAGGTCCCTCTCTGCAAGCCCAGCTCCCCACCATCCTTTGCCCACTGAGCGCCTATGACTGGAGCTCTGCTTCCTCCATGCCTCCCTCTCCTACTTCTTGAGGACAGGGGTATCTGACTTTACATCAGGGTTTCCACAGCCCCAGAGCCTATGGTGCTCTTGTCCATTGGCCTCTTCCAATGGCCACCAGTGAGAACCTACTCAGGAAGGTGGCCCTTGTCAGGTAACAGGGTTTGCACCCTTTTCTCTGTTTGAAGGGTCATCTTCAAACAAGTGCATGTACCCAACATCTGTGCTGAGTGGGAAACACACATTCGTCAGTGTCTGCTGGAAAGATACTGCTCCACTTCCTTAAGTCTTATTTGCCTCTTCTTACTTTGGTGGCTGACTTTAGTGTCACAGCTGAGAGACTGTCACCTGATGCAAAGTCACAGAGATTTTCACCTCTGTTTTCTCATGAAAATTTAATATATTTGTTCTTGAGTCCAGGCCTTTGTGACATACTGTGCTATTGTCACATATGGTGTGTGGCAGGACTTAGCTTCATCCTTCTGCATGCAGGTGTCCCAGTGTCCCAGGTTTAAGTGTTTTCAACAGCACTCTCTCCCTTGTGTGGTCTTGCCACCTTAGCCAAAAATCAACTACCCCAGTGTGTGAGTGTGGCCTCAGCTCTATCCCACCATCCACACAGTTGTCATTATTCCAGGACCAAAGCATCTCGCTCCCCAGCACTGTGGGTAGGGAGAAGGTAGGGTCTGGGGACAGTCAACTGAGATCACTGGCAGCATGGCGGAGGCCTGGGTTCTCTCCCCAGCACCACAGAGAAACAGCCAACAAAATATAAATAAAAACATTAGACATCAGAAACTAAATCCTCTCACTGCATTTCTCTTCTGCAAGATTTTTTAGTCTTTTTGTGTCCTTTGCATCCCCATGTTAACTGTAGGATTTGACTGACAATTATGAATAAATAAATAATTAAAGGCAGCTGAGATTTTGAAACTGGTTGCTTTGAATGTGCTTATGAATTTGAGATGCACTGCTATTTTAATAATATTAGGCCTTTTAAAACACAAATAATCAAACAAGGATATACTTACCTTTTTACAGCCTCCTTCAATGTTGTTCTATAATATTTAGTACACAAACTTGTGAAAAATAAATTTTTTATTGCTATTGCTCAACTAAGGGTGTTGAGACTCTATACTTAACACATGCCCAGGAACAGCCCAGAGTGAGCTCTGCCATCAGTACTCCTAGTCATCGCTTTGCTCGTAACATCTCCTGCCTTCACTAATTTCTTTCACTCCTCAGAAGGAAAGTATAATGTGTTTCTTCCATTTCCCATGTAATGAAATCTAATAAGTAGCTGATTTTACTATAAAGACTAAGAAGTCAGAGCACCAAAGCTAATATCCAGAACTCCCTTGTAAAATGGTAAAACAACTGCACATTTGCCAAATGTTAAATTCAAACACAACTGTCTGTGCACAGATGTCACAAATTCCTTCACCAAACTTGAGGAGAGCACTAGAGGGACAAGTGTTTATCATCAGAGTGGGAATCACACAATGGCAGGAGTGGCACAGGGGCACTGACCTGGAGAGAGTGGCAGAGTTTCAAGAGAAATCCATGTAGTGGGAGGGGTCTTACTAGCAAACCTGAGCTCCAAAGATGGGCTGATCTGGGATTCCAAAGCTTTCCATAAAATTAATTGACACCAACCAGGCCTTACTGCTGATGCACATGGAAGCCAAACTGGGACACCCAGGCTTGCAAAAAAAAAAAAAAAAACAAAGAGAGAGAGAGAGAGAGAGAGAGAGAGAGAGAGAGAGAGAGAGAGAGAGAGAGAGAGAGAGTGTGTTTTCTGTGAGGCCAGCTGGCATGAAGGACAAGAGTCAGCTCTCATCTGCCTCCACAGCACTGGGAGCAGAGAGATTCCAGAAAGGGAAGGAGGCTGCCTTGGAACTGGGAGGTGAGAAGGGGAGTCTGAGGCCCTTCCTGCAGGTTGAGGAGGTCATGGTGCCTTTTCACGGGATCATGCTGCTTTGGGGCTAGTTATCAGGTTCTGCATGTGAGACACTGAGCTTGAGACATTGAAAGTTCCTTGGTCAGGACAGATAGCATTTTCCTGGCATTTGCATGGATGAAATCCCTTTAGAAAGTGTGCTAGAATGAATTCCAGATGTTTTTCCTGAACAACTCCCTCAGTGGTTGACTATTTAAAAAAGTCATGTCCAGGTGTGTTGAGCTAGAATAGTATTCACACTCTTTTCCATTCAGGGTCAGACACCAGGAGGCAGGAATGTGACAGCATAAAGAAAGTTAGGACAGGTCACTCAGATGTCAGCTCTAGTGAATGGTCCTGGGAAAGCCACCCTTCCACAAATTCCCACCTCTTTTGAACCCTGGGCCCTCTCTCTGTGGAGAAGCAGGAATAGCAGAGAGAGCCTCCTTGTGTTGCACACAAAGCAAAAATGTTGTGGTTGCATCCATATCCCAGGGTAAGAATGTGGGAGATCACCCCTCTTACACTGCCTTCAATGTGAGCAGGACCTGGGAACAATTTTTGGAACCATTGTTGACAGTGTCTGTGCTTGGACAGATATAACCACATACTGTTGAGTTCAAAATGAGGAGGATATAAATGTCTGGGAATAAAACTACACTTAGGGATTAGCCTTTAACTGCCTGTGCTTTCTATCTTATGGCTCTTCCGGAGACTCCATCCTCACCTGGTAAATAGGGTGATTAGAGTGTCCCATCCTTTTTAATCACTCACATTTCTTCCAGGGAAGCAAAGAGGGCCCAGGAGACCATGCATCTTTCAGACCTGAATGAAGCTTGGTTTTTACTCACACAACCTTTCCATGTGCAGTGGGAAGAGAAAAGTGTAAAGGATCTGACTGAGTGCCTCTGGGGGAAGCCACTGAGCCCTAGGGGGGAGGGTGGCAGAGAGGGCTATGAGGTTTCTGTGGGGGACTGAAACACTGTGGTAACCTGTGTGGCCTGGTAGACAGTCACACACTGCAGCCTCCCCAGGCTCCAAGCTTCTGATGGAGAGGGTGTAGTCTGTCCCTGACCCACTGAAATGAACAGGGCTGAGATGCCACTTCCCCTGCTGGATGCACCATAGATGAGGCATCTGGGAGCCTGCCAAGGCCTCTGCTGGTACCAAGAGAAGGAGCTGCCAACACTATGACTGGTCCTGCAGGTGAGGGTCGCTCTTTCCCCCTGAGAGAAAGCAAAGAGCCTTTAGTCTGTGTCAGCACAATTTCCCCTGTGGTACCTGAGATGGAAAGAGAACAGAAAGGTCACTTGTGCAGTCTAGGTCACACCCCAATCTCCACAGTAGAGACAGGACCCTGCAATACCCTGACCTTGATAACTCAGTTTGCTAAATAGAGGTGCCAGGACACAGAACCCACCAAAATGAAAGAGTTTTCACAGGTGTGTAGAACCTTCCATTGATCCCTTACCTGGGAGCCAGAGTATCAGGATACAGAGGAGCTAAATGAGGGCTGCCATGGCTCCCTCTGAATCCCCCCTGAGGCAGAGCTTCCCAGAGCCTTGCTCACCATGTCCCAGCAACATGAGGTCATCCACATTTCTTAACTTTAGTAAATGAGCAACTTTAGCCACCAGGGAAAACTTGTAAAGGACACTATATGTACATCTATTGAAAGGAAATGAGGATGTATCTGTGACAACGTTTTTCTAGTTTGAAATGACAGATGGTACAGATGACAATGTCATGGAGTAACCTGGTTCTTCTCCGCTGGGGTGGGAAAAGCTTCAAGTACCAGCTATGCCTGCAAAGCTCAGAAACATAGTATGGTATAACCAAGTGTCTCTTTTCAGACAGATACAGGGACCAGCTACAGGGCCCAGTCACAGAGCTGACACTACCTGCCACAGACCTCTGGCTGAACTTGTAGTCTTCTGGAATCCACAGCAGCTCAGGCGTCAGACCTGAGTTCAGGCAAAGATAACTCTCTTGCTCTAGGTCACAGCCTGAAATAACTGTGGTCATGTGGACACTAGGCAGCGCTGCCTCATATGACTCTGCATGGATGGCCTCATGTTGCTTGGACATGATGAGCAGAAAATGGCAAGAACTCTAGAGTCCAGAGAAAACCATGCTGTCCAGAAGGTAGGCTGCAGACCTACAGCAACTGATGGGCCTGTCACATTGAAAAGATGTTGGGTACCAGATGTGTGAGGCCTGCTGCCTCATTCCCTTCAAAAGAAGAACAAGGAATTGTTCCTGGCTCCTCAAATCAGTGAGAAGGAAGCTCAGTGTGGACTGGGCTCTGTGCAGAGCTGAGATGGCACCCTCCATCTGGGTAAGCTGCACCAACCACTCATCAGCTACCTGGGAAGCTTGTCTGTGCTGAGGGGTCCAGAGCAGGACACTTTGCAGCAGGCTTGTGCTGTGACCCAGGAGCCCTGCTGTGTGGCCATGGGGCCCAGCATATTGCTAGGGGAAGAAGGGTTTGTACTAGATGAAGACATTGTGTGTGCCTCTGACAAGTCCCCAATAAGGAGTCACAGAATAGACCTGCAGGAAACAAAACAGAAGGAAAGAGAGAAGGAAGGAAGGAAGGTACAAATGAGAGAATGGAGGAAGGGAGGGAAGGAAGGGATGGAGGAGGAAGGGATGGGGAAGGGAGAGAGGGAAGAAGGGAAGAAAGGGTGGGAGGGGGATGGAGAAAAAAGATTATTGACTGTTCTAAAAGCAGCTCCAAATGAGCCCTGGTACCATTCCTTGGAAACTGAGTGACTGAGTGACTGAGCTGCTCACCACATGGGGAGTGTGGGACTCAGCACAGGGCAGCACCAGCTGGTCCCAGCTCTGCTTACATTAAAATGGAAGTGGTACACTGAGATTGGTCTAGAGGAGATGCAGAGGTTCCACTTAATGCACACACAGTGTCCCAGGGATCCAAGAGCCTTCCCTTTCCTTATGGCATCACTTGACCATTGTAACCTCATTGATTTACACATATGTTAATTCCAGAGGGAAAGATGCTAGACTGTTCTCAAATGGCACAAAGAAGTTGCACTGCCTTCCCAGTGCAGCAATGTTAATGGGGACAACTGAGGTTAGCAGATATCTGAGCAGATGTCATAACCTTAATGTGGACAGAGGAGTGATCTGAGTCCAAGATGTGAGCATAGTTTTCTGGAGTCTGTGCAAGGCTGGCCAGCATGGCCCCTGTTAAGAGCAGCTACACTCCAGAGCTCCAGAGGCTGCAGATTGTGCTGACCCCACCTGCCTACAGAAGTCAGGAAACTCCAGTTTCAAAACTACTTCAGTGTAGTCTCCTGCTCCTTACTAGACAGCTCAGAGAAGTTCACCTGTGAATGTATCAGGACCCAGGAAAATTGATTGACACGTGTCAAAAGCAGATGATAACTTGCCACCAGAGGAGGTAGGGTACGATTGAGAGCCATCAGAGGATGAGTAGGTAGAACAATTGTGGGTCCTAACCAGGCCAAGGCATCATAGAGAGGAGGTGCTGGCACCTTCTATGGGATGTCTGGGGTGAAGAGGATTCAAGGGTAAACCAGTACAGTGAGCTGATATTGCTGTTGCTGTTGGTATGAGCGACTGGTCCCAGAGGCACTTAATGCCTGATCTACACCCCAGAATGTTTTCTATTTTCTTTGCTAAGTGTGGGAATCACAATTGTTATGTGCACATTATTATCTGTGCTATACTTTGGGTGTCAGTGTCCCTGAGGAGCTCCTGGGCCACTGCAGGAATCCACAGGCTCCACCTTCACTCAGAGGGGCTGTGGCTTCTGGGGAAGAGGGGCCCTTCTCATGAAGAGATTCCAGGTTTTGAAAGCAGTGACTTAGACTGTGATTACATAGATTTTAAAATGCCACTTGAAATGGCTATAGTGTCTTTTAATTTGTGCTAGGAATCCAAAGTGACATAGAGAGCCAACTCCTCCCACAAAGTAACAAAGTCACTCACTAAAACTGAAGGAAATGGTCATGTCTCACCTGTTGCACCTGAGAAGGAAAGAGGGTAAAGGTGCAGAGAAACCTCCCTGGCCCTTCCTACCAAAGTCTACTTGAGATCTCCAGAGCATGGTGCCCCTGAGCTGCACTGTCAGCAGGTGGATGCAGCAGGAGGAGCAGCTGAGGCAGCCCAGCCTCACACTTCTGCTCCCTGGGAGGTTTTCCACATGGCCTATATCACTGTGGAAGGGAGCTTATCATATTGTTGACAGTAATAAGTGGCAACATCTTCAGGCTCCACGCTGCTGATGGTGAGAGTGTAATCTGTTCCAGATCCACTGCCACTGAACCTTGAAGGGACCCCAGATTGCAGATTGGATGCCTTATATATCAGGGGTTTAGGAGCTTGCCCTGGCTTCTGTTGATACCTAGCTAACCAACTGTTAATACTCTGACTGGCCCTGCAGGTGATGGTGACTCTTTCTCCATGAGAAACAGGCAAGCAGGATGGAGACTGGGTCATCGTGATGTCACATCTGGCACCTGACATTGGAAACATAAACATAAATATTCTTATAATTAATCATGTTTCAAGAATACTTTCCTGAGTAGCCAGGCAGCACTGACCACACGTGATGAGTAAATCCCAAATACTGTCCCTCCTTACCTGGGAGGCAGAGCAGCAGGAGCCCCAGGAGCTAAGAAGAGGCCCTCATGTCCATGCTGTTTCCTGACAGGGACTAACTCCTATACAGGGTGTGAGAAGCCTCTTAAGAAGTCCTCAGGGCCATGGGCTGTGCTGTGGGTACATGCAAATCAGCAGGGCTAGACAGGCTGGTCACAGCTGCAAGGTAGTCTCATATGTCACTCAGCACATGCCAGGTGCCCAGGATGATTCTGCCCTTCCTCCCTTAGTGTCCCCAAGACACACTTAGACATGTGATTGTTCTTCCCGTCCTGAGAAGAGCAAGCAAAGCCTACACAGGCTCTTTCCTAAATTAGAGTAATTTCAGAAGCAAGATTTACTTTTTTTCATTGCTACAGTAAAGATGGAGCTCAGCTCACCCTGGGCCCCTGTGCACTGAACAGTGAGTGACCTGCTCCTAGCAGAGGACTATAGGCATATCCTGGGGACAGAACTGAAATTGCAATCCCCCCCAATCCTATCCCATCCTCAGTAGATACATCCAGGGTCTGGTCACAATCACTGAAAAGGGTTTTTAGTGTGTTCTGTCCCCTTTCTTAAATTCACAAAGAAAATTCATCCTTACTGCCCACCTGAGGCACCTTCAGAGCAGGGACCCTTGTCCTCTTACCAACCTTGTCCAAATGCTGATGTGTATTCTGACTCCACTCCATGAATCCCTGAGTAAATGTCTTTTTGTCTGCTTGTATGCTTTGTACAGATCACAAATTAAAATGTAAATCGTTTCTGAACTTGCATCTGGGGAGACACAGCTGGTGCATGGAGGCCCTGCAGCCCTGTGGGCCTGAGTTCAGGGCAGAGCTCCCAAGCCCTAGTGTCCCCCATGGCACAGAATCACTGTTTATGTCCCTGTCTTTGTAGATCAGGTTCCTGGAATTGTTTATTTTGTGCTGTTTTCTCTCTAGTGACAGGTCTATGGAGCATCAACAGGCAGGATTTGTAGTTTGGGATCCTAGAGCCTTGATCAAGGATATTTTCTCCCCAATTCACAAAGCTTCCACTTCCTCCATCACTAGGAGAGATTCTGTAGGAAATTCAAGTGACCACTCTCCCCAAGAAATTGTCCTATTATTTAAGGACAAAGGGTTAACAGTTCATTCTGGTCTCAGGATTGTTGACATCTTGGCCTTGTTACCCACATGAGATGTCACAGGTGTGGTTCTGTCAAAGAGATGTGGCCTGAGGGACCCTGCATGGTGAAGGCATAGAGGTGGGAACTGTGGGGGCTCCTGGTGTGGAGCTGCCAACCCACCAAATGCTTCTTACCCAATTACTTCTAGAGCCTCTTTGAGATTTTTAGCAGCTCCCAGGGGCTCTCAGTCCAGGACCAACACTTTGCAGTTGGGTGGGGTCACACAAGACCCATGGGAAGCAGAAGGGAAGGTCCCAGAGGTACTGCAGCTCCAGGTGCCTCCAGGAACTGGGCCTCTCCCCTCAGCTTCTGCAGGTGCTGAGCAAGGAAGGGACCTACTCCTGGCCCCCTAAGGATCCAGCTGAGACCCCCATCTTCTCTGTAGGAGTCCTGGGGCTCCAGGGACATGTGTGACTGGGGTGTCCTCCTCCCAGGCAAGAGCAGCCTTGATTTTCCTTTTTAATCAAGTTTTCTTACATTATTTTTGTATCAAGAATAGACTCACTTAGAGGTGGGCCAGGGGGATGGTGACCCTGGGGCTCTGCAGGGGAGGATGTGTCAGGAGCTTGGTCCCTGGCTGAGGTCTGGAGTCTGCTGTGCCTGGGAAGGTTCAGCACATCACAGCTGTGACTCATCACAGCCACTAACACAGGGACTGAGGACATGGAAAAAGAAGGGGGAAGTGAAGGTGTTCAAGTTAGGAACCCTCTGGGCACAGCAGACATTGTGGAGGTCACGCTGAAAGAGAAAACAGTTTTTTCCCAGCCTTGAAGACAGATCAGAAAATCTCATGTGAGGGGGAAGAAAAAGATGGGAAGTAAGAAAATCATGTACAGTTATGTCTTTATAGCACTGTTGAAAGTCAGCTCATTGAGGCTATAGACTGTGGTCAATTAACTAGTGATATCTATTTGAATTATTTTGAAAAGATTATTGATGCTGTAGGCCTTGGTTGATTTTGCACACTGTAGAAGTAATATATATATATATATATATATATATATATATATATATATATATATATATACACACACACACACACACACACACACATATATATTTATAAAATAAAAATTTATATACAAATTATATATTATATAATATATATTGTATGTAATATGTATTTATTTATTTTTATATATGTATATATGATTTTTTTAAATGAACAATGTTCTTTTGAGCTCTTGAGGTCCCTGCTCTTCCCAAGTGCCCCTCCTGGTCTTGCTGTTGCTGTCCCCCATTGGCCATGGGGCTTCTTCCTCCACTGTCAGATGCATCTCCAGATGCCCCTGGGCCTTTCCTAATCCACACAGAGGAACAACCACACACACCACATACCACACATCACAGTGGACTCCACACAGAATTCATCATGTATTGAAATGGTTCTGCTCCTTTTCCCTCCTGCAGTCACTATTTCCTGCATGCCTTGATCCCCATGGCCATGAGGACATCAGTGACTGTGTCACACACTGGCTCAAGTGCACCTTCTCTGTGTGAGGACTGTTACTTATTCCAGCAAACTCTGCCATGCAGCTGAAAACCCTCAAGCACAAGAGTATGTCCTGTCTTTTATATTATATAAAAATATGGGGAACTCTTCTAAACTCCATGTACATCTTTCACAGTTGAAAAAGATCAACTGGGCAATATAAAGGATAGTTAGAAGAGAAACAAGCATCTTTTGAAATGATACAAAGATAGTGTGTATGTAAAATGTCAGCTAAGGTTTATTGTTCCCCACAAAGGAGGACGGAGAGAACCCAGGAGGATGGTACTTAATGGGAGGGTCCATCCTGGGAAGGAGGTTGGGGGCTGAGAACTGACTCATGCAGCCATCTGACATCAGGACCAGGTAGCTAGTTACAACTGTGTCTCTTGAGCTCTGACCCTAGAAAGAGAGGGGAAGGTCTGGGCATGTTCCTAGAGTAAGTGGAGCAGACATTGAAAACAGCATTTTCCCATCCAGCGCATAGAGCTCACACACAGGCAGCCCTGAGTGCCCCCAGATGGTCCCCTCTCACTCAGGCTGTTTTAACATTTGGTCTCAACGATCATGGCACACAATTCCAGAGTATAACATATGATGTTCTCCAATATGAAATTTTTCTGTAGAGATAATTTTTTAGTGTGTCTGACAGGAGGCACACTGCAGAAATATTGTCAATAATGTGTTTTACTATGTTTGGGATCAAATCTGTGCTATACTGAAAAGTGATTGTTCAAAAAATGATTTTCATATAAAGTAATTAGTGAAAATCATTAATGAAATACCCTTATCTGAGAACTATTTCTGTAGTTTTGATGCTGATATTTTTATGCCAAAAATTATTGTTGGAAGACTGAACAAATATATTATTTTATGTTAAAATGCAGATAATTCTGTCTTTAATCAGCATATTTATGTCAAGTTATAATTCATGGACATTATCCTTGTGTCCACTACCAAGTTTCTGTCTTACCCTGTCACCTCTGCTTGAGCTCACTCCAGGAATCACATGGATTGTCCCACAGTTAATGTGAAAAGAGAAAAAAAACCCACTAGGCTTTGACTTGAATGGATTAGCTCAAAAATGGCACAGGTTAGGTGAATGCTCCCCGAGTGTAGCCAGAATAATGGCTCATCAGGGGGGACAACAAGCATCTTCTTGGGGGGTTCCTCTTCATGCTGAGGAAGGTGTAAGTAACCTGAAAACTTAAAGTCTAATAATTAGTGAAGAACAAAGAACAAATAGTCAAAAATATAAATACAAAATGGGACCCCTGATACTCCCAGTCCACACAAGAGCTTGCATTAAACAAAGGAAAGATGGCTCTGGTCACTTATTTAAGGGGGTGCATCAAAGGCAGAGATAAGGTGTAAAGGGGGAGTCTTGCTTCCTGTTGTCTTGCAGTCAGCAGGTTGACTGGCACCTTGGCAGGTTATATCCATCTCAGGTGCTGTATGGGCCATGGTAAAGTGGGACAGTAATTCACAATATCTCTGGGCAATTGAGCTGAGAAAATGTCCACTGGTCATTCCCAGATACAAGATGTTCCTATCCACCAGGCTTCCATGCTCAGTGACCCACACACAATCCATGGACAGCTTGTGAAAATGGTGGATCTCATATATTACATCAAGCTAGCAGATATTTAGGAAGAGCATATTGGGTGTGGACAGAGGTGCCCTGGTCAAAGATCTGTGCATGGACTCCTGAATGGTTGCTTGGCTGAGGGCCTGGAGGAGGAGACAGGAAATCAGACACTGTGATCCTGAGAGTTGCAGCAGATGGGCTTGTGGAGTGGGTTCTGCATGTGCAGACTTTATGGATTCTGTGGGAAGGCAGACAAAGTGCAACAGAGAAGAGCTAAATGGCCATGTGAGCTAGAAGCCTCTCTCCTCTGGGAAGACTGCCTGGTCTCTGTGTCCCCCTCACTACCACCATATTTGCACAATAGATTCTTGATCAAGTGGAGACAGGAATGGGGGTCACGAGAAGTGACATGTCTCTTCACCCCTACCTCTACTGTGCTGTTGGTACTACAGCCACCTCAGGGTATCTGATTTCTCTGAAGCAGAACAAAATGTCACCAGCAACTTGTGGGGAGTTGGAGTTTAATCAGAGTTCCCTGGAGGGCTCCGGTGCCTTCTTGGAACACACCTGTGCTGTGGTCATGTGTGCCTTCCCTGCCCACTCTGAGGAGCCTCAGTGTCCAGGCGCTCAGACAGCATGTGGTCTGCTGAGATGGGAATCTTCACACCTGGACCTGCTGTGTGCTGCAGGACAAGGAACCCTAAGTGCATCATGGTGACTTCCACTGGTCTTCCTAACACAGCGTCAGCCAGAACCCCCTTGGGGACGACCTCCTGCAGACTAGAGGAGTATCCTTTGAGAATTGCTTCATCTTCATTTCATAACCCTGATGGCAGAAAGGCATGTCTTAGAGAGCTAAGGGGCATGGGACCTTCTAGGCTTGTTACTGTAAACTCTTCTGGAAACAGGTCTCATCTCAGCAGTAAAACTTCTCCTGGGAACACGCAGAATACCTTAAAGTATATTCTAATCTTTATTAACTCAGGATCCTTCAGACAGTAGACAAAGAGACATCTAAGTTACTTATTGTTGTGCAGGTTGTACAATTCAACTGTAATCATAGGTTTCTGCTTCTAAATTGGTGGTTGAGACAAGTATGTTGGGGGAACATCAGGACTGAGGGTCTGTGATGGACACTTGTCAAAAGCAGATGGAGGATGTCCCCAAATGAAGGTGATGGAACATCAGCAACCAGCAGAAGAAGGCAGAGCAGGGCATCTATTTTAAGCCCTCACCTGCTCACACTGCATAGGCTGCAGCTGTGCTATGGAGGCCTGAGGTGGAGGGAGAGGAACAGGTGCAGTGAGGACTTCTTGGTTTTCTCCCTATGGTAGGCTTCCTTCAGAATCATGAGCCATGTGTGTCATTTGTTTCCAGACTAGGAGTTCTGAGTGAGCCTCTGTTTTAAGACAAAATTACTGCCAAAATGAATTAATAGAATTATTTTAATGTGACTATTTGTATACCTCTGTAGACTGTGTTATTGTTTGATTAAGGTGTTCCCTAAACCTCCTGAGTTAATGTAGGAATATTCAGAGGGGAGATGATTAGTCTAAGAGAGCTTAGGCTAGTCAGTCCCTCAAGTGGGAGTGGGCTAACTGGGTGGGGACTGCAGGCAGGTGAGTGTGACAGGAGGACATGTGACACTAGAGGTGAGACATGGAAGGGTGCATTTTCCCTGAAGCCCCTCCACATCTCTCCTTACATTTCCTGGGCACCAGGAGAAAAGCAGCTGTCCCCACCACACCCTTCTGCACTGATGTTCTGCCCACCTGGGCCCAGAGCAATGGGATAACCTGACCATGGACTGGACTTCTGAACCTATGAGCCCAAATAAACTTTTCCTGCACTATGTTAGACTTGTGCTGAATTTTTTAGCACAACAATGTAAACTGACAAACACATACTGGAGATTAAAAGGATTTGCCCTGAATTCAGGTATCTGTCACTACTAAGTGCTTCTGAGGAGTATCCTAACCTAGCAGGATAAGAAAGCTTTTATCTGGTGGGCCCTGCCCTCTGTAGACCAGAAGTCATAGACTTGGCAAGAACTAGGAACTGATTATCCATTCATAATTTCCAGCCCTGTTATGTGAGCCAATTCTACGAATGTACAGGTTGCAAAGAAACACTCAACATCATAAAAACCTTTATAACCTCCTAAAATGAGAAAATTCAGTCAGTTCAAATAAACACTTAGTTGAAAAGTATCTGAACATTATCTAAAGTGGATTTTAAATCAACCACAATAAAAGTGCATAATTCAGCAATTGCAAAGTGTTTGAAACAAATGAAGAACAAACAGAAAGCAACAGCCAGGGAACAGAAACTGTTCAAAGACAAAAATTCCACTCACTATAAGAGCCAGTGGGGAGCTAAATAGGTGAATGGAGCAGACAGAAGAAGGGGGCAGCAGGAGGGACAGCCATGGTCCCACTCAGCTAGAGAACTCTGGGAGACAACCTAGTGGGCCAGAGAACAGGGACTCAGATGACCAGGAGGTGCTGCCAGCTTACCCTATAGCCACACTGTCAGCTTCTGAAGACAGAGACAGACCTTAAAAGCTGGGAGGGAAAAGTGACTCCTTAGCTTTATTGGAGAAGCAACTGCAATGAACAGAGAATTCCTCCCCTGGAAACACTTTCAAGGAAAGGACACACTTTCAAGTGTTGAACAAAAATATGTGGATCTAGAACTCTAGATCCAGGAGATGTTCCTCAGGAATCATGGTAAAATCAAAAGCGCTCAGTTGTAGAAACATGAAGAGAGTGTGTAGCTGACCTCACACTGGCTGCGAGGGGCTCTATAGAGAACAGAGACATGATAGGAGCAGGGACCAGGAACACAGGATGGGGAAAAACCATAAAGAATGGACAAGTGACAAGCCTTTGAGAGCTGGATCTGAGCACTAAACATTGTGGACATCTTTTCAAACATCATGTGACACCTCAGGTAACTAGGGAAATGCAAATTAAAACACATGAGGCAACACCCTCCCTGAGGGATGGCCAAGTCCAGGAGGGTGCACCCCACAGGCAGCAGGGGGAGAGCCCAGGCCCCATCCCTGCTGCTGAGCTGGTCCTGGCTGCAGTCGCAATCCACTCCCAGCAGCTGAGGGTTCTGGGGAGTGTCCACAAGCTATCTCCTAGATGAAGACAGGATGTGCAAGACAGTGTGACAGATTCTGATAGCATGAGACATTCTGCTCTTAAACTAAAGATGGTGAAAACACACATCTAAAAATAAATATAATTCTGTACTGGAAAACTTATAGTAACTGTGTTAAGCATTGAAAACTTGCAGGACACAAGCCTGCCCTTCTCTCGGGGGGGGGGGATGGATCAGTATATTATAGAGCCAGAAAGTAGAATATTACTCAGCAATGAAAAAAACAGTTATTTTGCTGGGTGCTGTGGTACTCACCTGTAAGTCCACCAACTGGGATGCTGAGGCAGGAGGATCACAAGTTTAAGGCCAGGTTCAGAAACTTAGTAAGGACCTAACAACTTAGAGAGATAGTGCCTCAAAAAAAAAAAACATTAAAAATGTGACTACGAATATAGCTGAGTGCATTGTTGGGGATGCAAATCAAGTCAAGATGGAGCCTGGAAGTTTGCCAAGAGGAGTGGTTTGTGCAGCAATGCCAGCGAGCCATTAAGATGGTGGGTGAGGATTCCTTATTGGCTGAGTGCTGTATCTATATAATGTTAATTGAGTCAAGCTGTGTGTAATCAGTTAGGTATATATACCCCTGCTGTCCTGCAATAAAGCAGTTCCACTACCTTAGCAGCCCGCTACTTTGAGTTCTTGCTCATTTCCCGCTGAGTTCATTTGCAATAAAGTAGTTCCTGTTTAAACCTTCAAGTTGCTTGTCACTTCCGGTTATTTTGCTTAGTCGAACTGCGGCAGTTCATGTCTGGATTTAATACAAAATCTGAAGAAAAACTTGAAAAAGAAACAAGTAAATAAATCTCTATGCTGTAGTGAAAACACCTGGAGGAGGAGGAGGTTTGTGTGCACAGCACTCAGGGTGACAGGCCAGGCTGAACATCGTCCATGCTGTGAGTGCCAGGCAGGAGTCACTCATCCCGGGTGAAACTACAGGATGGAAAATCATGAAAGTCCACAGCAGAGAGGGGGGTGAGGAGCATCTGGAGCTCAGAGAGTGTGAGGGCAGGATCTGCACTGCACCAGGCCACTCTGTTGGACACATGTCACTGTCCACTTGTCTAGTTCCACAGAATTCACAAATGACCCTGGTGTGACCTGTAGACTTGGGCCAAGTTTTATGAAATGTTACAGAAGCGACAGACTATGGGGGTGGTGATAGAGGGGCTGTCGGAGCAGAGGGGACACAGGAGAACCCTGCTCTTCACCCAGTTTTGCTGGGAACTTAAAGCACACTGAAAATCAAGGTCTTAAAATATTCCCTTGGGGAATACATGGAGAGGCCTATCTTTGCTGCACGACACCAACTATTGCCATTAGAGTCCCTCGAAGTCTGAATTCTGTCATGTAACATGTCACTGAGGCTGTTATCATGGTCATCTACTGGGACTGAGAATAAGGAAAGAGTCAGGGAGAAAAGGAGCCCCCCTGGATCTTTCCACAAACCCTCCCTGTGGCCCTGGAATCCTAGTGCATTTGAGCAGTGCCCTCAGCAGGTGGAGGAAGCAGGAGGAGCAGCTGGGGCAGCCCAGCCTCACACTTCTGCTTCCTGGAAGGTTTTTGTCATGGCCTGTGTCACTATTCATGGGTATCTGCTATCTCATTTACAGTAATAATTGGCAAAACCTTCAGGCTCCAGGCTGCTGATGGTGAGAGTGAAATCTGTCCCAGATCCACTGCCACTTAACCTAAAGTGGACCCCAGATTGCAAACTGGTTGTAAGATAGATGAGAAGCTTAGAAGCTTGCCCTGGTTTCTGCTGGTACCAGTTTAAATTACTGCCAATACCCTGACTGGACCTGCAAGTGAGGGTGACTCTGTCTCCAGGAGTAACAGACAAGAAGGATGGAGACTGGATCATAGTGATGTCACATCTGACACCTGATATTGGAAACATAAAAAGAAATAAATTTGTAAGTAGAGATGTTACAAGAGGACTTTCTTGAGTAGCCAGACAGCACTGACCACACTGTGATTAGTAAATCCCCAGTGCTGTCCCCTCTTACCTGGGAGGCAGTGCAGCAAGAGCCCCAGGAGTTGACCAGGGGCCCTCATGGCCATGCTATTTCCTGACTGGGACTAACTCCTGCACAGGTTGTGAGCAGCCTCTTAAGAAGTCCTCAGTCCAGTGGGCTGTGTTGTGGGCACATGCAAATCAGTAGGTAGGGCTGGGCACAGGTGCAGGGTAGGCTCCTCCTGGTCAATCAACAGAGGCTCAGTGTGTCCAGGTGTCCCAGATCAGACCTGGACAGCTCAGATTTGCTTGGAGGAACATGGTTCCCTGGGGCCACAGGACACAGTCAGCCCCCTGAGCTGTGAGGGTCATCAAAGACCCACCAGAGCTTCATCTCAGCCAGAGTTGAATTTGCTTAGAAATGAATGAAAGAAATATTATATGCCATTTACTTAATGTTTAGGAGATAAATTATGTGGATCTATCTGTGTTTACTCTGTCTCCAGTATGAATATAGTGTGCACATAGATATGTCATGAATTTTGGTTTAATGTTTGATTTTATTTTTTTTTAATTTTTTTCTTTGTTTCTTTGTCAGTTCTGGTGATCTACACAGAGCCTCTTACATACTAGCACAGCAATGAGCTAAACCCAAATTGGTTTCATTTTATTTATATACAGTGATTCTATAGTTTTCCTGGGGTGCCCATGAACCTGTAATCCTCCTCCCTCAGTCTCAAGGTGTTCAGAATTACAGGTGTTTGCCACCCTGCCCATGTGACTCTAAGTCCAGTCACCCTGAGCCTGGGCAGGTAAAGCTAGCATCTCTTGCCTAAACCCACGGCTGCCTCTCAACTCTCAGGACTGAGCATGAGCACCATGGAGTTCAGGACCTGCACAGGGACCTCCAGCTGCCTAGAACAGTAACTTTTCCATTGCTTATGACACTGGGTGACCCACAGAGCTATGGTTACTGATAGGAGCAGGTGTCATACAGATGGGCAATTGTTCTTTACCCGAATGAGATAGAAGTTCTATGTCCAGACCTCGGTAATGGGCAGCTCCTTTATGGTGGCTTCCCTCATACAGGGCTGAAGAAATGGTTCTGTGACTGCATGGCTGAAGGACAAGGCCATTCACACATGCTGGTGGCCACTCCTCTGACTATAAGGACACAAGTGCCTCTGGCAGCTTCACAGTTCATATGATGCAGGGACTCTTCACACAGTGGACCATGGTGGCCACACATACAGCCCTGAATACCTGATGCTCTCCTTTCTGCTCTCTAAAGACCACAAGGAACCACCTTTGACTCTCCCATGAGAACCCAAAGGGTAGAGTCAGAGGCAGGCAAAGGGCCAGGATGTGCAGGAGAACAGGGTTGTGACCCACATGAGGACAGCCATGTGGGAAGTGATGATTGAAAGGTGTGAACTCAGAGTAGAAGGGGACAGGACAGAGAAGACCCAGGAAGGAGGGCAGAGGAGAAACACTGGAGGAGCCCAGGATACAGGGAAAAAGTACTGGAGGGAGAGGTAGGGTGTGACTTCAGAACTGTCCTCAGCCTTCTCCCCAGAGGGTCCTCAGACTGTCAGCAGCCCTGTGCACAAGCAGCATCTGAGTGGAGGTTTGTCCCATAGTGGGGACAGAAAGAAGCTCATGTGCCTTGAAGGAAGGGTGAATCCTGGGGGCCAGACTGACCTGTGTCCCTGTCCCACAGCCCTCCCAGGCAGGCAGGGTGTGCAGAGGGCAGCAGGAGGAAGCAGGATCTCATAATAGAGGCCTGGTCCTGATGGTGCAAGGCTGGATGCTGCTAATACTCTTGCTGAGTCTGCAGAGGACAGTGACTTCTCACTCTCTTGTTTTAAGCCTCATGTCCTATATGTCTGCTTTTTCCACAGGATTCCAATGTGTTTGCTTCCCCGGCCTTTCTTTAGGCCATGGGAAATTAGCTATTAATGCTCCATCAGCTTCCCATGGAGCCTTAATCCATCCAGAAGTTAGAGCTTCTTTCTGCAGAAGATCATGTCCCCAGCATTCTAGAAGTTACCAGCCCAGACGCTGAAGCTGGCCCTTGGCTGAGTGTAGCTCCATCACCATGGAATTTGTGGCAGGGGAAGTTACTTCAGCTGCCCTTGCTCAGGCTTCACGTCCATGATATTTTGATGTAATAGAATTTTCCACGTCCTCCTGTCCAACAAATTCTAACAGGACAGAAAATCAGGATAGTGTCAGCACCCAAGGTGTGCCATGGTACTTTAGCACTTTATCATGCTGTTAGCCTCAGCACAGTCCTGATGACCATGTGAGGAACTCAGCAGATATCCAGAGAACAGCCTGAAATCCAGTACAAATGCTTTTCTCACCTCCCATCAAGCCCAGGGCCCTACTGCCGACTAACTGCCACAGTGCTCACTGCTCTCTCCTCAGGGTGCTCTCCCCTGATCAGCCCCTCCATCCTGCCCACTGTCCCTGGCCACCCTGTTCCTTCAACCCTCAGTTATCCACTCTCCTCCTGGACAGGCTCACAGGCTTTTGCAGTCTCTCTGTGTCACCGAGGGCTCATTCTGCCTTTCCAGTTTTCCTACTGTGGACTTCATACTTATAACTCACATTAAAGACAAACCCCCACCATCTCTCTCTGGCTTTCCCTAAGCCACTTTCTTCAGACTTCTCCTCAGGGGTTATTATGTAGCCATCTAGTCAGGAAATTCCTTAGCTTGGCATTTTATATGGAGACTATATTTATATCCATCCTTCCAGAGTGACAAAATAATTTAGAGAATCAGGACTAGAAATTTTAATGACACAACTCGGTAAAGGAATAAAGTCAAGTAGAACAGAAATTAACACCAGAAAACACAGCACATGCATATCCACCATATCCACCAATGATCATGGATATGTGAGTGTTAGCAATGTGTCAACAATGTGAATGTAAGTCCCCTATGTTAATACAAAGCATGAGTTTGCACCAGGCTTAGGGCACACCAGCATGTGCAGTACTGGAAAGTGTTGCACATATGAATCATACAGTGTTTATATGTGCATTGACATATATGTGAGACCAGCCGTGTTCACATATCCAAGCTGTTCCCTAATTTGAAGGCTCACTGCTGGGGCACTGCTGCCATTGCCTGGAGCCTCTGGCTTTTCCAGAACAGAGGCCTTAGAACTCTCCCAATGACTCTGAGCGTTTCCTCCCTGGGATAAGGAGAGGCTCACTGAGGGAAGCCCTGGAAGCAGCAGAGGCTAGTGCAGGTTCCTATTGTCATGGAGTCCCAAAGTCCTCCTGCCTCACCAGTCAACTAGTTTCCCTGACATGCTGCTTAGGCAAACTTAGAGGAAAACGAGAAGGCTGGCACCCCAGGTCACTCTCTATCCCACCTGTGCCCAGTGTTCTTCTCCTGGGCAGGACAGCTTCAGGCTGGAATGGGGAGTCCATCAGAACTTGACCTTCAGGTGTACATCTCACTCACTCCTTGTCCCACTTTCCTGAGGCCCTGAAGCCACAACATTTTCTGAAGAAACTAGCAAAGCAAACACCTCCCTGAGGCCCAGCAGTGGCCATGCAATGTCAACCACACCTGCTTGGAGGAGCAGGGCTGCCTGAGCCCCAGGGAGCTGCTCCTCCTCTTAGAAATGGATGAGAGGGCTTAGCAGCACCACAGATATCTGCCTAGGTTCCACCTGTGGTCTACCCACTCCATCCTGCACAATGCATCCACCAACCAACTCAGGGCCTGATCTCCATGACAGTATGGACACTCTGTCGTACCCAGTCCATCTGCTGCTTCTTCTGAAAACCTAAACTCTTAATATCCTGACCTTTCTTTGCATCTCAAGATAGCTTCTGCACTGAGGCTGCTCCACCTTCCCCTGGAATCAGCACCATTCAGCTATTAGAGCTTCACCACAGATGCACAGTGTCCACCCCTTAGCCTAATGCTGGTAGGCTGGGCCCGAGTCAGGTCTTTTCTGTGAGATGGGGCTCTGTCTCTGACAGACGGTGTTACATAAAGATAGTCTTCAGCCTCCCTTGACCTCACAGGGCACATCTGTGTAGCTGTTACACCAACAGCATCTTCCTGGTAGTTTGGACTTCAACCTAAACAGGATCAGGCCTTCAAAGAGCATCTAACAGAACACAAGAGGTTCTTGAGTCTGGTGTTGTGGTCTCCATGGTGACAATGCTCATCATCATCATAAGAAGACTAACTTAGCGGGGACCTACTGCTCCTATTTTGGGGTTTCTAGATCTGGTTCCCGGGATTGTTACTGTCTGCTGTGCTTACTCTCTAGTGACAGTCTGCAGCATCAAGATGCAGGATTTGTAGTCTGGGGTTCCACAGTTTTGAGCATAGATTTTTTCTCCCCAATTTATGAAGCTGTTCCTCTTCTTTCTTCACTAGGCAAGATTCTACAGAAAATGCAGGTGATCCCTCTGCTCAAGTAATTGTCCATGCCTTAGGACAAAAAATTAACAGTTCATCAGGAATTTAAAACATGTGCTGTTCTCAGGAGGTTGACACCTGGCCCATGTGACCATATGAGATGCCAAAGTTGTAGTTTTGGCAAAGAAAAAAGGGGCCTGAAGAACCCTATAAGGTGCAGAGGAACCAGAGGAAGGGGTTTCCAGGGGCTCTTGGTCTAGAGCTACCAGCCAAGACTCATGCTCCTCACCCTGAATATTTCTAGAGCCTCTGTGAGACCCTCAGCTGCTCCCAGCGTCTCTCAGACCCAGAGGCAGCACTCATCTGTTGGGCAGAGTCACTCATGACCCCAAGAGAAGTAGCACAGATGGTCCCAGTGGTTCTGCAGCTCCAGTCACCAGCATCCCCTGTGCCTTCCCCCTAAGCCTCCGCTGGCCCCTGAGCTCTCTGCTCAGAGCACATCTCTCTAGGAGTCCTAGGGCTCCAGGGTCACCTTTCACTAGTGTCTCCCCTACCCAGGTGAGAGCTGCATAGATTTTCTTTTTTTTTCATCAAAAACAGGTTTATTGGATTATTTTTTATATCAAGAAAAGACTCACTTGTAGGTGGGACAGGAGGATGGTGACCCTGGGGCTCTGCAGGGGAGGGTTTTCTGGAGCTTGGTCCCTGACTGACGTCTGGAATCTGCTGTGACAGGGGAGGTTCAGCAAATCACAGCTGTGACTCATCCCAACCACTAACAGAGGGACTGAGGGGGAATGAGGAGCAGCTGGAGCTCAGACAGTGTGAGGGTGGGACCTGCACTGAGCCAGGCCCAATATTGAACACACATTACTGTCTACTTGTCTATTTCCACAGAATGAGCAAACTGACCCTGGTGCGACCTGTAGACTTGGGCAGAGGTTGATGAATTGTAACAAAAGCAACAGTGTCTGAGGGTGGTGAAGAAGGGACTGTGGGTGCAGGGGGGACACAGGAGAACCCTTTACTTCACCGCAATTTCCTGGATACTTAAACTACACTCAAAAATAAAGTCTAAAATATTCCCATGTGGAATACATGGAGAGGCCTGACTTTTTTTCACAACCCTTAATACTGCCTAATTCAGTCTCTTTAGGTCTTAAATTATTTTCTTTATCATAGCAGTGAGCTCATTGCCTGCTGGGGCTGAGCTGAAGGGTCAGGGTGTAGAGGGGCCACCTGGATCTGTTGACAAACTCCCCTAGTAATGCTCAGGGCCTGGTGCCTCGGAGCAGTGCCCTCAGCAGGTGGAGGCAGCAGGAGGAGAAGCTAGGGCAGCCCCACCTCACACTTCTGTTCCCTGGAAGATTTTTGTAATGGCCTGTGTCACTGCGAGAAAAGAACATAAACATTGTTGACAGAAATAAGTGGAAACATCTTCAGGCTCCAGGCTGCTCATGGTGAGAGTGAAATCTGCCCCATATCCACTGCCACTGAACCTCGAGGAGATTCAAGATTCCAAACTTTTTGCACAATAGATGAGGACCTTAGGAGCTTGACATGCTTTCTGCTGATACCACTTTAAATAACTTCTAATGTCCTCACTGGCCCTAAGGTGATTTTTGACTCTGTCTCCACGAGACACAGGCAAGGAGGATGGAGACTGTGTCATCATGATGTCACATCTGACAGTTGACATTGGAAACATAAAAAGAAATATCCTTGTAAGTAATGATGTTGGAAGAGGACTTTCCTGAGTAGCCAGGAAGCACTGACCACACTGTGATTACTAATTCCCAGTAATGTCCCTCCTTAACTGGGAGGCAGAGCAGCAGGAGCCACAGAAGCTGAGCAGAGGCCCTCATCGTCATGCTGTGTTCTGACTGGGACTGACTCTTGCACAGGGTGTGAGCAGCTTCTTAAAAAGTCCTCAGGGCAGTGGGCTGTGCTGTGGGCTCATGCAAATCAGCAAGGCTTGGTGGGCTGGGCATAGCTGCAGGGCAGGCTCCACCTAGTCAATCAACACATGCTCAGTGTGTCCAGGTGTCTCAGGTGTCAGACCAAGACAGCTCAGATTTGCTTGGGGTGAGCATGGTTTCCTGGGGCCACAGGACCCAGGAAGCCCCCTGAGCTGTGAGGGGTAATCTGTAGTTTCCTGATTGAGGACAGCCTGTTCTTGTGTTTTAAGTGTTAAGGCGAGATTGCGATAAATCGCTGATTCCATTTTAGAGCAAAAGATGGAAATGTTATTCACCAGTTGGTGGTCTGAATCCACCGGCTGGTGGGCCAAGGCGGAGGCTGCAAGTCTACACCCTTTGACCCACTCTTGGGGGTTGAGTACACCCTTTTTAGTCCAAAACCACATTATAACATAAGTGGTTGTTGCTATAATTCAAAACCATGAACAAACATCATGAGATCTAAAATTATAAGCAGAAAAGGGAATGGGCCCAAACCTGCCTTGTTGAGTACAGTTAAAAAAATGTTACTAACATCTAGACAATTAATCTCTGACAGGGTACTTTATCCAAGAAAAATGGGAACAAAGGAAAGAACAGTTTTACAATGTAAAAGAACTGCGATTTTGTGCTGCCAAACATGCTGTGCCAGCCACTGTTGAGGGTCAAAGAGGCAGGCATTCCCAGAGAGAAGCACTTTCTTACATGATGTGGAGACTCAGGGCAAAAGGGTGTCTGTGTAGTCACTGCACATGTAGCCTGGCCCATAACATAAGCACAGTTCTGTGTTACTGACCTTTGGAGGATAAGGAGGAGGCATTAAAGAAAAAAGGGGATAGTTTAAGCTTTGGAAGTAAAAACAAAAATAGACATAAATAGAGGAAGATATATAAACTCTATGATGGTTTTGGGTTTGTGGACATTGGCACAGCATGGGTAAGAGGTGGGCTGCCCAGTTTCCAATGGGTTTTGCCCTCACCAGAGTTACCAGAGGGATCTTGCTAGTAGAGTGAAGACAGAGGTCATGTGCATTGGGAAATCAATTGAGTGAGAGGAGCCAAAACATAGTTCTCAATGCCAAACCTAAATTTCCCCATCTTCCATGAGAGGAGTCCTTCAAGTAATTCATGAGTGGCTTTTCACAGGAGTCTATGAACACGACCAAATATGGAAAAGAAATTTGGAGCATTGATTGAGTTGAAAATTATAAGATGTGGAATATGTCCAGAAATACCTGGAAGACACCAATATAGCCCTCACTGTTGAGAGAGGGAATCTCAAGCAGACAGAGGCCTTGAACATGGAAAGGGGCCTTGAGTGATGTAGAAGGGGCCAGGACCAGGTAGTATGGGTACAACTGGGAAGTAGAAAGGTTTGAGGTAGATTCACTCCCAGGAGCCTCCTGGAGGAACTCAGCTATCCTGAGCCCTTGATATTGGCTTAGAACCAATTCTAACTTCAGAACTGGGAGATAATCAGTTTGTGCTGCTTAAGACAAGGGGGCCATAGTGTTCTGTTCGAGCTGCACCAGGATGGGAAGGGAGAAATGAAATCTTTTTCTGTAATCTCCCTGAGAGGGTTTCAGTCCTCTGATTCCCAAAATATTTCCACCATGTCCTGATTTTGTGTATTTTGAAAGAAGCCATAGGCCATTTTAATATAGGGAGAATTTGCAAAGAGTTCTTATGTAGAAAGTCTCTTGTGTGGATCATGCAACCTCTTGCCACTTACATGATGTGGGAGCTTGGCATAGCTGACAGACAGGGGGTGATGGAGAGGGCAGTTACATGTCTTATATTTTTTTGTCTAAGAGGGGATGATTATGTTTGCATGATGGAATATGAGAGGGAAGAAGTGAATCAGAAGGATGGGAAGAGAATGACAAGAGAGGACATAGAAATGGAGATGCACCTGAAAAAACAGCTTCTACCTCAGAGCAAAGTCTACCCCTATTAGTCCTCTTTATGTTTCTCCTAATAGGACCATGTATGTTAAATTGCCTACAGAAGTTCCTGCAAGGCCAGATACACAGATTCACCAACCAATCAGTCAACAACCAGCCCCTGATGCCCAAGAGAGAGACCTATGACTCATGACCAACTCCTCTGGCTCCAGATACTCTGTGCCTATCTAAAACCCTTTGTAACCCCTTTTCCAGATTTTACAATGCCTCTTTCACTTCCTAGGAATGAGAACTACTCTCCAGAAGGCCCACTCTGCTTGTTCTTTCTGGTCTACAGTATCCCCACAAGAAAGCATCAAACCTAAAATCCCCACCCATATGCCTAGGCACAAAAAGCTTCACTACCTGTTTACATTGGTTGACACTTTTTCAGATTGGATAGAAGCTTTCCCTACATCCAGGGAAACTGCTGATTGGTTAATACTTTTTCAGGTTGGATAGAATCCCTCCCTACATCCAGGGAAACTGCTGACATTCTTGCCTCCACCCTCATCCAGCAGATCATTCACAGGTACAGATTTCCCACCTCCATCCTGTCAGACAACAGTCCGGCCTTCACTTCTCAGGTTGTTCAACTAGTCTCCAAAGGCCTCAACATCACTTAGAGGCTCCACATCCCTACCAACCCAAATCCTCAGGTAATGGCATTCTCAAGGATCATCTCACTAAACTTGCTATTGAACTCAGGCTCTTCTGGCCCAATCTCCTGCTGTTGGTCCTCATCTGAATTCAGGCAGCCACAAGTGCCCCCTCAGGCCTTAGCCCCTTTGAGCAACTCTATGGGTGCCCTTTCTTAACCAACCAAATATTTCCAATCATTCCTCCTCTCCTTGTGTCATACCTGTCCTATCTCACACTTCTACACAAACTCCTAAGGGAACACGAAGATCAGTGCCTTCCTGCACTATTCATTGCCTCAATCTTAGCACAACTAGGAATTGAATTGGACCCTCTTAAACTGGGTGACACAGTCTTACTTCAGGAACTGCATTGTCAATTATTGGAACCTCACTGAATGGGACCCCATATAGTCATGCTTACTACCCCAATGGTGACCAAGCATTTAGAAATTCCTCCTGGTACCATTTCTCCTACCATAAAGTTTTTATCTTAACCACAGATGCCGCTTCCACATTCAAGCAACATGGCACCAGGTTGACACCACCCACTCTCAGTTTATGGGTCAAGGCAATTGCTCTTCCACTGGCTGCAATCCGGCTGTCACCCTCAAGATTACTGGATTCAACAAAGCCACCTCTGTTACTTCCTAGAGCCCCTACAACAGGAGAAATGGCTGATACCAAGAATCCTCTCCATCCAGGACTGGTTTGATGCCATTGAGGAATTGTGCCTTCAAGCAAATTTTATAAAATTTACCCCTACCAAAGTAGTTGTCTATAGCCACTGGGTGTTATTTCTGGCTGCCCTGGTGTTCTCAGACCTGTCCCCTGGACATTCCTTTACTTTCTGTTTTAGGTTCCACGCTTCCCACCATTAAGCAGGAAGTAGCTAGAGGACTTTACACTATCCCCCATGTCACTTAGAAAAACAAAGAGGGAGGAATGTTAGGTGCAGGACAAGCTGAATAAGTTGTGTGCAGGGCATGCCAAACAAAGTTAGCTGCAGGATGACCTGGCCACTGAAACCCTCTGTCTGGTTCTTTATCACCTATTTGCTTCAAGCCCAAATTCCCAAGCCCCCACTCAAGACTGAGTGCTTCACCCTCATGCTCAAGGCTGAACATTCAACCCCCCACTCAAGGCTAAACACTTAACCCCCCCTTGTGCCAACAAGGCAGCTTGCAGACCCAGAGATCCCATTAGATTTGGGCTATAAAAACTTCCTTCTTCCGAGCCCCTCTCTCTTGCTCTCTCTCTCTCTCTCTCTCTCTCTCTCTCTCTCTCTCTCTCTCTCTCTCTCTCTCTCTTTTCTCCTCTGTTTCACTGCTGCAATAAAGATCTCTTGGTTGCTCTGAGTGTTGGGGTCACTTTCCTTTCAATCACTTTTTAAATTTCTTACTGTTTCTCTGCATGCATTAAATAATTTTGTGTAAAATATTACCCCAACCCAGCAGCCAAGCTATTAGCATTTTATCCTCCCCACCACCCTACCTTTAAGTGAGTGAGGAATCAGGACTTGGCTTCCTGTTGTCCCTGGCTCAGGATTGGTCTTGAGAATGTTGTGGGATGTTGGGCAGTGGTGGAGCAGGTGCCTCTTGGGCAGAAGCTCTAGTTTCTATTCCCACAGCCAGAGGAATGACTTTTTCCACTGTATGAAGCAGTATAACTTTTACTTACATTTATTTCTCCTTTTTCTGCTAACACACTGCTTTTCAAGCTCTCCAGGTTTATGTACATATAGATCTGCACAGGTACTCACCCATTGTTCATGCAGCCAATATTAGTGCACATTCATCCACTAATTCATGCCTCCCTGCATCTGCCATTTATACACCTTCAAGTCTCTCTCAGTGGTTACTCCTTTGTGAGTAACATCTTCAGTTGTTTTTCCAAAGCAAGGACAACTAACAACTGACTGGTTTTAATCATAGTTTCCCTTCACCACAATTGCTTCTTTCAACTTTCTGGGACTCCAAATATTTAAAAAGATTACTTATCCACAACATTCTTTAAATTTAAAAAAATGTGAATTATATATTCTTTTTTTTAAGAGAGAGGGAGAGACAGAGAGAGAGATAATTTTTTATTATTTATATTTTAGTTTTCAGTGGACACAACATCTTCATTTGTATGTGGTGCTGAGGATCGAACCTGGGCAGCATGCAGGCCAGGCAAGCACACTACCCCTTGAGCCACATCCCCAGCCCGTGAATTATATTTTCTTTCACAAAAATAAATATATGCATATAAATTAAATAGTCATCACAAATAGGACCTTGGGATTACAGTTACATTCACCAGGAGCTGTATTATCCAGGAATCACCTTCATCACCAAGGCAAAAATTTCCACCCTCTTGGTGACTTATGAGTGACTTTTCCAACTCTGATCCTTCCCAAGATGAAGGCAGGGAGTCAAGGGTGTAAGGCAGGGAGAGTGGAAACTGTATCTTCACCGTATCCCTGCTGGACACTGAAATAATAATAGAGAAATACCAGATTGATTGCCCAATTAATAAGCAATTTCTATCATTTTTCTTTTATAAGTTATTACAGGCTTTGTAGTTTTTGTGTTTGTGATTAGATTTGAATCCAATTTCACAAAGAACAGCATTTGTAAGCACAAGAAACCTGGAGAAGATCCCTACACCATCCCTGCCTGTGCCAGAGTTCTGCCCATGGCCCAGGTTCTGCTTCTCCTGCAGTGCACACACTCATCCTGTCTGCTCATTCAGAAGGGCCTGGACACTTCTCTGCTTGTCCTCCACATGCCAGGCCAGGCTGCTGCAACTGACAGGGCCACTCATGGGTATGGCCTGAGCTGTGGGCCAGGCAGTCATGGTCCACAGCCCTCAGCTACAATCTGTTCTCTGAATTCACAGCACCTTCCTCTCACAGGTCAGAGAATCTGTAGTGCTGCTGCCCAGACCAGAGCTCATGTGACAGATGGGGCACCAGGAAGGGAGGTTTTTGGTCAGGGCTTCACCACTGTGGAAATAATATGTAGAATTTGCACACAGTAATATATTCCAACATCATCAAGCTCCATCCTGCTGATTCTCAGTATAAACTGACCCACTGCAACTGAACCTATCTGAGACTCCAGTGAACCAGTTGGAAACCCGATATATTAGGACCTGAAGAATCTGGCCTGTCTTGTGCACAACCCAGTGCAAATAGGTTTTTCCATCACTGTGTTAGAGGCTCTGATTTGACCTTCAAGAGATGGAGGCTGGCTCTCCACGGGTGACGAGCTCAGAGAGAGGAGTCTTGGTCATTACAACATTCTCACTGGTTCCTAATAAAATCAAAGAGCAATGCAAGGTTGTGTAGAAACTTTGAAAAAACATTTTACACTTTTTAATTTTTGTATATTTCAGACTAAATTAATTTTTGTTTTTGATTTATACACTAAAGGTATTCATATACATAAAGAACTCCAATTGAATATGCTCTGAGAGCCTCTCTAGAATTCCCTTCAACATTCCCCATGTATTATGTGACAACTTTCATCAGAGCCAGTCCCTTGCTCATTCTGGAATTCTCTCTAATATTAATTTACCTCAGGTGCCTTATCCTGGAGGACAGAACTGTTCATCCTCATGTGGATTAGCAGAATGATGGCCCAGGGCTCACTTTTCTTCCTCTTCTCCTTCCCCATCCCCTCTGTCCTCACCAGGGATCCAGAGCAGCAGCAGTCCCAGGAGCTGAGCAGGGGGCCTCATTTTGAGAAGCTGAGCTGAGGAGTCCTGGTGAGTCAAGAGCAGGTTAGAGCTGAGCTTTTATGTCAGCCTTGCAGGAAGGCCCTCCCCAGAAAGTAGCATGAAAATCTCTAGTGGGTGCTGGGTGGAGAAAGTGAGGAGGGCTAGGGCCTCCTTGTGAGCCCAGGGACATCAGATGTCTTCCACAGTTGGAGGAAATAAGGCAGAGAAATAGCTCTGGGTGCCTGTGGTGTGGGCAGTAGGACCCATCATGGAAGCCTCTGTGAGGGGTCATGGTGCCCAGGGCCTGCCCTCCTACGACAGCACAGATGCACAGATAGGGAGGTGGCCTTCAAGTTAGCCTCTGTGAGGAAATTATCATCCTGCTGTCTTCCTCTCAGCTGAGAAGAGAATGTGACAAGTGTCACCTCACAAGTATTGGTGTTTGAAATTTCTTCCAGCCACAGCATTAAGTTGAAGAAGATTAAGAGCTTCTGGTGTCTGATGTTACCTGCAGAAATACAAGATTATCAGGGACAATTTAGTTGTCAACTTTTCCTGGCTCAGTTACTGAAATGAGAGCAGAAGTATGACAAGAATCTGATGACTAGAGAAATCGGGTTTCAGCTGAAGATCAAGTATCCCTGCTCAAGGAAAGAAGACAAGGAGCATGTCCCTGAGGTAGTCAATGTAAAGCTCCTGGGATGAGGTCTGTAACTGTTGTCCATCCTTTCCTAGTCATCTCCATGCACTTGGCACTCACAGCCACCAAACATTTCCCAGGATATGAACCACTGAGCCCACTTGACAGTGTGGAAAGGGAGGATTCTGCTTTAGTTGCTTCTCATAGATGATAGAAACATCCCTTCCCATCTAATAATCATTGTCAGGGATACTAGGGAGCAGGTGCAACCATCCTGGGTTTTAAAATAGATTCCCTAGGTCAGGTCTCCACCCAGGCACTCTCCCCATGTTCAGGGGTTTCCATGTGCACTACTGTTCTCCTGGGACTTGCCCCAATGTGTCTTGGGGAGAAGGTCTTTTTCCCTGCACAAAGACATTGATTTCAGCTCTCCTCGTACACAGGTGGGACAGAGTGAGCCTGTGCTGTTGCCCAACGTGGCTGTGCTGCTTTTCTCCCCAGCCCAGGACCTCTGACACACCCTATCCACTGTGTGGAAGTTTGGACACCAGCAGCCGAGGACCCTGCCATGTGTCTTTTGGTTTAACTGAACCTCCATGACTGTCCTGCCTGAGTGGGCAGCATTCTCTGAACCTGTGAAATGTGCCTGTTTGTAGTTTCCCCAGGCTGGCTGTAGTCTTCCTGTGCTTTTTGTGAATGAGCAGAAGAAAAGGAAATGAAGGAGAATGGGTTGGAACTCACTGGGCAGGAAGAGGAAAAGTGCAGAGTCTCAGAAAGTTCCAGAGGACAGAACCCCTTGGAAGAAAGTGGTGGGAAGATCACTCCTCTGTCTTCTCCTTGCCCTAAGGAAGTCCTCAGGGTGTTTCCAGGGGGATCCCATGGTGGCCCTGAGCCATCTCAGGTGCAGTTTAGATCTGGTTATCTCAAATTATTTCTATAGTTTATGCCTGATTTACTTATAAAGATATTTTCTAGGTAAGTAGATTTCCCTTTTTCATGACTATACTTCAGTGCCCTGTTTACTATTTTAAATGTGCCTATTGGTGCATTGGAGTTCTGCAAAACAGATGGTTCCATGGGCACAATCTGCAGGTAGGGGATACACTCTGCTCCATGTTAGTCCCTGGTGCCCCCTCTTTCCCTTTCTTCCATCCCATTCCTCCATCTTCTCTCCTGTCTTCCTTCCGTTTATTCATCTGCTCCTTTGTTATTGGTGGGCTCTAGACCTCTGTGGAGCTGGGCTCACTGCTGTGCTGTGCTGTCTGTGTCCAAGCACATGGTGTCATGTGATGCATTCATTCCACATTTCCTCCCTGTCCCAGTCCCCTTCCCCCAATCTTTCTCTCCTTTGTCACTAGTCATCCTTCTCTCCTTATGACACATTGCTCCACAATCCCCTTTCTTTGCTCTAGCTTTTGCAAAGGAGGGTGACATGGGACCCTCACCTTCCAGAGTCTGGCTGTTTCACTTCTAATGATGTCGTCCACTTTCATCCATTTACCTGAATTTCCACAATTTCCTTCTTCTTTAAGGCCTCAAATTCAGCCTGGACTGTGTGGTTGAGGACAGATCAGAAGGAGCTCTGTGGCAGAAGAAGGCAGAACCTGACCACACTGCAGGGGAGCAGAGAGCTGAGGGTCTCCTCAGCCATGAGCCATGTGGGACAATGGCTTCTTGTGTTTAGTTTTCTGATTCTTCTGATGAGATATGGCAGTGTGATGTCTCTCCTAATTTTCTCTGGCTGAGCAACAATTTCCCACCTTTTGAGCAGTGTGTTCCTTCACAGGCCTATCCCTCAGGAGTCCAGGCTGGGTCCTAAGGTAAGCCTGAGAAGACTGAAATAGAGCAGTAAGTGGACAGCTCTTCTTCCTGAAATTCAGGTTCTTCTTCCAGGTCCTGTTCCTTTGAGAGTCATCTTTTCACAGTTGTAGGCTGAGGTCCCAGTATCCCTGTGGCCATCAGCACAGAGCTCTTGGATGCTGCCTTATTGCCACCTCCAAGAGCAGCATTAGAGCATGTCCTCACATCCAGTCTTCATGGCCTGAGATCCTCCTCCTTCTTCCTCCATGTGCAGATGAATGGGTTTCATTGATGAAGACAGATCTAGTGTGTACTTTCTCACTCTCTTAGATTCAATTTATTTGATTATGTCTCCAAAATACTTCATAAGTAATTTTATTGAAATTCCTGTTTGAGTACCTGAGGAATGGGATGGTACAAGGCCTGGGGTTAGGGGCCAACTTGGAATCTTGTCCACATACTGCCATTTTTTTCACTTACAATAATGACTGGCTCCTTGTTGGATATTCAGAAATGGGTGCTGTTTTAAGAATCAGTTTTAATAAGATCAGGTGATTCCAAGTAAGCACAGGATAAAGAGGTATCCTGCAGTGGGCACAGTAATGACAAGGGCTTCCCCTGGCTTTCCTGTGTGTCAGCTGCACCAGGCACTAAGTAGTCAGACATACATGGCCTGCTGCTTTCCTGACCCATATGCACTCATTGCCCTCAGCAGTGGTCTCAGGCTCCCTGACAGAGCTCCATGGCCTCCCAGCCTCAGGCCCTGTCTGCCTCCAAACACTGACTCTGTGTCTTCCTTCCCCAGGACCAGCCCTTCCCTCTCCCAGCCCTGAGCAAGCCTGATTTGCAGCCTGGGCATGCAGTGGAATGACATGCCTGGCCTCCCAGACTGGCCTCTAAGGCACAGCACTCTAAGTTCAGCCATGGATTCCAACCTTAGACCTGCAGTCTCACAACACCCTGATGGTATTTCAGAGCCCAGTGGATTCGTCTCAATGCCACATGCTGATGTTTTCAGGGAAACCAGCTATCTAGACTTCCTGGAGGCTGGCATATGGCCTTCTCTGGCCATCAAGTTTCTTCCCACAGGGAAGCGACATGACATGTTTAATGTTACATACCCCCTTCCATAGAGGATTAGGATCTTGACTCTTCATCTTAAAAAGTGTGTGAGACATTGAGTTAATTATTTCAGTTCCCCCAAGCCTCAGTTTCTGATCTGAAATATGGGAGTAATAGCATCTCTCTTAGAAAGTTCTTGGGGGACTAACTAACTCAGTGTAAGTAAGTTATGTGACTTAGTGACTGGTCACATACTTCAATAGTTATCCCTCATTTTTTTGGTTAGATTTAGCATCGTGGGAAGTCCAGCCAGAGTCTCTTGTCCAACCAAAAGGATGGTTGGCCTGGTACCAGCAGAAGCCAGGACAGACTCCCGGGCTGTTCCTCTCCTGGGTGTCCACCCAGGGGGCTGGGGTCCCATGCATGTTCAGGGGCAGTGGGTCAGGGACAGGTTTCACTCTCCCCATCTGATTTTCCTCTCCCAGACTGAAGACAGGGGAGATTGTCTTTGTCAGCATCACCACACTGCTCCTCCCTCAGAGCTTAGCCTCAGACTCTAACCTCCCCCCCAGGCAGTGGGATAGGGAGTCTTTGCCCAGCTACTTCCTCCTCCTGGAGCTCCAAGGTCTCCTGCCTCCTTTCTTTCTTAGCATCCTCATCTTTTTAATTCATTCCTGGAGGGCTCACAGAATGAGGACAACATTTGGGTATTTGGACTTTTCCAGATGCTAACCTAACTAATAATAGAAATACTCTGTGACCCACTGAGGGGTTTCTGTTCTGGCAACTAAAAGGCTCAGGGGTCACTCTAGTTGAGGTGGGCTAACTGGGATGCATGAAATAACCACACAAAAGACATAAATACCTTTTTCTGGGGTTGCTGTGATGGCTCCTCTGACCCTAAGGGTCTGCAGAAAAAAGAGAGAGCAAGAACACAAGCTGACCCCTTTTATTTAGGAGAAGGTATTCAAATGAGGCAAGGGGTAAGGGTTCAGGGGGCTGAGTCTATCTTCATGATATCCACTGTCAGCAGGTTGACTGACACCTGAATAAGCAACACCCAAGAGCATAATAAGAGAAGGGGGCACACACAAGGCACTTCCATGGAAGATTCTATCATAAACAAAACAAGGGGTTATATTACAAAGGAACATGTGAGCATTGCTCCACCCATGGAGCATTATCAAGACATACCCAGGCAGGAGACACTGACCCTGGAATGCAAAAAGGGTGGGGAAAGCTCTGCCACATTTCTGCAACTGAGTGCCTCAGCACCCACTGGGGAGTGTGACTCAGTTACCTGCAAGATTGGTCTCCCACAACCCACAATTCTTATGTTGTGTATTTATTCAAGGGAACCAGGTCACCAACTGATAAGATCTCTGTTCAAGGGAACCAGGTCACCAACTGATAAGATCACCACACTGCCAAGATCTCTGTAAAATTCTTCACAATGTCTATGAGAGACAGAGCTCATCTGAGTGACTGGAAAAAGGAGTAGGCTCTTTGCAGGACAAAGACAGGTGAGGGCACAGTTAGGAGGCCATTGCCAACACCCAGATGATGGTGTATTCTTTGGTGCAGGGAGATAAAAGTTGGGGGAGCAGTGAGGAGTGCATTTTGGAGATGGAGGTGAACAACCTGCTGTGGTTAGGTCAAGGGATGTGAGAGAAGGAGTCCAAAATTGACTCTGAGATCTTGCTTTGAGAAGCTAGCAGGGTGAAGATGTCATTTGTCTGGAGAGAGAGGACTGTGGGGAGAGTAACCTTGGGGAGGAGATGAGGTATGTGGCTCTGGATGTTGGGCTGGCCATGTGCATTAGACTGGCATTGTGTCTCCAAGTAGCCCACAGAGTGATTGAGGCTGCGGTTCAGGGGTGAGGTCTGCTCTGGAGACTGAGCTCTGATGACCACTGCAGTGAGGGCTGCACAGAGCAGAGGCCCAGGGCCTGAGTTCTTGGATAGATGAAGAGGAAGGACCATGAAGATGACTGGGAAGCGGCAGTGGGACGGAGATCAGCAGGAGAGAGTGATATTCTGAGGCTCAGGAAGGAAGTGCCTGGAGAAGGGTGTTCTGAGGTACTAAGCAACATTGGTGGGTCTACTAAGATGAGAATTGGTGTCGACAATGCACTGGGCAGTGTGGATGTCTCAGGTGATACTGAGCAGGAGTTTCAGTGGCACCCTGGGGTCACCTTGAATGGGGAAGCCTGAAACAGAACTGAGTACAAGTTTTGAGCATGGTGCCCAAAGACAGCTGTTTCCAGGATCTTTATGATGAAGCTCATATATAGGCCATGGTGAAGGGCAATGTCCAGTGAAGAGTTTTTCCCATTCACAGAACTTTGCCCAGTGTGAAGGTCCATCATTCCTGCTGGGTCTGGTTCTGGTTCTGATGCTGCTCAGTCTCCTCACAGGGCTCCTTGGACTTCCGGTACTTCACACTGTTTTCCTGTCATCAGAACATGACCCACTGGGTTAGAGGGGCTCCTGGAAACAGGCCTCTGATCCTGTGGTGGTAAAGAGAGGAAATGCTCCCTGGTCCTGTGATTTGGTTTCTGTCCTGTTCTTTGGTGCTGGGATTGAGCCCAGGGCTCCCACATGCTGGGCAGTGCTGGTCCTCTGAGCTCCACCCCTGGGCTGGTCTTTTCCTGTTCCTTTTGAAGAAGAGCAACATGCTCTGGCACATTTCAGAATTGGCACTTTCCCTCTCCACTGATGAATCATGAGACTGTTTCTGTGACTTGCTTCTGGGCTCCTTGAGTTACAGCTCACAAGAGTTTGGGGCTGTTCCCTTATGGGGTAACCTGGGATTTGTAACTCTCCCAGTGTCCAGGTTGAGCCTCCAGCCACTTGTCAATTACATTTCAGGTTTCCTGCCTCTGTCCCTGTTTCTTAGAGGTGCCTGTCCTGTTGAGTGTGATCCTCTGCATCTGCCTTCTCTCTCCCTAGTCTTGGGCAGTAGTTGGCCCTTGGACCTCACTTCTCTGGTGGGCTTCAGAGGAGTTGTTGAGTTTTCCGGTTGGCTCAGGCTTTGCTGGAGGTGGCTCTTTCCTGCTGCCTGGAATGCTCTTGGAATGCTCTGCTCTCTCCAGCCAGCTTCGGGGCCCATCTGGGTTTATCTAGGGTCAGCACTAGAAGAGATTCCTGGTGCCTTGATCCTCTGCTGTCATGAGATGTTCCTATGTCTCCTGCTTGAGGTCCAAGCCAGTGTCCTTAGCTGGTCTGGGCATGATGTGTGCTTTGGTCTTTATTTTCAATCAATTACCTCACACTCTTACCTGAAGTGCATATTGTATATCTACCATGAAGCTTTGATTCCAGTGATGTTCATATTCCTAAAATTATTCTTAAAAAGTAAGGAAATTATAGAAAATGCTGGGTCTAAATGTGGCATCTTTTCATTTATTGATTCTATTTGTCTCATCTGTCTTATGGTCCATTTCTCTACCTTCTTGATTTTGTTTAATTCATCAGTTTCCTAGTTATTGTTTTTCCTCATGATACCTTGTTAATTATCAGGCATTTGTACTCTTGCAGGGACTGTTACCCCACATTTCTTTAAAAATATGAAAAGCTTGTTTTGCTGGTGTATATTAATTGTGGAGCATTTAGAAAAGTGTTCAACTGACCTGGGCAGTAGTGTAGAGACTGCTTAACAGATGGAACAGGAGCTGTGCCCTCAAAACCAGCCTGGGGTTTTCCCTGGACATGTGCTGTGGTCAGGGAGAAGAAATATGAGAGGTCACAAAGCAGAGGGAACCTCCCCCATTTCTCTGGGTCTTTGCCCAAGATGCTACCTGCTTGTGGTTTCTGTGCCCAGTGGTTTGCAAATGGGCTCCCACTGCATCTCCTGCTGAGCTTCCCAGCCAGCTCTGCCTTTAGGTCAATATCATTTTTGCATTGACCATAAGGGCTCCTTGGAGTGACCATCTTTTTTACTTCATCACCAGGCATCTGAGGAGGGAAGAACTCCCTTTTGGAAGCTCATCTGTGCCCTGTTGCTCTGACTGGGATCATGTGAGATGACCTGTAGGGCATCTAGCCAGGACCTTTAGGAGTCATGGAGGCAGTAGAGACCCAGAGTCTTCAGGGCCCCAGGGATAACTTTCTATCCTCTGGGAGACTAATGAGTGACTTTTCCAACTCTGATCCTTCCCACGATGGACAAAGTCAATCTAGGGGTGAAGGCATAGAGACTGAGTCTGTATCATCCCTGTGTCTCTGCTGGATTCTGGAATAACAAGGGAAAGGCATGATGAAGTGTCAACTTACTAAGCCATTTTTGTGGTTTTCCTTTTATTAATTATTGTAGGCTAAGTCATTAATGGGTTATGTGATTAGGATTGAATCACAATTTCATAAGGAACAGCTTTTGAAAACACAAAGAACCTCTATCATTTTTCTACATGCACCCACTAACTGTGCCAAGGTCTTGCCCAGGGCCCAGGTCCTAATCTTCCTGCAGTGTCCACACTAATCCTGTATGCTCATTTAGTAGGTCCCTGGACACCTCTGTGTTGTCCTCCACATGCCAGGCCAGGCTGCTGCAGCTGACAAGGCCACTCATGGGGGTAGCCTGAGCTGTGGCCCAGGAAGTCAAGGTCTACAGCTCTCAGCTGCACCTATTACCTGATTGCCCAGCACCTTCCTCTCACAGGGCAGAGAATCTGCCGAGCTGCTGCCCACACCAGAGCTCATATGGAAGCTGTGTCACCCAGGCAGGGAGTTTTTTGTTCGGGGCTGCACCACTGCCGGAGGAGCTTGTGTACGTTGGGAGCAGTAATATACCCCAGCATCCTCAGGCTCCACCCTGCTGAGTGAACTCTGTCCCTGACCCACTGCCACTGAACCTGTCTGGGACCCCAGTGTCCCTGTTGGAAACCTGATATATTAGGCACTTTGGAGCCTGGCCTAGCTTATGCACTTTTCATCTGTCTTTCCATACATCTTTGCATCAATATGTAGGAGGCTCTGACTGGCCCTGCAGGAGATAGAGGCTGACTGTCCAGGGGTGATAGGCCGGGAGAAAGGAGTCTGGGTCAACACAATATCCCCAGTTTTTCCTGAAATAATGACAAAAAAGCAGGGTTAAATCGAAGTAATAAGAGATATATGTATGTTTTTCTTTTTTTATTTCAAATATATTATTTTTTATTTATTCTTCAAATGTATTCAATTTTTAGAAGGGACTCAAGCTTTGTAAGCTACAGCAGCCTCTCTGGAATTCACCTACATCCTCCTTCTGTTTCTGTGTGGCAATATAACAGGTCCCAATCCTTGCCTCTTGTGGGTCTTCTGTGTCCCATTGATCAACATCACATGTGTCTTCCAGGAGGAAAGATCTACACATATTTCATGTGTATATATCATAGATGGGCAGAATGGGGTCAAGAGCTCCCTTTCCTTCCCCTTCTCCCTTCTCATCCCGTCTGTCCTCACCAGGGATCCAGAGCAGCAGCAGCCCGAGGAACTGAAAACGGACCCTCATTTTGAGAAGCTGAGCTGAGGAGTCCTGTGAGTGAAGTGCAGCTTGGAGCTGAGCTTTTATGTCAGCCTTGCAGGAAGGCCCTCCACAGAGAGCAGCATGCAAATGCCCTGGTGGGTACTGGGTAGTGAGAGTGAGGGAGGGCATGGCCTCCTTGGAGCCCAGGGACATTAGATGTCTTCTGTAGCTGGAGGAAATAGAGTAGAGAAATAGATCTGGGTGCCTGTGGTCTGGGCAGGAGGCCTCATCATGGAAGCCTGGCTATGTGAGGGGTCATGGTGCCCAGGGCCTGCCCTCCTAAGACAGCACAGACCCAAGGACATGGAGGATGCCTGCACTTCAGACTCTGTGAGGGTATGGCTACCCTGCTGGCTCCCTCCCAGCTTAGGAGAAATCTTAGAATTCCCATCTCACCGGCATTGATCTTTGAATTTTCTTTCAGTGACAGCATGCAGTTGAGATAGTTCAAGATTTTCTAGTGTCTTCTGTTACCTAGAGAAATACAAGTGTCAGGGACAGTGTTAGATGCCATGTTTTCCTGGCCTAGTGCATAAGAGTACAGCAGTGAAGAGAAGTTGGTGAGAAAGGAAAATACTTTTTTCAGTTGCAGAGCCAGTGGCCCTACTCAAAGCAAGAGGAGAATGCACATGTCCACCTGAGGCAGTGGGTGTTAAATTCCCCAGAGCTAGATCTGGAAACTGGTGGACATCCTGTCCTAATGATCTCTATATGTGGGACTCTCAGGATAATTCATACACTCCCAATGAGAAGAACCCCTTGAGACCACTGGACAGAGTGGACAAGGGAGGATTCTATGTTTGTTCTTTTTGAATAATAAAGAAATCCTTCTCCATCTGCTCCTCCTTTTCAGGTACCTGGGCAGCAGCATCCCAGCTTAAACTTCTAAAGAAAATTCCCTGGATTAGAACAGGACTGAGTCCAGCCTCTCCATGTCCCTGAGGGTCATTCCATGTGTTGGGTCAAGGGTGTCACTTTGAGGGTAGTCTGGGTCTACTGCTGAGGGACATTAGTATCAGACTTCTTCCTCCTTACCTGGTAAAGAGTGAGCCTGTGTTCTTTTGGACAACAAGGCTGAGCTGCTTGCAGAGAGCCCAGGTCATCAGACACATCCTCTTCATTGGGCCTTGTTGGGCCCCAAGGAATGAAAGACAGTGTCATGGCTTCTCTTGGTACCAATAAATCTCTGTGCTGTCCTCCTGTCCTGAATGTGCAGCTTTCCTGTGGACACTGTGGGGACAAGGTGTGATTGCAGGCTGGCATTTCTGGATTCTTGAGACCTGGGTCTCCATGTGCCTTATCTGAATGAGCACAAGTATGTGAAATGAAAATAAAATGAGTTGGAGCTGATTTGAGGGGGAATGAATCAAATGTTGAGTTTTACAGGGTCCCCGGGGCAGGACAACTTGGTAAGAGGTGGGTGGGGGATACTTGCTGTCTCTCACATTCTTCCTCTGAGGAATTGAGGACCCAATCAAGCTTGGGTTTTGTGGTCTCATGTTGCAGTACCAGCAGCCCCAGGTGAAGTGTGAATCTGACTACAGGAATGTATATTAATGTTTTGTAACTGACAAATTGATGTTACCATATTATTTTTATGAGGTAAAAAATGGAAGATCACATTGACTAAGTGAAAACATTAATAATTATTTGGATGTTAATAATCTTTCTGCTTTAATGCCAAAATTTCATGGTAAATTATATAATTTGCTTGAATTTGAAATACCCTCAGGTGCCAATAATATTTAGTTTATTCATGTGTTTCATTTTTTTTAGTCCATGCCCTGGCACATCATGTCATTTTTATAATTTGTTTTTTTATATGCTTTCACAGCTCCAAATATGACATCTGGGCAGGACTCTTTACTGTATTATTTCTATCATTTTCACTCCTACTCAAGTGATTCTTCTGATTTTGGGTGAAGAAACTCCGACTCTGTTGTCTTGGGCCTTATAGGACCATGTGTGAGGATTCAAGAAGGCTTGGGGTGGCCATGTCTTCTCAGAGTCTCGTGTCTGCTCAGCAGTGAGGCTGTAACTGAGTCAGGTTGGTGTCCCATCCCCTCTTCAACATGCACTTGGGAATAGAAGCCTTGGCAGGGTGGGGGCAACCCCACTTCCCAGGGGATCCTGCTTCTCCCTCCACTCCCTGCTTACTCAGAGCCTACTGCAGTCCTGGCAGTCCTGGGAGGATGGTGTACAGGGGCCTGTTCACACTGACCCTAGCTGACAGCCCAACCTCTGGCTTCAATGGGGCCCTGCAGGGTTCCCAGGAGTGGGTTCTGGGCTACCTTTTGGCTGTGGCTGCAGAGCAAAATCCTGAGCCCTGGTGTGGCCAGTGCTGTCAGAGCCTCAGGGCCAAGGTGGCCTCAGCTCAGGCCTGTCCTGGTCATGGGGGAAGGAAAGTGGCCCCAATGTTGTCACTTTTCTTTGCCTCTCTGTCTCCTTCCCTTCTTCCTTCTCTTTTTCTCTCATTCTTTTTAATTTTTCTCTAGTGTATTTTATTAATTCTCCTGTTTGTTTGTCTGAGGTCACAACTCTTTCAATTCTGTGAAACTCAAGAGTAAAAACATATTTTTGATTCAAAAGTAAACTGTTCCTTTGATCGTCTAGTGCTTTGTTACCTTTAATCTTCTATGTTGAGTTTTGTGTTTTATGGTCCCACCATGACATGTTGGTGGTCTGGGGTCTTGATTGACATCAGATGCTTCCCCCACTCATAGTCCAGCCAATTTGCTCACCTACTTGCTGACTGTTTTGCATAGGCTCCTGCAGGCCTCACCAGCTGCTCACATTTTATAAGCAAGGAATTTCCATGTGACCTGAGCTGTGTCAGACAGGCAGGGGCAGCAGGATAGTGTCCCAGACCCAGGTGTGTATGCTGCTGTGACTCTGAGCCTCAGGTGTGCAATTGTAAAGTGCTACCCTGTGGTCAGAAAATATGTCTCATTATAAAATTCATTTCAATTATTTGTAATGTTATTTAAAGTAAGGTTATGACTTAGTGTGCAAGAATGACTATTTATGAATCTTATTAATTTATGACTTAGAAAAAAAAGAAAGCACATTTTAAATAGCCTATTATTGTGAGCATGATGGTGTGTGCACTTGTAAGTTTATTATTCACTCCTGACTTCAAGTGCCTGTGGGGACATCATGATGACTCAGACTCCAGGCTCCCTGGCTGTGTCTGCAGGAGAGAAGGTTACCCTCAGCTTCAAGTCCATCCACAGTCTTTTAAGGGATTATGATAATAAGGACTACTTGGCCTGGTACCAGCAGAAGCCAGGACAGGCTCCTAAGCTGCTCATCTACTGGGCATCTACAAGGGCAGCTGTGGTCCCATGGAGATTCAGTGGCAGTGGGTAAGGGACAGATTTCACTCTTGCCATCAGCAGCCTGTAGGCTGAGGACATAGTTGATTATTACTCTTAGCATTGGATTAGCACTCCACCCACAGGAATTCAGCCTTTAGCACAAACTTCCTCTCCAGGTCTGCCTGTCAGTGGGTGAACAGCAGCTGCCCACTTCCCCCCTCTGTCCAGGGGCCTGTGTCTTGACTTAGTATGGGAAGACTTGCCAGATTCAGAAGAGATTAGGGACTTCTGTTTTCTTCCATTACCTATTTAATACAGCACTCTGATGTAAGACCTTTCTTTGTGAGAAAAGGGCTCTCCAAAATTAAAACTGTTTATTGTGATTCTCATAGGTGATTAAACATATCTACATTAGTTACTATTATATTAAATACAGCAATATCATTTTAATATTGTGAATGGTGAATGTGTCAACTAAGGGAGAGATAGATAGACAGAGAACTCAGAGTGAATAAAGAGTGAGAGCCAACTGTATGGTGTCTGTAAGAACACCCACTTTAAATATAAGACAGATCCATGTTAAAAATAAATGGATAAATGGATGAATTCTAGATAGGGAAGAGAGGAGGGTGGGGAAGGGAGAAGACAGGGAACTAGCATGGATGGTGGAATGTGATGGACTTCATTATCCAAAGTCCATGCATGAAGACACAAATTGGTTGTCACCCTACTTTATATACAAACAGAGATATGAAAAATTGTACTCTATATGTATAATAATAATTGTAATGCAAAAAAGAGTGGAGTATTTACCTAATTTCTTGATTTTCTTTGCATTAATCATTTATTTATGATTGGTTTTCCTCATGGTAACTTGTTAATTACACATGAGTTTAAACTCTTGCAGGGAATGTTACCTCACATTTATTTGAAAAAAAAATTACAAATGTATGTTTCAGGTTGAGTGTGGGGAAGAGAACCCAGCTGACTGGGAAGTGGCATGGAGCCTCCTTGACAGAAAGGACAGGAGCTAAGTCCTGGATCCCAGGCAGGGATTCTCCCTGGACATGTGCTGTGCTCAGGGAGAGGAAAGAGGCTGGGTCAGAAAGCAGAGGACACCTCCCCCATTCCCAAGGGACTCTCCCAGGATCCTGTGTGCTGTGGTTTCTGTGGACAGTAGATAGCACCTGGGCTCCCACTGCATTGCCTGCTCACCTTTCCAGCCCAGCTCTGACTTTGGATCAACATCATATTCACCTTGACCATAATGGCTCTTCTGAGTGACCATCTCCCTCCAGTCACGCCTAGGCATCTGAGGTGGGCAGATGCCCTTAGTTCCCCACTCTTGGGAAGAATTGGAACCCCATAGCTCACCCTCCTCCCCATTAGGTTTCTCATCTCTTATGTCCTCACCAGAAATTCAGAGCATCAGCAGACCTGGTGGCCCAACTAGAAAACTGTGAGATTATCTGAGGGTCACCTAGCCAGGATCTTTAGGAAGCCCTGTGGCAATAGAGACCAAGAGTCTCCACTACTCCAGGGACAACCTTCCACACTCTGGGAGACTTATGAGTGACTTTTCCAACTCTGATCCTTTTCCACATGGAGGCAGGAAGTCGAGGTTTCCAGGCAGGGTGACTGAATTCTGTATCATCCCTGTACCTCTACTGAATCCTGTAATTGTGGGGACCACATTCAGTGACCAGGCCTCCCAGTCCTGATGCACCACAGGTACCTGAAAGATCACTGTGTCTGGTTGGGTAGTTCCATGACTCCTGACTTGTTCTTTTCTCTTTGTGGGGCATGTCCCTAAGGATGAGTTACACTAACCTATTTCCTTTTTAATCCTGCCTTTGCCTGTTAGGGATAGAAGGTTCCATGACAACTCCCTTTGTGTGTCCCTTCTCTTGCTCTGCCTTTGAGTGTGGCCTTCCTAGAAGTCAGTCAATCTGCTGAAAGGAGACACCACAAAAACTGACTCCACCCCCTTAAACCTGACTCTTTGCCTCACTTAAATGGCTTCTTCCCACTAAAAGGGTGCAGCACTTGCTCATCTCTCTCTCATTCCAGGGACCTCTAAGAACAGAGGAACAACCTGAGGACCCAAAGAGAAATGTATTACTCTGTACTTTTATGGGTATTTTTTGCAGCCCAGTTCCCCTGGAGTAACCTTCAGTATTTAGTTGTGGAATGTGACATGTAATAATGAGAGAAATACAAGATCTTAATCAAAATTAATAAGTCAATGTCATGAAGTTCCTTTAATTAGTTATTGCAGGCAAAATAATTTTTCTGTTTCATTTGTTTGTTTGTTTTATTAGGTTTGATTCTGAATTTCACATAGAGCAACTTTGGGAGGGACCTCTAGCATTTCACTTTATCTCTTCACTAACTTGGCCAGAGTCCTCCCCAGGGCAGGTCCTGCTCCCTCTGCAGTGCCCACGCTCATCTGTCTGCTCATTAAGAAGGTCCCTGGACACCTCTGTGTAGACTTTCACATGCCAGGCCAGGCTGCTACAGCTGACATGTCCACTCATATGTGTGGCCTGAGCTGTGGCCCAGGCAGTCATGGTCCACAGCCCTCAGCTGCACCTGTTCCCTGAGTTCCCAGCACCTTCCTCTCACAGGTCAGACAATCTGCTGTGCTGCTGCCCAAACCATCAGCTCAGTGGCAGCTGGGCCGCCCAGGCAGGGAGGTTTTTGTTAGGGGCTGCACCACTGTGAGAGGGTATTCTTTACCTTGATGGCAGTAATATATTCCAGCATCATCAGGCTCCACCCTGCTGATTCTCAGTGTGAAATCTGTCCCTGACTCATTGCCACTGAACCAGTTTGAAACCCCAGAGACACAGTTGGAATCCAAATATATTAACCCCTGTGGATCCTGGCCTGGTTTGTGTACATCCCAGTGCAAACAGGTTTTTCCATCACTGTGTAGGAGGCTTCCTGGAACTGCAGGAGATGAAGGCTGGCTGTCCAGGGGTGGTGGGCTCAGAAACAGGAGTCTGGGTCAGAACAACATCCCCACTGGATCCTGGAAAAAAAATACAACACAGGACAATGCAAGGATATACAAAAACTTTAGGAAAATTTCTGCTTTTTTCTTTAGTGTGTATTTCAGGTTAACTTATTTTTGTGATTTTAATTTATATAGTAAAGTTATTCATGTTTAAAAACACTGTTAAGAGCTGCAGCTGAAGCAGCCCCAGCAAACTTCCAGCTGATTGGCTCCTCTGCGGTGATGCTCATTGGGCTATTTCCTCACCCTTTCAGACCACGGAGCTACTCATTGGGTGACTCTTTTGGCTCCACCCACACGACCCAGCCAATCAGCCTCAAGAGTGGGAAGGGTGCCAGTTGAGGTGCTTGCCAGAAGTGCCGGAGAGCTCATGGTGTGCAGCGTGGGTGCTAAAATAAAGTTCGTTCCTGCTTGACAAGTGGCTCGTGAATTTTGCCCAGCCAGACTGTGGCATTTGGTGGCCTGTATGGGGAACCACTGAGAGTAAGTGATACAGTAAACTTCTCACCCCCGAGGGCAGGGTGAGAGGTTGGGTAGCCATTTTAAGTTTTTTCTTTCATTTTGTTTTAAGTTGCCTGTCCATGGAGTTGGGTGAGATGGAAAAAAAAATGCTCACATCTGAGGAAAAACTATTTTTGTCTGAGGAACAGATAGGGAGAAAAAATGGATGGATTTTTCAGGAGGATAGAAAGGCTGATATAATAAATTTTTGTTCCATTTTTGTTTCATTTTGTCTTGGTTTTCTATTGCATTATCTTAGTGAGTGGTATCTTCATCATGGAAATATGGAATTAAAAATTAGAAAAATCAAACCAAAAAAATGTTAAGTAAATTGTTAGAGGAAGGAGACACCCCCAGTAAAATCAAGAACAGTTAGGAAAGCCCAGGAACTCTGCCAGTTGGCACATTACTGTTATGGATGTTGATACTATCTTGTTTATGTAGTAAAGGAGAAGACAATTTAGATCAAGTAAAAGATCAGGCCTCCTGAGATAGTTAGAAAGGAGAATAAATTTTAGAGCAGAAAAAGCCATCAGGGGTAAAGTTACAACAGGAGGCTGCTACTAACATCTTTCTATCACCAGAGGGCATAAGTGTCCAACCAACAGCTCCATCTATGGAGACAAAATATGCTGGGAGTCCCTCAACCCCTGTAGTTGATAGATGGGATCCTGAGACAGGACCTCAAAGATTAGAATGCCCTGTATTGAGCAGGCAGGAGGGCAGCAAATTCTCCATGCTTTAGATTTCAAAACAGTGAAGAATCTAAAAGAGGCTGTAACAACCTATGGTCCTCGAGCACCCTTCACCATAAGCATGGTCGAATCCATTACCAACTTGAACATGATGCCAGCAGATTGGACTAATATGTGTAAAGCTGTGCTAAATGAAGGACCGTATCTGTTATGGAACGTTGCCAATGAGAAATTTTGCATGGAGACGGCTAGGTGAAATGCAGCAGCCGGTTATCCTCGGAGAATCTATATATGTTGTTAGGAAAGGGACCTTATGAGGGTCAGCAGCAACAAATTGCATATGATCCTGCCATAAACTCACAAATTGCTGCAGATGCAGTTAGGGCATGGAAGACTTTACAAGGACATGGAGATTTACAAGGTCAATATCTAAGGTAATACAAGGAGCTGAATTTGTAGATAGGCTTATTCAAACTGCTACCAGAGTTTTTGGGGAACAAGCAATGCCATTAATTAAACAGCTAGCCTATGAATAAGCAAACAGATGGTGCAAGGAAGCCATTATACCATGGAAACATGGAGATTTAAACACATATATTAAATTATGTAGAGCCATTAATGAACAAGGACAAGTCTTGGCAGCTGCAGTACAACGAGCTTTAGATGCCAGGCCAAAAACATGCTATAATTGTAATCAAACATGACATTTTAAAAGGAATTGCCTCATAGGAGGAGGGTTTAACAAAACTAGGTATCAAAGGGATAGAATACCAGGTATTTGCCCATGATGCCTTAGAGGGAGACATTGGGCAAATGAATGCCACTCTCAAACCACCATAGAGGGTACTCAATTATCAAAAAACGGACAAGGACCAGGTGTTTACCCACAATATCATGGAGAAAGGCATCAGGCAGGAGGGCCCAATGCTCTGGGGCCAACAACCACAAATATACAGGGCACTGGAGGAATCCAGCAACACCATCAGGGTAGTGCCCAGGACACATTATCCATTAGATCCCTCACTAGACAAACCAGAGGGAGTGCAAGATTGGACATCTGCACCTCTACCAGAGCAGTACTAACTTCAGAGATGGGAGTTTAAATAATTCACACAGGGGTAAAATGGCCTCTTCCCCAAGGAAGAGTAGACTTATTATTGGGACGCAGTTCTTCTACTCTAAAAGGACTTATGATAAGTCCTAGGGTAATTGATCCTAATTATGAAGGTGAAATAAAAATTATAGACAGTTCTCCAAAGGGTATATCAGTAATTTCACAAAGAGAAAGGATAGCACAGTTATTAATAATACCCAGCCTACATGATAAATTTTCCAGTCATACTTTAGAAAGAGGTTCCAGGGGATTAGGATCCATAGGTGTAGATTAGGCTATGCTGTCTTTAAATTTAGATTCTCACCCCATGCTAAAACTAAATATTCAAGGACATGAATTAAATGGGCTACTGAATACAGGTGCAGACCTTAGCATTATCTCTCATTAAGAATGGCCAAAACATTGGCCATTACAACAAGCCACTCAAACGCTTTGAGGCCTAGGAGTGGCAACTAATCCCTATAGAAGTGTGATGGTATTAGACTGGAAGGATCCTGAAGGATGTAAGGGAACTATACAGTCATATGTATTGGATCATATTTCTATAACAATATGGGAACGAGATGTCCTAGATCAATTAGGACAAACAATAACAAATAACATCAATTCAGATGCATCCACTATTATGGCTAGACAAGGTTTTAGGAAAGGAAAAGGACTGGAAGAAAAAGGACAAAGTATGGTGTCACCAATACAAATAGATCAAGATAGACATGGATTGGTTTTTCAGGAGGGGTCACTGAGACAATAAAAATTACTTGGAAATCAGAAAGACCAGTATGGGTTCCTCAGTGGCCCCTGACTAAAGAAAAGATACAAGCAGCCCATGACCTGTTCAAACAACAATTAGCAGAGGAGATGCAACCTTTTGTATCTCCCACATAATACTCCCATTTTGTCATCAAAAAGATATCTTGTAAATGGAGATTATTGCAAGATGTAAGAGCCATAAATAATGAGATGGTTATTATGGGACCTGCTCAATTGGGGATTCCTCAATTGTCTGCTTTGCCAAAATCCTGGTATGTTTTAGTTCTTGATATTAAAGATTGTTTTTTTTTTTCAATTCCAATTCATCCTGAGGATAGTCCATGTTTTGAATTTACTATCCCTGCACTGAATCATGAAAGTCCTGATCAGAGACATGAATGGAAATTACTCCCTCTAGGGATGGCTAACAGCACAACTATGTGTCAAATTTATGTTAACAAAGTAATTCTGCCACTTAGAAATCAAAATCCTGAACTACAAATATTTCACTATATGGATGATGTATTATTAGCACACAAAGATAAAAACACATTGCTAGAATGTTATGCCACACTTACAAACTTATTAAAAATTATAATCTAGAGATATCAATAAATAAAGTACAATTAAATTTTCCAATTAATTATTCAGGAGTTCTATTATCCTCAAACATGGTCTGTCCACCAAAAATTCAAATATAAGTAGATCAACTCAAATCACTTAATGACTTTCAAAAGTTATTAAGAGACATAAATTGGATAAGACCTTATCTAGGCATACAAACAGGAGAGTTGGAACCTTTATTTGATATCTTAAAAGGTCTATAAGATCCAAATTCACCCCTCATGTTAACACCTGAAGCAAGAAAGACATTAAAAATCATTGAAACATATATGGAAAATATGCATTTGGATAGAATTGATGTAAGTTTGCCTTTATTATTTATTGTACTACCAACAAAAAATATTCCTACAGTAGTATTTTGGCAAGAAGGTCCATTATTATGGATACATTTATCTTATTCTCCTCACACTATTCTTACTAGAAATCCTGAGGCTATAGGACAATTAATACTCAAAGGAATAAAAGCAGCAAAATCAATGTTTGAAATTTCTCCCAATAAAATTATTACTCCATATACTATGGATCAAATTAATGAGTTAGCCAATGAGTTAAATACTTGGGCAATAATAATGTGCAAATGTAATGTTTCATTTGATATCCACTTACCATCAAATGATTTGTTGTCTTTTTGTTCATTGCATCCTGTAATTTTTCCAAAAATGACAAGAAAAACATCTACTATGAATGCTCCAAATATATTTATTTACTGATGGGCCAAATAATGGTATAGCAGCAGTAGTTACCTCTGATCAAACTTTTACATTTTTAGTACCCAAACAATCAGCTCAAAAGGTAGAGATTAATGCAGTATTACAAGCTTTTGTGATGTTCAAAGATTCTGTATTTAATTCATTTTCCAATAATCAGTATATAGTTAATGCTATAGTATCCCTTGAAGATTCTGTTAGGATTTCCCCTTCCTCTACTGTTTTCTCTTTGTTTTCCACTATACAAAGTCAAATCTAGGACAGAAAAGATCCATTCTTTATAGGACAAATCAGGGTACATACAGGATTGCCTGGAGCCCTCAGTTTGGGCAACAATTTAGCAGATAAAACTATCCATTACATACATATTTCCTCTACACTAGAAGAAGCTACAAATTTTCATAAAAGGTTTCAAGTCAATTCTAATACTTTACAAAAGCATTTCAAAATAACTAAGGAACAAGCTAGACAAATAATAAAACAATGTCAAAATTGTGTGACTTTTTACCACAAGTTAATCTTGGAGTCAATCATAGAGGACTGATACCTAACCATATTTGGCAGATGGACATCACACATTTGCCAGAATTTGGAAAATTAAAATATTTTCATGTTACAGTTGACACTTCTTCCAGATTTTTGATGGACTCCCTTCATGCTGGAGAAATAACTAAAGATACTATAGCTCATGGCTTACAAATTTTGCCACTGTGGGCGTTCCAAAACAGTTAAAAACAGATAATGCCCCTTGTTATACTTGTACCTCTTTTAAACAATTTTGCTCATCATTTGGCATTACTCATATAACAGGAATCCCATACAATCCACAGGGACAAGGCATAGGTGAAAGAGCTCATCAAACTATTAAAATGTACTTATTAAAGCAAAAAGAGGGAATTAGGAAGGGGTATAAATCCCCCAAAGATAAACTTAAAATAACCCTTTTTACTCTATACTGTTAAAATTTGGATTCATCAGGGCTTAGTGCTGTAGAAAGGCATATGTATCCAAAAAATGTACATAAGCCCAAGGTTCTTTGGAAGGATATTCTAAAAGGACAATGAAAATGTTCTGACCCAGTGATTGTCTGGAGTCAGGGGTCTGTTTGTGTGTTTCCACAGGAAGAACAGCAGCCGATTCGGATTTCAGAGAGACTAATTAAAGCGATTTCTACAGACCAAAAAGAAGATGATTTGGCTTAAATCCATAACAGTTGATATTCAGAACTCCAGTTTGGCTATCCTTACATCTGTGACAGTGGTTCTCCCACACCTGGAGGCTAATGAAACCAGGATGCTTTTTTTCAATATCTATTTTATTATTGCTCTTTCCCACATCATGAAGTTCTATTTTGTTTTTTGAGTTGATACAGACCTAGGTTAATGTTTTGCTGATCAGTTCTATTCTTTGACTATGGAGTTTTTAAACATTACAATGGACATTTCACCTGTAAAAAGTTACAAGGCCTTTACTAATATGCTATGTGTTGTATGTATTATATTATGTGTGCACACTTGTGTTTTGTGCTATATGTGCATGTGTCCATATATCGTATATGAGGAGCACTCATGAAAAAAACGGATCCAAATATTTTTTTCTTATTCACATGATTTAAATGCTTTAATTTAAATTGGGTGAACAGCTGTTGAGGATTGTTTTAATATGTGAACAAAAAAGGAGTTTAACAGATCTGTTTGTTTACTTTCACCTTTCCTTTTCATTATATTTAATAATTCTGTTCAAGATAATGTAAATTGTTCAGAAAATTGCTTTTTTTTAGTGCCTGATGGAATGTTACATAATTTTTTCTTTAGCCATTATTGCCAGAATTTCTATCTTCATCCCAGTGTCCGTGAAGACAAAATAAAACCAAACTACAGCTTCTGCTATAGCTATCACAACAAACTGTATAAAGTGATGCATCAATGAATAATATAACTCAACAAGTGATGCTCAATCAAAAAGTTGATTTGCTTTGGGAGGAAATGGACATATTAATGGATTCCTCTGCTTTGAACTGCTTGCAAAAGATGCCTAGACTATGGATCACTTGTATGCATTGTGAACTATCTGTCGGTTCAGTGACTTGTGGTAGTGCCAGGGTATTTTTGCTGATGATGTCATAGGTGGTACAATTATTTCAAAAGGAGCCATTAATTGGCTTGATGTCATGGCATTTTGTGTCCTCCTTCCTTCTGCTTGTGATGGTTGTTCAGCTAAAATTTGGGGGTCAACAGAGGTGAGGCAAAGAACCTCACCCCCCCACTGGTACAAAGGCCTATCCACAGGTGTGGCTGTATCCTGGACCAGTATTTAATGACGTGTAAGATCCAATTGTAATGGTACCAACCTAAGACAGGAAGCTGACGCTTTGAGGTCGGTTCACTCGATGATGGGTAATAACCATATGTAGTATTGGACAACCTAAGACAGGCACGCACGGTCCCTAAGCCACATGCTTGTAGTTTAATTAGACAGAGAGGGGGAGATGTTGAGAGCCACAGCAAAAGTGGCCCTAGCAAACTTCCAGCTCATTGGCTCACCTCAGGCCCAGTAAACTTCCAGATGATTGGCTCACCACCGCCCCAGCAAACTTCCAGCTGATTGGCTCCTCTGTGGTGACGCTCATTGGACTGTTTCCCTGCCCTTTCAGACCACAGAGCTGCTCATTGGGGGACCCTTTGGCTCCGCCCATGCAACCCAGCCAATTAGCCTCAAGAGCGGAAAGGGTGCCAGTTGAGGTGCTCGCTGGAAGTGCTGGAGGTGGCAGTTGGGCTCTCGAGAATTCCTGTAGTGCACCTGTGGTGTGGTGTGGGGGCTAAAACTAAAGTTTGTTCCTGCTTGACAAATTGCTCATGAATTGTGCCCAGCCAGACTGTGGCAAAACACCTCATTTTTTGTCACCTATAAGAACCTCTGTAGATTTCACCTACAACAAACCCCTCTTCATTTGTGATAATATTCATCACAAACCAGTCCCTTGCTTGCTCCTTCTGGAATACTCTCTCACATTAATTGACCTCAGCTGCATCGTCCTGGAGGACAGACCTGCACATCGCTCATGTGGACACAGCACCCACAGTTAAAATGGGGAACCCAGGGCTCCCCTCCCTACCCCTTCTCCTTCCTCATCCCCAAGGTCCTCACCAGGGATCCAGAGCAGCAGCAGCCTTAGGAGCTGAGAAGGGAACCTCATTTTGAAAAGCTGAGCTGAGGAGTCCTGGTGAGTCAAGGCCAGGGTAGAGCTGAGCATTTATGTCATCCTTGCAGGAAGGTCCTCCCCAGGGAGCAGCATGCAAATGCCCTGGTGGGTACTGGGTAGAGATAGGGAGGGTGGGGCCTGGATTGTGAGCCCTGGGATATCAAGTGTCTTTACATTTGGAGGAAATAGTGAAACATCCCAGGGTGCCTGTGTTGTGGGAAGGAGGTCCCATCAGAAGTATGACTCTGTGGGAGGTCATGGTTTTCAGGGCCTGTTATCCTGAGATATGACAGACCCAAGGACATTCAGATGACCTGCTGCTCAGCATCTGGTGGAGGGGAGTCACATCCTGCTAAGTTTATCCAAAATAAGGAGACAAGATGACAAGTCCCACCTTAGGACAATTGATTTTCTAAATTTTCTACCAGCCACAGAATGCAGGAGCTACTTCAAGAGCTTGTGTATGTGCCATGACCTAGAGAAATACAAGAATGTCAGGGGCAGTGCTAGAGGATGTCTCTTCTTGCCTAGCAAATAAAATAGGATCACAAGGGTAAATAGAAGCTGGTGGAAAAATAAACCTGTGATTCAGCTGGAGATCCAGTAGCCCTGCCCAAAGCAAGAGGTGAAGGGACATGTCCACCTGAAGCTGTGAGTGTGGAATTCATTGGAGGTAGATGTATAAACTGTTGGACATCCTGTCCTAGTCATCTTCATGTGTGTGACACTCAGAATCAGCCAAACATTTTCCTAGAGAAGAACCCCTGGAGGTCACTTGACAGAGTGGACAAGGGAGGATGTTTTGTTAGTTTTCCTCTCAGTGATGATACTTCCATGTCAAGGACACTAGGCAGCAGGTATAACAAGTCCTGGGGTTAAAAGTAGATTCCCTGCATGCACTCTCTCCATGTCTCAGGGAGATTCCTTCTGCACTCACAGTCTCCTGGGTCTTGCCTCAAGGGGACATTAGTTCCAGACTTTATCCTCCCAAGCTGGAGACAGTAAGCCTGTTTTGTTTTTGGCCAACAATGCTGAACTGCTTTTCCAGAGAACCCAGGTCTTTTGACACACCCTTTCCATAGTGTGGATCTCAGTGTGTGGGCCCTGAGAAGCTCAGGACCCTGCCAGGGTCTCTATTAGTCCCTGCGAACCTCTGTGGCTCTCCTGTCACCAATGAGCAGCTTCCCTCTGAACACTGAAGAGCAGCTGTGTTTGCAGTTTTCCAGATCACATTCCTCAGTTGCCTTTTCTGAATGAGTGGACTTAAATGTTTTTACTGGTGCATTACAGTGTGCATAATATTGGGTTCACTGGGACACAATCTTACAGGAATGGAATTTAATTCACTCTATTCCAGTCCTTGGTGCCTCCCTTTTTCCTGTTTTTCATTCCCATATAACTCTCTTGTTCTCTCCTTGCCTTACTTCTGTTTACTTTTTAATCAATTTTTATTTTGGGGTCCATTTATTTTCATTTTTGAAAAAGCAAAAGTACTTTATGTGATCAAATTAGTAATTCACCATCTTCATAAATGTTTGTTTTTCAAAAAATATAACATTTTACAATGTTCCTTACGATTCTTGTTTCTGATTGATTTATTTCTTCTAATCAGTTATGACACCAGAATGCTTGTGAATACATTATACACAAATCTAACAGAATGTTTGAATTCTCTGGTTTTATTCACAGCAGGGTCACATCATTTGTACTGTCATACATCTACCTAGGTAATAATCTGCATCTCAACTTCATTCTGTCTATTTATATACTTGTTTTTCATTGGTTTGTTACAGGTATCCATGGAGCTGCAATTCACTGTGGTTATTTAGTGGATGGTGACCTTGCCTCATTCACTACGCATTTCCTCCCCCTCCAGTTCTCAGGCCACCCCTCCATCTCTGTCTTCCTCTCCACTGGTCTTCTCTCTCTCTCTTTATGAAATCTGATTTTGGCCTTCCTTTCCTCAAGCTTCTGCATAGGAGAACCTGAACTTTCTGAGTCTGGCTTATTTCTCTCAGCATGATGTTCTCCACTCCATCCATTTTCCAGCAAATGCCTACATTTCCTTAATGAGGAAACATTTATTTGGGGGCTCATGATTTCAGAGGTCTCAGTCCATAGACAGCCAGCTCCATTGCTCAGTGTGTCAGGAGAGGCTAAACAACATGTTAGGAGCATTGTGGAGGGAAGTGGCTAAATGATTATCAGGAAGCAGAGAGAGACGCCACTCACCAGATGCAAAACATGCATCCCAAAACACAACCCCCATGCCCTCTTCCTCTAGCCATAACCTAATTTCCTTCAGTTATGACTCAGATAATACCTTTAGGGGATTATTTTACAGATTCAGTTAAGGCTGTCATAACCCAATCACTTCTACCCTAAACACTCTTGCATTTTCTCACACATTAGCTGTTGGGGGACACTTAATACCTAAACCACAGTACTGTTCTAGCATCTCCTTATTCTCTGTATTAGCTTGGCAGTGTGAACAGTTTTGTGGAGCAGTTTGCTATATGAGCTCACTTGTCTTGTGTATCTGAAAAGAGTTGTTGATTATCCAGCATTGTTCAGGCTTTTTCTGCAATTAAGGACAGAGCAGCAATTTCCAGTCTTCTCACATGGGCAACTAGTGCCTAGAGCCTCCTTCAACTCTTGCCAGTTGAGTTTCACATCTCCTTCTAATGTTTCTTGTTCACAGCCGAAATTGGACTGTGTGAGAGTGGCTCAATGTTCTGTGGGTGTGCATTCATTGGAGTGTGCATGTATGGTTGTGTGTGCTCTGTGGGTCTGTGTGCATTGCAGTATGTGTGTGGTTGTGTGTACTCTGTAAGTCTGTGTGCATTGCAGTGTATGTGTGTGTGTGTGTGTGTGTGTGTGTTTGTGAGGACTGTGTGCATCTGTGTGCATTGCAGTGTGTGTGTGTGTGTGTGTGTGAGAGAGAGAGAGTGTGTGAGTGCTGTATGGGTCTATGTGCATTGCATTGTGTGGTTGTGAGTGCTGTGTGGGCACAGTTCTTCCTTGAGTTGCTGCTCACTCTGAGTAAGAGGTGTCTGCTGGCTGTGTCTTCTCCCTCAGGACTCTTGCATTTTCCCTTGACTATTGTATAGTTTTTGGTTTTGGCTCTAACTCCACACTGAGATGACCTATATTTATCCTGACTCTGTCTCTATGAGGAGAGCCAGTAACACAAGTATTACTACATAGCCCTTCTCATTAGCTGTGGAAGGTGGCTTGAATATTTATTGAACACATAGATGCTCTTACTTATGCTTGAAGATCTTAGTATTACAGACCTTCAATCCTCACCTTTTTTTTGAAATTGAGAAGGATACTGGCAAAATTGTGAGTTTTACTGGTGGATTCTAGCTGATGAAATTTTTTATGTATAATGACTATCATCCTGGCATGCTCAGTAACCCTGAGAGAAAACACTTAAAATTATATTCTATGCTTCAACGAGGAGATGACACTCCCATCCCAAGTCCACTAGCTGTATAGGAAGTTGTACAGTCTTGTGATTGGCATCTACCATATGATCATGGATGCAGCTATCTAATAAGTAGACTTTGGATGACAGAGCAAAGTTGTGACTGGGCTTTTAGTCATTGACTCAATTGATCCGGGTTTTCATGCCTTCTCTAGTCATGTTGGTGTTATTTACAGAATTTTGTGTGATAGTTTGTCTATTTTTCTTCTTTGGTTAAAAAAAGTCTGTGTGAGGCAGTATATTCTGGATATAGTGGCCTCTTTGCTTTTTTTGAATTGTTATACATTACCTCACTAATATCAACTGAAGTGTGTTTTTAAGCATTATTTTGCTTTGCAAACACTTGAGCTACTCTTGCCCTGAATTAGAGTGAAGGGGGTAGGTTCTATGTTGTCAGTTTTTTTTTAACAGTAACAAAATCCATGAGATAATCATTTTACAAAGAAAAAATGCCTATTTTGTCTCATAGATTTGGAAATTCCACTTCATTGTAGGTTGGTCGCATTGCTTTAGTCCTGTGGTGAGGCAGCACAGCAAATGTTGGGTACCAAACCTGCTCACTTCATCAACAGGGGACAGAAGAGAGAAAGAAAGGGACCAGAGTTTCCCATTCATCCTCAAAGACACACCCTAAATGGCCTGATGATCTTTTAGTCTTAAATTTTCTACAGCCTTTCCAAAGATCAACCCTGGGGACAGAGCCTCTTACACATGGGCTTTGGGGACAGTTTAGATCTGAACTATGCCCATACTGTGACTTGAGAGAACTGCCCTGAGCCCCTTAAGCCCTTTTCTTGAGCCAATACTGTGTGGAAATTGGGAGCCAAGACCCCTTTCCCAGTCTAACTGCCTCAAGATGATCTGAGTCATCATCCCTTGCATCAACCACAGCTTCCACCCGAACCTGCTCCTGTCACTCCCACAGTGTGTATGCTATGGAGATGAGGGAACTTGCAGAAGTTTTCACAGCACACATACCTGCACTTTGTGTCCCAGGTTGTGTGGGGAGTGAGGTGACTGTAGAGAGAGCAGTCAGACACACCACACCAGCCTCCCTTGATCCATAGCTAGTGAAGACAGTGTCAGGACACCTGATCCTCTGCCTGCAGAACAGTTGGGATCACTGAGCAGATCACTGATTGACAGGCATCCTGGATCTAGACCTACTGCTGTTGGCTCCAGTGTAAATATTCACTAGCTATTTTGGTGTCTTTAAGTTGATGTTGAAATTCTTTAGAGATTCTGCCAAAGATATTGTTTATTTACTAAAGATAATATCTTGTGGAATTAAAGAAAATATAAAAGGCAACTAAATGGCAATAAATTAACTATACTTTAACATCTAACAAAGAGCTCTATTTTTCTGGATGGCAATATTTTTAAAAATTCTACTCTGGTTGATTTAAGTGTTTTTCCATTAGAGTATCAGATAGAAACCTTGCTGTTTTTTTTCCATTTGTTTCCTTTTGCCTTTAAACGTCAAGAAGTGATTTCCAATTGAAGTAATTCTATTCATTCCATAGTCTAGAATGAATTTGATATTAATTATGTATCAATTCCTAGTGTCTTTAGGGCAACATATCTTACTGTGGGAGAAAATGGGTTCCTCAGCTCTAAACTTCAATGACAATAAATGAAAGTTAACTGGAATTTGAGAACTAACTACTTTCCCTTTTTGATGGAACCCAGTTGATGTCTGCTGCCTGGGGAGGCTTCATGTGACAGCCTTGGTGTCATCACTGATCAGATTGAGAGTCCCACCTCTCCCCACCTGAGACCAGTTTATTGATTAGTGTTGGTTCCCAGCCTTCCCTTGTGCTCCATGACCACCCCCCACACAGTTTCCAGATCCTGAGACATTTATAGGTTTGACTTAAGGGTTTTTATTCAATGTGGAGGACTTCCTCTCCCCATGGGAACAAGGTCACCCAATGACTGCACTATAAAAAAACTGCTTTCCCTTTCTGACAATAACCAAAGAATAAATGCAGATGATGTGAGATTTTACTCTTAATGATAAGAACATTTATGAAGTAACTCATATTCCCATGGCAGGTCAGCTGTAGTACACTCCCCAGATGTGGAGTCTCAGATCAGGAGGCAAGGACTCAGTGGAGGATGTCACAATACCCTGGGAAGTACTTGAGCCACAGTTGAACATGTTTTGCTAATCTCAAGCCCCATGGAACTAAGCAAGAGCAGATGTCCCTTTCATCACCAACACAAAAATTCTTGAGCTGATTAACATGTGGTGTCACTAGAAGATGTCCAATCTGCTCAAAGCATCTTAAAGACAGCTTGCCCAGGCCTGTTAGGGGAATCCTCTGGTTCTGCTTGCAGAGATGGAGCAACAGGGTCCCCTGCTGTGGATGCTGCTGCTCTGGGTGCCAGGTGAAGAATGGGGAGAAGCAGGGGCCATGCTCACTGTGGCAATTACTGTTTTCTGTGTCTGTGTCATTGGTCTTGGAAATTAAAACATGTTTCATAGGCTGCAGGTTTTCCAGCTGCATTTTGTTTTTTGTTACTCAGGGTGATGCTGAGTTTGTGGTTGTAGGTGTTACCAAAGCAATGGAATAACCTCAACATTAGGAGGTCCCCAAGGACATCTGATGGCTGATTATGCTTGTTTATTATTCTAGGCTCAACTGGAAACATTGTGGTATCGGATTCTCCATTCTCTTGCCTGTGTTTTCAGGGGAGAGGGCCACCATCTCCTACAGGACCAGCTGGAGTGTCAATTACATGTTTGACACTTTCCAGTCTATTAACTGGTATCAACAGATATCAGCACAATCCCCCATTCCTGATTTATGCACATCTAATTGATCACTAAAACTAAAAATAAACATTAAAACTCAAAAATAATAAATAATTCTTTTTTCTAAAAGAAAGAATATACATAAAATAAATATTTTTAAAACCAAAAAAATAAATTGTAGGGACTGTGGTTGTGGCTCAGTGGTAGAGTGCTCACCTAGCACATGCAAGGCACTGGGTTTCGATCCTCAGCACCATTTAATATAAATAAATCAAATAACGGTATTGTGTAAGAGCAAAATTGTAATTTTTATAGGCATAAAAAAGGAAGATAAGAGTTGATGTCAAAATATTGTATATTAGTTCCTTCAGGTGAAGAGCATTGGAAATATACCTCCAGGTATTTTCTAACCCAGTTTCCCAGGTCCTTGTGTTTCTCAGATTCTCCTCAAGTGAGAGAAAATTCAGATTTTCTATTGCTTTATGGACAAATATAAACACATGAAGGAACAAATAATGTAATCATAGAACTTTCAATCTTTTTAATAGCAAAGAACAAAGAAAAGTTTAAAATCAATATCCCAGTTTCTCTTTCAACAAATTAATATCAGAAGAGCCAACCAAACCCAAATCAAGAGGAATCAAGGAAATCACATTATAAATACCAAATCCTGAAAGAAGTTCTCAAGATGGTGGGTCAGAGAAAGGTAGCACTGTCCACCTGACCCTCAGCTCGGGATTGTCAATGGGAAGCTGTAACTTCCCATGGGGACTCTTCCTCAGAGCTGCTCTGGGAGCTGCACATTCTCTGTGACCACTCTGAAGCCTATAGGACCCTGTACTGGGAGACACAACCTGAGAGCTGCTGGAACCCGCTTTGGCTGAACTTTTCCTGAACTTCATGATCTTACACTTTTGGAGAGCTCTCAAAGCTGTCTTTTAACACTAATAATTAAGATGTTTGTCAATTAGGATGTTTGTCTCCCACTCATCTGACATGGCACCAGGATTCCTCCTCCTTCTCAATGTTTTTAATAGTAAAGAAAGAAGAAAAGTTTAAAATTCATACCCCAGTTTCTCATTCAACACACTAATAAAAGAAGAGCCGATCAAACCCACATCAAGCGGAATAAAGAAAATCAAATTATTAACACCAAATTCTGAAAGAGGTTCTCAAGATGGCTTTGGGTCAGAGGAAGGCGCCATTATCCACCTTCCCCCAAGCTCAGAACTGTCAATGGGAAGCTGTAAAGTCCCATGGGGACTCTGCCTCAGAGCTGCTCTGGGAGCTGCACATCCCCTGTGAGCACTCTGCAACCTACAGGACCCTGTACTGGGAGACACAAGCTGCGAGTTGCTGCAACCCACTTTGGCTGAACTTTTCCTGAACTTCATGATTTTACCATTTTTGGAGGGCTCACAAAGCTGTTTTGGAGAATGTCTGTCAATTAGGATGTTTGTCTACCACTCATGATAGAAGTTAGCTGCAGCATCTCTGGCAGGAATATCTAGAAATGATGCTCTTTTGTTAGGGCTCCTAGTGGATGATGCCTGATTTCAATCTGTCTCACTACTGCAGATGTTCACTTTGATTCCTGGGTTAGAGGAATGTTCTCTCCTGTAGTTCATCTTTGGCTATTTGAAATGAGCATAAGGCTGGGGTGTGACTAAGTGGCAGAGCACTTACCTAGCATGCCCAAGGTCCTCACTGTGATCCATCTCCAACAATAGAGCTCAAAAAGAGTTAACATGAAATTGTTGAAAAGTTCCTTAATCCTATATAGATATCTCATTCCTCATCAAAGTATCAGTATCAGGCTTAACTCATGGATCATCTTTTGTTTAATGGGTCAATTTGTCATAATTAAAATCTTGATTCTCAAGATTATCCAGGCCTGTCCAGTGAGAGGCTCCTTCTTGATAGTTTCTCTTTACTTTTGCCGGGGTCCCATCATTGTTGGAGCACTTCTTTTGTTCCCAACTCAAGGTGGTTCAGGGGTTTCTTATCCTAAGATTCCTTTAGTGGCAAGTAAATCTGGGCACTGTGAGTGTGCATTGGGAGCATGGGCTATTGTGCCTGGGTTAAAGAGTATGTGTCAATAACTCTCTCAATCAACCCATCTATGGACCTCAACATCTATGATCTCCTTATCTATCTGTGTGCACACTCCTATGTATTTCTACATACAATTCTGAGTTTATTCTGATATTTCTGATTCTAGTCAAAATTGTGTTTGTTCTAGTGATGTCCCTTTTTGTGTGGGATCCCTTTTACCTACTGTGAGAATCATGGCTCTGATTGTCTCTGGTGCATTGTTTCCCACCAACATTCCTGTGACTGAAAGCAACCTCTTGACATTGGCCTGCCCTCAATTAGACAGCCTCATGCCCATTCATTAACCTACTCTGATGCTGCTCTGATACCCCTTTCCAGGACACAACCCACTTTAGACACAGGTATGTATGCTGTGTCAAATGCCTTTGGTCATTGTGACAAACACCTGGGGGAAACACTTTAGAGGAGGGAAGAGTTTCTCTGGGTCACAGTTTCAGTCCATGATCAGCTGGGTCCAAGGCAGAAGTATCATGGTGGAAGGGCTGGGTGGAAGAAAGCTGCTTAGCCATGGGTCCAGGAAAGTATGAAGAAGGGCTTGGGGTAAAGAAACACCCTCCAGGGCACAATCTCAGTGACCTTCTCCTTCCCACTAGGTTCTATCCCCCAAAGTCATTTAAATCATTCACCTCTCAAATGGATAAATACTGTAATGAGGTCTTCACCCTATGAGACATTGGGGGACCCTTCACATGTAAACTGTAACAGAAGACCTCCTCCCACTGCGTATGTCCCCAACCTGTCCACTGGGGCCAAACTGCAGTGTAGCTTCCTCACTGTGCTCCACAATGACCTGCACAGGGACCTGCACTAACACCATCTACATGAGGGGAAACCCTCCTCACCTTGCTCCAGTGTCCCCTTCACCACCCAGGTGTCTTCTTTGCTGCAGTAGTGAGGAGGGTTTTCCAGCCCAATCCTCTGACACACCTTTCTCTACCAAGCATTTGCCCCCAGCCTTGTATCAGCCTCTGGGGACAGTGTTCTCTTAGGACCTGGGTGATATTTAGTGACAGAATAAAGACAGGTTAGGAAACAAGGTAGACTCAAGGCAGAGGAGCAACCGGCCCAGGAAGACCTTTAGCTTCTGAAACAAAAGCTAACGTGGACCTGGGGAAGGTGCACATGCAATAATGAGAGGATCTCAGGGAACAGGTGGCCTGATGGGTGAGTCAGCCTGCAAACAAGGAGGGAGCTGAACTTTCAGGTACGGAAGGGCAAACTCTTGACCTGGGCAGCAAAGGTAAGAGGTAGTGTTGGAGCCTTTAGAATGGAGCAGGACTAGAGCTCAGCTTTGATAAACGGACAGCACAGGCACATGGTCAATGACCCTCCTTCCTTACCGACCACGATGCCTGCCCTTGATGTGTTTTGTTCCTTCTGTTGCTTCCTCTTACCACCCTTTGCATTTCTGGCTGGAAACACTGATGATTTTTTATGCCCAGGTCTTCCAGGAGTCAGCTGTAGAGGAAGCCTCTTTAGAATAAATATTGTTCTCAGGTATAAAAAGGAAGAGTTCAGTCACTCCTCTTGCAGGGTGTGGGGCTGTGAGAGATCTCAGGAACCTCGTCTTGGTTGGAGAGTGAGCAGGAGAAGTGTCCTGAACCTTGATGAGATCAAGAGGTCACTCTGCTCACAGGAATGAGGGATGGTTCTCTCCTGGGCCTCTCAGGAAACACATTTTCTCTAAGCAAATCTGTGCTGCCCTGGCCTATGCGGAGACACATGGGGACACTTAGCCAGTCCTGAGAGAAGACTCCCTGCAGCTGTGCCCAGCCTGCCTAGCCCTTTTTATTTGCATATGCCCAAAGCACAGCCTACTGCCCTGAGGATTTCTTAAAAGGCTGCTCTCACCCTGTGCAGGATTCAGTCGCAGTCAGGACACACCATGGCCATGAGGGCTTCTGCTAAGCTCTTGGGGTGTCCCTGAAAGTGTGTGCTGTGCTCTGTTCTGTAGTACTTCACCAACCAGTGAGTGACAGAACGCTAAAAGAAGGCCAATCAGGAAAAGCCCCATGATGAGTTCTTACCCTGTGGGTGCAGGACCCTGGTGCTGGGTGAGCATAGTCAAGCTGCCCAGGGGAACAGAATTGGTGTTCAGAGACTGATAAATGCATAGATGGTCAGTTTTTATGACAGATGTTATTACAAAAAGTATGAACAAAACTTCTTCATAAGAAAATATCTCTATCAGCTCCTTGTGCAAACAGTCGTCCAGTATATAAAATGGGCTCAACATCAATAATCATCAGAGAGTGAAAGTAGCAACAAAGCAGCAGAAACCTTCAGAAGAAAGGTCATAAACCTGAACCATGAAAAATATGGAGTGCAGCCTGAGAAATGATGTTTAACATTCTCTTGTGTTTGGAAATGTGAAGTGGTACCTGAGTTGGAGACCTGTCCTGACCATGCATGTACCTGTGATTTAGGCTTTTCACTCAGAGCACATGCAGATGTGCACAGATTCCCATTTGCAGGGACCTTACAGCATTATCTGTGATAACTGTAACCTGAATCATCTGAATGCCAATCAAGGGAAGAATAGATAAATAGAAAAAAGGAAGTGCATGTAATGAAATGCTATACACCGGTGAAAATAGCCACTGACTTCAAGAACCCTGCAAGAGTATGAAAGAGCTAGATAAACCACAGCTCATGATTCTATTTTTATGAGGATCAAAAACTGGCAAAATTTGATAATTGCTTATAGATAGCTTACAAATTCCATGGGAAAAAAGGGGGGTCAATAACTGGTTATTCTTCCATGAGAGTCTTTTTCCTAGTATTTTGCAGACATTTTTCTCTTTCCTCCTACCTGCATGTTTCTTCTGAGAATCTCTGATAGCCACATCGAAGTTCCCTTGGATGTTGTAAGTTGCTTTTCTCTTGTGGCTTTCAAAACTATCTCTGTAAATTTTCATAATTTGTTTACATTATATTTTAGTGTGACCATCTTTAGGTTAGTCCTCTTTGGGACCTTCAAGCATAGTTAACCTGAATTTTCATATTCCTCTTATCATCTGGGAAATTTTCAAGAATTATTACTTTTAACATTTTTTTCCTCATTAAATGTCTTCTATTTTTATTGATTACATATATGGTATTTGTTGGTTTTTTTAACCTTTCTCATACATCCAGTATGTTTTATCCATGCCTTTATTTCTTTTTCTTTATTCTCTTTTAAGTGGATACTGTCACACACTCTAATTCACAGGTGCTTTCTTCCCCAGGGTGGAGTCTGCTGTTCAGCTCTCTATAGCATTTTCTCATCTCATTCAGTATCTTCTTCAGCTCTAGAATTTCTGTTTGAAGGGAAAAGTTATACAGCAATGAAATTTTCTTTGTAGCAAGATAGATTTATAGATGTCAGAATAAAAGTGAGTTTAAGCAGCCTGGAATAATTTGAGGCATGCCAAGGCAGGAGTGTGGATGGTGTGTGTTGTCACTACTTTGGCCTGTTTCTCTTTCTTACTTTATCTTTTTTATTAATGCTGGGCATGAAATTCAGGGCTTCATGCATTCCAGGCAACACTCTACCACTGAGCTAAACCCAGCTCTTGACTCATAACTGAAACTCCAGGAATGTGGCTGGACTTAGATTTCATGGATCTGCCCTACGTATATCTTGAGCAATTAGACAAATCAAAAGAGAAGAGACAATCTGGCCATGCCCTGCAAGTATCCTAGAGGAGGACCATGACAGTGGGATGAGGAGAGGAAGAAGGAAGAGAATCTGACATGTAGCCTGAACTATGGAGAAACAGAATCAGAGACCTGGGATCCAATTAGAAATCCCCTCTGCACAACCCTAGGGTTCCAACAACTAGAGAGGATTTTATTTATTCACGTCCCACTGAGCTGAGATAAAGAAACCAGAAGCCCTATTTTAAAGCATCTGAAGATATATATTTAGAGTATTTAAAATACTTCATGCTGGACCTCTTGTCTGCTGATTTTTTCTGGGCTCAGGACTGGAGAAGGAGATGGAAACCACATTGGCCCTTGGCACCTGGTTTTGACCTCAGCTCTGTCTGAACTCAGTGAGTGACCTGGGTGGACATTTTTGTTCTGACCTCTTCCCGGATTCCCAGGAATGACAGCTGGTTTCTGGGCTTCTCTCTGAGAGTTTGTGTCTGAGTCATGAGGTGGACAGGTGGGCGAGCTATCTTCCTGGAGCTGTAGAAAATCAGTGTGGAGAGCAGAGGGCACAGGACCCTGTGGACCAGGCATGGCTCACCTCAGGTTCTTCTCACTGAATTTTCTGCTTGGATGTTCCATTCTTTGCCCACTAGAGGGCGACATGCACTTGCAAATAAACTCACAAGAGCCTCAGCCCTGGAGAGGCTGATCTAGTTTTCAAGTGTAAATTAAATTTTACATTTTTTACTGGTCAGATGACAACATTATAGGAAATTAAGGCACCATATCATTTACTGCTGACACGCAGATTTGCTTTTATCCACTCATAGCACTTCTTATTTTACAATCCTCTGTGCAACTGAGCTCTTCCTCTACTGCCACCTGACTTTGCCTGGAAGAATCACGTAGGCGATTACTGTCCTGTACAAGTGTAGATGACATGATCTGCAGGTTCTGTGTTAAAAGGATTCCACATTTTCCTGGGAAATGCTGATTTTATGACTATAGAATTTGGTTGGACTTGGTTTTTCAGTACTCTCAGGAGGGTTTCTGTTCCTCTCCCTCCACTGCCTTCCTCTCTTCCATCCTCCCCTTCTCTCTCTCTCTCTCTCTCTCTCTCTCTCTCTCTCTCTCTCTCTCTTCTTTGTTGTTTCCAGCTTTATTATCTGACCAGGATTATTAAGCTGGGGTAATTAGCTTCACATATTTTAGTACTAAATCCATTCAAGTAATTGGAGTTAGAATAAAAGCTCTTCATTAATCCTCTAACTATGCACAGTGTCGAAGGCTCTGCTTGGCCCCACAGTTCAGGCAGTTTGCTTCCTCATGAGCTACTGTCTTCACAGAGGCCCCTGCAGCCCTGTTGGTGCCCACATGTCATAAAGGAGGACTTTGCCATGAGACTCAAGCTGTGTCAAGCAGGCAGGGGCAGAAGGATTGAGTCCTAGACCTGGTGTCCATGCTCCTGAGGCCCTGGGCCTCAGGAGAGCAATTTAAGTACTTTAGTGGCCTCAGAGTGATAACTCTTTGGAGTTGGATTAGCAATTAGAAGATGGACTGAGAAACAGTGGCCACTTCCATATGGGTCTTACTGTTTGCTGACTCACAAGAGCTCTGGCAAAGGGATTGTAAATGGTATTTCAAAGTACAAATTACACATTGTGTGTGTGTGTGTGTGTGTGTGTGTGTGTATTCATTTTTCATTTTCCTGATTTCAGGTGCCTGTGGGAGACAGCGTGATGACCCAGTCTCCAGGCTCCCTGGCTGTGTCTATAATATTCATGGTCATCATCAGCTGCAATTCCAGCCAGAGTCTCTTTTCCAACAAGAGTACGACAGGGCCTGGAACCAGGAGAAACAAGGACAGGCTCCTGGTCTTTTCCTCTCCTGAGTTTCCCCATGGGCATCTGGTGTCTCAGTGAGGTTTAATGGCAGTGGGCCAGGGACAGCTTTCCTCAGCAGGCTCCAGGGTGTGGCTGAGTATTACTCTTAGCACCACCACATGCTCCCTTCATGGAGCCTCAGACTCAGATGTGAACCTGCTGCCAGGCAAAGGGTCAGCAAATCTTTGCCAGCTACTTCCTCCTCAGAGGACATTCAAGTCCCCTTCTTGCTGAGATTTCACATGTTTCTGATTTATTCCTTGAAGAGTTTGCAGGGCCCAGGAAAAAATTAAGATCCTAAGTTAATTAAAAATAGGTCTAATCTGTGACCCAACTATCCTTCTGCTGGAAATTAACTCAAGGGAACCAGGTCACCAACTGGTAAAGATGACTACACTGCCATGATCACTGCAGAATTCTTAACAGTGTCTATGAGGAGACAGTCAAAGGCTCACTTGATGGGTGACAGGACCAAGGAATAGGCTCTTTGCAGGACAAAGAGGAGAGGAGGGAGGGCACAGTTAGGAGGCCACTGTCAACACCCATGTGGGCCTAGTGGGTTCCTTGTTGTAGGGTAATTAAAGAGGGGGGAGCAGTGAGGGGTGCATTTTGGAGATGGAGGTGAACAACCTGCTTTGGTTAAGTCAAGGGATGTAGAGGAAGGAGTCTCAAGATGATTCTGAGAACTTGCTTTGAGAAGCGAGAAGGGTGGAGTTGCATTTGTCCTGAAAGAGGGGACTGTGGGGAGATTGATCTTCGGGAGGAAATGACGCATGAGGCTCTGGATGAGGGGTGAGGTCTTCCCTGGGGACTGAGCTCTGCAGTAAGGGCTGCACAGATCAGAGGCCCAGGGCCTGAGTTCTGGGACAGGTAGAGAGGGAGGACCAGGAAGGTGATTGGAAAGGGGCAGTGGGAGGGGGAGCAGCAGGAGAGTATGATGTCCTGAGGCTCAGGAAAAAAGTGCCTGGAGGAGGAGGGTGCTTTCAGGTGCCAAATGACATTAGTGGCTCTAGTAGGATGAGGATTGGTGTGGACACTCGACTTGGCAGTGTGGATTTCTCAGGTCAACAGGTAGAATTTGTGCTTCCTTAGGTCCATCCTGCTAGATGGGAAAACAGGAATAACATGAAAATCAAGGGAAATACGTGGTCCAAACAAACCAAGATGCTCCAATGGCAGAATCCACTGATACCACAGTAGGATCAATGTCCAAGAAGGAGTTCCGATTGTACAGAGGAAATGTGATCTGTGAAGTAAAGGATAGTGTAAGGAGTGAAATCAAAAAAGATATACAGAAAGTGAAAGACAACTTCAATAAAGAGTGAGAGATTGTGAAAAAATACAAGCAGAAATCCTCAAAATGTAGAAAACAAAAAGCCAAAGTTAGATTCAAAAGAAGGCATCACCAACACAGAGACCAGTTGGAAGACTGAACCTCAGACAATGAAGACAAAATATAACCTCTTGAAAGTAGAGTGGAGTATTTCCCTGATTTCTTGATTTTCTTTGCATCAATCATTTCTTTATTATTGTTTTCCTTATGGTAACTTGTTAATTATACATGAATTTATAATCTTGCAGGGAATGTTACCTCACATTTCTTTTAAAATTATTACAAATATATGTTTCAGGTTGAGTGTGGAGAAAAGAATGCAGCTGCCCTGGGAAGGTGCATGGAGCCTACTTGACAGACAGTACCAGAGCTGAGCCCTGGACCCCAGATGGAGATTATCCCTGGACATGTGCTGTGCTCAGGGAGAGGAAAGGGGCTGGGTCAGAAAGCAGAGGACACCTCCCCCATTCTTAGGGGACTCTCCCAGGATCCTGCCTGCTGTGGTTTCTGTGGCCAGTGGAGGTCACCTGGGCTCCCACTGCATCTCCTGCTGACCTTCCCACCCAGCTCTGCCTTTAGGTCAACATCATATTCACCTTTACCATAAAGGCTCTCCTGTGTGACCATCTCCCTCCAGTCATGCCCAGGCATTTGAGGTGAGCAGATGCCCTCAGGTCCCCACTCTTAGGCAGAATGGGAATCCCAGAACTCAACCTCCTCCCCATTATCTTCCTCACCCCTTCTGTCCTCACCAGGTGTTCAGAGCATCAGCAGACCTGGTGGCCAAAACTAGAAAACTGTGAGGTGACCTGAGAATCATCTAGCCAGGATTTTTTGGAATCCCTGGAACAGTAGAGACCCAGAGTTGCAGGGCCCTAGGGACAACTTTCCACCCTCTGGGAGACAAATGAGTGACTTTTCCAACTCTGATCCTTCCCCATATGAAGGCAGGCAGTCGAGGGGTTCCAGGCAGGGTGACTTGAGTCTGTGTCATTCCTCTGCCTCTGCTGAATCCTGTAAATGTGGGGACAACATTGAGTGACCTCGCCTCCCAGTCCTGATGCACCACTAGGACCTGAAAGATCACTGTAGTCTGGCGGGGTAGTGCCATGACTCCTAACTTGGTCTTTTCTCTTTGTGGGGTGTGTTTGTCCCTAGGGTTGAGTTACACTCACTTGTTTCTTTTGTAATCCTGACCTTTGCCCTGTTAGGGATAGAAGGTTCCATGGAAACTCCCTTTGTGTGTCCCCTTCTCTTCCTCTGCATTTGGCTGTAACTTTCTAGATGTCAGTCAATCTGCTGACAGCAGACACCACAAAGCTAAACTCCACCTGCTGAATCCTGACACCTTGCCTCATTTAAATGGTTTCTTCTTATTCCAGGGACCCCTATGGTCAGAGGAGCTACCACAGGACCCATAGAAAAGGCATGGCTCTGTTCTGTTTGGGTTTTTGTGCAGCACAGTTCACCGGGAGTAACCTTGAGTGTTTAGTTGTGGAACATAATGACTTGTAATAATAAGAGAAATACAAGATCTTATGCAAAATTAATAAGTCAATTTCATGAAGTTACTTTCATTAGTTATTACAGGCAAAGTCATTTTTCTGTTTCATTTGTTTGTTTGTTTTACTACGTTTGAATCTGAATTTCACACAGAGCAGCTTTTGGAGAGACCTCTAGAATTTCACTTCATCTCTTCACTAACTTGGTTCTGCCTAAGGCAGGTTCTCCTCCTCCTGCAGTGCTCACTCACATCCTGTCTGTTCATACAAAGATCCCTGGATACCTCTGTGCTAGTCCTCCACATGCCAGGCCAGGCTGCTGCAGCTGAAAGGGCCACTCATGGGTGTGGTCTGCACTGTGGCCCAGGCAGTCATGGTCCACAGCCCTCAGCTGCACCTGTTCCCTGAGTTCCCAGCACCTTCCTCTCATAGGGTAGATAATTTGCTGAGCTGTTGGCCAGACCAACTTATCATGTGGCAGTTGGGCCACCCAGGCAGGGAGGATTTTTTTAGGGCCTCTACCACTGTGTGAGGAGTCTGTAGCTATTGCACACAGTAATATTTTCCAGCATCATCAGGCTCCACCCTGCTGATTATCAGTGTGAACTCTGTCCCTGACCCACTGCTGCTTAACCTGTCTGGGACCTCAGTGTACTGGTTGGAAACCCAATATATTAGGCCCTGTGGAGCCTGGCCTGGCTTCTGCACAACCCAGTGCAAATATGTGTTTCTATTACTGTGCAGGAGGCTCTGAATGGACCTGCAGGAGAAGGACAATGCCTGTCCAGGGGTAGCAGGCTTAGAGAGAGAACTCTGCATCATCACAATATCCTCACTCTTTCCTATAAAAATCACAGTGTATTACAAGATTATAGAAACCTTAAGAAAATGTTTTTCATTTTTTATACATTTCATACTAAACTATTTTTCTGTTTTTCATTTATACACTAAAACTATTCATATACATAAAGAACTCTAATTGAATAAGCTCTAAGAGCCTCTCTAGAATTCCCTTAAACACATACCTCTCCTGTTATGTAATAACTTTCATCAGAAGTAGTCCCTTGCTCCTTCTGGAATACTCTCTCACATTGATTGACCTCAACTTTCTCATGCTGGAGGACAGACCTACACATCCGTCATGTGAACCAGAGCACACATGGCCAGAATGGGGCCCAGGGATCACCCCTTTCCTCATTCTCCTTTCCTATCCCCTCTGTCCTCACCAGGGATCCAGAGCAGCAGCAACCCCAGGAGGTGAGCAGGGAGCCTCATTTGGAAAAGCTGAGCTGAGGAGTCCTGGTGAGTCAAGGGCAGGTTAGAGCTGAGCTTTTATGTCAGCCTTGCAGGAGAGCCCTCCCCAGGGAGCAGCATGCAAATGCCCTGGTGGGTGCTTTCTGGGGAGAGTAAGAGAGGGAGGGGACTGCCTTTTGAGCCCAGGGACATCAGAGTCTTCTATAGTGTGAGAAAATAAAGCAGAGAATAGCCCTGGGTGTCTGTGGTGTGGGCAGGAGGACCCATCATGGAAGCCTCACTCTGTGAGGGGTCATGGTTCCCAGGGCCTGTCCTCCTAAGACAGCACAGATGCACAGATAGGAACATGCCCTGCAGGTAAGCCTCTGTGAGGAAATGACATTCCTGCTGTCTTCCTCTCAGTTGATAAGAGAAAGTGACAAGTGTCACCTCACAAGTATTGGTGTTTGAAATTTATTCCAGCCACAGCATGCTGTTGAAAAGGTTCAAGAGCTTCTCGTGTCTGATTTTACCTGGAGAAATAGAAGAGCATCAGGGACAGTGAAGATGTCACTTTTTCCTGCCCCACTGATGAAATAATAGCAAAATTGTGACAAAAAGCGGGTGGAAGAGAAATCATGTTTCAGCTGAAAATCAAGTAGCATGGCTCAAGGAAAGTGGACAAGGAGCATGTCTCCTGAGATAGTCATTTTGAAGTTCCTGGGGCAAGGTCTGTAACTGGTGGCCATTCTTTCCTAGTCATCTCCATGTATTTCACACTCAGAGCCACAAATCATTTCCCAGGAAATAGACCCCTGAGCCCACTTGACAGTGTGTACAGGGAGGACTCTGCATTAGTTCCTTCTCATAGATGATAGAGACATCCCTCCCCTTGTGTTCCTCCTTGTCAGGGACACTAGGGAGCAGGAGCCACCACCCTGGGTTTTGAAGTAGATTTCCTAGGTCAGAACTGCACCCAGGCACTCTCCCCATGTTCAGGGGTTCCATGTGCACTACTATTCTCCTGGGACTTTCCCCAAAGTGTCTTGGGGAGAAGGTCCTTTTCCCTGCACAGGGACATTGATTTCAGCCCTCCACATCACAGGTGAGACAGAGGGAGCCAGTGTTGTCTTGGCCAACATGGCTGTGCTGCTTTTCTCCCCAGCCCAGGACCTCTGACACAACCTCTCCACTGTGTGGACCTTGGGCCACCAGCAACTGAGGACCCTGCCATACATCTCTCAGTTTCAACTAAACTTCTGTGGCTGTCCTGCCTGGGTGGGAAGCATCCTCTGAACCTGTGAAGCATGCCTGTTTGCAGTTTCCCCAGTCTGTGGTCTTCCTTTGCTTTTTCTGAATGAGCAGAAGGAACGAACATGAAGGAGAATGGGTTGGAACTCACTAGGCAGGAACAGGAAAAGTGCAGAGTCTCATAAAGTTCCAGAGCACACGACCCCTTGAGACAAAGAGGCGAGCAGATTACTCCTCTGTCTTTTCCTTGCCTAAGGATGTCCTCAGGGTGTATCCTGAGGGATCTTATTATGGCCCTGAGCCATCTCAGGTGCAGTGTAGATCGGGATATCTCAACTTATTTCCATTGTTTATGCCTGATTTACTTATAAAGATATTTTCTAGGTAAGTAGATTTTCCTTTTCTATGACTATACTTCAGAGCCCTGTTTACTGTTTCAAATGCTCCTATTGGTGCATTGGAGTTATACAAAACAGATGGTTCCCTAGGCACAATCTGCAGGCATGGGATATACTGTGCTCCATTTTAGTTCCTGGTGCCCCCTCTTTCCCCTTCCATCTCCACCCCCTCCATCGTCTCTCATGTCTTTCTGTTTATTCATCTGCTCCTTTGTCATTGGTGTGCTCTAGATCTCTGTGGAACTGGGCTCACTGATGTGCAGTGGTGTCTATATCCAAGCACATGGTGTCATGTGGTGCATTCCTTCCATATTTCCTCCCTGTCCCAGTCCCCTGAACCTCCATCTCTTTCTCCTTTGCCACTGGTCATCCTTCTTTTTTTATGACACCTTACCCCCCCTTTCCTCTTACTTTGCTCTAGCTTTTGCACAGGAGGGGTGATATGGGACTCTCATCTTCCCCAGTCTGGCTCTTTCAGTTGTCATGATGTTCTCCACTTCCATCCATTTACCTGAAATGCCACTATTTCTTTCTTTTTTAATGCCCCGTGTTCAGCCTGGATTGTGTGGGTGTGGACAGATCAAGAGGAGCTCTGTGGCCGAAGAAGGCAGAACCTGACCACACTGCAGAAAGAGCAGAGAGCTGAGGGTCCCCTCAGCCATGAGCCAAGTGGGACAATTGCTCTTGTTTTTAGTTTTCTGATTTTTCTGATGAGATATGGCATTGTGATGTCTCTCCTAGTTTTCTGTGGTTTAACCAAAAATACCCCCCTTTTGAGAAATTGAGCAGTGTGTTTCTTCCAAGGCCTGTCCCTCAGGAGTTCAGGCTGCATCTTCTGCTCAGCCAGACAAGCCTGAAATGAAGTAGTCAGTGGGCAGCTCTCCTTGCTGAAGTTCAGGGTCTTCTTCGAGGTCTAGTGGCTGAGGCAGAGTCATCTTTCCAAAGTTGTATGGTGAGGTCCTAATTTCTCTGTGGCCATCAGCACAGACTTCCTGGACACTGCCCTAATTGCCACCTCTAAAAGCAGCATTAGAATATCTCCTCACATCCAGTCTTCATGTCCTGAAATTCTCCTTCTTCTGGCTCAATGTGCAGATGCACTGGCTTCAATATTGAAGACAGATCTATTGTGTACTCTCTCTCTCTCTCTTAAATTCATCTTATTTGATTATGTCTCCAAGTTCCATCATAAGAATTTTTATTGAAATTCCTGTTTGCATACCTGTGGAGTGGGAAGGCACAAGGACTGGGGTTTGGGGCCAATAACTTGGAATCCTGTCCACATGATATCATTTTTTTTTTCACTTACCATAATGACTGGATCCCTGTTGGACATTCAGAAGCAGGTGCTGTTTGGAGGAATCAGTTTTAATAAGATCAGGAGATTTCAGGTAAGCAGAGGATCAAGAGGTAACCTGCAGTTGGCCCAGTAATGACAATGGCTTTCCCTGTCTTCCTGTGTGTCGGCTGCACCAGGCACTAAGTACTCAGGAACACATAGCATGCTTTTCTCCTCAACCCATAGGTATTCACTGCCCTCAGCAGAGGCCTCAGGCTACCTGGTTGGGGCTCGACGGCCTCCCATCCTCAGGCCCTGTTGCCTCCACCCACTGACTCTGTGTCTTCCTTCCACAGAACCAGCCCATCCCTTTCCCAGCCCTGAGCAAGCCTTGTGTGCAGTCTGGGAAGGTGGAAACAAGCCCCAAAGTGACCTCTCTGGATAGTCTTTCAGTAAGTGGTCCTGGAAAATTCACCCAGGGATTCCCACATTAGACCTGCAGACTCATATTTGTTTCACCACATTTCAGAGTCCTCTCGATTGCTCCTGGTACCCCATGCTTATGTCATCATGGAAACCAGACATCTGGCATTGCTGTAAGCAGGCTGGTGACTTCCTCTGATCCCCAGGTTTCTTCCCAGCTGGAAGAGGCATGGGTGCTCCATGCAGCACCCACCTAGATATGATTAGAACCTTGGCTCTGACTTAAGGATTGTGTGTGACATCAGGTTAGTTTCTTCACTTTCTCCACAACTCAGTTTCTCATTAGCAACATGGGAATAATAACATATCCTTAGAGAGTTGCCTGAGGATTCACTAAAATAGTATATGTGAATATTTTGTACCCTAGTATCTGGGCACATACTACATTCTTGGTAATCACTAAATTTTATTGGTTAGATCAAGTTTCCTGGGAAACAAATGTACAGAGGGGTTGATGGTCAATGAATTTCCATATTCTTCTGTTTCACACAGTAACATGTATCATCTTAAAACAACAAAGCAGCTGAACTTGGGGGTAAATTCTTGGGATCCCAGTGACTTGGAGTGCTGAGGCAGGAGGATTGCAAGTTAGAGGCCAGCCTGGGAATTTTAGCAGAACTTTTATCAAAATAAACCAAATAACTAAACTCTGATACATGTCACATTCTCCCCCAGGTAACTCTTGGGTGGTTACTCACTAAGCTTAGAGGCTCATTTTTCTTGTCTTAGAGAGACACTCATGGTCCCTGCACTTGGCCTGTGGGTCTGGAGCCTCACGGGTGCTCTGTAACCCTGTTGCCTAGATCTCAGCCCATGGAGAGAGTCACTGCCCTATGAGGGTGTGCCTGGCATTTCTTCCACCAATTTTCCCTGCAGTTTTGGAGATCAAACCCAGAGTCTCCCACATAGTAAGTAGCCCACACCTGTAAACCACATCTCAGAACTCACATGTATAAACTGAGCTCTGATGGTGGTTTCAGTGACCACCCTGACCCCTGTTGCTGCCTGGTAGTATTTTTTAGAAGGCCCCTCTCCATGAAGCTGTCTAACTGGGCCCATTTCTGACATTCCCACATGCTGAGTTCTTCTCTCTCAAGACTTCTGCCTACACTTGCAGCAACTGCTGTTACCTCCCTTCCTCTGGTTTTCTGTGGCTCTGGACCTGCTCAGAGCCCTGGAGCTGTCTCTTGAGGATTCTGGGTGGTGGTCCTTCATCCTTCAGGTTCTCTTCTGCAGGTAGCTGAAAGCCCTGACCCTTCTGTGTGGAGGACTCTGTTCCAAGGCCAGTCCTCTCTGCATGAAGACAGAGGTCTCTGGTGTTTAGAACTCACCTGTGCTCCTGGCCTCCTAGCACATGTGTGTGAGTGGGCCAAAGCTAAGGAGGCCTTGGCCCTCGAGGGCAAGTTTAACAAGCTCTCCAGTTTTGAGATGTGCATGAGTATTATTTAAATGCAATATTAAAGAAAACTAAATGGATGTAAATATTCTTCAGTATTAAATAAAATGAGAATTAAAAAAAACACACCACAGAATCTAAATTGAACTAAAGTCACAAATAGGAAAAGGTTTGTGTTATGGCATTTTAGTTTTGAAGGACACTTCCATGTGTGGATTGTCTTTTATTTTTATCTCTCTCTATCTATATATCTATCTATCTAACTATCTATTTAGTTTTGTCACCAGCTACAGATGCAAGTGAATTGAGAGAGGAGTGGTAAGCTGGTATTTAAGGACCAATTCAGGAGGGGACTGCAGAGCTTCTGCAGTGTAGAGCCACCTGTGTGTGGCGCTGTCTGCTGTGAGATGTCAGGAGTGTCTCCCATGAGGGCAGAGTGCTAGGGGTCCCTTTGGTTGAACCAAGTCCAGGTCCTGGGGCACACATTTTCTGTTCGAGTCTGTTTCCTACATGGAGAATGTAGACAAAGGAAAGATGAAGGGACTGACTCTTCATAACCCAATATTCTGAGATGCTGAAGCAGCTCACAATGACCACACATCACAGGAATCCTCAGAAGAGAAAGGAAAAGGGCAGTGAAAAAGGAGCAACCTTCAGGGGACTGTTCAATGTATGGGCTTGGCCAGCAGAGTGGAGCAGTGAGCACTCTTCTTTCAAGGTCCCCTTCAGAAATTTCTTTATTTTTTTCTTTTTTCTTTTTTCTTTTTTAATTTTTATTGCTGGTTGTTCAAAACATTACATAGTTCTTGACATATAATATTTCTCACTTTGATTCAAGTGGGTTAGGAACTCCCATTTTTACCCCGTATACAGATTGCAGAATCACATTGGTTACACATCCACTGTTTTACATATTGCCATACTAATGTCTGTTATATTCTGCTGCCTTTCCTATCCTCTACTATCCCACCTTCCCTCCCCTCCCCTCCCATCTTCTCTCTCTACCCCATCTACTGTAACTCATTTCTCCTCCTTGTTTTCTTCCCTTTCCCATCACTTCCTTTTGTATGTAATTTTGTATAACCATGAGGGTCTCCTTCCATTTCCATGCAATTTCTCTCTCTCTTTCCCTCCAACCTCTCATCCCTGTTTAATGTTAATCTTCTTCTCATGCTCTTTCTCCCTACTCTGTTTTTAGTTGCTCTCCTTATATCAAAGAAGATATTTGGCATTTGTTTTTTAGGGATTGGCTAGCTTCACTTAGCCTTATCTGCACCAATGTCACCCATTTCCCTGCAAATTCCATGATTTTGTCATTTTTTAATGCAGAGTAATACTCCATTGTGTATAAATGCCACATTTTTTAATCCATTCATCTATTAAGGGCACATCGATATAGCAATGTCCCTGTAGTATGCTCTTTTTAGGTCTTTAGGGAATAGACTGAGAAGAGGAATAGCTGGGTCAAATGGTGGTTCCATTTCCAGCTTTCCAAAAAAATTCCGTACTGCTTTCCAAATTGGCCGCACCAATTTGCAGTCCCACCAGCAATGTACAGTGTACCCTTTTCCCCACATCCTCGCTAACACTTGTTGTTGTTTGACTTCATAATGGCTGCCAATCTTACTGGAGTGAGATGGTATCTTAGGGTGGTTTTGATTTGCATTTCTCTGACTGCTAGAGATGGTGAGCATTTTTTCATGTACTTGTTGATTGATTGTATGCCCTCCTCTGACAAGTGTTTGTTCAGGTCCTTGAACCATTTGTTAATTGGGTTATTTGTTTTCTTATTGTTTAGTTTTTTGAGTTCTTTGTATACTCTGGATATTAGGGATCTATCTGAAGTGTGAGGAGTGAAGATTTGTTCCCAGTATGTAGGCTCCCTATTTACCTCTCTTATTGTTTCTCTTGCTGAGAAAAAAACTATTTAGTTTGAGTAAGTCTCATTTGTTGATTCTAGTTATTAACTCTTGTGCTATGGGTGTCCTATTGAGGAATTTGGAGCCCGACTCCACAGTATGTAGATCGTAGCCAACTTTTTCTTCTATCAGATGCAGTCTCTCTTATTTGATATCAAGCTCCTTGATCCATTTTGAGTTAACTTTTGTGCATGGCAAGAGAAAGAGATTCAGTTTCATTTTGTTGCATATGGATTTCCAGTTTTCCCAGCACCATTTGTTGAAGATGCTATCCTTCCTCCATTGCATGCTTTTAGCCCCATTATCAAATATGAGATAGTTGTAATTTTGTGGATTGGTCTCTGTGTCCTCTATTCTGTACCATTGGTCCACCTGCCTGTTTTAGTACCAGTAACATGCTGTTTTTGTTACTATTGCTCTATAGTATAGTTTAAAGTCTGGTATAGCCATACTGCCTGATTCACACTTCCTGCTTAGAGTTGTTTTTGCTATTCTGCATCTTTTATTTTTCCATATGAATTTCATGATTGCTTTATCTAGTTCTACAAAAACTGTCTTTGGGATTTTGATTGGCATTGCATTAAATCTATAGAGAACTTTTGTTAATATCACCATTTTGATGATGTTAGTTCTGCCTATCCATGAACAGGGTATATTTTTCCATCTTCTAAAATCTTTTTCTATTTCTCTCTTTAGGGTTCTGTAGTTTTCATTGCATAAGTCTTTCACCTCTTTTGTTAGGTTGATTCCCAAGTATTTTTTTTTTTTGAGGATATTGTGAATAGAGTGGTTGTCCTCATTTCCATTTCAGAAGATTTGTCACTGATATACAGGAATGCCTTTGATTTATGCGTGTAGATTTTATATCCTGCCACTTTGTTGAATTTGTTTATTAGCTCTAGTGGTTGCGTTGTAGACCCTTTTGGGTCTGCTAGGTATAGAATCATGTCATCTGCAAATAGTGATAATTTAAGTTCTTCTTTTCCTATTTTTATACCTTTAATTCCTTTTGTCTCTCTAATTGCTCTGGCCAGTGTTTCAAGAAGTATATTGAACAGAAGTGGTGGGAGAGGGCATCTCTGTCTTGTTCCACATTTTAGAGAGAATGCCTTCATTTTTTTCTCCATTCAGAATGATGCTAGCCTGAGGTTTAGCATAGATAGCTTTTACAATATTGAGATATGTTCCTGTTATCCCTCGTTTTTCTAGAGTTTTGAATATAAAGGGATGCTGTACTTGGTCAAATGCTTTTTCTGCATCTATCGAGATGATCATATGGTTCTTATTTTTAAGTCTATTGATGTGGTGAATAACATTTATTGATTTCCGTATATTGAACCAGCCTTGCATCCCAGAGATGAATCCTACTTGATCATGGTGCACAATTTTTTTGATATGTTTTTGTATCCTATTCACCAGAATTTTATTGAGGATTTTTCCATCTAGGTTCATTAGAGATATTGATCTGTAGTTTTCTTTCTTTGAAGTGTCTTTGTATGGTTTAAGAATCAGGGTCATGTTGGCCTTGTAGAATGAATTTGGAAGTTTTCCCTCTTTTTCTATTTCCTGAAGTAGCTTGAAAAGTATTAGTATTAGTTCTTCTTTAAAGGTTTTGTAAAACTCTGCTGTATACTCATCCGGTCCTGGGCTTTACTTTGTTTGTAGTCTTTTGATGGCTTCTTCTATTTCCTCAGTTGATATTGGTCTGTTTAGATTGCCTATATCCTCCTGACTTTGGGCAGATCATATGACTTAAGAAATTTATCGATGCCTTCACTATCTTCTATTTTATTGGAGTATAAGGATTCAAAATAACTTTTAATTATCTTCTGTATTTCTGAAGTGTCTGTTGTGATATTGCCTTTTTCATCCCGTATGCTAGTAATTTGAGTTCTATCTCTTCTTCTCTTCATTAGCATGGCTAAGAGTCTGTTGATCTTATTTATTTTTTCAAAGAACCAACCTTTAGTTTTGTCAATTTTTTAATTGTTTTTTTTTGTTTCAATTTCATTGATTTCAGCTCTGATTTTAATTATTTCTTGCCTTCTACTTCTTTTGCTGTTGTTTTGCTCTTCTTTTTTTAGGATTTTGAGATGAAGTGTGAGATCATTTTTTTTTTTCTTTTTTTAAGCAATTGACTCCAAGCAATAAATTTTCCTCTTATAACTGCTTTCATTGTGTCCCATAGATTCTGATATGTTGTGTCTGTGTTTTCATTTATCTCTAAGAATTTTTTAATTTCCTCCTTGATGTCTTCTATAACCCATTGATCATTCAGTAACCTATTGTTCATTCTCCAAGTGATGCATGATTTTTCCTTCCTTATTTTATCATTGATTTCCAGTTTCATTCCATTATGATCAGATAAGATGCATGGTATTATCTCTACTCCTTTGTATGTCTAAGAGTTGCCCTGTGACATAATATATGATCTATTTTTGAGAAGGATCCATGTGCTGCTGAGAAAAAAAGTGTAACTGCCTGATGTTGGGTGGTATATTCTATATATGTCAATTAAGTCTACGTTATTAATTGTATTATCTAGTTCTATAGATTCTTTATTCAACTTTTTTTTGGAAGATCTGTACAGTGGTGAGAGAGGTGTGTTGAAGTCTCCCATAATTATTGTATGTTGGTCTATTAGACTCTTGAACTTGAGAAGAGTTTGTTTGATGAACATAGCTGCACCATTGTTTGGGGCATATATATTTATGATTTTTATGTCTTGTTGGTGTATGGTTCCCTTGAGAAGTATGTAGTGTCCCTCTTTATCCCTTTTGATTAACTTTGGCTTGAAATCTATTTTATTTGATATGAGTATGGACACTCCTGCTTATTTCCGAAGTCCATATGAGTGATATAATTTTTTCCAACCTTTCAGCTTCAGTCCATGTATGTCTTTTCCTATCAAATGCGTCTATTGTAGGCAGCATATTGTTGGATCTCTCTTTTTTTTTTTTTATCCATTCTACTAGCCTGTGTCTCTTAATTGGTGAGTTTAAGCCATTAACATTTAGGGTTATTACTGAAATATGGATTATTCTTCCAGCCATATTTGTTTATATATGTTACTTAACATGGTTTGTTTTTCCTCTTTGATTATTTTTTTCCGTTTACTGTACTACCTCCCACTGTTTGTTTTCATTGTTATTTTCCATTTTCTCTTCCTGTAATGTATTGCCAAGAATGTTTTGAAAAGATGGTTTTCTAGCTGCAAATTCTTTTAACTTTTGTATATTGTGGAAGATTTTAATTTCATCTTCCATCCTGAAGCTTAAATTCACTTGATACACAATTCTTGATTGGAACCCATTTTCTTTCAGTGTTTAAAATATGTTGTTCCAGGATCTTCTAGCTTTCAGAGTCTGTGTTGAAAGATCACCTGTTATCCTGATTGGTTTACCCCTAAATGTAATCTGCTTCCTTTCTCTTGTAGCTTTTAAAATTCTCTCCTTATTCTGTATGTTGGGCATATTCATTTTGATGTGTCTAGGTGTGGATCTCTTATGATTTTGCACATTCGGCGTCCTGTAGGCTCCTAGGATTTGGGATTCTGTCTCATTTTTCAGGCCTGGGAAGTTTTCTCATATTATTTCGTTTAACAGATTGCTCATTCCTTTGGTTTGGACCTCTATACCTTCCTGTATCCCAATGACGCTTAAGTTTGGTCTCTTTATGTTATCCCATATTTCTTGGATGTTCTGCTCATGGTTTCTTAACAGTCTCACTGAGCTGTCTATGTTCTTTTCATGTTGAAATACTTTGTCTTCATTGTCTGATGTTTTATCTCCTAAGTGTTCTACTCTGCTGGTAGTATTCGCATTTGAGTTTTTAATTTTGTTTATCTTTCCTGCATTGCTAGGATTTCTGTTTGTTTGTTTTTTATAACCTCTATCTCCCTGTATAGTTGATCTTTTGCTTCTTGGATTTCTTTATGTAATTCTTTGTCGAAGTGATCTTTCATTGTCTGATTTTGCTGTCTAATGTCTTCCTTGAGACTCCATATCATCTGAAGCATGTATATCCTGAATTCTTTATCTGACATTCCATCTGCTGCAGATATTACCTCTTCTAAAGTTGAGTTGACCTGCATTGCTTGTGGTCCTGTCTTTCCTTGTCTTTTCATACTGCTTGTGTTTCTTTCTGCTTGGTGAAACTGTTGTGTTATTGAATTTCCCCCCTATATATTTAAATTGCTCTTGTATAGTTGCAAAGTCTCCCTTTTGTGAAAAAAGACAATGTTAACAGTTCTCAATATCAATAGTACAATATCTAAGCAGACGTTTTCCTTATTACTACATTTATAGCTAGACTCTATGTCTATAAATGTTGATTTCGATTATTGTTTACAAATATAGTCATTAGTTTCATGAAAGGCATACCATTTCTGGTAGCTTGAAGAAAACTGGATTTCAGGTGTAGGATGTTATGTTTATGGAGAAAGGGGTGAGGGTATTGGGTTAATATAACTTAGTAACTTTGGAGAGCTCTAACCAATAGATGGGTAATTTATGGAAGAATGTATAGATTCAAATTTCTATCTGTATTTATAAGATTACCCTACTTATAAATAGTAAAATTTAGGGGGTTGCAAGTGGGATAGAGGGAGTAAGATAGACGAAAATGGATAACAAGGAAAGGGAGAGAAAAAAGAGAGCAGGAAAAAGAAAATATGAGAAAAAAGAAAAGGAATAAAAATGAAGAAGTGAGGTGGGGCATATGTAATTCCTCTATAGTATATTATTCTGGTGATTTAGTTGTTAAAGACCTTTTTCTAGTACAATTTTCGGTTTCACATATGTTGAGGTAGCAAAGACTCGAGGGGGAAGGGTAGAGGAGACTGGGTGAATGGCTGAAAAGAGAGAGAGAAGAGAGAAAAAGAAAGAAAAAAAGAAAAAAAAATGTCTCTCAAAACTCTGTTTTCATTTCTTCCAGTTGGAGGCATTGTCTATTCCTAGCTTGAGTCTCTGGGTTCAGGATGGTGGTGGTAGTCGTGTGAGAGGAATTGAGCTTCCACCTGAGGCCTCTCTACTCTTATTCTCTGAGATGTAAACCAGGTGCCTGATCTGCTGCAGAACCGCACTGGTAGCCATGCCAGTCAACCGGTTGGTCGCTTTAAAGGGTTGGTGGGATTTTCCAAGATGAGTTCCATCAGTTTTTCTTATAAGGTGTTTGATGAGGTGGGGGTGTTAGGGAAACATTATGTTTGTCAAGAGCTCGGTCGGGTGACTGCATGGGCAGGTGGCAGGGCCCCTCCTCCAGTTGGAGTGGTCTGCTTATCTTATCTTCGGGAGGTTGGGCTCCTCCAACTGGGGAGGTCTGTCTATCGCTCAGGCTAGCCACTGGGCCTGTTCTCCAGGTTGCAGGTCTGCCTACCTTGCAGGCGCGGGCTGCGGCTGGGCCCTGCCACCAATTGGGGTGATCTGTCTACCACGCCAGCGGGCCGCTGGGCCCCTTCAGATCTTGCTGCTGTTCAGGGACCCTGCATGAGAAGGTGTCTGCACCTTTTGTGGGAAATTAGGGAGAGTTGGAGAGTGCAGGGAACACTGACAATTGCTACATGTGGGGTCGGGAAGCTACTGTAGACTCTGGTCTTGGTGTTCATTGGGGGAGAATATTTTATGGTTCTTCTCATGTTAGGGTGGGAAAAGCTGTAGCTCACTAGGTGGTGTGAGCCTGGGCACCATGAGGCCACTTGACTTCAGGGAGCATCTCTCTGGAGTGATCTTTTACTTGGAAGTCTCATGGAAGAAGAGATATGTTTAAGTTCACACACAGAGACAGGATAATAAGTACAAATTTTTTACTTGTTATGACAAAAAAGACAAAATTTACAAGCTGAGGTTCAAACTGTTCCAAGAGACAACAGTGGGGATAGGAAGGTATTTGTTCACTTCACACTGATCCTAGGTGACAAAAGAACCCCATCTTGAAGGAGCTCATGAAATAAGTTCAGTGTATTGGGATAGGTGTAATTTGAATGGCTTTTATCCTGCTGTTTCTTGGATCTGGACTCTGTACAGGAGAAGGAGGAAGGGACACCTGGTTTGACTTGACACCTGGTTTTGGCCTGAGCTCATCCTGAGCTCAGTGAGGGACCTTGTTAGACGTATCTGCTATGCTGTCTTTCCTTGTTCCTGGGCATAACAGTTGGTTTGTGAACTTCCCTCTGGGTGTGAGAGTCTGCCATATTTGATGGACAGGTGGGTAAGCTGTCTTTCTGGAAATTTAGAGCATCATTGTGGAGAGCAGAGGGTACAGGACCCTGTGGACATAGAGGTGGCTCACCTTCATGTAGGTTCTGCTCACTGAATTCTGTGTTAGGATGTTCCAATTTTTGCCCACCAGAGGGTTACCTGAACCTGAAAATATACACACCATAGCCTCAGCCCTAGAGAGGCTTATCTATATTTCAAGCATAAATTTAATTTTACATTTTTATCTGTTAAGACAGCAATGTTATAGGAACTGAGCGAGACACCGTGGTCTCTGACTGCTGTCACTCAGGTTGTCTTTTGTGCATTCATAGCACTCAGGATGGAGGTAACCACTGTACTTGTCACAGCTAGCACCAGAGCATATTGTTAAGGCTGTGTGCTCCTGGGCCAGTCAGGGGTGATCCAGAGAATCATATGGGCACCCAGGCTAGGGAGGCTCCATCCCTGTGTGTGCCATGTGGAGCCCATGGCCTTTTCCCTCTGCTCCTGTGGGAGAGGAAGACTGGAATATGGATGACTTGTTGAACATTATTTTTATATGTTAAAGAAAATTGTCCGCCCCCCCAAATCACTCTTCAACAAGGCAAATCATGAAAAAGAAAAACAAAAGAAACTCTTTATTTTTACAGAGATAATTCAGCTCATTAGCACTCTTACACTTCATGACAATACAGGAACTACTCAACACTTCCATCCATAGACCTTCTTTCTGTGATGCTAACATTATGTCAGGTGTATGCATGTTTTAGGTACCCAGTGAAACAACATTACTTTTTGTGGCCAATGGACAATACAGCTTTACCATCATTTTTTTTTAACTTCTTACTGTTTCTCTGCATGCATTGGATAATTTTGGGTAAAATATTGCCCCAACCCAGAAGCTAAGCTCTTAGAATTTTTTCTTCCCACCACCGTGCCTTTCTGTGAGTGAGGAATCAGGCCTTGGCTTCCTGTGTGACCCTGCCTCAGGGTTGGTTTTGAGCATGTTGTGGGGTGTTGGTCAGTGGTGGAGCAGGTGCCTCTTGGGCAGGAGCTCTAGTTTCCATTCCCACAGCAAGAGGAGTGACTTTTTCCAGTGTATGAAACAGTATTATTTTTAATTACATTTATATCCCTTTTTCTGCTAACACACTGGTTTTAAAGCTCTCCAGGTTTATGTACATCTCGATCTGTACGAGATACTGACCCATCGTTTGTGCAGCCAATATATTAGTGCACATTCATCCACTAATTCATGCCTTCCTGTGTCTGCCTTTTATACACCTCCGTGTCTCTCTGAGTGATTGCTCCTCTGTGAGCAGCGTCTTCAGTGGTTTCTCCAAAGCAAGGATAATTAACTTTCAAGGTTTAATCACAGTTTTCCTTCACCACAATTGCTTTTTTCACCTTTCTCGATTCCAAATATTTTAAAAATTACTTATTCACAACATTTTTTAAAATTTAAACAATTATGAATTATTTTTCTTCCACATAAACAAATATTCACATACAAATTTCATACTCATCACAAATAGGACCTTGGGATTTCAGTTAGATTCACCAGGAACTCTATTATCCAGGAATCACCTTCATCACCAAGGCACAAACTTCCACTCTCTTGGTGATGTATAAGTGACTTTTCCAACTCTGATCCTGCCCAAGATGAAGGCAGGAAGTTAAGAATGTCAGGAAGAAAGAGTAGAGACTGCATCATCACCTATCCCAGCTGGACACTGGAATAATAAGAGAAATACCAGATTGAGTGCCCAATTAAGAAGCCTTCATCTTCCATTCATAAGTTATTAAAGGCTTAGGCATTTTTTTGTGTGTGTGATTAGATTTGAATCCCAATTTCACAAAGAGCAGCATTTGCAAGTATAAAGGGACCTGCAGAAGGTCCCTACACTATCCTCATGCCTGCATCACAGTGCTGTCCAGGGCCCAGGTCCTGCTCCCTGTGCAGTGCTCAAACTCATCCTGTCTGCTCATTCAGAAGGTCCCTGAACACCTCTGAGTTTTCCTCCACATGCCAAGCCAGGCTGCTGCAGCTGACAGGGCCACTCATGGGTGTGGCCTGAGCTGTGGCCCAGGCAGTCATGGTCCACAGCCCTCACGTGCACCTGTTCCCTGAGTTCCTAGTACCTTCCTCTCACAGGTAAGAGAATTTGCTGAGCTGCTGCCCAGACCAGAGCTCATGTGGCAGCTCGGTCACTCAGGCAGGGTGGTTTTTGTTCAGGGCTGCACCACTGTGAAAGGATTATGTGTAGCTTGCCCGCAGTAATACACACTAGCATCATCAGGCTCCACCCTGCTGATTCTTAGTGTGAAATCTGTCCCTGACCCACTGCCACTGAACCTGTCTGGGACCCCAGTGTACCAGTTGGAAACCCTATATATTAGGCCCTGTGGACCCTGGCCTGGCTTGTGCACGACCCAGTGCAAATACGTGTTTCTATTACTGTGTAGGAGGCTCTGACTACACATGCAAGAGATGGAGGCTGGCTGTCCAGGAGTGACAGGCTCAGAGAGAGGAGACTGCGTTGGAACAACGTCCCCAGTGGATCCTGAAAAAAAAAAAAAAAAACAGGACAATGCAAGGTTATATAAATACCTTAGGAGAATTTGTGATTTTTCCTTTATTGTGTATTTCAGGTTAACTTATTTTGGTGATTTTCATTTATACAGTTAAATTATTCATGTTTAAAAACACCTCAAATTTTGTAATTTATACGAACCTCTCTAGAATTCACCTAAACATCCCCCTCTTACTATGTGACAATATTCATCAGAGCTCAGTCCCTGGCTTCTTCTGGAATTATTTCTCACATCGATTGACCTCAGCTGCATCGTCCTGGAGGACACACCTGCACATCTATCATGCTGACAGAGCACACATGGCAGAATGAGAGCCCAGGGCTCACCTCTCTCCCCCATCAACCTCCCCATCCCCTCTCTCCTCACCAAAGATCTACAGCAGCAACACCACCCAGAGCTGAGAAGGGAGCCCCCTTTTGAGAAGCTGACCTGAGGAATCCTGGTGAGTCAAGGGAAGGTTAGAGCTGAGAGTTAATGTCAGCCTTGCAGGAAGGTCTTCTCCTGGGAGCAGCATGCAAATGCCCTGGTGGGTGCTGGGTGAAGATAGGGAGGGTTGGGCCTGCGTTGTGAGCCCAGGGTTATCAAGTGTATTTATATTTGAAGAAAATATTGAAACAGCCTAGGGTTCCTGTGGTGTGGGCAGGAGGTCACATCAGAAGCCTGGCTCTGTGGGAGGTCATGGTTTTCAGGGTCTGTTAATCTGAGATAGGAGAAACCCAAGGACATTCAGGTGGCCTGCTGCTCAGCATCTAGGAGGAAGTCACATCCTGCTGACTTCATCCAAGATAAGAGACAAGGTGACAAGTCCCACCTCAGAATTGATTTTCTGAATTTTCTACCAGAAACAGCATGCAGTTGAGCTACTTCAAGAGCTTCTTTGTCTGCTGTGACCAGGAGAAATACAAGAATGTCAGAGGCCCTGTTACAGGATGTCTCTATTTAGCCTAGTGATTGTAATAGGAAGGAGCACAAGGGTCAAAAGCAGCTGGGGGTGGGGAGAAACCTGTGATTCAGCTGGAGATCCAGTAGCCCTGCCCAAGGCAAGAGGAGGAGGGACATGTCTACCTGAAGCTGTGAGTGTGGAATTCATAGGAGATAGATCTATAAATGGGTGGACATCCTGTCCTAGTCATTTCCATGTGTGTGACATTCAGAGTCAGCCAAACATTTTCCTAGAGAAGAACCCCTGGAGGTCACTTGACAGAGTTGAAAAGGGAGGATGTCTTGTTAGTTTCTTCTCAGTGATGATAGGGAATGCCTCCCCCCTCTGCTATTCCATGTCAGGGACACTGGGCAGCAGGTGTAACAAGTTCTGGATATAAAAGTAGATTCCCTGGGGTGAAAGAGGACTGAGTTCACTCTCTCCATGTCTCAGGGTGATTCCCTCTGCACTCACAGTCTCCTGGGTCTTGCCTTAAGAGGTTCACTGGGTAGGGGTCTTTGTGTCATTGCACAGGGACATTAGTTTCAGACTTTCCCCTCCCAAGCTGGAGACAATGAGCCTGTTTTGGTTTTGGCCAACAAGGTTAAGCTGCTTTTCCAGAGAGCCCAGGTCCTCTGACAAACTCTTTCCATAATGTGGAACTAAGTGTGGGGCCCTGAGCAGCTCAGTACCCTGCCATGGTCTCTCTTAGTCCCTGTGAACCTCTGTGGCTGTCCTCCTGTCCTTGTAAGCAGCTTACCTCTGAACACTGAGGAGCAGCTGTGTTTGCAGTTCTCCAGATCACATTCTTCAGGTTCCTTTTCTGAATGAGTGGACTTAAAGCAAATAAAAGCGACTTTCTCAGGTCTCATTTGGCAGAAATAGGCAAAGCTCAGAGTTTAAGAAGGTCTAAAGGGTGGGACATCTTTCTGAAAAGTGGGTTGGACAGAGTCACTCATCTTTTCTCTCCTTGTCCTGAGCACCTCCTCTGGCCATGTGCTGTGGTGCCCTCAGGGTGTGGCCCTAGTCTGTCCCTGGTGCAGTTGAAATCTGATTATAAAATCATATTTTATACCTGATTTAATTATTAAGTCATTTTCTAGATAGCTAAGTTTCCCTTTGTCCGTGTCTCAGGGTGATTCCCTCTGCACTCATGATCTCCTGGATCTTGCCTCAAAAAGTTCACTTGAGAGGGGGCTTTGTGTAATTGCACAGGGACATTAGTTTCAGACTTTCCCCTCCCAAGCTGGAGACAGTGAGCCTGTTTTTTTTTTTTTTTTTTTGGGGGGGGGGCAACAAGGCAAAGCTTCATATACTTTATACTTCAGTGCCTTGCTTAAATTAAAAATGTTTTTAATGGTGCATTACAGTGTGCATAATATTGGGTTTTGGGACACAATCCTACAGGAATTAAATTTAATTCACTCTATTTCAGTCCTGGGTGCCTCCCTTTTCCCTCTATTTCCCTTCCCATATAACTGTCATGTTCTCTCCTTGCCTTCCTTTTGTTTACTTTTTTTTTTTATTAATTTTTTGGTTCATTTATTTTTATTTTGGAAAAGGCAAAAATACTTTACCTGATCAAATTATTAATTCTCCCTGTGCATAAGTGTTTGTTTTTTTAAAAATATAAGATTTTACAATGTTGCTTACAATTCTTGTTTCTGATTGATTTATTTGTTCTAATCAGTTGTATGACACCACAATGCTTGTGGATACATTATATACAAATCTAACAGAATGTTTGAATTCTCTGGTTGTATTCACAGTAGGGTCACATCATTCGTGCAATCATACTTCTACCTAGGTAATAATCTCCATCTCATCTTCATTCTGTCTATTTATCTACTTGTTTTTCATTGGTGTTTTACAGGTATCCATGAAGCTACAATTCACTGTGGTTACTTAGTGTCTGTCCCCCATGTGAATGGTGACATTGTCTCACACTGTTTCCAAGGATGTGTTCTGCTCAGTGTACGTGGGGTCTCTAGTGTATGAAAGTCACCAGTGTCTTCACCATCCATAGGGCATGTTCCAGACTAGGCTGAGGCCTGGGAGGCATTGTTCTTGGGGCCATGTATAAGGAGGTCCCCAATGTGGGTATTTTCATGAATTTTATTTTAATGTAATATTTTTTAAAAGGTAAAATTTATGCAAAATACCTCAATATTAAAAAAGTAAGATATTTAAAAAACTAATGGATCTATTTTGTGAATGAACACTTATCAATGAATTATTTGTTTGTAAGGTGGTGATGTGTATTTGGAAATTGCTTTGGTCTGTGAATTGTCCTGTTTCTGTCACCAGGTGGAGTTGACCAGGGTTGCAGTGTGTGGTGAAGGGATGTGGGATGGGATCCCACCAGAGTAGTTAAAAACCATCTTATCAGTGGGCTGAAAGCTATGCAATACATAGAGAAACCTGTGGCATTTCATGACCTTGGCTTTCAGGAGAGTGTCCCCATGAGGGCAAAGCCCTAGGAATCCAGTTGCATGGATCAAGAACACATCCTGCACATACATGTTATGTGTGAGCCTGTTTCCTACATGTATGATTAAGACAAAAGGCAGGCAGGGGTCTGGCTCCTCATAGCTCAAAACCCTGAGATACAAAAGCAGTTCCTCAGCTTGGCTCTGATCACAGGAGGGCCCCCTGAAGGGGAAGGCTGCTGAGTCACCTTCCCAGAAGCACACAGTGCCTGCGAGTGACCATCAGAGGGCAGCATGGAATCCTCTGTTTCCAGGTCACCTTCAGATCCTCCAGGCATGCTGGGAGCTTGGAAGAGGTTTCTGCACCATGTGTGTATCATGTTCAGGAACTGGAAAGAGCAGGGGACACCAGGTCATTGCTCCTAGAAAGATGGACTTTGGAACTGTTAGAGACTCTACTTTTGCAGATTAAATGCCAGTAATTATCATTCTCTTTATTTATCTTCTCAAATTCAGGTGGATCAAGTTTGAGCACACCAGATGGTATCAGGTCAGGCACTATGGAGCCATGTAATCTCAGAATCATTGCTCTGGAGTGTCCTCTTACCTGAATGTCTCGGGTAAGAAATGCCATGATTAAGTTCACATACATGCAGGATAAAAGGCACAGGTGGTTTTATTCACTAGGAGAAAAAAAACCCACAATTTTGCCAGGATGTGTTAAGTGGGCAATTCCTGTCCTGTGCAAAGAGGATGTTTTCTCCAGATTCTCTGTGAAAAGGTTTCTACATTTTCCTCAATCTAATAATCCCAATTTTCTAGCTACAGAAACTTGGGTTGAAAGTTATGTTTTAGTATTTGAAGATGTTGTTTGCGTTCCTTTTCTTCCACTGCCTTCTTTCCTTCCTTCCTTCCTTTCTTCCTTCTTTCTTCCTTCCTTAATTTTCTTCCTCCCTCCCCTCCTGGCCCTCCTTCTCCCTCTCCTCTATTCTTTATATGATGTGTTATTTTGCACTAGGTCTTATTATTTTACCAGCATTATTAGTATTTATTAATTGGCTTAACATTTTTTTTGAGTAATGATCCATTCCGAGTTATATTTCAGGAAAAATAGAAGCTTTTTATTAATTCGTCTGCCTGTTACAG